>NC_137694.1:82874870-84367389 GCF_964034855.1 Anser brachyrhynchus
TTCCAGTTCTTATCTCGAGTACAGGAGGCAGCATCAGCAATATTATGCTGACACAGAACAACGTCAGGGCTAGCTTGTGAGTTAAGTGGTACTGGCTAATGAAGCAGTGGCAAACGTAGAGCTTGGGTCTTTCAGACCAACTTTTTAACTTTTTTTTTCTTCCATGACTTTCGCTTGACTTTTGGCCTGTCCAGGGAATGGAAGAAGAGTGGCTTGGTGTTAGGATTATTTAATGTATCAAAGACTGAAGGGGAGCAGTGAAGTTTGAACAGATCACTGATTCTACCACAGCTCTGACTTTTTATGTCAAATTCTCAGACCAGCGGTCTAGGCCAGAGGACAATTAATCAAATTTTCGTTCTTTTGAAAGGGGCTTTGCAACAGGTACTAGAAGATAGAAGATCTTACAGGAAATAAATAGATCGTCATCGACTGGTGAGACCATGTCATTAGTACAATTATACAATTAGTTCAGCTAGTTCCTTTCAACAGTATTTCACTTAGAAATACTTAGAAAACTTCATCTTTTTGAGCAAAGTTTACTGTATTTGTAAATCAAATCAAGATCTAAAACCTTAACTGATGACTTAGCTTTCTAGATAGCAGGCTAATTATTTTTTTTTCTCTCTTGTCATTTGGAAGTCTTAGCTTAAAGACATTATTAGACCACAGTCTCTCTGTACTTGCACCTTTCACCTACCTCTGTAAGTGCAAACAGTAGAGAACTCTGTCGTTTGTACCTCTGCTGACTTTTACACGCACAGAGCCATGGAGTGCTGATAAGTTATCCACAGGTCATACCAGAGAATCCAGTGTGTGTAAACAGCCTTACAGAACTTGGGAAAGTCTCATCTAATAAGCAGATTGCAAAGGAACACATAGGTATTTCTGAGCCTTCCGTTCATGAAAGTTCCCATTTTTGCTTGAACTCTTGATCTTTTTCATTCTTCAAGTAAGAAAGTGGCTTTAGCTTCCCTAAAATAGCTGTTATTACTGATTTTTTTTTCACATTTTATCCATTACGTCTAAAATTTGTAAAAGTTAGTTGAAAGTTAGTATAAGTTAAAACAAAAATGCAACTTGAACTGCACTTTGATCTTTGAGGGTGAGTGTATGTGAATATATGTATTCAACATAAATGTGTTTCTATTTGTATTCCAGTATATTAATTTAAAATAGTGAAGAATATTAATCTAAATCACCTGCTCAGGTTATCTTCTCTTAACCTTAGTGTGTGGTTTGGAAGCATTATAGTTCAGCAAACAAAATGCACAGTATTTATATATTAATGAAACAAGTATTTCAGAATTTTTAGGAAACAAATGCTATTTGGTTTTCTCCTAACTGATGAAATAAGATGGAGATATCTAAAGCCACATTGGTTATTACTATTGAATGTCACTTGATACTCATCCCCTATATAGAGATTTGATCCTTGGTGTGGATTTCAGCATTTCAAACCAAAGTACAACAACAAAAAACAGAAATAAAAGCCTTTGAAAGCTTACCCACTGGCAAATTACTCTTTTATGAAGCCTTATCAGGGCCATAAAAAAAGTGGCAGTATGACCCTTGTGTATCGTGAGGAAACTTGGTGACATTTAGCCAAGTGGCATATCATCATTCAACTGAAGCAGAGTAAGCAAAGGATTGGGTTTTAAAAAAAAAAAAGGCAATAGTCTATTAAAAAGAGAAATTCTGGAGACCACTGTGAAGTTGAAGTAAGGCTTCCTATTGTGTATGCAGCTTCCAGCCGTTGTACACATTTGACCCCCAAATGACAAAATAAATGAAAGCTGCTCTTCAAAGTAATGCAATCAGTTCAAAAATATTGTGCTAATAAAGTTATAAATTCTAATTGAAAGATTTATGGCAATCCATTTAGTTGTTACTAGGTTATTTGTGACAGACAGATGCAGAGTAACCTGATTAGAGTCAGCATTGTGATGACTTGTAACTGCGGAGGGGAAAAAAGCTTTAAACCATTGTCATAGCCCATTCTCTGAGATGCATTTGGAAGCTGATTTAAAAGAAAATATATGGCCATTAGACGTGCGTTTGCAGCTGCCTCAAATAGGTTGGCCCAAACAAAGTGCTAAAGTGACTAGCGGGTCTTTCTTTACCTAAGTTTTAATTTGTAAGTTAATTTACAAATTTAAATTAAAATTAGAAGATACTCTACTAAAACATTCTTTTCATTATAAAATGAAGTTTTCCATTCGTGTTGTATTTAATCCTTCATGTTAGGAGAAATAGTCTTAATTCTGTTAATGATGGAAGTCATTATTCTTTTGGATTTGATAAACTTTATAAAAAGATACTGCCCGTATGAATATACCCTTGAACAATATTTTTAAAAATATTTTTTTAATAAAAAGATGAAATATTTCATTCAAATGCATGGATATAATTTGTAATTAGAGGAGCTTAGCTTTGTTAGAACTAAATAACAGTTTGATTGGTTCTAGAAACAGAAGGAAGCTAGCCATTGTCTGGTATGTGTCCCTAGGCTTAATACATAAAATGGACATTGTTTTCATATTTTCCTTAAGGTGTAATGTATTCTTGTGGTGATGCCTGTCGAATCATTCTACAAGTTAAAATCAATTCAATTACATATTTGATATGCTTGTTGACCTACTTATTGTATTCAGGATTAAGATAGCAAAAAATAGTTCTGTTTCATCAGGAATAAAATATATCAATGTTTGCAGTAATACTTTGGCACTGTGAATTGTAAAGCCATTCCTAGTCGGTCCCTTAACTTCAGTATACCTCAGTGCTTTGGCATGATAAAGCACTGAAGTGATCCAAGTTCAGGCTTATTGGCAAATGCTGGTCTTAGCCCTTCTGATTAATACAGATCTTCTGCTGTAATATGGGAATTTACATTATATTCAAAGCTATCAAAATAGACACAGTAGCTGTCAAAGGACACAATTTTGACACAGCTACTCATGTATTGAGAGTTAAATGTTTCTTATGGCTCTAACCTTTTAAATTAGTATGCTTTACTTACTGGCATTCATTTAAAAAATTATTTGTCTAATGCTATACAGGGAGGAAAGAGATACTAATTTACCTGACAGAGGATGAACTGTAGATCTGATCAGTGAATTGATTATTAAATTCTCTGTTAACGTAGAGTAGGGCAATTTCTTTGGCAATTTACAATACTGGCTAATTTCCTGTTAGTATTGACTAATAAGTGAATTAAAATAGTAGGACCCCCATCTAGGCAGGGGGGTTGGAACCAGATGGTCTTTAAGGTCCCTTCCAACACGACCCATTCTATGGTTTAATGAAATACCGAACAGGAAGAATTGTAAAGTGTGTGTCTGTATTAACACAGTTTTTGTAAAACATCTATATATTTTTGTGTATAGTACATATATATTCATTATATTTCAGATTATTAGTGTCCTTTTAAGATTGCTTACTCCTTTTTTTTTTTTTTAATATTGTAAGGATGCTTTCTGCACCTTACCAAACTGTTATCACTTCATATGAAGAGGCCATGTTTGACTGCCTTCAGGATGACTTCTTGTGAGTGCTGTGATGGGGAAAGAAAAGCAAAGAAACAGAGTTAGAACCTCACCCCTCTCTAAAAATCAGCTTTTTAAATGTAGTAAAATGCTCTGAATACCTCCTGATGATGTCAGGAGGAAGGAACTCCAGAACTCCAGAATCCTAATCCTAATCCTAATCTCTGGAAGGATTTGGGAACACCATTAGTGTATCTAGTTCTTTAGCACCAGGCACCTATGTACTGGAAACTTCCCTTTCACTTTGCCATCAAAATCCACCTAACAAATTGCTGTTTACAAGTGTGGATTACCAGCTTCCAAGATCTAAGCAGCAAGGTACCCTAAAGATTTCATCAGTGTAATGAATGTTCAAGCCCAAGTGAACAGGATCTTCCCTGCAATTGTAGCTTCAGTAGCTTCTAATAGTGTTCATTTGAAGCTCAGGGGTCTGGAATGGTTGAGTAATTCCCAAAGTGATAGATTAGCATGCAGAGAACAGTTGAGGTGGTCAAAGGTGCATGCTAAGTGTAATTCATTGCATGGATATTACTGCTGTGTCTATGTGGTTTCTAGGGGAGCAGCATAAGCACGATTTGGAAACTGGCAGAACTTCTATTTTTAATCTGAGCATCCTTGTTTTTACATATGTTTTTAATCATAAGTAGCAAAATCAGTGTGATTAAAGCTACTGGTACAGCCTTGTGGTAAATGTTAGAACTGATTTACTACAGTGTAGAAATACTAATATTAACCACAAACAATTTTGTTATGGGAGCAAAACAAGACACAGAGCTTGTCATCTCTTAATTTTTATTTAGCTTGAATGTGACCCTTGCGCAAAACTTATAACTCCAAACAGACTGTATTAAGGACTTTAGTAATGAAATTTGGTGTTTTCCAAGGCTTCTCCCCTTTGAATTGAAGCACAGAATTGTGATGTGTGGAATAAATACCCAAGCTCTTTATAATCAATATTGTTATTATCAATATCTTAGTATGTTAAGAAGATTTAACTTAAGGGACTGTTGAAATAGTTTTGAGATCAGAGAACCAGCTTGTTAGCTGATGTGCGTGAACTCTGTATTACTTCATGTAAATTTTGTCTGTGTGCATCTCTGACAGCCTGGCCTGCTGCTGCTAATAAAAGATGTGGTGCAGCTTCACCACAGCTGTAGCAGTCCAGGTGATCCTACAAGGTGTGCTGGTGCACAACTGCCATTAGTTCCAGTAACTCTCCCTTCGAAAGGTCAGGGTAAGCAGCTTTGCTGCACACATTTTTCCCCAGTTTAAATAAACAAAAAAACTGTCTCCAGATTCCCCATTAGGACTGGTTAAATCTAATTCTGAATCTAATGCTTGGAAGCCAGTGGTCTATTCAAAATGCAAAATAACCATGTGCTATTTTAGCTGGGAAGAGAAGCTCTGTTTTGCTGGTACTCAAATGTGTATTTTGCATATCTGTTCTCTCTTCTCTACCTCATTGCTTCCTAATCTCTTAAGTACCATTTTTAAGGGCTTATTTCTGATTCACTGACATGGATGATCCCAGAACTTGGAAAACTTTGCTAACAAAGAAATATTTGTTGCAGATGGGACAATTTTAATTTGGGGTCAATTTTAATTTGTAGTTGCAGTATGCCATACCTTGTCAGTCAGCGAAGTGGCCGAGGTGGTGCTGCACTGAAGAGAATTGAAGAACCTGCAGGGAAGGGCTCAAGTGTTTGTCGCAGGTGCATGCCACTGCTGTGCTGGTTCAGTTCAGGATCCAAACTGCTGCAAGGGGCATATTGGGCTTGTTCTCGTCTCTCTCTGTCAACACTTGAGAAGCCTTTTCAGTACCATTTTTCCTACTACTCTCCCTGATCAAAGCATTGCTTGCTTACTGAGGCTCTTAGAAGATAATCATTTAATAGCAACTCTGAGCCAGGAGACAAGAGGAAAGATAGTTGAAGAACTCATTGCTAATTTCTCTCCCAGTGTAATCAAATCAGTACAGCTCTCCAGCCAGGACTTACAACCCTTAATAAGTCACTCTATTCGATTAAGAGGAATTGATTTTCTTCTACCGTGGATCATAGTGATTATGACAAATATGGTATCTGCTGCTCACTTCCCTATCTTCCCTGCTAGTGTCCATTTGTTTGCAGGGCCGGCAGGTAAACGAGCCAGAGAGATGACACGGTGTCATTAACTGCAGTCAGTGTCAGTACGTTGACAGGAGTGGAATTGAGTGGTTCCCTAGATCAGAGCAGAAGCCAGTTGTGAGGGTCTCGCACAGCAATTACGTACTTCTGACAACTCTACTGACAGCCTTAAATGCAGGAAATGATGGGACAGTAATTTGTAATTGCAACTAAGAGAGCAACTGGCAATCGGCAATGGTGTGGTGGCAGCATACGGGCCATAGTTTAGAGGTTAGCCAACATCAAAGCAGATGGGAGAAGCGGGAAGGAGAGCTGTCAAGCTGCCATGTTTAAGAAGCAAAGCAATATTGACCTTATCTTCAACTAGAGGTTACCAGTGGAATCATTTCTTGACAAGGTTACCTATTTGTTTGCTTTCCCTGATCTTATTGGCAGTGGAAAACTTAATGGACTTAAATTTAACATAATGAATTTTGGGGAGGTCGGGGGTGGGGAAGGAGATAGTGTAAATGTCAGTGCTGTTACAGATAATTTTAGGAATGGTCACATAAACACACATAAAAGTGGTTTTTTGTATGCCTAATTCTTTGGGCTATGATGACAGCAGTCAAACAGTAAAACAATAGTGTTATATCTACTGGGAATTCTTCTTTCACTATCACATAATAGCAGCCTATATCTGGATGTCTGGAGGCTCTCAAGCTGTAGACCATGTAGCACGTGCAGGTGAACTCTGGGAAGGTAAATTCCTGTTTATTTTCATCTGTTGAAACTGCAGTAAAAATAAAGTAAAACACAGCGGTTGTTTTTGTGTTTTTTTTTTGTTTGTTTGTTTGTTTTGTCTTGTTTTTCCCCAGAAGTATCGCCAAATCCACATCTGGTCATCTGCTTAAGAAGCTTTATTTTCAAAACTATTTAATTACCTTCTTGCTGAGCAGGGGAAGCTAAATGACCATTGCAGTGTTGAACTGCATAATCTGAGTAAATGAAGGAAAAGTTTTCAAAATCAATATGTACGGTTTGACCTCCTGCATATCCCAACCTGCAATTTCTATAGGGGGATCAGTAATTTTTGTCTGGAAACATATTTGTTGTTTTGTTTGTTTTAGGACTTGATTACATTTGGTGGTATTCTGAATAAATATTGAATCCCCATGTAAAGCCTAAAAGATTTCAAGTAAGGAAAATTACCTACCCTCTCAACTGTTTTAATATTGAGATGTCTCAAAGGTAAAACTTACTACTTCATGAATTCTAGTTGTTCTTTTACAGTTAGGTTTCAGTTAATATCTTTTTAAATTTTACAAACTGAATATTCCACAGGAGGAAAAAAAAAAAAAAAAAGGTTTTGCTGTCCACACCATGTGGTATTTCTGAGATGTAATATGTCTTAAATACTGCAGCTGTTTCATGCAGTTGACATTTACTTTCACTGAGTAGCTATGTGGAATGGTGGTAAAATGGGAATCAAATCGCCGGATGCTATCTCATACTGTGTAAGAAGTACTGCTTTCGAGCTCTGTTTAGATGGCAGTCTGATGGTTTTGGAGTGCCTGAAATCCACAGACTTTGGATCCAGAGACAGTTCAGAAGGAAGCAAGATAAAGATGAAAATTTTTCAAGTTTCAAAATTCAGAATAGTTTGAGAAACTTGCTTCAGTGAGGAGGAAAAAAAAAGTTACCTCCATTTCAGTAACTATTATTGCCTTTTTAAGCTTCGTTTGCAGGTTGGACTTCCATAGACTCACCTTCCAGCCATGATATGCTAACATCCTGTAGAAGGATGAAACTAAGAAATAAACCTTGAAATACTGCAACTTGTATAATTTTTCTACCTACACCTCCTCTTCGGTAGGTCTACTGTATTGAACTTTAAGTGTCACATTCTAAGTTATGATTTCTGAACTTCATGTTATTATGCCCCTTTTTTTTTTATCATGTCATTTTTTTTTAACGTACTTTAAAAGTACGGAGACTAATTTGGGGCAAAATATTGCATGAGTAGTCTAATCATTGGCAGACGTACACTGGAAAAACAGAAAAATACCTTTACTTTTATTCTCTCAGATCTGGAGATCATTGTAGCAAGTTTAGGTGCACTGTGAAGTCAGGTGTTTTGTGTTCCCATAGTTATTTCCATTTTCCTCTAGAATACAGTCCTCTATTCTGTCATGGTGGCTTTTTTTTGTTTGTTTTGAAATACAATCTTACCATGAACGTTGAATTATGCCCAGTTTGCCAAGCAATACTTATTTATATAGATTGCTTACCACTTTATTATCCATAATGTGTATAGTCTGAAAATTGGATTAGTAGTGACCTTATATTTTCTTCTCGATCACTGACACAGATATTGAATTGTTTAGAGGGTGTGAACCAATGCCAGCAGGACTCCAGTAGGAACTCGCTTTTTCTTCAGGGATTCCCCAGTGATATCTCTTTTTCTGGATTTATCAATTACCAGTTTCAAATCCACTTAGCATGTGCCACATTTAATTTGTACAGTGCTAATTTTGTAATGCAAATGTCATGTGGTCAGATTCTTCATGTCCTACATAACCTTTTTTCCATGAGAATTTATTGATCATAATATAGTGAAACATGATTGATATAGTCAGCAGCTTTCTGAACAACATATTTGAAGTTTTTATTCTGGGTTATTGCACCTTTTATATATATATATATTTAAGCAATCTTGGCTGTGTAGTACAACTTTATCTTGAAGGATGTTGCGTGTTGGTTTTGATCATGCAGTGCTGCTCTTTCTGTGAGAGAAGCAAGACAGTCTGTTGAAGTATACCAGTGCTGTTTAGATTGAGGCTGTGTTAAATGCATGTAAAACCTGTATTGTAGAATAGATAGTGGAATATTCAGCTATGAAAATGTTTCATGATTTAAAAAGAAAGGAAATTTTTCAGCACCGTACTTTATTAAGGCTTTAACTGATGATACTTATTATTTCAGTAGGAATGCTTGCTGGAAATAAATTTGAAATTTAAATGACTCTTTTGACCTTGAAATTATCTATGTAAATAAAGCCTTCCTGTGATCAGCTCCTTTCTCTTTAAGGCCTATAAAGGGATCTTGGTCAGGTCCTCTGTAGGCATAAGCCTTGATTTGGCTTATGCAATTTAGAGATGTTGGAACGTAGTTCCCATGGGGGAACCCATGGTTAGAGTAATAAAGAAGAGATTCTTGTTCTGTCCTGGCTGTGCATGCTCTCTCTCTCTCTCTCTGACAGTATTTAGAGGATACAGAATATCCCTTGGTCAAACTATTGTCCATCTAGGAAAGATGTCAATGACAGCATTTGCTTTTTATATATTACCTGCTTTATATATACTTTTATATATTATCTGCTTTTTATATATTACAGGTTTTTGCTTCATGTGAAACATAGTATATTCCTTTCTTTCTCATCATCAAGTGGAGGTTAAAATTTTCTGATATAAAGAAAATAAGCATATGATTTACTTGCTAGAATTTCTGTAATGATGAATGATTAAGGGCACTTGATAGTATAGGGATGATTGCATTACCAATGCCTCATTTAAATAAATACTTTTCACTGAAAATATTAGCTAAAATGTAAGCTATGTGTCAGAGCAGAAATTCCAGTGTGTCTTGTTAGAACTGGTTTTCAGTTGTTCTCTTAATACCTACTGCTGTTTTAATATTGGAGGTCTTGTGAAGTTTACTAACCCAGGATTTTTTTTCCTTTCTTCAAAAATCCAGTAGCGAACTCGAATGAGCATCGACAGTTAGCATTATTATACGAAAAAATGATTTTGTAGAAGGTTGCATTTATGTCACAGAACAATATTGCACATATAAATGCTAAAAATTGTAATCAGTATAGACTACAAAATGCAGGAGCTCTAGCATATCCTTGACTTAGTTTTTTTCTCAAGTCCAATGTGAATTGAGCTTGAGAAATTATGTGCTGCTTGATGGTCCTAAACAAAATACTGTGGTTAAGTTCCAAGCCCTTGAATGGTGATTTCAGAGAGGTAACACAGTCTTCTGTGTAGTGAGAAAAAATAAAAATAATAATAATAAAAAAAAAGCTGCTATTAGACGAAGTCACATGCTTATGAGATAAAATCACAAAGGACCTGAAGGAATGGTTGAAGAACATAATGCAGTGAAAATCACCAGGGCTCCTTTCTGACTTTGTTGCATTTGCTGGCTGCTTTCCGTGAGCTCATCTGATGCTGGAAGTCAAGCAGAGAAGTCTCAGTGGACATTTGATGATTGCTCATGATGCTTACTACATCATTAGAATTTTGAATAGAAACAGTTGAGGATATAATTAATTAGTTTATGTTAGTAAAGTGCTCTGTAAATACTAGCTATTATAAAATAAACTGACAGTATATTCTGGAAAAATGGTACAAGCATCCTCATTACTGTAAATCATTATGTTTGCTAACAGAGTTCTGCTTACTATTAAGGAGAATTTATTACTGATGAAGGGTTCAAAAGTGACCTGGAGCCTTGAGTCCTTAATTTATCACAGGAGCAGGACATTGCTGACAGAAAAAAATAAATGTTGCAGTGCTTCTAGTGCACCCTAACCTTGACCCAGAGGAGACATCTCTGGGTATGATCAGGTAATTCTTGCTCCATGCCCTGTAATTTGTGACCTTTCCGTTACGATTACCAATAAGGATATCCATTACTCTCTGCTTGAAGTTGAATTTTATTAGTATTAGCTATGATTTATATTACACTAAGGTCTAGAGAAATGGCTCCCCAATGTTGTAAACAATGTAGACAACAAAAAGACTATCCCTGCCCCAGAGAACTTGCATTTGCACTCTTATGCTGTGGGCACTGGCGCTTTTAGAGATGACTGTCAGTCACACTGCCTTGTGAGGAACCCAGGGTATTGTGGGCTGAATTGTTCATTCGTAACACTTGGGTGCAATCTTTAGAGTGCTTTTTTTGATTTTTTTTCCTGTTTTGCTTTATAGCAGGCCTTACTCATGTAACAGTTTAAAATCTTACTGCACAGCAAGTTGGTAATGTAAGTACAAGAATCTCTAGCTGATGGTCTCCAAGTGCAATCACAGGACAAAGTTTTCTTGGGCGTTCCTATTGCTCTGAAGGGTTTTAAAATCTTTGCAGTTCACTTATGTCATCATAAAGTTTGATACCAGCAGCAGCTGCCTTCTTCAGGTCACTTTTATTTGCCTGTTTTGGTATTTATTAGCAAAAGTCAATTGCTTTCCAATCAAGGTAGATTCTGACAGCCTCTTATGTGAGTGAATAAAGCTACGGTTGACACACTCGTCAACGTCAACATCTAAAATAAATAGATAAAAATCCAGGATTCATCTTTACCTTGTTGTGACCAGGTGCAAGTAAAAACCAAATGGAATTGGGAAGGGACCAGTGCTCAAGTGCACTGCCTTTGCCAGCAACATATACGTATACACACACGTGTATATATATATATATATATATATATACACACACACACACACATATATGGTGGTGTGAAACATTCCTTGGTTTACAGGAGTGAAGAGCCATATTCAGCCTGCTCAACATGCCCTTTCAACCTGTGCTTTCAGAACATTTGCTTTGTGTTCTAGAAGAGTGGAAGCGCCCCAGTTAAATTAAGTTCTTGTTGAGGCCATTGCTTGAGTGCTGTTAAGTAGAACACATACCTAATCCTGTTCACAGCATCACAGAAGGGTTAGGGTTGGAAAGGACCGCAGAGGCCATTTGGTCCAGCCTTAACATGGGGTATGAGCACTGCCAGCTTCTCTCCTGCTGCTGGGGTCTGAGGCTCCTTGGGTGTCGTGTCTTAGAGAAGATCCTGTCTATCTCCCTTTTATCTTCTCCAGTACTTCACAGCCTGCTCACTTCCCCCCACAAACCCGCCATTTGACAGCAGAGCTCCTGCGGGACGGGGGACATCTCTGCTGGCATCAGAGGGGTCCCAGGCACTCGCTGCAGCCTGGGGCTCAGAGGGCTGCGTCCTCACCAGCTGGAGCTCTCTCTGGGTCGAAGCCTCTACCCTAGCAGGGGATAGCTGCCCCAAAATCCGCAGGGGAAATGGCTCTGCAGCATGTCACTGCCATGTCCAGGAAGCAAATTTGTTGCAGGGATCTGAATTTGACTAAGGCACCCTTCTTTGCACCTTTCTGTGCAAACAGCCATGTTTGTTGTGTGCTTCTGGGAGCTGAGCTCAGCGCAACCAATGCAAAATGTAGTCTTTATGTAATGCCTTTCAGTCTTAATCTTTCTAGGCTCTATTTACTAAATCATTACTCTTTCAACTGGATCATACACTACAATATTTTTCAAGCTATCAAAGTGACATATGAGAACTTCTTTTATGGAGATCAGTATTAGAAATGTGAGTGTGTCGGTATGGCTTATATGTATGGATGTATGTGCCTGAGAGAGAACATTGAAAGCAAATTCTTTTAAGTTTTGAGCTTGATTAAGTTAATTGATAAAAGACTCTATGTGTCATTCTTAATAAGTTTCAGAGGCACTGAAATGGGGGAGGGCTGTAGACATTGGTATATTAATGATAACAGTCCTCACAAATCATCTTGAAAATGCAGATTTGGGGACTTAAGGAAGAAGAGCAGGGAAGCCTCTGTTTGTAGAAATGTATATAATACCAGGTTTTGTCTAAAAAGTAAAGTGTTACTAGAACTGGTGGTCATCAGTTTCCATCATTCCAGTATTTATAAATAACCCTTTTAGTCATTCACCTGCTTTGGTATACAGAGAAATAGTCAAACACTTGCTTGGCAATACACAGGTATTTTTGACACCTTTTTCATGTCAGTTATTCATTATAGTAACGGTACTTTGTGATGTGCAATTTCTGGATTTATGACCCATTCTTGATAAGCGTGAATCCAGGCTGCATGTGCATCTTTGATAAGGTTCTAATTGGATAGCAGTGACCTTTCTGAATGTAATTCTAGGAGGAAGATTAAAAAGCAGTCCAGAAAGTGACAGGTTTGGGACAATAACATATGAATTCAGTTCTGCTGGCAGGCGTGAGATGGAAGCCATGATAAATTAGAGGCAGGGCAAGCAGGCTTACTGAATGATTATTCATTTCTGCTACATCCTTGGGTAAAATCCCGTGAGTAGTGCCACTGGTGCCATATTTTCCCTATCCTCCAAATTCAGTGTGTGCTGATTACACAAAAAAAATTGTACTAGAAAGTTTCAGAAGATAGTGAGCAGAGCCTATTGAGCAGTACACATCTGAATGATGCTGTCCCTTCGTGTGATGGTGGTCGTGCATTTATTGCCCTCATTGAACTACTGGGTCTTACTTGCTGCTTCTCATGGCTTTTTGCTCTAATTAAGTTATTAAAAAAGAGCTTTATCCAGTGTCTGATTAAGTAGATCACAAATCAAAACTAAAATCAGTCAATCTGAGTCTACATGCATCTTATTTTTTCCCATTGAAAATAAGACAATCATGAAGTTGAGTTACAGAATTTGTTCTATGTGCTTGTTTAGAGGTAATGAAGGGATGCACTGGAAGAGGAAAACTTTATAAAAGAAAAAAAAGTTAAAAATTCATGTAAAAAGTTAATTTCAATAAAAATTGGTAGTTTGGTTAACTTGGCAATTTTCCAGAGGAATCATCAGATGCTTCCTGGATTGATAGATTACTTCTATTACTGGATAATATTGGGGGAATATTTCAGATGCCTTTAGATATCTGCATTACTATTTCTACTTATTTGTGGAGAAAAATTGACAATGTAAGGCAGGGGAAGAAAGCAATGGAAACCTGTATATCAAGTCTTACATTGATCTTTAGGTTTTACATAAACACGGTTTAAGGCCTGTTTTTACTATTTAGAACCAGTTTTTGCATTGTTACAAAAAAGAGGTTGAAGTTACTTTTTACCTCATGGTGGCAAATGATCTCTCTGCTGCATGAAATCTGAGATCACTGAACTGAAGGGAAAAATATTTTGACTGCAGTAAAACTAAGTGAATAGCCTGGTTTTAAAGCCATGTAAGCCATCTCTATTTGGTCTCCAAAGTGTGTAGTGAAGAATTCAAATGGACACTTGCTTTAGCTTTTGAGATAAAATGGAGCTGAAGGGAGAGAAAAGTTATGAATATAAGTAGGGCTCGGGGTAGCCATGCGAGTACAATAGAGGTTACTGAAGTTGTAAACAGAGATTTGTAGTTTTATTTAGGTTTATAAACTTAACCCCATGGAGAATAAAAAGTGATTTTGTAGTTTGATAACAAACACATTTAAATTTGATAACAAACACATTTAAATCAGACCTCCCCACATACTAGTGATATTTGAGAAAGAGGGATGGATTTATTTATTAATGCCTTAGTTTATTATAGAGCATGCTGATAAAAATGAGCTGTGGTAATCTACTTCTCTGGTAGATTGTTTTACCTTAGTCTGTCTTGAAAGGCTTAGAAAATGGATCATTGTAATGAACTGTCAGAGGTTACCACACATAGTTGTCATTTATATATTAATAATCTGCCTAATGAAGATACTTAAAAGTAGATAGAAAATGAAATACTCTCTGCTTTCATAATCAGAAAACTTCAATTTGGCAGAAAAGTTTTTAAAGTGAAAGGCCAGATTTTAGTCTAGTAGAAGTAGAGAGGCTCAAAAGGGAGTCTTTTCCACTCTTTCTGTACCTTGCCAGGACAAATGCCCATGAATCAGTGAGAATTTGACTTGCTTGCGCTCAGGAATTCAGCTGAGAGATGGAGGCAAACTCTGCACATGAGAGAGACAGGGCTACAAATGCTCCTAGAAGCAGCAGCAACCCCACTGGGCAGGTGTTTTAATAGTGTTGTGGTGACACTTCAAGTCATGTTTAGGGCTCAAGTTGCAGGTGAGGTGTGTATTGTTGAACGAGTGAAGAAATGTTACTCCTCCTAAAAGCAGAATTGTTGACTAAGGTTCATCGCTTATATATCAAGATCTTTATTTACATTTAAGCAATCAATCTACTTGATTTTCAGAAGTTCTTCTTTGCCACTAAATTCACCGGTCAGTTCTGAGCATGCAGCAATCTGGGTGCTCTTGTGTCATGGTATGTCCCAAAAGTTTTGTTTGTTTGTTTGTTTGTTTTGGCATGCCACATTGCATATTTGTTGCTATTTTAAAGCTTTGAATGTTTTAAAATGAGGCCTGGTCTTTACAGTTACTGAATCAATAATCAGGTAATCAGTAATTTCAAAATATAAACAGAATATGTTGTATGATATCATGTAGAGTTTAGTAACTTTTTAGTAGTAATTCAGAGCAGTGAGTTAAAAATGGCTGTCACTTTCAGAATATGTGGCTAAAAAAAACCATAATAAGCAGAAGAACTAGCAGGTGTGCAAGAAAAGGCAGTACTCACTACTGTAAATTGATGCTGTTGTACTGGAGCTGGTGAGCTTGCAGTTTCTGTAGTGACTTTAGTTTAGGCATTTCAGCTAATTTTCCTTGTTACCATACAATTATTTTTTTTTCTTTTTTTTCTTAAATCTAAATAAAGTTGCTGTCTTACTGCATAACAGCTCTTATAGATGGAGATGGAGATAATGCTGGCCCACTACAGCATCTAAACATAATCAAGACTTCTAAGGTAGAACTTGGAATGTTTGTTGAGAAGTGTTTTTGAAATCTCCTAACTCCGAGTCTAACAGGAAGAGAGAAAGGGGGAAAAAAAAAAAAAAAGAAAAGAAAAAAGCTTTTACAGTGAGTATGAGCATGTAGTAGTAAGATATAAGACTAATTGGAATTACTTTCTCATGGAAGACTCCATTTGTATGTTCTGGTACTGGAGGATCACATTTTATATGGAAAACTCATAATACACGCAGAGCTATTTGTTTTATTACAAAGTTTGCACCATTAATCATCTCTTCACAAGCAGACAACGATGCTTGTGGGTGAATACGTACCACTTTGCATTAGCAGTTTTGGTGATAAGGAGCAGAGCCCACATTCCAGTTGTTTGTTGGTTTGCTAGCCCCGGTGCTTTAATGTTTTATGTGGAAAGGCAGCATTTGTCCCCCACGGGCAAACTCCCATGCTGCTGTTCTGTAGAGAGCCAGGAAAATCAGATCCACCTACTGACCCTACCTATTGTCTGGCCTTGTCGCCTTCTATCAGTAGCATGCCACAATCGCCAAGCTACATGTGTACCTCGTGCTTGCTTGGGGTTTGGCAGCCCCGTCCCTTGCACCTGTTTGCTTATGCATGAGCTGTGCATGTTTGAATCCAAACAGCTGACAGGGAAGGAAGGTAAAGGGGGAGGGAAGTCAGGCGCTTTTCATTACAGTGCTCAGAGGAGCCAAGGCCCAATGATGCTGTGGAGGCAAGGGAAACATTGGCAGAGTCCACCAGCATACTATAAAATTGGGAGTTTTGGCAGATGTGGACAGTTGACCAGGGCACAGCAGTTAATAAACTGTCTGAGGAAAGAAAGGCATCAGATTTTTCTCTTTGCTTTTATTCTTAGCTCTGATCTCAGATAGGAAAGGATTACATAATGTGGGGATGATTAGAGATTCTGTACCTTTCTTGAGCAGTCCCTTGCTCGTGATATGAGTTGATAAAAGTGCTCTTCAGCATAAGTAAGGATGACAGAATGTAGCCCGTTTTCTGCTAACTAATATAACCAGTCCTCTTGGTCTTGCTGGGATACGTTTACAATTGTTACAGCTGCAAGTCCTCTTGATTTTTCACTACCGTGAGTAGGAGTCACATTTAACCTTGTTCAATTTTTTTAATTATGTTTTTTTTTTTTACTTTTTGTTATATAAGGTTCCGCATGAGAAATATCTATGAATCTGTGGAGCAGAAGCACAAGAAAACAGACTCCACGTGCTTGTACTTCCAGTATTTTGAAAAAAGTACAAGAAAAGCTTATTCCAATACAACACCCTGACAGTGGGTGCTGGGCCACGTTCTTGTTCTCTCATACATACCTGCCCAGAGAATTGACTGCACTCCCCTATGGACCGGTATAAGATACCATCTCTCAGGCCCCACCTTTTTTGGTGCTTCTTGCACACATTTCTTACCTTTTTGCTTAGGTCTGTGCTTTAAAAAACATTCTTTGCCTCAAGGCATTGTATATAGATGCTCTCTAATTTAGCTACTTAGGATACTTATTTAGTATCCTTATTGAGTTGAAGGTAATATTCTCTGCAAGTGATAGCAACACAATTGCAGTTCTAGAGTTAAATACCTAAATGTCATTAAATAAGGCCCTTTAATAACTGAATTAAGCCTGAACTAAGGTAATGTATAGCCCTGTACAGGGGATAGATCTTTTCTATAATAGAGGAAATGCCTGAATAATTTTAGTTCCCATATCATGCTCTTCCTATGCATATAGAGGTAGCTTAGGTCATTAATGTGTTTTCCTCCACAGGGAGATAAGCATCTAAATAGCTTTGAGAACATAGGCCCTATGATTAATTCTCCTTTGAAAGCAGGTTTTGTGATCTGAAGATATTTTTGCAATTTTGTTCTTACTCAGAAGACCCATGGACACAGAGAGCTACAGAAGAATGTGTGGGACTCAGAGTTACTAAATTCTTAGTGTTAATAAATCTTACGTGCTTTGTCAATGAACTTTTCTCCCAAATGCATATATGTAATTACAAGTGCTATACCAATGACTCCTTTTTCCTCCACCTTTAAGTGGTATCTTTATATCTTGATGAGAACCAACCCAAATTTAGGATGACAGAATGTTTTCTTTTCCTATAATGCAGGAATGTTTACTTCATTTACGTAGAGAATGGTCTTAAATGTGATTTCTGAAACAAATTCCTGCTAATAAGTTCGTATTGTTACTTGAAGCATTTGTGACGAAAACTTTTCATAAGGTAAAATTTTCATGCTATAAGTTGTGATTTCAGTAAGTGCTTTTGAATGTTAAAGTGGATTTATTTTATATAATTCACTATTAAGTCAAAGAAGTTCCTGTGCTTTTTTTTTTTCCTAGTGTGAATGAGCCAGTGCTTCTAATAAGCTTATTCCAGTATTTCACCTCCAGTCCTTTGTCTTATACAGCTGTTATCTGACAAAAGGGGAGATAAAAAGAAAGAGCAGGACACATTCCTGTGGTCTATTTTGCACAGTCAGCTATGTTAGAAAAGAAGTGGTCAGTTCTGCAGTAAAGAGAATTGCATTTGCAATTGAATATGGGTAATGAATTCCGGAAAGACTCCGCCTCTTACTTGTGTTGCCCAACAAAATCTTAGAGCTGTTGTCTTTCTGTACCCCACACAGACTGAACAAATGAACACTTTCAAACTTTGCATACAGAGTTTTGGTGCTTGGGCAGAAGGCAGTAGTACATCTCTGCAGGTCCTTGCATGACTAATTTCATGTCAGCAACAAATTTTTACTGCCCTTTAAATAAGAATTTATAATAATAATTATAAAGTTGCCAGATGGTTAGACTGGTAAATTTTAAGGCCTCTGAGCTTAAAAATATTTAATTTATGTTTACCTGTCATCCTTGAGCCCAAAAACATTGATTTTTTTCAGTCATTACTTAACACGCTTTTTTTTTGGGTGGGGGGAGGGCGTGGGTCCTCATGCTAACTCATTTGCTGTGATGCAGTTGTCTTTTTCAGTAGATGTTTTTTCTTTAACAGGGGTTTGGATCAGATTGACTCTATACTTGCGGAGTCTGAAGACAATTAACTCAAAAGCACAAGCACAGAACTCCCTTTGAATTCAATGGTAACAGTGGGAATTCATCCACATTGTGTCCCCTTCCCAGTGGGACCGCTGCATATAAAACCAGTTACTTCCCTTTGGGAGTTCATACAGCATGTAAATCCTGTCAAGTTTAAAATGTCCAGGGCTGACTTGTGCTGTCTTTACAACCTTTAGAAACGTAGGAAATGTGCCTCAGAGGGCTGTGTGCATGTTTTCTGTGGCACCGTATTGTGGTTATCACCTGCGTGGCACAGACTGTGGGAAGTGCTGCAGCCAGGCTACCTATGAAGATAAGCAGGAGCCTCCATTAGTCTGACCAGTGTTCACACACTCTGTGGGCTTCAGAGTGGGAGAAGTGGCACTGTGTCCCTGTCCCATCTCTTCCCCTGCTTTAGGGATACAATTCCGAAAGGTACTGCAATTACAGCTTCAAAGACAAAATCAGACTTCAGGTTATGAAAATACAGTTGGATACTGTAGTGGTTTATTTAAAAACAAAACAACCACCAACACCACCACAAACTTTCCTCCACCTATTTTCTTTTCTTTTTTATTTTTGTTATTTTAAAACCAAATGTAGTCACTTAGATAAAGCGTTTGTTTGTTTGTTTTTGTTAAAGTTCATGTTTTGTTTTTGGCAGGATATTTAAAGCATATTTCACCAATTTATATAAATCTAATTCCTTTCCTATTTCAAATCTAATGAAATGTAAATACCTTTACCTGGTAATTTTCTTCTCAAAGTTAACATTCAGCTATGTTTCTGGATGTCAAGAAGCATTGCTTAGATACACAAGAGGCACGAAACCTGATGCATCTGGGTAGTCTTGCTGGGGTGTAAATGCAACTCATCAGTGGTATATACAATTAGCTAGGACTTTAGCTTCTGTAGTGTTGTGTTTTTATTGTTACTTAAATATGTAATAGAAATAAAGAACTATAAAAACAACACAATCTATTTTATGTTATTAACAGTAATGGTTGTATTATTCAAATGCAGTTTTCTTGTAAGTAAAGCAGTAAAAACACTCCCTTTGGGCTGTTCTGTAGGGCTTAATTTTTTAATTTACTGGATGTATTTGGGTTTTCCTTCAAGCTTTGTGAATTATATTAAAGACATCTACTTTCTTTGGCACTGGAATTTGGTTTATCAATCTCATTTTGAAAACTTATTTAAACAATCACCTCTTCATTTTTATTTATTTATTTTTTTGGATGGATTTTGCCTGTTTAGCTACAGCGTATCTGTGACTTTGTTATATCAAGAACTTAAGATCGTTAAGTAACCAAACATGCAAATGTAGTGCTTGGAAGCCCTTTGAATTTTACAGATCTTATGATATCTTCTGTACAGATAGATAGTAGTATTTAGTATAGGTTAGCTGTAGTGGTTTTGTAGATTTCTTTTCCTGTTCTTGGTGAGCTTTTCTATCATATATTAACATGTTCAGAATATATAGAGATGCTTTGATGGCCTCTGGTGTAAGGCAGTAAACTTATCAGGAGTCCAGTACTGGTCACAGAGTGTATATTCTCACAGGTCTCCATGGTTTTATACATCTTTCAGTAGATTTAGGTCTCTTACTACCATTACTCAGCCTCTAACATCCCTCCCATCCAATTCACAGCTTGAACTTTGTCAACTACCAATATATGAGTGTGCTGCCTAAAAAGCAAACTGTTGAAGCAGTGCTTTATGAAGGATAGATTATTGGCTTGGTTACATTCAGCTTTGTCACACGCATGATCTGAATAAAATATTTTGGTGACAGACTCTTCCATTTCCAGCTTCTTCCTTCCCTTTTCATCTTGTTTCGACTGTCGAGTAATGTTCTTTTTTCTCTTTTACTTTACATTCTGCATATTTTCTTTTTAGCTTAATCTCTTCTAATTATGGTTATAGATAATTTGTGAAATAACAGGGAACCATATAAAAAGCAGGAAAGCAAAGGGAAAGTGCTTTCCCAGGAAAATGTCAAAATTGGATAATTTCTTTTCTCTTTCATCTGTCTGCTTTTTTTTCCTCTTCCCCCCCCTTCACTGAATGTATAATTACCTCATTGTTTCAGTAATGTGAAACAAAAATTAGATGCAAGAGAAAAATCTAAATAGAAGGACTCTAAATGCTTTTTCAAAATGAAGAATTTAACTAAACCACTCTAAAGTCCCCTGCTGGGCTCAGGCAAGCTGAAATTAATTCAAGAAGGCAGATAAAAATTTTAACCAGCCCGAGTGGAGATGACGGATGTGACAGCTCTCAGTTAAAATGTCTTTTAGTGGCAAATGCATGCATATTAGTCAAGTGATGTGACATAACTGTCCTGGGTGAGAGAAGATGAACCAATGACCATTTGCATTGAGAACAAAAGAAAATTTTGAAGACTAGAATATGGAAAAGAAGAAGAAAAAAGGTTAACATCCTCCTTCTGTACGTATACATATACACACACATATATATATATATGCACATGCGTAAGAGTGAGTGAGCCTGTAAGATCTTGTGGGTGACGGGAAGTTATTTATGATGAAAATTTTTTTAAGTTTTGTTCTAATAGAAGAATTCAAAACCAAATACAGACTTGTTTGAATGAGATCCACAAAAAATAGTTTTTTCCTTTTTTTTTCTGTGCATAATTGAAAAAAAAATGTTGAGATGTATGTTGCTAATGTATACACTTTGCATTTTAGAAGTCTTTCTCTTATGAAAGATGTTTTGGGCTCCTGCACTGAGTTCTCAGGCTGAGCTGAGGTACAGATCTAATGCAAGCGATCTTCCGAGGATGCAGTACATTGTGAAACACTCCAACAGAAATAGATGACAATAGGAATGGACTTTTAAGAAAAGAAATTATCTGTGAGTAAAATACTTTAAGAAATCTTGGTTAGTTTAACAATGTGGTTTTTATTTTTTTTATTTTGAATATGATTTAGGAGCATATGCCTCCAAGTCACAATAGCTCCCAGTTAAAGCTGCCCAGGTAATTGAGTTTCAGTATTCTTTTTCTTATTTCTCCCCACTATAATCAAATTGTATTATCATAATTTTGTTATTAGGATGCACCTCTTACTGTGTATCTCAATAACATTCAAGGCCACATTTGGAAGTTACTGTTAGAATTCTGTGGGAGGGTGGAGAGCAGGGGCACTGGAATATCTTGTTTATATCAGTGGGTTGCAGAATAAGACCTCCTCCTAAACACTGTCGTAGAGGGAATTCTACCAAAGGATTAATGGTTGGAACCTCAAAACTGATCAGGCATTTGGGATGGCTATTTTTGGTATCTCTCTACGTGAGAACATCCATAATTATTCCTCCCAAAAATGTAATTTTAATACCCTATCTAAAAATGTATATTTTCTTTCCAGTTCTGATATTTATAAATGTCTTTTTGCAGCTTGCTAGATTATTGTATTTCACTTAAAAGAAGTAGTATTCATTAAAAGAGTTTCAACTATTGAACAAAGTACACTAAGACAGGGTCAGAGGGGTAGGAACCATAAAATGCTGACCTGTTCAGAAATAAACTGCAATTCAGCAAGCCTATGGCAAGCTACTCATTAACATTTTAACAAGGGTAGCTAATAGCACAACAATCTTATTACAATGCGTCTGTATACATTTGCTCTGCAGATTTTTTTATACCTCCTCTTTGTGGTTTCTTTTAAGATAATACTTTAAAAGTTGATCTGAGCTGGTAAGAGCTATTTTCTAGAGCCTCTTAGTCAAAAGGAGAACATTTGATTCATTTATTTTAATTAAAGACAGACAAACATATTTGGGGTTATTGATGTTTATTCTGATATTCAGTGTGGGCATGCACCTTGGGAAGATCAGGGTGTAAATCGACTGCTTTTCAAAGCTACCAATTTCCAGGTTTTCTGTGTCTTCATGAAGGTCTTTCTTGTCACTGTTGGACTAGGTGCTAGTTTGCAAATGGATGTAATTTCAGTTTCCTGCTCTGTCAGCTATCCCTCTGACCTTGAACAGGCTCCCTTAGCTTTTTTGTGCTTCAATAACCAGTCTCTAAGATGAAGATGTTAACTTTTCCCAGCATCACATGGACACTAAATATTAACTGCTTTTTTGAGTCAGAATGTGAGAACAGTTAATGTACACCCTTTCGGACAGTGTACAGCCTTTCTGGGGAAAAAAAGACCAAGGTAATATCTATAGGCTTGTGCCTGACAGCTCAGAGTTTTCTGTTGCGTACCTGGAGATGGCAGAGGCCTGGAGCACGAAAAAGATGTGTGCTAAAATCTCACAGCTTTAGGTTCCTACGTCATTCAGTAAACTGAATAATGAAAGACTAAAATAGAAAATGCATGGGCTAAATTACACCAGAATAAACTCCCTATGTCTAAAGTGTTTCTATTTAAAAATTTGGTTGCTTTGTTAAGTAAGCTTAAGCTATTAGGAAGCACTCTAACTTATTGTGCCTATCATGGTACCTACCATGATATTGCCTGTCTCCCTTGCTAAGGAATAGATTGATATTTCAGGAGAAGAGATGTTGCCAACAGAGGAGATATCTTTGTTTGACTGGCTTTCCAAATTACATGTAGTTAAGGAATACTTTGTTTCTTTCTCTGTCACACTAGCATGACATTATTTCAAACATTAAAAATTATCTTATATAATTGTTTGGTATATATAAAATCCATATGACACTTTTAAGTGAGTTGATCTTAATCAAGATTAAAATTACATTTTTTAAGACCTTTAAGGCATACCTGTTCATTGAGGACAGAAATGCCGCTTTAACTGTCATTTGCACTTGTATTTGGTGGATTCTGCCTTCAAAAATGAAACAGTTGCTGCCAGGTATCTTCTATATATAAATAAATAAATTTTAAAAAGACAAAAAGGAGACAGCAAAATTATTCTAAGAAGGAACACAAGATGTTTGTCATGACTGTCGATGGCTTCAGGCAGTCTGGGAAATTTAATAACGAACTTCCTACAGGTGACTTTTTTGGGGATGTCATTCAGATTTATTTCATATAGACAGATCCCACTTTATATGTTAGTAGTCAGTCACAAAGCAAAATTCATGTAAAAGGTTTCATTTGGTCTAAGTGAAAACTTCACCTTCCTATAGCCTCAGTTTAGGATTTTGTAGCAATGCCCACCTTACCGTATAACTTCTGTTACTTCTTTATATATAGGTCTGGCAAATTTGTACTGTTAAAACATTTAAGAGCACCAGTGACTTTCATTCTTTTCATATCTCCGTAGCATGTTTGAACCCATGAACATGCTTGCCTGAAGGTGACTATTTGCAGAGAGTGCTGTTTAACTGAAGATGAGAACTTGTGAGAAAATACATGAAGATGAGCTTTGTAAGAAATGGATGTGAAAGCAATGTCAGTGGTTGGGTTGAGTTAAGAGTTTTTCAACATCATATTGTGAGGTAGTTAGTGATTGGTTGGAGTCCAAACCAGATTAAAACAAGATTTAATCAATTTTTCACTCTAGTCATAGCTTGATTACAAAAGGGACCTACAATTAGGATGTCTTTTGGGGTAGAGCAGCAACCCATTGACTTTCACACATAGCTTCCAATGTATTTGTTAAGTATATATCAAAATAATGTAGGAAAACTAGTATAATTAAACTCAGTGCAAGATCTTATGGAAGGGGGAAGGTGATACTTATTTACCAAACGTTTAAGCAAGTTGTTTTTATGCATTCACACTTCAAAGCTATGTACTCAAAAGAGCAAAGGTGTTTGTGTCTAAGTAGGTTGATTATGATCACTTATGTGTGACACAAGACATGGGATGCCAGTGCCTCTTGACTGACAACAACAATCTGGTCTTTGGACAGATCTTTGGTCTTAACATAAACATCACATTCCTCAATTTTATTTGTGGGAGCAGTGTCCTGGGAATAACATCCTTCATTATCAATATAGGTCATTCTTTTTAAACCCTTGTTCTGCTTGTATTCTGGTGCTTACACACACAGATTTCCATTTCTATTTAGTTTATACCAGTCTCTATCTGGTACAAATCTGTACAGTAATCTGCTAGGGAAAGGTATGTACTATTCATTCCACTGTAACTCTGATTTTTAACATATTGGAGATGAGAAATGTTACTTATCTTCTGTGATGTTGGGTTACTTACATATCTCAGGTGGAACCTGTGTTGAGGTTATCGGGATAAATAGAATACATTCAAGTGAAACAACAAAGTAGTTGTTATTCACTGTTCTTTTATCAGAATCATTTCAGGTATGGAGAATTTCTTAGACATATTTTTGACAGACTTCAAACAAAATTCTCTGTATTATTGAACATTAATCAAGTGAGTAATCTTGTGAAAGGAATACTTGCAAAGTTTATTCAATCTTCTGTTTTTGTTTAGGCAATACAATATTTCAGTTCTACAACAGAGGCACCAATGCATTATAGTCATTGAATGAGTTGTCAGGTATTCATTTTTTACAGAATGTTTACAATTTTGCTTGCATTTTCCCATATTTCATTCTTTCACTAATCCCACTTAGTGAAAAGACATTTGACAAAGTAAACCTTGTTTTTGTGTTACTTGTGTTTGAGGGAGATCAAAATGAAATTACTGATCCAAAGCCTAGTGGGCCTTCAACTGCTATCCTTATACCTATTTAATAAAAATGGAAAAAAAATTACAAGGACAGAAAGAAAGTTCTGAAGTTGCATATGATTTAACATAAATCATCGGGTGGTACCTTGCAGTTGAGTTTTCTAGTCATGCTCAACTTTGTTATTAGGGAGCTGAAGTACAAGGGACTTCATCATCCAGCTGCTTACAGGGAAAGAACAGAGACAATCTGTGTGTCACGCAGCATGAAAGGTAGAGCAGGTGGTTTTGAAAATCATCTGTTATGCCTTTTGGATTCAACATTCAGCCTTTTTGCAGTTCAGAGCACTTGCTGGTTGGTTCATCCCCTAAACATGCACATCCTGTATCCCTCATAGACCATCTTGAATTGAATCTTAACTTCACAGTTTGGTAGATAGCCAGGTTCTTCAGGCTATGGTGTTAGTTCATCTTTATCTCCTTCCTGGGGTGCAACCCGTCATTAAACCACTTGGGCAGACTTCATTGATCATTAGATGGTTAAAGATACAAATAAGAACTTCTGAGTATTAGAATGTTCTGAATGTTGAAACATTGGTGATCATTGAAGAAAGTGGTGCATGTTGTTAGGTGGTGAGTTTTTGTGCAGTATGACAGATGGTTTTACTGTTGGGGTCTGTATATGCTTATTGATGCCACCTTCAGACAGCATTAAGGCACCTCCTGCTTGTTTGTCATTGTAAGGAGAATTTCATTTTAAGACAATTACTGAAACTGAGAAGTGCAGGTTTTGTTTCAAAGTCTGTTTGATATTGATGTGTATGTGTGTTTTACTGAACTCCAATCACCCATAAAAAGCACTAAACAATGGTTTTACTCTTTCCTAAAATCTTACCTGGTATCATGTGTTCGCTGGCCATTTTTGCTTTCTAAAGGAATAATCCTTGTCGAGGTGATTTTGTTTTATAGGGACTAAACTTCAATTGTTCAGGTGGTTAGTAGGTTAATGCAATAAAAACATTATTAAAGAAATATATTTGGGATAAACTGGCCTTAGTAGTAACTGTCCAATTTTGGGTAATAATGACGTATGCTGGAACAGCGTTATTGAAAGATGCATTAGATATTTGAAGCAGGAGTACCAGTGTTAAAGTATTTTACTAACCTGTCTTCAGCTGTGAGAAAAGTTATACACAGCAGTGTTCTATACTTATTAATATACTGCTAAGAGACATCAAATTAACAGAAGTTTGAAGCAACATCCATACTTTTATAGCTGTAAAACAGTTTTTTATTTATTCTGTTGTTACTGAACAGATTCCAAGCCCTTAGTATATGCAATCTAATAATCTAAATAGATTTATTCCTACTTATGTTAGTTTAAAAAATATGTATATATAATTGATAACAATGTGGTTTATGCATTTAATTTTTTTATGACTTAAGTTATTGAGTGATATGCAGAGAGAGAAATGCACAGTGGCTTTATGAAATGGAAGATTCTGTCCTGTGCTCTTCTTCATTTTCTTCTTATGATAATGGCTGATTGTCACTCTGAAAGAAAAGCAATATGCTGCCTTTTTTGAACACTTAAATTAAAGCTAAATCCTGTAGATGCTGCAGCAAGTCTCTTTTTTTTTTTCCCCCCACAAGATCACAGACATATATTTAGTAAATCTTGAAGTGAGCTGGGAAGAAAAAAATCCTCCTGTATTGCAGATTATATTACAGTGGTTTTAAAAACATTTCAAAATATGGATTATTAACTAAAAATATTACTAAGCAATTTTGAATTATGGATCATTGATTCAACAGACTGTGTTCTCTTCTGCAGTCATTCTGTGAGGTTCAGCAAATCTCTCCTACCATAAGTTGAAAATTATTGATCCAGTATCACAAGCTAGTGGCCTGTTACCATTACTCTGTTTCAGTAAGTTATTTCTCTGTAATATGTGGCTGTAGAGGTAATGACTCAATGAATCCTTGCTATGGAAGTTCATAATCTGTGTGTTATTGTCACAGAATACTTGTATGGCAATGTCGTATGTTGTCATTGGTTATTTAGAGATCCTAAAACGAAACAAAACACCACCCCCAAAAGCAAGCAAGCAAGCAAACCAACCATCACCTGTCCATTGGTGATGAAGTCAAGTCTCCTTGTTATTCACCACTCCTGTAACCAGCAGTTTGTAGATAGAATTGCTTAGATCCCAAAATATGATGTCCTGAAGTCAAGTGAAATCCTTCAAATTTATAACAGCGTTTTATTTGAGACTGCTGATGGTAGCTGTTGCAGGAACATACTCTGCAATCAAATTGCTTGTATTGATATGTAATAGGTTTATTTTTTAGTGTTGTTCTTAAGTTTCTTTGTTTGTTGTGCATACCTACAGGTCTAATTAAGAATCAAAACTTCCCGTGTACTGTTCCAACATGGAGCATTGCACAAACTGTGCTCCCTAGTCCCTGATATTACTGTGTTTCTTTTGAATCTTACAATAACTATTCCCTACCATACCTCCTTTGTCATTAGCAGTATTATTACAGATGCTATGATACATTTATGTAGCATCATAGGTATAAATAATGCTTTAACACAAAAAAGCTCATATTTTACTGAAAAATACATTGTATTATACAATATATAATGCAACATAAAAGCACAGTAAAGTAATACTATATATTTATATAATACAAAAAATATCACATTACAAAAGAGGGACTGTTTAGATATCACTGGGGAGGGCCTAATGGGGAGCTAATGAAAGTGCTTGATTTTAAGTGGGGACTTGTATAAGGGAAAGCAGCAGTTGTCAGAAATGAAGTGGGGGATTTATCAAGCTCTAACTTTTTTTTTTTTAAATAAAAAAATCTCAGGAGCAGCTTTCTAAAGGATATATTGCAGGTAGTCAGCTTGGGAAATGGAAGTTCCATTTCCGTGAAAAATCATTTAGAACCCATCTGTTTATATTTCACAGAAGTGGTGAGTGTAAGACATATAAATGATTGAAGACTGTGTGACTTGCAAAGGGCAAAAGTGTGAATAAGACTGTCTGTTTTACTTCTCTTGGAAAGAGAGTTGCATTTTATAATCCCGTGCCTAAAATTGCTTCATCTGCTGCCAAAAAATTAATTAGAACTAATGCACGTGTACTTATGAGGTGGGATTTTTAGACCAGTTTTTGGGGAAATACGGAGAATATCCATTTCAAAATGGAAGTTGAGTGCTAAGGCTCTCAAGCTCTTAAACAATACCTAGTTATAAATGTGGATAGCTGAGGAATGTTGTTGCCCTAGTGTGCCTCATGGAAAGAAGGGGAATGTGAAAAGAAAAGGTGCTCCATAATCTACCATACAGGAAGTGCGTGAGGCCTACCAAAGGAGATAGAGAAGGAACAAGACTTATATCCATAGACTACAATTCCTTAAAATTGCTCATTCAGCAGAGGAGGAGCACGTATGGTCCATTTCTTGGCTGCCCTAGGTTGCCTTCAAACACCCCCATAGGCACCAAGTGAGGTAGGTGCTTGCTGTGCCATCACAGCAAGTGGCTGTAGAAACTGATCTAGCTTAAAGGAGCAAGTAAATGGCAGGGTCAGACCCACAGCTGCTGTGAATCTGGGCAGGCACATTGACCCTCTTCTGACTGATGCCTGGTCTGCAGTGGTCTGTGAGGCTGCCTACCTGCTAGTTCTGTACAGCACTGTGGGGTACTGTGTCAAAAAGGCAAAAAGGATTCACTCTAAGTAAATCATGTGATTTGCCCAGCAGCTCTCAGGGGGTATCACTGCACAAACAAGCATCCTGGTACCTATGGGAGGTTTTGCTTGTACTGAGTAGTACC
This sequence comes from Anser brachyrhynchus, assembly GCF_964034855.1. Lineage (NCBI taxonomy): Eukaryota > Metazoa > Chordata > Aves > Anseriformes > Anatidae > Anser > Anser brachyrhynchus. Next base: position 82,903,665 of record NC_137694.1, read on the forward strand.
CTTAAAATGTTTAAAATAGATTCCTCCTGTATCAAAATTCTACCTGAAGACAAAGTCAGAAAGAGCATGAAGCATTTCCCTCCTTCCAAGCCTTTACATTTCAATGTCGTTTTTAAAAGGTCTTGCATTTACCCATTTTTTACTTTGTGCCATCCAGAAAGGAATGAATACTAACTCATCTCTCATGCTGCACAGGAGCCACTGTGTGAGTAGCACTAGGGGAGAGTCTGGGGTATGGAAACCTCGTAGGATTTGCCACCTGGGAAGTCTCTGTTTATATTCTGATTCTGTTGAGTTACAAGCATCAAGCCCTCGAGGGAGAAAGCCCTACTTGACCTATTTTTTCTTTTTTTTCTTTTGAGTCATATTGCTTCTTTATATGTGTATGTTACTGACAAAACCAAATGAAATGACTTTTTATGTGTCTGGAGAATCCTCTTACAAAAAAAATCACCCATTCTGAATCAGGTAATACTAAGGTTTATTTGATACTACTGCATCAGCTTATATTCTGGCCGTTTTATAGACTATTTTTATTAATTTTAGTGGGGAGAATCAGTTTTTAACTGTTTTTAGACAAAAATCATTTAGACAGTTTCAGTGAATTCCCACAAAACTGCTGTACTAATTTTTAAATGCCCTAGCAGAAGCATGCCATGAAAATGACTGTTGTCGTACAGACTAATAAAGTAGGTGACGCTGCTATAAAGTATCTTCATTTATAATGTTCAAATTCATTGCCTGCAATGAAAGGGAAATTCTGGCCCTACAGGGTCTACAGTCAGTATTGTTTATCTTGTCTGAGGACTAATTAAAAAACAGGAATGTTTCCCTGTGTGAAAATTTGAAATTTAACTTTTTTCAAAAGTTGTTCATAGTTTAAAGGTCATGTAAGCCTTGTGGACAAGGCTTTAGAAGAGTTCATTGACAAGCCAATAGTATTTTTTGAGAGAGCAGATGTTGGAAACAGATGCCATATATTTTTTGTTTAGCAACACCTTTTCCTGAACTGTCATTCTCTATTTACAGTACTATGCCATAAATAATGTGTTGACTCAAACTACTTGCTGTTCCACTGTATTCCAGTGAAATGCGTCATCATATACCTGGGCTGAACTGGCTAAAGTGGAGACGCATATTTAACGAGAATGCCTAAAATGTAATCATTTCAAGGCATGGTGGTGTGTTTACTTTTGAGTGAGGGGAGTTTAAGGAAGAAGGAGGCAGAGTTTTGATTCACCCTTTTCTTCCTCCCTGCTTCTTCTCCCCAGTCCCAGGAGACTTAGTTTGCCATTGCAAGCTATCAGCTACATTGCTGTCAGCAAACTGTTGCCATTTTAAGTATAAATTGATCTTGATAATAAAATATTTCAATTATATATAAGTTAGGATATTACTGCTGATAAGTTGCTGATAAGTTAGGATATTGCTGATGGTTGCAGTCAGTGAATTTCACAGGGAGTTATCTGTTTTTAATCTGGAGAGAAGCAACTTATAGTGTCTGCAGTGCAGTCAGGTTGTGGGGCACTGTTTGTTTCTGGGCTCGGTCTTACCTCAGTCTGTCTGTAGGGAGCATCACAGTGGCTTTCTTGACAGTTTTAGTATAACTGTCTAGGTAAACTCCAAAGAAACCTGCAGGTGTTCTCATGGGGATGAGGATTTTCAGCTTTTAATGTCAGTTTAATAAAAATAGTAATAATAATAATAAAGTCTTTTTTTTGGTAAACAATCTCGGTTAATTTGGCTAGAAAGTCAGAATAAACCTTATTAAGTATTAACTGACACTTGGAAAATATTAAACTCAAAGTGCCAAAGAATTTGATGTTCTTAATGTTGATTCTTTAATATCTATTATATATTTTTCCCTGTCTCCTTTTGCTATCGTAGATGTTTGTTTTTATGGACATATACAGGCCCTACATATATAGGAAAGTTTTAGTGATTTAACTTTGAACGGTTTTAAAAGCATCTACGTAGACACCTCTATTTAGATTTTAGCATTTTATTCAGCTTCTCTTAATGCCTTATAGACTGAAAGCAACAACAATAAGCCCCTTTAACTGAAATGACAACTGTATTCTTTCAAATATTCAGGATAATACAAAAGGAGATCATATTATTTCAGGAAAGTTAGGAGTGTCCCTTCAAATACATAAGTCTTATCAGTTATGCTTTTGCATATTCTTTGCAAATTCATACTTTTGCCAAAGAGTATAAAGTATAATACAGGAAAAACAACGTTAAACTCTGTATGTACATATACAGGCAAACTTATAAACTCATATACTGAAATATAAATCCAGTTTGCAAGTGATGATATGCAGGTTGACTTTATAAGTTCACTATTTACTTTTGAGACTTTATGTACATGGAAACATACACAAATTAAAAGTAGAAAGCTGCATGTGTAATTAGAACAGCATGCCGTGGACTTGCAGCTGGGAAGACTTTAGTTACGGAGTCACTAGGCTGTAAGCATCAGTATTTCTAGATGTTTGTATCTACACTCCAGGTATATCTTACTGATGAAAAAGTTCTTCACATGGCATGTCATACTTCTGAGATCCCTTTATGTGGCATGTGATACATGTATGATTATGAGAGTATGATTAGTAAACTAAATCTGAGTTGCTTTGAGATGAAAGGATACTCAACTTCTTAGTTTAATGTTACTTTTTATATGAAAATGTAATGTTTTTCCTCAAATCGTGAGCAAGCATACTGCTTTGTACGTACTGTGTAACAGTGCAAAATAACTTCATAATTTTCTATAATATTTTTGTTCCCATTGCTAAGTGTTACATCCTGCCAGGCTGGAATCAAGTGAAGTTCTCTCTAACCAATGCTTGAATAAACACTTCAGACCTAGGGATTTGTTATGATGAAATATTTATTTTAATTCTACTGGAACAGGAAATTCAGGATGTTTTAAACTCTATCCATATACTACCCATGTAGTAGGTATGGGAGCTATCCTGCAAGGCTAGTCATGGTTTGACCATGGTATTTGGATGCACATAATCTTGGTAAACTTGCTAACATTGTTCTGAATTTGTTTACTGCTGTTAAGGGGCCTTCAACACATATTCTATATGCTATAGATGTATAGTAACAACATTACCTGTTTTGATATTATGGATCCATAATGCTAAATATGCAAAAATTCGGTAGGAAAAAAAAATTCTATGTGAATACCCTTAGTTTGGAATCCAATTTTTCAGCCAGTACGTTCTGAAAACTGCCTAGCATAAGGGATTCATCTGCAGTAGAAAATAATAAACATTTCTTTAGAAAATAATAAACATTTGTCCATTAGAGGAAGATTGGAAAGGCTACATAATGAAAGAGAGAAGCCAAAGAATACAATGAACGTCCATAGTTGTGAAACAGTCATTAAAACCTATCAGTAAACTCTAGAAGTAATCAACAGATTGCCTATGTGTTACCTCCCCAAATGAAGGCAGAAAAGCTCATCAGCTTTATCAGAAAGATAGTTTCCAGAGCGTTCATCTTCATGCTGCCCTATTTGCATGGAAATACTGTTATCGGCAGACATCACGTGGCCCTAATGAGAGCAGGTGTGTTCCTTCATGGATCCCAGCCAGTTGTGGGTGGTAATGAAACCAATCTGTAAATGAGATTTTAAAGGGTGCAATACTTCATCACCGGCACTGTTGTCAACATGCAGACGGCCCTTCCCTCTATTTAGAGTGGAATGCGATTAGGTGCAGATTAAGAGTGATGACAGAACAGAGTTCAAAGCACACCCTCCATACTGTCAACAGGCCCTAATGATAACATACTACCGCTTCCCTTAAAGAGTTTCATGTCTTATTCAGTGTAAATGGTAAAAATGTGGTATTTTAGAACCAATGATGTGTTTTTCTGTCGATGCTGTCATAGTAGGCAGCTGCTGAAAGAAGAGCCGTTTGTCAGGTCCCATTTTCCTCAGTGATTCATCAAACAGTGGCAGTTCATGCATGCAGTATCAAAATGGGAATAAATAACTTACAGCAGTGCATTGTAAGTGTACTGTTTTATTAATCTGCCACATACTCTGATGCAACTCAAGGTGTCAAAGACTTTGGGTAGGTTCACACGAGTATGTGTTCAGTATTTTGCAAATCACATGGCTGTTTTGCAGGAGCAGGACTCAGGAATATTAATGAGTTAATGGATGAGAAAAGCAAAACCTCACAGTCTCATTCTCCCCGTTAGGAATTTTACAATCCCCAGAAGTGCAATCAGTTTGGTCTTTTCTCTTACTCTTAAATTCTGTATTAACAAACTACAGTCATTCTAAGAACAGAGAAATCAGTGTAATAACTGTTCAATAACTCAACATGCAAAAGTAATTCAAATCTAATTTACTCAAATAGTACCTACAATCACGTATAGCACTAAAATGTATGGTTTGACTTAGTAGTAATAAAATAAGGGTTTCTAGTCCAGGAGAGTATTGGCATTCACAAAACATTAGTGCTCAAATAGTTCTGTGCGTTTCCAGGTGTGGCGTAAGTCAGTAGATCCATGACCTCAGTAGAAATCCAGATCCTGGCTATGTTTAGCTGCCACCTTGGGAGGGTAGCATGTAGCTTGAAGTTTTAAAATGCCTGAGATGGATTAGTTTCAAGTACTGTGTGTCTTTGACAGTTTAGGCTTTGATGTGAAATGATTAGAGAAGATGGGAGTATAGAAAGCCAAGTAAAAAGCTTAGCACATCATAGACTTCTCTTTTGAAAAGTAGATATTAACTAGTGCTATAAGAGTTTGACAGATTTTCTAGTGGGAAATACTGTGGAGGGTTTGTATAATCTCATGCAGGGTGCCTGAGTCAGTGGGCTACCACCCAGAGACCGTGGGTCTTAGGCTCCACTGGAATCCTTCTGCCTAAAGAGCGGAGGGTAATATTGCATTGTATATGCAATAGGTACACCCCAACTTTGTGTGTGATTTTTTTGAATAAGAGCAAATATGTCTTTTTTTTTTTTTCCCCAGGTGAAGGGGAGGATTTAGTTTCCCATTGAATTTGTTTTATGCTCTGAGTTCAAGACATTCTGGCAAGTCCTTCAGTGTGAATTATATTCTCCAGGGTTTGCTGGAAGAATAGGCATTAAAAAAGTCTTTTCTTTTTAATCCCTCTTTGTCCACAGTAGCTAGTACTCGCAGAATTTGTACTAGGGAGCAGACTTCACATAGTCTTAGAGGATAAAAAGCTTCTAAAGTACAATTTAATAGGAATTTAATTGGCATAATGATTATAGTTTTCAGTAGATATTTTTGTGGTTATTTGTTTGTTGGTTCATATTCCAGTCTTTCAACTCACCTGCCACAGTTTTCCATGCTACTTTCTTCAACCAAAATGTAGGAGAAGCACACAAAAAAAATATGTTCAGGATAGTCTGAAGGGCACAGCAGTTGATCTCTCCTGTGACAAAGATGGTACTGTCCAGCAGGACCCTTTGTCTAGAGCTGTATAAATTAGCATCATAACAGGACTATAACAAACACAAGACCATTACTAATTACTACCAAAGCAAATGTATATGCATACATGTAATCATAATTTTCATGTGTATCATACATGTGCCAATATGTGTATGTGCCAATACATAGACTAGCACATACAGTGTACATTAGTCACATGTTGTCACAGCAGGGCAAGTCGATTTTTCACATGTGCGATTAATTGTGGCCAGTGATTTTTCATTCTTTTTCACAGAAGAGCTCATTTACACATCTGTTGCTGGAGAAGTACAGGCAACTGAGATACTCTTTTCAGTGTGGCATTAGTAACTGTTTTTTATGAAGAACTTGCTGGTGTTTTTCTGTTTTATTTGGTCAAGGTCTGACCATAACCCCCAAAAATGTCCTGCGCTGGAGCATCCTTCTAATATAAGTAGTGGGCCAGGAAATGTCACTACAATTAAGGTAATGATTTATCAGTTCATGAACAGCATTTATGGATATCTATAAGAAACCAAACTCCAGTATAACTGAAAAGGTTTGCTTTTACATTACTGATTTCATTAGGCAACTTAACATTGCCCTTATTGGAAAAAGAGTGAAGGTAAAAGTGTCAGAATCTCTTTTCAATACCAAGTAATACAGAGGCAATTTGAGGCTGCTGGGTGGGTGATCACAGGATGCAAAGAAGCTAAGGTCCTAGTTAGAGAGCAGCACATGTTTACTGACAATGAAACAAAGGATCCTTTCTCTTCCTAGCTACAACTCTGGGCAGCAGATAGTTGTGTGAGCTCTATCAGCATCAATTCACAAGAATTTCCAGGTGACACTCCTCCTCCCAGAGTACATCTTCTTCTATTCCCATTCAGGAAGCATCAAGGGCAGAAGTTCTAAGAAATTAATGTATAGAGGAGAATATGTTTTTGAAAATATTAAGTGCCTACACTTTTCAGGTATTTATTATGTAATTGCATGGTGGTTATTAGTTAGCAAAGGTTTGTCAAACAAAGTAAAAGTTGCAAGTTAGATATAACTGTTCTGGGCATAAATTACTACAATATATACTTTTCTCAGCAGGTGATGAAATATATGAGATTCTGATTTTCTTTAAAAAAAAAAAGGGTAAAATGCTATTAAGGCATCTTATGCAATCAAATAGTTAACTGATTACATGAGTAATAGAGTGAGTACTCTGGTGGACTGTTAATTACAAGCTTACTTCACATAGCTTTGGTCCTTGAAAGAGCTTGGCTTCAGAAAGACAGTGAAGCATGACTGTCTAGGGCATGTGGGTCCCACAGGCATTGAGCTGTTTATTTAGGATTTGAAAAAAAAAAAACGCATTATGGTCATAATAATAATTATGCATTTTGAATTGGATTTTTGTATCTACACCAAAGAATTGATCCTTGCATGAAAGTGCAAACCTAGCATAATTTTCTAGTGCCTCGCTTACTAATGGAACAATGTAAAACAACGTTAAATGTAGACAGACAATTGGCAGGGAATGTTATCACCATTAATTTACCAAATTTATTAAGCTTCTGAATGCAGTCTTATAAGCAAAACTGATGTTTTGCTCCCCACCCCCCATCTCAATTTACACAACACAAGTATCAGATGATTTGGGAATGCTTTAGGAGTCAATATTTTCCTTTCCGCGCTCCAGAGGAAGCTCAGTGCAAGAAGATATCTAGGTGCAGTTCTGACCCTGAATCCTCTTTTGAAGGCCCAGGTGGGCCAGAAAAAAAAGCTACCTGTTGTGCTGTGTAACTACCTCCCACCTTGAAACACTGGGCAATAAACAGGGATCATATACTTTCTTTGGTTGGGATCACTTCTTGTGAAGGTTACGTGCTACCATGAATGTTTCCTTCATAATTTTTTCTAACTTAACCAATGATTACTAGAGAGTTTTATTACTGAATTCTTCAGCCTTTTTATGAGGAACTGGAAGCAACAGTGTAAAAATCTGTGTATTGAAAAACAACAACAAACACAAGCAATTAGAAAGGAGTAGTGTTTAGTCTTTCTTTTTAATTAAATTAAAAAAAGAATAAAGAAATATAGTATCTTGAGAATAAAGAAATACTCTCTTATTTCTGAAAATAATCTTGTATCCATTCTCTGACATCACTTCATTTATTACTTTTGTTATAAATTTTCTTGAAATGGATTTTAGATAGAAAATGTAAGTATGATGCTGGCCAATGCATATAGTTTTTCTCTTGACCCTTGATTTTTTCTAACTCTTGTTCAAAAATGCTTGACATAAGATCTGTGTCATAAAGGATTATAAATGATTTCTTTGGGCTAGAAAAATAAAAAATAAATCTGCATATGGTGGTATACCTAGAAGTATTTGCAATAGTAGTTGTATTAATTTAGGCTTTGTTTTGTGAAAGTGATTTTTACTGTATTCTTAATGGAAAGAAAGAGGAAAATTTACCGAGGCAGAGTGGGAATACTGTTTCTTAATCTGGCTAGTTATAACTTTAATGAAAGTGTTTGTCCTTTGTTTTGTGTTCTTCCATTTGAAAGGAAAGCAGTTCACCTAAGCAGTCCTCCTGCAGTGTGAATGCATAGCTACGTACAGGTAGGAGAATATTAGGGAATTATATTGATAGGTAGCTATTCAAATGTCCAGTGAATATCCTTTTAATCCTCAACTTCCTCATTCTCTTTTTTCATGTTCGCTACATTTCCTTCATCTTAATTGTTTTCAAGGCTTTTATACATTTTTCTCTGTGGTCAAACCTACTCTCTGGGAATGAAGAACCTGCACAAAGAGCCTGCAATTGTAACACCCCATTAAAAGTCAAACACCCATGAATATTATATGAGTGAGAATTGAGCATTCCCACTAGTCAGAAAATGTAATAAAACCAGCTGTGGTCTTGGGCAGAGGGTTTTCATCACTTATTAATCCACCAATGTTTTAAAAATAAAAAAAATAACACCCCCCCCAAACCAGAAAGTGTAACAGTAGAGTGCAATATAATGCTCTAAGTAAGTTGCACATTTTATAATGCCATCTCTTAAACTAAACTAAAATAAATCTAAAACCAGCTGTGGTCTTGGGCAGAGGATTTTCATCACTTATAAAACCATAAATGTTGGAGGAAAAAAAAAATCCAAACCAGAAAGTAACAGTGTAACAGTTAGTAGTGTAATATAGTGTTGTATAATGCCCTATGATGTACACTTTATAATGCCACCTCTTTAAAAATATATAAATCTATAATCAATCTATAACAATGATCATTTATTCCTACTGAAATTCTTATTTTGAATCGTATGCAGTCCCATGCATGTTAATTTCCATTGACATTTGCCTCTGTCTCTCCCCCTAGCCCTCCATGTATCTGTTCTAAGTGAGCCAAAGTTTATTAGTCACAACAGGAGATGATCTTAACTACCTCTTGCTTGGAATTTAAATGGGGCCAGTCTAGCTACTTTGAAATTAAAATAAAATTTAAAATTAGTACCCATGATTATGAAACAGGGTGTGAGAGAACAGTCAAATGGGATTTTTTTTCAGAACAAATTAGCCATCTTTGATACTGCTATATACAGTATTTGGTAGTTACTGACATTGGACTGGGTTATGACAAGTGTTTTAGGCATGCGAACATATGTGGAAAGGACTCACTTCCTACCTGCTCTCAACATAGACTGACTGAAAGCTACAGTACTGAACCTCAGGCGAAGACAGTGGCAGCTTCTCTGTCAGCATTTGGGGAAAGACGTTTGCATGTGCTCTGTGGATGTGTGAGGCACCAAAGAGGAGTGAGCTACAAATGTGACTCTAATTTTAGCGTCTCTCTTATTGGATACATGACAGAAAAGCGCAGATTAGGTAAAAATTTATGCTGCTAATTCAGATTTATCCAAACATTTTTGATAGGTGAACATGACAGCAGCCAGGCATTATGCCATGTTGTCAATCTTCCCACAGTTGCCGTGAAAGCATATGGGCAGCACAGAGTTCATATTGTGTGCTGCGGTGCAGTTAGCAGTGATCAGATTTTGTGTCCTTGCTGATACAGAGCAAATGCATACTGCGATCAGGAACAGAGATCTGCTGTAAGTAATTATAGAATTGGAGCCTCAGTGGCCGTACTAAATGTGGAGTATTGTATAAACTGTATACTAGCTAAGGAATCAGCAAGAGATATTGTTTCTGCTGCCATTAGTTTGGCATAATTGAACATCATCTTGTTATGGCATGGACTTGAACAAGAATGCTTGTACTTACTGTAATGAAAAATGAATGCTGGAATTTAGCAGGTTTATTTATTTGATACTTCTGAAGGCAAAATGAAAATGTAGGAGTAGTTCCAATTTACGTGCCTGCATATTGTTAGTTACTATTTCCATTTCACTAAGAAACCCAGATCCTGAGTTTGTCAGAGTCAGACTTTGATATCTGTTCTTTTAAGAACTCCTGAAATCACAAATGATTCCATACATGGAGTTTGCTGAGGCTTATTTATTGGATAAGTGAATTCAAGGTGAAAAACGCTCAGGTTTGTATATATTGGTTCTTATCTGCAATATATTAGCATATTCACGACAGACTGTTTAAAACTTTCATGGAAGAAGTGGGTTGCGCCTTAGTGCAGAACCCTGCATTTTATCTGAACTCATGAATTTAGAAGGAAGTTTTGGAAAGATGCAATTCTCTTCCAAAGCTTTATCAGCTCTCCTAAGTACAACATCATAAAATTAAAGAGTGTTTCGTTTAAACCTTAAACCTTTCTAAAAAGGTTTTAATTAGCAATTTAATGATCAATGTGAAGGAGAATGGAGCTGTGTTTGCTCATTAAATGAAATTAAATAACACATTTTGATTTTGTAAGGCAAGCTCTTGTGACAAGCGTGAATGTTTCTATGAGGATTGATTAGCCTTTTGGCCTCTTTGCTTAATATTTTTACCATCCTTTTATGGAAGTTCCTGTGTGTCTTCCATCAGGAATATTGGAATTTGGAACCTTATCTATAATTGTCTACCAATAGGGGTGACACGATGTCTCTCCGCTGCATTAACTTTATCGTTCCCTGTAAAACATTAACACAGCAAAAATCTGAGCTTGTAAATGAGAGCCCTGTCTTCATCTTGATCAGAGAAATGAGATTTGTAATTCAAATGAGAAAAGTTAATGAACTTAATGCACAGGCTGGAAAAAAGTGTTGTAATGTGCCAATTTGGTCTGCCTGTGGATGCTTCCAAACATTCCCATTAAGGTATTGATTGTGTCCATTTAGCAAAATGAAGGGGACAGTGAACTCCCTAAAGGTTTACACATTACACCAGTAGTGGCCAGATCCCCAAACAAATGAAACCTATCATGATAAGCCTTAAATTTCTTTTAAAATCGGATTTTAAGTATGTGTCTATTAATGTTATTATGCTGCTTTAGAAGGCCAAAACATGTTTCAGACAATAGGTGGCCTTTTGTGTTCACATGTATGCAGAATTTAATGTTCCCAAGTTCAAATAATGGTGGAGGGTCTTAGCACTACAAATAACCATGGTCTCCCATCACATAAATGGTTGCTGTATTTTTATAGTAACATTTATCATTTATTATGATCGTGGTGACAAATTGGAAATTCAAATTTTGCTAATTAGAGAAAATACAATTTCTGTACCGGTTACCACCAGTTGTCATTTTATCTGCTGTCAGTAGTTGTTGATGCTGCACAGTGGGTGTTCAGGCATGCTTACGTGCACAGAGTGTTATTAGGGGGGGGTCCATAGCTGGTGGCATACATCAACTTCCAAGTTACCTTAGTGGGAAAAAATACAAACAAGGAGGAGAAAGAAGGACAGAGGGGGAAGGGAAGATCTCTCCGTAGTGGCTGGCTGAGAAGAGAAGCAAAGAGAAGTGAAGGGTGCCCCTGGGCAAGGGTCTTCTGCGAAGCAGCAGGTGGTTTCCCCAGACACTTTTCTCTTACTACATAATATATCAGGACCTACTCAAATTCCTATGTGTTCCTGCTCATGATGCCATAAGCATTTGTGAGAGTATGTGTTATCAGGTGCAGATCTTGCACGTTGGTTGGTAAAGCTTTGTGTGCATGAATGTTACAGGAGCCATCCCACTGGATCAGTATGCAATTAATATGTTATATTATCTGTGGGGTGCTAAAGTGTAACCTGAAGGACACAAGGGGAAAGGTGGGGAGACCTTAGCCTGGACTTAAAGGTTAACAGCCTGGACCATGAGGTTGAGGGTGATTCAGGAATCAGCGAGTCATTTTCCCCAAGAAACCAGCACAGCAGTGGTCAGTGCTGGCAGCAGTGCAAGGCTGCAAGCAGAAGAGCACTTGGGGCAGTGGGAAAGGCATTGCTACAGTATCCTCAGGGTGCATGCAGATGGCAAGTGTCAAGGTTGTAAGTTTGGGTCAGGCTACAAAATTGGAAATGGAGGGCCTCTGGTGCTACATATGTCATGGCAGTGGGCAGCATAGCCATGCCTCCTGCAATCTGTGTAGGAGATTTGGTACTGTAATAGCACCAATTGATTTCTAGATGACTTGTGTACAGAAGAAATGTTTACGAGTGATACAACAGCAGCTGCTGACTTAGCACTTCATGTCAAGTAATAGAATGAAGTACTAATATCTACAGCTGCAGTTGGAAATTTGCGTTGGTGGTTTTTTTTTTTTTTTTGAAAGTTGTGGAGTGAGCATCCTGACAGCTGTTTTGTTTTTCCTGCAATGAAGAGTGTAGTCTCCGTGAAGATTCATGTCCCATGAGTTGTGAAAAACTAGTTTTCTTAACTTGAAAGATTGTGTCTACCAGCTTGCAGTGATTTTACTGTGTTACCATGCTAATTGCCTACATTTGTAGGTTAGTGGTTGATACATAAACAGTTGGGGACTTTGTGCTTAACAAAGTGTTCTGATTGCCAGACAATATTTTCAGCATGTAACTACACTGAAGTTCATTTTAAATAAGGTCGGTTTTAATACAGTATGCGTGAATTTCTTGTAAAGCATGGCTATATATAAATACAAGTCTACAAGGGATAAGTAATAAAAATAAATAAATAAACACATAGTAATCCCACATGGATTTTAATTGCACTTGTAAAGAAAATAAAATTTAAGCAAGAAAATAAATCTGCTAAGCTTCTTGTGACTTGAAGTAAATATGCAAAAGTGATAGGAGTAAGATACTTTCCATGAAATCAGAGGACTTTACTACCCCACCCCACCCCCCCCCCAAAAAAAAAAAAAAAAAAAAGCTTCATCATACATTTAAGTTTGAAAGACCTGAAAGTGTTTGAAAGGTAGTTGAAAGGTAGCCTGTGCTAAATACAGACCTTGAGCAGTGGCACGCCTGAGTGTAGAACAAGTCAGTGTACTATTGATTGGAGTGCGGTGGGATAAATGTGTGGCTTCTGCCCTTAATGGAAGCTGATTGTTCAGGGATGTGCCGGCAAGGCTGGTCGATTCTTTAGCTGTTGTTTACTGGGGAGGACGATATCAATTTTCCAGAGGGATGATTGGTGGGATGTCAAGGCTGTCACCCTTTTCTTCTCATCTCTGACAGACAGCTGAGTGACAATTACAGTGATGGGACATTGTCTGCATTGGCATATACACCAGAGGATAACTGGCAAACAAAAAAAAGGCAGCAGCGCTTTAAAAAAGATATAATCAGCAGTTGTCAGGACTAGTTACATATATGATGTCTGAATAATAAGGCCAGAGTGTCCCGCCTCAGACACTGACATAAACTGTACTGTGTATTCCTCAAGCGGCATAGAAATTAGGCCTGGGAAAGTTATTGACTGTTGCTAGAAGTCAGTGGTAATCTAATTGGGAATTAAGTTTCAAGGGACTGTATTTTCAGGTGACTCCCTGAAAATGAAAAACAGCTTTTCTGCAGGACTTCAAAACTCTGGAGATAACCACCAAATTTATAACCTAAAAGGCCTCTTGATGTGCATGCCCAGCTCCTTCTAGGAATCCTCTGTTGGAATTTCTCCTGAATACTATCCAGACAGATAATCAGATAGAAGACTCTTAAGGTACCTTGTGTTTGCGTTAGGTATTTAACCTGCCAGCCCAGAACACACAGGCTGAACCTCAGATCTTTAAAGCCTTCTTTTATACTACATAGATAAACATACTAGATGTGCATAAGTACTTCTCATGAATTAATATCTTGTAATAGATACAGGCCATTATGTAGAAGACTTTTTCCCACTCCTATGAAATTACAGGTGAAGCTTCTTTCATTTCAGTAGTGCATGTTGAGGACCAAGGAGCCTAATTGTGCATTGTATTAACTGCTGTCACTTACTGTGGCTTCTGGAAGTTGAGATCAGAATAAGTCTTTGGGGGGGGGGGAAACAAAGAATAGAGGAATGACTCATATGTAGACTAAAATGTTAGATTTGCAGTGCAAAACACATCTGACTTATTTCCAATCAACTGTATTCTCCTCTTCACTGCTTTTCTTGCCACTCCTTCCAGAGGCTCTGGATTGAGTAGACCTTTTCAAAGGCTGTTTCAGATGTACTTTCCTGAAACCTCAATTACTATTTTGACAGTACACTTACATTTATTTCAAACTCTTACGTCAAATATTCATCATGCTGAGACCTTTCTCTGGTCTGTTTCTCAAGGTCTTCCACAGCAAGTGCAGGAGAGAGCAGAGCACTCAGCTCCCTGCATGCAACTTGCCCTGAAGCAGGGAGAGGTAATGGAGGCAGCTGCTTTAGGAGCGATCATGTTCTTTACCACAGACCTGTAGCTCTGGGCCTGGTCATAATGGATTAAGAAAAAAGTGCGGTAGTGGTCTGTAGTTCAACAAAACCATGCCTCTCCAAGACAAATGTATGAATACACTAAGGGAATGTAAATGTTTCCTCTCAGACCTACAAGTTATCAGTGGAAAAGTGGTAGAGAGAGTATGCAATTAAGAATTGATAGCGTGAATGCTTCTCAGGCTAAGTAATGCTGTTGCATGAAACCCACTGCAGTACTGTTTGGATAACTTCCCTACCTACTGAAATCCTGAGTGCTGGTTGCGGTGCGTACTTGGTGCAGTACGGATTTACACTGTCATAGATAGCATATGGTACAAAGGCCACACACATTCATTTTCATCAGTTTAGGCCTCTCATCTCCTGTTTTTCTCTTTAGAGAAAAGAGATTTCTTTTTGTGTTGTAACTAACTTGTTCCTTTCTCTTTTTTATTCTACTACTGTACTATTTTCCTTCTCTCTTCCTATATAGCTTATATGCATGCACCTTCTTTCTCTGTTTTTTACTGTATGGTATAGAGATTTTTATGGATGCTTCTGATTATTGTACACAGACCTCTCAAACCACCAAGTCCAAACTTCTAGTCCAAATTTTTTTGCTCAGGCATGCTTCACCTCTCCATTCTAGGCCACTGCTGGCCAAAGAAGAATTAGAACTCAGTACGAGGGCGAGTTGTCCTGATGTACCTTCTGGATCTCGGAGGAACAATGCCTAAAAGAGAAATCTGTTTCTCCTGCTGATATCTGAGGATGGAGATTCTTGAACCCCTGGGACTGTTAAAGCAAAACTTCAAAGCTGCTTCCTGCTGGTAGGGCACAGGTACAATGGCAGCATTGGCAAGGAATTGATCCAGAATAGCTTCTCTCATGCATATTAAAGAGATGTAGTTTGCACCACTCTGATACAATGTCTGTATTAGGCAAATATTAATTTACTTTATAGCTCATTTTTTCTTGTCTACTGTTGAAACATAAGCATTATCTAATCATGCTGCTGTGTATGGAAGTTACAGATTATTTTGATTTCCTTTTTCTTGAATTTCTGGTATTCTTTCTGCTTGCACCCAAGATGAGATTGTGTTAGTGGGATTAGAGGAATCTTCACAAGTAGGAGTTGTGATTTGAGACCTGTGGTTTTCCAGGTACCAGAAAAAAAGTCATAAGAAAACATACTTTGGGATGAGTGGCCTCTTGCATTAGATGCATAATAATATGACATACAAAGTTGGCTGTCTCCCAGCCAGAGAATTACATCAGACACTTATCTTCTCTTTTTCTGTTCTGTCGGAAATTCTATTTTCTTGAGTGCTTTTTTCTTTTTTCTTTTGTTTTCCCCCAATCTATCCTATAGTATTTTTCGTGTTGGAGACTGATGTGAAAGACAGATAAAGTGACACTGGCTTTTTTGTACTTCTATTTCAAAGCAATCATTCTCCAGCCTGTAAAAGAATAACGATGTTTATTATTAATATTGAAGTTTACTTTTGATAGGTCTCATGAAAACACCAAATAAATGTGATTATGAATTTCTTTTTCTAAGCCACCAGCTAATTGATTTTGCACTGGGCTCATTAAAAATAGATACTTAGCCTTTCAGAGGACTGTCTGGGAAACCTAAGGCAGGGCACAGCTCCTAAGGGACACCATCGACTGACCATTCCATCAGGCAGGGAGAGAGTGGTCGTGGTGCTTGTCAGAGCTGAAGTATATTTACTTCATCTCCCTGCAGATAAACATTTGCAAGGCAAATAATAAATTAGCCATTAATCAGAAGAGTGGCTGTGTTTGATGAACCCTGAATAGAGTGGAGATGTCAGGTAACGAGACAGAGTAAACTGACATTGTAGATTGAGCCATGTGGAAATGGCTGCTAGCAGTTTTGAAAGCTTTTGTACTGTGTTTTCAAGAGACTCTCAAGGTTAAAGTAAAAAAGACTAAAGATATGGGGCAACCAGAGGTTACTGGTTTTCAAAATGATAGTATTATGCAGTCTTTCTACTGAATTAAATCTGTATCGTTCTTCCAATGCACACCTCTATGTGATTCAGGAAAAACACAGTTTTACAGGAACAGTACAAACTGCCCTATTATTAGCAAATTATTCAAGGCATACATTTGTTCAGTCTTAATGATCTCAATACATCTTTGGGTGAAAGTTCACATTTCTGATTGACAGTATTTCTTAAATATTAATTTCTACTATGTTAAGTAGATGTTTTTACAGCTTTTACAGTGTAAATAAAAGATTTTTTCTCAAAACGTACTGGGAAAACAGTAAGCAAATTCTACTCTGTTATTATCAAGGCGATTTTATTAAGGATTGGGCGTGCATTAATGCCTATTCTTGTAAACAAAACTGAAAATAGTGGCTGAGTTTGGTAATTGCTGTTTTTGGGTGCTTCACTTGATCATCAGTCTAGAATTGTTAACTAGTCTAGGGAGGTTTTACATGGTCAAACTACTACTAAAAATTGGACAACTGGTGTTTCAAAGTGATTAGCCCAAATGCATTTTTCTTCATGTAATATAACTGAAGATAATAAATAATTTGGAAATAAAATATGTAGGGATGCTGTAAATTTTCCAAAATTGAAATAAGACTTGTAGTATTTAGTATTTTTCTTTTTAACTGACAGGAAAAAATGGCAATTCTTAAGTTGTACATCAGTTGTTCTAGTAATGTGGTGTGATCTCTGCACTGGACATGCTCTTGGCCTTCAAGTGTCACAGAACAATTTGTTGGAAACAAACTGACCGGCACCTTGAATACATTCTTTTAATAAATAAATAAATAAATTACAAAACCAAGTAGAGTTGCAAGTTTTTAAAGCAATCAGAATATTCAAAACCTTTAATTTCATCTCCACTTGTTCAACACAATGTAACTCCTAGAAGTAAATCTCCTGCCTCTCAAAGGAACATCTTTGTTTTGTAAGATTAGCTGTGTTGTTGTTCATTTTGAGGCTTGCCTTGGCTCTTGAAATCCTATAAATCATTAATTTTGAATTAATATTTTTTCAGTTCGTCAGCAGGACTGCAGGTAAATGCTTTAAGAGAAAAGGTAGGCCACTGTATATGTTTAGTTGCTTTCTCACTAAAGTAATGGATTAAAAAGTTAAAGATTACTGATCTTTTTTCTTATTTATTTATTGATTTATTTTGAAGTAGCTAATACTCCTCAATTGTATTAACAATACAAGATCTCTGTCTCTGGAAGGCTTATATTGTAATCTGTGCTCTGTATTAAGAAGCATCGTTTTACTACTGCTGGAAATTCTGCTGCAGGTCAGTGTCTCAACAGGAGAAAACTTTTCTCCCTACAATCACCTTTAAGATTGAAAACAAAGACTTTATGAGAAAGAAATGTTAGCAAAAAGCTTGGCCCTCTGTGTACATACTAAAAGTAAATTTGGGAGTTTTGAGAGTTTTCTGAGAGCTTTCAGAAAAACAAGGGAGCAGAAATTCAATAAGAATATTTTTATATGCACATCATCTATGATAGCCACTGAAAGGCTTTTAAAAATTTATTTTATTTTTAAAATTAACTGTTGCTTAATAATATACTTGCCATGAGTTCACTTGTCGTTTTTTACAGATCACAGATTATCTTTTTCTTCTTTTACTCTGCCTGAATACAGAAAAGAATATCCACAGAGGGAGAAAGTGTTCTCAAATATAGATGTTATCTCTGTTCTCTTGTGATCACAGCAAATCTCACCAGTCATTTATAATATAATAACATACCGTTCATTTTTCAGTCAGCATTGTGATTCGAAAACTAATGGTAACCCTTCAGATTTCAATTTTCTGTGGATTAGCTAGGTTCTTAACTGAACCTCAGAATGTGATGCTGGCCTTTAATGTGTGTTTTCAAGAAGTACAGGATGCTGGTCAGTGAAATAATTTTATACATATGGTAATGGAAGCACAGGACGAGTGGAATGGTTTCTTCAGTATTTTTCTTAACTCTGTTTTGATGTTTTCCACTGCGATTTGTATCTAATATATCTGTAATTTGGGCACAAATAGCTGATGCCCCAGAATGTGCACGAGAACCTCCTCAGTCAATAATATTCAGAAAACCGACCTTGAAAAGACAGTCCTATGGCCAAGTGGCCAGAAGTCTCATGATTGGAGTGTTTCAGGCTCTCTGGCATTTTGTCTTCGGGAAGGATTTGAGTTCTTCTGTATCTAGATAGGGAGATTGAACACTGACTATTGTAACATTGGATTCTTATATATTGATACTGAAACAAGTGTTTCTCAGGGGGATTCCC
Organism: Anser brachyrhynchus; assembly: GCF_964034855.1. Classification (NCBI taxonomy): domain Eukaryota; kingdom Metazoa; phylum Chordata; class Aves; order Anseriformes; family Anatidae; genus Anser; species Anser brachyrhynchus. The sequence continues at coordinate 82,922,194 of NC_137694.1, forward strand.
CGGACCCAATGTCCCTGAGTGGACAAAGGGTGTAGGACCTAAGGCCTAGGCTTTGCATCACCCCTTGGCTGGCTTTAGGCTTCTGCAGAATGGTTTTTCTCTTCTGCAGCTGGATGACTTGGTCCTTACCCTGTCTGTGGACTGTAGGAGGTGAACAGGAGGCTGGACTACACAGCGTGAATCATGTACCCAGAAGGCAGATTTTGAGGCATGGCCTTTTTCATGTTCCAGGTCTTCGTTGCTTCTAACTTCTGAAGAATCTGTACCTCTTTGAAAACAGTAGCTTGAGCATATACGTCACTTTAAACCTTTTAACGGTTTTGATTTGGGATTTCTACTTCATAGCAAGAGGAATGGCTTTGATGGCAATAGAAAAGCAAGATTTTAGTATTATAATAACATGATAAAAAATAGTATGTACATTATGCAGCAAAATAGGTTTAGCCCTACTTTGTGTGTCCACAGTAAAGGTCTGTTGGGGGAAGTGTTTTGCTATGCTCCTCAAGGATATCTGAGCCTTTCTTGCTCTCAAGGTGCGTTACGCTGATAGTGTCTCGGATCACTAGCTCACCTGTGTCAGGTAACCAGGTAGTCTGAACTGCAGTACCATCATTTATTTCAGGCTTTTTGGTAATTCTTAGGCTTTGACATTGTCACTCTAGTCTTCTAATTCCATAACAGTACAATGGGGATTATAATTTTTCCCTGGAAAGGGGCTTGCATGGCGCTCTGAAATAAGGTGAGAAAGAAGAAAGCATCTTTCTGTTCATCTGTCAACAATGTTGCTGGTAAATAGGAGAGAATTATGATAGCAAAGAACACCCTTTTAATAAGTCTTGGTTATCAAAGTAGCAGGGAAGCTGGGATAATGCTAGTCTCATATGATGTTTTAGCCATTAAAATGGATAACAATAGTATAAATATAGACAAGTGAATTATACAGTTACTTTGCTATCAGTATCACAAAATTTTTAATACCACCGTATAAACTGGTACCACTTTCTTTCCCATAGAGACCTCAGTGTGAGATTGACTGAGCACATCATAAAACCTGGTCAACCTAGCTATGGATGTATTACAGTTCTGTAAGGTTGGGCTCTGTACCTGCTCTTGCCAGCTGTAATTTACCTTTGCTCTTTCCTTGGCTCTAATTTCTTGTTTGCAAATAAACATCCTGATGAGCTGAATGTCTGCTAAGTTTATCTTCCTTTTTCCTCATTCATATTGAAAATACGGTGGCAGACAATGCATCTTAAGGTCATATTATGTTACGTAAAAAACTAACCTGACAGCACACAAAAATGGAGAAAGACCAGAAGTTGAGGCTACTGTGCTCTATGAATTTAGAAAACAAAGGTCTTTCTGTTAATCTGTATTTTTTAAATTTCTGGTCAGCATTAGAAGAGAGGCCATCACACCTGTGGCCTGAATTTTTTGAAACCATAATTTAACAAGTGAAATTCACTTCCCAGGTTCACTGATTCTATTAGGAAATCTCCAGAGCTAACACTGCTTTCTGAGGTTGTTGAAATACTGACAACTACTACCTAGGCAGTGATTTCTACTTTGCCTTTTCATTGGCTAATTTGTAAGGCTTAATAATGCTTAAAAAGCCAGACAAGATAGTATGGAACTTTCCACATTAACTCAGATCACTTTTTGAAATTTGCCCCCCCCCCCCCCCCTTTTTTTTTCTGATTAGCCAATTGCATGGTATAATTACATATGTTGCTAACAAGGACTCTGCAGGACAAACTCAGTAGGACTTAAAAGATTCTCTGGTGATTCATCACAATTTCGTTTTCCCAGCAGTAAGATTAGCAGAAAAAAATGTGTTTTAATTGGAAGAGATCCATCATGCTGCTTCTTGTATTTTATCCCTGTTATGTCTGCTTTTCACTCTTGGACTTTAGTATGAGCACTTTCCTTTACACCTGTCACCAGAACATATAGCAAGTGGTCCATAAAAATTGTTAGTTGCTGACTTGCATTTTCATTTTCAAAGCTGTCTGATAACACGTTGCAGTTAAAACTGTCCAGCTACCCATAACTGTTTCAGAATGGATATCCTATTAACTGTGAGTTCCCTTCGGCTTTCCCACAGAAAAGTTTTTAGCTTTATCGCTCATTCTTGGTCTTTCCCCTTTAAGTTAACCACTCCTTAATCATCCAAAGACTGTGACTCATTTTGAGGGCAGAATAAAAGGAAACAGAAGGAAGATCTCCTGTTCAGGTGAGAGACCATCCTGGCTATGGGCAGGGGCAAGTTCTTCACCTACCCCCACCCGAGCTCAGTTGCAGTTTTGAAGTGGCTCCTCAGGGCTATTGCAAACCGTGGGCTCCTGTCTGCCACATAACATCTGTAAATGCAGAGCTGTCTTGACTTAAGGAGGGTTGAGTTACTCCCCTTGCTTTTGTAAACACATTTGTTTCTCTTACTGGTGGTGTTTCAAAAGGAATTTGTGACTCCTATTTATTTGCTGAAAGACGAGACTGAAGTACCTGTCTTTATGCGGGAATCCTCAGCAGTAAATGGGATCCCAGTAGTGGTTGAACAAAAAGCCAAACACCAAACCAAAACAGTGGTGTTGAGAGTGGAGGAAGCACTGTGCTTACAGGTTTCACACATCCACTCTAACTCCTGGTTTTGTTCACACAGTGTGAGAGCAGACTTTCCCTAAAGCGGGGCTATCTATTCTGCCTGGAGAACCAGGGATCAGATTTTCAAACCTTACTCAAGAAAACTCTCCGCACTGGGATTTGTTCTTCCAGCTTCTAATTTCAGCCTTATTTTAAGTCAGGTTTAAGTAATACAATTTGAGATGTGCTTTCTTCTCTGGAAGCCAGCTAAAAATATGACATTTTATTGAAAGCAATTCTGCCTGCTAATTTTACACATACTGTGGAGAGTTGAAAGTTAGAGCAAAATGTATACCTCAACGGTTTTCCATATTTCAATTGTTGTGAACTGGATCAGTGTTTCCTTTGTTTGGAATCGGGATGAACTCTCCATATGGAGGATGTTGCCAGATGTTCTGAAAACTGCTTTTTTTTTTTTTTCTCTCCTTACCGTCACTGAAGCAGTGGTTTTGAATTACTGTCTATTTTGCACAAAATAGAGTTTGCCAAGGGAACAGTAGATGGGAATTTTTAGAAGGAGCAGTGCCCGAGAGCCACAGAATAGTAGCATGTGTGGGTCAATCTGCGCTACAAGTGGCAGCCGAGGTGGACTGCGCAGAGGAGATAAAGTTGCACTAACTGGACTCCATTTGTAATTAGATAAGGAATAGTGACAGGAGCAGTGAGTTAGTGGCTCCCCTCCAACGAGAGCTATTGACTTAACATTAGGTTTTGCATGAGATGGTGATGCAGTCGATAAAAGCATCAGGCCTTGTTTGGAGTAACACTGCCGATTGCTCTCTAATTTGCCGCCTGGAAGTGAGCCACAGACATTTCAGCCTTGTGTTTAGTGTTGATGAGATCTAGAGCGAACATTTAATCTTCTGTTTACTAGCAAACCACTTGTAACGAGGACGAAGCTAACAAAAGGCTAGCTCTCTGAAGGCTTTCCAGCAGTAAAGCTTTGTTTTAGCTGTAACCCAGTTCAAAGCTACAACTTGATATGGGTTGTTCATTTTGTAAACTATAGCTCAAGGCAATCTGTTAAACCTTTGATGGGTGACTTTTTTTAAGGTACATCTGATGTTTATCTTGTGACTAAAACACAGCATTTATTTTCCAAATTACAGCAAAGTCTCAGCTCTTCAAAGTGCCCTGGATGGCAGGGGCTGCTTCCTCACTTGTACGGTCCCATTGCTAAGGGCCCCAAGACTGCAGTTCTCTGCCCAAGGCAAGCAGATTACAGCACCTCTTCTCCAGCCTCCTCCTTGATCCTTTGTCATGCTTCTTACCAATAGTGTCTTACAAGTGTCATGAGCTTTTTGCATTCATTCATGCAGTGACAAATTTAAAGAAATGTTTTCTTTTTTTTTGTCTAGAATGTTACATGTACATAGTGACACGTGATTTGCCTCATATAAGGAGCACAGGCTAATAACTTCCAGCTGAACTACAGCTTCAAGTGTTGTAAGCTAGCAAATGTCAAATGAAGAAAATACAGAAGAGGAGGGAGAAGTGTTACAGTGTTGAAGTGTTTTTGAAAACAGGAATGCATTTTTATGATTTCACTTTGGTTCTGCTTCCAGGAAATTGGATAGTTCGAGTATCTAAAAGAGAAATCTCATCCTATTCTCTGGCAATTGGAACTAAATACCTGGGGGTGGGGTGTATAAAAATAAAGAATAATGTTAGTTTAGGAGATTTTTAATTTCTTCTCTTTTCATTTATTCACGCCTATTTTTTTTCTTTATTTTTTTCTTTATTTCTTTCTTTATTTGCTGTGCAGTGTTAATTTGGCTCCTTAGCAGTGAAATATCCAAATTACTAAGTGACTGCAGTAGAAAAGAATGTATATCATTGTATATCAAAGTATATCACACACAAAGCAAACAAAGTTCCTCAAATCATCAGTAACCCTAACTGTAATTGACTTGCTTCAGAAGAGGTCAAGCGGTGCCCATTCATGACCCTTCCCAGTTTCATTGTAGTTGACTGGTGTCCCTAAAGATGTCCTCCTCCCCCAGTATCAGGCATGTGAGGGGTGCTTTTTCCCATATTGCAGTCCTCTTTGCATGAAAACGAATAGAGTTTCAACCCTTGTTCATGGGAATGTTGAGGAAACTGTGTAAAACCTCTGGACTCTGATTGTATGGGTTCATTAGGGCTGTGGGTTTTGGTCAGGTGGCTTTGTGAGTGTGTATCCAGCACTGCTGGTGATGGTGGCAGAGCAAGGGCACTCAGGTGTCTTATTTCAGAAGTGCTGTAAAAGGAGTGAAACAAGCTTGGGCCATTCAATTAACTGAAATTCAGGAAAACAATGTAAGTAGGAAGAAGATTCTGTGTAATAAAAAGTCGTGAAAGATAGACTAAACTGTTCAAAAAGAGATTGTTAGAGTTTTGTCAGGAGTCCTTGAAGTTCAGGCATTCTCCATAGGCTTGCTGCGTGTCAAAAGAGCTAACACAAATTATAACAAAAATAGCTCCTGCTTGCTTGCCACTTGTGTTGCTGACATCCAAACCAGTCCATAATATTTATTGGAACTCTTGGGTATACCTAAATGCAGGATTCAAAATCTGGGCACAGCATCTCAGGGCCTTAAGAAATCCTTTCTTTGGTGATATTACTGCCCTCTGCCAAAAAAATAGGGGGGGGGGGGGAGAAAAAAAAATCAATCTATATATATTCATAATGCAAATGTTAACAGCAAATGACTTGATTTAGAGATGAGAGATAAAAGAAGCCTTGTATTAATATCGAGTTTAGATCAGCTCTGTGACCGAAATTCCTGTCATCCTGTCAGCAAGGTGGCAGAAAGCTGGTTCTGTTTGGGAGTTTGACTTTAGGCTCAAGGAAAACCTTTGTGTTTGATATTGCTTTAGCTAAAGGAGATCTGGATCCCTATCCACTGAGTGAGGTAATTTTTGAGGAGATAGTTTTCTCAGCCCTCCTATAGGTCTGCTGATAGCCTTTGTCTACATTTGAAAACACTTGAGTCCTTCAGCATGGGAAAACAGAGTCATCCTCTGCCCAGTTGATCAGCAAAACTTCTTAGTGACCATTCCTGTCTTTATCTAAAGCTTTAAAAACAAACAAACAAAAAAACACATCTGTAAGGTGTTTGGTTTGTAATTTTTTTTGTGTTGAAACCATTCAGACACGGTGACAGTCATGCTCCATGAAGCATGAAATTTATCTTCGTAAATTTTGGATGACTTATCACGGCCTTTTCAGAGGTACTTTGGAAGAGATGTGTAAGCTGGGGGAGCCTCCCAGGAGCTCTTAGTAGGGCAGAACACAAAGAGCAAAATGACATGGTTTCAACGTGGAAGGCTTGGTAACGTTGTAAGCCTAACAACACTAGTTGGAGATGGGGAACTGAAAAGGACAGATTTTAAAGTCTAGGAACTTGAGAATGAAAATCCTGAATTGTTCTGGAGAGTCTGGTGTAGGAAAATGAATGTTTCATGGGAACAAGGAGGGAAACTAATTTAAGGAAATACATACGTCTGATTTTTTCTGCTTCTGGGAATAATTCCTTATGTGAAGGCAAGAACAGTAGGTTTATTTGTTTTTTGGTTGGTTGGTTGGTTTTGTTTTTTAAATTGTGTGTAGCTCTGTCTGTTTGCATAAGCTAGTATAAAGTACAACCTGTCCCTTTTATAAAGTCCATCCAGAGCTGGGATTTCTGGGAAAAAGTGCATTTATTCTAAACTTTCACTGTAGATACTCATCTAAGTTTGGATATCACCAGTAGTGTTCTGGTAGCTTGGTGAGCGGGTTGTATGAGCTTGTTTCTGTTGAGAGCTAGCTCTAATTAAGAGCGGGCCTATGCACAGCAATGCACCAGACAAGCCAAGGACTAAAATAGCGTGACTGTGATAGAGGGAAACTTGAAGAATGCTAGGCCTGTTTGGCTGGATACCAACAGAGCAGTTTTGTGAATGTGTGGAGGAGAAGCTTGGACAGGCTGATGGTGTCTGAAACCTTAAATCATCTCAGAAAACCCTCAAGTGAGAGTTAGAGCCAAAGCAAACTGTAGTCAGTCGGGAGAAGAAAAGCATTGGTTTTTAATCAGAGTTTGAACCTATTTACTAAAAATGCATACATCTATGAAATTCTAGCAGGTTATTTGCCTTAGAAAGTAAACTTCCCTGACAATATTTGATTGGTCTTTTTTTCTTAGTTTGGTCCTGGATTCTAAGAGTGTAAAACACACGCACACACAAAACAAGCAAACCAACCAAACAAATGAGGAAGAAAAACAAACAAACAAAACCAACTCTCTTCCCATTCAGATATACATTTAACTAAGGCAATGAAAGGTCATGACTACATCTATTACCAATAAAAACATTTTACTAAAACTATTAATGAATAGATCAGTTGTATTTACCATACTGTGTGTAAAGTTCATGAGAAGGTACAGAAGAGAAAAGAGATGGAACCCACTCAAGAGAGAAGCTCTTTGCAGGCAAAATTTGGTTGTGATGTAGGCCCAAAAGAGTAAGTTGAAAGTTGGAGCTACTGAAGGACTCAATTAGAGACGGACTAATTTGGATATTTAAAGGCTGGAGAAGCTATGCTGTTGGTGTGTTTAACAGTGATACTGTTCTCTGTTCTGTTGAAGGGTAATCTTTCCCTCAAAATATAGTATCCCTAAGCCAGTGTGACAGATATTGAAACTCATGCAGTTGTGTTCGGGCTCTTACAGCTGCTCATTGTAGTGATTAAATTGAATTAATTAAGCCGGAACAGTACTTGAGCTCTGAATAAGTTATCAAAACAGATTTAAGAGAAGAACCAAAAAAGTATTTTTGTAAAATTCCAGATTTTTCCTTTCATGTGGGAAACCTCTTTGTCCTCCTGTGGTCATCCCCTTTAAAAATCTGGATGTTGTACTGAAGTCCGGAAAGCAGTTGTGGTGAACACCACTGGAGTCACTGTGGGTGCATATGGTGTGGGACTGAACCTAGAGGTAGGCTTCTCAGCCAAGACTGCTGTAAGGAATGATAAAATAAGAAGATGTGGCACCACGTAGCGGGACAGGTGGCCTGCCAGGGATGGGCTTTCTCATGAGTAAATGATGTATAAAGCTCTATTCAGAGGCTTGTAGGGCTAATCATTAATTATATGCATGGTTGATCAACCATAGCTTAGTAGGATCTATAGCAAAGAGGAGAAAAAGTTAAAGTCCTGCAGGAAACCTTCATATTTATTCTTATACTGGTTTGCAGCTAAGTTATAAGTTTTTGTCAAAAACATTTTAAACTTATAACTTTAACACTGCTTCTTACATTTTTTGCTTATTGTGTTTTTTTTTGGTTTGTTTGTTTTAATTTTTATTATTCTCCTAGAAGATTAAAGTAAATTGCCAATTCTTTTCAATTAGAAATCAGTACCTTCAACAATTTGCCATAATGTGCTTTGGTTAGTATCACTTTTTTCTGGAGGAAGCACCAGGTGTCCCATTTAAGTTGTAGTCCTGCTTCTCTTCCAACAAATAATATATTGTCAAGGAACAATATTGTCTTTTTATATACTATATATATATATATATAGACCCTATTGTCAAGGAATGTGCACTGAAGAAAACCTGCCAGTTCATCTAACTGTCAATAAATACATTTGTATACCAGACAACAAATGTGTAACTAGACAGTCTTGTCATTAGGGTATATGCTTTTTTTCTTTTTTTTTTCCCTCACAGAATTACTTCATGAAATACTCCTAACTAGTCATGAAAATTCACTTGCCACTGACATACAGCTGCCCTCAAGATGAGAAAGGCAGTAGCACCTGTACTACAGTAAATAAATATAGCTAATGAATCGAAACTGTAGGTTTCGTTAGGCATAATGTAATTAGGTAAATTGGAATTTGGACTGGATCCTGAGAATAAATGCTATGTGCTATTAATGACGAGAGGACTTCATCAAAAACAAAAACCAACAACAACAAAAAAGAAAAAACACCACCATCAAGCAACCCAGGGCTCCCAGAAATGCAGTGCTGCCTCACTCTTGCCCTGAGGTGCAGATTGAACACTATGTTGTGTCTCATCCAGTCTCTATTGAAGTTCATGGGGAAGAAAAATCCCCTGTTTTTAACAGGCTTTGAATCCCTCCCAGGGAGGCAATTGTCAGCCATTGAATCATCAGCCTGCTTCCTGGTGCACCTGTGTTTTCCTTGGAGGACTCCCATCCAAACAGCGGAGGCACAATCTTGCTCAGCCCCATGAGATCCAAAAAGATCTAAGCCCGAGGTAGAGCAGCTATCGAGGCATGAATGGACCAGAGGAACCAGCCACAGTGCAATCGCTGTGCAGGGTGATTTCCTCTGGGAAACCTTTTCAGTCCTCCATAGGTGATGGCCATAAGGAAAACCATGGCCAAGAAAAGAAACTGAGTGATGCTGGGCTAGATGCAGCCACATGGTGGTTAGGGGAAAGGACACACAGCTGTGTGCATGCTCCTTAGGTTGCAAGAGGAAGAGCTTGCAGACTGGACAAGATCCACGGTGTCAGCATAAAGGGAAGCCTGCTGACTTTCCTCCCTTTCTCCTGTAGATCCATACCTGTGAATCACTGAGAAAGAGGTTCGTTGGTTTTTTTTTGTGATGTCTTGAGTAAATTAAGATTAGTAGGATTAGTAGTTAGCTTCTACAAGTAACTGTACGATAAGAAAACTTGCTAAAATCCCTAATTCTCATAAAAAAACATTTTTTTTTAAATCTAATTACCATAAAGATGGCTACTCGATGTCAACCCCCTACCAAGGTACTGTCAATTTTCTCTTAATCCTCTGGGGCTGTGGCTTTACTCATGATATAAAGATAATTGTGTTGTTCTTACAGGGCTACTCTCTTAAACCTTGTGATAGTCAACTGTATTAAATCTTTCCAAACAGTCATGTGCCTAGAATACCTGCAGGTAATTAGGTCTTGTTTTTTAAGATTGGTATAAGAATAATTACTCTAGAGGCATTCATATTACTGGTCAACACACCTGCATCTTAAGAGACAATGGCATTAATTGTTAAGTGTATTTTTTTTTTTTCCCTTGTGCAGCTTACATCAGCCTACTTTGCAAAAGTAATTTAGCTTTTTTTTCTGGTGCTTTATAGGCTGGAAGCTGAGAGGATTTAAATTTTGATTTGGGGTGGTAGGGAGCAGCTATCCTTGTGCAGTCTAAAGTGAATTAAGATTAGGAGAAGTTGTGTTCACTGGAATACCAATTTTTCTCTTGTCCTGTATCCACTCTGTAGTATTGGTGATGAGTTTGCATAGTTCATGCCACCTGGCATGTTTGTTTCAGTATGCATTGGATTTTGTGGAGTATGGATTTGAAGTAACTTGTCAATAAGAAATACTGAACTATAGCGCTTTGCTCACCAGAGAAGCCTTTTGATGCAGGAGGAAAAATGACCCATGTTGTCATCATTTTCAGTATGACTGTATTGGGTGAATTTTAATGTGAAAGAGGATAAAAATGCTATCTGAGATGCTTATAATATTGAGTACTAGATCATAACACTGGAAAAGTACAGTTCTACAATATTTCTGAGATCTTTTTTTCTTAAAGCCTCTAGAGCCCTGCTTTAATAAAGAGGTTTATGTAATGATTTGTTTTGTTTACAATGCACAAGGGTAGCATCACATATTATTCTATTGAGTACAAAATTAGGAGTATATTAACTGTTTAAAATCAGTTTGAGCATAGGATCTACAAATAGAGAATTTTACCATTTTGTGCAAGGTACTTTTCAGACTGGGGCTGTCAACTAGGTAGTTCATCTGGAAAAAGCACACCTGGAAGTCCCTAAACTGCAGACAATTTTGTTAGAAAGCGAGCCTACAGCTGGAATGACTGTGTGTTTACACCTGTAGTCGTGTTTTCTTTAATTTACCATTAAGTACATTGTTCAAATAACAAAGCCTCTGATATGGCAAACGTTTCTAGCTGTAGCCAGTGCAGAAAAGGATAAAAATTGCAACTATTACCTTATGACTGTATTCTTTTATATTTCACTGCGAAGACCAAAAGCCAATTTAAGATTAATCCTCAAAACCATGGCCATTTTTTTTCTGAGCTTTGATTGCTGCCTGCTCTTTTGCTGATGGCCTCCATGCTCTTCTGGCGAGCAAGAGGCAAGGAGGAAGGCTGCCCAGTTCCCTTTGTCCTGGCTGCTGTGCCATGCCCTGGGTGGCAGCTTTCCAGGCAATGAGGGGCCTTACCCCTTCCGAAAGCCATGCTGTGGAAGGCTGAGGGGAGAGGGCTGGATGTGAGCAGCTGATGGGCTGCCAAGGAGCAGCATCTGGGGCTGGAAGGCGGCACAAGGCTGGTGTCGGAGCCATGGGAGGAAGGAGGGTGCCCAGCTGGGGCTTGTTCTTCTGCTGCAGGGCCTAGCGCCTAGTGGCCAAGGCAGTCAGCAAGCTGTGGGTGCAGGGCAAACCCAGAGAAAGTGACCTGCCCTGACAGACCCTTTTCACAGGAGACAATGCGCCTTTTTTTTTTTTGTTTGTTTTTTTGTCTAGCCTGGTTAGTTAGTCATAGAGGTTTTGGTTTTTCAGTTACCTGTTCTGGCAGACACAGGGTCCTGGTGCAAGAGTTTTCACATAATCGATCTCATCAGTGGTGTATAAAAATGAATGTGTCCTGCACACACAATGTTCTGAGTTTTTCGTGGAGCTGTGAAAAGGGAGGCATGGTAGTATTGCAAGCCTCAGACCTTGCAATTGTACTTTTGTTGGGTTTAGGAATCCATTTTCGCTATGGGCATTTTTCTCTATTTTTGTTGCTCTCTTTCTTGCAACCATGTATTTTGCGTAGATCCCACAGACCAGCAGCAGAAAGAAGGACCAGTATTACTGTTGCTGCAAGTAATTCCGTGATCTTTGGCATCAGATCAGCAAGTGACCATACACACAGAAAAAAGCCTCACAGAGGCTGTTTCATTCTCTTGCTGCAAGGCTCCAGGGGTGATTGTTGCTATTATTTCATACCGGATGTACAAATAGTTTCAAAAAGCCAATAGCTGTCATAAGAAAGCGTGAAATTCTTCTGTTTGGTGTGAATTTTTCAGAATTTTGCTTATCTATTGCTTGATTTACTTACTCGTTTGTAGTAAAATAGCTAAAACTAATAGGTCAAATGTTTTCCAGGTAAGCACAATGTGTTTTCAAAACAGGTAACTCCCAGTATTTTCAATGTAAGTATATGGGTTTGGAGTGATAACTATTTCTGTGATTTCTACATTTTGCCAACTGTTCCTCACAATCTTTCCAAAACCCTTTTATAACAAAATAAGACCCTGTAATAGAAAATTTGCATGAAGCTCTAAGCTGTTACCTTTCACTTATATTGTATAAAGCACTTTACACTTCTCAAGAAATGAGAAAATGCAAAGTTTAGTCATTTAACAGGGATGCACTTTTATGATAGGAAGTGAAAATGGAACGAGGTATCCTAGAAACTAGAGAAGTATGTCATTGTACATCTCTGAAAGCTTCTTCGTTTCATGTGCAGCAGGTGAAGTTGCACGTTAAGGAGCGTGACTACCCACCCATACAATGCTTCACTTAAAGAGCTGTGATTTGTAGCTTATTCAACCAGAAATTTCTTAAGACAAGGATAATCGGTCGGAAAGCAAAGCACACAAAACCTGACCTACTAGCCTCCTTTTTTTTTTCTTTTTTTTCTTTTTTTTTTTCTCCCCCCTTCTGTCCTTTAAGCTTTTATCTCATGATTCATCCTGTGGAGGAAAAAGGATTTCTATCTCCTCTTCAGATAGTGTCATAATTTATTCTCAGAGTGCAGCAGGTATGCACTGCTATATTTGCTGTAGTGCACTCAAGTCCACCCCCAAGGGACACAGATTGGAATGGAGAAAAGACTGTTGTTGCCAGGCGTGCTTTGGCCTTTGAGCTGCTTGAAGCCTATTGGAAAGAGTCATGGGAAAGGCAGGCATGTGAGAACATTTCCATTTTTCCATGAAAATTGTCATGTGTATTTCCAACAGTTATCCCTGCAGCACTGTGCCTGTGTAAGTTGAGGTGGGATAAGAGAGAATTGGCAAGAAGGAAATAATTTTGTTTTGCCAATTTTTCTGGCAAAGCCATCCTGCTGCAAAATATCTGAAAGCTTTAAGGTGGTCGAGAACAGTGGTGGATGGTCTTTATTGTCACAAAATCATTGCTTCATTCCTCAGATATATTGATCTCCTGGAAAAGATACTTTTTCTTATGAATGAGTCCGTGGTAAATTTAGTCAGAAATATTTCAGTCCCATTAGAAAAGGAAGGAAAAAGAAAATAAAGTGGAACTATGAACAAAGGTTCCCTTTTAAATTGGAAGCTAAGAATGTGTTCCTTATAGAGTAGTCCAGCAAAAATGCTTGTGTCTTACTTCATTGGTAGGTGTGGGTGAGATGAGGAATAAACATGTTGGTTTTCTTGAGTGCTTGGGTGCTTGGAACATATATAGGTTAGGTGCAAAGTTACCAGTATTAGTGAACCTTCAGCACTCCTTTCTTGAAAGCACAGCTTGTTGTTTTTTTTTTTTTTGTGCATGTCATCTTGACACTGTTTATAACTTCTCAACCTTAATATTTAGAAAATACAGGAAAAAAATTAATTAAAACAAAAGCACAAGCATGGGACATAATCTGGATTCACAGTCCCTTGCTAAAGCAGGCAAGATTTTTATTTTTTTTTTTATATCAGAGAAAACAGTGTGTCATCCTTGAAAGAGCAGATATTTTCCCTTTTTTCTCCTCCACTCTCAGTATCTTGTGTCTATTTCTGTGACCACTTAGCACATTTTCTGATGTAGTAATGTTGATTAAGGGTGTCCTAAAAACCCTTAATACACTTGGAGTTTTACTGGAGGAAATAAATAAACCAAAAACTCGTTACTGTTTGACTGGGGAATGAGAATGCTTATAAAAGTATTCTGCCGGGGAGAAGAAATTGTTTGCAGTGGAATAAACTCGATCAGTTTAAATTGTAATAGCCAAAATGAGAGATGGGCTTTTGATCAGAAATGTGCTTTGTCATAAAGTTAATTTTGCTGTCCAGCTGAAAATGCTCTATCACTATAGTGCAAGCCACTTTATATTTTGCTAATAATAACAGTAAAAAATAATAATAATAAAAAAATCCATCATTTTTTTCTTTTGGTAAAATGTACACCGAGTGAACATCATACCTTTATCAATTCCGTTAGTACCTGAATTGTAACTGACAGTACCTAGAGGAAAAAAAAAAAAAAAGTTCCAGAAAGAGAAAGTCATTGCAATGCAATTTTACCGTATTGATTTCTGGATAAGAGTTAGAATTATAATAAAATTTTACACCTTTGGAAGAGTTTTTTTTTTTTTAAAAAAAAAAAAAGTATATTACTTGTTTCTGTCCTTACAAAAGTATGTAATAAGTATAAGGAGTTTACAAAATGAGAAAGCATATAAACCACCATGAAGTGGTTCAGCCCATGTTACCTTAGTTAGTCCTGATCTGCAAACTACAACGTTTCGGTCCTGGGTCAGTCTCAACTTTGGCGGAAATTGCTAATTGTATAGTTGCTTCATGATGTGGCTAAATGTCCACTAGGGATTAAGTCGAGATCACAAATCTCTTAACTCATGACCTCAGACAGACATGAAAGTTGCCCTCCAGAGACGAAAGGCTAATACACAGCCCCACTGCTGCTATCTACCCACTGTGATTTTTGTCCTCAGTAAAATCAAGGGTATAAGTAACTGAGGTTTTTTTTTGTTGTTTGTTTGTTTTTTTTTTTTTTATTTATTAACATAGATATATGTGAATACTTAGTAATTACATGGCAAAGAAAAATAAGAAAATGTGTACCAAAAAGTTGCAATGGGAGAATAAGGAAAATTTATAAAGCTCAGTTATGGAAACGCAAGACTTTTGAGTGTTTCTGACAATTCCATTTACTCAGATGAATCTCAGGAGATCCAGGCAGTGACAAGGTAACAAACAAACAAAAAATTGTCTGTGAGACTTTAATACCGATCTTTTAAAACAGAACATGTTTTTAAAGAATCCTCATTCCTGACAATAAGAATTAAATCAGATCCTTACATTTATTGACTTGTGGTATCAGTAAGAGGTACTGATAAAATATGTCAAGCAGAGATGGTACAAGTTATAAATTAAATTTCCTTTTATGAGAGGTGGTGACCTGATGAATCAAAGTACAGCTGTGGAAATGACTAAGGTCTTTGCTAAAATGAAGGTGATATTAGTGACCTTAGAAGTGAGGTAAACAAAAAGACTGAGAATTCTCATAGATGATGCAGGTTTAGTGTAGTTAACAAAATGTGTTAATATTTATTTGAGAACAAATATCACAGTATGAAATCTCTATTCAATTGGAAAAGAAGAGAGGAGAGAAAAAGTTAGTTAATGCATTTCATTTTTCAGAAACTTTATTATGATTCCCTTCTTATAAAATTACCATTGCAAAAAGCATTTTGGCTAGTATGTTCCATGCAGAATTGATGGCTACCCTAATTTTGGAAGTAACGATTCTTCAGTTTTAGTGAGCAGAGAGCTAAATAAAAAGGACGATCTCCCAGGACCATTGGATTGGAGATTACGTAACAGTTCCTAAGCAAAGAGGTACTTCTCTAGAATCCAATCCTAAAATCAACAGGGTCGCTTTCATGCAGCATGTGTTTTCCAGGGTGCAGAGATACCACACAAGACCACTCTTGAACTTGCATGTCAATGTGTGCTGTCCTTGGTGGGGAGCTATAGATAGTGATAGATGAAATGAGCCTGATCCCATCCCAGGGCTGGTCCAGTTACAGTGCAGGGAGGTGTTGGTCCTCGGTTGGCATGAGGTAAGCCTGCAATTTAAACCAAAACAATGGGCATGCCTCTCTCTTTTTGCATTTAAAATGGCTGTCATGAGAAAGACTGCTGTGAATAGTAGAGGAGGTTTAAGGTAGCTATTAAAGACTTTTATGTTGTTAGGTTGAACGAGCTCTTTTGCTATTTAATAATGTTACTAATCTTGCAAGTCACTTTTTTTTTTTTTTTTTAAATAAGCATGATTAGCAATTTGAACCTTAATTTATGATTTAGGAATTTACTGTATCTCTCATACTAGCGGAGAAAATAACTTCATTAAATATGAAGAGATCTTCTTGAAATGTTCAAAACATAATGACTGTGTTTCTAGGGTCTTTAGGACATTTGCCAAACCAAAGCACTTCATCAAATCTGATTGCCATGGAAAGCAAGATTACAGACGTTCCATATTTAATGTGCAGGCTTTTGTGTCAGTTTTAAATATACCTTTTTTATTAAAAAGTCCATTGAGATAATAATTTGTTTTCCTGTCAAGCACTGAAAAACTGTCTGAATGGATGGCAAATTCTTTACAAAGGAAGCTGTGCTTTGTTTTCCCAAGGCTGTATGTTCATTTAAAGTTATGTATTTTCAAGAAATCCCATATGGTTACACTTCCATTTTCTTAATGGAGGACAGAACCATTATTTACTTGTAAAAATGAGATGAGCCTTGAGCAAGCTTGTTAGTTTTACTAACAAGTCCATTTTGTTAATTTTTTTTTCACAGCACATTCTCTCAAGATTGTGGGAATAAATCAATGCAGAATGGATAGAGAGGTATCGGGCCTCGACAGGAAAGCATTTAACCACATGGTTGCATACCAGAACGTTTCACATCCACCCCCTGCTTAATTTCAGGTCTATGATTTAATCTTTTAAAGTTCAGCATATGGTTATTCTTCCTAATTGGGGCTCTAGCTGAAGCATCTGATATATACATTTTGGCATTCTTTCATTTCCCTGTGATGCTCTGTTTCCGAAAATGTGCGTTTTTCCAGTACTTCTCTGGTTTGTGCCTACCACGTTCATAAATCTCACCGCCCTTTGTATGCTCTTTGTATGACAACTGAAAGGATAACTTTTGAGGCAGCATTCACGTGACAATGGCAGTTTCAGCACACATCTTTATTTTAACATGAGTTACGCTGCTATGTACCATAGACAGTCCTTCGTAACATCAGAAGTTTAGAAAAAGATATTTATAAGGTAGGATACGGATTCTATTATTTTAATGAGATACTACTCCTCTGCTATGTAAAGCTGAAATGAATATTTATGAACCAGACACAAAATCTACTTGCCCACCTTTCATTATGTTGATGAAATTGTAATGAGATTTCACTTGCCTGTCAAAAAGTTGCCTCCCTTGGATGAATTAGCAAAGAGAATTTTTGCAGCACAGTTTTGCACAGTTTCTTGTCTGGGTTTTCTGTCTGAATAAGAAACTCTCCATTTGCTACCAAGACTAAGGAATGTTTTGTAGCTGAAAAGATCCACTGCAGTTGCTGTACCCCGTCTGGAAGGTAAGTGACAAGAAGAAAATGCATTTCAGACTGTATGATGCAGATGCTGCGAGTGTGTTGAGCTCCAGTCTCATCTCTTGCCCGAGGCTCGTTAAGCCAGAAGCACAGCACTGGCACCCGCTCTTTAGGCAGGGTGGGTGTTGTCCTGATGCATCGGGGCAGCCCATGGCGTGGCAGACCCCGTGGGTGATAAATGTCCAAAGCCCCTCCAGGCTGACTACACATTTTTCATCATTAATCCGGCCTATTGTGAGCTGGTCACTCACATTGATTCCAACTAGAGGGCATCATCTGCCGTTAAGAGGGTGATGACTCGCTAAAAATGAAGGCCTGAAACAAATCAAATATAGTTAGAGCGTTTGCTGGCAGCTTGCTTGGGTAGCTGTAGGGCACTAATAGGAAAGCAGCAGACGTGGGCAGATCTCTTCAGGCCCTGTGTGGCTTTGTATAGGAATGCACTGATTTCCTTTGAAAGCATGTCATGTTATTAGAGCTATTATTGAATCAAGTGCTCTTATTAGAAATTCTTCTCTTTTCACATTTTTTCTGGATGTTTTGCAATTAAAGCCAGAAAGAGGGGTGAATTTGGAACCACAGTATAGCACCTGCCCTGTCAAGACAAGAGCATGCTAAATGATCCTGCTACAAAGAGAAAAGAATTCCCTCTGCAGAGATTTTTGTCTGCCTGTCTAAATCATCTGTGTGTCCCTGTCTTTCTACTTAGCTACTAATATATCTATTTATCTAAAGGCTTCGCAGCTTTTGTTTAAACGTACCACAAATGCCTGGCTTGATGCCTTATTCAGTGTTTGTCTTTGAATAGTTTTAATTTGTTTGCACGGAATAAGTCCAGCTGAGAAGTAAAGACTGCAGATCTGTGTGTGCGGATCTGGATCTGCCTGGAGTACAGATACAGAGTTACTGTGTTTGTAGGCGACTGTTGACTCTGCTGCAAGAGGAGGAGGGTTTTCCCCCTCACTTTTACCCTCTTCGCCTCACTGAGCGTGTCCCACTTCTGAAAGTTCACATCATCACTGGAGCTTCCCCCGAGGACTTACCCATGCTGGAGAGGTCCCTTTTCAAAAATTTACCCATTGTTGGCAGGAGGCTTTCGAGGAGCCCATGCTGCTGGAGGGACCCACCCCTCCCACGATGTTTTTTCTGGTGTTGTCCTACCGAGAGTTCATGTTGAAGAGTGTCGGCATTTTTAATTGGTGGCTCACAGAGCTCTCTCCTTGTTAAGTGCTTTGCCCCCAGTTAAAGGTTGATAAATATGGCAGGCAGCATTCTACTTTGTTTTTATTATGAGATGTGCAAATGATGCCTAGTGGCAACTTTTCAGAATGTGAAACTGTTGCTCTTTTAGAGCATTATTTTAGTCCTCTTATGAACAAGTTCAGCTTCCAGGTCATGCTTTCTTAGAAAGCTGTTTATGCTACAGGAGTAACCGCTTTATGCTGGGGAGAACTGCTGAGAGTGCCAGACTGGGCCATTCATTTTCGCATAATACATTGATGAAGTGGCTTACTAGAAGAAAAAGGAAAACAAAACATGAAACAGAACAAACAACAACAAAAAAGCCAAAAAAAAAAAAAAAAAAAAAAACCAAGGCTGGGATTCTGCAAAAACTGGGGCAGCTGCTGATTGGAACAGGGGTGAGAGGAATTTCCCTGCTGCAGACTTGCTTCCACTCAGACAACCTCACTGAAAGGAAGCTAATTCAGGAGCACCAAAACCACTTTGTGACTGGCATCAGTGCATGCTGTGTAGGAGCCATCAGGGAATTTGCTTCACAAATGCACTCTCTACAGCTGTAAACTAAGACATGAATGTAGACTCAGCCTAAGCGTCAAATTTGTGAAAGGATAAGAGGGACTTAGGCAGCCAACACCCACTGAATTCATCTAGGCTGTAAACTTTTTCTGCTAACCCAGAAGTTTCAGAGCCTTTACGCATGCTGCTGTTGTGGTGAGTAACTTCACAGATCTGAAGA
This sequence comes from Anser brachyrhynchus, assembly GCF_964034855.1. Lineage (NCBI taxonomy): Eukaryota > Metazoa > Chordata > Aves > Anseriformes > Anatidae > Anser > Anser brachyrhynchus. The sequence continues at coordinate 82,941,204 of NC_137694.1, forward strand.
AATGTAGAATGAAAATGCCCTCCGTGAAGACTTTAAAGTATTTGTGTTTTTTACCTAGAAAAAAGCAAGATAATTCAATTAGTTAAGGGACGATTCACGTTTTTAAAAAATAAAAGCACATTCTTCTGTACTTCCTTGGATTGTTTAGTTTTGTGTGGTGGCCATTCAGTGAATTTAACATTTGAATAAAAAAGGTAAAACTATTTTGTTGTTGGCCATCATTTCATCAATCCATATCTTTTCAGAATCCCAAGCATTTTGTATGGAAATACTTGTTGGCATAACAGATGTTCTGATAAGCCACATAATGACATTCCCAGATTTTCCAGGATTTATTTCATTTTCCTCTGTCAAATCCAGCTACACTGTAGTCCAGAACAAAGAATATCTGTGTTCATACAGTTGTTTGCTTTTTTTAAAAAAAAAAACAAACCACTTTCTTAGTTTTAGTGTCTTTGTTCATATTGTTCTAGCATTGTAGATTGTTTTTTAACATAGTTTATGGCATCTTGGTAATTTAATGCAGAGAATGTTATATGTATTTCTTGTCTATTCAGCATCTTTAATAAAGTGAGCTATTTTAATTTTTCCTCCTCACAAGGAAATGAATGAAATATTGCTTTGCTCACACATGCAGAAGCTGAGGAAAGATTTTACAAATAATATCAAAGAGGAGAGAAATCAACCAACTGTGAAATTACTGATCATCTGGATTTTCCTTCTAGTTTTGACTGCATATAGTGAACTGGAATGAATGCATTTTCAGCATATACAGCATTTCTACCTTGTAGCAGTTTATACCAGATTGCTTCTCTTGATTACATGTCCATCTTGCTAGAGCAGAAGTACTGTACTAGGTGGTTTGTAGCATATTTTCTGGTGAACCTGCAGGGGAGGTTATATGGGGCTGAAGAGGGCAAAAGCCTTGCTAATGTGTATTTGCCCTTAGTGTCATTAAGAAAAATACTCTGAGGAAAGATTTTCCTTCTAAAAATGGAAATATCCATTCTCCACAGTGTTTTAATGCAAACAGACACTACAAAACTGATGTGATAAAATCCTTTTTGCACTTGCAGTAATGTATAATGAATTGAAATGATCTTTTGTTGAGGGCTGAGGATTTCAGGAGTGTTTTAAACATTAACTTCAGTTGCTGGGAAGGAGTGAGCTTAGTTATCTAATGAAGTCTGGGGTACTGCTAGTTGATCAGATAAGCAGAGCTAAGCTTTTTCTTAAAGGAGTCAGGGTTTAGGAAGTTATAAATGAGGGAGCCTCAAGACTGATCCATTGTCATGCTTGTTGCAGTCTTCAGCTGCCCTGCATTACCTATGTAAAAGGGTGATTGACTTCATATATGATGAAAGTAAAGCTTATCAATTTATCTGTGACTCTGCAACAACAAAGACTTCAAGGCTAATTCTAGAGTGAGTTTGGCGTGTGTATAATAAAATGGGTGAGATACAGTGCTGTGGTCTCAGTCCAGCATGGCCTTTAAAAACAAAGAAGCAAAGCATTTAAGGGGAGGTTAACATTGTGAAGGCTCGGAGCTGCATTCACAATACATAGAGGCTGTACTGTTTCCATAGGGGTAAAGCTGCTTTAAAAGGCCCCTGTTGCTGATGGCTAGAAGAGAGTACTGGGGGCTTTTCTGGTTGGTTGCTTGCTTTTTGCTGGCTGATTTCAGCAGTTCAGAGCACAGCTTCACCACGTCCCCAAAGAAGTCCACTGGCAAAACTGGGGGGGGGTGGGGCAGGGAACTGCAGGCCAGGTGACAGGAGGACATTGCTGGGGGAAGGTGTAATGGGGACTTTGTGAACTGGCATTTCAGGCAAAGAAAACTTAAGGTCAAATTACACCCTGATGTACTTGAAGTTAAGTATGTGCTCAAATATTTTGCTGTTCTGGAGTCTGTATTGAATCACTTGGTAGGCATTGCTGCTTGAAACAGTAAAGAAGCGATGACTGTGGTGCCAGAACTCTTTATTTCTTTAATGCTGTGTTTGTTTAGGAACACGTTTAGATTAAATTTGTAAGTGAAGTTGGGTTAAATGTTATTTATTTGAAGCATTATAACCTCTATTAACAAGCCTGAGCTTTCTGTGCCTTAGTTTCTGTGTTTCTTAGTTTCTGTGTCCTTTACAGACACACAGGGGCTTTTCCTTTGGCCCTCTGCAATCCTCTGATCTTGTTTTTGTATGGATGAATAGAGATTGTATAAGCACAAGGGATATTGCATGCTTGTATAAATGAACTGTGTCTGGTTCTGCGATGCTGTTGGACCCATTTTTTGTGGAGGAGGGAAGAGAGATTTTGCAGCACCCCAGTGACGCTTAGAGGCTGTGGCAGGCCTTGGGGCTTCACCATACGGACATTCCTGCTGCAGTGCCCCCAGCAGGTTGCCCCAGCTGCTCCCCGGTTTTGCTGATGGGGGGGGGGGTCTCTGTTCACTTGGAGAACTGGTGGAACTGTTTCTGTGATCAGGTGCCAACATATCTGAGGCAAAATGAGCTGCATTAGCTTGAATGGTTTAGGTCTTTGCTAGGGTGACTTAATTGGACTGAAATCACTTAGAGAACCATGATGCAGGTAGTACCACCAGAGTAAGAAAACTGGAGCTGTATAGCAGGTTTCAACTTTAACCAGCCTACATCTTTTAGCAGGAAGAGAGGTGAGAAGAACCACTAAAGTGATCTCGAAGTGCTGTTCAGTGCATTGGAAGTGTTGGACGTTAGAGAACTTCTTTTAACACACATTATGTTCTTTTCTTGTAAAAGAACAGTATTTTGTGGTAAAGGAAATAACTTTTTAACTGTAGCATCTGTCACGTGTTCTTTGTAATGGAACCACAGCTTTAATTCCCTTGCATATGCAGGACTTTCGCCCCAACTATGAGTGTTGCAAAGTATTGAGGACACATCAGCCACTTTGTTCAGCTGAAACAACCTTTCCAGGAAAGAAAACGTGACTGCTATGTAGTGTAATTAGTCAGATTAGTGGGCATGAAGGTGGGGATGTGCCAGGACCTCATGCCAGCAGTTGTTGCTTTGCATGGTCTTCATAATCTTCATATTAGAGGAAACATTTTTCCTGTCGTTGGGGTGTAGACAGAGAGATGCTTTGTTGAGTGTATTAGAGATAGTGGCTCTAGAGGAAATGGCAGATTTCCTTCTGGCTGTATACATGCATCACATTATATGATATTTGGAACAGCTAGATTTCCTCAGAAACTCACTTCTCAGGGACCTAACCAATTTAGCACCAAAGAAACAGGGAAAAATTAAAATTACCTTTTGTCCCATGTATCATCAGCGTGATGATGCCTGAATTTTGAGAAGTCCCATCTGCACAAAACACGTTAATATGTCATGCAAATTTGTTGTGTTTTAATCATTTCTGGCGTGTCTGCAGTAGAACAAAAGGCGGTAATGGAAAGCAGCAATTCCTCGCTCAGTGAGTGAAAGGATGTAATAATTTTCCATTGTGTCAGCAAACATTGTGTCATAACAAGTGTTTTAATTATGTTTTTAGATGTTCAGCAGGTAGATATTGGTTGTGTTAAAATTGTTATCTTTCAAACTGTGTCTTTTTATGACCTTAGCATTCAGTATCTGGATGTATGCCCAAGGTCATGCATCTTGTAAAGTTTATGTGCATCTTGACGTGGCTGTGAAGAATGAAAGGTCAGTACGTGCTTGCAACTCTCCAGTATGCATACAGTGTGGCTGCTGGAGCCAAAATCTTGGTGTCACACAGGAAATTTTGTTAAGAGTCGCACAGAGCAAGGAAGCATGTTTGGCAGCGGCATGTTTAGGCTCTGCAATGAACAGTGTATTTTGCAGGTGTGGAAATTCGGAGTCCTACCATCTTTAGCACATGATCCCTCCGAGGTGCAAGGGTGATAAATGTTCCCATCAGATTTTTAGAAGACTTCCAAGTGTGTTTCATGTTCGTATTGATCAGAAACATGCCAGGACTGGGTGAAATTTTGTGTCACACAAGGTGCCTTTTTCAAGTATATGTTCTTCCATCACAGCTTTGATTAGTGACAGTGGTTAATTAGAAGCTGTAAGGAAACAAGAGCCTTGGTGTCTTGCAAGTTCAACTGTTCTTGTGTTGCTGTTTTTTCCCCCACTAGAGATTAGATTTTCAAAACTTGTGTGCCTCTTTGCATTATTTAGCTGGCTGGCGCCGGCATAACATATTTAGGGGAGGAAGTCTGTGCACATAAGCCTGAGGACCAACACCTGCACCTTCATATCCTTCCTGGTCTTGAGCCATGCCAAGCATTGATAAGTAACTTGAAAGCAGGCAAGCAGAGGTGCAGGGCAGAATTTAGTCATTTAGACAAGAATAAAACAAAATGTTTCTTTCACATTAAAGAAAAAAAAGTGTGCTTTTTTTTTCTTTTCCTTTTTTCTTTTTTCTTTTCCTTCCATTTTCTATGTTACTGGGTTCTGTCTCAGACCTGGCTATTTTTAAATTTTTTTTACAAGAGGTACCTCCTTTTGGAGTTACTCTTAAATTAAGTCTTCAGGCTGACTTAATGCTTTACTAAAAAGAATCATCTTGAAGCAAGGCTACACAGACAAAGTTCTCAGAATAGTCTAATCTTTTGGGGAAACCTCAAGTTTTGAATGTCTTAATTGAGACATCTCTAAAGTGGTTTGCAAAAGGCAGACAGTCAGTACTTCAGGAAAACTGTTTTTTGAAGAAAAAAAAAAAGGAGAATATCATCTGGAGGATCCTGAGGCAAAAGCAATCACAATCACTGGTAAATTAAAAAAAAAATAATAATGATTTGCAATATGAACCATGTTGTTAAAGATGGAATCCTGTTATTCTTGCCAATGGTTGAAATTGATCCTTCTGTAAAAGGCCCGCCCTTGGCCCCTGCTGTGCTGTACTTCCACTTGAATGCTATTTGGAGATTTCAAGTGGGACTTAAGTGGCGGGTGCGCTTTGGGCAGTCCTTCTGCACAGGTTTGACCTGAGTAGGAGCAACAGGAAGAGTTGCATAACATAGCACCAGAACAGAAATTTAATCCACAGAAGGAATCCATGTTGTCTTTAGTGGCCAATGTAAATAAGGAAATGAATATGAATGCAGTGTGCTTTTCCAAATACTGTTAGGCTCAGATGCATGCAAATGCCTTGTGATTAAAATGATTGAATTATCTCCGCTTATAAAGCAGTAATAAAATGATTTTTAATGCACACCAAGGTTATTGCATACTTACGTCAAGATATTTGGTTACAAATAAAGTCCACATATTCTTTGTGTGCATGCTCTTTAAATGTGCAGCCACAGAAGTCTGTTTTCTATTGATCAGAACACGTTACCATCCAATCAGAAATAATTTGAACTTGATCTTTGTGCAATAAGTGTTCTTAATTGGATACACGTCCATGGTACAAGATGTACCATGCAGCAAACACCCGGCTAGTTAGCAGATGACAGGCCGAGCAGTGAGTTCATCTGAGGAGTGACCTCTCCTTTCCTCCTACGAGGAGGCACTCAGGAAGGCAGCCTGGGGATTCCGCCTGCACCCTGCGTGGGGCTGTGAAACGGCCGCATTCGGGCTCCTCGTGTCTCACTGAGGGCAGATGGACGTTTGCAGGCGTGCTGGAACTGGTTTGTGATTGCACTCGGGGGCACTTTTGTCAGAACTGTTGTATTTAAAATGACTTTGGTGTTGCACATAGTGTCTGAGTAATCAAATAGTCTGACCGGTTTTTAGCAATCCGATGTGGACATTGAGGTGTATGGCCTTATGCCTGGGAACTTCCCTCTTCAGTGCATTGTTTAATGCCTTCTTGTTCTCCCTGACCTGCTAAACAGTCCGCTCATGAGAGCCTATTAGTCCTAACCTAATTAATATTAATAGACTGAAGCTACTTATAATTTGGGTTTAAACATGCAATCAGTCTTATGTTTCTTCTGAATGGCGCAGGCCTTGCTGCTTTGTGCCCTGCCCTATGTCAGTATCCTCAGTCACCTGGAATTACTGTTGCATTTAAAAATAAATACCTGCTATGTTTGCCAGTACATCGTTCTAGCAGTGCACAGAAGTTTGTAATGGTGTTGAAAAGCACCAGCTATCCTTGTAAAGGAAGGTCAAAAGGCAGATATATATTTTTTTATTATTATTTTATTTATACATACATTTGTATATATTACAAATCTGACACTTGTTAAGTTTGAAAACAAACTTGGTAAGATGTAATGCTTCAAGGCAGCGATGTCATCTTATGGCAGTCCTGTTCATTTTGGGGTTGGGGCATTCGCTTGAGACTTGAAGGTTTGCATCTAGTACCCCATTCAGTAGATAAATAATCAAATATTTAGTTTTGAGTGAGAACTGGAGAACTGAGAAGCCACGCGGTATCAAGTCATGAAAAGAAATAAATTACACTGTTTTGTCATTCCGGTCGGTATCATGCAACTACTTCCTAACTGATAACAATTGTATGAGCAATACGTGGTGGGCACCCTGTCAGCTTCTAGTGACTTTTTACATCTCACATGAAGAACAGAAGGTAGAATATTTTTTAGCTGCAAAATGCCAATTGAAGCTGATTCTCCATCGCCTGACATCCCCATTGTAACAGTCTCTTTGCAATCTGAGCATCGTAGGATATAAACTCTTGTTTATTCTCATACAATCTAATAGAAAGAAATGGTGAAGAATTTTTGGTCACCATAAAATTCTGAATTTTGGTTAATGTAAAAGAATTCTATTATTCTGTATTCTGTTATTAGATACAAAAAACGAATTTGTTCCACTTGTTGTGCTTAGGGTGTTTAATAATAGAATACATCTGCAAGTTTTCAAAAAATCTACACTGTTTTTTCAGTTGTTGAGAATTCTGATAAAAGACTAAAGTTTTTATTTTTGTTCCCTTCAGACATCATGGCAAAAGCTGCGTCAGTAGAAAATATATTTGAATTAGTAAGTAGTAATAAAATGATAGTTCAGATGTATTTTTAATGTGGTTATTCCTTAAATGGGTTAGTATTTTAAATTACTGTACATAATACCCTAACCCTATAGGGCTTTTGTTTTTCTTTAAATACATTATGTTTTAAAAGCATCTCACTCCATCATCATGTTATTTTAAATATAATTTAGTTCTTGTATAATGCATGGTATCATCAGATATTCTGCATGGTATTCTAGAGTGTATGCTATTATATACCACAACCACTTATTCATGTAAGTGATGCATTAGAATAATTTTCCTGAATACAATGCATGATTAAAGGACAATGTCAAAGTAATTTTTCAAATAATTTTCCCCTTTCCCTGTTGTTTATAATAGCTTTTTGGATGAGTAATACTTCAGATATATTCATTTGAAATCAAATAATGTCTCAGAACATTTTCTAACTTGCCTCAGCTAATTTTGGTAAGCTAATCAAAAGAGATTAATATCTGTTTTACTATTAAGACATTAATGAATTTTAAGTCCTGGGCACCCAACTTAGCCATTCATCTGTCCTAAGAGACAAATTATTGCATAACTTTCGATAATGCTCCAGAGTTTTATTACATCTATAATGAGAATACTTGTTTAAACAGCAGCATTTTTATTTTAAATGGCTAAGGGGCATAAGCCAGTTGAAGTATAAGTAACGCTGTAACTTGACTGATGAGGAAGTTCTTAACATATTTCAATTAATAAATGTCTCAAGTCACGTTCAGAGCAAAAGCCTACCTATGCCTGTGTCCTGACAGAAAGGGGGCAGGGACAAAAACTTTTAAGTTATGCTTTGAGGAATTTCACCTCCTTCCTGTACTTTTTTTCTGTTTTTATATCAACTGTGGAAAAGTGGTTTGCCAACCTGTTAGAAAATGCTGAACTGTTTTACCCAAAATGAAAGGTCTGTTTTTCAAAGGTTCCTTCATTCTGGACCTTTGGCTACCTCTGGCTTCTAAGTAGCGTGCATTTTCCTACCAGGGATGCTTTTAAGGAGTTGCATGCTTGAGAGATGTTCGTGTATCTTGAAGATGTCACCGCTGGGTAAATGTACAGAGATTGGAGCCAGAAGTGGGCTTTATGTTTTATAGATGTGTGCAGTCTTTTGCATGAAAGATTTTGATCCTTGATGGGTGCTTCTAAGCTGTTGCCACTGTAGTAGTAAGCTGTTCCTGCAGATTCTGTAGAAATATTCACGGAATTTCTCTGCGAGCTGCAGAAAGCTATCAGAGCTTGCCTGGGTCTATTACTGTCTTCTAACATCCTCTGTGACAAGAGGGAGGGGTGGCAGTTTGCAAACGGTATTGGATTAATTGTGGAGGGATTCATGTGGCTGGGATTACATAGTCGATACTCATATTTTGTCCCTTCTGTTGAGATCCTTGGGCTTAGTTTTTTCTCTCTCTGCCTCATTACCAATTCTATACGGCTCAGGTTTTTTTGCTTGTTTGTTTTGTTTTGTGTGTGGTTTGGAGAATTTTTATTCAAGAAAATCTGGATTGTTCATCTATTTCTGTAATGTAGTTCCACTTACTACATCAGCGTTATTTTGCTATTTTCACTGATTGATTTTCCTTCTCTATTTTTTTTTTTCTTCTTCATTATTTAGCTGGGTGTTGCAGAACTCAAGCGTATTTTGCTCAAAACTTAATCAACTGTAGAATTGGCACCAATCTCATTGATAAGTCAGTTGAGTCCCTATTTATTTCCTTATTCTAAATATGAAGGTCCATTGCACTCTGCAGACATCTGGTGTTTTGAGCACTTAAAGCTGCAGATCCTGGACAACTCTGTTCTTTCTGTTTAAATATGCATGAGCTGTTGTTTAGGTAATCCACGCTGTCAAAACAGCATCAAGCATAATACATCGCTGACCTTCTCTGTTAGAGAGGACTGGAAAAGTCTGCTCACGCTTGCAACTACATTGGGTGTGTAGCAGTTTTTATATACTCCAATCTGTGGAAGCGTCAAGAGTATAAAGGATGTCTCATTGTAACATTTGTAATAGGTAGCTTCACTTATTCATACTTTTTATTTATTTGGCCCCAGACAGGATATGACATTAATCTTTTACAATGCAATCTTGATCCTAGGGATAAGGGAAGGCAATGAGATAATTTGGCAAGCTGTAGGCCTTACCGTGCAGCTTGTGCAAAATATATCATGATGGAAGTACTGGTACTTGGACTCCCTCCTGACCTTCAGTCGGGAGGACTGCAAGAGCCTGAAGTCTTTGTAGACGTGGTTTGGCTTTTGGTGTCGAGGGAAGCAGGCTTAGCATCTCTGTGCCTCCAGTGGCCCCTGGAGATTGCTCTGGCAGACAGCAAAGAGCCACGCTCCACTCGTGTGCTTCCTCATCAGCTGAGAGGCGCTGCAAGCGTGTGGCAAATGGCTTGCGTGGCAAGCCGTGCGCTGCGCTGAGACAATCCTCAGCCGGCCAGCTCAAGTAGTTTAATGACCGAATTGCTGCTGGACTGTCAAGAAGCAGAAGCCTCTTGGGATGGCATTTCGCACAATTTGTATTACATGCAAAAAAGGCTCTGGGTTTACAGTCAAGCTGTGGCAGTTTACCTGCCATGTTAACATACCCCTTTCAGCGAAAATTACAGCCTGTGTCAAATGAAATGAATAATGTCTTTTGAATTGATGCTTTTTTTTTTCTTGTGGACAAGCAAAAGTTGAAAGTGGTTTCTAAAGGGTCTTCTGAAATCACTCATTTGCTATCTCTGCGACAATTTTGAGTTATAAGAATTGATCTTGCCTCGACTTGATATGTTTATGGATTTCTCTGCTGTAATTATGGGAGATGCCTTGCAGAATCTGTAAAATTACAATTGTGTAGAAGCTTTTCAATTTGTTTTTCTAAAGAAGATTGACTACACTCATTCTGTTGTTTTTGTTTGTTTTTAACTCTACAATGGGAAGTCTTGCTATAATGACAGATAAGATTTAAAAAGGACAAGGCTTGTCTTCCTGCTGATAGATGTATTTTTTTTAATAGGCACTTAATCCTTGTGAAAGGTGCCGGATTGTGACAGCATTCGAAGATGAATTCCCACATTTTTCTGCTGAAGTTGTACAGCAGAAGGTGGTGCCATGGCACACTTCTTACAAATGTCTGAACCCTGACCTAGAGAGATCACCTTTCGAGATGAGTCTGTGTGCCCATTCAATCCTTGACCTCCCTGCCGAGAGTCTATCAAAGTTGCCAATTTATGATGTGGACCCTGGGCTGAAAGTACCAGCTTATTTCGAGTTGACTACCAAACCAGCTGTGAATGATGGCAACTCGATAATGACCTGGAGGTGGTTTCAAGCCAGTGGTCACTGGGGAAAGGCTTCCTTCCTATTACAGATCTTTCAAGCCATGTAGCTTGCAGAGCAGATGCTCTTCTTCGTTGTTGGAAAGTTTGGGCTTTTTTTTTTTTGTGTCTATATTCTGTGTTTATTTTCGTAAGGTCTTCCACACAATGTTTTTTTACATAGCTGAGTGGGGAAAAAAAAAAAAGGAATAAAAATTCTAAGGCTTGCTTTTGCATCAGGAGTTTGAAAATTCTGTGTGCACACTGAAATCACAGAGGATATATATTTAGCTGTGGCAGATGCATTGTCCTGTTTTTTCATGCTGAACCTGATGTGTGGACAGAGGAGGAAGGTTTGTTTCTCTGTGTTTCTTTCCTACGCACTTTCTTCTGTCCTTTGGATGTGGCAACAATGGCAGTGGCCATTCTGCAGCAGGTTCATGCAGAAACTCGGGGATGCCTAAGCAGATGCTCCCCAGCTTCAGCAAGGAAAAGATGGCAGGTCAAAAGTGGTTTTTTTGTGTTTTTTTTTAAGCTGGGGGAAAAAGTGTAGATGTATATAAATATATATTTGTGCATGTCAGTTGTAAGTATGTGCACCTATTTAGATACCTTGTACATTCTGCAAATAATTTGATAAGTGCACTATAGATTGGTGACCCCTATTCTGTGTCTTTGGTAAGCTTTATCCCTGCTATTAGTAGGTAACTGGAAAAGTACCTTTGATGTCAGTGTTGTTGATTCAGTCCTTTGTCCTTATTAATATTTTCAGTAATTTTCTTGGGCACACAGAAAAAAAAAAAAAAGGAACTTTGGAGTGATTATGCAGCCTATCTTTCTTATTTTATTATTATTAGCCTCCTTTTACATTAGGAGTAGTAAGAGCCAACTAATGCATTTTGGGAGATTTTTCTCCCTTATCTTTCCTTTAATAATTGATTCAAACCCATCAAACCCAATCTTTTTTTTTTTTTTTTTTTGTACAAAAAGTAATGGTGTCAGAGCCCTTTTCCTCTTTCCCATTCTGAAGCATTTGAATAACACTGCTCATTTGGAACCTGTCTTAACCTCAGCAATATGCTTAGGCTGTTTGAATTCTTGTTCTCTTTTTCTTCTTTGTTATTCAACGTACAATTTGTTTAATACGGCTGTAACCATGCATTACCAGTCAACCTTGTATATAAATTCCATAATAAATTAAATAAAGCTCTGTATGGGTCAGCTTAGACTAGCCCGATTAAAAAATGATTTACTAAAGAGATAGAGGTAGCAGGATGGTAGAACGTGCTTCTAAATCAATTATGAGTCCATTCACTGTTGGCCTATTGTGCGTAATAGTGTATTAAAATGCATTCTATATTGTTAAAAAAAAAAAATGACTCTTTCATTGAAACTGAATTAGCATTTGCAAGCGCCTAATAGTGTTTGGAAAGCTATAAACATTTAAATTCAATCCTTCATTGTAGGCTAAGTGTATACCGCTAGAATTGTAATATCCAGATAAGTCTTTATGTTGTGCTCATTTCATTATTATAGCAAGATGTTCACCATACAAAAGGTAAGATTGGGTCAACACTTGTGTTTATAAGCCCATAATTACAGATGCGGAAGAATGCGGAAGGCATTACCACTGGGCCATAAAAGTGAAATTCACTTTGAACTGAAAATTAGTGTCTGTATGTACATGCATTTGTGTGTATGTATATACACACACACATGTATATATGTATTTAAACTTATAATACATGTTGCTAAATTTTTGAAAAATCCACTTAAAGAAAGTGTCCTAGTCTGAGTGCGTTGGCTGGTCCTGTAAAACAAAACCATCCGGGCATTGTAGCAGAAAATCCATAGCCCTCATCTTCAGGTTCAGAATCTCCCTGCCTCCCAGCTGACTGCTGAGGTCACACTGGGGTGCACCCGTAGTCCCCCCTAACCCCGAAGCCTCTCCCCCCTCTTTTCCTCAAGAAGGAGGAGAGGCGCGGTGCAGCCAGCCAGGCTCTCTGGTCCCACTGGGCTGGAAACGAAGGCTGCGCCCGTGCTTGCAGCTCAGCACAGAGCCTGTCACCTGAGAGCTGCCATCTTCCTTTCCCCACACCTTCTGCGGGACGTCTTGATTCCAGCCAGGGGTTGCCCACAAGGGATTTTGGTGGCATTGGGTGGCCTGGCTGCAGTTATCCATGAATTCACACACAGTAGACACCCATTCCGGTGCCCCCATGGCAGGAACGAGGCTGCAGGGGCACAGTGGAGCTCTCTTCCCCAGGAACATTTCTCTCTGGGGACAAGTACTGTCTTTAGTGAGATTTGGTTTCTTCAAATTCAGCTAATTAACTTTTATGGAATAAATTCCAAAGGAGCCGAGACTACAGCTTTCCTCTCAGTTTTACTTACATGTCTACTTGTCTAGTCTGTATTTACTGTACACCAAAAGGGAATGAAGCCTACAGGAAAGAGACTGAGCAGTGTCATTTCATCGGCAGAGTTTGAGAGTTTTAGAGAAGTTATATTCAGTTTTGTTTCACAGGGTGTAAATACTGAGGGTGGTGTTTAGTCCTTTTGTCTCCTTTATAAACCGTATTTGCTTCCTTTGTGTATTGTCTTATTCCTTTGGATGAACACCCTCCCTTTCCATGCACACACATGTGAGCACTTAAGTACATAAATCCATAACAAGCAGCTTTTTGTGTCTGAAGCAGATCAATTTAAAGCAGTGCCCACAGCACAAAAACGGAGGTTGTGTGTTTATAAAACATTTGGGGAAGATGAACAAATAATGGATTATAATCTTTTGTGACTTGGAAAACAGGTAGGGAGTGGGAAAAAAACATTTTGCATAGGCTTTTATGGGGTCTGGTGTTCATACCAGAGTTTCCACAAGCGCGTGAACAATTCTTTCAGCCTTTTGAGTTTACCTACATTTGTTGTTCTGAAAGACTGTGTGTAATTTGTGTTGACAAGGAGGATGTTTGTGGAAACCTGTGAGAATTGCCTAAACATTTTTGTTTACGCCCACGAGGGACATAGGCCTGAGCTAGCATGAAGACTGATTTATTTCTTATCCCTGAAGAAATTTAGGCCTTCAGTTTTCTGAAACTATCAGTTGAACCATAAATTCACTATTGTTTATTTCCAAACCAAGGAAAAGCATGTATGGCTTTAGATGTTGTGTGTTTCAAGAAAAATGCAGTTCTATAAGTACAATTATAGCTGACCCTCCCATGGAAATACAGAGGCTGTGCCTCTAGGTAAATATTTCTTTTTGCTGTATTTTCTTAAGGCTGGGATGGGGAGAAACTTACGTGAAGAAGAATAAAACAGTCTGTCAAAGGGTTCATACTGTGGAAAAGTAAGTTAAGGTTTCAGGTTGATTTTCTCTTAATTTGTCATAAGTCTGATGTGGTTTGCTCTTTTGATAAATTTACATGATTTTTTAATAATGCAAATTTTGTATGTTATGAATTTTTACTAACTAATATTGCTTATTTCCTATAAGGCCTAAAAAAAAATAAAAAAATTTGGTAGGTTAGCTACCACCTGATGCTCAAAGTGATGGTCAAATGTTTAACCTCACTTCAGCCTCTAGGTTCGTAGTGTGATGCAGGAGCTAGCCAAATGAAATAATTGCTTTGTCCGGCATAAAAGGTGGTTTCATAAGAGGACTGAACTGTATTAAGTGATTTTCCCCTGGTGACTGGAAGTATCTCTCTCCACTGGTTCAGGTAATTCTAAGGTTGTGCCTTTACTCTTTCACGCTAGACCGCTTTTCCAATAAAATAAAAAATGTAGAACCCGCTACACAAATGTAATATTAACCTAGATTTCTCTGAGGACAAAGTTGAAGGCTATAGGGCTTGCCAAAGACAAAGAAGGAAATGATATTAAAAGGATATTAGAGAGAGAATTGGATGTATGGGACTGTACAAAGCTGGAAGGTGCTGGAAGATTGGAGTGTATGAATTTTATATTAGTTTATGTTTCTGTTAGGCTTGAGGAATCTAACTGATGTTCTAAAAACTTGAATTCTACTATCCTTGCCCTACCAGGAATAAATTACAGGTAATGGATTTCTGGAATAGAAACAGGGTTTTAGACAGAAGAGGAAGAACTAGTCATGCAAAAGCAAAGCCCAAAGATTGTCTTAGAGCAGGCTTATTAATTTCCTTGAAACATGTTGGGTCGATACTTGAGCAGGACTGTGGCTGTCCAAACTGTGCTTGTCCAGACAACACAATGAAAAGCATAAGTTTTATTGAAATAAGAAACTCCTTTCTGAATTTAAATCCTGAAGTGACCTGTCAGGCTTGGGGATTTTTGATGCTTAACTACCAGGAATGCCCAAAGGCACATGTGGATTTTTTTTTTCCTGTGTTATTGTACATATGTCAAAATTACATATGTAAATGCCAAAATGCAGATCATGTCTAGCAAGCATGAGCATCATATTGAGCAGAGATGGTGGTTTCATTGCAGCTAAATGGGGTGCAATCTGGATGTATGTTTGCTGCTGTAGTGGAATAAATGTAAACATCTGGAGAGATGTTAGGATAAAGTACTGGTGGGAGGAGGGAGTGCATCTGAATCTATTTTATGAACATCTCATTCATGTGCAATTATGCAGCTTATGTTCACTTGTGTTGTAGTTTGCCTGAGATCTGTTACTGGTGAATGTTTGGTGTTTTATTTTACTACAGGGGCTGTGAGTGTCACAAAAGCCTGGAGTCCCTAGTACACAGAACAGCCAAAAAAAAAAAAAAAAAGTATGCTTCATTACATTGTGTCTGACTACTTTCAGAAACTAAAGATTAATTACAATAATTCTGATTAAAAAATATTAAAAGCATGTGCTTTGAAACTGTCATGGGAAAGGTTTTGAAAGAGGGAGAGAGGAATAATTATTGCTGCAGTATATACCATATAAAGTAGACTCTTTATATAGACTCTGTAAACTTGGTATATTATATTTGGGCCCAAAGATAATGGCTAGAGAAGAATTTAATAATGAAAAATATTTAGTACTTTCGGGAGCTCTGTTCTTCGTTTTCACTCCTTGTAAGAGAAAACTCATTTTGTATTGTTCTAACTAGGAAAATACCATATCTTGATGTGACTGTATGGGGGACAGTGAAGCTTCTTTAATCCTAGTAAT
Organism: Anser brachyrhynchus; assembly: GCF_964034855.1. NCBI lineage: Eukaryota > Metazoa > Chordata > Aves > Anseriformes > Anatidae > Anser > Anser brachyrhynchus. The sequence goes on from NC_137694.1 coordinate 82,956,633, forward strand.
TGAAAGTCAGAGGTGAGCGAAGACAAAAGGGCCATTCAGATGTTAGCACTGCTTTACAGGTGATAAAGCCAAATCTAGCAATGGCAGTTGAGATTAGGCATTTGGGGAAATTATTTTTGCCTGGATGGTTTCTCTGTGTCAGCAGAGCTGACCTGGCTCCTCTGCTGATCAGCTGGTAGTGCAAAAGACAGGACCAATTTGGAGAGAAGCTGTATCTCCCCCTCCCTCCCACTCCTATACATGCATCCACCCTGTAAGTGAAAGGGGACCCGGCTCCTCCGAGCAACCCTTCGCTGGCACATCAGTCACACCACACGGAGTAGGATATTGGCCTATTCACCAGGCATGTAGCACCAGCCTTGGAGTCCTGCTTGCCTGAGTTACTGTTGCTGTCTGGAAAATCTTGAAGTCTGCTGCAGGTAGCAGATAAAACATTCTGCAGTAACGATTTCCCAGATCCCGGTATGGGTAACACTGAATCTTCTGGCAGGGTGAGCATCAGTGAAACTCCTGAGCCATTTCCAGGTTACAACAGTTCAGAGTTTGTGCTCAGCACCCGGGTCCATGCTGCATTCAAAGTAGTGTTTAGGGGAAGCAGTCTGGGGCATGAGGAATAACCGGTGAAAATTATATTTGTTTATTGCCCCACTCCCTTTTATTTTGCTGAAGACCTTAACGATAGCTACTGTGTCTTGCGGAGTATGCATTGCTACAGCAGCAAGCTATTTGCACTGCTTTTTGCTGGTTATCTGGCAAACCAGTTACTTTTAGAAACAGGATCATCCTATTAGTAGAACAATCCATTTCCACTCTGGCAGACAGCTGTTGTCCAAGGACAATTTTAAATGCCAGTAAATTCCATTGTGCCTCCCATTGTGAAGCTCTTCGCCTCCGTTCCAGCTGCCGGGTGAGCAGGATGAGCACACATGTTGGCACACCAGCTTCCTGGAGGATGTGTGTCTTGCCTTGGATGACATTGTGCCCTTGGGCCTGAGAAGGACTGGGGTTAGTGGGCTTTGGAGAAATACCTGTCTGGGCTCTGACAGCAAGGAACAGGAGGGAAACTTGGGTATTGGAAGCTTTTATTTGTCCACCTGCTGTGAGAGGGAAGGCTAGACTTCATGGTTTATAGGTTCAGCATCACAGATGATGATGATGCTTAGCAGCCATTAATATAGCTTTATCTATAATTAGTGAAGGTCTAACACCTTTCTAGCCATATGGAAAATGATAAGTTAGCTCCTGTCATAACAGGAAAATAATTATTTGATAAAGTATAAATATCAAAACATGATGAATAATGGTTATCTCAACAATCCTCAGCTGGATAAAAGTAGCATCTGCCTTCACTTTGTGAATATCACACATGATTAATCTGGAGATGGCAGGGTGCTTTCTCAGCTGTGCTGGTGTCCATGGGACAAGCCTAGGCAGGCAGGCAGTCCCATAAAGGAGACTAAGGCAGGGAGAGTTTGAAGCCCTCGCTTACCCTGAGGCTCTGAATCAGAAGTTTTCATCTGGAAGTTTCTTAGGGAAAAGTAAGAAATAGTGGATAGGGGTGAGGTGACAGTGTAGCAAGGGCTGAAAGTATGCAATTTGCTATTACAATTTTGTTTGTGGAAAGTGAATCTAAACAATGGTTGGGTTTATTCTTCTTAGAATTTCTGTCATGCTTCTTCTGGGAGAATTTCTGCCAGCCCTTGTCTGATATAGAGCCGGCCCTCCTTTCACTGTCAATTCACCCCTATATATACATTGAGTTTCCAGTTTCATTCAGGTACTTGACCTGACAAAACTGTTGAAATCTGATTCAGGTTTCCACAGCGGATGGTGGGTGTTGTACGCTGTGGAAAGCACATCACAGGTTTCTGTTGAATTGAACTCTTGATGGGCTTTGGCATTGCCATCACCCTAGCAGTGCCCAAATACGTTAATCTTTAAGATAAAGAAAACAAAGATCTTTGAGTCTGTGTTAAAGGGGAAAGAAAAGGGGAGCTAACGCCAGTTCTGAGGGAAATTCACTGGTAAAGATAGATGAAGAAAGGAGAACTGACATTCTCTTTGCACTGTTCCTGTGGAGGCTTTTAAATGAAACTAACTGGTTCTGGTCTCAAAATTGCGAAGTATATATAAAAGCTTTGCTCCTATTTGAAATGAAAGGCATTGGCATAATACTCCAGCAGGTGCTGAGGTTACTACTCTAAGCTCAGTGCTAACCATTGATCCACCCTGATTTGGGAGACTAAAGGAGGACTGTGCCAGTCCTGGGACTCGTTTTCATATCTGTTAATTTCATATAATCTCAAATATCCGCATATGGATAGAACTTCTTAGCGAAGAACCTTTTTTTTTTTTCCTCTGATGAAACTGTTGAGTTTTCTGTGGATTCTGCATGGGTATTTACTGCTTAAAATCAGCTTATCTAGCTTGAGGTCCATTAGCTTCCCTTGAGCTCTGGGACTTCACCCTTTGCCTCTGGAAATTAAATATTTAATATTGCTTTGTCTGTGCTTACTTTGAAAAGCATTCATCTTTCATTCGGGTACCATGTCAGAATTCATTGGGAAGCAACAGCTAATGTTGCCAGCTGAAATCAAACCTGACCCTCTCATTCCCTTTTTACCCTCAGGGGCTCTGTTATTGTTACCATCTCAGGAACCCCTAGGGTTGCTCACGATGAAATGAAGTGAAATTAGGGCCCTGGCAGAAAGCGGTCTGGGATCATAAGGAGCAATGCAGAAAAGGACCCCTTACGTTAGTTTGCTGGTAGTGAGATCCTTCTTGCTTGAACAATTCCTGCAGGATAACATCATATGTATATGACTAAAAGCCTTACAGTAGGCAAGTCAGACTAAATATATAGGAAGCCATAGGAAGTTCCTTTTTCCTTAACAACATTGCTTGAAATGAACAAGGCATGTACGTAGGGGTTATCCTGCCAGCTAAAAATGTGTTTCTTCCAGGAAGAGTATGAGATGATGGTGTGACATGGAAACAGAAAGGATGTGTGTGGTTTTAATGTATTTTAAATTACATTTTTGCAATCTTTTTATTTCTGTCTCTAGTTTTTATGGTGACCTACCTGAGTGCTTTGCCCATGAAGCATCCTCCCTGTCATTAAATGTAGTGAATTTATTTCTAAAGTCAGTGGACAACTTGCACATAGTATGTAAAGATTCAATTCATATCAACACTGAGCATCTCTTCTAAACCTATAGGTTTTAAAATTGAGAATGGTTTGAAGAGACTATCCAAATATTTAGATGGGTGATGTCAGCATCATTATAAACAGTCACCCCAGTTTATAGCTCTTTCATCTTAAAGTGTTTTTCAAAGATTTTAACAGTGTAGGTAACATATCTGTGGGGAAAGATGCTTATATTTTATGAGACCTTGTTGTATGTTGGTAAATAAAATACTGTTTTTTTTTTTTTTTATTCTTGGGTTGGTAGTTGAAAAAATGAAATTGTATCTATTCAATAAATTTATGGATGTTTGTTTTGGACTTAATAAAAAAAAAAAAGGGAAATGCTTCTTCCAGTTCTGTTCTACAAGTTTAACCAATCAATAATGTAATTCTTAATTGAAACTAAGATTCGTGAAGGCATCAACTTTTATATTATATAAAACGAATATGAAAGAGCAAATATTTTTTTTCTGTAGCATTAAAGGAATAAATATTGATATAAAGACAGTATTTTTCTTAAAGCTTATGGTAAGTCTTAACAAATATTGTATATAATGTAAGGCACTCCTGGGAAACAAGGGGATAATATGATGTTATTACAGATGGACACTGTGCACTTCTGTATTTTTGGATTATTTTAGGTACCCTTGAGTTCCTGGGTTATGAGTGTTAATATTATTTTAAGAGGGTGGGAATGTTTTAAATCTCTTAATTTGTATTCTTTTCCTATTACGTCCAGTCATTATACACATCTATTCTGTTACATAGTTTTGTTTGTTTGTTTGTTTTTTGATGTGTGTGTTTTACTAGCTCACTGGGATGCATGTTTCATGTAAAATTAGGTCAATATTTAATAAAGGAAGGATAAGATTTCATTCTTCTAAGTATTTGCTTTACTCTTGACTGGAAACAAAAGAGGAGAGGCTAGAATGTGCTTAGTCCAGGCTTGGAAGCAGCAACTGAAAAGTGGAGGGAGATCTCCCTTCCCGTGGTGTTTCAAGCACAAAGGATGACTGCTTGATGGTTGGGGTGCCACAAGGACTGAGAGCATCTTGTGCCCACTGGGGATGACCAGAGTGCAGCTGAGGGCTGTACTGCTTTCTGTGCTCAGCAGTAAAATTGTGTGAAAGCATATGCCATAGCTTCTAATAGTCTCACAGGTTCTTCAGTTTGTGTCCCTGCAGTGTTTTGGCCATTTCAGGAGAAAGGCTGAGTGGGCATTCACTTGTGCGTGGTCCATCTGCTCTTCTTATCCTACCTGTTCTGACTCAGACAAGGTGTAATGGCTTGTTTGAAGATTTAAACTCACACATTACGTTTTTCCCCATGTTTGAAAATTTTACCTGTTTTGCATAATGTATCTTTAACAGCATTTAGTCAGTGAACAAGAATCTCCTATTTCCTTCTCAGAAAGTTCTTCCAGATAAATTTTGGGGAAATGAGATCATGACTTTAAGCAGCATAATGTTTCTAGTTTATTAATATGCCAAATAACATGTCAAAACAAGAAATCAAATGCAATTTGGCAATTCCTTCCTACAAAAAAATAAAATAGTGCTGTGCGCAATGTAGTAGGAATCTTAATTTGATCTCGTCCCTCTAGATTGAAGTCAGCCACCGAGTTTCCAAGTAAATTTAATACCCTATAAATGTGATTGATTGCTGATGTGGTAATCCAGTTAGATGCTGGAATGTTTAATAGCTGGAGAATCCATTTAGAAAAGAATAAGGATCTTGGGATTAAGATTCTGGGGTATTTTCAAGAGGTGTAATTTCAATTCTTAGCTTTGGGATGAATTTGGGATAAATTGCCTTCGCTATGTCTGTCTTTATAAATAGGAATTTCTGTCTCCTACCCTACCTGGTGGGCATGAACTTGGGTATAAACAATATTGTACTGTCAACATAGATGTAAGCCATCAGGTTGTAAACTATAGTTTTTATTATATTTTGGAAAAATCAAATAGACAAATGCTACATGCAGCTTGTATGGTTTTTGAAGATTGTAAGCAATTGAGGAGAAAAAGGAAGGGAGAAACTCGTCCCAGTTTGATGTCTCAGCTCACACATCTGTCTGTTCAGGATGCTGATAATTGTAGTTCCGAGAACAGTCAGAGGCTTAACAGCTTTTGGGTACTGCTAGTTCTGCACTTAAGATATGGCACCTTATTAGTATTTCACTCCCTCAGTAACAATGGATCTTTACGTTTAAAATGTTCTTTTGCTTGTATTCGTACATACAGGAGCCTAATGATTTTAGCTTTTGTCCTTTTCCACTAAAAAAGGTGAATGTCAAATGATTTCTGTGACAATTTATGTCAAACTTGTGCCTTTCTTTTTTCCCATTAGACAAATCCATCCCACTTATTATCTGTTAAAAAAAAAAAAAAAAAGGAAAGAAAGAAGAAGAAAAGAAAAAAGCTTGCATGTGGTGTGTTGTGAGTGCATAAAAGCATGCAAAGACAATGCTGATGTGACAGCTAATTAAAACCAGGTACTTTAATGCTGAGAAACAACAACAACAAAAAAATCTTTCAACTTGCTGAAAACCAACGTGTTGTGATGGCAAAACAGAAATGCAGAGGGCTTTTTCGAGGGACAGCTTGAAAGAAGATTTATGGAGTAGAAAGGAATATGCATTATTGTGGCTCCTAACTGACAAGTTAGTGTTGCTTTGGTACTTGGAGACTCACTGTGGTTGCAAAGCAGGTATGGGGTATGGGTGACTTTTCAGCTTGTGATACCAGACACCAACAAAGCAGAGTGTTTTAGATCAGTCAGATCCCCCAAGTTCCTTTGCGGGTGGTCCTTCAACCTGATAGGTAGGTAAGTCCTCCAAAATACCGCTCAACCTGATGAGATAACTGTGGTATTATTCATGCTTGCATATGTTGAATATGTATCTGTATTTTTATTGAAGGGTTCTTTTTGGCCCTAATACAAGTGTTAATAGCCAAGTAATAGTATTGCTGGGAAGAGACTGTGTGTTTAGATCACTTACTTGCTCAGATCTGAATGCAGTTTTCAACTACGCTTTTTTAAGTACAGATGTAATAATCTAAAGCCTTTGTGTATTGCTAAGCTTCATTCCTTTATTGCCAGGAGGTCTTATGATAAACACAGACACTTTGCAAAGCTCTGCCGTATGTGGCAGGGTAATTTATAGAGTGGTTTTACTTAATATTTTAAACATATCTTTTTATTTAAGTTCCTTTTTAGATCCTGTTTATGCTTTTGCTTTATCATTGTGTGCATGTGTGTGCACGTGCTGGGCTCCTGATTCAGTGAAGCCTAAGCATGTACTAGGCTACACAGCAAGAGCATAGCGAGGAAGCTGGTGGTTAGAAGATGGGATAAGGTTATTGCCCACAAATGCTTATCCTTGAGAGAAGGCTAAGGGGGAAATCTAACTGTTGTCTTTGCCTGGTGGATGACCACAGAGAAGGCATTCACACTCTCCTCTGAGGTGTGCAGCAAAAGGGCTAGAGGCAACAGCCACAGGTTGCAGCAAGGGGCGTTTCAACTAGATAAGAGGAAAAATTCTTCATAATGATAGGGGATTTGTGGCAATGCCTAGAGAGGTGGTGAAGTGTCCATTACTGGAGATAGTCAAAACCCATCTGGAAAGAGTTGTGAGCAAAATGACCCTGAACTTTGAAGTTATCCCTGCTTCGAGAAGAGGATTTGAGCAGGTGACCCCAGAAGGTTTTCAACAGGAATTATTGTGATTCCATGATATGTGTATGCACGTATTAGTCGTGGAGTATGTATTGGCTTGTGGTTTGCAATTGGCACAGACTCACAGAGTGTTAAACATGCACAGGTTAAACAGAATTTGGAAGAAGCGGCATTCCTTTCAGGAAAAAATAAAAGTAACATCATACAAGACACTGCAGAAATGTTTCGAAGTGGCAGCAAGATGTCATTTGTTTGGCAGATAGAGATAACAACATTTAGGCCTTGTGGGAATAGATTCCTTTTCCCCCTCCTCCTGCTCTGTTTTGCTTTTAGAGCATGCTTTTGGCAATTGAAAATGTCATTCTATGCATCAGGTAACACTTTGGTTGCAGTTCCTAAAATAGGACTCAGATGAGGGTGTAGTCAACAGTTGAAACCAACAACTGTACATGGAGAGCAGACATAAAAGACTTGCGCTGAAAAAGATGAAGCCATTGCTGTTTCATTTTTGGAGTGTGTTGGCAGGAGTTGCGATCACTGACATTTCAGGGGCAGTTCCTGAGGAGTGCAGAACTCAGTTGTCTTGCTCTGTTATTGCCACATCAACATTGACACAGTTTGTTTGTGCAAATGTGTTGTCAAAATGAAAGCGCTTGTTTTAAATCAGTCCCGTTTTATTTCAAAAGTGAAGGAAGATTTTGGCATGTATTTTGCAAAGCCATAGGAGATAATGTCTAGGAGGCAAAGCAGCAGAAAAAGGGGGGCGTAGTGTGTTAGAGATATGAAGAAGCTGTTTGTACAATACATACAACAGCCTGGGAATGAGTAGCTGGTAAATTTATGACCATCTAAACCTTGCTTGACTTTAGAAATCAAGTGTGTCATGAACTAGAGCACTGACTATGTTCCTTAAGGGCCTTTGTGTGTCCAGTTTTAAAGCAGGAAGGAAGATAAGACCTTGGCAGGAGTATCCTGCATTTGGGAGGCATTTGAGGGATATGGAATATTGAGATACAGTAAATGACGATGTGGGAGATTTAGTTAGGCATGTGTGAGCTTTCTCTGGATATTTGCAGAGGAGTGTAGTAACCATTAATAAACCCTGGGAATGGAATGAAACAAAATCCCACAGGTGATGGTCCAGCTATATAAAGCTTCAGCCTGAATCCTACAAATGTTTCAACAAATCCATGATGTGAACTATTTGAAAACATGTTAAATTTCCTGTGGAACTGTCCCCCTGCTCAGGTGTTTATTGTCGTTATACCTTGTACCTGAGATGGTACGAGCAATCCTTACCATCACGTGTTACCAAATATGTGTAAGACTTCAGGGTAAACACTGGTTTTGTCCAGGATTCCACCTTATGTTAGGGAATTTCAAGCAACCTATGTGATTTATAGGTCTGAATTGGTGTGGTTCCATGGAAGCTGTTTTAATATGCCTTGATAATCCTGATCCATATCCCAAAGTGTGTGTATCACTGAGTGAAGTTAAATGTGAAAGTAAAGCATTAACTGGTGTCTTTACAAAAGAGTGCTATTACTGTGTTTTCTCAATGGCCTTTTTCTTCAACGTAGAACATTTTTTTTAATGAGATGATCTCTTTTTTGCTGTCCTATATAGTTGGAGAACATGATATGTACAGACCAGTCCCCATGTTTGTGCAGAAATCCTCCCGATTTAGCGATGCTCTTGTATAACAGGATAGCTAGCCTCCATGCCTTCTGTGTAGATTGGGATCCAATACTAATGGAACACAAGCACTCAATAGAAGAACAGCAAAGAGAAATCCCAGCTTTTATTTTCATGAAAAATAACAAAAATATCTGTGCAACGCCTATGAAGACTTTTAGCCACTTTGAAATATAAGGCGTGACATGTTGTTTTAACTTATATACAACAAACACCACATTTCTAAAGTTGCTATTTGCTTTTTTTAAAAGATGAAATTGATGATAGCTAAAATGAAATGAAGTAAGTTTTATGCATGTTGCATTTTAACAAGTCTGCTGTCTCATTGGAATGCACTGCCTTCTTCTGCTACATTTTATTTTTGGAATTTAATAAGGCGCCTGTCATATCTGCCTCAAGGCTAAAGAATATCATGAGGGAGAAATCCAAAGTACTGTCATGTTTGACTGACAGGGGGCCAATTTTAATTTTTTTTATGGGAGGTGGCTGATATTAACAGGCTGTAGTGCTGAAGATGCATTGCTCTACCATCTGCTTTAAACACCCTGTGTTGATGAGCCAGTAATGACGTTGCTCAGTGACATTTATCAGGTGAATTTGGCTCTGACACTCAGTAGAGGATTTTCATTAAAAAATTAATTCTGTGCATTTTACAGTGAAGCCCATTGTGATGATAGATTCTGGGACAGTGCCATCTATCTCCAGAAGCTGTTCTAATTACCTGAGAAACTTGGGAAAGCAATAAACTACTACTTTCCATTTCTTGTGTGTACTTCTTAGCATATAATTAACACACTGACTCACTTAACTTAAATCTCTAAAGATCTATGTCTGTGTGATGATTACTAGCTCTTCAAAGCAATAAGCAAATGCAACTCAGTGGCTCAGTGGTTAGATGAGAGTGGGATCAGCAGCCTTCGTGAGGTACGGGCTGGTGGTGGTGTTCTGTAAATGTGCATTAGAAAAGTGAGTAAGATAAAATAATGGGGGAAAATGATACAACTTGGGTGAGCATTTAAAAAAAAGGGGGGGGGGGGATATCTAATTAAATATTCCATCAACCACTTCAGTCCAAAGGGGGGAAAACCTCAAAGTTTCTGTTCACCACCAAATCAGAATATAGAGGCCTGGACGTTGCCTTAATTGGAGAACTGCAGGCTCTGAGGATGCTTGCTACTGACATAAATTAGGTGTCTTCTGTTTCAATATTTGTTATAATATTCATTCAGGTTGTTAACATTATTTCTCATTAGCTTTCCACTAGGAAAAAGAAAAAAAAAATACACCAAGATCTTGTCTGAGAAATTAACACTGATTCTTTAAGAGGCAGAATCGCTTAATTAAGTTGGGCACCTAGTGCAGCATCTTTCCCTGTTCTTAGACGTGCCAGATCTGCATGTATTCCTTCCCCAGCACAGAATGACTTTCAGGTGACCTGAACAGAACAAGTACTCTTAGCAGAGCTTTTCAAGACCCTTTAAGTACAGCTGGTGGGTGGCAGCACTTTCACTGACAGCACTGGTAGAAAGAGTAAAGGCTTAATAAAACATAGTGAGTGGGGTTATGGTTCAGTGTTCATTAATACTCCTCTCTGTTAAGCTAGATTATTTTGCAGTACTGATTTGATTTGAATCAAGGCTAAGCACAAATTATGCTGAATTAATTATAGCACGTGATAAGGTGTTTGTGCCAAGTTTATGCAGCTAAATACAAGGGATGGTGCTTCTTCCAACATATAGTTAGAGATATATGCAGAGCATTTCAGGTACAGCATGAAGTCTACTGAGGCCAGATTTAATATATTATGGAATTATGACCATATAATACCATCTAATGGCTGGGGATATGATGTCTAAATAGAGCAGCAGAAGGTACAACTACTTTTTTTGTGGATTGAGAAATACATCAGGCAGATTGCATAGCATCCTGCAGCTGATCATCAAAATACTTTAAAAAGCAGCTTAATGTGAACCAGGTAAGATCTTCATTAAAGTCTGTGGAGTTGATTTGATTGGCCATTTAATCTAGTCAGATAATTTCGGATGATAAACATTCTGTTTAAAGTATTATGATTTTTTTTAACTCATCACTTGTTTTTTTTCTGGTCACATGATTAAAGTTTAAACTAAACTAAATATTCTAACACCATTTTTATAGAAAATTAAAAAGTAGTTTTCAGACTGCTTTGTTGGCCTGGTGGGGGAAGAGGATTCTTTCTCTGACATTCTCTAATGTGTTTCTCTTTCCCTCTGTGAGATGGGGATACTTCTTCATTGCCTGGTTTATTAACATTAATATTTACATGTGTATTTGGTTCTGCAAATCATTTGCTGTAGAATTGACAATAGCCTACACCTGGCTTGGGAGGTGTATACTAGTAAGAGATGGAAAAAATAATATTCACTTAATGGGAGCTGTGGAAGAGTCAACTTTGTGATCCTCTGAGAAAGAGGTCTGTTTTGGAAGAGTTTTGGTGGCAGGCAAGTACCATATGTGTTCATCACCTTAATGTGTACCTGCAGAGGTCACCTGGGTCAGGTCTTCAGGCAGCTTTTCTAATCAGGGACCCCCAGTAAGTGCTCACTCGATCAGCCCTGGCTGCTATATGATCTCCCTTTTCCCGTTGATGTGTTCCTCATGCCTCCATCGCTCTCTGAAGTGAACGCCAGCCAACGGAAAAAGGGAGATGGGGTAAGGCAGAAGGGGCTTGCTCGAATGCAGTTTCCTCCTTCTGAGCTATCCAGTTTCTAAACCCTCCATTTTCTGCTCTTCTCAAGTAGAAATGTTTCCAGCTGACTGCCTTGTCCAGGTATTAGTCCTCCTGTTACCTTTGAACCTTTGTAGTGTGCTGGACCTCCTACTGCTGGTCAAGGCAGAGTTAAATAACCGTATGGCTGCCTGCTGCCGGGCTCCCTTAGCTCCTCACTCACAACCTGAGCAGATGGTTGTGCTTCTCAGCCTTGAGAGACAGGCCCTTTCTCTTCAAAGAGCAAATTAGCCTATGGCTGGAGACTCATGGAGAGCTTGCTTTGTTTCTTGCTTGTTTTCCCACATCAGAAAATATCTGTGGGGCTTAAACATGAGTCAGTCAGAAGTAGCATGAAAACCAGCCAAATAATAGATGATTGTCACAACAGGAACCTTTATTTAAATGTTAGTTTAAACCTTAAACAAACCTGATTTTTATTTTTGTGTGCCTAAATGTTCATTTGCAGCTATAGCTTGTTCATTTACTTGCCCACCTCTCAAGGCTCTGCCTGATTATTTCAGGTTTGCAGCACTTCAGACGGATGCTGTCATTCCCCTTTACAGGGAAGCAGGTTTAAAACCATAAGGTTTTTTAATCACCAGCTGCTGGTCATGAGTGACAAACCATGACACAGAATATGTCTTTTTTGCCTGGGTCTTTCATTTAAATTGAAGAAAAAAAATGCTGATGGAATGATTTCTGTCCTTTTTTATTTCCTTGTGAAAGAAGCAGTTGGTTCTGGACATCCTAAGCCTTTTTGACAAAATGGTAATTCATCACGGTTCATTTCAGCCATACTTCTGAAATCTTTTCATACTTTTAGCACTAGAAAGGTAGATTAGGTGCATCCCTAGTGTTCTGAAATTGGAATTAGGGGCAAGAGGAAAATTGCTTTCTTGGAGAGAAAAAGTGTAAAGGGGTCTCCTCTTCTCCTGCTCCCCTTTTTTGCCTTTCACTGCTTATTTTCTCTCAGGGTGTACAGTACCAACAGCTGGCTGAGGCCAGATCTTCAAAATAACAGGGACTCTGAGGAGAAGAAAGGGCAAGAGAAATGAGAAAGGAAATATATTTTCCTTTGATCAGAATAGAGCAGATATGAGTTAACAAAAAGGCTTCTATGGATATCAGCAACTTAATGACAGAACTAAGGATTTGGTAATATTAATTGTTGCAGCAGAGGTGTTGCAGTCACAGTCTAAGCATGTAAAATAAACATTTTCAAAATTATTTTCATCATGTTGAGAATATGTGGATTGTGTGTCTATTTTTCCAGCGTTTTCAGCTGTTGAAATGAAGTATGCTTCCTTCCCCTTCCAACCATGTTTCTCTTATGATCTTGAACTTCTGAAGAAGTCATGTGAGAAGCTTAAAGCCTAATGTTTGTCTAGCACAAAATCAACAAATCATTAGTTCTGCTGCTCAAGTTTTGTATCCCTTACTTGCTAGGCTGTTATAATGGTGTTAGAGCCATTGCCATAGAGCCTCAAAGATATGAAGAGAAGTGGGAAAAATTCCTGTTGAGTGGCTTGCTGGTGCTTAGTACTCCAAAAGTAAGCATGCCACAGAAAAGGGATTACAGGAGAAGGGGAAGAGTGCCTCTAACTGCTTGTGGAGCAGCAGGTTTCAGAAGAATTTCCTGTGCAGCTGCCTGATTCATAGTGGAAACAACTGGCATGAAGTACAGGAATTGTAGAAGGAGAAAGATTTTATTACCATGGTGAAGAAATGACATAGGCATAGCTGCTCCTAGGATGAAGCATATAGAGCATTTGGAGTCGGAATCATCTAGATGAATGTCAGTTCCTAACAGTTCATAAGAACTGTCTTCTTTGTATATAGAGTTACTCAAAAAGCAGCAGTGTTTGCCTTCAGTGAGTAAGTGCTGTGATTCCCTCCTTTTTCCCCATAGGATGCAAGAGGAGAGATGTTTATTACTAGAGATTACTAAACACCATAGTGAATCTTCAGTAGTATGGGGAAGAGAGCAGTGAGCACATAAAGACTGGTTCAGATATTAGGAAAGCTGTGGAAAAAAAAAAAAGTAACATTCTCATAGAAAGGAGATTTCTTTCTAGGTGAAGCAAGAAGACTAGCCAGGTGCATTTATTTGGGCACTACTGCCCAACAGTTTGCTTTTGTTCTTTGTTTTCTCTTCTCCAAGCACTGAAAGGCTTAATTCTTTAGGGATTATAGTTCTAGTGACATATATCCTAGTCTCCTTTTTATTTATTTTTCCACAGCTCCATTTATTGCAGTTGTTTCTTAATTCCAATTGTGTAAGTTTATTAATCTCTAAATCAAACCACAATATTTCTTTTTCAATACAGGGACAGGAGATAAAGGGATGGGGTCTCAACAGGTAAATATTTGATTGGTGTTTAGCATGAAAGAAGTTATTAGGTTACATCCCTCTCCTAACAGCATGAACACAAAACCTTTTTACATAAAGTAGCATCTTCTTGTCATTTGCAGCAGAGAAGCTGAAGTTATACCGCTGCCTGAACATTAACCTCTCTACGCAGGAACGCTAGACACTATGGACAGGGAGATCTGCTAATTTAAGGGTGGGCACTTGCAGTGTGATCATGGCCTTTTTTGTCATCTCCATGAAAGCAGGTCATTAATTTCTCAAGTTTAACAAGCAGAAACCAAGAATATATGTTGCTGTTCTTGAGATCTATAGGCCCAGTATAACTTGTTTGTACTTATGAGTCATTAACATTCTGTCGCTTAGCATACCATGCTCAGAGGCATCTGTTTCCTCCACTGCTATGTCTGCCTGTTTTGAGGCTCTGGTCTCTATGACTGTCAATCTAACAATGTTTTTAAGTGTTACAGTCCTTTTCTACCTTGTAATGAAAGTTACCGGACAAAATCTCAGAGGGGTTTTCATAATATCTTAAACTTTAATGTCTTTTGTTGCTTTTTCCATTAAACTCCTAATTCTGTCAGAAAGAAGAACAGTGCCAGGATCGTAGTTATAAGTTTGTCATTATACACGTATAAAAGCATCAGAACAAACAACTCAAAGATACGGGACATATGTGTACGATCTAGTACAAGCCTTGTCTCCTTTTTGCTATAATCACCATATGAAATAACTGTCCTACAATGGAATTCAGCCACATGACCATCGATTTTTATGTTTCTGAGTAGAATTAAATCAGTATTCTGTCCTTTTTATAGTGAGTTTTTCTGCAAGTCCTGGTGATGAACTGTTTCTAGTTTAAGCCAATTCTTAACTTTTCTTCTGGCTTGGCAGTGATTTACATATGTCAATAAAATGCTTTATATATTTAATGTGTGGGTACTTATGTAAGAGTATCCTGATGTTGCTAATATTCTTAAGCATCTAATAAAATATACCAAACAACTATGGATTCTTGACTTTCATAGCAAATAAGCATTATTGAGTTTTTGTTTGTTTTTTTTTTTTTAATCAAACTGTGAATTTCACAGAATAAAAGGAAGGGGTAACACATTTCCTGAAATAAAAAATAAGAGGTATTCTCTTCTTCAGTAGAAGAATTAGGGAATTAGGCTAGCTTGCCTAATTTGCCCAGTTTCAGAAACCAAACCTGCTTTGATCTTTTTATTCCTCTCCTCCTTAAAGTTTATGGTGGATTTTTAACAGACTAAATTTCTCCCTTAATTGTCCAGAACTTGAGACTAATACTGCCTATATTGCAAAAAGGAATACATGTAGTCAACTGAAAAGATAGGATCCACTGAAGTATTCATCCAATTTCTTGAACATTGTATAAGTGTCTGTAGTGGAGTCAGAAGATCTGCTGGAAACGGCAGATATTCTAGTCTGCACCACAGGACACAAACCCTTTGAAGTATATCAGCTGACTCCAGTTGCCATGGTCTTCGAATTTCTTTTTCAGTTTGGTTTTTAAATTGCATGTACTTTCAGTGGACATAATTCAAATCTAAAAAAAAAAAATAATAATAATATTGTAGTAAGAGTAGACTGAGATCTCTGAGGAGTGTGAATTTTAAATTTATATGGTGCATTTTTTTTGTTGTTGTTTGTTTGTTTCTTGAGGCAAAATTCCCATGGACCAACATAATAATTCAAAATGTCAAACTGAAGTTGAATTCAATTTAGGATAATTTACACTCTCAGTGCTGGTATAATTTTGAACATGGAACATGATCTTGTGGTTGAATCAGTATTTTTCTATTTATCTATTAAGAATTTTCAATATTTGTTTGAAATGTCAGATTCTGAGCAACTCCTGTGTGTTTTCCTTCTGATCGCTGTTATCTCATTTGATCTATTTTTTGTACTTAAGGAAAGATTGCCAGTAAGATTTGGAATATGACTGAGGGGAAAACTGGAGGTGATGAGCAGGTGAATTCATATATCCAGTGTTTAAGAAACCAGGCAGCGTTCTCTGCATGGAAATCAGTCACTGTGTGCTTAACCTGGCATCTCTGTGTTGAGTGGCGGAGGTGCTGCTGTTTGACCTCTGTCTCTGACTGTTCCAGGGCCAGCACTGAGGGCCACACGTGAAGTGGCAGCTGGTGGCTGCAAAATCCAGGTGCTGGTGTCTGGAATGTATTTTTACAGCTGTGCCATCTGGGTCTTTGGACATTTTCTTTTATCGTGTCTTAGTCTGTCTTCACTTCTGGCTCTGCTGGACAGTGGAACTTCCTTTGGGATGGGTCAAACTACTGGTGTTAGTCCCTTATCCTTGGTGCCATTTGAACCATTCTGAAGTGAGAGTGATTTACCTCTGTTGGTGCATCGATAGCATCATTTGAAAGAAGCAGAACAGTTGGTCTTGACATCAGGAAGGTTACCGGATGTGTTTAATATTACATAAACACAATGTGCTGTAGATTCTATGCTCTGCAAATCATTGATAGGTCAGAAATAAAACCACTACCCTCTCGTCTCAAAGCACATCACGTAATTGTTTTATTTTATCACTTGCTTAGATTTGATGCTATCTCTGTACCTTTTCTACCACCAGAGCTGGTGGCAGTGTTTCCTTAGCACCAAGTGTTTGATTAAAAGAATAGAAGTATACTGGCTTTTTAATGAAAGGGAAGATAACATTTAAAAATATTATTCTAAATATTATTCTAATATAATAAAAAGAAATAATAATTAGTTTGTTCATAGATAAGGTTCTACCTAAAAAAAAAAAAATAAATAAACAAAATCAGGATTTTCTGTGATTTTAGTTAGTTGTTTTCTGTTTTCTTCAGCTGTGCTGGGTAGTCTAGTTCTACTGTAAATACATTGCTTCAAAATTCAATGGGCTTCTATAAAATGGAATTGTAAAATGTCCAAAAATCGCATGTTACGTTGACTGTGCAAATGTTCTCTGTCAAGAAAGTACGTAAATGGGAGAGTTAGACAAATTTTTAATTTTTAATTACATTAATTAAATTACATTTTAATTAAATTAATTTAATTACATTAATTTTAAATTAAATTTTAATTTTTAATTATTAAAAGTGATAGAGAGTATTTCTTGGAGAAGAGTTCTCATGTAAAGCAGTGGAAAACTGCCTGCATGGTACAAGGTAATATAAAGTCGCATATCAGTGAAGAGTTAAGATCAAGGCCTTCTTGTAAATTTTACACTGCTTTACAAAAAAATACCAAAGCTGCCATTGGGTAGCAGCATGGATCAAGCTTGAACCCTGCTCTGTGTCCCTATGAGAGGAAGGGAGAAGGGGCTGAAGGCAACCGTGCCTGGTAATGAAGTCCTGCTAATGTGCAGGATGAAGGGAACAGCTGAGCAAGCCTCTCTACCCTACGCTGCCACCCTGACCTGCAGGACACTTCTTGGGGTGAGAGAGAGGTCAGTTCATTTTGCAAACTGAACAAGCCATTCAATCCTCAACTTGTTTGCTGTGACTGCCAAGGGTGCCAATTAGCGGCAGCTGTATTGGTGCCGTTTGTTGTGGACAGCTGGCTGCTAGGAGCTGATCCGAGACAATCCTCTCCTTCCACATGGACGCAAGAAATTATAAAGGAAGACAGTAATACTTTTTTTTTTCTGGATGATCAATTTTATTTATTCTAATTTTATTTGTCACCTTTTCCTTTTTTTTTTTCCCCTCCAGCTTATTGGCATTATATCAATATGATATTCCTTCCAATGGAGCAGTGCTGGTTGTGATATGTACTTCAGTGTAATATTCAAGATCATCTTGCCTAGCCAGGGCATCCTCATTGTCTAAGGTGATGTGAAAGTGGACTAGGTCAAGGAAGGACCTGGGAATGCTGTAGGAGTTCCAGTAAACCATGAGGAAAAATTTCAGTTGAAATATTTTGAAGCTTTTTTTTTTTTTTTTTTAATGTGAGCTAAGCCAGTACTTCAGTTCAGATGCTACTGACAGCCCAAAAGAACAATTACATTATCTGACACTATCTTCAGGCTCAGAAGAGAGGGCAAAGGCTGTAAGGTGAACTACCCTTCTGTCCTTAGATAGTCTGTCTGGATCATGTTCAGGTGGCTACTGTGGTGAACTTTCTTTTACTGTCTCTCTTCTCAAAGTTAGAAGTACTTTATCATTTCCTGTGCAAAGAAATGGAAAGTCTGATGTGCAAAAGTTGCCTGAGTAGTAATGAGACAGATTTGTCCTGAAATCTTTGCATTTCAGATTTCAAAAGATTTTTTTTAAACCTTTGAAACACTCTTAACATGTTCTTTTTTGAAAAGCATCCTTGGCAGACCAAAGGAGTACACCATCACAAAGCTGTCTGTTTTCTTAAATAGTAGGTAGAGGGGAACTGGATCATCAGACCTGCTTTAGCTTCTACAGCAACATAGCTTAAGTAGAAACCATGAAAATAGTTCTTTTTGGAACTTGGCAACCACACAGTAAGAAGTAATAAATAACCAAAGTACATATGACCTCATCTATAGGAAACCCTATAAACTGTAGCAGCTTTTTTAGGTTGTTCTGTTGCCAAAGAACACATTTCAGACTTCATCTTTTATATGAGTAGGATTTGCAAAGACTTTACATTTATTCAGTAAAATACCATTTCTTTGACTGGCTTCATCTCAGCCCTACTGAAACATAATGCCTGGAGGCTGCCTATGCAGTAATTTGCACTGCTTCCATTTTGTACAGTCTGTCTTTAGCTGGAAAAATATATATCTTGAAAAACTGTTATGCTTTTTTCACTAACGTTTGTAATGCATGCAGCAGCTTTGTGTTGGAAAAAAATCTCACATAAGCAAGAGTGACAGCAGGCAGATGACCTTTTCATGATTGCCTCAGTCTTCCATAGTACCTGTGTTCAGAATTCAGAGGGAAATCCTGTGTAGGATGGAATATCATTCAGAAAGCATTCTCTCTACATGCGTATGCAGATATATATGTGTCCATATGTAGATAGGGTTCATTAAGAAATTAAAATTTATATCCATAATCCTAAGAAAAAGGGAGTGCCAAACCTGGGTGCTCCAGCTGGTCAAAGTGTGGTTGGATGCCACATAATTTGCTTGCCTGTTGTACTCAATGGGATGCACAATGGTGCTGTGTGGTGTTCTTCAACAAAATATGGTACCTCATATTCAGACCTATACCATATAGTACCGTGCTTCTCTATCATCACCTCGCTCCTCTTTTATATGGTCTTACAGTGCTTTTTTATCTTCTCAATAATGGTGGTAATTTGAAATCATTGGGCTAAGCTCTTTATAGGTTTATGATTGGACCCAGCAAGGTGTTAGCTACTTTTTTCACATGGTGAGACTCCCACTAAGATTAATGAGCCTGTCATCTGGGGATTTGGAGGCAATGCTAGCTCAAAGGTCTACTTCCTGGCTCTTCATCATCACCTCACTGGTGCAGCTAAACATCATCTCTCTTTCAGAAATGCTGCCTGCCCCAGAAACCTTAAATATTTTGCAGGAGAAAAGCTATATATCAAATGATGATAGCACTTGATCATCTTTTGTTCATATCTGAACATCCGTCAATTGGCATATTGTCAGTTTTAAGTAGGGAAGGGTTAAATAAATGCCTTGTTAAGTAACACTTAATGATTTTTTTATTTTATGGGACACTCATACTTCTGTAGTTAAAATTAACATCCAAATTATATTGCTTGTTCTGTGAAGACTATATGTAGCATAGCAACAGTGATCACATAAATGTTTCAGGGAAACCAAGGAAGTTAAATCTGTTGTGAATACTTGTAAAATTGCTAAGAAGAGGTCTTCAGAGTCATTTCAGAGGGAAAAATTAAACATCAAGGAACATTGAAAACCAGTATGTAAGGATAGTACACCAATTTCTCCATGTTTTCTGCATTTGGGACAGGAACTAGAGCAAATGAAAGACATAAGCAAGAAGAGTTTTGAAAGTGTAGCCTCTAAGAAGGCATATGTAGAGTATTTGATTTCCTACTTTATTTGGTTAATGTTTGAAGTAATTTAATTTTCTTTTTTGATTACGGATTTACTTTAGGAGAGTTAAAGTTTTTTTTTGTCTGTTCTTAATGTTGGTTTAGTATAGTCTCAGACTGCTCACAGAGGTTATTTTCTGGGTTCATTCAGTTTTTAGCACTCTTCTTGGTACAGTGTGGCAATTAATACTGGGTTATCATGGTGAGTGTCTTGTGTGTAGAAAACTGTTTACTGAGAATCTGACTGAAAACAGCAACTTCTTTCATATGGTCAACCAAAGAGGAGTTACTGAAAACTTCAATTATGTAATGTGATTAGATAAAAAGTTGTAAATGTTAATACCTCTGTGTTAAGTGCTGTAATCCATCTCTTTTTGTACTAGTATGAAATTAAATCATCTGAAATTATAAAAATGTAAATGCACCCTACATTTTGATCTGCTATGATTCATAAACCTGAATAAAAAAGTAAATCTGAACAGACACACAGTTTTATTTTGTTATCCATAGTCTGGCTTTAGAGTAACAGGTACACTATGCCCTTAGATTGGTGCTTTTGATTATCTTAGGCCCATAGGTAGTTTTAGAAAGTGGTATAACAGCAGCAAAGGGATAATTGTGATGATTTGAAGTAAGGTCTTCTGTAAAGCTGACTGCACTCAAAAGCCTACTGATGCAGGTGTTTTTATCTGACATGTAAAAAGTTGGGCTGTGATATAAGTGGTAGTGTGAAAGTTAGGATGGGACTGGGTCTGCTCTTTAGTACAACACACCTTCAACGGGCAGCAGTTGCACAGTTGTCAGCCGAGGATATAGGGCTGGGGCCTGGGCACCTGTAAACATGCAGAAAATGCACAGGTGAAGATGAAGACTATAAAATCCTACTTTTGAAATTCATGTATTTCTAATTTTTGTCTCAGAGCCCAGGTGCTATGGATCAGATGGATCAGGTTGTACTTGCATAAGAAGGAAATAAGGCAGATGGAAAAAGCTGGGGTGTGTTAGTGCATCTGTCTGCAACAAAATCCGATTGTGGAAAGGACTGGGTCAGTGTGCATGTAAGGAGTGAGCAATAACAATAATAATAAAAAAAGCAGTTTCTTTGTAAGTGGGGTGGTCCCTTTAGCTCATGCATTAGTGGTTGCACTACAGAAGACTAGTAATTTATTGATGCAGATGGCTATGTAAAGTGCACGCAATTTGTGAGGGGTCTTGACCCTTGACTGATGGGCCATATGTTGCAAAGCCCCAGAGGCATCATTTGACTGAGTTCTCTTCCTCTCTCTGTCTCTGCACCTATGGTCGTTGTTCAATCACCGCATATTGAACTATAGACTTACTAACTCCCCCAGTAAATCTCCGACTAATGGCTCACAAAGGCTATAACTTAACCCTTTACATACAAAAGAGCACATAATTTTGCTTTGAATTGTTCACACTAGTTGAAATAAATATTACATGACCTAGCTAGTTATCAGGGACCAAGATATCATAAAATACGACCACCTGCAGGCTTGTCACTGTCTGGATAAACCAAGTTCACTGTGAGCAGTCTCAAACCTTAGCGATGTGTCAGAGTTATCGTTGGGAGCTGTGTTGTACATTCAGTTGGACGTTACTGTGGAGCTGCATTTCTAAAATACCACCGCTGAAACACAGCGGAGTATTGAATGTTTCTAATTAACTGCCTTATCTTGGTTGCTACTCTTCTAATAGAGTTAATAGTAAGTTCTTCATGACCTGGGCACGTCTTCAACTGCTTGGAGAGATTTGACAGACACCTTTATCCCAGTGGACGGTCTTTCCATAATCTTAAAATGTATCCGCGTTCTTCTCTCATGCAAAATCCTTTCTTAAGAATGGTTAATGTATTCATGTGCAGTATAATTACAGCTGCAATTTATTTCATATACTATCCTTTATTCCTTAGACTGTAAGATGCTGTAAGTCGCTCCCAAGCTAGACTTGACAGGTGGGGGCCAAAATTGTTGTGTTCTGTAGGGAGCTGTAGGCTGCTATTAAACAAAGCAGCCCTGTTAGGAAGTTGCTTTTTGCCATTAAGCTATTTTTATATAAGAAGCAAAATAAGCTATACAAAGCAAGACCTGGTGGTTAAGTCTGTGGAAGATTAGTACTGATGTAGCTTTTTTAAATATTAAGCAGTGACCCCAATGTAATTACAGGGTTTCAACCTTAAAATGAAGACTTGAAATTAGGCTGAAAATTTTTGGTAAATTCAAATAATCCAGGAACAAAATGCTGCCAGGTGGATAACAGCTATTCTTTCTCTGCCAAGTGGTGCAGAGTGAGAATTCTGCTCAGTGGAGGTCAGTGGGAGCTTTAGAGTTGCCTGCAAGGTCGTCATTTTACCTAGAAAGAGCTGAGGCACGTGTAGGTGAAGGGACATTTATTTTTATTTTTTTCACACCTGTAAAGTCTTGTGTGGTAATTTCACATGGCAAGCTTTTTTTTTTTAAGTCTCCCAAGCTTGTTCTGGCAAAATTCCCACCAATAGCGGGGTTTTGTGTGAATAAGCCCTGTGACAATGCTTAAACAGCAAGCACTTGGTTACATTTTTATATACTTCTATGCTTAAAAAAGCTATGAAAACTTTAATTTAGGCAGTTGCTGTTCCATAGCTTAACGTATGTGTATGGGTGATATTTTTCTTTGTTTTGTACATTGCTTTTTTGAGGTAGAAAATAGAAAAAAAATCAGAGCGATTTTGAGTTCTTGTGTAGTCAATCCGAACTCGTTGCTATGGTATGAAGAAAGTCAATGCATGTAAATGAATAAATTCATTGCTTCCTTTCTTAAAACTGCTTCCTTAGCAGTTTGTGATGGAGTTAGGAAGTGAGATTGTTTCAGCACAAACCACACGCATTAATCATGCATGTATTTGTTTCCAGTTATTTGTATTAAGACCTGTAGTTTTAGGGAGTTTTCACATGGATTCTTTTTCTGGATTGTAGGCTTTGTACCATTACAGTATTACTAGTCTTCAGGCTTGAAGTATTCCATGTAACCAGAAGCCACTGATAAGCATTCCCTCCTGAGGTTATTATTTCACAATTAAAGTGATGATATTGAAAACATCGATGGCAGGGGGATTTGCAAGGGCAAAGGTCTTTGCCATTGCTTAGAATACCAGAAGCAGTTGAAAACATCAGTTTTCAAATTTCCTACATGCATTAGTCCCCACGGAAAATGTACTTTTATGGGCTTTGGTGCGTGTTCTGAATGAATTGGGCTAGGATATAATTTAATGTGCATTTTGTATAGCTTCATCCAAAATTTGTTCTGCATTTCAACTCAAGTATCCCAGGCGTGATTGTATACCTCACCTAATTTCTGTAGTGACCACCTTGGTTCAAACTGAGTAGTCTTTATACCCCTCACATAGCCATTCAACTCATTCAGACTAGTCAGTCCTATTCAAAATAAACAACTGTGTTAGGATCCCTCTTAATTAGGAGAGCAATATAAGGAACTTATTTGAGTGGCTTCTAGCTAAAACAAACAGGACAGAACTGTAGGAAAGTGTTAGGGACTTATGCAGATCAATCATCAATCACTTTACAGTAGCATTTCTGAAAAACCTCAGTGTCAACAAAATGTCTAGAGCTGACCAACATGAAATACTTCATTGCAGGAAAAGTTATTAAAAGCCAACCGCATCCTGGGGTGCATCAAGCATGGCATTGCTAGTCAGTCGAGGGAAGTGATTGTCCCGCTCTACTCTGCACTGGTGTGGCCTCACCTCAAGTACTGTGTGCAGTTCTGGGCACCACAGTACAAAAAGGACGTAAAACTGTTGAAGAGTGTCCAGAGGAGGGCTACGAAGATGGTGAAGGGACTAGAGGGGAAGACATACAAGGAGCAGCTGAGGTCACTGGGCCTGTTCAGCCTGGAGAAGAGGAGGCTGAGGGGAGACCTCATCACAGTCTACAGCTTCCTCACAAGGGGGAGTGGAGGGGCAGGCGCTGATCTATTCTCTTTAGTCAGGTGTCAAGCTGTGACAGGGGAGGTTCAGGCTAGACATCAGGAAGAGGTTCTTCACTGAGAGGGTTGTCGCACATGAGCAGGCTCCCCAGGGATGTAGTCACGGCACCAAGCCTGTCGGAGTTTAAGAAGCATTTGGACTGTGCACTTAAGTCATATGGTCTGAATTTTTGGGTAGACCTGTGTGGAGCCAGGATTTGGACTCGATGAACCTTATGGGTCCCTTCCAACTTGGGATATTCTATGATTCTGTGATTCTATTTGTTCCCACTGCTTGTAAAAGAAGTTGTAGAGAGCGACCTGCAAGGAATGGTGTTAGTGAGCATGCACACCAGTGAAAGCCATTATCCTCTTGAGTTCCAGTTGTCAGACTGTGGGTTATTACTGTCATACTACCTGTAGTGAAATGCACTGTCCTTAATGAGTTTGGTTTTTTTGAGAGGCAGTAACGGATTATCTCTTCTGTCAACCACATTTCTATCCACTGCTGTTTGTTTTTCTGATTCTCAGGTAGGGGCAAGGAAATACCAGTTGAAAGTTAGTGTACTTTCACTCATTTTTAGAATAGGCATCCTTATTGAATGCTCTTCTCAGCTGAAAGGAAATTGAGAGAACAAAAAAGATGAATTCCAGTTTGAAGCAGGGCAATTTTCAATAGCTAATACACAGCTTTTCCAATTTAGATTTTGCATGCAGCATGGGAATCGATACAAACTAAATGCTTGGACAACAGTCCAAAATCTTAAAAAGATTTGAAGTTTACATCAAAGCGAGCACCAGAAATTCCAAATTCTCCTTCGTGTGCCCCAGTATGGTGTATAATCCTAAGCAATTTGCTGCTCCTGGGCATGCCTGAATTTTTCACCTGAAATAGTTTGACACTTTTATTTCATTGAAGTCTATTACCTGCCTCCCATCTCCTAAGCAGATGTATAAGCTAACAAAAAATCCCTATATAATTCCAGAATAATAAAGTGTAGGTATAAAAAATAAGCTTATTGCTAGCAATATCTTGAAATGTAAATCTGATATAAGCAAGTCTTTGTTGTTAGCTGGCAGAACAAAGTTTCATTTAAAAATATTGTGGTTTTTTGGTTTTCGCCTTTGGAAAAGGTGCAAAGAGAATAGGTCAAATGGTTCTGTCCTGCAGCTTGAACCACTTTTATAATTGGGTCAGCTGAAAAAAAAATCCTCCAAGAAAATAAGAGAATTGTCAGTTCTGCCATTTTAGATATAGAATA
The DNA here is from genome assembly GCF_964034855.1 of Anser brachyrhynchus. Classification (NCBI taxonomy): domain Eukaryota; kingdom Metazoa; phylum Chordata; class Aves; order Anseriformes; family Anatidae; genus Anser; species Anser brachyrhynchus. Next base: position 82,981,574 of record NC_137694.1, read on the forward strand.
ATGTTCATTGATGCCATTGGAATCGAGCTGTCTAAAACCTGATGTTGCTTTCATCAAATCATATGATTTTTAAGGGAAGGAGACCTTCTGAATGGATTTTAGAGCTGCAGAAAATATGATAAAAATCAAGGGCTTCACCAGGCCCTTTTATTTGAATAAAGGTCTTTTTCATTTAAAGTAGAAACTTTTTTTTATATATGAAAATGTTTTTTAGTACAGGAGGTACACAAGAATAACAGAAATATCTCAGTATTACAAAACTGATTTATTTTCGTTCTTCTTCATCTCCCATTATAGTTTATTCATAGCAAGCTTTTATCCTGTAGAAACAGTAATTGAATTGGTGTTGAAGAGAAAGTTGACACACATAAATAATAAAAAGGACAGCTTATGTGTCTGTATATTTCAGTTGCATTTTCATTGTGACCAAAGGAGCTAAAGACACAAATAGTAAATTTTAGCTCCTTCTTTCAAGATTAATTTATTATACCATAATCTTTGTTTATGATATAGGCAGAATAGTTAAGTAATATCAAATAAATCAGTGTCTTTTACCATTATAGCCTGAAGCACTTTATTGTATTGTATCTTCTCTCCCTACATGAAATTTTAGGCACATGATTTGGTGCACTTGAGATACACCTAATGAAAATAAGACTTTTTGGTTGCTAATGAAAGTAAAGAATACCAAGTATTTACCTCATTTACTGAAGAAGTGATAAGGATGGTTTGGGGTTGTTTCAACTCAGCTAATGATACCACATGATGCCTTTCTGAAAGAGACATCTTCACATATTTAGACAAATTACCAGTGCCAGCACCTGTGTTTTGTATTTGCTGACTCATGTGCTATTAAGTGTGCTTAATGGGGTGGATGTCAGGAAGAACTAATATGACCACTGCTAGGGCATTAACTATGGTAGTTTTTTGTTGTTGGTGGTGGTGGTTTTGTTTGTTTGTTTTCTTGATAATCCTTTTGTGTATGGGCTTTATATTAATTCATACGCAGAGCCTTGTCCTTCTTGCCTTATATTTCAAGAGGAGTGTGGCTGAGACACATCATTTCCAGAGTTCTCTGTTTGCTGTTGAGCTCAGAGATTTGAGTCTGTTGTAAATAAAACTGCAGAGCAATCTCAGTGGAACAAGGGAAGCTCAGGGGGACTGAACAGGTTCTGCAAAGTTGCTACTTGGTGCTGCATATATTTTGATGTGCACTGCAGTTACCTTTTGGTTAAAATACTGAAAGCACATACAATTCCTACTGCTATCCTCATCAATACTATGATGCTTGCCACAGTATAAAAAAGAAGAAATCCCTTTTCCTTCACGATTAAGTCAGACCCCTGTATATTTTTCTTGGGTGAAATATGTAAGAAAGGTCCTTTGTGTATTTATTTGTGTGCCAGTTGCAAAATAGAGTGTTATCCCTAGATAGAAATTAACATGTCAGGCATTACCCAGAAGAGTATTTATAAGAAGCAGTTGAAGAATTAAGGGAACAGCAGAGTTGTGTAAAGCAAACAAAGGTACACCGTATGATTAAATCACTGCTTGATGTGCTATTCTTAGACAGTTTGTTTGCCACAGAAATCCTCCCGTTATTTTCCTATTTTTTGTGTTGGTCTGATTTTAATGTTCCTGTGAAAAGCTGATGACTTTAATAAATAGTGGAAACCAACGAAATAGGAAGGCAGAGTAGAGAATTCATTATCTGTATGTCAAAAGCTGTTTCATGGATATGGCTGCTTTCTATATCATGCAGTGGAAGCTCAGGAATGTAGGGTAATGTCATAGCAAAAATGTTGTTTTCCCCATTACATTCCCAATACAATGTCTCATTGTTTCTTCATAGAATAAATATATTCATTCAATCTTCCATGCAGGTTTTGAGGCACCTTTTTTTCCTTCTGAATGCCTTTATTAGGTAATGTCATGCAATGCAGCAGTATTATTTTCTATGACCTTTCTGCCTGTAGTTCTGGTTTTAATTTTTTTTTCCTTCTTCATTTAGTGAAATAATACATTTTCCTGTAGACAGCTTAAGGGGGCATTTAGTCTTAAGCATTTATTTGGTTAGTAATAGCACCAATATTGGAGAAGTAGTAGGTGACTGTAATTTTACTTGAGTTAAAGTGTTCCATTTCTGCAAACTGTTTTATATTATCAATTTAAGCTATCAACTAAATACTTTTAAATAGCTTATAAGCTGGGGGTGAGGAGAATGCCTGTTGATATAAGATATTATTTCCCCTACCAGAACATTAACAATTTTCCTTCAGTTGAACAGAGTATTATGATAACGAAGAACAGGACACATTTAATGTTTCTTTTAGGTTTGTATTCATGTGACCTGTACTTTAGGAAAAGATATGAAGGTTTCAGGTGTGATACTGCGATTATTTTTGGTTTGCTGTGTTTTCAAGACTTTAGAAGAGTGACCTGTAAAACCATTTGAAAGTCATAGCTAGAGGCAACATACAACCTCGCAATAAAATGAAACAGAACGCTCCCTTGCCAGTGTTGTTGTTTTCCTGGTGGCTTGGCTGATAGAAGATTGGGATGTTCTGGACATCATATGTTGCAATTGTGAGGGAGCTATGAAAGTTATGCTTTACGTTTCCAAAACGATGTTGAGTTTGTGTATATTCTTACTCTGGAAATGAACAAAGAAGAGGGTCTTCAGATTTGTTACAAGTTCCCTTTTTACAAATGGGTAAACTGAGGCACAAAGAAATTCACCTGCCTGTTCTTTCAGGAACAACAACAAAAAAAAAACAAACTCAAGAAAGAATTGGGACTAGAATAGAATCCTGATCCTCTGCATTCTTTATGTAAGCAGTAGCTACTCCACATTTAATGAAAGATTAAAACATTTCAAGTCTTGCATTAAGAATGGCTATGCAGTTTGTGCATAAGAAAGTGATCAGGATAAGTCGTTTCACTGATGACAATTTGCTGCACTTTAAACAATCCTTATTAGTTTACCAAAAAAAAAAAAAAAGATTCCAAGGTACTCATTCACCAGTTTCCAAGTCTGTTTGCTTGCCTAAGCACATATCCAAAACCGTTTAGTTTTGAGATTAAGTTGGAAATTTCAGAAGAATAAACTCATCTGTGGGTATCTCTGGTTTCATTTACATTCAAAGTGAGATGACTCTCTTGTTGTGAAGAATCCCTCTTTTTTCTCCTTGTCTAACCTGGGTTTTCTGCAGGCATTGCTGAGAAGTTAAAACAGAATTTTATAATTACCACATTAGTATATAGCCCTAGAAGTAGAGCTTTTATTTCAGCCTAAAACATATATTTCTAAATGAATTCTAAAGAGAGAATTCTTTCATATTTTTGTTGTGCGGCAAAAAAAGATTATTTGCCTTCAGGATAGTCTATCGGAAACAGTATGTTATTCTTGTGTGGGTATTAATGCAGTTGGAATTGTCTTTCTAGCCAACAGGATTGAAAGCTAAAAATCAGCAGCGTTCCTCAGAGAGAGAGAACTCTTCAAAGTGTACTCAGCCAGCAATCAATCTCTACCAAATTGTCCCACAAAATTGGGCAGCTTGGTCTCATGTCTCATTTGTAGTTCAGGAGGTCCTTACTCAGTGTTGTTGTCAGTGGGTGTCCAATTGATGCTGTAAACACCTGATTGGCACTTGTCATTTAAGACTTTATACTTCATAGTGAACCAATAGTGTAAATTATGTAAATCTTAGAAGACCATTATTTTTGTAACCCAGCCATCTTTGGTACACAAAGAAAACAATGGGACTGTGAAATTGTACTGAGCTAGTAGAAATGAGATGAACTTCAGCATCTCTGAAGAAAGTAAAAACAGCTTGCCAGAGGAAAAACGTGGTGAAAAGCAGCCACTGCAGATGGTGTTTCAGCTGAGAAAGCAGAATCAGAAAACAGCAATTGATTCACTAACCATCAACAGCATCAGTCCATTCAAGAGGCCTGTGCAGATCCTGTTGCAGGTCCGCTAAATTAGGCTAAATTAAAGTAGGCTTCCTGGAAAGGAGTGAAAGGGAAAGTAGCATTAGGGAAAGTAGGAGGGCATCTGAGTCTATTGATTCTGAATTTTTCATCAGTCATGTGAAATTAAGATCAAATTACATGCATATTGTGGCATTATAATTCTGCATATTCGTTTATGACATTTATTGGCAAATTGCAACAACCTCTTGCTGAATGTGCTGTTTAATAACAGGTTCCCAATGCTATGCACCTAATTTATCAATTCTTCTCTGAAAATTGCAAGTAGTTCCTTAAGTAAAACAGTTTATAGTGGTTGCTCTTTGCTAATGGTACTGCACAATGACATCAAATATATCATCTGCTATCCTAAGAAAAGAGAAATATCATGGTATCATGAATATCAATTATGTCATAACACTTGGAAAATGGCAGATTTTTAATGGGAGCCACATTATGCCTTAATGTGAGCCAATTTTACAGTGCATATAACTAACATTTTTTCCTTCCTTCCAAATAAATTGTCTCTTGTGTTTCATGAGTACCAGTGTGATAATAGCTCTTGCAGTGAAGATGACAGAAGTGCAAATTCATATAGAACAAAGGTTCGTCTTAGGATTCTTGAGAAGCTACATTCTTTTTTCTTTTCTTTTTTTTTTGTTCCCTGATTTTTATTTTTTTATTTTTTTGCCACTGGAATATTTTATTTTGGAGACAGTAATTACTTTAAAAGCATCTGTCTTTCCCCAGACTTTAGCATATGTATATTAGAATGTGTTCGTAAGGAAGAGATAAAAACATTTTTTATGCTAAGCTAGGCAATCTATGCAAACTGTTGAACTTGATCTATATAGCCATTTTGATTTTATGAATAATGTAAACTTACTAAGGCTAGATAATTGTTTTGCTGACCTTATTGATTTAACTGATTGAATTTTGTTTTTGAAAGAATGTTGTCAACTCTGTAGAATAGGAATGTATTTTAACCTTCCTTCAAATGTGGTAAGGAATAACTGACAGGTCTTCTTTTGCGGTTAAGTTGCAAAAGTTCAGTGGAGAACAATCCAGCGAAGCTTTCACTTTTGTGAATAACCACCAGTAGTCAAAAGCAATTCAGTAACCATCCACCTCGTCTCTTTTCAGACACACAGGAATATTCAACAGTCTGAAAAAAGCGTTGTGTGTTTCATCATTGTCAAGTGAACAGACTGAGATTTTGAGCTTGATAAATCTAGCTGTACAGCATGACAGTTTCTGACGGGAAGCGGGGGCAGTAGAGATATCATGGATATGCTGAGGCTGTCTGAATCAGTCTGTTTCACAGCCTCTGAGAAGATGACTTGTTAGGGAGAGAGGCTTAGTGAATAAAGTCCTGTCCTGGAAGTAAAGAAAGGTATTTGGAAAGAAAATCAAACAGAGTGTAATATACCTTCCTGTTGTTGTTCCCTTTGCTCCTGAGGATGTTTCTGCGCGTTGGTGATGGAGCATAATCTTCTTGGTGTCTTTGATTCCTCTACCATTGACATTTAGAAAGAAATGACCTTTTTTTTTTTTGTGTGTGTGTGTGTGTAAGCAGACTACTTTCAAAGCTGTGAGTGCAATTGATTGTGGCTCTGTCTTTACTGTTGCACAGGTCTGTTGACCTGCAGCCTGTGAAGTTCTGAATATTCCTCCAACAGGCAAATATTCAATTCCTGAATGTTCCAGCATGCAAGGAAAACAGTCAGTATGCATGACAAATGGCTAAAATTTACAACTGTGTTTTGTTGCATCATTGTTACAAGCACAGTCATATACACCCACTACAGCCTCCTAGCAGAAGTTAGCTGCAGAGTTCAATCTTCTGACTGCCAGTGCAGATTTTTGATACTGAAGGTGTAGAACAGTGGACAGATAAGCCAAAGAAGAGAGTAGCATCGCATGCGTTTCTATAACCATATGTAGTGTGATTCATGGTCGAGATTGGTTCCTTCTCACATTTGAGAAGTTGATCAGGTGTAGGGATAAGTAGACATACCAAGGAAATAAAGTTGATATGTTCAGTTTGAAAGGGAATGTGACTAATTTAGGTAGTCTGAAGTTTGACGCACAAAAAATAGAGACATTTTTTCTGTTTCCAATACAATTGTCAGATGTAACCTGCTATTGAATTAATTTGCAAAGTGTTTCCTCAGAGTTGAGGCTTTGCACAATGCAAACAACTTACAGTATACCAAAATGTAAATAACACAATATAAGAAGGTTAAGTTTAGCTTTCATGCACTTATGGCTTCTAGTCAAGTATTTTGTTGTCTAGAATAAAAGAGGTAACAATTTTTTTTTTTTCACTCTAATTTCTAGTTGGGCGGTACCAAGTCATCTAAAATAGTTATGCTCGTACATTTCTTCTTTTATTTCTTTTTGTCCCGTCCTTCTTGTTCTCCCTGCCAGAGGTTATTACATTGGTGGCTTACTGGGACTATGTTTTCTTTGCTTTACTTTCAAAGCTTTTTTCTTCATTACCATCTAGCCCTATTAAAAAAAAAAAAAAGGCATGATTAAGTGTAAGTACATAAAGCAGATGTTTAATATGCACAATCACAAAATGTAACCAGATTTAATATTCAATGCACCATATTCTTACAAGCCATGTATGTGTAGCTAATGGTAACGTTTGGCTCTGTTCTCTGGTTGGACTGTACCATGTATGCTAACATTTCTTGTAAATCAAGATGCTCTGTGATTAAATTAGTTGACTCATTCTTAATCCAATAACTCAAACACTCCGAGAGTGACAAACCTAGTACTTGATTCTTGCCCAAGCTCTAAATCAAACAGATTCAACAAGCATGAGAAAGAGACTGTTATTACTATATAAGAGATTAATATTGAGATTCAGTTTTGTGAATTAAAATTTCTGTTTGGGTAAGAATACAGTTTTTCAAACTTCAAAATTGCACTATCTTTATTTGTCTCTTTCTCACTGTTTGATTGTTGGTAGTAGGCTTTCAGCCTGGTTAAAAAAAAAAAAAAAAAAGAAAAAAGAATGTTCCTTCATGGGGGAAAGGACTGTGGAATGTAAAAATATGCTTTCAGCCCAACTGCTTAAAACCTCCCTAAACTCCCATAAACTTTCCTAAGTTCCCCTAGTTAGCAAATAGTAATAGCTGGCCATGTAATTCTTAATGCAAGCTGTATTAGGGAATCTACAGTGGTTTTGTTTATTGTCTCGCTTCCTATGGACTCCCAACTAGATCTGAGTATGTTATGGAGGTGCTGTATTAACAGAGCAAAGGTTCAGCTTTTGGATGCCATTTTCCATAAAAGAACCCTAAATTTGGTGAGTGCCCTTGCAAATACAATCTGTATTGTATTTGAATGTAGCACAACAAGAGATTGCATGACCCATCAAGCCTTGAGTGTCCAGGAAAAGTCAAGGGCTCTTGATGTGATGGTTGCATGGCCTTCACACGGTCAGGAGTCCTGAAGCTGGCTGCAGCTGGTGGGAATGCAGTAGCCCCAGTCTCCCCACCATCCAGACAGGAAAGTTTCCTGGCAAGGGCTTAAAGGCTACAAGGAGTCTGGATTTTGTGAGTAAATTGAAGGTATTAGTTTGTCTCAGTTCTGGCTTAATCCAGTGTTTGGAGCTACTGAAGAAATAGATGTTTCTGGAGAACTGATATTCTTTCAGCATCTTACCACAGATTTGCCTGGAGGTATAGCAATTTTATTCCCACAGTTAGCTGGGAAAAAAATCCAAGAGCAAAAACAAACCACAAAATAAGCCTGTAATATACCTGGGCAAGTGTAAGCAGTGTAACAGGTTCTGCTGAGGGATCCTTGCACCCAAGGAAGATTGATGTGGATGATGAGACATGACTGCCAGTCATCCCCTCTTGATGTAGTGAAAAACCTGGGACAGGAAGAGCATGGGCAATTTCAAGTTAGCTTGTAGAGTCACTTTATGGCACTTTCTTAGCAAAAAGGATGGCTGTTTCAGTTTCTCTTGAGTTTCTTGTGGGTGCGTAACAAGATGACAGAATATTCAGAGCCCTGGCACAGAGCAAATAATCTCACATTTGAAAATACTTTTGCTTATTTCTGTGTCCTATATTGGTCATTTATCTGATAGTGATCTCCACTGAGGGTATCTTTAGCCACTGTACTTTTGTGCATGGCAGTCCTCTTCTGTATCCAGTCACAGTTGACAAAACAGTAGAGGTAAAGGAAAATACAGTCCGTGTTCTTTGAACCAACAGACTAAAAGAGTGGGGGGAAAAATGTAAAACTGACATTTTGAGGCAACCACGTACAGCTGGTTTAGTCTCTGTAATTTAGGGATGGGACCTAAAGTCCATCTGTCTAGAATTTGGTTGGCACAATCATTATACTGAGAGCATGTTACCATTTGCTTGCTTTCCACAAGACCACCCAGAGATTTCCAGTTATTTTTAAACAAGAGTTGCTGTGAAATTGACAGTGTGAAGAATGCAGGGATGCTGTTCTTTTCATCCCCTTCTATGTTCCCCTCCCCTCCACTAAAACAAAGACAGTATTTCAGCTGTGCACTACTCATCGAATTGTTGCAAATCTGCCCAGAGCACAAATACAGGCATTCAGGAGCTTCTAAAACCTTTCAGTTATTCTCGGTCCCTTCTTTTAGTTAGGAAATTGACTTATGGTTGTGATAAGATGCTGCAGCATATATTTAAAAAATAATAATAAATGAAATGTTGTCAGGATGATTGTATAGAATTAATCATGCAAAATACCCGCAGCCATTAACATTTCACAGATTTTGAGATGCTGTCTTATAGGACCATCACTGTATCAGACAAATCTGAACCTGCTCTTCAAGAAGTTTATGTCATTTGAGCTGTTGGAGAAACTATTATTTGCATAAAGTCTGAAAGAAAGTGTTAGGCGGGTCTGATTACTGCTGTGAGAGAGGAGTCAAACACATAACCAATAGCTAGCTTATTATAGAACAGTGTGAAGCAGAAGGCTTGTTTCAGGAATTTATTGAGTTTTATAGTGTATCTATTATACAGTTAGGGTCGTGCTATTTTTCTTATTTATTTATTCAATTTTTATTTCTGGAGCACAGCAGCATCTACAATTTAATCTTTTATTTTCGAACTGTCATACTGATCATCCTAAGATGTACTCAGATTGAATTCAGTAGCTCTATATTAAAACATGTAATGCATGTATTTATTGAAAGAAATATGAAAATGTATGAAAATTGTGTATACTGTTTGGATGGAGAATTAAAGATAACCCCTTTTCACCATTCAACAGAGCGTGAAAGAGTGAGAGAGATTCAAAAACTTCATTAATTGCTGTAACGTGACGTTACAAGCCACCTGCACTTCAGAGAATTTACAGTGAAGCAGATGGATTGATGAATAAGCCATCAAAGATTTTAAGAATGTTTGTTTTAAAAATAAACTGCTTTCTAAGTTATTGACAATCAAAGCATACACTTTACAGAAGTATCACTGCTCTTTTTTTTTTTTCTTGTATCCAACATACTTTTTAAAATGTCTTTGGGAGTGAGATTCAGAGATGGCATTTTCATAAGCAACGACTGCAATACATTTGAAACAATCTTCATGTCATAAGAAGATTTATAACTCCCTATGCTTCATGCATATCTAATAACTGAGGGCAGAAGTGGCATGTTAGTGGTTTTTTAATGTGACTCTGTGGGCCTGGGCCTTGCAGAGGCACAGAACTAGCTCGTCTGACTAGACTTCAGAGCAGCTCAGGCATGGAAGATAATGTACTAATAGTCTATGCCACCAATTGTACAAAAATCTTGGGTTTTATTTTCTTTTGAACAGAAGTAGTGGAAATGCACGTTAAATGAGTGTGTTTATGACTGGTACAGCATAGGTGTCCTTCATCAGAGGGCCCAGGTGTCTTGAACTGAAGTAACCATATTGCACAGATGTGGCTGATGTCCTAGGTCTGGTCATTCCAATCATAAGAATATTATATATGAGGTGGGGAGATGTTACTGTTTAGAGCTAAATAAAGATATTCGGGACATTGAAGAGGAAAAATTAGTAACATATCTCCCCCCTTGTGAGTGTTGCTATATATTCTTTTTCTTCTAGAATACTTTGGCTTGTCAAAATTTATTTTTGTGGTTAAACATTGATTGTATCAGAACTTTGCTGTAAAATTACTTTTGGACTGACTTGCAGTGTAAATTCCATTTTCATCTTCATTTCCTGAAACCATTATAAAAAGAAAATCTCTTCTAATTTTTAATCCATTTTAGGATGGTTATAGTGCCTGTTAGATGAGTACTTCTAAGAGAATAACAGATGCACTTTCTTACTTTCAAAAAATAATTCTTAATTCTGTGATTTGATTGCTCAATAAAGTCTTTCGGGGGCGGGGGGGGGAATGTGAATGAACGTCTCAACTTCAGTTAAAAGAAAGTAACAGTAAGCCTTTTCTTTATTCACTGTGGAAAATATCTGAATGTGGAGAATAATGAAAATTATCTAAATCTGCTAGAAAGATTGGTAAAAATGGAAAGAAAATCAGGCAAAACTCTGATTTTAGACATTTTTATTTAAAACGTGTAGATGCTTAGAATATATGATTTTCCATTAGTGAAGCAAGAGCATGAAAGAGCAACACTTAATTTTTTTTTCCTAACATTTAGTGCAAAATGCACTGAGAACAGTTTTCTTTTTCTTTTTTTTTTTTCTTTCCAGTAAGGTAGTGGTATACTTGTCTAGATCTGCAATTCAGTAAAGAACATTCAGATGAAAAAGGATTGACCTGTCTGCAGATAGCAGGGCAATTTAGTCCATATAGACTGAGTCACTTTCTTGCTTTATGAAGAAAGAGAAAAAGACAAAGATTCAAGGAGGATGAAGAAAATACAGCCGTGTTGTGTCAGATTTGAGTTCTCCGAAGTTTGAAATGTATGATTTCATTGTGTCCTTTCCAAGTGGTTTCATTTGACCTTCGTACATGGAACTGTGAGCATAATAGACTAAATATTTACTGAAGTCTTCAGTGATGAGTATTTGAACAGTGCTTTTTTTCTTGCAATACCAAAGAATAGGAATAACAAAAAGGAAGAAATAATGTGCTAAATACTGATGTTTTATACCAAATACTTAACAATGTAGGAAATGACAGAGAAAATGTTCCCTTTTGGTGGATTTTGGGGTGTTTTTTTGTTTGTTCTGTTTTGTTGGGGGGGGGGGCATTGTATGTTTTATCACTGGTTGGAAGGGGAGGGAGGAAAAGGAAATAAGGGAGAAAACCTTATTAGTTTAAAGAGATCTTTTAAAAGTGGGAGAAAAAACAAAATTTAGTTTCATTGGGCTTACATTTGCTACTTTACTGAAAAATAAAATGAGGGCATCTGCAAAAAAAAGTTAAAACTAAAATTATTCCTTTTATTAAACACAGAATTATTTGTGAGCCATCACTGTTCAGAAGCATCATTCTCCTTGAGAGACTGGAGACTGGTGGGAATGAGAGAGGCTGTTAAAACCGAGTGTTTGTACCTAGTGTTGAGCCATACCCTGGCCAAGTCAGTCTGTGATATAAGTGTACCTCAGGAAGCAATTACTTTTTTCTTGCATGAATTACTCATACCTTCCAGGATAGTGGGTGAAACGCTAGTTGTAATAAATATATATATAGTATTTCTACTTTAAAGGAAAGCATTTGCGAGCTTGTAACTCTTCTCTATAAGCCACAGTGTCCCTCATGGTTTTTCCTCTTTCTCCTCAGGACACGAGATAAACTAAGCTTTAGTGAACTATTATTGCCTTTCCATCTTCCTTTACATGGAAAATGATTGATATATAATCACCTCCTGGTGATTATAAACTTGATTGTTTTTAAAATGGCTAAAATTTGTCATTTGCATTGGGCTAGGTTTCAGTACTATTATTCAGTGTATGTCACTTTAGCTGTTGATACCAGTCTTTTAAATGCCTGAGATACACAGAGGCTGGCAATATAAGTCTCTAAATAGGACAGCACTTCTGGTTTCCCTTGATGCTTAGCATCACAAGTGATGATGCAAATTAAAGCATGCTTCAATGCAGTTGGAAGAAATCTGAGATCCTAAACAACAACAAAACCCTTTTGTGATGCAGGCGTGATTGGAGAGATTGGAAGGCACAAAATAAGGGGGGAGTATGCTATTTTCCTCTTGAGAAAGAGGGATTTGCAGTCTCTAAGATAGCAACTTGACCAGATTTCACTACCCTGTCAGTACTTTGGAGTGTCATTCGAGAAATGACTGTAGTTCAGATGTGGTAACTAAGTGCTTTGATGTCTCTGTTCATCCTCTGCAGATCATAATCCATTTTCCTCCTCAGATCACCTCAGACTGTGATGTAAATCAACATAATTTATATGCACTGCTTAGAAGAGGGTCTAGATGTTATTGTTATAAATGTTAAGAAATCTGGTTAAGTAATGTGTGATCTTTCTATTTTGCATTTTTTTGAAAGGCTCGCTAGCAAGAATGTTAAGTGTTTTTTTGTGATGCTATTGTTGTTCCAACAGCTTCTCAGAATGAGATTAAAAGTAATGTAAATATTTGGAGGTTTTGTGGCTATATTTTGTGACAAGCCATTAGCTTCTGTTGAATTCGGTTGTGTTTTAGTGCATAAAAAACATTATAGTTTGTTTTTCCTGCTGTTTTTTTTTTCTCCTTATAATACTGAGATCAAATATGTGACTGCAAAACTGGTCAAGTGTGAAATTGTTTCCCTGTATTGTAGGAGATGGTTCAAATGGCAGCAAAATCAGGAGAATTATTGTGAAGACTTTTTAAGTGGTGCTCAGAAACGTACAATAGCACTAAATCATAAAGATAACACCTACAAGTGTATGCGGCGCTTGCCTGATAAACTGTTAATATTAATAAGCTCTGTCTGATCAGGGCCTGCGTTAGCTTTGGCAATACCTGTAGCCATTGCCACAGGTGGAAAAACTGGTATGGATCTTATGCCTTATGGCAACTGCCACTGACAAGCAATTAGAGTTCATTATGACTGTGCTTATGCTATACTAATTAACATTCCTGTTGGGCTGTTTTCCTTGTTTGACCGTGTAACAGCCACAGGCCTAATGATCTCCGTGAATAATCAGCTAAGGAATTACTAAATGTGGTAGAATTTATACAAAGCACATTCAGACACATATGTGATTGTATTTTCTGGCACACAGTGTAAGCAAGATGGAATTTACCCAGGAATCCCAGTGTAGTAACTGCACAGGGAGGCCAGAAGAGAATAATCTTGAACTTGCTCATGCCCATGTGGCTTGCTGCATGTCTGTCTGCAAAGCCAAGTTATAGCAATCAGAGAGGAGGCCAGTATACGATCCAATATATGGTGAGTTACTTAGATGGGTGTGCTAAGCAAGGTTTGCTACTTACAGACGCTCCACTTTCTTCTTCAGATGAGGAGAAAAGTGCTGTTAAACTAAATGCTTTGTCTTCCATAGGCCAAAAAGAAACTGACCTTCCTCTTTTGGGTCTTGTTGCTTCCAGTTTTGAATGGGGACCTTGCAAGTCATAAAATCATCCCCACAAGCACTGTGGCTATTGTCAAATTGTGTCCTGGATCTTCTCTAATAAATTCCTGACAACATGCTTTATGTTGTAAAGGCCTGGAAGAAGACCATGTGGAAGGCTTGGGGGATGAAAATGAGATGGACAAGGTTTGAGTCACTTGCACTCAGGTTTAATGTGTTTTTTTAATACATTTTGTGAATTGGAACTACTTTTTGTTAACATTTGGCAAGCCTATTTTCCCTCCAAGGGAGGGGTTGAATGCAATGTTTGTTGTGGCCAGAGACTGAGGAAGGCCAGGTGGCACGGCTCCGTCATGTTACAGTCAGGTGGTGGACAAATACCTCATTGCACTGATGTCCAGGGGCAGAAGCTCTCGGATGTGTGAAGCATTTCCCGAGCAGGGTAATGCACTGCCTGCTGGCCATAACAGATAGTTCAGCAGTTTTATGGCCAGTATCAATTTGAATACATTAAGTCTTGAAAACACATTTTCATTTGGGTTCCTGAAAAGGCAAAGGATATTGAATGGTTCTGAAGGAGAACAAAAGACCCATTATGTTAGGGTCTTATTTGCCTCATATATTGCCTTTCTTCATTATTCATGCTTACATTAGAGACAAATATGTCAAGGTGGAAGTTACCTATCTTTATTTTACTTTTTGTTCAGTTGCTAAGTGCCAGGTCTCTGGCAAAGGACAATATTATGAATAATGTATGAGAAGCAACCTGAGGATGCTATCCTTTGAAATGACTGCTGTGAGAAGGGTAGTGGATCATTCAGAGTGCAGTATCTTTGACACACAAAAGCCCAAGCAGTTTACTACATATGTGAATGGGGAGGGGAAGGCATTCTCGAATACGTCTTCTATCCTGGCAAAGTAATGGAGAAAGCAAGGACTGTGTAAAATGCAAGTGATGACACTTTTTCCTCTGCCGCTTTCTCTCTGACTTCTCTCCTTAAATTGCATGTAGAGTTAGCTGGGAAAATTCTGACAGAACGGTTCTTCAGAAAACACTGAGGCACTGGTTTCAAGAATCTCACCGTGTGAGATTCACAAGTGAAATCCTGGCCTAGTTTTCTGCCATTTTGCCCGGGGATGTTAGGGAACCCGGCTGACTGTTTTCATGTCCCTGAGGTATCTGAGGTATGCTGCACTGTTAACTTGTGGATCTACAAGCCATCAGCTTCCAGGGCTTCTTTCTCAGAGTAGGAGCATTGAAGAATGATGGTCTTGCAAAAGGCATTGCTGAGGCTCCCACTTTGCAGCAGAGAGCTCATACGTATTTTAAAATCCACTGGAAGCTTGGGACAGTCAGTGTTTCTGGAGTCTCACCTTCATGGGCTGACCTTTGGAGGCAGGGGGTAATGGCACCACAGTCAGAGTTTCTAGGAGCAGGAACATCATCAACTACTCCCTTTTTGAAAAATGAAACCTTCTGATTTAAAACTATTAGTAACTTATAAAACTTGTAGAAAAAGAAGATGGGCTTTGCCTTGCATATTACATGTTTCTACAGTGCTAGTTGGATTACTAGATTTTGTGGTCTTCTCATGAGCCTTCAGTCCCTTTAAGAAATATCCTTTTGCATGGTCTTACCTGTTCTGTTAGAATTCTACATAATTTCTGGAGAACTAAATGAATCTGAGCAATAGCTGTTTTCTGTTAGTTGTTTCCTCGCTCCAGAAGAGGTATTGGTATCACCATCCAACTCCTTTTTTTCTTTCTGGGAAAGTAGTATTAGGCACTTCATATGAAAAATGATCAACGTTAAATAATTTGGGAATTACATAGAATGACCTGAAGAGGTAATGAAAAGCAAGAAACAAAAATTTTGAGCTTTTGAGGGAGAACAGCACAAGTGACAACAGAGAGAAGGTTTGAAATAATTAAATGGATGGATGAATGCAGAGAACTCAAGAATAGCTGAGGCACAGGAGAGAGTAGGGGAAAGAGGAATTCAGCACAGAAACGAAAGAGACTGCAAGGTTGCAGTATCACATAGAATGAAATGCAAAATAGAGATGAAGGAAAGGATAAGCAGAGGAAAAAAAAGTGAGAAAAAAGAAAGCAATACAAAGCTAAACATGGGCTAGGAGGAAAGAAAGAAAATTAAACAAAAAGGCAAGTATGGGAGGAAATATTAAAAAGGGAATTCTTAAGTGTAGTACTAAGAAGGCTATTTCTTCTGTCTTTAATGAGCAGTCAAAACCCTTTTTTCTTTCAGTCTGCAACTGCACAGGGTAGGTTACGCAGCCTTTGATGAATCAGGATGCAGAGGCTGGGAGTCTGTGAGCTCTGGGAGGAGAGGGCTCACCATCAGCCTTGGTAGGCTACTGTGCACTTTGCTGCTGAGAGAACTAAGGAGCTGGTTTACATCACAAATTTTAAATTTTTTAGGGAGTGATTCAGGGCAATCCATACTGTGATTACATAGTGCTTGGGATCCTGCTGGAGTTGTCTCAAGTGTACATGCAGAGGTTATTGCTGCTTAGTAGCAGAGAAAATAGTTAAACAGTACTGTCCTTGTGATTGGGAGTATTAATTGTATTAATTTTATGATGTTCTTTGGCTAAAAGATGAATGTAGTGTACATCACAGGAGAGATAAGGAGAAGGTTTCATGGGAGGACAGAGGTCATGCAGTTAGTATTACTGTAGTGTGAAATATCTTCAGCTTAAAATTTAATCAGAACCAAAACGAGGTCTCCTCTTCAGTTTTTTTTGACACCTAATGTGGCTACCACCTCATTACCACATCCAGCTCACATAGCAGACTGGGGCAGCTGCAGACCTTAAGAGCACCAAGGTGTGCTTTTAACCCAAGCATCTGTAAAGTGTAAGGCTATGGCATACAGGAAACATTCAGCCAGTTCTGGTAATTTTATAGAGAAAATTGACTTCGCCATTTTAGTTAGGTACAAATATGTACATAAAAAAAAATAAATTACTGATGTTCTGGAAGAAACTTCTTTTAGATAATGATAGTCCAAATCTCAAAGATATCACACATTATCTGCAGAATACATGAGACAAGCAAGAGCATATATATGTAAATCCTGTCTCATACTCTCTTGCCCAAAACAGAGGAAAGTTTATTTGAATTTAATTGAAATTGGTATCTCAGTAGGTACTAATATGACCATCTAGCCTTAAGTACATCACAGATGTACAACCTTCTTGTGATGCCATTCAATATGGAAAATAGTTTTTACCTTTAGACCTCAAGCTTAAAGTAAAAAATAAAAATAAATAATCTACCATAGTTCACAGCACAAATCAATTAATAAATGTATGAAATGGTCAGCTACAGAAGGTAGATAGTTGGGCAACTGCCAGGAAAACATTTAGATAAATCTCCTTTAATCTCCTTGAATAATTGAGGTATAGATGCATGAATTAAATGAGAATAACTGTAATACAGTTTGGTCTTGCTTATGATATAGTTATCTGTTTGGGTGAATGGATTGCTGAAGGGAGAAAATGTATGCAATGCTTGCTTTATGTCCTCACACTTCTTCCTTATCCCAGTTTAAATAATGTTTCTCCAGTTAGACCTATAAATTGTGTACCTCATTAAGCATAGGATCCAACAATGCACATATGCCACCAGTGTCCACTTTCCTTCAGAGATTTAGGGTGATGAGAAGATAAAAGGTCTGCCTACCAGATGGAGCTTGTCAGATTAGCAATTGGAGCAGTGTAAATAGCACTGTCATATTGTTTTTTTTTCTTTTCCTTTCCTTTTTTTTTTTTTCTTTTTCCTTGGGAGACAAAGGAATCCCTTTATAATGCATGTGCATATTTTATGTTTTTTAGGAAGAAGGGGAGAAAAAAAAGGCTTTAGCAGAAGGTTGCTGGTGGTGGTACCCCTAGCAGAGTAGCCATTGCCTTCGGGCACTTTCCTGCTTTCTTCGTAATAAGGAACATTAGCAACCAGTGGCTCAGGAAAGGCAGAGTCAAATAAGTCTCTTGGGGACAAGTAGGCCACATGAAGTGAGAGCCATTAGACAAAGCAATGAGATTACTGCTCCAGAAAGGGTTTACCACATATATTACCACATAGATTTCACAGGGCTGCCAGCTCACTCAACTTACAAATGTCAAGCATGATTTAAAAGGTTATTATACTATCAAGAGCAAAAGAGGATGATTTTCCATCACTGAAGTTTCTATTTCATTCTGTTGCACATAGTGCGTCTTGTGGAGTCCAATATAGCCAAATAACCTTCTTTTATCTTTAATAAGTGTTTTATGGACCTCAAATTGGAAAAAACATTTTCACTTTATTTATATTAGAAAATCTGATCTCCTCTCATCGCGTAACTGTGATAAATATTGCATGTAAGTCAAGTATTGAGAATTTGAAGACTTGTCTTTTGGACTGTCTGTATTTGTATGTTGTATGTTGAAAAGGGCACATATCATTAAGTACTGTGAGATAGAAGTGATCTATTTTAAAAGCAGTATTTGCTTTTCCAATACATTGTAAAGCAATAGGGCTGTTTAAATAAGTTAAAAAATTGAGATACGCTTGTCTCTAGTTTAGTAAATTATTTGAAGGTTTTTGTCTTAACTGATTTTTAAAGAAAACATTTTTTTTTTCCCAGTTTATATGCCTAGATATTTTCTTCTAGCTTAACAGGGACCTCTGTTGGGGTATGTGTTTAATTGTATTTTATAACCAGACATCAATTTTAAGTAATTGCTTCAGTACAAACTACCTGGTATCATATTTAGCTTTCCAATCAGAATTAAAATTGAAACTTATTAAGTACTGGCTGTTTTGTAACCAGTTATTTTATGGCTTCCAGCAGTGTTGCTCAATTACGTGATACAACGCATCCTTACTTCATTTTTTTACCCATCTAGAATCATTTGCAATTTGGAACAAAAGGTGATTTGTGTGATCTGGACACTTAAAATGAAACCTTTTTCCTTTATCTGCTTTCTCCTTCTGAGGCATCTTATTTCAGCTTCTCTAAAATAGTAATCATTTCTTCAGCCTTGCTTTCCACATGCAGAAATCACTGCCATTCCCACTCATTCTTTGTATGTATTTCTAAAATGTAATATTGCTAACCTCTAATTTTCGGCAGACACCAAGTATAGCAGTGCTTTGGAGCTGGTAAAGAATGACAGCATTCACTACAGTTTGGGGCAGCAGGTTTTAGTCTTTGATATTCAGGTAATACATATTTTTTCCTTTGTTTTCATACTAAAGCATTACATTTAATACTCTGAATCCACACAGGTGCATATGTACCAAGATTAAATTAAAATGCTTAGAAAAAGCTTACTGCTGAATCTCTGCATGAAAGGCAGTGCTGAATTATTCCGAAATCAGCACGTCTGTTATCTTCATCTGTCACTGAAAGTTTGAGAGTCTTCATGTTGCAGTGGGCAAAGTGTCCAAGTTAGAAAAGAAGCCATCTTGAAAGAAATAGGAAAAATCACCAGATTGCCCATTGAGAAACAGTAATAATTGGTCTTTCCCATCACCATTTTTTTAGGAAAAATATATTTTTTTTAAGTTTCAGATATTAAAAAATATTTTTTCATACCTCTGGAGAGAAAAATGTGGTTTTTATGAACAAAATGTTTTACATTACACAGTGTGTCAGTCATCTGGGAAAATCTATGTACTTCCTTCCTGGTAGAACTTGATACGAAAACAAAAAACAGTGAGATGAAAATAAATTAGGACCACAGGAATGAGCTAAGTGCTCTATTTTATCCTGCTCCATTGATGTCAAATTCAACTGGCATAAACATGGAAACCTATTTAAAAGATTGCTTGCAAGGTATAAATTGCCTGCTTTATTTTGCTTGGATGCAGAGAAAATAACTAGTTGAATAATAATGATATTTTTGCGCGTGTATAACACTTTTTGCGTGAGTATTTCAAAGCACATTGTAAACATCATCACATGAACGTTGTCAAGCTTGTAAATAAGATCTCAGCTTTATGGACTGCAATAGCAGGAGGAAAATACCAATTATGTTTTGGGGCAGAGCTTGAGAAGGAACCCAGGAGTCCTGATCCTCAACTACCCGATGAACCATTAGAAATTATGCAGGTGTAACCAACCACCTTTCACAACATAGCCCCTGCCATGTGACTCCAAGGTAGGCATTATATCTGACGCATAAAGGGAAATAATTTTCAGAAAGACAGACTTGTTGTTTTGCATAGCTTATTAAGTGGATGTATTTCTCAAACTACATTGATAAGCATCACATAAAGGGAAAGCGTCAAATAATAAAAATGAAAGTATTGTTAGAAGGCCAAAAGATCTCTTTCAAATTTTTATTGTGAAATAGAACAGATAGTTCATATTGGTTTTAAAAGAGGAATTTTTTTTTTTTTTAAACAGGGCAACTTAAAGAGAATTTGCATATTGATGGAGGGGGGAGCATGAGGGAAGCAAAAAATAATAGCTGATAATTTATGTTTCCTCTCCATTCCTCAAGGAACTGGGGAAAGACTAAACCATTCTCCCAGACTAAGGGAGAGAGAAACAAGGTTGTCTAAGTGGTGGTGATGCAGAGACTACCTGAGTCCTCTCAACATAACCTTTGTATGCAATTCTACTGGCAGAGAAATAACAAAAATAAGAACAAACAGGACGTGATGGACCTTGTTGTATTTTAGAAAGCTTGTTGCATTTTAGAAAGCTTCACTGAGCTGGCAGCTGTCTCTTACACTTCTGTTATGTATTTGTTTTTGTAGGGGAAGCAGGGAGCCTTTTGATTTTTTTTCTCTGAGGTGGTGGTGATGATCCAAAGGCTGGAAAGTAGAGCAGTGGTGAGACAGCAGTCTGGCCCAAGTGCTCAGCTATGGGGGAACATGCAACAGGAGCTAGTTTAATACTTTTTCTGAAAAATGCTGCTTCTTTGTTTTCTGTAGCTGTTTGTCCTTTTATATAAACACTTAACCTGACTTCACTGTAGCTGTTTGTTGCATGATACTGGAGGTCTGATCCCCGTTGCAACCCTTGGATACTGCTGCATCAGAAACAGTAATGAGGAATTTGTTTGTCAGGTTTCCCTTTGCTTTAATTGGATCTGTCAACCCCTTTTTAACTGGAATTGGCTTCAGAAATGTTGTAGCTATGCGACTCTGTATGGTCAACAGCTTCAAGGGATAGATTTGTACATGAAGACTGGTAACGTTCACTGACAGGCATTTTTGCTTAGCACACACTTCCGCAAATAAAACTGAACTTTACTGTTTGTATATTCTTGTAGAAATTTCTTTGTATAAACTAAAAAACTAAAACACTAAAAAAAAAGAAAAAGTAGTACAGTATCTGTATATTCTATGTACTACTTTCCAGACATTTGAAACTTTGTTTCTCCGTATTTGATTTCCATCAGGAATTGCCATATGTTTAGGGGAAAGAGACTAGGAGATCAGTGGAAGAAGCTGGGGAAATTATAAGTTACAGTTGGGAAATGTGCTTCCTTGCATGGCTGCTTTGAACTGTTGCTTATAATACAGCAATTACTGGAATCAGTTTCTATTCTTTCTGAAATCTGTTTTCATGCTTGCCTGTATTTATTGATCTGTGCCAACTCACTTTTTTTAATTATTATTATTTATTTATTTTACATCAGTAATATGCATTCTTTTATGGATAATTTTTAAAAGTCTGTGATCAGAGCCTGATTCCACCGAAAAAAAAGAAAAATAAATCACAGGACTCCCACTGGTGCCAGCTGAGCTTGGCATTTTACTCCTCCTCATGAATCCCCAGCAAGTCAGTTGCTGTGGTGAGGGTGGTTACTGATACTTCTTGCCCCATCCACTGAGTTCCCTGCTTCCTCTTGTACTGCCATGCTTGTTTCACAGATGGTGCACTAAGGTTGTGCACTGAAATGCTTTTGTTTAGAAATCACATTTGAAGAAAAAAAAAAGTTCTTGTGTCTCAAGAATCCCTTGTAAGCAGCAAGACAGGTGAGAGCATAGGTTAGATTTTTTTTGAGAGTTTTAGATACCTAACATCTCTGTGATGTAAATGAGAGTAGGCATCTTGGTAGGAGATGTGTGCATAAGAGTCTTGTGGATGTGGGCATATCTTCCTGTTGTAGTGCTGCATTATACCTTACTGCATTTTTCATCTCTTAAAAGACATTTAGAGTGGAATCTCATTACCTAAATGTAGGCATCAGTGGCATGTCCCAGGATGCTTTTTTCCAGTTGCTGCTCTAACAATGCAAGAGTCTGTTGCAGATGCTTGCATTTCAGCTAGCCTGTCTTCTAGAAATGCCCCAGGTACTCAGAGAGGTAACCACTTCATGGAAGCGAGTCCCATCATTCGGTCAGGAATGAAACTCCAGATTCTAGTCCCATAAATTGAGGTATCTAGCTGTAAGAGGCAGAGTGGGAAGCAGGTGTCCAAGTGCCCATTAAAAACAATTTAGACCTGGCCTATGCAGTTAGTGGATTCAGCTGCCTACACAGTCTGTCCTGGTGTTCTCCTGATACCACAAATTTTATTGACCCACATCTTCACTGCTCTAAATTTAGTGCTTAGACACCTACCTCATGTGCTGCCACCTGCATTTAGATGCCTGTATTTAGCTGTCCACAAAGGGAAGCTGAACCTGGTTCTTAATTTCTTTATTGCAGTCCCTTTGGGTAACATGGAAATCACACAGCTGTATCAGGGGGTCTAACCTGTTCTTAGGATACCTCTTGTCATGAATGGTGATATAAGAAAAGGAAAAATAGAAGAATTTGAAGAAATACTCATCAGGAGAAGTGTTATTGGCTTTTGAACTGAGACTTTCAGGTGAAGAAGTAAATATCAATATGGAACTTGTGTTGGCATTTTTGCACGTGGCTTTTAGTTCAGCTCAGCTTTTGGAGTTTGTCTGGAACTAAACACTGGAAAGGACTTTAGAGTATGCTTGTTAATGTTGGTGTAGAAGTCTGATAGTTTGTTTGGCTATAGATGTACAGGAAGCATTTCAAGATGATCCAGAGAAAACATTTTGGCTTTAGAGAGACTGTTGATGGGAGACTTTGTGTAAATCCAGGAAATTATTGACAAATTGGAGAGCGTTCAGCAAAGAGAAGCAGAGATTAAAGGGCTAAAAGTTCTAATTTATTATGAATGATTGTATTAAATATGAAAAATTTGATGAAGCGACAACTAAGAGATCTGATAACTGTCTTTACCTATTCACAGTGTGTGATGGCAAAAAGGAGAGAGTAATTACTTAGCCTGGAGGGACTGGAAATCAAATACACCTACTAGGCTAAAAAGAGTAAATGGGCAAGTTAAGTCTGAGACTTCTCATGTCCCAATTGCTCTAATATTCTCCTCACCTACTTAGAGCTCATATTTTCACTTCCAGACTGTTAGAAAAATGACTGCCATTTTACCATGTTAGCCTCCTTTTCCAGTGCATTCACTGATTTTCTCACACCCCTAATATGAAACACTTCGATCTTCCCAATCTTCTTCAGTCTTCTTCTTTGCTTTTTCAGTGCCTGTGTTTTGTGTGTCTCTAGCCTAGAGGCTGACCTGGAGAATCTGACCACTGGGGCCCCTTAATAGGGAGAAACGTGTGCCAGAGTCACTTACACAATGCTACTTTTAGCTTTTACCCCATCTCACTTCACTTCACTTCTACTTCTGTAAACTTCAGTGCCTCATTTGTTGCTTTCTCCTTTTCTTGTCTGTACCTCTTTCCATGCTACCTTTTATGTACCTGTATGAAATTAGAGCTCTCAAAAAAAAAAAAAAAAGAAAAAAAAAGCTTGGAACATAGGAAAATGGGAGAGGCCTTTTGACACGGTTTCCCATAGGATCCTACTGGACAAAATGTCCAGCATACAGCTAAACAAAAACATCATATGATGGGTGAGCAATTGGCTGACGGGCAGGGCTCAAAGGGTTGTGGTAAATGGGGCCACATCTGGCTGGCGGATGGTCACTAGTGGGGTCCCTCAAGGCTCCATTTTAGGGCCAGTCCTCTTCAATGTTTTTATAAATGATTTGGATGTAGGACTAGAAGGCGTTTTGAGCAAATTTGCCGATGACACCAAACTGGGAGGAGTTGTGGACTCAGATGAGGGAGGAAAGGCCTTGCAGAGAGATCTGGACAGACTGGAGAGCTGGGCAATCACCAACCACATGAGGTTTAACAAAAGCAAGTGCCGGGTCCTGCACCTGGGACGGGGCAACCCTGGCTATATGTACAGACTGGGCAATGAGACGCTGGAGAGCAGCCCCGCAGAGAGGGATCTGGGGGTTGTGGTTGACAGCAAGCTGAATATGAGCCAGCAGTGTGCCCTGGCAGCCAGGAGGGCCAACCGTACCCTGGGATACATCAAGCACAGCATTGCTAGTCAGTCGAGGGAAGTGATTGTCCTGCTCTACTCTGCGCTGGTGCGGCCTCACCTCGAGTACTGCGTGAAGTTCTGGGCACCACAGTACAAAAAGGACATGAAACTGTTGGAGAGTGTCCAGAGGAGGGCGACGAAGATGGTGAAGGGCCTAGAGGGGAAGACATATGAGGAGCGGCTGAGGTCACTGGGCCTGTTCAGCCTGGAGAAGAGGAGGCTGAGGGGCGACCTCATCGCAGTCTACAACTTCCTCGCGAAGGGGAGTGGAGAGGCAGGTGACCTATTCACTGTAAACACCAGTGACAGGACCCGCGGGAACGGTGTTAAGCTGAGGCAGGGGAAGTTTAGGCTGGACATCAGGAAGAGGTTCTTCACCGAAAGGGTGGTCACACACTGGAACAGGCTCCCCAGGGACGTAGTCACTGCACCAAGCCTGTCTGAATTTAAGAAGCAATTGGACTGTGCACTTAGTCACATGGTCTAAACTTTTGGGTAGACCTGTGCGGTGCCAAGAGTTGGACTCGATGATCCTTATGGGTCCCTTCCAACTCGGGATATTCTGTGATTCTATGATTCTATATGTGGCAGAATGACAGGGGACACAATTTAAAACTGTCAGCAGATCAGCAGCGATCTGTTAAGTTGCTGTGATTCGGAGCTGTTAGCCATACTCAACATTTCTCCCTACGTGCTTAACTCCAGCATGCAGAGCCGTAGAAAGACAACAAATGCATTTGAATGTAGGAGTGGTGCTGCACTGCGAGGAGGCAGAGTGTATGGAATACATCAAAATATGAAAAATCATCAAATTTAAAATTATCTCTTTCATTTGGTTATTTTTTGCATAAGATCCTTAGAATAGTTAACCTTTTCTGCATAGTAGTAAGCACGTCTCTGCAACCAAGCAAATAACAGTAGAGTCTGTGTTTTGTAACTGCTAAGCCCATCAGATTTTAGTTTCCTTACATAGCTCCCCCTGTGGTCCCGTTTTTTTTTTTTTTTTTTTTTTCCCTAGATTGGCTGAGCAAATGCAAGGGGCTTCAACTCTTTTGGCATTCATGGCTGAGTTACTTTTGGAAAGTTCCAGTAAGCTCTCACAATTACATCATTTGCTGTTTGTAGCCAATGCGTTGATGTTATCACTGCATGTTTTCTAGCTAAAGAAATGAGGTCCCACGATGAAAGCTAATGGCATTCATACATATCTTAAATATATTTTAACACATTAGTACCTAAAGTAGTAAATAATAATTAAAAAAAGCTCTAATTATATATTATATATCTGTGCATTTGAAAAATGTCAAACTCTTACGAAGTAGTTTCTGTGAAATCTTTTTTCATGTCAAGAGTAGGGCAAAATATCAAATTTGTCCATAACAGGCCCAAGGAAACACTTTAATAAACTACAGTATGTGCTGAATTGATAGAGAAAACTGAAGGCAAAAATCCAGCTTTTGGCACAGCCGCGTGAAGGGCTCTGTTACAGGGGTCTGTTCCTTCTGTTATGTGCAACGGGGATTTTATATAGGCCTCGCTGGCAAAGAGAAACAGCAGGGTGAAGGAAAGCTATAAAAAAGCCTGGCGTCCATTCACTGAAAGAAGATGAAATTCATGGAAAGCTGAGCTATAATACTTGACCACCAAAACTGTATCTGGAAAATGGGCATGTTTGCTCACTGTGTGCACAGGTGGTGTGTATTATAAGGGCAAAATTAGGCAGTTTTACTGCATAAACTCTTTTAGGTGAAAATACAGCTTTTGTCGAAAAGAAAACCGGTGTCTTTTTAGATTTTTATGAGCTTCTTTTGGATGCTGAACTTTCAAAATACGCCTTCAAGCTGCATGCAGAGAGAGAGAAAGTCAGCTGAGTTTTAGCTCAGAAAACTTCATTAGCCAGTCCGAAATCATGTCAGCTAAGGGTCAAGTGAACAGTTAGCAAGATTGTCGGTCTGTGCAGCAGTGCGGGCTGCTGTCTGTGTCCTCCTCCTAGCTTTTCTGCCTGATGGATAGGAAAGCAGTAGTGAAATACTTCACTGTTTATAATGATGAAGTACTTGCCCGTGTCTCAGCAGGTTGCCAGAAAAAAAAAAAAAGAAAAAGAAAAAAAAAAAAAAAAGCAAACCTGCAGCACAGGCCAGTTTGATAGGAAAGCTCATCCAGGCATTCCCAGCCAGAAATTTGGAAGTTTTGATGGATGTTGCTTCTGTGATGGTGTGTTGATAGATGAGCTAAAAAGGAAGAAGTATAACTGGTCATTAAGGTGCTAGATAGCAGATTTAGTACAGCTTGAGAAGGAATGGAAAGTGGAGTTTCTTCTGTAAATAAATTGCCATGTTTTGTTTAGACATCATATATTTGCTCACAGTTACTCTCTGAGTAAGCAATAATTCTAGGCAACAGTCGTAGAAAGATCTATGGATTTAAATTCTAATGAATCAAAGAAGAATAACCAGATCTCAGTTGTATGTAAAACAACAATTTCCCTTGATAGGAAACATTGCACTTGTTTCCTTTTTCTGAGTACCATCTCTTCTAGGTTAGCAGAAACCTATTACAGATGTGGAATAGGTAGTCATTAGTGTGCGTGTGTGTGTGGTTTTCATAGATTTTGACAAAGGATGGCAGAGAGGCAGGATTAGTTGACTCCCTAATCTGTGTGTTTTAGTGTGTTGTGAACAGGGTTGAGAACTGAAGGGACTGATGATGGAAAGAATTGTGAAGATTAACACATGCTTAGTTTATGCATGAACATAGGTCTGTATTGAAACAGACATATTGTGATTAAGTCAGCCAGTATGGAAACTCCTTTTCTTGAAGGGAAGGTACGTGAAATACTGCCCCTGAAAAAGGTGTGTATTTGTGACTGATGGTTTTGACCCTATGTCAAACTCACTGTAATATTTCATCACAGGCAGCACATACCATCCTTTGGCTGTGAAACCAAAAGTTAAAAAAAGAGCATTTCTTCTGTTCTAGATGATAGTCACATTTACTGAAGCTCAAGAGTAAGGTGGATTTTTTTTTTTAAGTTGGAAAAGCAACTGACGTAGAATCATAATACCTGAAGCCCACAACTACTTATTATTGGTCAAGAGAAAGTGTTTGTGTCAGTCTACTGGAAAGTACTTTTCCATTTAAGTGGAACTGTCTGCAATTTCTATGTATAGAGCTTCAGTGGAAGAATGTAAGGTTTTCTTAAATGGTACTGTGAATTACAGGTGTTAGCTGGCTGAAATGTCTGCTGAAGTTCAAAACAGAAGCATGTAATGTTAAGGAAGCAAACATTAAGCTGCTTCTAAAGATAATAACAAGGTTATCTTTTCCAAGTCAGGGAAGGACAGCACAATTGCCATGTGTTATATCTCTTTGTGGACAAAGAATTTCACTTTTCATCAGTATCAATGTTCAGATTATTGTTATTAATAAAATAACTAAACAGATATTTATTATTGAAAGAAAAGGTATAATTATTTATTAAAATACAAGAAGGAACATGTTTGACAAATGAGTAATTTTCAGTTTTCAGCTATATGCAAGTATAGTGTAGGTGATACATCTGCTGAGACACTTCTGCAACATGATATTGTCATAAAGGTCTGAGTTGGCTAATTTTATTTGGGCAGTATCCTGATTTTGCTACCAAAATGTACTGACATAGCAATAGGTTGCTTGCTAGCCAATTGCAGAGGCCAGGCATCATGAGCTGAATCATTAGAGAATTGCAAAACCAAAAGTGCATGTAAAAAACCTACTATATCATGTGGCCATTTTATTGTAAAAACATGTAATTTAGACTTTTTATTGAGTTCATTCCCTGGGGTGCATTCACTTAGTTGCCAAGGAATTTTTGAGTAAATTTAGCAAACTTTTATTGGACAAGATATCAGTCTGAATCTATTTGCATGCCTATTCTATTTATCATGTTTTTAGGAACCAACATTGTTTGAAAATATATTAGAAGGGATATGTACATTTATATACATCCTTTTTTCAGGAGTTAAGGCATGATTTTGTCTCCCACTGCCTGCCTGCATTTTTCACCATGTCCAAACTTAATTCCGATTTGAAGTCCCTATGTTTGTATGAGGCCGCTTCAGAAACTTGAACTTGATGCAGGGTATGGAGCATTTTATCTCACAATATTTATTAGGATGATGGCATTTAAGTAGTAAGTTTCCTGGGATAGAAAACTTGGACAGAAAGAAGAAAGAATCTTCTCCATTACTGTGTATGCCATATCCTATGCTTGAATTCTCTGTTCCCTATTCAAGCATTAAAATTAACTTGAAAAATGTAAAGAAAAGAAATGGAGTGGTGGTTTAAATTTGTCTGCTTAAGAAGTGATTAAAAAAAAAAAAGAAGAAGAAGAAAACAAGAATACCAGTGTGGTGTATGCGGGTCATTTTTTAGATGACAAACATTTTCTGGTCCTTAACATTGCTTCAAAGTCGATTATTTTCTCCTACAGGTAATAATAATAATATTTTCTGTGAGTGCAGATGTTTTGAAGTGTACATGTGCACCTATCTGTAGATGTCTACATATGAATATACATACAGATATACTGTATTAATAAATACAGTTGTTTGCCATATACAGTATTTGCTATTCTGCTGGTTCTCAAGTAAAATTGTTGTGGGAAGCACTACATTACCAATTTTATAACTTCAGTTTGCCAGGACTGCCTTTTGTAGTTTGATCTTCTGAGGATTTTACAGACCCTGGAAGGGGCAGGAGGGGAGCGAGGTGGTGGCTGTTCCCATACAGCCAGCCTTCTGTCCCCTCCTGTGCCTCATACACACTGTTCCTGTTGAATTTCTCACTTCCTCAGCAGTCAGGAGCTCTCTGAATTCTGGCATTTCTGCAGGGTTTCCCTGTACGCCATGAAGCACGCTTCTCTTTTGACCCCGAGCTCACATTAATGCCAGTCAGAATGGGATTGCTGAGCTTGAGTTGCTGACTTGGAATAAAATAGGACCCCCTTGAGGAGGAAGGTGACTCGGGGGAAGGATGTTTTACATGAGAGCAACTGCCGTATACTTTCATTAGACATTATACAGCCGTATGGAACCATAAGCAGAGAAATGATACAGCTTTCAAATGAAAGGGGCTAGAGCCTTCTGCCAGTATTTGAAATGCAAGTTTTCCTTTCTCATTTTCCTTTCTTTAGAATCTTTAATTTTCTGCTGACTGTTGCCTTCAAATGGTGGTTCATCACAACAGCATCTTAAGGACTTTTTGTGTGCAATTGATACCAGCAGAGAAGTCCCAAGGCATCTGCTTGTGTCCAAAGGCTTGCTTTTACTGGAAATAGGAGGTTTTCGTGGATGATGATGTTTTTTTTTCAGATGGCTTCAGCTTCCTTCTTGGGGCTTGTTTTCTCTGAGTTGTGGCAGCTTTTGAAAGCCTTTATTTGGTAGGAAGGTCTAAATGTGGTAAATGGGTTTTCTGAGGAGTTTGTTGGATTAATTTATAATAATAATGTCATGGAGAAGCACACTAAGAAAACGCGCCTCAGTTGCAGTACTAGAGATCAAAAATATCACATCCACTTGAAGTTCCTTGCAGTCTGGGGATCCGGGATAGCAATGCCATTGTCACCAGATAACAAAAAGTCTGTTCTGTTCTTTTTGTCACATTTGTTGAGGTTTTGTCCTCATTTGTCTCAATTTGTCACATTTTGATCAGGTTTTCTTAGGTACAGTTGTTCGTGATTGCAGGAAGTCATTCAGTTCCAGAAAGGTAAGAGGGAGGTCTCGGGCAAGAGTCCTCTTTGAGATTCACAGCTGCTCCAAATCTCCCTGTATTAAGATCCAGGCATGCTGTGCTATTTTGATTATGATGCTAATTTGCATAACCTTTTCGTAGTGGTCCTAAAATAACATTTATTTTTTTCTTAACAGAATCTCAAACAGAGCAAACCAGCTACCTGATATTTGTTTATTTTTTCCAAGCAGGGGAAAAAAAATAAATCTATGATTTTATGTTCTGAAGTCAGAATACTGAAATTTCTGTTAAAAAAAAAAAAAATCTTAAAATACTGACTAGATAAATTATTATTGCACAGGTAAAAGAATCTGATTTCTGTTGCTATGCTGTCGTTTATTTTTTTCAGAGTTATGGGGGGATAGCCTATTTTACTTAGGGAAAAAAAAGGCAAAATAAAGTGGAAAATTCAAGTAAATAAATAAATAAAACTAATCAAGCCCCATTATGGCAGCCTTTCTCCTCAGCCACATATGCATCTCTTAAGGGTTTATAGTGTAAGCTCAAACAAGCTACCACAGGAACCAATAGTGTTGGACCTTTGTCCTGC
This sequence comes from Anser brachyrhynchus, assembly GCF_964034855.1. Lineage (NCBI taxonomy): Eukaryota > Metazoa > Chordata > Aves > Anseriformes > Anatidae > Anser > Anser brachyrhynchus. Next base: position 83,011,770 of record NC_137694.1, read on the forward strand.
TGTATTGAGGGTTTATTAAGAGCTTTGCCCATTTTATTTGGCTTTTTGATGTTTATATGTAGCTTCATTCAGGATTCTACCTTTCTCCAGTGCTCATTAGTTGTAGTGGCCTTTCTAAACTAGGTCTTTTGGGAACGGCAGTGATTGTGACAGATGGTAGAGGAACAGAATTGCTCTGGGACATTGCTTCCCGCTCTGTCTCTGTCTCTCTTTTGCCTTCTTCCCTCTTTTTCAGTGCCGATGTTAGATTCCCATGCATTTGCCCCTGGAGAGACACAAATTGCAGTAGTTACTTATGCAGCACTTCAGAGTACTTGTAACAATAAGCTCTCATGCTTCTCTTTGTCAAATATGTATCAGTTACAGTTATTTTTTTGTAGCTGGATTTCTCTTTTTCTTTCTTGTAAAAGATAACGCACTGAGAATATTGGAGTTTAAAGACCCATCTTTGTAGAAAAGCACATTACAGTTGAGCCAAATAATTCTTTAGCTGCTTTTCGAGACCTATTTGTAATTAGACACACTGATGGAGGAAAGTGGTATTTTAATTCTGGCCTCTAAAGAGCCAAGATTACTTAGAGCGATATTCTCCCAATTTATATGATCAATATATCCTCCATATTTGTCCAGTGCAAATGGGAAAGGCATGTCACTGTCATCCAAGCTGCAGAAAAATAGTATTTTGCCTTGAAGAAGCAAAGCAAAACTCAGAGAAATTTTCAACTGGGGAAAAATGAAGAAAATGAAGAAAAAAAAAAAGTCAAGATGCTGGGAAGCAAAGAGGAAAAGAGACCTTAAGCTTTGTTGTTTATGTCCTTTTCTCTTAACTGGTGAGATAAAAACTTGAGCTTTTTTGATCAGTCATGATGTGTTGTTGAGATTTTCTCAGGATATTGTAAAGAGCACAAAATCCCAAGATTTTGCATGAGAATGGCACCTACTAATGTTTTTTGAAAATTCAATGTAGAAACACTTAAAATACAATGTCATACATATTTGTGCCATCTATAATTTTAAACCTAGATGCACCTTCTCTCTCTCCAGCCTGCTAGTACTCAAGGCCGCCTTTCCTTTCCTTTGTTTAAAAATAAAAATGTAATACAAGGAGTACTGCATTGTCTCCAGTCTTGCAGAGATGACAGGCATCTTTCTCCTCTTCTCTGTGTCTTTGCAAAGATTAATTGCCTCTTCAAACCCATGTGTGTTTTGCCTTCAAAGCATTCTGCCTTTGATCCTTCTCCTCCTTAGCTGGCCATCAGCACTGGATTTGTACAAGGGGAAGCCTAAACTGGATTTGCGTGTATATTAGGGAAACTCACTGTGCGAACGAGTAGTGCTTGCACACTTTCCCTTGCTCATGGAGTATTATTGGATTAATGCTAATCATGAGCTGCAGTGTATCCTGGAGGGGTCCTTGGAAAAATGGAAATAGTTGTGTAGTTCAGGGTCAGTGCTCCATCTGTCTCGGCATTCTCTTGTCTTAGGTGGAAATAAAGCCTGCTTATGTAACCTCTCACAAAATGAGAGAGGTTATCTCATGTCACTCTTAGAGACAACTTCCTTAACTGTATATTTAAAAGTAAACTGTCATTATATTATACCTACAGTAAGAAAAGGTAAACAAACAAAAGCAGATGTGAAAAGAAGGGCCATTGTTTCCTTGAATGATGTTTTCATAGGTGTCTTATAACAAAGTATATGGAAGTAGGTGTCCTGTTCCTATTCCATAAAAAAGCACAGCAGCAAACATATAATTGTCAGTGTGTTTCCAATGATTTGTAGTTCCTTCCCTTTGTATTTTGTTTGCCCGACTCTTTACAGCCCTGCTTTACTCAGGGTCATAGGCAGACTTCATTCTGTGCTCCCAGATGCACAGAAGAAATGGAGGATGCGGATGCTTGAAAAATGACAGAAGGCTTTGGGATGTTGGCATCGCATTGTAAGCTGAACTTTACTGTCATTCACTCAGAGTGGTTTTGTTGAATTTGTGACCATGAAACCAAAACTATTTTAATCTGTATACAAAACTACAGTGTATCATCATAAATTAATTATGTTGAATATCACACACAAACTATGTGAAAGAAGAAAAAATTAATTGTAAATACTTAATTATAGGTATCTAGTAGAAAATACAGTGCTCTCTGTCTTTTTCTTGTATAACCTTGGGACTTAAAGTGTTACTGACTCTATTTAAAATAAGATTGAGGTTTATTTTTTCATACACTTAACTGTAGAGAAAATCCTGCCTTCTGCTGCAGATGTAACTCTATTGTTCAAACTAAATTAAAAGAAGCCTACATTAAAATTCTTAGGGTCTTCACATCTTTCTTCATGTACTAAAAAAACTGGGAAACAGATTTTTACTGTAGTATGACAATTCAAACCTTCTTCCTTCTTTCTGTGGTGGATTTTCTTTTTTTTTTTTTTTTTTTTCTTGCAATATGTTTCAAAAGTTATTCAAGTGGAAGAAGGCATGTGTGGCTTATACCACGGCATACAATTTTAATTTCATTGGGGGGCAATGGGTTTTTTGTTCTTTGCCAGGCCTTTTATGAACATGCTGCTAGATCCCCTGTCTAATAGCACCTGCTGTGCTAGTGATGGGGATATGTATAATGGTATGTCTACCTTGGGAGATTATGGGTATAGTGAGGGCAGGGGACCAACAGGGAGGCCAATGTGTGTGTATACTTTCCAAATTGCTAGCTACGCCCCTGGCTAAATTGCACCGTTAAAAGTAGCATGCTGTTAACACTGGAAAGTAGAAAGTGAGGATTAAGAAAAATAATAGATCTCTGCATGTTAATGACAGTGTGTTCTCTGTACTTCCTAGCAAAAGTAAAACAAGAATAATAACCTCTCTAAGACAGCAAGAGAGCCCAGTCTCTCAGAGTGGTAACCATTCCTGGAACCTGGAAAGCAATGTTGTCTCTTACAGCCTCTGTCACCTTACGTTTCGGGCAATATGATGGTAGGTTTATGAATCTCACCTTATAGGGGACTAGTTATTAGGGCAGATGCAACCAGGGAGTTGACAACCTCCTACACACATTGACTGGACTGACATTTGCTTAGCGGTAACAAGCTGCCATAGTATGGTGCCATGGGGGCCGTTGGGCTTGATTTAAGAGTGCTGACACCAACTGCTTGTTATTTCATATTTTAGAGCTGTCAGGGAGGCAACTGATGTCAGCATAAAATTATTTGATAGCTTTAAATCATGAGTAAGGTTTGAATCTATTGACAGCAATAAGCTAGAGATCAAATCGTTGAACCCCTCAATTGGGAGAAAATTGACAACTGAACGGTGTGCATGCACACGTGTATCACGGGTATAACATGTTGCTGTAGCCCATCCTGTGCTTGCACTATGAAACCCATGTGTATGATTCTGTCTTTTAATATCCCACTATAACTGCTGCTGTTATTGCCCTGCAGACTTTCTAGCAAGATAGTGCATTTCAGTTTCCATTGTGATCCCACTGAACTTTTATTTGGCAAGTTTGGTAATGGCAACGTTCTTGTCATATATTGTACATATAATTGCAATTAACATTTGTCTTCACCAACAGGCTTATGGAAAATTTTGTGTCCAGAGAAGGCTCTTAAGTAGGAAGATAATAGTAGGTGGTTAGGCTCATGGTGAATCTTTTTGAGGCATATTGCATTTGAACCCCACAAAAGCCAGATTGGTTGCTTTACATATATCCCATTTCAAGTTTGCTGTTTTATTGCGGTGTAACTTTATGACCATACAGTGAATCAAACTTGTAAGCTTCAGTTGTGGAATAGCAAAAAAAGACTGTTTTTTGTTGTCGATGTTGTTTTCTCCAGTAAATACTGGAAACAAATAAGACTTTAAGTGATTTTACTTCTACAGCAGCTTTTTCTTCCTTTCTTTTCCATCTGCCAGCCCCCACCCCTTCCTAGAGCATCACATGGATTCTCCAATTCTGTCCCAGTATATACCAATTGAAAGCATTTAGTTGTGATTAAAGCAGATTGAATGAGATAATCCCTCTGAGTGAGCAGCTTCAAAAAGCTCAAACACAGTCCTCTGGGGACATGAACCGACTCAAGACAAGCTAATTCCTGCGGCATATCCCGTGCGATATGTTAGGCACACTGCTTGCATGTTGTTTTGTTTACTGGTTTCCATTAGAATTTTTTGGTTTAAGAACCGAATTTTTAAGTAAGTTTTAGCAGTCATATAGCTAGGAATTGTATGGTTCAGAATACTTTAGGCTGTGCAATAAAATGAATATTTCTGTAAGAAATCAGAGCAAAGATGTTTCTAATGGAAGCAGTGATGCATTGAGTGATGACCTCCAGAGGAAGGGTAATGGTATGCAAAGCACAGGAAATAGGATTGCTTCACTTTCAGCAATATAATGCTATGGTTAGACAGTATCACGCTCTCCGAGCCCTGCTGCCTGGCCTCATGTTTAATACTTTGCACTTTTTCCAAGTAACATTAGAACGGTAGCCAAGAGTTTGATTCTGAGGCCTTGGAAGTGCAGTTGCAGAATGTTGCAATGTTGACGGCTTTTTCCACTAAAGAATTTTCAATTGAGATTACAGCGTTTGTTATTTGTTTATATATAAATTACTTACCTCAATTTTGTTATAGCCATTATTTTAGGGGACCTAAACCTTAAGCTTTACAACCTCTGTAGATATAAAACTACCTGGTTTTGTTCGTTTGTTTTTCCTTCCTCCTTTCACCTTCAAATTACTGTAAAGGGATTCTTTTGCCATGTATCTTCAGTGTCCAGAAATGATCTGATTACACTGGTCGTGCACTAGCCATGAGACTACAGTGGAACGTGATGCAATTGCTGTCTTCTGTCAATACTTCTTTTCACTATGGAGAATAGGCTCAATTAAAATGTTTGAGAATGTAAGATGCTTTGCTACGTGCATATGAACCAAATTCAGTCTTTGCCGAATGCTGTGGACAGTAGAATTCTGACCTAAAAAGCAGAAAAAAATAAAAACTCCTTCCTTCTAGTCTTCTCAGAATTTCTTATAAGATCATTATTATTCTTTATTTTTAATCAGTTGATTTCCCAAGGGTTTTTAAGTTCCATGTGTAGTGATTTCTCTACTTTTTCTTTCATCTGTTTTTCATTCAGTTTTGCAATGCAAACACTGGTAGAAATAAGGAAGGTGGTGTTCAGAAATCTTACATGGTTGGTTTTATCTTGACTCAGGTGCAGAAAGTCATGTGAGGCAAAAGCTTAGGAAGAATGAAAGGATGTCTCTGCTCAGCAATTTAGTGTAGAGCAGGAATGTGATGCACTACAGAAGAGAATCTTGTGATTATCCCGTTAACTGCTTCTGTGAATAGTGTAATGTTGGGGCACGGGAGCTATTCTCCTTTCAGAAGTAATTAAATAAAACAGGTACTTCAAGAGAAAACCTGATGTTTTCCTGCAGCATGTGGACATGCAAGCTATGGGATCAGACTAGGTATAATTTAAAGGAGCTCTATCAAAATCACATAGTTTGTGGATATGGGGTTCTCATCACTAAGCCTTTTATTCTACAGATCTACTCCTGTTATGCTACAGTTCTTACTAATGTGGACATGACATAAACTAAGATATTTAAGATGACATGTAACTGTGAAAGGGGAGGCATGGTGATAGTGTTAGGGTTTTTTTGACATATAGAGTGTTTTGTGTTTTGAAGGTAAAAGTAAAAACAATCATTGTGAGTATATATATTTTCAAAAATGGATCGTACAATGCCAAAATGTTGATGACTGAAATCTGAAAGTTGATCTTACATGGTCTCTAACAAGAAGTATTTTGCCTTGCTAAATATGGACTGAGGAGAAATTACAGACTAAAGTTTGAAGCAATTGGAGAGATCCTTGGCACATGCCCAGCTGGCAAGAGTTCATACGTTGTGTCAGCTCAGCTCAATCTGTTTTCCCAGCCTTGCAGCAGAGAGATGGTTGCTGAGTCTGGGACAAATGCGTGTGGGAGATTGTAAAGATCTTGGTCAAGTGCCACCTACCTCCATCTTTACAGAAGAAAAACTAACACATTTGTGATGAGGTAAATGCTGTTACATTTTGCTGTTGCTCACCAACAAAGAAAGAACAAGGGATTAGCTTTACAAGTTGTCTAAATGAAAGTGAACAGATTTTGATGTGCCTGAATAAAAGCAATCTTGTATACTAATAGAATGAGTTCCAGTCATGTGTTAAGTGCACTGTTAGTCCAAAGTATAACTTGCCAATTCATACCACCTGCAGTTGTAACTAAATGTATTAGTGACACTTGATTTTGAATCTGGGACCTGTTTTCCTAGAGTTCATACCCTTGAACAGTGATGGGTCAAATCTTCACAGTCACCTACGGAAAATTGAATTTTGCCAAGCAGGGAGTAAGATATTGAAACTTAACAGATACCAAGCTCATTTTGCAACATGAAAGGGAAGAATCAGAACTGGTGCCAGACTTATTTCTTCCAGTGACACAAGAAAGCTGGAAGAAGAGCGACTTCAGCAAACCTGTTTTTTCAAGATTCAGGAATAGGAAATGCTATTCCTGTCAATTTTGTCTGAACTTGAAGTCAGCTCTGACTCGGAACAACTCTCTCTACTTCACGGTTTTGAAAGACATGTGAGAGGCAGGCGGAATGAATAAGAGAAGGGAAAGGATCCTGTGAAAGGGAAGAGTACTTTTGCTATAGAGCTCATTATGTAACCATAACAATAATTCCCTTTACATGGCTGAACTCATGAGGAAATTATGAGGGAATGGCTGGCTTAAAGTTTCCCTCTTTTTCACCTGAAAAGCACTACCAATTCCTTATATTTATTTTTGATATATCATAGGGCCATTACAGAATGGAATTACTTATCAGCTGTAATTATCCATGACGATCACCATTTCAAGGAGACATTAAGTTAACTCTTGCACATTGGAATTTGTCAGTGAGATCTTATCACAGGTCACGATGAGTAGGTGCATGCAGCAGGAGAGGGAATACTGGTGGGACTGAGGGGAATGGGCAGAAAAAATGGGTAGCCCTTGTCTGGGCATGAAATGGTTAACTCCATATACGAGAGTTTCATTTTTACTTTATGCTTTGAAAAATAGAGTCAGGCTTTGTTTTAAAACCAAAATAATATTCATTTATTTACTTAGGCAAATCAGTTACCAACCTGCCTAAAAATTGTCTATATCTGGCCTAGCCATGCTGAAGTCAGCGCCTATTTGAATGGGCAAGGAATTCATCCCATATGCATGAACCATTCATCCTCAACAAGCCAGAACATTTCAAAAGTCTAAGGGAAAATAATTTTATCTTACAAAACTTTGTTTTCTTCTCAGTATTTTCTGTCTTTTTCATGTAGTCCAGATGCTCTAGAAAGGCAGAAAAACAGGAATATAGTTTGTATTACTTTCTTGAGATACAGAATCATTCTCTTTTGTCTCAGCTTTAAGATTAAACTCATAAATCTCTCATCAGCTTGTTCCTGTCCTTTTAAGACCACAGGAAGGTGAGACAGATCAGAAGTCAATAGTTTTTACATAATGCATATAACAAAATTACAGTGCTGTCTCCAAGCTGAGAGCCCTTCACTTTGTAGGAGGTATCTGGGACCATTGGGATGTATGAACAAAGTCATTTGACTGAGGGAGGGGGGTTCGTTATTTTAAGAGCATTATGTTGCCCACTGATGAAGTACCATAGGTTGAAATAAGCCAACTGTAGGCTTTGGAATATGTTTTTCCAGGATATTGTTGAACGTAGAAATGGGCTGCTGCTGTTCTGAATCATCCTCTTCCAGCACCTCTCTATTTCCACTGATCTGTTTGTCTTTCTGGAAGACACTTTGTTTAGGAGCCTATATTAAGGTATGGTCATATCACCTCCTTAGTTTTCCTAGATAGCGTTTTATTTTCGCAGAAGCATTTATGAAACCGAAAGGACTCTCTTCCCTCACCACAATTTTTAACATGATGTATGAAAAGAGAATCATAGCCATGGGAGTTGAATGTATCGAATACCATTAGGTAACTGCTTATCAATTTTTTTTTGCCAATAAATTGTTTATAATATTACCTGTAATATCTATCCATGTAAAACTGAACTTTTTAGTTATAATTTTTATTGTGTCAAATTTCTTGTCTGACAGATCTTGATAAAGGCTGTACATGCACTGTTTAGGGAAAGATTCTGTTTAGGGCTCCATTAATAATGGATATCATCCATCTGTCTCTCAAAAATGAATTTTCATGATCTCATTGTTTTGAATGTTATGGCTAAACTCACAGTTGTAATATGTAGGAATAAGAATTTGCCCTAGTAGATTAGACCATTGGTCCATGAAATCAGGTATCTTGCCTTCACTGACAGCCAGTTCATTGCTCTCCATATTAAATACACTATTCTGATCACTTGGTATACAAAATTTTGTCTAATTTAAATGAAAAGTAGCATGATAGGGCTCTTTCATTTCCCTCCAGGATATTAGCGCACATCCATGGAAACCTGTCAGGGACAATGCCACATGCTGTGCATATCCAAAAGGGAGGAGAAATCAGTAGAAGTGGAGCAGCAAATGGTACAGACCGTCACATTGTACTGACGTTCTTCTTCATAGTTCTTTGAAGTCTTTTAATAACTGCATAAGTAGCTGAAACCCTTGGACAACTTTTACTTCCATGGCAGCAGTTGAGTAGTAGAACAGCCTGTGCATTAGTGACCTTGACAGAATTACATAAAACATATTTTCACCTGCGTAAGATATTCTTCAATATTTTTTCTTTGCTTTAGGCATAAATAGTGTTTTATCCAATGTCATGTTGGCACGTTGTATTTCCATTTCTGTGATAGTGATCACTTTCTATTCTCTATCCATGCCAGACATGCCACACTCTATTTATTGTGTTACTGAAGGACTGATACAGGATGCTTTGTACAATTATCAACCTTCTATCAGTTTGGATGATATCACCTGGAAGGTTTTTCAGAAGTCTCTTCATGTTCTCAAAACCTTGGCTCCACTGAAGTCAACACCATTTGCCTTTGCAGGGCTGTGTTATCAAACCAGGAGTTTTATCCCCTAAAGCAGGTAATTTCTCATGGTTTTAGCTGAGAAACGCCTTCAAACAAAACAGGACCTGACAGATCTTGCCAGAATATCTTAACCTAAACTTTCTGTGGAAGCTGCAGATACATTGCTGTTTCCAACTGGTAGCTGGTATGACAGGTAGCTCTGTGGGTGGCTGATGAGGTAAAACTTTGTATTTCACAGAAATTTTGCTACTCTTCTCTTAACTTGAATGTGTTGTTGAGGAAAAAAAAAAGTCACAAAATATCAATGGAAAGAAAAAATGTGGTATAGAGCATGCATGTGTATATTTGCACACCTGTTCTTAAAGGAAATGTTCTTATAGAAAGCCTTTTGGATTTGAAAACAGTTCAGGGTAGATACCCTTACATAATATTATGTGACTTGTGTAAACAAATAAATATCACAAGCAGTGAATTATAAAGGTTAAAAAAAAAAATAAAAAAACCACACCCAAAACCCAAAGAAATAGACAAAGTGAAGAGTCCATGTAACTTAAGCATAATCAAGTATGCATGATTTATTCATTTCTTTGAAACTGATGAATGTTCAGTGAGGAAGGATGATTCATGGTTAAACTGTGAACATAGGCAGGTTTGTTTTTTTTTTTCTTACCATCTTTAGTAAAATGGCAATAATCATATTTCTGTACATTACAGTAATAGTCTAAAAATAAGGATTATGAAGTTGTCCAGTGCTAAGGTCACAGTGCCTATGTAAGTACACACAAAAAATGCGACTAAATTAATTGAAAATGTTCTTCTTTCTGAATGTTTTCCTTCGTTTTGTTTCTGGCTATCCTACTCCATTTACCTGTTTCATCTCAAAAACATTTTTAGAAACAAGAACAATTCTGTTCTAATGTCTCCTTTTGATGAATTTAGTAGGATAGTAACCTTATTCCAAACCTGCATTTGGGACCTTATTAGAGAGAGGTGTTAAAAAACAAAGATACTTATTTTATAAACAAATAGTTAAAGGCAGTCTTTCAACACTCCTCCTCCTCTCCCCCTCCAGTTGGACTCAAAAAGTAGGTTTCTTGGGTTAATAAATCAACTGATGTATATCACCAGGTTTACTTGCAGGGATTACAGGAAAGAGACTTAACGTTGACTGATGATCTTGCTACTGAAAACTTTGCAAAGATCACCTTCCAAATATACATCTCCATGTCTTTTGATCTATACATAATCTGTCTTTTTGCATTTTTGGCCAATTGCAGTGGATTAGTTAAGCATATACATTAAAAGCAGCAACAATGGAAGAAAGGCATTATATACTAAGATGGCCTGTCTTTGGAAGTACAGAAATAATTTTCAGCATTGTCATTCACAAGATGTGATAACCTTACTTGGTGAATAGTGTCCAAAGGCTTCAGAAAAACAAATGTAGCAAAGTAATATTATAAATACAATTACAAAATAACAAGTAATATCAGATCTCAAATCGGTGGAGTTCCCAGTAGCAAATAGATCTTCCTATGGAACACCTGGGTGTACATTTGAAATGTCAAAATGAGGGTTATTACTTGATGCACATCAGAAGCTTTATTGAGCCCTGAGATGGACTGCTCTCGCTTTTATATATGGGGTCACGTTACAAAGTAACATTGCAATATGATATTCCCATACCTAGAACTGTAGCTTGTTGTCTTGATTCAGCAATTTGGCTTAACATGGAAAACTACTTCTATTCCTCAATCACTTTTTAATTCACAAGGCTTTGTGAACTTCCTATTTACAGACATTTATGTTTGTTTTTGAGATGTAAATGTATCCTCAAAAGAAATAAAAAACAACGGAATTGTTAAAGACTTTTTAAATGAGATAAAAAAAAAAAAAAAGACATATTGCTATCATTTCCTTTCAAGAGTTATGTTGGTTTTTGTTTTGTTTTGTTTTGTTTTTTTCTCATTTTGGCAACCCTCTGTAACTCTCTGGTTTCAGATAGATCTTATTCTAGTGTACTCCAGAGAAAACAAGAGCAGAACCTAGGTTATTGTTTAGAAGCTGTTCTTTGTTTCCTTGCCTAATGTTCTTTAGTTAGGTAACAATTTCGTTTTCTTAACTGCTTTGTGAGGACTAGAGGCTACCGTTTTCAACATAACATGTGACCTATTTGAAAGAAAAGATAAATCACCTCGTCAGGTGCGCTCCGTGATTGGGTCCCTGTCATTCACAATGTCAAAACCGCGTGGCATGGTCTGTCAGACCAGTCTTTGCAGGCAGAGCTGACAGGGGAACTGCCCAGAAGGCGTGGCGGAATAGCCCTCCCATCCTATTTCAAGGCTACTCACTCAACACTGAAACAACTAACCGAGTGATTAAATAAACATTCTTTTCCCCTGTTGTATTCAACTTGCTTGTAACTAAATCCACTTTAAATGCATGGGAGCATATCCTTAATAAAAAGGTGATGAAGTTACCATAGCTAGGTGGGCCAAATGTGCAAACAAGGCAGTAGGCAATTGTAGTATGTGGTCTCTTGCCTTAGGGAGTGTCTTTTAATGACTTGATGTGATGCCTTTTGCGGTTTATCGTGGATGACATTTTGAGGACACACACAGTTCATAGAACAAAGAACAATAAAACTAGGGTATTTTCCTGAATGCAGCTTATTACGCCCTCCAAGTTATACGTGTGTTCCAGCAAACAGAAGTAAAGGGCTACTGTATATTATTGTCCCTGAAGGTAAGAAGAAAAATGCCTTTCTTAAGGAGAGTGACATTAACTATGTGATAAACGACTGGTAGTAACCTAACACAAGAAGATCATTTTTATAAGTGAAACATTATTATTGATAATTTTGTTGATTTGATTTTATGATTTTATTTTATCCCTTTTAATATTCCTTATTGATTTTTTTCTGACCTTTAGATATCTGAAACTTTATAAATTACCTATATATCATTTATATATACACATCTATGTGTTTTATATGCATGCGTACATATACACATATGGTAACTAATGTATTAGGAAATTGTACTGTGTTATGTATGATATGTTGGTCTTCAACTTGGAGCTCCAAGTAATCTTAGGTGCACACAACTCTCAGGTTAGTGAATACCTTGACAGTACAAAGAGCTTGAGCTTGGCTTGTTGGCTTGTTTAAGGAACAAGAATCCCAGTTGCTTTGGAAGGGTTCTCTGGCATTCTCAGCTAGTCTGGATTTCCTCAGGACTTTTTTCTCAGTCATGTCATTCTTTTTCCTCTGTCTTTGAAAAGGAAATCTATATCTTCTCTGGAAAAAAGAAGAGGGAATACAGCTGAAACATGTCTGCAAGTGTGTGTTTATACAAACAGACTTAATTTGCTATACGTGAATCTTCACGGGATAATATATTTACATTGTTATCTGTAGATACAGATTTAACAGAAATACAGTAAACATTCTGATAGATATTATATCAATATACTCTATAATCACATTTGAGTCACAACATATCTGCTGTGTTGTACAATATGTTCAAAGACTATTTGGATGTTCCTGATCTTGAGAACTCTTTTGTATCATGTTACTTTACATACAACTTCAGAGTTGCTTCCCACTTGTGCTTACTTTGTAGTAGCCTTACCAGTATCCATTCCAAAGAATTTTCTCTTCCTTTCTGATGGAAAAAGAAAAAAAAAAAAAGGGGGGGGGGGGGGATGAATAAATGAAACCTAAGTTATCCGTCTGGTCTTGGTGTGATCAGGAACTGATAGTGCCAGTAGGTGAGTAGTGGAGTTGCCACTTTCCATCTTTGCCCGATGCAGTCACAACAGTCACCAGAAGCAAGATTAATGCAGAAACCATTCAACACAGTCACTGAACTGTGGCCAAAACTTAGTATTAACAAAAGTTACAAATGCATATCAAAAGGTATCTGGTTTCACAGTTACTAGGTTTGTGTTGTCATTACCCAGATGTAAATATTTTGCTGTCCAAAGCATGAATGTCTGGTCTGGAAAAAAAAAAAATCATCTGTTAAATCATAAAATTATTTGAAGAAAAAAATCACACTCATACTAGTAATAATGTTTTCTTTCAGAAATTTTCTAATCTACCTTAGCCAAAGTCAGTGGCTCACTGAATCACCGACAGTAGAATGGAAGCTTACGGCTGGATTTACTTGTTCTCCATAAGGGTTTCACAAATCCTGTTACTCTTCTGCCCTTGTTTTTACAGCCTAATAGGTCATGAAGCAGTTAGGATTGATAGGACAAACTAAGTATTGTGTTGCAAATTTTATTTAATTAGCCCTACAATAATTGCTAATATTTAGTATTTTATGTTGTGTATTCTGCATGTGGCAGCAAACCCCAGGTAATGTTCAGCATTGTCATGGGTTTTCAGTCTGGGTTTCTGCTTGTCCACAGGAGGCGTGCTCTGCCAGACTCTGCCCTGGTACCACTAGGAGAAGAACAGCAGCAGCCAGTGCAAAGGAGCCATTGCTTTCTTCTTTAATGCAGTCATTAAACCAGAAAAACTTACCAAGGCTATAGGGGCTAACAAAAGACGTATGCTGGTCTGATTTACATTTTCAGAGCTTCTCTCTTTCATTAAGTTTTACAGTTCGGAAACAGTTCTGTTGCAGATCAGCAGCCTATGGCACTGGAGCAAGGAGCTGGGCTTTCAATTTGACACAGAGTGAAAAGCCCAAAATGAATGTGTGATATCAGAAATGCATTAATGAGGAACTAAGGAACTAATTGTGAAGAGTGTTAGCATAGCCTCCATATCTGTTGTGGTTTAGCCCCAGCAGCCAAAACCATGACAATATTATAACTGAATGTAGAGTAATAGGATTAAAAGAAATAGGGACATAGTTTAATTTGCCTATAAAAACCTTAATCGTGTAAGGAAGGAAGGAACAAAAACAATTATATTACTCTTTATGTTGCACTGAGGTGCAATATCATGTATCTGATACTACCACATTTTAAAGGGAATCTGCTAATGAATTTTGTCAGAATCTTCAGACAAACTAAGGAGTCAAAAATAAAAAATAAAAAAAATAGCAGCAGTCATAAACTCAGTGTATTGTATCAGCTGCATTTCCAGATCTCTGAGCTCTGTATGAGAGAGTGATGAATTTTCTCATTGGAAGATGGGATACTTCATCAATATCCTTTCAGTAAGTTTTACTTAAAAGTGGTAACTTGGTATGGTAAAACAATGGTTTATTGCTCCACTTTCATTTAAGATGGCAGGATGACAGGACCTCAAAATAATAATTGCAGCAATTTTTGCTGGTTCCCTCCACAAGCAGATTTGCTGATCCTTGTAGTCTTATATCTTCGCATTCTAGGGGATCCTGCAAATTTTGCATTCCTGCTCTTCTCTACCTTCTGACCCTGCAAAATCATTTTAATTTTAGGTTTAGTTTATTTTCTTTTCATTCAGGTACCAATTTGTTCTCGATGTGTAATCCCTCTTGTTCATGATAATCCTTTTATTCCCTAGACTTTACTGAATCCAGTCAGGTCAGACAGAGACAAGGAACCTTTCCTGATGGAAATCTCAAGTGCTTTTGCAGCCCCTGTCAATGGAATAACTTCACACCTTGAATTGTAGCGGTACTGCATGGAGAATATACAAGTAGCCATGTCACCATTGACCTGCCTGGCAATTTTGTTTAAGGGGAATAGAAAATCTGGCTGTGGAAGGGCTAGTGGAAGAACTGTTCCAAAAATTAAAGCTAAAGTGCTTAAGGTACATCAAGTGATACAATAACTGAGAAGAATGTAGTGAATTAGAACCTAGATTTCTCCTTTCTTCCCATGTATCTGCATACCTGGCACAGCACTTGGGGCACCCCAGCTATCCGTTCTTAGTACAGTTGTATCACTGGCACATGCAATAGTTTTGTCCCCAACAAAACAGTTGGGGCAGCACAGCTCCTGAGTGTAACGCAACATCAGTGATAAAGTGTGATGCATTGTTTCCTAAGTTGTCATTTTCTCTAAAGATTTTTCATTTGCTTACCAAATAGCATTCCTTCAACTGAAAAGTGGAGGGGGAGGGTAGAAAGGGGTAAGAGAATTAATTTGGCACACGACCTTACCAAGGATTTTTACCTATCCCCTAGTGCAAATCCAGTTAAATTAGTCAAGTGGCTGTTTCCATGCCAGCAAAGACTGGCTGATTCCTAGCCTTGGAGCATACATCCCAACAAATCAAATGGTTTGCATCAAGCAATAAATCTGTAGGTATTTGCTGAAGTCTAATTCCACTGTCCTTGAAATGCTCCACTGAACTTTTAAGATTTTAATAACCTCTCATTATTAGAAATATTAATGTCTCAGCTTAGATGTGGACTGTGGAGGGTTAATTTCTATCCAGGTCAAAGATCAAGGGTTCAGTCAACTGTCACAAGAATACAAAAGAGACCTCTGCATGACCCTCTTTAAAGCAGATAAACTTCCAAAAATGTTTAAGACCATAATTTTCTTTCCAGAAGTAAAAAAGAAGATTTAACATAATCTCTGTGGGGGAGGAAAAAAAAAAAAGGCAGCACCTGTGGTTTCTCCGTGCATCTTTTCCTGCTACTTAATCCTTACTGAGTTATGATACAGGCTATCAGAGAAATAGATGTACCAATACAGCATTTTTTGTAAATGAATGTCCTTGATTATACTATACTTGGGCACACAATAGCCAACAAGCTGGCAATTTCATGTATCTTCCCATCCCTGGGAAAGCACCCACAGTTTTCTGAATGTCTGGGCTGTGATATGCAGAACAATTTCCATAACAAACAGTTGCAGTGTCATGTACCTGACTCAAGGGCGGCCGAAGCCTCACCACTGACTTAAAGTGAGCTGTGTCTTTTTACACAAATCGAGGGACTGGTCTGTGACTGCCAAGAAAATCAAAAGTTCACAAAATGTGGGCTTTTTTTTTTTTTTTTAGCTGTTCATGAAAACTGGGGGAAAAGAAAGGAAAAAAATACTGGCAAAGGATTTTGGGGGAAAAGGATTATTTCTTCTGTTCTTTTTTAGAGTGGCACAGTACTTCGTAGAAAGAATAATCAGAAATATCACTTAAACCGTGGGAGATAGGTAATGGTAGGAATGTTAAAACCTTAGTAGGGAACTTCAAATGTTGTGTCAATTTGTTTGTTTTGTTGTGCAATGACAGTGTTTTCCTACTTCCATCACAGTAAATAGAAATAATATAGGTAAAGTTCTCATTCTGTTTTTTGAAGAAGTGGGAGATTACGAAAGCATGTTTGGGCTTTTTTTTTTTTTTTGTCTGTTTTCTTTCTAAAGAGGGGAAGTTTATTAGAACGACTACTGTGAGCACCAGCATATTATCATAGCAATTCTTCACTTTTCTAAAGCACCTGAGCATATGCATTGAGGAATCATGGCATGCATAGATTAGAATAGGATAGAAGAGTCCACAATCTATAAAACAAATAGAAAATAACATTTGCCCATCTCTACTTCAATACTATCCATGAACTGAGATTAGTGAAACAAATTCTTTTCCTGACCCCTCAAGATAAGGTTGACCCCTTAGCTTCAGGGTTGTGTGCTCATACTTGGCACGTTAATAGGCATAGAAGACGAAGGCATGTTTCAGTAATAATGTCTTCTGTTTGTATTGCCCATGTTAGTAAAGATGGAGCTGAGCATAAACAATGCAGCAACATGCATACAAGGGCTCTCCCTTGATTCTCCCAATTAAATGAACTGAAAGGGGCTATATCTGTGTCATACATCTCAAGGAATTACTGCTCACCTAGCCTTAGAGGGCTCTTGGTAGGCTGAGTGCTTGAAATACGTAAGCTGCAAAGGAACTGAAACACTGTTATGTAAAAAGGCTCTTCAGGAAGTGAAGTAACTTATCACAGGTGCTGTTTAAAAGTCCATATGTACATGCAGAATGATCTCAGACAGTCTGTTCATCTTACTTTCCAGTATTTGCGGATTTGTATTTTTGAGGTATTTGTACGTTCCTCCAATGTTCTGAATAAATTTTCCACTCCTGCAAGTGAATAATAATGGTTTATTTGAAGGAGATTTTTTTTTCAATCACTTACCAAATGCATAATGATTTAATAAAACAGGTGCTTTCTCTGTCTGACTGACTTGGGATGACTCAGGCAAAGTCAACAACTTGATAAATGCCAAAGCTCAGTCAAGATTTGGGTTTTCTAGTGCCAGCACCACCATAGAAAATGGCTATTTAGCATTTTTATGTGTAAGAGGAAATCTCATTTGACAGATCAACACCCCTCAAGGAGGCCTCTTCTTGGAAGAGATCACGTTCTAAGTATAGAACTGATATAGTCACTACAGCTTCCTATCTGCCATGTAATTGATCTTACAAAATCTTCTGAAGAGATACTCTTTCCAAATTTGTGTCCTTTCCAGGTTCTACATAGAACTGAAATATTTATGTAAGAATAGAAAATGATGACTTAAATATAGAGATTGTTGCTTCTGATTGTTATGCCATTTTTAAGAGATGGTGTTAAAGCAAAAATTGCTCCAGTATACTGTCACGTTAGTTTGATTTCAGCTGAGTATATATAGCCCAGAATGAGCATCTTTAAAGAAAAATGTTGTCCTTTATTTCATCTATTAAAAAAACATTTATTTTAGCTCATACTACTGTGACTTGCACTTTATTCCAGAGAACAGCTTTCCTTTCTGTAGCTGCACACCATGAATAACAGCTTTATTTGGTGCCACGTGAGATGCCCTGATTTGTTAGCTTTCTATAAACATATCTGAATTGTTCAATTTCCTTCTCATTGCATAGTTTTCATCTTGGCCTTCTGCCTGGTGATATTCAGATAAAGAGTGCATTCAAGTCATTTACAAAAATGCTGTGAAACTGTTTGAATGTAGCCTGCTATCAAATGTAACAGGATTGTTTGATTTTTATTTATGTGTAATGTAAATCCTATTCACCATTTTATTGTAACAGCTACTTTCACAACTGTCTTGCTATAATAAATGGTAACAGGAGAAATAAAAGAGCACTACACGTTACCTGCCTAAATGAATATATTCCATGTTCATGGCAGCATGTAACATTGATTGTTATTTATGGTTTTGCTTTAATGCTTTTTGTTTGTTTGCTTTAGGAAACAAGCAAGATAGCTTATGGTGTCCTTTTTTTCTTCTTTTTCTTTCACGTCACTAACATGGTGATGGATTCCTAACCTGGATATCTGAACTCCTGTGCAAATGCCTTGGCTTTGATATAACTTCAATAGGTAAGTGAATAGCACCAAATTACTACAATAGTTTTTTAATCTAATGTATTTATTTAAATTTTAGAATGTAAAAGAACTAAAATGGATTTCTAAAACATCAGTTTAAACTTATGTAGAATTAAGTACGGCAAACAACAGAGTCGGTTGAGAAAGGTAGAATCAACATAATCCTTCATTTTCCCAAGGAAAATATATTCTCCCCTATTTTGGCTTCAGTGTCAGGACAAATTTAACACCTTCTCTACTAACAGCATTGTAGCATTTTTCTTCATGGTTAAACATGAAGAAAGATTTACAATGGAAAAGATATTCTTTGTCCTTGAAAGTATATTCTATATTCAAGGAATGGGAAGGAAAAGGGTAAGAAAAGAATCCCTCTTCAGCCACTAAATTACAGGGGTTTTGTTATCATCAATGATGTTTATATAGAGAGAGCTAGGAAGCTCTTATTTAACATGAAGATGGATGAGAAAGTGCAGCAAAGCAAGGTACGTGACTGAAAAACTGTTTTCTGAAATCACTCTGACCAATGGATGCTATAGTTACAGTGTCTGTTGGCTATTGCTTTATAGTAGTAAGCAAAGCAACATAGACAATAGCAGAATGGTCGTCTTAAGGAGGTGGACATCCATGAAGACTATTTCACATCCAGAGAGTTCTTGAGGTAGTCATTCCTACATGTTTAGCAGAGTGATGAGAAATTAAATACATATCAAAAAAAGAAATGCTGCTGAACTTCATTCCACAACCAACCGATTGGAGATTTTAAACTATGGTGTTTAGTTTTATAATGTGTATCAATCTGGCAAAGCCTTTTTTTTTTTTTTTTGTACGTATGGACTTCATGTGTGTTTGTGTAATGTTATTTTGGCTCTTTTAAAGGCAGGGAAAGAGCGCTGTGGCTGTCTGTACATTTAAGTTGACCCTCAGCCCTGAATTTGCATTCACATCCTCACCCACAAGCCTGGGCCGTGTTCTAGTCTTGTCGTGTAAGAGCTGACTGTGCCTTGGCAAGGAAGACCCGGTGAGGCACTGGAAAGATGACCTGCAGAAAGAGCACACACACACTTAATTACATCTGAGAGGGTTAAAAAACTGTGCTGCTTTAACGTTTCTCATCTATTACTGCCACTTCACAGCAGAGATTAATAACTGCAGTTCAGTGCCAGAGTGGTAGCTGTGGAGCCTCCCTGACTCATAGCCTGAGTCCCAGCCTTTCGCCAACCACAGACCGTGGATGTGTCCCGTGATGGCACTTAGGATGATGCGCCTCCGGGCGGCTCTTCTGCAGCTGCACGCAACGAGCTGCAGTCTAATGCTGCGCTATGCAGGTAGCGGAACAACCTATTGCATTTTTTAGACTATGGCAAGGAGAAAGATGGGAAAACTGAGCAATCCTCTCATGGAGGTTGCAGTCTCAAGAAAATCAGTGTTTGTTGTTACCAAAAGAAAAATAGGGCCTGTGATGTTGCTAGGGTCTCTCGATTAGCACGCTTATTGCATAATGCTTGCTTTGTCTGTTTTCACTAGGTAGCCAGCGTTTGGTAGAGCAGATATGTCGGTTTGCATTATTGCTATAGACGTTTATGAGAAACATTAGGAAGGAAAGGATATATCTTAGAATACTGTGTCAGTGAAAGCCAAGAAACTGTAAAACCTGCTAGCTGTTAAGCAGATGTATTATTTTGCTGGTTTATACCGCTCAGATGTACAGCTACTTTCTGTGTGTTTGATATATTCAGACAAGAAAAGAGAAGAGTAGAGTGTATTATACTTGTTCAGGTACAGTATGATTACTCAATGTTTTTTTCTTGAAAAATCTGACAGTACTGTACTTCAGACTGGAGTTACAGGGTTCACTGGGGAAAGAACAGCTGGATTCTTTATTAGATTTTATGTTGTACATAAGGAGGCCATGTTTCCCATTGTCAGAGTGTAAAAGAAAATGAAAGCTCTGGGCATCATTAAAATCTTGGAAGTGTAGTATGTGTCAGTTCCATTCCCTCAACACCTGGATTGAAAGCTTAGTGTGAGGCCACTTAGCAAACAAAACCAGACTGTTTTCCACACTTCAGATTTTTGCATTAAGTTTCCAATAACTTCTGATTTAAAGTATGCACAACAGTATTCTCATTGGTATTATACTTGTGGAGGGGACTGAAAAAGGAAAGTAGGCAACCGTAGAAAAAGCTTTCATATCATAAAAGCTATAGAAGCTGCTTCTGCCTGTCTTTCCTTCTACACACTGAATTTAATAGCAAAAATTTGAATTAGAAAAATTAGTGATTTGATCCAAAGAGCTAATAGGGAGGTGCCTCTGGGTTTGGTATTTTTCATATTTGCATTTTCACATGTTCTGGGATGCGATACGCATTACAGCTCTTGAGTTATACCATGGACTTTGCTGACTAGTGGGGTGTAATATGAGAGAAAGAGACTATTAATGTGGTCAAATGTGCATAATTCTGAATGGCTACACAGAACAGGAAAAAATCAGACCAAATTTTTACATTTTTTTCTAAGATGTCATATGATGATGCAAATTGCTATATCAAGATTGAAAAGAAATATGTGACAATGTGAATATTTCAGGAGAGATAAATGACTTCTATCAGTGTTCACAGTGCTTAGTGTGTGTATATTAAATAATGTAGTTTCCAAAATTGTGTACAATTCTTACCAATATGACAAATTAGCCACAAAGATATATAAACTGTTACCAAGAGTAGAAAACTATTGTTCTCTTTCTACATGTTAGAATAATATTTAAAATCTAGGATGTTGGTTTGTTGAGAATGTAGGATTACAAAGAATGAGACCTGCTTAATATCAGTATTCAGATTTGGTTAGGCTATGAAAAAGGAAGTTTATACTTTAAAAATATGAATAAAACGGTGTTGAAATAAGTAATTTGTTCAAAGAGGAAGTTGCAGTGGAACAGATACTTGCAAAAAGGACTGTTATTGATTCATTGCAGCTAAAAGAGGCATCATTCTGAGAAACTGATGAATAGAAGAAAATGGGAAAATTGAGTAAATTATGAAATTGAGAAAAATAATTGTAGAAATCATAAATTAGGCAGTGTCTGAATAGGTTATTTATCCTTCCAATGTCACAAGAGGACTGTTTCTCTTTGTCATGTGTCACAGAAGCACAATTCAATCCCATAACAACTATGTAGTTGCAGCAGAACTTAGGAACTAGTAGTGTTCATGTGCTGGTTTTTGATTCCTGGGCCATTAAACATCAGATGAGATAGATCTTTTTTTCTGGTTATTCTTGTTCTTTCCCATACATCAAAGTTCTACTGGATGTGGTCATATACACTGGAATTTTTGTAATGCGCTACTTTTATTTATATATGTATAGATGTGTGTGTGTGCCTGTGTATCGGTTTGCTTTAGTTACAAAGCATGTTATAGTTCACGTTGGAAATGCATTGCAGAGAGACACTGAAGCATAATGAATCATGTAGCACTGAATACCAAGAGAACGCCTGTGGTTTTTACCTTACAGCTGAATCCTCCCTGTCTTTTCCTTCCTGCACACATAATTTTATTTTGTCTTCCAAACATCATTTTAGATAGGTTACTGCCTAGCAGACTAGGCTGCTTGCTGTTTGGTAACTGCAGTCTTACTAAATCATTTATGATGTGCCAAAATAGTTATGAGTAAGAACACTGAAACCCATTGGTTTCCTGCAGCAATTTTAAACGCTGTTTCTTCCCAAAGACACATGATTTAGCATCATGAAAATTTAGTGAAGAACATATAATAATCTCATGGAATGATAGGCATCAGCTTTCTAAAAGTCTGGGCTGTGTTGAACCTTGTGAAGTCAGTAAAGAACATTTCCAGTCCTCAGGTGAGAAGTCATGATACTGAGACTGTGTTTAATATGAAGGATTCATCTGGATCAGCACTTCATATTCACCAATTTTACCTGGGAAGTTAGAGCAATAGTGCAAGCTGTAGATAATGAATTACCCTCCAGGTTTTGAAATGTGTGCGTCTACGTAAGGGTACTTTCCAACCATTTCCCTCCTATGTGTCTGTACGTATGTTGTGTTCATCATAGGAAAAAGCTACCAAAAGTGCTACAAAGACTTCAATCTCTGATGAAGGAAATACTAGTCTGCAATAAGCCATACTGACATTTACAGCATTCCAGCTAATCCACAGTAGTATCTACCACTGACCCTTGTGCTATTTTGAACGCAGGACACATGGAATGAAGGAGCTTACTTGATTTCACCAGCCTGAGTGCAGTCATGGAGACAATGTGGAGTCCCCAGTGTGCTGTAAATTCACAGTCAAGTCTGTGGGGCTGTAATGTCTCTGTGTAGAAAAGCCCTTCATCAGAAGTGGGGAGGCTTTGTGAATTATTTTGATCAATCTCTTCTGTCAGGGTTTTCTCTGGTCCGTTTCTCATTAACGTTCTATTACAACTTATATCAGTAGAGTAGATCTCTGCAAACTCCCACTATCTGCCATTATTTGCCCCGTATTTTATTGACATCTATATTTAAACACTTAATGCTTTTCATTATGCTCTCAGGATCAGTAACAGCAGGCCATCAATGTAAAGCAGCTCAGTGCCATTAAAACTAAGCTATGAACTTACGCCAATCCGAAATAGACTTGAAGATACAGATGTTGTTGTACATTCTCTACCTTGCTTTCATTCTACTTCTTTCGAATAGTGTTTTTGTTCTTGTTGTTTAAAGCAGATGAATTAAAGCTTAGAGACTTATTATATTTAAGCTGTTACAGTGAGCTTAAATGTCTGGTTAAAATTATCATACGGAAAGTTGGCTTTTCTAATTTCGCTCATCTGAAATATTTTCTGTAAAAAGAAATTAAAACTTTGATATTGGACAAAAATGAATTTTAAAAAATAAATCATCTACATAGTTAAACAATGCTAAATTATGAGCATAACACTAGGGTGGTTTCAAAATGTATAAAGAAAATATGAGTTCTATTCTATACTTGAAATTTTCATTCTGTTTAAAGAAAAACTACTACAACAAAAACTTTTTCAGTAAAAGGCAGCTTGGTATGGAAAATCCACTGGTTACATGACGCATGCATAAATACACCAAGGTCATAAATTTGGACTTGAGAACCTCTCAATAATATATTTGTATATTTAAATATATAATATAGTTTTAATATATATATATTAAATCTGATAAGCATCTTGGGTGCCTATGGCAATTACACTGTCTTAATAAATCTAAAATGCATGCTTCTGGGTCTATATATTAAGTGCAGATATAGTTGTGTGCTCTGTGGTTTTTTTCAGCATTGCTTTATTTCAGCTTTGGGATGCTCCTCTGTGTTCAAAGGGTAGGGACAGAGGTGATAATGTTATTTGTTGAGTTTTTGTTCATAACAGTGCTCAGTGATAGAGGCTATAGCATAGCAGAGCAACAAAATTCTTGCTTGTATCTACTGTGTGTCATCTTGAAAGCAACCATAGGTAGGCACAACTGCCAGAATGTCAGAACACTTCCACGATGGCAAAGTAAATGAGCTAAATTTTCCTGTCCTGCCCCAGAACTATTTAACATCTGGGGGAAATCTGGGCTTCTGAACTTCCCATTGTGGGGCCTGATATTCATAGCACTATGGAAGGCTTCTATGGAATATATTATGGGCTTCCTGTAAATAACATCATCAGCTTTCAGATTTTTTCCATTCTGTGAGGACTGAACACTTGTATTAACATCATCATTCCATTATACCTCAATCTTTTTCTCATTAAGAATTTCTTTGGCCAGCTGTAGAATTTACTGAGAATACAATCTGGCACTAAAATGCATGTTTTTCATATCCCTGTTTTTTTTTTTTTGAAGAGGGAGTTGACATTTTCATTCAATTTGATCATATCAAATTGGGTGCATATATAGGCTCTTTGCTGGGATCCTGTGGCACAAACCTCTTTCAGCTTCTTCTATCCTTTTTGAAAGAAAAGAGTGATGGGCTTATATATATAATGCTGTGTAAAGTAAATAGTTGGAGAATGGAAGCACCATATTTTAAAAAAAGTAATAAACTGGTATGGACTAACAAGTAATAACTGAGACTTTGGCACCTTTCTTAGGTGAGCAATAAGAAGAACATTCAACATGAAAAATTAAAGATGTTATGGAGATGTTGAAAATGATTTTCTGTTTCTTACTGAGGGATTATGAGAGAGATGAAGGATTCCAATCTTTGAGAACAGGAGATAGTAATTTCTCTAGTTCTATGGGACATGCTATGCTTAGGAATGAAACGGTGTCTAATAAAATCGGAGGCTGAAATATTACCTCTGGCTTCCAGAACTTTATTCCTTTTATCCTCTCAAAGGAATGCTACATTCCAGTTAACCATCCGAGTACCAGGGTTCACCAGTGCTTAACAGTTATTTGTGATGTATCGTCTGTGTATTACTCTTTGTGTATGTAGCACTGCAGGATTTTTCTGAGTGCAAGGGTGGAGAGGGAGAAATGTTTCTCATCTGTAAAGTTAAATGATAATCTAATGAACAAGTTGCAACACAGAAAAGCCTTGCTGTATGTGTTAACAATAATTTTCCCTCCCCAACATTTAGTTAATGAAACCATTAAATCATTGGTGAGTAGTATTATACTACTTACATGTATACATGTTAAAGGGTCATATGAATGTCAGACCTCAGTACTCCAGTTGTGATTCTTCTTTGTATACGCAGCCTATTTCCAACAAATGCACACAAATTTTTAACCTCCCAGACTGGCAGAAAAGCAGGAATCCTGCAAGGATGATATCAAGAAAATAGAAAGGTCACAGAGGATGCAGTTTATGCGTATAGAGTACTATTTATTAGACACATGTTCTTCCTGGCTTTGCCTGCTTTCTGTAAAATGTCATGCAAAGGACATTCTAAGCTATCTAAAATGTGAAAATAATTGTTTAATTTTGAGACAAATGTAATACATTTAATTTCAGCTTGTGCTATTTTTTTGTCCTGCAATTTTTTCCCTTTGCTATGATATATTTCCTTTCTAATTTTCTTTCTTTTCTGAAATGTGGTTAGAATTAATCTGCATGAGTTTTTAGTGTCATGCATTTTTAAGGCAAGATTATTAGGACAATATTTTACAATTGTAGCACCTTCCTCTGTAAACATTTTAGAAGGTGTATGGCTGTAGAGTTAATGAAATGTATTACTGCCAACTCTCCAGGATTACAAATACATCTGAATATTTTTGGAGCCTCATCCAAATCTCATCGAACTCAACTAAAATGTATGCTTGTAGGTCAGTTTCCCTGAGGCTGATTGCTTAAGGCATCCGTAGCTATGGACACACTTGTGAGAATTGCAAAACCATGGACTCATCATTTAACTGCTTCTGATTTTGTAGTTGCTTCAGCAAAGGTTTTTTACTTAAATAGGTTATGAATAAGTTAAGAATATAAACTGAAGCAGACCTATGGGGAAAGAAAGAAAATCAGGGATGGCATTTTTAAAGCAAAATTCATAGACTTCAGCCAGTTTATGAGCTCCCTCCTTTTTAGGCACTTAATCATTGATCAAAGGAAATTAGCCATGATTTGCTTTCCTTTGGGGTACCTACCCTACATAAAATACACGGAGAACCATCTCTATTGCTGAAGGTGCTGCTCTAAGGTAATTATATTCTTTGCTTGTGTTTGGATTCTTTTCTGCTTTAGATTTATTTGTTTACATGAAAAGCATAAGGAAAAGACAGTGGCACCTTATAGCCATTTTGCAGTCACTTTTCACAATTGAAAATGCTTGTTAACATTGTAGAAGCAGGAAAGAATCAAGCCCTCTGTATCTACTTATATTTCAGCCCCAAATAGTTTGTGTCTGAGCTTGCCCACCTTAGGGTTTAGAGATGAAGAAGACAAGGCACAATGTTCAGTCAATAATCCTAAATGTAGGCTTGTACTTTTCCTAAGATAATTTGTAATTTCCAAATGGAAGAGAGCAGCTTATTATTTTACTATTTCATTCATGGAGCTGCAGACTTGACTTTAAGGACTCTTCAGCTATATTTTTCCTTTCCCTTAACCAGCTACCCCATGAAGGAAAGATCCCTTTAAAAAAAATATAGTCTTGTAGAAGTTTCAAATTTGTGATAGTATTCTGGGAAGGGAAAAGGAAGAGATGGTGGGGAAGAACATTTGGGGTTATTTTCTTCAGTGTATAGAAGTAAGGCAAGGCGTCTCACTAGTTGTTCCATAGTTCAACTGACATAGGAGTTTATTTTAAAAGGGATGAAAGCTGTGTAAGTTTTGGTTAGTGACCTGAATAAATACCACATACATTTAGAAACGCTCTGAATTAAGAAATACTTTATTATACCTCCTTGGTGCTTAAATGCAGTGGAATATTTTCTGCATTAATTCTATGTATTTACTGTACACTAAGTCATGAGTCAGATGTGACATTTTGTTGCAGTAAGAGTGTAATTAAAATGTAATACATAATAAACCTAGAACTTTTTCTGTGGAAAAAAAAAATAATCCACAGATTTGCCCTAATTATGAGAAGAAAGAACTGAACCCAGAAAACTCTTAATTAGACCTTTCCACTGCTTTTTTACCTGGATTTTCTATAAATGCACAGAAACTACTGGTTTCTTTCTTTAACGCTTCATTTTTCATTTTTATGTTATAGAAACTGCTTCTCTTGCAACAAAAATAATAATCAAGTGGGACATCATCATTATGGAACTTTATAATTCAGTTATGGATCTCTTGATCAGAGCTACAGTTCAATAGGTATTAGACAGTGACAGTTATTTATTGACAGCTTTAAGAGCAAAATTGCAGAGAAGTGTGAAGGGTAGTTTGCACATGAATTATATATATACTGTTCAACTACACTTGGAGAAAAGGGGTATCTAAGAGATGTGTATTTTGATTGAATAAGCTGCAGAAATTATAGCTTCGAGCAATGTCATTGCAGGGAAAAATTGACAGCTAGGGAGGAAGAAAAGGTCACCTGATTCATCTATGGCCAGCTGAACTCATTCACAGGATTAGTGGTGCTCTATCTCCAGAAGGGGTCAGTGCTTACCAGACAGAGCCACTGATGTGAGAGTTGGAAGCAGAGAAATAAAGCTTCAGAACAGCCAAGAGTATTGCCTTTTGCAATACCTTATGACTGTCTAATGTCCTTTTCAATTTCACAGTGAAGAGGGAAAGTATATATTTAATCAAGTCGAAGACGTGTTTATGTCTGTCTGATGCTCATGCATGGTCTCTATGCAGAGGGACAGCTTGGGGGAAGGTTCAGATTAAGATGAGCTGTGTATCTGAATTCCCTTTACAGTCAATAAAGCCATTGGAGGCAAGGAAACATCTTAAAGGAGATATCTCCTGGCTGTCTTACTGAATCTTTTAGACCACTAGGTTTTGTGTGACTGTAATGGGAGCTCAGATGCCTATCTCACCTTCTGACCTCAACTTTTAACTGTTTACGTTTTGCACTGAATCCTATCAGCTGACTTTAATATTAGGATGCAGTTGCCTCAGCATAGGCTATTATTTATCAGTTTTGGAAGCCATTGCCATATGCACCTCTTCCACTGCTTCCACCTACTCCCATGTGGATTTTCCTTAAATCATATCTGAATCCATATGTATGTGGACATCTTAGAAACATCCAGACATCTAAATGGTACTAAGACCTATATTTTAAGCAATTGAATGCCAGCCTTTTTCTTTTGCCTGCAGTTGCCAAGAAGTAGTAGTAGCAAAGTAAAAGTTAACTTATCATTTCCATTTTTATAAGCTGCTAATTCAAGTCCACCTAGTCCATCTTCTTTCACTGAAAATACTTGATCTTTTATTTAAGACAGGTAAATTAAGTTGTAGTTATATGAATTTGAAGGAAGACCAGTATAACCTTACTAAAAAAGTCCATATTAATGAAGAAAAGGTATCACAGTAAATATTAAATCTTTAAAGAGCTGTTTCAACACACCACTGGTCTTAATCTGCCTATTTGGGGAACATGTAGCTGAGAATCCAGAGCAGCACTGCCTACCAGATTGTCCTCCATCATCCTTAATCAGCAACAAAAGGTTTAGAATCATTGTTTTTCCTACACACAGACTAATGACATCCTAGCGTAAATAATTAAATATTATAATCATGACAATAGGAAAAATTATTGTAGGTTTCCCTCTCAGACTCGTGGCTGTCCCAAATGGTGTATTAAGCCTACTTTTGTCTTTGTGTCAGGTAATTCCATAATTCAAAGTACAGGTAATGTTGGTTCTGCCTCAGTCTGGGCAATGGGAAATACGTCACTGTTACTTGCAGCCCTGGTCAGTGTGTACATCTAGTTCTGAAGAACTTATACCTATAAAGAAATACAAATCAGGCAAATTTTTGCAGAATTATAAAAATAATGAATTGCTCTATATATGAAGGGACTTAGCTATGTGGGACAGATGAGTCTCTAAGCTCACAGTATGTTTGAATGAGATGAGGATACAGATGTTATTTATTCACAGTGAATAGACATGTAAAAAGGGATCTTAAAGTAATTTCTGTCAGCTCTGAGCTAAACAAGAACAAAGAAGTATATGAGCACTGGATTGGGTGCATGGAGGCCTCAAAGGATAATATGAGTTTGGAAATCAGATTCTGGTAGCAGTCAGGAACAAAATACTGCCAATTGTTTGGACTCCTGTAACAACTTGTTAGAAATGGGGTTAGATGTTTAGACATCCTTCATGCATTTCATTTGCATTTAGTTGATTACAAAATATAAGACTTTTTTCCTTTTTAAGACATACTTGTAACATCTTGACTATTTGCCTTTTTCTGGAGCACCATTCAAAGATTGGTTTCACGTTCATGCCACTACTAGACAAATTTTCTGAATTTGCATGGATCCTGGCATTTCTCTGTGCCTTCATGGTGTTTATTAATGCAGTGTAATGCATTGAAGAACTTTCTGTCCTCCTTAATATCTTTTCAAAGCCTCCTTTTTACTTTACTATGGATGTTTTAGAGATAGAGATTTAAATAGTCATTCTGTTGCTGAATACTCATTTAACATGTTGCAGCTGATCCTGGTGGAGTGCTGTGTACAACTTAAGTATCAACAGTGGGGTTTCAACAGAGCTCAGAGTTGCTGCAAATTTCAGTTCTTGGCAAGAATGTCAATTTTGTATGTGCCAAGTGTCTGTTATTTAACCAAGCAGAGGATATTGAGTTACTGTAGCAGAAGCAAGATGTATGATTCATGTTTGCATATCCTTCTTCAAAACAGAAACAAAGAGATCTCACTTTTAACACGTCATGCTTCTCTCACTAGCCTTTTCCCATTCACATTGCCATTATTTGGCAATAAAAATAAAATGATTAGCTATTTATTCACTTATTTAGTGAGATGGGCAGCAGAGTATGCTGCCAGGTACTAAACCAAACTAGGTAGGACCAAAAACTGCAGCAGCACAGTATGCTTTTGAAAGTTGGGGAGTGATTCTCTGTGTTGTAAAAATTCTGTCATTAACAAATACAGTTTATTTTGGATAATAATTAAAAATCATATTTGCAAAACAATCATAATTTAAAATCAGACATTTTATTTTAGGCTCTTATGCTGGTTTGGATGGTGATGAGTTTTCATTTGCTTAGGGTTCTTTGCTTTGGTTTGTATGTTTTTTTATTTTTTTGTCTTTTTTTGGATAATTACTTTTTTGCTTTTGAAAAGATTTTTTTTTTTCAAAAGTTATAGTTGAGTGCAGTTTGAATTTGATGCTGTTCCTTTAACATTTTATCTTAAGACTGTGGTCACTGTCAAACCAGATCAGCTCAATGTCCTGTTTAACCCAGTTTTGTCAGTGTGCCACTGGCCACCCCTGCCTGCTGCAGCGAGCAGGGCAGTGTGCACTCCCACCTGTGCCAGCTCCTTTTGAGATATTTAACAACTCACCTGGCTGTTGCTGCCTGCCAACTCTGCTTACTCTGGGCTGTTGGTTGGAGGTTGTGAATGAGCTTCTTGGGACACAATGAAGTTCTCTACAGAAATGCTAATCGGATTTTCCTGATTCAGCTGTCCTAGATGAGGGTGGTTGTTGAGTCCGTTCAAAATATAATGAAATGGGTACATACATGGATAATTCACTTCAGGACAGAGATTATTTTTGCTGTAAGAAAACTCAGCCTGTGCTGAAAAGAACACTTAGTGTGTGCTTCATGTTCATTTCCAGATTAATTTTTAGGCATCTGGAGGTGGCAACTGACATGAATTAAACATAAGTAAAATCCCTCTGGTTAAAAGCAGGGACTACAATGCTATAACGTGGCCTGTCTGCAGTATGGCTTTTCCCCCCTTTGCCCACAAATAGCCATGACCCTTGCCTTGAATGCTTGGTAGCTTCATGCGATCAGAGAATCATGTAGTTATATGCACCCCCTTGGTAGGGGCCAGCACTTGGCACACAAGAGTAAGTCATGGATAAGCCCGTGGATAAGCAACACTGCTATGGACTACAGGAGCCTATTAAAAAGTGACATGTACAGTCTCTTCAGTTCATTTGTAGCTATTCATTTTTATTCTTTTGAATTAAGATCCAAAAGACATTTGAAGGATTATTAGTGTTTCAACGGGCTGAAAAATGTGGTCATCTTAGATCTGTATGACAGCATTTCCAGTATATTGTCTAGCATATTCTGTGTAACTGTGTAAAATTCTGTGTAACTTCAAACTCTTGGATAACTGTAAAAGTGACTTGACTTAAAATGAATATAACAATTGTGGCCAAATAGCAACACTTATTTTGCATTTTATCAAAGCTTTGCATTATTTAGTCTAGGATTTTATAATTTACCTTAGGGTCCTGGTTAGCAGGAGGCACTGGTTCCAAAAAGCATTTGTTGCTGACCTGTGGGTCTAGAAAATAGGACAGAAAATGTAATTGAAGCCAGTTTGACACAGTTTTCGTATTCTATTTCAGATGGAGTCACTGGTGACAAACTGGTGGGGTGGGTATGAAGTAGACAGCTTAGTTTTTATCAGCTATACTGCACTGTTCAAGGAAGGCAGATTTCCACTTTGTGTAAAATAGGCAGCATTTTGCTTTCTTTATACAACTTCTAAAGAAGGGTGTCATGTATTTGTACAAAAGATTCATGCTAATTTTTCCATACTCAGTGGCTTAGGCTAAAATAATTAATTTGCTAATGTTAATTGTACGGAGTGAAGCAACCAAATGTCTAAATGCTTGCTTGAAGCAATAGGGAGTCAGTATTGTAGATCTCAAAATTGGAAAAGGCCTATCCATACATAGAACAACTGTGGACATTGATTTTTCACAAAGCTTCCCAATTATTTATTTTTTTTCCCAATATTCTTTAAATCTTTGTTAACCTATTTTGTTACTAATATGTCAACTTTTAGTTAGAATTATTGAAATTACATGATAAAAATGGTTTCTGTTCTTATTATCTAAGGTTGTGGACAGAAGTTACAAATGGATAAAGCAAAAAAAGAATTCCAGTTTATTAAATATACATATGTAATTTCCGTGGGTCATGGTAGGGCAGAAGTGAATGGTAAAGTTTGCATTTTGGTAACAACAAAGAAAAATTTTAGCAAGCTTTGTTTTCTAACTAAGATGAAAGATATATGTTTTGGTTTTTTTCTGTTCCCTTTGTGATAAGTTTTCTCATCAAGGTCTGTGCGTCCCCCCCACCCCCACCCATCTCCCCCCACACAGGGTAATTTTCCAGGTTCTGCACCATTTTATCATAATATTTATATTCTTAGAATAATTTCTGAGATTAGATATTCAGTGGGAATGAACTGCCAAAGTCCTTGTTTGATCTGTCCTTGAATCTGTTATGAAATTGAGGGTATAAGACATAATTGTATTTTTCTTGAGTATTTAATTCTAGGAAATAAAAGCAAATTATATACATCATAGTACTGAAGTGTTTGGATTTGAATTCTTTTAGAGGAAGAAGAGGTATTATTTTGGTGATCAGTGCTGCAGAAGTACAGAGAAAAGTAAGGGAAAATGCTTTCAGTAATGCATAAAACTGAGGAACTGTAAAATAAAGGAACACAAAGGATACAAGAGTTGAAAGAAAAAAAAATGATAAAGAAAACCAGCAGATGGGGATTTTGGGGAAACCAAAGAAGTAACAGAAATAGCCATGCTTTGTTTTCATGTACCGCTTGGCCTTAAAGCTGTGTTAGGCTAAAGTGTCTTTTTTATCAGAGCAGTGGGTGTTGCAGAGATTATTTCAGTGGCGAGTCTGTGCAAAGATGAATGTGCTTCTGTTTCCCTCTGCTGATTAGCACAGTCCCAAATGGCAAGTGTGATAAACCCTGGTCTTTTGATGCCCTTTTTTTCTCTTCAACTCAAAGACTCTGAGATCACAGGGTAATTTTTTTCCCCTAACAAGACACTGGTGTTTTCTCCTGCATTCTTCATAAATCAGACATTTAAAATACTTAAGACTGTGTCCTTACATTTCCTGTTTCCATGGAATCTATAGGAGGTTTAAAGTATTCCAGGATGCCCTGCCAGCCCTTAAAGCCATTATCAGATTTTCAGTCTCTTGTGTCTCACTTAGATCTTCTGAGGTATATTGCATAGCTGTTTTCAGCTGAGCAACTCTGCATGAGGAGCTCTTAAACGATGCCTTCGAAACTTCCTGTATTCCTTTGATTTCACACTGGGTCTATTTTTTGCATCTTACTGACATTTGTCATTCCCTTGAGGCAAGTACTTCAGCATATACAACACCCACAGCTAGATAATCACAAGCTTGGACCTGTGACTACTTAAAGTGAAGTCTTTTTAAAGAAATAAAACTGAAGAAAGTGTTCTTGCAGTTAGAGACTGAGACAGCATCAGAGGGAAGGCAGCTATACATTTTACGTAAGGACTGCCTTTCTGAAACCCCAGTGTCTCCATTTTTGTTTTTAGGTGGCTTCCTTTAAGTCCACCACACCCTAACCTTTTTCTCAACTTGTACAGAGTCATTGCAGTGCAGGCCAGCAGGACTGTTGCTGAGTGCATCCGACAGCTCTGCATGCTTGCTGTACACGAAGACAAGCCATGGTCATGTTAAAGATTTCTGACTACGTCTGCCATTTTCTTCACTGGAGCCAGACTCTGGACCTGAGAGCGAACTAGTCAGAAACCATGGCTGACTGCTTTGGCCTGGCAAAACATCACTGTTGAATAGAATGAACCTCCTGGCAAAGGAGAATACAGCAGAGTTTAAATCTACTGTAATAATGTTTTTAAAATATATATATATTTATTTATTTTGTCATGCCACCTTTAAATGTAATTACTGAAAGGTTTTTATTGTGAAGAATCCCTTTCTGCAGCACGTATTTCAAGCATTCCCCCGTGAGCTGTAAGCTGAACAACCAGTAAGTTGCTTGATTGTTATGCAGTGCTAAAACATAACATAGCTTCTGTGCGCTAATGTAATTGTTCTGTTTGGTTCATTTAAAATGTTCATTTAAAATTTAAAAGGAGGATAAAACATAGCAAATAAAAGAATGCCAGAGAACAGTGAGTAAGAGACAATTAGGATCTCTTACTGTGGGATGGGAGATCAGAGGTCTTGACTTTTGCAAGAGGAAACAAATTACAGTCTAGGGCCAACAAGCTATGACCAAGGCAGTTTGTTGTGAAATATAGAAAGGCTATGCTAGGCGGTCAGTAATTATGAGCAAGTTTCCACATTTGGCAGCAGTACCACTGGAAACACTCCTCCATCCATCATCTCTTGCATGGCCGTGGCACACCAGCTCCCTCCGGTGTGCTGGCGGCCATGTTGGTGGGCCCACGCTGTGAACTGCTGTTCAGGTCTGCTGAACAGTCACTCAGCATGTTTTTTAGGAAGGGCACAGGAGGAGATTTGGTAGATTAGGCTGCCTGAGCTGCATCACAGGGTGGTCCTGCGAGCTGTTGTGCAGATATGACCAAGGCAGCAAAGTAAGGACGAGGATGGATGCTTGTGGGGAGGGACGCAGCAGCCATTAGGCAGTCTCCACAGCTGTTGAACTGAAGTGTATGGTACTTCGGTGTCCTGATATCCTTACATGGCCACAACTGCACATTATACAGCGTTTGCAAATTGCTCCTAATTTTCTGGAGTGTCGGATGGGCAGGTTCACTGTTTTTTGTCCTGTGATCTGTTTGTGTGAGCAAGAATACATTTGCCCAGGAAAGAAGTGAAGTTCCCACTGCTTCTGCCTTCTGCTGCCACCCACCCTGCCTCATCCCTCTGCCCCACAGCAGCCAGGGGGGCCAGGCAGGCCCTGGGGCATGCAGGGTCAGGCCCTGACAGCTTCCTGATGTGTTTTGGATGCTTCTTGTGCTGCCATTATGCCATTAATCCATAGGGTATGCCTCTGAATACCTAGATAACCTAGAGATCTGAAACCTGATTGTGGCTATACATGATAATTTTTTTTGTAATTTCTTGCTCAGCTTTCCTTCTGAAAGTATTTTTTGGGGATGATGTAGTTAAGTCTTCCCAGTGTTTCCTGTGAATTGATTCCCATCAGTTCTAAGAAAGATTAGCTTGTTCACATGAGCCTTGATCCTGATATTTCATTGAGATAATACTGTACTTGGTGTTAAACACAAGGCATAAAGGGTTGAATGTGATCCAGCATTCAGCAGGAGACCCATGAGGAGCATGCACCAGTTGGCTGATGTGTTTTTGGAAATCTGCTGAGGAGCAGTCACAGACCTTATTGGATGACAGTTTTTGCGACTGAATAACCCTATCGGGCTGTCTGGAAGGGGACAAAGAATAGTATGAGATGGCCCTTTCCAATAAGTACTTTTCTAGAAAGAACTGTAATTCAAATGCCTGCCAAGTATGAAAAATAAATAAATAAAATTCTCCTCTTCCTCGCCAGAATCGATCCTAATTTGCACCAAAGCAAACGTGAGCAAAGCTGAAGCAAAATCAGCGCCAGGACTGCCTAAGTAAATCCTTAAGCTTCAAAAACATTAAGAAAGACACAGAACAGAGAACAAAGAACAATAATTAAAAACCCTTAAAACATTGTTAAATATTTGCATTCTCTTCGTCTTACGCCATGATAGGATTCTACCAGATAGAGCCCTTTTAAACATAAAAAGAGAAAGGATTAAGAAATAGGGTCAGCAGTATTGTTCTTACTGTGGATGAAATCCAACCCAGTTGGAGTCAGTGGAATTTCAGCTATTTAATTCAGTAGGGTCAGGATCTGACTTCAGGTTTCCATTGTTTATAATGACCTGGACATTATATGTCTGGACACTATTTCAGTACAGGAATTAGTTTCCACTACCTAAATATTTTTCATGCTTGTGAAGATCAAATGCAGTCATTCTGCCACTCTTCATTTGTGCTGAATATTAGTTTTGTTTCTTAAATTTTAATATTTTCTGTTAGCCATCAATCAAAGACAGTAGTAAGAGAAGCCAATATAAAACAACAAAGTAACTGTCTTTACAGGACAATTTTTCCATGTGTGATATTACAAGGGAGAAATAGGGCTATTTTGGAAATGTACAGGACAAAAGCAGAGCTTCAGTTTTGTGGAAGGTACATGCCTGTAGATAATCTTCCTTACCGTGTTGAGTATAAATGCCAAATTCCAGTTTGAGCTGGTATGTTATCACAGCACTTCAATTTACGGCCTTTTACAACCAGCCTTTTACAGTAAATGGACTGTAAATCTGGAAAAAAAAAAAAACCCTCTCAGTATACCAATGGAAACTGCAAAAATCTTCATGAAAGAGTAAACTTCCTGAAAAGTAACTCTTGAATGGAAGGGGGATTTAGCAATTTTAGGTCAATGCTAAAACTGTACAATTGTGTGTTGGCTCATGTCTTGATATTGACATTTTTAGAATGACGCAGAAGAGTTAGCTATTGGCAGAATTATGCCTTGCTCGGTTTAAAGCCCACTACCCAGTGATCTTGTCAGCATTTGTCAATTGGTTGGCTTTTCTCACTGTTGAATCCCTCGGGAACATGTTTTATTTCCTTCGTGCTTATTTTCCTTTTTTTTTTTTTTTTTTTGTCAGGTGAGCAGTTTTGCAACATCTCAGATGTAATTTCTACATGTATTCTGTGAATTTAATTTCAACTTTAATTTCATTCAACTGTCTCTTTCATAGGATTTTCCCTACCCCACAATTGTTTTTATAATTCCAGATGGATAATTGTGAGCTAGATGGTTGTACGTCGGGGGAGGCAAGAGAAGTAGGTGGTATGCACTGGGAGAAGGGATTTGAAAAGTGCTGCAGGGATTGGCAAGGAAAGGAAGAAAGGCAGAATCTTGTGAGAATAAATTGCTATGTCTTTAATTTAGCTTTAATTCAAATGCATGAATCCCTATATGTTGTTTTTTAATGTGATATAGTACAGCTAAAGATACACTAGTGGTGCATACAAGAGAGAGAAAAGAAGGCCTTGCTTTTCCTGAGGGGATATAAAGTCTTCCCATTTTCCTAGATTCTTGTCATCTCTGCACTCCAAATTAAATTGGAATAATAAATAAAAAATCCACTGTATAGCAGGGCAAAGGTTTCTTCTGTAGATCTGTCTTGTTAGCAAGTGTTATACTTCTCTGTGGAGATGCTTACCGATTCCTGCTGATTCATTATGGCAGGAGTGGCTCGTTAACTCTTGCCAGAAAGACAAGTGACAAGTGTGGCTTTCTTGTGAAAAAGAGCAGAAGGGCTGAGGCTGACCTCCCTGCAGCCAGTGCAGATTCTGTTCAGAGTCATATGGGATGCTGACACCGGAGGCTGATTTGGATTTTATCAAAGCAAAGTTCTGTTTTGAAAATCTTCAAGCAGCTGATCAAACATCCTCATCTAATGAGATACAGGCAGACAAACAGCCACTTAGGCTATCGCAGACATAGTGCACGGGTGCAGAACTTGGAACAGCACTTCCTGCGCAGTGAAACATTTGTCCTTGTTTTGGCAGCTTGCTTGGTGGGATTGTTCAACTCCATGTGTTGTGGGCTAATTGTGACCCAAAACTTGGCCATGTGAGAACTTTCTGAGAGAGCATAACTTGATCTTGTGTAGCAAGCGGGCAACTTGTGAGGTAAATTATGATAACAGTCACAGCTTTTGTAGTACATTGATTTACTTACAT
Source organism: Anser brachyrhynchus (assembly GCF_964034855.1). Classification (NCBI taxonomy): domain Eukaryota; kingdom Metazoa; phylum Chordata; class Aves; order Anseriformes; family Anatidae; genus Anser; species Anser brachyrhynchus. Next base: position 83,049,248 of record NC_137694.1, read on the forward strand.
AAATGTGTGTATATTGTTTATACTTATATGTATACACACGTATATGACACCCACATTTCTCCCTTTTAGCCTCCGCTGCCTTCTGCATGCTGTATTACATGTGATTGTCATGGTGCACAGTGAAAACATATTCTGAAGGGTACAAAGATCCCTCTGTGCTCGGTTTGTATCTTGTTCTCATGCTCAGAGTTTGAAAGGAATTTTTTCCTACAACAAAAGGGAAGTTTCTGGTTCTCTCGACAGTGTGAAGATTGGTGTGCTTCCATGAGCTCATTATTAAATTTCAACTAATAAGTTTATGTTTTTTTCAAGTACCTGTGTATACTCTAGCCTTCGGCTGGCTGGCTGTGCCATACACTTTAAAAGCTTCAGCAGCTGAAGTATTTTAAGTAACAAAATTGTATGTGTATGCAGCATAGGAGGGTTTTATCCTGTCCCGTGATTTAAAGAAGGCAAACTAAATTGCATAACAAAGTCCTTTTCATAGATAGCCATGTAAAGATGATACTGACCAACTGTAAATGAAATAAAAATTAAATCAAACCAGGACATTTGAACTTTCAAAGCTGTAGTTCCATAGCTTACTTATTGAGACAGTAAGTAGGTCAGCTATTTTTTTCCACTGGTAAAACTGAATGGTTTTCTTAAAGTTTCCATGTAGCTTTCAGGTGTCATGGCACATCCTGGTGTGTTTTAGTAGTGTCTGAATAGGCAAGATTGTTACAGCACAGAAGCATTGGCTATTGTTATTCATGTGCACAGGGAGAGAAGAAGGAATATAGTTGTTGCTTCAACACTTATCTGAGGCTACTACTTTTAAAATTTCTCCGTTACTCCAGCAAATTGAAATTTTCCTCTTATGCTTTCCTTCATCTATTTAATGGTAGAATTGGCTATCAACAGATACGCTGCTCATAGAATGTGATTTAGCTTTCAATTGCTCTCCATGTTGTAACATCACCTAGAAATTAGTTAAGGTTTCCATTAAAGTTCGTATAAAGTATTTGTTCAACTACATGTAAATACCTAATTAGTACTATGCTAAATGGTTTATTTTTCCTCTGTCTGCTACAGTATACCCTGAAAATTACTCTTTTCCTTTAGTGTACTGGTTGTTTCAGAGTACCTTTTGCATGTGTGCATTTCCAGTTACAATAATTCATACATTTTGTACACAATTTTAATCACTTGAAAAGCTGAATTAGTCTTTTAATTATTAATAAGGTGAAATCCATTGATTTTCTCCAGTTGTTCAAACATGAGTCTGGCCTAATCCTGCCTCAGGGTTGAGGGGCACTGAGATGAACAGCAAATCCTTGAGCTAAACATTCATTTCATGGGATTTAAAGTGTGGAAGGGAGGAGGAGGGAGGCAGTTCTCTTTTTTTCTTCTTCTCCTATGACCTTTCCTTTTAGCTTTTTCCATTTTCTCATATGCAAACATATTGTTGAAAATTATAATTGTATGATCACAAAAATAAGGGAAAATGGAGTGGTTTGAAAAAAAAATTGTTCCAAGGCAAGTTTACTACGTACTTAAGTCTACACGATTTATGTGGCTGTCTGCACAACTGATGAAAGACCTGTGGTGCAGAAGGCTTTACTACCGAGACATACAGCTAATAAGGGAACCTGTGAGTATTCTAGCACATAAACGTGCATAAGATAATGCAGGACTGGTGCGCTCTGTTAATGCACATGTTTATGTGAGGTTTATCCTATGATTAGTGTCAGATTTTCCCTTTTGTGTGAAGGACTTTTCACTAAAGCCTCTGGCTCAGCTGCAGTTCGGTGGTTTGATGCAATTTTGTCACAGTTTATTTCTTTAATTGATCTGATCCTCCTTGTTCTTTACGTATGACCCTAATTACTTAAACTTGGCATCCATCCATCCTCTAGAAGTCAAATAATCTGTTTTATTCCTTTTTCTTTTATCAGTTTAGTTTTGCTTTAGCTCAGATTCCCTGATGTTGTATTACTATAAGACATCTCTTCTATGAAGTCTGAATTCAAGGTAAAGCCGTTTTAAAAGAAAGGCAGGGGAAATAAAACTCAGCAACCACACAGAATGTGGTGTAAAAACCTCCACAATTTATTACCGTAAAAATATGTAAATTGAAGGTGTCTTTGATACCTTTCTGGAAATCAGTGCCAAACTACTGAGCTTTGCTCTATTATTTTCCAAATCTTTAGCCTCTGTTTGAACAGAGCCTTTTCAAATACTCAGAATCCCTGATCTTGGGACTTAATTCCCAAAATGATATAAGCATTTCAGAAAGCATCCATGAATATAACAAGTTCAAAGTGGCAAGTATCAGTACCTCAGTTGTGCACAGGAAGACAGTATCCATCTTCTCTGAAGAGAAATAGTGTTTTTCACTGCTGCCACTAAAGGGAAGCCTCCTTTGGGACCTTGTTAGATGCTTTCATGTGAGGACCATTTGACCCACTTCTGACTAGTGAGCAGGCTTAGAAGGCAGTAGTTGTTGGGGGTATGCCTTTGGCTGATCTCCTCCCCCTCTTTGCAGTGAGACAAAACCCTCAGTGGAATATATTAGGGATAATAACGGGGTAAAAATGTCAGTTAAAGAAGGGTGATGGATGGAGTTCCTAGATGAAAATAATAATAATAATAAACAAAAATCTTCACAAGGTGTCTCTGTGTTTACCAGAAAGGCAGCATCAGGATAACTTCTGATGCCCATTTTAAAACAAATGACAAAGGGATATTTGTAGAACTATTTTTTTGTTTGTTTGTTTTAATAACAGAAATAGTATTAATTACTGGATATCTCTTAACATGGATTTATAAATCAAGCTCCAATTTTCCTTTTAACATGATGATATCTGTTTTATGAAATTGAAGCATATATTTCTTAGAAGAAAGTTGATTGGTTTTTGACTGCTTGTTACCAACAAAGAAAAGAGATGGACTGCTTTTGAAGAGTGTGTATACCTAAGCCATCTGAGAACAGGGTGGTATAACAAAGCAGTTGTGTGGTAGGAAAACCAACAGCGAAATAATTCAGAATATGTACATGTGACGGACTCTTTATGTCTGATATCTAAGAAAAAAAAAAGGTTCAGTCATAACACTGTTTCTTAGCCAAAACAAAATGCCTATTATTTTTTCCATCTCAGCAGGTTCATTCTTTAGCCAAATACAGTCATTTTGGTGTTTTCCTGCAGAAAAGGCCACTGCAAGGCAACCATTTTGAAATGGGTAATATCTGCTTTCTTTTAAGATACTGAAGGTCTACAGAGTCTTTTTAGTTTTTTTGCATGATGCAGCAAGCCTTCGTGCAGGAGCCAGTGATTTCTGGATTATGAGATTATTGTGTTTGTGTTCCTGGGAAAGCTGGTTTTGATGCATGATTTCCTCCCCAGTCACCTCTAAATATGCAAGACTGGATCTACAGCACTGCACGTGGAAGAGATCAGAAATAAGTCACTTCTGAAAAACTGATTTATGTTAAGCTGTGTATAACTACATCAAATATGAAATATTTTCCTTTCCTGCCACTGGGTTTACTCATGAATAATCTTTCTGACTCTTGTACAGATCAAAGTAATAACTTTATCAAGAGAGGGAAGCCAGAGAAACCAATTAAATTGTTGTGGCAAGTAGAAAACAAGCAAGGGAGAGAAATCTTTACAAAACAGAAAATTCCTGCTGTTGCTTGGTACTCAGAAGTCCACTTAAACATTGGATATTTAGGTCGTATTTCAAGGTGTCGTTTGTACTGTCAAACTGGAAACCAAGAGATACATGTCCGTAAGAAAAATTGTTCCCTAGTATCTTTTGAATGCTTGTCAGTGCCTTTCAAATAAAAGTATGGCTGAAAAAACAACCAAAGAGATAAAACCAGAATGCAGAGACAGTGTTAGGCCTGAGGAATCCAACAGGATGTAAGATGAAGACATCTGTAGCTGAATAAAGACACCGCCTTTAGGAGATTATCCTGAAATGATTGCAGCTGCCACCAGAGAGCAGGAGTGCCAGATGCTGCCATAGCCCCCAGGGGAAGCGGCTGTGTGTGATGAGTTGTCGGAGAAAGGAGGCTTGGAAGAACAGGCGTCCTTCTCCAGATCTTGAAGTAGGAAACCGGGCTGTGACAGCCCTACCCTTAGTCTTTGTCACCAGTGAGGGAAAATCTGCTGTAGGCCTTTTGCCATCAATTATCTTTTTTAGTATTTGAGATGTGATTTCATGTCAGAAATAACTAAGATGATACCTTCTACAGATAGTGAAAGCTCTTTATGGAGACTTTGAACTGAAAATGTGTGTTGCTCCATAAAGCGTTACGATTTTTAATTTGTTAATTATATGTTTCATGCATTTGGAAGCCAGGTGATAGCATTTTTATAATATAAATGGTGCATTGTTGCAGGAAAATTATGTATTTTTGATTTATTAAGTATAGTGCAGTTCAATTTATGTACAGGAATCAAGTATAAAGCTGTGTCAGCTTTGTGGATGAAGCATTTGAAGTAAGATCCGGGAAAGCTGAAGAAGCTCTTCACCAGTTGGACAAACCAAGAAGCTGAAGATTGCTCAGCAGATTGTTCTTGTGTGTAGAAGCTAAGTTATGGCAATTCTGGGTTTGTTTTAGTAGAGTACTGACCGAATTTTCAGAAGAGATTTTTCCGCATCTTCAGTTGTCTCATGGTCAGCCTGTCGTTTTGAAAGTTCGTTAGAATTCCAAAAACAATCTGAAAGTCATTGTTGTTCTGAAGAAACAGGTGATTTTTCTGAATTCGTCCTCAAATTCTTGAAGAGAAGGCATGTATGATAGTCTTTAAGTAAACATCCCTTTCTTCTCTTTACTAGCTAACACTAAGAAGCTGTAGTTTTATGCTTGTCTATTAGTGCATGTACTGGAGTGGTGACTTTGGTGCCTCTAAAGCAATCTGACCTTCTTTTATTATTTAATGGTAAGTCTTTAAAAAGAAAAGAACAAACAAAAATCCAAACACCCATAACTGTGATAAAAACTTGAAAATGTGAACTCGGAGACATCAAAAATACAAGATTTTATTAATCTTGTGTTGCTCTTAAAATGATTCAAACTTCCTTACATGTTTTTGACACCCCAATGCCTTTTCTCATCTGCATATAACTGGGGAGCTTAGAACCAAAAAGTGGGAATCAGGGCTTTCAGATTTATATCAGGAATTCTTCAATTACAGTGAAGCAGAAAGGATTTTTGTGATAGTGTCGTTTAGAAATTCCTTAGGATGACAAAATGATTTATGTGTATATAGTCTGATTTTAATGTACTTTCTGTTAAAGTTTACCTATACATGAAAAAAGTTTTTTTAGTTCTATTTTTTTTTCTTTTGTCTGCCTCTATGTTTATATTGGTATTGAACTACTAATTCTCCCTCCCTATTACTGTTTTCACATCAATTATTTTACTGCACATGCACTTAATTATGCTGTAAGAAACTTCCTTTACTCGCTTGTTCAACCCACTCAGCATGTTGAGCTCCTGATTTTAATATCTGTCTCAGAGTTCACCATGTCATATGTCTTATAGACAGAGTTTATAGAAGATAACCCATATGTCAGATAATAACATCACCATCCTATCCTGTTGACCTCACCCTTTGACCCTACGATGGATAGATTGCTGTCTTGCACAGTCACAGTTGCTAAAGTGTCCTGTCCACTGCCAATTAGGATGGATGTCCTGAATTTTCCAACATATACAAAATACTTTAGCCAATCAGCAGTAGGCTATTGTGCCATTTGTCTTCATCTTGCCAACTTCATTTTATATTGTGAGGCAAGCAAGGAAAATGGAAGTACTTTCCTGGCCCAGCCGTGCTGTAATGCTAGAGAGCTAGAGAATAACATGATTTTCTTCTCTGAGTGGTAAGCAGTTCAACATAATGATGGCAGATCTCGACCATCAGGCTTTAAAGTGACAAAAACAGGAAACGAGTTTGTGTATCAAGCAGTCTCACCTAAATGCAGTCTAGAAATTGTTAAAAAGAAAAATTCTAACTCAGTGTTACTTGTATGGAGTTTGAAAAAGGCTCCATGTTCTTTATGTATTATATACTTTTTCATAATATTAATGTTAATCACTTAGATTACATTCTGTTTAATGATACGTAGGTCATATTCTGTGCAGTTCAAGTCTGAACTCAGTTATTTCTGGGCAGATATATGTAGCCATAATTAACTAAGAATAAAGTATTTCTGTATGCTTTCTGCAGTCTAATTTTATCAGAAGTTTTGGAAGAAGACAGGTTTTTGACTCCTTAGAAAAAAAAGTATTGTCTAGTTCCCAAGCGAACATATTTATGGGACCATACTATAAATGGTGCTGGCCTTAAGTTATTTTATAATTAGCTTGGCATTCACCCCAGAAGGCAATGGGATGATAATGCAGTTCATGTGTAGGTGCCACAACTTTTGTCCACAGCTCTGTTCATGGTCTGAAACTTCTGAATGAATGTCAGGAGCAACTTTGAAAAGACTTGTGCTGCAGCAGACAGTATTTGAGCTGACAGAAATTTGCTTTAATTCCATGCTATCACTGAAGAAAAGCTACCGTTTCTTTGAGAAGAGCATATGCAGACAGTATTTTAAAGTACAGTGAGCCTAAGTTTCTTGTTCTTGTTATCAAACAACTCTTCTCTGTGTGCAGGGCTTCAGATTAGTTCCATTCACGTGTGTTTCTCAGCTAATTACTGGCAAAGCTTGCCAGTACCCTCTTGAGGCAGTTCTGGGCTCTGGAGTTGCATTTCTGCGTAGTGTGATGCCTTTGACTTGCCACCTACTGGGGCTTTACAGGACTGTCAATACCAGAGCTGCAGAGTGGACTCTGGACTTGTTACCTCTGTGGTTAATGGATTGTTAATCTAAGCTCTTCTCAGCTTTAGCGGTCTCCTTTAAGCTGTGGTAAGTCTGCTGGGACCTTCTATCAGGAGGCCCTGCAAGAGGATGAACAGCAATTTCAGAGCTGAATCCGCCTGCTCTGTCTGACGTGAGTCAGCAATATTTCATGATTATTTGCATCAGAAACCGATAGCTCTCACAAAGTCATAGACATCTGACCTTTATTGATCTTTAGAAAGAGATCATTGACCAAAGATATAAATGTTGTCTCTGTGGAGACACGTGCAAGTAAAATCTTGCCACAGACGCAAAACCCATCTAATCCTTGTGCAGATAAGCACTTCTACATAATTGTGATCTTTTTGATACAGCCCCCCCCAGCATCCCTGCCTAAGTAATGATTTAGATCAATTTCTGGGGTCAACTCTAAGTGGTATGGAATAAATTGTAGAAAGTAAGGGCAGAAGAAAAAACTCTGTTGGTCTGCTTCCCATCTCATTACCTGTGAAGGATTGTTCCCCATTGGATATTTTCTAGTGATTTGTCCGTTCCGCTCTTAAAAGTTTCAGGGCCTGGATTTCTGCTACATCCTTTGAGAGACTGGTCTTAATGTATCTTCTTGCCAGGAATTTTGACTGTTCTTTATTCTTCTTGAGACTTTTTTTTTCTTCCTTTTGTTTTGCTGTTACCTTTAATAATGTTACACTAAGTTTAATTACGATTTGAAAATGTTCTATAATGAATGAGTGAGCTTTCATTTACAGCAGATATTTAGAGTTCTATTTGTAAGTATTTGTAGCTTCTAAATCAGGATTTTAAAAGTCTTTCTGTTTTACAGGCCCCAAATAATCTTTGTGTTATTCAAGTTTATCAGTATCTTTTTTTCTAAAAATTGTACAGGAAATAACATAGGTTTGTTGTGGTGCCACAGCCAGCAGTATCAGAGGATTTATAACCATCTGGCTTTTCTAGTTGACTCTCCTTTGTGTAACAAAAGCTATATTAGACTTTCTGTAGACACTGTATTGTTGTATTACTTCCTAACCCAGTCGCCAAAATGAAGTGATCAGTAAGCAAACTTGTGCTTACCCTGGTACAAAGGAAATCCTATTCACTGTCTTTTGGTCTTTAGAAAGTCATGGTGGTTTAAAATTTATCCACAGAACTTGATTTATCTTGCTTCATCCATTTGAATATGTATAGTGCTAGAAATATTACTCTGTCAGTAATATTAGGGGATTTTTACTCCAGAAATCATTTGAAGTGGTACATCTACATTTTGCTTATCTGATATACATGACAGTGAAATTTGAATATTGGCTGGATATTGCATGCTGTCCAATTTCCAAAAATCCATTACTGCACACACATTCAAGTTGTTGATAATCTCAGCACTGCAGGTTTTTCATCAGTTAACAGCCAGAAAAACATAATTTCAATAAACATGAAGGTGTTTGTGGGGAGGAGACATACTTACATCTTTTGTCCACAAAAGCAGAAATCCAGGATCTGACTTCCATAAGCCTAATTTCATGTAAAGAAGGAAGAGCTGGCCAAAATAATTGATCCTGGTTATATTATTTAGTATTTTTCCACCTTCTAGATATTTCCTTGGACCTACTTACACTGTTGCTCTACTTATTGTCGTAGCAGAGGAGAGCCCTGTGGACATGCCTCTGGAAGGTCAATGAGGTGCTGACAAGTCTGTGCTTAAATACCTGGGACCACCTGGTGGCAAAGACAAAATGTGTTTTCAACAGTGTGTCATGTAAACTTGATCTGATGGAGGAACAAGCTTAATTGTGCGTAGAAAAGTAATTTGTGATTTGAACTGAGATACAAATTCTGCTTTTGTTGTACCCTTTCCTTACAAGCCCAGATTCACTGGCAAAGTAAAAACATTTGTGATGATTAAACACAAAGTAAGAAAATGGACAATATCTGTCCAATCTTGACAATGTTATTTTCATTCAGGTCCTTAGTGGAATCAAGAAAGCATTGTATTTGTACAAAAGGAGCATGTTTTAGAAAAAAAGATTCAATACAGCACCTGAAGGGAAATCTGTATGTTACTGCTATTTCAACTCGCTTTGTTTGTTTTCTCCTAATTTCCTGTCACTAAGTAGCAAAGTAGCATCACTCAAAATGAAACCAGTGTACAGAAAGCTAAAAGGCATGATAAAGGTTCCTTACAGAGTTTATCCATTGACTTCAGTAGGAGTAGGAGAGACCATAAAACCTTAACTTGAATTCACTAGAGGTTTTAAAAGCCCCTTAGGTTTCAAATTACTTGAAAAAAAATTGATAGTGCAATTTGATGTTGGTATTTTGGCTCTGACCAGTCCTTCACGTGTAAGAGTAGGACAAGTAAGAGTCAGGCTTTGTTTTCTTGGGGTCTATCAACATGCACATTTGTGTCACTAACTGTGCAGTGTAGGGAATCAAATTCATTGTGCCAAAGGCATTCCTGGTTTCCTACTTAAAGGTGAATTTCTATCCTTTGGTTAATGAAAATCACTTTTTTCCTTTGTGAATTTCCTTGTTTTGTTTTTTAACTCTGAGCTGATCCTTTCCAAATGTCATAGTGCTGTGTGAAGATCTCAGATTCATTAAAAACATTCCATGGAGAACTGCTAGGTATTTTTAAAATGTCCCACTTGTTTCCAGGTGACCAAGAAACCTAGGCATTCAGCTTATCAGTCAGTTTTCAGTAAAACAGTCAGTTGTTAGTAAAAAGCATTTTAAATCCTTTTTTCCCTTTTGTTAAAGTCTTTGCACTTATATAGCAAAGAAGTATGGTGGGGTAAAATAATGATAAACCTCTTGATTTGGTATATGCATACATTGAATTACCAAGTATTTTATTTTCTTGCAAATGTCACCTTTTGCAGGTAATAGTTGAGCCACAAAATGCACAATTCTGGTTGTTCTAGGAAAGATAAGACAGGCAAAGAGTTTTCTGCCAAAGCAGTTACCTCAAATCTCTGCAAGAACACAAGAAATAAAAGGACATTCAGTTTAGGAAATACTTAATTTCTCCAAAGCCACGTAGTGAGATCATTAGTTTTCATTCATTTGTACAAATGACCCTCCAGTGGTGTACAGGCGTCCTTGTGGGGCACTGGGTCAGAATTATGGCCAAAGGAAAATATTCAGCAACTAAAACTCTGTCTTCCATAGCTGGGGTGCCCTGAGGGTGCTTTGAGAGATTTCACATTGAAGTATTTTCTTAGCCCCTCCCTGCTGAGTGTGTGAGAGCTGATGAGATCACAGCTTGATATCAGATAACTGCAGGCCAAATATTCCCTAAGAAGATAAATAACCCAGGTATATAGGTCGCTAGAAGAAATCCTGACTTCCCTAAATCCGATGAAGGCAGGGTTTCACCTTATAGGTATGTAAGTAATCAATTTACTGTCAAGATCTATTTACAAAAAAGGTCGTTTTGTTTGAAAACACGCTTACTTTCCCTACTTACTGTGATACTTGAACATTTTCAAACAAGTTTTTATGTGCTGAAAGCATGCAGAATTATAATTAAGCTCAATAATTAGTCTAGTAATAAATATTCAAAGAGCAGACCATCACAAAGGCCTGATTAGGCTATGCATAAATCTATGATAAAACTACAACCCTTCTGCCTTTCTATACAAAATGGATACTTATGTTCAGATAAACAGTACACTTTGCATTTTTTAAAGTGTGAACAAACAGACTAAATCATATAGAAGAAATGCTGTATTTTATAGAGATGTGTATGGAACTTTTAACATACAGATTGAAAACATCTTGCAATTACCACTAGGGGAAAGCAAAATCTTCTGCTGTGTCCATTTACAATGAAGAAAATTAGGACACTTTTCCATTCGCTGCATGTCTTTATTAATTTTTTTTTCATGGTTTGATTCTAAAATCAATTACAGTATGATACCATATGTGAATGGATTCAATATTTTTTATTTTTCCTTGCACTTTTGTCAGCAAACACAAATATGTCCAGAGTCCTGAAAGTCCCTCAGAGCAATTATAGCTTAAGTATAGTTTTAAAACAAGTAAAAACAACTGTCCGCACCCTTTATATCAATATTAGCCTTCTGCAAAGTGCAGGTGTTTGTCAAACAGCTATAGACAAAGGTCCATTAGGCACTCGTTTTTTTTTATTTAAATGTCTTCTGAAAACTTCAGCCAATTAAGCAGGTACGAATTTTTGCTCAGAGCAGAAGATGACACCACAGGTGAAGTGAAGCAGTGATCTGGAATAGGCACCAGTCACCAGTGAAATTACACTGTCCTGCCCTGAATAGCAGTTTTTCATCCATGCAAAGAAAGTGAGATGCCAGGGAAAGTTCTCAGTTCCTTCACCACCTCCGATGAGCAGCAAGTGGTCTGTGCGACTTTTCAGATGGGTGGTGAGCGTTGCTTTGCTACTGTGCTTGTTAAACGAAGCAGGGAATAAAAAAGAGCCATGCGGGGTTAGGAAAACTCTGGGACATTGTCTCTTAAGAAGGTGGGAGAACCGAGGGTGTAAGTTAAGGATGCAAATATTGCTCTGTAGGAAAAAGGCCACGACACACAGTTCCACAGAAATTTGATTTTTTAGTACATGCCCTTCGGTCCTTGAGGTTACAGTAAAACTCTTACATAAACAACTTTACTTCATAAATTTCATTGATGCTTAAAGTACAGACGAAATCTTGGCTCTTGAACTTTAAGGCTGAGTTAGGACTTCAGTGGATGCATTTGATTTAAGATTCCAGAGTTCCGACATAAATATTTCCTAATCCTTTATGCTGCACTATAATTTCTTGCCATGCTTTGTTTTGATCAGTTTATGTGTTACATTAAATCAAGGTTACCTTCCTAAAAGAATATGTTCCTAATTTTTCAAATGTGTTTCAGGTCATAAGAGCTTTGAAAGATCATATTTTCTTTTGCTTTTAGTTGTTCTGTGCTTTATGAGTAAAAAGACATATTTTTAATCAGTTTCTCTGTTGGCAGACAGTAGTAGCACATGGCAAAGAACTTTTTTCCTTGGTTTGACAATTACCCAGCTATACAGAATCTGTAAACAGTCGTGCTTAGATTTGTACAAAATCTGATCATCTCCTAACCTTCAAGGCCTGCCAAGAGCAGATGAGAACTGATAAAACAGAAAAAGAAAGCAGACTGAAAAATGACAAGCGTATGGGACAAGAAACAAGAAAGCCTTGTGATCTGTTTATAAAATAGATATTATTTTCTCTGTGCTTTATTGCTGCTCCCCCTCTGTTCCCAGCTTGCTCGTGCTCTAACCAGAGGAGGGGATTACCCCTCACAATGGAGGGGCACAATGGTGTCTGCTGGAACAGGGTGAAGATCCTTTTTTGTATTTTTCTCTCACCAGTCACACTACAAAGGGATGTTTTTTTTCTTCTTCATCATGATTGATGTTGTCATAGCCCAAGTTAAATGCCGATCCTTTGACAATTGGCTAATAAATAATGTGCCTCTGAAAGTGTTGCACTGCGTGTGTGGAACACACATGAAAATTATATGATATCTACTTAGCATTGCTAATCAATATGTAGTGCATATCCTTCAGCTAATCTTTTTGAGCAATTAAAGCAAATTCAAAAGAGAGATTATCATGTGTAAACAATGACGGCTTAGATATCTTGCCTACTGGCCAAAGGTCTCGCCACAGATCCTGCAGAGTTTACCTTCTGTATCAGCAGTTAATTAAGGTGAAACATGAGGTAATTAGGGCTAATCCCAGTGCTATCCTGCTGGCCTATTGCCTCTCAGGCCGTGCCCTATACCAAAGCATTTTCACAGCTTGTGAGATGTTGTCATTTTCAGAGCAGATTTTAAAAATTGATGCCCGTGTTTATTACAGGCAGTGTTCCTAATCCTTTAAGGGAGCTACAGTGAATACAATCCAAGTGGAAAGAGGGAAAGGACGGCACCATTTATTTTTCTATGGGTTTGAAAACTGCAGTGTTGATACAACTTTATGCTAGGACATTCCTTGTAATTGATGAGGGATTAGGGGGATTAAATTTGTACTCTACGCTTGTTTCCAACTGCTTGTGTGAAGCTTCTCTTTTTTCTAATGCTTTACATTGATGATACAGGAGAGGGATGCACACTCTTAGGAGGTGAGTTCTTGCACAGGCAAGTGATACAAACTAAGAAACCTATGGCAGTGCCTTGAAGAGCTGCCTGAGAAGAACATCGAGGTGTTATTCCTCAGGAACATTTTGGCCTTCTTGAAGCAGTTGAGTGGCCCTGTTGAGTTACATCTGATATGTATCCTGATTCAGGATACATATTCCATTTGCACAACGAGGATTTCAGTTGCTAGAGATTTTTATTATTGAAAGAATGGGTTTGACTGCTCGTTAGATATGTCTAACTACGCAGAAAGGCTTACTCTTTTAACAGAAAATACAACAAATTTGTTTTAAGCCAATAATAAAATAAGGAGTCACCCTGAAGGCATTTTAATAGGCTATTAAATTTTTAGCCTGTCTGATCTCAAGTCACAAGTCTGATAAAATGGCGTAGTTTCCCAGTTAGCTGCAAGTTAGTGTGAGTACACTATCAATTGGTAACCCGTGTTTCTTTCATACTTCCTGAAGACAGTAAGCTGATCCAAAGCTTGTGAGCACTTCAGCTGGACATTTAGGTCCCTGTTCTCCTCATGGGGAATCGTCTTCGATAGGCTTCGGCCCATGCTAGTCCACAGCAGAGGGGGAAGGATGGGGAGAGGTAGTCAAAATGTAATATTCACAATTTATGGAAGGGTGGTTTTGCTCTCAGTTGACGTATATTTGACTATTCTAATTACAAAACTGAAGTTGATGATTACAATTTTGTCACTTATCCCTGCTTTTCCAGCAAAAATGCTTTGCTTGACTCTGCCTTACAGTTTGAAGTGTCAGTGCCCTTACTGAGTCAAAGTACTAGCCCTCTTTGACTCTGGATTATCAAGCTGTTTGCTTCGGAGGCTGTTAGTCTTCAATGTGGTATCACTCACCAGAATGCTGTTTATTTTGAAGTGCTGGAGAGTGCATGGGCGCGTTTCTTCAATTCCTTGTCATCCATTTTGTTTTTCCTGTTGGTATCTTTATCTTTACTGAGGGTCACAATCCTTACATATTAGATAAATAGGCATTAAAATCACAGGCCTAAGAATAAAAGGTTCTCCCTTAGATTTATTGGGTTTTAGACATTTAATATGCTTTTTACTTGATTTCAGCTTCTAAAACTGGAGGAGGGGCTTTTCCTTCTGCATAAATGCAAAGAGGATTTGCAGCATGACATTTAGAAGTATATTGTATGAGGTTTGATATTGATCCCTCTGGTGGGGATGAGTGCTCAGAGGGAATAAATGGGCTGCTTTTATGAGGCTCCCTGTCATCATGGATTTAGCTGTTTCATTTGCAGATTCCTGTAAATGTTTGCCTGATTTATGGCCAGTAATTTTCATTGGAGAAGGAATCGACATATCGTCAGCAAATGACTGTGTGTCATTAATACTTTCAAATGGCATGTGAAAATGTTCATGCACTTCCATTGATCCAGACTACTTCTCACTTTACAGCTCCAAATGTTTTAGTGTTTTGTTAATATTACATACACGAGGTTTGGGACACAGTTCAGTAGTAGGGTGTGGGAAAGTGTTAGATGAATAAATCATTACTCAGATTCATTGTCTAGCATAAAGTTTAAGGAAAAAAAAAAAGAAAGAAGGGGGAAAAAAAAAAAAAAGAAGGAACAGACTTCAGTATTTAATAGTTCCACCTGAGAATTTGAGGTTAATTTGGCACCAGAGGTGGCTGGAGGTACTTTCTTGGTTAAATATAAAATAGTAGCCCACATCATAAAGGCTCTAGATTTAAGCATTTTCAACTTGCATTCTAGGTTAGCTTCAGAGCCAATTGATTATATGTTAATTACTTAAATTTGTCTTACATCATTTTATTTTTCACATACTGTTTTTGCTGGCAGTTAATCTGCTGAAGCATCCCCTAACCAAGGTAAGTGTTTTAGTGCAGGAATTCTCATAGCTAGGATAGTGATTTTTAATAATAATCCATGAAAAACGCACTGAGATTGTATAACTGATAAGAAAATGTGAAGCCTAAAAGCAGCTCTGTTTTTTAGAGTGCTGTGTGTATATGATACTTCAGTGTGAACACACCATCTTTGATTCTTAATGCTTGGAGTGAGATCTCTTCTTCAGGGAAGCATTCATATTAACATGAAGGCATTAGTTATTTATTTTTTATCTGCTGGTGATCTCTTTTTGTTTTTCTTATTTGCTGGTGCTGCCACAGCAGTTGCTTGGCAGGTGGTTTTATACTTTATTCTGTCTGTTGCACACTAGTAAGCTAGTGATCATGCTAGTAATACAGTCACTAGCTACACAAAGAACAGTGTACATTATTTTTTATGGTACAGCGTAGGCTTTGTCTGCTTGGCATGGCTGTTCAGCACTGGAAGAGCTGAACTCCAGGTCAAATCTACAAGTTTACACTGTTTAAAGGTGCCAACTGCTTAGCTTGCTGGTGTAGAGCTGTAATACTGGTTCCTGCTCAGTATAATCTCCGAGGTCTCTGATACCAGTGCAGTACTATGGAGTCCTTAATATCAAGCATTGAGATATCAAAAACAGAAGGACTTTATAGAAGCCTCTATGAAAGTATGAATAGATCATACTGTGATATAACTGTCAAATAAAAGAAAGGCACCTATTTTTGTGGGAATTTCTATATTGGTCTTACTGTGTGTCTACATACATATTTAAATATAATTTTATTGCAGTGTCTCAGGAATCTAAATTCACATTCCTTTTTGTTGTTATCATTGAATACGCATGGAGTAAGACAGAAATTGATAGCCGTGAGAAGAAATATCAGAGAAGAGTACTTCAGGTGACTTGCAACTGTTCCATAAGTACCCATGCTCACAGCTTGGCTGTACATGTGGTATCAAAGCAAGATAAGGACGAAGTAGGTTGCTCAAGGAGTCTTTCACTTCCAAACTATCTGTTTAAATTGAATTCAGCAGCAGGGTCACAACGAGATGCAGCCTTCAGCAAGTAGGATCTTTCTCCTTACTGAAACACAAGTGTGCACAGACTTTTTCTGAAGAAGTGTATGTAGTCACCACTTTTATGATGACCCGAGGAGATGCTGGAGGCTGATTGAGAGGAGTCAGGGAGGTAGGCTCTCTTGCCTAGAACTGGTCTTCCAATTCAGAGAGTGCTCATGATTCTGGAGGGGGCATCTTCCTGAGTGACTTGTGGGTATTCACATTAGCACTGGGGACGTTTTTGTTTGAAAAGATAGAGTGCTTCCTTGTTGCAGCCAAATCAGTTTTTTTCTTTGCTATTTACAATTTTTGGTTGCCCTTTCTTAGTTCCAGATACAGCAATTTCACATCGAACATGGATAAATGAAATAATGCATGGCATCTAAGTGGTAGTGGAGAGGTATTTTCATTACTGTGAATTTGGGGGGAAATGTATCTAGTTTGTTCTTGTGTTCAAGTATTCCCTTGTATAGCCAATGCTCCTGTGGAGATATCGCTTAATTAGTCAGAAATTTGCTGCATGTTGCCTTTATTATTCCACACCGTGCCTGCTCCACCTCTTTCTCACCCCCAGCCTTCAGCAAAACAAACCCCCTAGAAAGATGAGCTGCGGGAAGCAAAGGAGAGGATTATTCATTATTAGCAATTGTTATACAGAGAACAGCTGATCTGTTTCAAGACAGACAGCTTCTTTGTGCATTAGGAGCTCCCTTTAAGAGTTTTTTGACCTGTCTTTGAAAATTTAACATTTTTTTGTAGAGTTACTTTACTTTTACTAGTAACAGTTGGTTACTATACAGATCAAAAGATAAATTGTGACCAAAGTCTGTATATTTCGCTAGCAAGGTATTCCTTTCTTTGTATTACAACAGTGATGGATGGGAATATATTTGTTTTAAAACAGTGAATCTCCAAACACTTTTCAAGATGTTAGCATCTTTTTTCAGTTTTTCCAACAGGAATCCTGAAAGAGCAGTAAATAAATCTTTCTGCAGATAATATGGCAGAAACATGCTAACATTTGCATCTCCTGATTCACAGTGCACAGTTCTACCCATTTCCTTCCATACTGTACAAAAAGATAAAACAAAATACATTAATAATATTTTATATTTTACCAGGTATTTGAGCATATCAAATTATTCAATAATGTTAATGAAAAAATGTCTCAGAGTGCTTCTGCAAAAATGTCCGTGCATGTTCACCTGTGTGAACTGTGAAGCTGTTTTTCCAGTTAGAGCCAGTTATATTATTTCCTTCATATATGTTCTATTACAAATCTAAATGAAACATCAGCGATCTCTGAATCTTCTTGTTTCTTTTTGAAGATTTTTGATAATCTTGATTATCTGGAGATGCATCTTTAATTTTTACGGCCATATATATATATATGCACTATGGTACAGCATTTATTGATACCTGATGAAAATATAAAAAAAAGGAGTGTAATTAAGCTCTACTGAGTTATTGCTGATATCAGAATCTTATGTTTATATTCTCCCTAATTAAGATTTTGACTTTTCTGTCACTCATAATGTCTGATAATGTATGAAATAAAGCATGCCACTTAACCTTGAAAAAGGAAGAAAAAAAAGTAGATTTATTGTATTTATTTCACTTTTTAATACTACAGCAAAGATGGGAATGTTAATTTGGTAAAGTGAATGTAATGGTGATACATCAAAAAAAAAAAATTTTTTTTTAAAGGAATGACTTTGAATACACCAGAATCACAAATTTGAGAGGAAAAGTAAATGAGTGCATAAATGCAGGTTTTTGTTTTTTTTTTTAATGTTAGGTTTCTGAGCAAACTTTATATTTAAGCAAACCTGTTCCCATTTCTTCTAATGAAAAATGTCTGTCTTAAAGAATTAGATGTCTAAGCTGAGCTAGTGTAAATAGTAGACAGAAGAAGATTGTGAATTTCTTGGGATTTCATCTGATTTATCCTAGCTGATGACTTGATGTCTGAAATGCTGGTGTAACAGCCAAGACTCAAGTGCTGGCACTGCTTGTGCTGAGGCTTTGTACTGGCTGTTTAAGTCTTGGCTACACCCTTTCACCCGATGTGCTTTAGACCCGTTGTGGAGAGATTTTGAGGCTTCAGCCATGTCAGTGCACCAGCCACGTCCTGGGAGCTGTGTGGCTCATGAGGAAAACGAGGAGGAAGAGGAGGAGGAGGAGGATCTGCTCCCGCCCTACAGAAGGGCAGCATGCAGAGCACCACAGGAGGTGCTGTTAGCATTCATAAAGACACATAATCCACAAAGTGATTATATGAAGATGCTTTATTAGGCGCCGTAAGTTAGGGGCATGCCTGCCCAAATCTAACATTGTCCGATTTGTTCACTCAGTTCTCTTTTATCTCCTAAAATATTACATATGCATTAAGTTTCACAACACATCTATGCATATTCATTTCCTAGCTCCGCCTAGCCCTGCTTCGTATGCTAATTATCTTATCAGTCCTTCTGCGCTTGCATATCACTCTCTGGTGGTCGTTGGGATGAAGTAAGATGTCTTCATCAGAGTTGAACTTTTTAACCTTTTCTTCTTACGCATGCTCTCTGAGCCCTTGGTCTCAGTCCAAACCGCAAGGTTGGTTTGATCCAGTTCTCGGGGTCCGAGAGGCCCCAGTTATCTAGATGTCTTGCAAATTTGGCATTCTTTTAGTCCTCCTTACTCCTCATCATGAATCGGTGCATTCTCTCATGCTGTCCTTGCACATATATTTTGTATCTTCCAAGCGCAGCCCCGGAACAGTACATCGCAAATGTAACACATATTAAGCAATATTGTATATTTCATCTTCTATTACCAACAGTGCCGCAGGTCGGTGCAGGTTGCTGGGCCAGGCCCAGCGGGTGTGTGGAGCAGTGTCAGGTACACACATACATGAAAGTGATGGGGCCTACTCAAATCCCACCTGTCCTGCACAGTGCCGGTCACCATGGACAAACACTAAAACTGGTTATTATTTCAACCGGTGTGTCTCAGACGTATTACAGAAAGGTTCATTTTTTGCAACACCTGTAGTTACATCCTTTTTAGTAAGAAAAGAGCTGATCATTTTTAGCAGCAAATCAAATCATCGTGATTCATTTTCTTAATAGTAACCTTGGAGTATCTCTTTGAGGTCACATCTGGACCAGGAGAGCCTCTTCCAAATGTCAGGATTTCCTTTTAGGGAGAAAACACTTCTGGAATTGTGGCACAGATCTGAGTAAAGTTGTTAGAATCCTTATGTGAAGTCTAGGTCTGGAAATAATGCAAAGATATTTGGACTTTAGCCAATGCATTAACCCAAATCTCAGATCACTTTCTGGAGAGGAGATTGTGGATTACTCTAAATCTTCAGCTCGGGCATCTGCTGTTCTCCTGGTTCTCTGGTCTGTCTGTACCTCCTTCCAGCACCTCCTACAGGCTGATTAATAAAGCCCCATTGCTGGCACTCATGAGATGTGTTGCATGTAGCATCCTCCCAGAGGGAAGAAATGTTGCTTGTTGACAATTGGCTGCATGTGAGGGAAAGCAGCTACCGATGGCTGAAACTGTGGACGTTTCCTGCAGATAAAAGCTGGATGGTGACTACTGGAAAAAGGACGAGCAGACAAAAAAGCCCAGCAGGCTTTTGGATCCATAAAACACTTGCTCCCTAACTGTCACACTTGCAGCCTCAGCATCTGGCATTCTGTTGACTCATTTCACCCGAATCAATCAGCCGGCTTCTATCTGTTTGAGTTTTCAGCTTTAACACATAACATGAAATTCTTCCCCCCACATACATCTGCACTGCAAAAAAATCATAGCTCTAATAGGAAAAAGAAATAGTTTTGCTTTTTTATTTAATGAACCTAAGCATATGAATTCCCAGTTTTATGTGTTTGTTGGTGATTAGAGTTTACGCTTGGGCAGATAGAAGAACATTTTAGTATACTTAACTGCTTTAGTTTTTAAAATACTAAAAAAGTATGAGTTTCTTAAACTATTCTTAGTGCTGTTTATGTCTTATATTTCTCAGAAATTATTATTTTGCACATTTCCACTGACTAGTATCATAACTTTAGAAGATCTTTACAATGTTCTTTTTGTAAGAAAGACTAAAATATAAAGAAACAAAAAGAAAGAAAGGTTTAAGAAGGAAACATTTCTTGTCTTCTTTTCTTTTTTATTATTTCATTTTATACTTTCTTTAACTGGCTTGAATATTTTCAGAGTTTGTTAATATTAGAGGTCATTCCCATGGGAATAAACATAAGAAAAGGAGGACTGGATAAAATTGCATGCATACATATGCTCAATTACCCCTGTCCTTTATTGATCCAAGGACATCGAGTACATGCTCCTCCCTGTTGAGAACTGAGAAGATGCCGAATCTGTCCTCAAATAATCTGTAAGGCAAAGTGGATTATTTTGTTCTTCATTTTACTGCCTGTGGCTGGTCAAAACTGCCTCATGACTCTCTGGGCAGCTCTGTGTCACAACTGCACCTGAGCATTCTGCACTGAAAGGCATTAAATATGGAGGAGAAAACAACTCCAAAGAGAGAGGAGAGGTGAAAGCACACGCTAGTGGCTCGGGCAGTGCAGCTGTACGGGTTGAGGGAGGGGTGGGCTGGAGCTGCCCCAGGGCACGGCCCAGCCCCTGCCGAGGGAGCAGTGACAGGTAGAAGTAAAGGAAGCCATCAGTGTTGGGGAACAGCAGGAGCTGATGGGGTTTGGGCTTTGTATTTTGCTAAAAATATATGATGCATTTGACTGGATTAGAGTTGATAATGCTTCAAAGGAGAACTCTGCTGTAGAAGTGCATATGTGTTATGCATAAAGTAGCATATGCAGTTCCGATTTTCTTTCTCTGTAGCTAGAAGCTTTGGAGCTTATGTTTTAGTCCTGGATATTGACAAGTTAAGCTGAATGTTGACTAGACGCAGAGAGAGGAGGAGAAAAGATTGGATTATATGAGAAATAAACATTCTTACATTTGTAGTTAGAGTCATACTTTGGGGATTTAGAATGAAATGGAAGAATCGCTGTTCTGTGCTGCCCGTCTTTTCTTGAAAGCTAGGGCATCACATGTACGCATGGGTATGCGTACCTACATACATTGTCATTCTCACAGGGGCGAATTAGAGATGAACCACTTCCCAAAGGCGTCTAGTTCTGTGTCTTTTCAAGTTCTTTGGCAACATGAAAAGTAATACCTAAGTAGGATTGAATGAAACCAATAGTATTTCACATGTGGCATGTTTAAGAAACTTATTTCATGTATATTATTTACAAATCTAAATTGAAGTAAAAATGAAAGCCTAAGGTCATATTTTGTAAACGTTGACAGAAAGTCATTAGAAGGAAAGGAAAATTTTTGTCAGAATATTGTACAAAGAGATAAGAGTGCTTCTGGACAGAGATACAAAATAAAAAACAGTTTATCTGTCGAGGTCCAGCTACAATTTTTCATGCACAGATGTGTACAGTTTTTAAGTTGTCTTTCTCTCTCCTCTCTCTCTCTTCCCCCATCCAAAAGATTAGAAATAAAAACAGTGGGGTCATTTCCACTGATGCATGGAACTTTCAAAGCATAACACTGCATGATAAAAGGCAGCCTGTCTGTTGCTGCAGTGCATAGACTGTCTGCAACCAAAAGAAGAGGGGAAGATAACTGAGAAATGTATAATTTTGTGGCTAATGCTGTGAGAAATAGTATTTGTTAAAAACTTATTTTAATCATTGTGTAAAGGTGATTAAAAATAATAATAATAATTTTTTGAGACACAAGCACATTGAAATGTATAAAGGTTACAGAGTGGAATAGCCTTGGCAGGATACTTTTCAGATTCTTTATTGGAACAATGTTCTCAACTGAAATATGTTTTCAGCAGTTCCGCTGATCTTTTTCTTATTCTCCTCATTGTCTTATTTTCCCAATCTCCTCCTGGAGCTTGCACACACAAAATTACATGAAAGTACAGCAAGTCCATGTGCTCTTGTCCTTCAGAAAATCTCTCAGAGAACAGCTGAACACAAAGCTCCTGCAACTCCTTCCAAAGCAATGGGGCTGAGGCACTCTCCCACCCCAAAAGTGAGGACTCTGAGGTCTCTCAGTGAGTGGGCGTAAGGAGAGTTGAGCAAGAATGGTTTGTAACAACGAAGCAAGGGTGCACATTTGAAGAAGTTCACTTGAATTTTGAAGTCTGTATAGTTTTGGAAAGAGCGATTGGCTTGCTCCTTGGACTAGTCACCTGCCTCTCGGGACGAATGCAGTCCTGGTGCCTCTGATGTGGAGCTGAGTGCTGCCTGTGCCCAGGTGCAGGCCTCGTTGCATGCCCAGGGCCCTGCGGAGGGACAACGATGTGCATCTCTGCTGCTCGTGGGGCTGCTGGCCCTCGCCATCTGCCTGACAGCAGTATATGCTCTCCAGAGCAGCACGCGGCACAGCAGGACCTACTGCCGTGCCACTGCTGACTGTTCACATTCAGACATCTGTTACTTGGGAGCCAGGAATCGGGTAGCCTTGCTTGCACAATCTACAGCCTCAGCACACGGCTGGTGTCCCTCGGAGCTGGTAGGAGAACTCAGGAAGTGTGATGTTCACTCCCAATTTGTTTATTGAGTCTAGATCAACAAATTGTGCACGGTTATCTCCCGTTCTCCCTTACATATACCCTTCAACTGATGGAAAGAACAGAAAGAGGCAACTTTTTTTTTTTTGAGCTCTTCTCTTCATAATGTTTTATTAAAAAAGGGGGTAGAGGAATTGCTGTTCTACGTATGATTTTTTTTTTCTTTTCCCCAGGACTTTTATCCTCTTTATTCAGGTTGTCTTCAGACTCGAGCAGCCACTTCTTTTTAATAACATGAAGCTTAGTTTTTCTTCCTTCCTTCCTCAACAATTATTAGAGTTATGTTTTCCAGTGTGAGCAGAGTCTGCTGTAATTACAGGACTCATGGATTAGCATTTTGCCATATTCCCTATGCGTCTTATGCAGTCTTTCCTAGTCTTGAGTAAACATTGTGGGCTTGCGACCCGAATTAATGTGATACTCAAAGATGAGTTCATAATGATGGGTGGTAGGAAAGGACAAAGACAATGCATTTAAGACATCTCCTGGGTCAGCAGTGCACTTATGCTAGATGAGAATATAACCAAGTTTGTTCATGAAGATTTCAGCAGGGAGCAGCAATGGGGTGTGTTTCTTCTTCAGGGGGCTGAACGTGGTGGGTTTGAGTGAGTGTTTCTTTGGAGATGCTGAGCCCAGCCTCTCTCTGTAACATTTCTCAATCTGGGCTCCTCCAACTAGTAGTTTCTGGAAAGCTAGGCCACGGGCTTATGAGACGGAACCTGGACAAGAACACCAGGGAGGAGTAACAGTCATTGGTAAGGAAATGAGAGGTTTCAGGTGATGTTTCAAGGATGCTGCTGGGTAAGCATACGAGGAGGACACCAGGCTAGCAGCCAGCAAGATAACTTTGGCCAAACAAGAAGGGGAAGTACAAAAGGGTAGATGAGCTGGGGTGAGAGAGAAGAAAAAGCAGAGAATGGTGCTGGTACTCAAAGAGAAGTCAGTCTCATTGAACTAAGAGAAAGTTTTTAAATAAAAGTGCTGCAATACAATGTCTGTCAACCTACAACAAGCCTAAAGGTTTTGGACACAGTGCTTGCAATTGAGAGCTGTTGTGCGTGATGAGTGGCAAATGGTTTGTGGTTCTGCTGATTCTCTGCTCTTTCAAAAAACATTGTTGAAAAAGTAATAGTCCAGCAAGAAAACAGATTTTTGTTGCTTTTCTGTTATCCTTTTCTTTAGAAACACACAATACTATTTCATCAGTTACTACTGTTTGTGATCTAGTGATACTGATAGATTTTGCAAGTCTGCTTTACTATAGGTAGCTGTAGTGGCAGATCATCCTAACTGTATTTTTCTTAAGTTAAAATCAGTGTGTTGCAATTAAAATTTTGTGCTGGGTAATATCAAAGAAATCTGATTGATAATTGCTAGGTGGTGATGTCATCAGAAACTTAGGAGTTGTAATATGGCCTTAACCATATATGTAATCTTAGCATAAAATCAGGTGTTACTTAAAGTGACCATCTTGACCTAAATTGAAGAAAAGGATTTTAATCGTATTTATTGGTGACATCCAGGTTTGCTGCTTTAACTTTAGCCAGTGTTATTTTTCCATTATCAGTACAAAGTGAAAACTTTTAACATAACTATTGGAGGCATGGTTTTTATGGAGTCTATTGTCCCTTGAATTTCTTTAAAACTATCACCTACTCCCAAATGATGAGAGTTCAAAATCTTCTGTTTAACTAAAAATGTCTGCATAATATTTTAGCAGCTTGTTAACAGGCCTTCAGACAGGTACTAATTACACCCCAATTTACAATACATCAGTTTAGCACTATTGATCTGTTTAAAAGAAAGAAAAAAAAAAGGAAGAAAGAAAGAAAGAAAACTGAGCAAAATCCAGTCTTGTTGCTGAAGGAATGATGTATTGATTCTATCTGACAATGCTTTGTCTACAGATCAATGTAGATGTGCAGGACAGACCACAAGAATGAGAAAGGGTCACCAAAGGTCAGTAAAAGAACAGGGTGTCTGAGATTATTGGAGACAATGAAATGAACATATCATAAAGTAGACCTGATTGGTGTTTGTAGAAGGAATCTACCAGTAAGAGGTTTTATCATGTGAGAGAGGAATAATATATTCTAATTTATAATTAGCTTCAGGTGCTATTCATTTAACAGAGTTAAGGACAATTCAGTGTCTGTTCAGCTGTTGCTGACTGCACGGAGCCTTACAAAACTGAAATAGCAAACTGCTTACAGCTCTACGAGTTTGTGAAAAATGACAGGTACGCTTCTGAGAGTTAGTTTTTGTCCAACATAATAGACCATTTTAAAATTCAAGTATTCAGAAATTCTTAATCCCTTAAAAACTACAGGCCCTTGCTTGGTTGTAATTGCTGGTTCTGCAACGCACAGAGATTGTAGTTTTATTACATTTCAGTTTTCCACATTTAAAAAATAAGTAGGTGTGTGGTGGTTTAATTTGACAACAACACTTAAGTGTCTTGTACCACAGTGTGTTATTCATTCATATATTTCTTGTGTCCTTGATGTCCTCTGAGACCAAGGGCTTTATATTTTAAATAAGGAGGACCACTACTATAACATGATTAATCCCTTGCAGCTTTCATGCCTTCTAAATCCTTCCTCATTCTGCTTTGGAAATCTAACTTTTACGATGAGAGGGATGTCTGCTCTACACAAGTATTATAATTTAGGGCTTAATCCCCAAAATTAATGTTTAATCTGCACTGCAGCCTTGTTTAAAGAGCTTCTGAATAGGTGTCATTCAAAAAAAAATTGCTTCCAGAGCTTTCTAATCCACGTTTTTACATCAATGCTATGATTTCCTTATGTTTTACCATATTTTGTAGCTAAGTGTCTAACACTGGGTGATAAAAGGTTGAGGATACATGTTCTTCCAATATAATCACAGAGGAACAGTTTGCCACACTGCTACTTTACCCTCACCTCTAAGGAGTCAGATCTAGCACAGTTTAGAATTAGAGATGCGTAGTCACTGGATCTCTTCAAAGCAATTATGCTGTTTTGGTTCACAGTGGCTTTGCAGTAAGGGAAACAATATCTGCACCTTTTATCTCAATTCCCCCTTTTTTGTCTTCTGGGACAAGATAGTTCTTATGGAAGATATGGTACGCTAGCATTTAGTACAATTGGTTTTAAGAATAAAATTGGTTATAAAATGAATTATTAACATTAGAATACCGTTAGGGACTTCAGGTCTTTAAGATGGTCAGATGCAATCTGTCAAGACAATGCAAAGGGAATGTTTAAGTTTTAAGGGAAAATGTTTTCTGGCATGGTGCTAGCAACAAACAGTGACAATCTATTTGAATTAGAAACGACTTAATGTAACACACATATTATGGCAAAAGTTGCTGTTCCTAGAATGTATCCTACCTCTGCCTTAAAGAAATAGGGATGGAAACAAAAGCTGAGTTTTCAAAGAGCTGTTAGTTCTGATTTGTGGCTTTCAGCCTACTCATATTTGGAAAATCAGTTTTCATTCATTTAAAATCCTGCAGAAGTTTTAAAGAGGGAGGTAAAGACACTGAAATCACTTCTTTGCCAAGGAACTGGTGGTCAGTTTTGAAGTTCACTGCCTATGCAAAGTCAGGCAATGTGCCTATTCTTTGTTTTATTGATGTACTCTATTTGTCTTTGGAATAAACAGGGAATTTCAATTTTTTTTTGGCATGATTTTTTGCCATTTGTATGCACGGTGTTTATCACAATTTGTCTGAGCATATAAGGTAGACCAGAAATATCCATTCATCTCTTTTAAGAACATTACCTTATTAACCATGTTGGAAGTATCCCAAATAATGCATTCATTAGAAGTACACGCTGTCTGAAATGATCATTTCAAAACCTGTCTCCCCAGGGGGTTGGATTTATACATACTGAGTTAAATGATTAATGAAACTATGGCACATTAAGTGTTCAGTATTTCAAGTTACTGCAAAGTGTTCATCAATGTTAAGTTGATTTTGATTTAAAACATCACAGTCAAAATTTCAGTTTTCATTTGTAATTTCCTATTGCATTTTGTTGCAGTCATGAACTATGATATTAACTAAATTTCATCTTGCAAGGTGATGACCCTCCTAAAAATCACTGCCTTTCTTAGGAGTTGATGGTTTTACTCATTTCACAGGAAGACTTGGTATCTTTCAGGTTTGAATCCACTAACAGCAAGAACGAATTGACTAAATAGCACAATAGGAATTGCATTTTTGGATATCGTTTTTGCTTTAGGACTGAAGAAATCTGACCTGTCCTTTATAAAATAACAGAGATTTATTTAAAATACTAAGTGTATTTCTTCCTGCGAGATAAAAGCAATTATTATGGAGTTTTGGCCTTTCAAGAATCACAGCACGTTTTCACAAGATAAAGAAGGAACTGTCACTGGGAATGTGCACTGAGGGTTGCTAGCAGATAAGTATGGGATGAACACGGTCTGGTGATGCTCTAATACCACATGGAGCCTCCTGCCTCAGGGCACTGATATTCCTGCAGGGCTTGGAGACCTGTACTGAAATGAAGGTTTCTGAGAGTTTTTGAGAACCCAACTTCAAAATACCAAATTCACCTAAGCATTTGTTAAAACAAATGCACCTAAACATTTTTAAAAGTTGGAACTTAAACAGCATAGGAACAGTTAATGCCAAATCATGTTCTGCTGAAACTGTGGGGGTAAATGCTGGTGAGCAAATTCCCAAGCTCCCGTTTTGTCTTGATGAAATGTATTGACTGATATTTATTACCAAAAAAAAAAAAAAAAGACCAATATTCTTTTGGCATTTCTGTGGCTATTGGGCTATTGCACTCACACCCTCAGAGAATGTTCTCACGTAGTCAAGTGGTTTGGGTAGAAAAAGACATTCAGAAGCATGATCCCCATACATTCATTACATGTAAATGAAGAAGAATACCTTACACTATTTACAGCTGACTGAGAACCATTTACTTTAATAATGACAAATTAGTCAAATCTTGTAAATCATTAACAACCAATTAACATTGTTTCTAGAGTTTCAGCAGTATGGGCTGTTCTTACCACTGGAACTGCCAAGGAACTTTATCCACCTCCCAGAGCAGCTGATGGTTAGACAGCAGCATGTGATGTAGGGCTTTGATATGGCAAAGGTGTCTTGAGAGAGTGAGTCACAAACTGGCTTTTTCACCTGCTGCCAAGATCCTATGTGGCTGTCGGTGCCTTCGCTCTCAAATGAGGTCTGTTGGTACGTAGAAAGCCATGCAGCTTTAATGGAGGCAGTACACAATCAGTGCAAAGTATTTGTCTGGTGTGGTGTATTCCCAGACAGGGAGAACAGCTCTACTTTGTACTTCATTTTGCACCAGTTAAAATGCATCTGTGGCAGACATGCTACTAGTGTAGCATGACCTGGACTGTATTATATCTTTCATTAGAAAAAAAATGTAGCATCATTAAATAATAATAATAATTTGAAGTTGGATACCAAAAAGACACTCCTACATCTCCTTTAGTTTGAATGAGTTTAAAAAGAGATAGTCAACAGTGTAAAAGATTCAGACATTTGTATAGATGTGTAAGTATAGATTTACTTGCTTACTCCTAGACTTCTGTTCTCTAAATTCTGGGTTTATATAAATCAATAGATCTAAAAACTAAGCCATATTTTTCAGGAAGTTACCTTCAAAAAAAAGCTACCTCTCCAAGTTAATTACTGAGTCATGAGTAAAATGAACATTTGATGTAACATTCATTTGTTTAAAGTTGTAACCTCTTTTCTTTTTTCATTTTTCAAAGGAAAACTCTTTAAGAATAGCAGTACATATAGGTGAATCTTTTCCAAATCATGCTTTCCAAGATAAAATTGAAATGGTTTTATTTTCTGGAAACCAAGTGGCAGCTAAGCTTATGTCTACATGGAAAGTTCCTATACACTGTGACTTGTATTAAAATGTTTGTTTTGGTACATTTTTTTTTAATTAGGTTGCCCTTCCTATGAGAGAATCCCACTACAGCGTTAAGCAAATGTTGTCAGTCTTTGCATAATTTTTAACTTCTGCCACAGTCCTGGGATTCAAAACCCTACAATGCAAATTAAATTAGGAATGCCTCTCCACGGAGGAGATACGTAACCTTTCCCGAGTGTTAGTGAGGCAAACACGCAACATTGTTCTCTGCTTTATCTTATCAGGGTAGTCTAATCCAGCCCAGGTCTATGGATTCAAGCCTCTATTGTGCTGAACAACCACCTCAGAACAATTTCTCTGAAGAAAATAAATGGGTTTCTTGTCAAGGCCATTGTAACAGAAGAGCTGGGGGCATTGATACTGAAGGGGTCATTTTTTTCCTGTTGTACGCTAATTTGAGGGTGACATGTTGTAAATGCTGCAGTTTCATAAGTTGCATGAGACATCACTTTGTCTTTTCCCTTCCAGATATTTTCTAAATGTGTCATCATCAGTCATGTATAAAGCATATAATCTTTTATCATCACTATTCACATTCTGACACTGTGGTGATTTAGTCTTAATACCATCCCTATTACTCTGTAAATGAAAATCCCATATTGTATTAGACACATGATATCTTGTTTTCCTGCCTAATCATTTTCACTGTTTTTCTTCCCTATCATCTAGCACCGCTTCTTTCTGGATGTTAAGGCTTGTTAGTAAGCTGTTTCACAGAGTAATTTAAGATGTTAATTTAACTGAAATTATGTCAGTGAATGTACTAAGGGGGGAAAAATTAAAAAAAAAAAAAAAAAAAACAAAAGAGGTAGGTCAGTGGTCTTCCCATAGAGCTGTGACTGGTAACTATTCTCTAGAGAAGTCATTGAAAACGAGTGATGGAATTGGACAGCTTTTATAGAGCCAAATCCTCAGGGTATTACTCAGGCAAACTAACTATTGAAATATCAGGCCTCAAGGCTGAAGTCTTCTGTGTGTATGTAACTTTATGCACCGTGAGTATTGCTATTGACTTCAGTGGGATTACTGACAATGATTATAGTTAAATGTGCATAAATCTTTGGGGCATACAGGTCTTTAGACTTTTCCCTGTTTATGACTGAGAACTTCAAGGTTTATTTTGTAGAAGCTGAGGAAAAAGAAGCTCGTTTATCCTCTTTGTCTGAGGGTCCTGGACAAAGCGGGAACATAGTGATTTCTGTTTCCATTTTCAGCAATTTTTCAAACAGTGAAAAGAATATTTATTTTGCAAATGTAACTGTGACAGTTAATATGTAATTTTAGCCTTCACATGAAATATAGGTGTTTCTTAATAGCATTAACCTACATTTCAGAAGATTAAAAAAAATAATGCCATGTAGTTATTGAATTTGGCTTTAAAACTGTACATGTACACACAGGTCTATATTCACACATTCACACACACGCACAATATATAATTACCTTGGAGAGATGGGAGGTTTTTTAATATATTGATTTTTACCTTTTCCCACATTTACTAAATGAACTAAGTAAATAGAAGTAAAATATCGTTTACCGATTATTGTGTGTTGTTTTAAAACTTTGGATGAAATAAGGTCAGTGCCATTTTTAGGCAGAAGAGTTTTTTGAGAATGCAAGTATGAATTGCTGTAGAAGTCATTTTGTCTAAATACTAAAGGTGACTTTTAACTGAAAAACTATAAAGTACTTTGCTTCAATACTAAAGATAGCTTTTAATTGAAAAGTATAAGTGAACCTACAAAGCAAGGTTAACACTTAGTGCTATAATTTTATACGTGCACTTTGGCAGTCACAGTGGCTTTGATTCAACCTTGACTTCCTACAAGATCATAAAAAGGCACAGAATAATTTGTTATAAAAGAAATTAGGAGTAGAGTACAAATATGAGTTGCATAACAAATTCTGAAGATGAAATGGTAGTGTAGCAATTTATGTCAGTGCCATAATTCTCAGAAAATGTTACAAAGAATAGTCTACCATTCTGCCCTCCTCTTCCCTACTGCAGCTCTGTAATGGTATTTAGACCTTTATAGCTAGATTAAAAAAATGTTTAAGGAAACAAAGTGTCCTGTACCCTTCTATAGGGTGTTGAATTCCTAATCACACTAAATGTGTTGAATTGGGCTCTTCTCCCAAGCACCAAGTGATAAGACAAGGGGAAATGGCCTGAAGTTGTGCCAGGGAAGGTTTAGGTTGGATATGAGGAGAAATTTAATTACTGAAAAGGCTGTGTGGCATTGGAATAGGCTTCCCAAGGAAGTCGTTGAGTCAGCATCCCTGGAGGTCTTCATGAAATGTGTAGATTTGGAACTTAGTAGCATGGTTTAGTGGTGGACTTCAGTACTAAGTTAAAGGTTGGACCAGATGATCTTAGAGGTCTTTTCTGACCTGAATGATCCTATGCATAACAATGCCTGCTTCTTGTCAGTGGCAGTGGTAAGCATTTGGGAGTTTCATCTTCACCTTCAGAGGAGCCCCACTGAACTTGCCTTCTGTTAAATCTGCACGCCAAACAGCTTTGGTCTGGTTGCCTGCATCCAGTCCTGCTTTCTGCCTGCATGCAGCCGCTGAAGTCCCGGGAAGCCTTTAGTGAGCAGAACTAAGAGCCAGCTTCTGTGAACATGGCAGAAGGTACTGCTCCAATTATTGACTGACCAATTCTGCAGTCCGAAATAGGTAACATCTGCACAATCAGGGCACTTTTTGAATAACTATATGGAGGATGCCACCCAAAGAGTGTAGCATCTCCGTAAGTTACAGAGTGACTGAGTGGAACAGAGAGTTACCAGATCTTACCCAAACCCAAAGGCATTGTCTTGCTTGGAGGTATGGCATGATTCATCAAGTTGGTAAAATTAACTTGGTGTTAAAATAGAATTGAAGGATTTGAAAGATGCCATAGCCTTTCTTTCTGAAGGACCAGAAAGAGATCGCTGAATTATTTGCTAATTGAAAGAAAAAATTGTATTGATTTTTGTGTGTGTGTGTGTCCCTGACAAATGTTAATAACATTGTACTTAGGTCACTAACTACTTTGCAGTACCATTTAGTGCTAAGGAATCACTTAGGGAGATAAAAAGAAAAAAAAAAAGTGGGTGTTAAAGCCAAAAAAAGAAAAAAATGTTAGGTGGTGACACACACCTGGCAAGCTGCATGTTTCCAGGGCTTGTGCTTTCTCTACTAAGGAGTTGTCAGGGAGGAAGTCGTATATACTGGCTGACAGTAATAACCTACAGGGAAGCCAAATTTATCTCTTGCATGCACTGTGTGTGCTCATATTATTTTTATGACTTTTATTCTTAAATCTTGTGAAAAGTGTAGGTTATGGCCTAGAAATTTAACCGCATTTCACATTTCTTGGGGAAAAAAAATACAAAAAAACTCTTAAGAATACATGCTGTATGCAAAATATAATGTGGTTCCATAACAGTGGGATATATTATTTATGAATACACCTGAGAATTTGGCCCTAATATGTTATTTTAGTTTTTGCTTTTAAAAAGCTTTAATTTGGGGATTAATTGCAGTAAAGGCTTCCATTTGTAGAATGGAAGCTTTTCTTTTTGTGGTTTTGTATGGAAAGCCATATACATGTTTATGTGCATATGTGAGTTTTAGTTGTTGTTTGTTGGAAACAGAAGTGGTTGTTGGTAACAAATTAATCTCTGGGACAGAGTTGTGATGATTGTAAAGTTGTGGCAGATTCACTCTTGTAATCTGAGTGATATTGCAACAATGAAGTGCTTCCAGAAAATAATGCACGAGCAGCACTGTGCTGGTAAACAACAGTGACTCGTTAATTTTGAGGAAATTTAGGAGGATATAAACAGGGAAAAGAACGAAGACAGATCCTGCTGCATGACTGCAGCAGACTTTTTATACAGGGAAAAAATCTATTCCCATATGTCCCAAAATAGACATTAAAACCAATGTACCTCTTCTTTGACATCTGTTAGAACAAAATGAATCCATTTGAAATCTCCCAAACACTCTCATAGTGACAAAGTGTAGTAAATGAACCAAAATGGTTTGGGGAAATGAGAATGTGTAAACAAGCCAGTCAGATGTCATTTACTTTCTTGGATCACTTTGGTATTTTTTTCAGGTCTGGATATATTAAGTCTTGTGCACAAAGCTGTATTTACTGCACTGACCATAGATTTTCCACTGTAAAGGACAAGCCTTTTAAATCATGGCTGTTTTGCAGCCCTTTCTCTTAGTTTGTTTGATTTGTAATAGGCAGAGCACCCATTTAACAAAAACAATACGTAAGGTTCTTTACTGTTGTCAGTAGTGACCAGGCTATTAGTGGGGTCATTTCAATGTATGCTTTAAAAATATTTGTTGTTCTCTGTTAGCACACACCTGGTCACTGCCTGTACATCAAGAACCTGTCACATGGTTGTTTTTTTTTTTTTCTTTCAATGCTTGGTAATGACTTCTGTATCTTTTTTTTTTTTTTTAATACACTTTTTCTCTGCAGTGTAGTTGAAGGTGCCAGAAAAAAATCCAAATAAGATATTGTTTGGTAGTGCTAGCTATTTGCAATAATTGAGGACCTTCCTTTATATTTAGAGCATTAATTTCTTACGTGATAGTGCTCCCATTTGTTTTGAGAGAGAAGTGGGGATACAGATTTACTCAGTGGTAGATCTACTTTTGTCTCTTTGCAGCACATTCTTGCCCATATTGTGGTTTATATTTTGGAGGACATTGGCCAGAAATTAAGTCAGGTTTCATGACATTTACAAACTAGTTTATATCTAAAATGATTAAAACTACCATTCAGCAGAACCTGTGGCTGGCCTGTTGTTCAGTGTCATTAGCTCAGAGCAGAGTTCAAAGGTCAAACAGTAGTCTAATCCTAAATTAAGTGAAGAAAAGTGATGCG
This sequence comes from Anser brachyrhynchus, assembly GCF_964034855.1. Classification (NCBI taxonomy): domain Eukaryota; kingdom Metazoa; phylum Chordata; class Aves; order Anseriformes; family Anatidae; genus Anser; species Anser brachyrhynchus. The sequence continues at coordinate 83,082,630 of NC_137694.1, forward strand.
CCAAAGTATTTGAACGTTTCATTCCTAATCCCTTCCTTGTCATAGATTAACACAACATAAACTAGAGTGCATTACAGGAGGATATGACCAGTATTTATACACATAATTCTTCCCCAAGATTGTATCTACTTGTTTTTAAGGAAAGTTTCTTCGTATTGGTGATTTCACATCAGATACCAAAGTTTTAAGCATATTTTGAGCTTTTCTGATAGTACATCATTTTTTAAATGCACAGATTCTTCTGGGAAGCTCTAAATGTTCTTTTTCATTTCTTCTGGAGGGAGAGCTGGTGCTTTTTTAACAATAGGATGCAGGAAATGTCTTCCAAATCCAGTTCTGTCTGATATAACTTCCCTCTGCATTATCCACTCCTAGCAACAGCTACTTTTGTTTCCTGTAGTGTCATTAGGAATGAATTGTATGAGTATTCAAACTTAAAAATTTAAAAAACAAGCAAACAAATCCACAGAAGCAATATCTTATATTTAAAAATTGTTACATTTCCCTTCAACTAAATTTTTTCCCACCATTTACGTTTAAAGCTTTTTTTAGTCTAACCTGTGACCCAGAAGAGTCCAAGATCAGAAACAAAGGCTGTAACAGTAAAGGATAAAATTGGCACACAGATTCCTCAGTAAGGAATGTTTCAGGCACATCTTTTCTTACGCATTCTGAACTTCAAGTTTAACTTAGGATTGGATAGAACCATGATCATGTTAAGTTGCATTTTACTCTGGTTATTTCTGTTGAAGTCATGGTACTGCTTGCAAGGAAAGTGTCCCTGAATGTGCTTGAAAGCTGTGGGTTCTGACTGTTTTGTACATTTAAAGTATGGAGAGGAAGCCAGAGGAATCAGCAGAATGGGAAGATGGGCTCAGGCTCTGGGGATGGATCTGCCACTCACGTGCTGCATGACCCTCCTCAGGTGAAGTTATCTATCTGTAAGCCTATCTTTCCTATAGAGAAAAGCGGTAAGTGAATTCAGAGAAGAGATGTGAAAAGTTCTAAATGCTTGAACTTCACTCTGGAAGGGACACTGACAATAGTAATGATATTGGCATTAATGTAACTTGGTAATTGTATTAGCTGGTAGCAATCGTAACCACTTTTAATAATCCCTATCCAAAAAATAGACTGCATTTTCATGTGATCAGTTTACTTTGGAATATTGCTTAAGGGTAAATGGAACAATCTAATAGGAAACATTGAATCCTATGAGTGATTTCCTTTGCACAGAACTATACTAATTTTCACAGAAACTAAGTGAACAGAATACTGTTCAGATAGTCTTCTGTGGTTTCAGGAGAAATATAACAATTCAGCGTTCTGACCATATTAAAAATCTTGAAACTTGGTAACTGTGGGGTTTAAAATAGTTCCAAATGTAATTCTTGGCCTTTTGTTTTCGTTTGTTTCTTTTTTTTTTTTTTAATGGTACTCAAAAGCACAACATTTTTGCCAAAAGAATACTTGATTCTAAAGCAGGGGACACTGGGGAGCTGAGAGATAACAGATCCTGATAAAATCAAACCCTTATGGGTGTTGTAATATTCAATGAGAACTGAGGACAGTGACAGATTTTATGCTCTTACTAATACATGTTTTAGAAGGACAGATTTCATAAGGAATATGCATACATGATAATTACTAAAATATATATTATAAGAAAAATAGAATAGGAAGTTTGTCTAAGTAGGTTCAGGGTATCATTTGTAAATGGATTTATAAATGGTATTTTTACTGTCCAGTTGGGAATTGCACTTTTTACAATTTAGGTTTGGAATGGGATAGTGGGTATTTTCGCCTGGCAAAGGTACATTGAAAACCATAAAATATGTATACATATTTTTTAAACTTCTATTTAATGGTAGGCTGTATCTTTTATTAAAATTATGGTTTAATCACATATCTATCACAGCTAAGTGAGAAGCCCAGCAAAACTAACTTGCCTGTAGGTATTGACTCCAACCGCTGTATAATTATTTGTTGTATTAGATTTCAAACTTACACCATATGATTCCAACTATCTACTACAGTATCCATGTGCTTAGCTTGCAACATTTCAATTACTTTATATAAAGTTATTGCTGTGGGGAAAAAATGGTGCATATTTGTAGTCTGTTGACTAGCTAGACTCAGGCAAGAAAAGTAAGATTTGTAATCTTACTTTTTTTTCTTACAAGATTTTGTAAGAAAAGTAAGATCTAGTAATCTAGACATCTCTTTTAGTATTAAAAGCATGCATTCAGGTTCCTTGAGACAATGGCAACAGTAAGTTGAATTAAAGATGCTTTAGTTTGCTTTCTTTGATGTCTTCACTCTTGTATTGAAAATGATTTTAAGAGAATAGGATTGAGACCCACATTCTGAATCAATAAATCTATTCTCCTGCTATTCTGGACATGACATTATATCATTTCTTTCACAAAGTTATTGAGTGGGCTTCATCTGAAAATCTGTTTTATTCCTCCACTATGCTTGTTAGAAAGTAATTTCAGGGTCTGATGGCTCTAGTAGTTAGGGGCTTTCTAGCACAAACTTATTTGAGACCAACCTATGACTTTTTTTGCTAATACTGGTCCTAGTTTAAGTAATTTTTTTTCATCCCTATTTGTTTTTACAGGCACAGTCATAGATTTTGTGTTATAACAAACTCAGCATTCCAAATTACGTCTTGAAGTAGGCCACCTTATGTTACAAACAGCTATCATTATTTTAAATCCCAGAGACAAGTGTCCATGAACTTCCTGTGGTCATTACATTTATGAAGAATTTTTAAAAGAAACATAGGATATTCCTGTTCCTTTTCACTCAAAGAAAGCCCTGATGCAGAGCACAGCGTTGCTGCAAGGGGCTGTGCAGAACTCAGCTGGAATCTGATTCTGCTCCTGGAAAACTTCCATTAGCGTCAGCATGGCAGTATCAAGCCTCCTGTTATTAGATAAGCCTGTAATGATAAGAGAAGCCAATATTTTGGCTAGGTACTGTGGCTCACGCAGTGATAGGAGCAAGGGCGGCAACAAATATGTGCCTAGTGTGGTGGCCCTGCATTTAACGCAGAAGGGACAAACTCATAGAAACAGGTGGTGATGTATACATTTTGTACATTTATAGCTGTTACAGAGGGTCAGAAAGCTGTTAGAGGAGAAAATGGAGAGAAGTACCATGAGATTGAGACATACAAAAGACTTAAGTGCCACTCAATTGCCTTAAGGCATCCCCATTAAACATAATTACCATACTTACTAAGCACCAATCATAGCTATTAAGTATCATCGGTTTTAAATTAGTTCCCTGGGAGACATCCTGTTTAAGCGGATTTCCCAGTTAAGCACAGGAAACTTTTGTTTTTTTTTTAACTCTCCCCTCCCCTCCCCTCCCCTCCCCTCCCCTCCCCTCCCCTCCCCTCCCCTCCCCTCCCCTCCCCTCCCCTCCCCTCTCCTTAGCAGTTCCATAACTATTCAAACAAAAGGATTACTGATGTGTTTGTTAGGTACTAAGGTAAAAGAAATATACAGATGGGTTTATGCTTCCAAAGGAAATATCGGAAGAAAAAGGATTCCTGATGTGTTTGTTAGGTACTAAGGTAAAAGAAATATACAGATGGGTTTATGCTTCCAAAGGAAATATCGGAAGAATCGATTCCTCCTGTTTTCAGTAAGGGCACTGTTGAGTTAGTCTCATTTTAAACACTCTGTGTCATGTCAGTATCTACCAAGAGTACTTATTTCTCTGGAGTGTCTGTGGATTATTACCACATATATTCTCCTACGAGTTTGTCAAGCACTGTTATTCTGTTTTTGTCTGTCCTCAAGTCAGTGCTTCCAACAGAGAATCAGAGAAAAACCGAGGCCAGAAGAGACCTTTTGAGTCCTCTAGTCCAGCTCCTGCTCAAAGCAGCTCTAAAGAGGTCAAATTGCTCAGGGATGTGTCTGTCTGAATCTCAACTCCTCCAAGGATAGAGATCGCACAGGGCAGCTTGTGCCTCACCACCCTCATCGACAGAATGTTCTCCATACAGCTTATTGTAACTTCCCACCTTCCACCTTGTGCTCATTGCCTTTTGTTCTATTGCCTCCAAGGAGAGTCTGGCTTTGTCTTCTCTGCATCCTCCAGTCAGACAGCTGTGGCCAGCAATAAGGCCTCTCCTGAGCCTTCTCTTAACTTCTCCAGGCTTCAGCAGCCCAGTTCCTTCAGCCTCTCCTGCTACCTTTCGTGTCTGGCACTTCACCATTCTGGTGGCCTTCACTGGACTCACTCCTGTACCTCCATGTCCATGCCCCGGCAGTGCCAAGCAGCGGGGAGGCTTCACTCCCCTGACATGCCACCCACGCTCTCGCTGATGCTGCGCAGGATGTGACTGCAGCGCCTGGCACCGCGGTGCGAGGCTGCTCTCTCGGCTGCCACCACTGAACCTGGGTACATGTATTAAGCTCACAGCACAGGGCTGAAAGGAAAAGAGATTTGTTCACTATGATGCTGATTAAATGGCTACCCTATGCCTATATTTTATTAGTTTCTTCACACTTTAGAATGCAAGAGGCACAATATCACCTGCTGACAATCAGTGTCAGCTATTACAGTAACTAAACCTTTGCCTTCCGTGGTCAGGGTGAGGATGATTCTTAACCTTTGACCATAACCTTTTAATTCTAGCAAAGGAAGGCATATAGTCTCCACTTAGTATCATTTAGTATCGGGGCAGTGTTTCTGATAATCTAAGCTCAAGCAACCACATATTAAATAAATTATTACAGTTGGGAGACCAGAAAAAGTTTTCATTCTCTTACTCAAACTGCAAATATTTTAACAAAGCATACTTTGCAATGTACCTTGAAATTGAAAATAACAGAAACAGAAAAACCGTAGATGCTTCTTATCCCTCGTTGTCTTATGTATGCTCTGATTTTCATAAAATTAATCTTTTTTTTTTTTTTTCTTATGCAAAGACTACTATAACTGCTCTGTCTTGTTTCTTTTCTGGTCAGTGTGTTCTGAAACCATTAAGATTTCACTTTCTTGGATTTGCAGTTACTATAGATTTTTTTTTCCAATTGAAGAAAATTGCACTGGTTTCAATACTTTCAATATTTTCGTTAAGCTTTCTGATAGTTTGGGGGCGGTTCTTCAACATCATGCTAGAAAGACTGCTTTTCAATGATAGCTGCTGCACTGATAGATCTTCTTGTGCCTTACAGCAGCACAAAATGTGGAGTGGCTTGTCTGTTCAAGTGCTATTGTCTAGCTAGCAGTTTGCTGCAATTCTAGATTTCCCTTTTCAGCTCTTCTTTGTGGATGCGTGATAGATAGTTTTAACAGCAAATCTCAAAGGAGTTCTTTAAATTAAAGAGCTTATCTTCAGTGGAAACTATTTTATATACCATTTTTTTTACCCCTATAGTAATGAAAATGAAGCAAAACCAGTATCTTTTTTGTGCCTGCTATGCTGCATACGTTGCTGATTTAGATATGCATGAAACCCTTATCTGTTTAGTGCATGTATTACTTTCCTAAATATTAGGTGGAAGTTGACTAGTATGACTCATTAAAGTTATTAGAAGATAACTACTTTCTAATTATGATGTGATTATAGTTTCTGAATGATTCACCATATATATGTGCCAGCACTCCTAGTTTAAATTCAGGAATGGATTTCAGGTGCAAACTACAATTAGGATATTAAGGTGAGAGTTGAGAAAATAAAGGGCTGAGTTTCACAACTTGGAAGTAGACAACCTTTCTGAAATGCTGCCTTGCCCTGGAATAGCTGGGGTATGTCCTGTCAGGCCTCTTCAGCATCTTCTGGCAACCAGTGTTGTCCTTAGAACAGAATGCAAGATACCATAGCTATTGGAATATTGTTAGTGGAACAATATGGGGACAGTAGTCCTTAACTCAAGGCTGAAAAGGTAAATTAAAAAGTAACCAGAAGATAAAAGAAAGCCCAATGAAGCATGTGTAAATGACAGGCAGTCATGAGGTCTCTAGAAGAAAGCCCTGCCTCTCAAATCATCTACTGAGTGGCATGACAAAATTTAAAAAACATTTTATGATAGGCTTTTAAAGTATGCATATAGTTTTGGAGTGAAAGATAAAATGCTGTCCTAGGGTACAAATCAGGAAAAAGAGACAATACTAAGACTAGAAACAAGGAATTATTTTTCATCACAGTGATGAGATTTAAAATGATTTGCCTTGAGTTTCATGCTAATTCCAGCGATGTTTAATGTATATATTAAAGTGTTTCCAAATATTTTTTGAGTCTTTATGAATTTTTCAGAGTAGACACAGATGTATACATGGTAAATTTAGGTTTATCAATATAGACCAATGAATATGCTCAAAAAGGCATGATTTAAGATCCTGTAAATAAAGTCTCTGCAATAGTAGAAAATGTACTACTTAAAAGGAAAAAAAAAATGAATGGTGATCTAGCAGTCATATTAGCAAGATAATGCCTTTAATTGTAGGTAGAGTAATTATTGTGGATAAGAGGGCTACTCTCTGGCCTAGGAGTTGTAGAGATGTACATAAGATATCCCTTTTATCCAAGATAAAATAATTCACAGGTAGTTTGCCCTTTCTACAAACACAGTCTTGCTATTTTAAAAGAGTCAGTCTAACATGTGGGCTGTGCCCTTGCTTAGCTACCAGACTTACCTATTCTTCGTTCAGCCCTCACCTTCCTCACTTCTGATTGCGCTCTGTTTCTGTATTGTCTTGCTCTTCTGTTGTCTAAATCAGGGTGGAATAGAGCAGCTGTTGAAGTGGACAGTTGAACACTGCCTAGCAGAGTGTTTCTTGCCCCGATTGTGTGTCGCCAGATCCAGCCTGCTCTTCCAAGTCAGAAGGTGAAGTGTTGAACTGAAAGGAGCATGGCACTGGTTGCCACAGTGCTTCCACCCTGCCTCAGATCTACAGGGGAAGCTGAACACTGAGAAAAAGGGAGGTAGTGGGAGCGAAAATAGAAGTTGGAGAGTCCATCTTTATTTAATAGCTGACTCTCTCAAGTTTCTTTTGAGAGGTTGACAGGTCTGAATAGAAGAGGCCTGTAGAAGCCTCAGTGTATCGGGAGTTGGAACACGAGGGTAGGGAGCACCTTTTATACAGCACGGAGAACACTGCAGCACCTCAAATCCCTGCAGGGTGGCAGTTGGCAAAGAACAAATTCTTAGTTTTCCTGTGCATATATTCAGTCAATAAGTAATGCTTTGGTTCCTTGCATTTATTTTTCTGTCCCTAAGGTTCTTATGTAATGGAGATTACATATTTTTTTTCCATGAACTACAGAACTTTGCTTTGCATACAGCCTCACACAAAGAACTCTGCTCTCAGAGTGGTGCTCAGGATGCAGCAGAACAGAGCATGTGCGCAGAGCTCCTGGGCTCGACTCTCCTTTTCATGTGTATCGGTCCTCTGATTTAAGTACCATAATACTGTATTTCACTTTAGTAACAGAAAAAATCAGTCCCTTTTCAATAAATAATGTGTTGTTCATCTACTGTACATTACTTTCATTAGCTGGGTGACCCTTGCCAGTGATAAACATCAACATATGCAACAGTATATGTTTGCTTGGTTGAACACAGATAGGTTTCAGTCAGCACTGCTGTTCGTTCTTGCAAAATGAGCACAGAAGTATATAAATCCAATATACTTTCTGATATTTGTATGTGCAAAGAAAAGCTTCTCTATACTTAGAGCATTTATTTTACAACTTTATAATTATTAGGAAAAAATAGTAATTACACTCCTGTTTCCTTGGCCATGAGGAAGCACCCCCAGTTAAAAGGAGTGCTTTAGAGCATAACAGATGTTTTATCTCTTGGCCTCTGACTTCAAAGGAAAACAGTTATCTGGGAGGCGGAAAAAAAAAAGGCAGTAATCAATTGTGCTGTCATATTTTCTGAGCATGGCAATTGCTGACTCAGCTGCTTAATCCAGAGTGGTTGAGATTACCTGTTTGGGCAGGCTTGAAATCTTTCAAGTAATGGCAAGATGCTTGGAATTAAATTCTAAAATTAATTATTTTAATTTTTTATTTTTTTATAGGTCTTTTTTTTTTTAATATAAACTCCCTACTACTGTGTATGACTTCTCGAAAGTATGAGTTTTATGCCTCTCACATTGAATCATTGAATTTCAGAATACTGGCTTATCATACAAAAAGCTGTTTCTTTCCAGCAGAGACTTTAATTAAACTGGTCATAACAGTTAGATCAAAAATTGTAAATGTTGATATAAAACATAGCTGAGGGTTTGTTTTGCTTTTTTCCTCTCTTTATTTCAAGTTTAAGCATCCTATCACCTCTTTCCTACCCCAGAAATCTACAACAGCTTTTTATCCTTTCACTTACTCTAATTTATCTTTTCCTAGGATATTTCATCAAGAGCAATATGGATATTATGGTGTTTCAATGCTTATAATAAGAAAGAACATAATTCTTAGTATATGAGCCAGTCTGTAGTCTGTGGTCAAAAATCCTTGTGAAATAAGACTAAGACCCAAAATAGCAAGGGCATAGTCCTGAAATCCAGCAGCCCTTTATGGCATTTTTTTTCATGGCAGATTCAGGTTATTGGTTCCTAAATACTTAGTTAAAAGAAAGTCTATTACTTTCATATTTTTCTCCTAAAAGAAAACAAACTATGTTAATGTTGTTTACTCAATTCTGTATTTCTTTAAAGTGACTGGCAAGAATATACCATTAACAAACTATCTACAGAGTCATTCATTCAATTGAAACAGTTAAAAAGTAGCAACAAAAAATATTAATTTCAAGCTCCATTGGTAACCAGGAAAATAGCATTTTCTAAATCATACAGAAGAAATGGTATGAAAATATTTCCTTCCAATTCTTTTTAAGACATTAACAACAACAACAAAATAATACTAAGATGATGTGTTGAGCTACTCAAAAACATTCTGGAAAAACACACATGCTGATATTTAGTTTTTGTGTGACAACATCACCCCAGAGCTGCAAATGCTTCCTCTCACACTGAGTTTAGACATGAATTTAGACAGAAACAGGATTCCCTACTTTCACATAGTCACCTGCTCAGTTTGCCAGCCTTTCCAGAGAAGGTTGAAGAATGTACCCAGTTGAGGAGCACAGGATACAAGGGGAGAAGTCTATCTTTGTCTCTTGCTTCTCTCCTCTCCCCCTTTTCTCTCCGTTTTCCTTCCCCTTTCTTAGCTACTTCTTTGTGGTACCTTCATACAGCATCCACTTTCAGCCTTTGGGAATGTAGCAAAAGAACCAGGTAAGCCTAAACCCGCGTAATTACTCTGTGGCTGCCTCTTCTTCAGCACGTCCACCCTTCTGCATCAGAGATACCGTAGTGCTGCAAGAGCGCAGCTGCAGTTCAGTCTCCTGGGGAAAACCCATGGATTTGCTACAGGGCAGCAGCTGCTGGTCTAGGAAGCAAGGAGATGGTAGGGTTGGAGGCTGGGGCCCCCTTTTCTGGAATTTGGGGTGTACTAATTTTCTGGAGGGAAGAAGAGCTGTAGGGTTGGAGTGTAATTCAGGTTGGAGCAAGGAGTTATGTCATTGTGCATGCATGCAAAGGGGGGCAGTGGGAAGGTAGGGCATGTGTGAGCACTGTGCTACTGGAGGAATACCTTTAAGAGCGGGGTCACCTGAATGAATAGAGAATTGCAGAATTTAAGTAATGAATAGGTATTAATCCTTGGGAAAAGTACCACTGCCAGCACACAGGAAAGGAAGGAGAAGAATTCCCCGTTTGCATAGTGAACAATGAATTCTCACACATTTTGAGCCTCTATTTTCATTTAAACATGTAGCTAGGTGTCTAATTTCTGGAGGGAAGTTTAGGAAAATATAAAGAAACCATTCTTTGCACCTGATTTAGACTGAGTCTTGCTTCGGTACTCTGTATGAGGGAGGCAGCTGGAAAGCACTGGCTGTGTTGCTTTAGGAAGAGCTCCACTTGTGTAGGTGACTTCTGTGGGCCTGTTAGGCAAGCACTTTGCTTTCCCTCTCGCATTACCATGTGGGATCAGTGCACCCAACCTAGTCCCAGCACCTGCTCAGTTCTTCCAAGCTCTTGTTTGAAGATTGCTGAATGGGTAGGTGTACTGTCAAGATTACTTCTGTGTCTATAAAGAGGTGCACTGGAGAAATTATCTATATATTATGGTTTGAAGAATAGCAGTACTTTTTTCATGACTTACTATTTAATATGGAGGCAGTAACATTTTGGGAGAAGAGTAGGTTGTGTCACAATCTGGTCAATGTAAGCATTGGCCATCACTTCAGGTCACCATAAAACCGGAATGTTAATCATGCAAGTTGTTAACATTGCTGGTGGGATGTGTTCTGTGCATTTGGTATTGCAACTTAATGATGTGTCTATATGGATTTTTAAACAATTAGTCTCAGTCCAGCTGTGCTCTTTGGGTATGTGTGCACAACAGAGGCTTTAGTTTATGGTAGCAATGTGATGCAGACTATCCCAGGACTCCTGGCATATGCTACAGAGTTGCTTCTGAGTAGTTAAACTCAGTCTGTTCATCTTGACTGTATACTTGACTTGGCCAGCTAGATTAAGCTAGTGTAAATACATCAGGAAGTATTATGCTTAGTTCTTAATGCATTTTGGTAGATAGGTTCTATAACTGCAGCTGGTATATGATTGATTCTTTTGTTTGTTTGTGCTGTGCTTTATTCTTTTTATATTTGAATTCCAGGCAGGAGGCAGAAGTACACGTCTTTGGAATTAAATTTGAAAAGCACTACTAACAGATGTTGATAATTGTACAGTGCTTCTCACACTGACAGAGGAAAGGGTGAACACAGCTGGTTGAAATGTATTTATTGAAAATAAAATGCTGTGAAAAGTTCTGCTTATTTTAATATGGTGATTAGGCTGAAACAATGCTCAAGCATTTGAACAACAGAAAAAAAATTGAAAGATTGGGTGTCAATTGTAAAATAATGTTTTAGAGTTCAGAAATAATCTAAATTGACTGCAAATCACAGTGCTTTATTTTTGGAACCTCACTGCTTTTATCTTTCCTGACTTTTTCACCCCTCTATCTCCATTTAGATGGTTATTTCCCAAACTATTTGGAGCACAGATAAGACCTTAATAATTCTCCCAAATGTATATACCTTTATATCTGATATGAAATTAAATGCTCTTTCAGTATCAGTATTCAAATTTGAATGGATCATGGTGGCACATCTCAGCCATCTTTATCCTTTGGAAATTAGTTTTGTGTTTGCTGTTTTTAATTCCCTTTCAGTGTTATTTCAGCTTTGAATCCATTAATATATGTATTGAACACCTGTCCTGTTTCAGATCCCTGAGGTACCCAGCTCTGAACTTCTCTCCACTTGGAGAAGGAGTCATTAATTACCACTCTTTGTTTCCTAACACTTAGCTAATTTTTAATCCACAACAAGAATTTACCTTCTACCCTATGGTTATTTATTTTCCTTAATAGTTTATTGTCAAGGATCTTCCTTGGTTAGACAAAAGCATGTGATAAGTTATATCTACCAAATCTTCCCCCATTCTCCCTGTTTCATTAACGCTGTCTGACAATTCAAGTAAGGCAGAGGCAGCGTTTTCCATCCAGGGAGGTTCAACTTTATCAGTGTGTATTAGAGAAGTGCTTCATTGTTCTGTTCTTAGTCGTGTGCTGCCAGCTACAATAGAGGCATTTTGCCCACAGTGTCTTTACCTTTTCATTTTTTAGAGTAAATATTATAGTCTTTTTTGTTTGTTCATATATATATACACTAATATTGGTGACAGCATCTCACTTGCCTTTTAACTTAAATGAATTCTTCAGCACTCATAATTCATTACTTTTTTACAGTAGGGCAGTCAAGTTGAAATCACAGCTAATTTTCCCGATTTTTCTTGAAAAGACTTTTTAAGTGTTGCTTTTCAAAATGTTTCAATTATTAAAAGTATCTTAGGAATACCTGTGGGATACAAATATGCCCGTCACTTTTAATAGTGAAAATCAAGGTAAAGTCATTTTTCTTCTCTGGTCAAGACGTGCTCTCTGATTAGCCGCAGGGCGTTATGCAGAGGCCGCGAGCCCTCCTCCTGCCCACGGGTCTGTCACCACATAGGCAGGGTCGCTGTAGGCACAGGAGGGCCAGGAAGTCGGGCTTTATCACAGCGGGAAGGGCAGGGGACATGGAGCCCAGCTGCTCTGCTGCTCTTCTCAGGCCTACCGGCCGCTTCCTTCCACATGGTAGCTGCACAGGCCTCTGCCCACGTGGTCTTTGTTTTCCCATGAAGCTTCAACTTATGCAGTAACCTTTTCACACTAACCACCACATTTCCTGTTGCAGTGTGTATTAGCTTCATGTCTCCTGTTCTAGACTTTCAAGTAGTATTTCTGCATGCCTTCAAACAGAGAATTCAAACTACTTCATTTTAGTGGGGTGTGAAGCCACACTCACATATTTCTCCTTTCTTTCTCGGGTCAGTCAGACTTGTTCAGAGTTTGTGAAGTGCTTCAGAGTCTTGAAGTACTAAGACATTGCAGAAATTCAGTTCAGTTTACAATTACTAATAAATTAGTCAAAAATATGAAGAGAGTTATGATGTTCTGGTATCTTACTGAAGTTATTGGAGAAACGCTGACAGAAAGAAGATCTTAAAAGCTGCTTTCCTCTGTAACCCTCACTGTATGTTTCTGTTGTGAAGTGTTCAGTCACAGATAAAATTAAAAGCCCACATTTCTAGGTGAATAACTTAAGTTATTGACCAGTCTTTGAACTATCTCTCTGTTGTGCCAGCAATTCCCAAACTGTGAATTTAGGAGACTCCATAGCTGGCTACAGGCTTTATCTTCATTTTTCACCTCCCTTCCATCTGGGGAAAAACGCTTTCTAATTACTTCTTGTTTCCCAGATCACTCGTGGCCTTTGCTGACATGCTGGGTGGAGATTACGCTCTCCTATTAGCCCTTTTAAGGTCCGAGGAATGCCAGCCATGCCATGTGTGAGCAATCCGCAGGCACCATTAGCACTGCTCTAGTAGCTCTTGATAATGCTCCCTATGAAGTCAATTAAAGACGTCAGGGGGTGGGCTGGGCTGCTGCTGTCTACTAACACCTCTCATTAGGGGGTGGAGGATGGGGGGGCTTGAACAGGTGATTTTTAGTATTTTAAATAAGAAATGGCAAAAATACCCATAGTTGCCATCCCCTTTGTTTGGCCTTGCCTTCCCTTATTCTCAAACAAATCTGACAGATCTACTATTTTACAAAGTCTGAATGAAGCAATAACTCAAATTCTCAGCAAAAGGAAATCTAAACAGACTGTAAAGACAATAGAAATCAGGTTAGTGCTTCATATGTGAAAGGAAGTCTTCGGCAGTCATTTTTCAGTGCATAGTCTGGATGTGGACAGCCCCTCTCGTCGTCATTTGGATCGAGCTGAGGACACTCACTTTTATAGAAATGTTTAGTACTGTGCAGCTTGGGAAACTTGAGATGTTATAAATATTCATGTGTGTAAAGTTATTTAAAGAGTTAAGTAGAAATTGGTGTATTTGTCCTTGTGTTTATATATAAAGGTTCTAAAGGTTCTGAAGCAGTATATTGCTAGAGAGTGCACCAGTGAAGCTGGTGCATTGCCTTGAGTTTGCGTGTATTCAGTAGTGATGCTAAATACCACTGGCAGTTAACTCCTAATAAATAATAGGCAGTAATTTTGTTACAAGTTTAAAAATAATCCAAAGTGGTTAGTTTAAGTTTGTCAGGCCCTTTCGGTTCATATCAGCACATCACTTGTGTTAAAAGCTCCCATTCTGTCCTACTGGTGATCATTTCCATTCTCACTGTGGTTTCTCTCCCCACAACAGCAGGGGGATGCAGTGAACAAAATGATTCAGGCAGCAAGTATATATTTGCAAGCACTATTTCTCTATGTTTCTCTTTCTAAATTACCATATCGATGCTGACTTAAAATGGTATCGGTTTTGTTTGCTTTTGTTTGTTCATAGAATTAACCTAATAGAGTTTTTGCTTTTAAGTTTTGGAGGTGCACAGCCATGATTCTGCAAATCTTGCTCTAACATCAGTTGTGCTTACATATTTTTGCTAAATATTGTATTTAATAGACTAGTTGTCCCTCCCATATACAGCAATTGAAAACTGAGACGCTGGTACCTTTTCTTACTCTTTTTACAGCCTTTGTTGCTGGTTGTTCAATTTACACAGTGCTTATGTAGGGAAAAACTAGTCACTATAGTATGTAATTACTTCGCTTTTTCCTCAGTGTGCCATCTATCTTCTATTGCATATTTATGGTATCTCATTTAATTTTACTTAGTTGATGCAAGGAAATAAAATGGAGAGGGTTTTCAACATTAATACTTATTATACAAGTTATTTATTTCCAACCATCTCAAAGAGTGTTTGAGAGAAATGGCTTAACTTATCTGCTAGTGTGTGCAATAAAGATAAAATGGGAGATTGTTTACTTGGCTAAAAAAGACACATTATTTGTTTTCTTTTGAAATAGCTGAGTATGTGACATGTAAATGATTGTAGTAACAGCAATGTGCATCTCCAGCAGAAGGGATTGGTTTGTTAAAGGAGTATCAAAAGCAAATTTAAAAACAAACAAACAACCTGAATTACTGTTCTAAATAACATTTTTCAGCCTACACACTGCTGTATCACTGAGTAACTGTCCTGGGATTTTTTTTAATAAATTTTGTTATGAGGTGCATTATTGAGTTGTCACTTGGACCACTGTGGGAGGAACTATATGAAGTAAATAGAAGAGATTGTAAAAATCTTTGAAACTGATTTATTTAAATAATAAAAAACGCGAGCAAAAGAATTCTGATTTAGTCCCCATTTACATCTGGGAACTGAGATCAGTTAACTGTCTGCCCACACTCCCACCCCCACCCCACCCCCCCGAAGAAATCTATGGTAAGCCTGATAACTTTATTTCATTTTGTACCAGCCTGGTGCCATGGGAATGCTGTCTTATTACATACAAGTGTATTTTTTCACTTGTTCAGTAGAGACAACGATTGTTGATTCACTCAACAGCTGCTGAAAATGTTAAATTTGGTTTTTGTTTGACTTTTTTCTTTAGATTGTTTTTGTTTTAGTCTATTGTTATCTTCTAATGGTGTAGGGCGCAGCACTTTTTTCTGTTGTTCCACTTATACTGACATGTCTAACCTGCTGCATCCAGTTTTAATTGTCTCTGCCTTGCTTCAAACAGCGAGTTTGAAAAATCCATGTTGGATGTGTTGTGGTATATGTATGTTTTGTTTTTTTTTTGTAGAAGTAGAAATAATAATATTTGAAGCCATAGAAAAGAACAGTAACTGATACTAAATTAACACTTCATGGAATCTTAAATGATATCACGTTAGACAGATCCTTGAATGACTCAAGGCTTCAGAGCTTTATTTTTCCCATCTAAGAGTCCAAGCTGCATATCCTGGCAATGTACGGCAGTTTTTCTAGTAACCCTTCTTCTGCAGTTAAAGTCATTGTGTCTCAGTTAGCAAAACGTTTTCCTTAGTAGATGTCATATAGCAAATAATGGACACTAAATATGCCTAGTGCTGAGGTTACTGAGGAGATGTAGCTTCTATCTCTAGCATTGGACTGTTTTGTTAATATATGTTTATTTGCTACCGTAAGGAGATACATTGAAAGCAAGCCTGGACCTCTGAATTTCACAGAGTATTTCTCAAAACCATCAGAGCAATTTTTTCCAATAGAAATTGTTGAAATAAGAGTCATTGGGCTTGTATGTTAAGTATAAATCTATTAATCACATATCTAACCATAATAACATTCACTGTTACAGTGCAAACACTTCCTGCTCCTGCTTGCATATATTTGGCCAGCAGTGCATTACTGGTACCCCCAACCTCATGTTAGCAGTGAAGAGCAAGATGGCACGTGGTTAGCAGGGCTGTGCAAGAGGAGTCCTTTTGTCTTTGAGCTAGGACAGCCCCTGTCGAGAGGCAAAGCAAGAAAGAAGGGGTGATGCTACTGTAGCAGAATTGCCCTGGCTTGAGGGCTTCTGCTTCTGAACATGGGCTAGGGCAGAGTCACAGTTATGCTGATATCCTCCCGAGTCATGTCTAGGTGCCAGCTGACCTCTGCTCTGTCACGTGCAAGCATCTCGTAACAATAAATGATAAAAATTACAGTAAGGCTTTGCACTTGAGAGGCCCCTGCATAATTCCTGGTTCTGCCCAGCATGGAAAAATGATTGTATGGGTATTATATGACTTTGTTAGAAAGTCTGACTTGTAAAATAGATTGACAGCAATTTTAAGTTATTATTTTGAAACAGAATTTTACCTAGAGATTAAAGTGATGTGTCTTTTAATATCAGTGCAGGTATCAGTGTTGCTCGATTTTGTAAGCTGTATTGACATGAGCATTTCTCCCAATTGAAAAACACAACAGGGAGTAAGCAATAACATAAAATTATTTTTAGAAAATGCATTTTTAATTACTGAACTGCTTAATTATTGAGTACTACTGAAAATATCCTGTGAACCTCATCACTATGCAAATGTATTCAGTTTTGGAAACAATTAAATGGTAATAAAGCATTCTTTTTTCTTTTACAACATATTACCGTAATGAAGCTGTTACCTCTCAGTGTGCATTTTAATGAGTTTTAAGTAACATTTTAATGAGCTCAACATTACCATAAACCCAAGGATTAGACAAAATTGAATTTACTAGTGAAAGGGAAGGGTTCATTAAGAGTTAATTATATTGTTTTAGAAGAAATATAATACATTTTATGATGTCCATCAACCAAGAATCCATCATGAGATCTATACTTATTAATAGGTGCAGCAATGACATTATTATATTGACATAAAAACATGGGCTTGCACACTCCTGCTCGGGTTTCCAATGAAAGCTTCTGTATTGAAATCCCTGGGTCAACTTTATTCTTATCCAGCTTGTTATTACATCTGAGGAGAAAAAATGCCAGGCTTTGTATTACTGGTTTGTAATTCCACCTACAATTTTTATAAACATCATGAACAGTGAAAGCAAAGTTTAATGGATTTACCATTGCCACTAGGATCTGAAGGCAGGTTATGAATAAATGTCTTGGTTTTGTTATTAAAAATAAATAAAATAAAAAATAAAATAAAATAAAAAAGAAGAAGAAAAAAAAAGACCAGTAGAGAAATTTGAGTCTGAACTGCCAGCACTGCTGGCATGCCCACTCCAACAATAAGCTGTTGAATTTCTGCAGTCCAGGCTCCTGGAGGCCCAGAAGTGCCAGGTAAATTTGCACTCTGTGCATGCAGCAGCTCTTTGTCAGCTGCACCGTACATTCAGATGAATTTCATTAGGAAGCTCTGCACAATGCGGAGTTAAACTCCTCATGCTCAGTAAGTTCAGTTACATATTAGATTTACTGCTTTGCATCTGCCAATGTTGGCATTTCTGTTTAGCCGTTTGAAAAATTGTGTGGAGGGTTGTGGCTTAGAGCCCTGAGATGTCTGGTTAGAAATGAACACGAAAAAAAATATTAAGAAAAGTATTAATTGCACTGAGTTAGTATAGTGCTCTCTTGTTCATACAATAGCCTGGTGACCTGCTATTTAAAAAAGAAAAAAAAAAAAAAAGAGTTTTGGTGGTGTCACAGTCTTTTACTGGGAGTAGGAGGGTGAAGACTCTGGAGGGCTCAAAGCTTTCATGATTTTCAGAAAAATGGCATTGATCTCCAGTGTCCTGCTGGCGTGGGGGAAAGAGAGTTCTCGCAAATGTCTGCTAAGTGTGGAGTTGTGATCAGCAATTAGACCTGTTGGAGTCCCATCGCTCCTCTGTATGTGAGACCCAAAGGTGTGCCCTGAGGGTGGTAAAGAATTAGAAAACTGCTGAGTTTCAAAAACGCTGCAGTGAACCTGCAGACCTACGCTGGAAGAATGATTCCTCAAGACAGAAGTCAGGGTACTGGAGGCATTAGAAAAGAAGTCTAATTAGTACCTTGGATTGAATAGGTGCCCAAAAGGAAGTGCAAAGTGTAGCTATTAAGCAGGTAATAAATTTTGTATATGACAGGAAGAAAGCAAAGAGCCACTGAATGCATAATTGTGAGCTACGTTGCACTCAGCCTCCAGTTGTTCAGCAGTAGAAGCGCTTCCATCTCTCATGAGCTGTTTGCAGCTGGCCTGTCTGCTCCTTAGTAAGTAAGGAAGCCTGGATGAAGAGAATTAGATTGTTAAAATCAAACATGTTTGAGCTATCAGCTGGGCATTGTTTATCGCCCCACGTATTCCCCCCCCAGAAGTTCACCTCTTTGTTTGAGTATGGAAGCACAGCTATGCATGTGGAAGCCTTCAGAGAGAAACGAAAATGTTCCACACCCACATCTGGAACTATTCAGAAATGGAAGAGCAGAGCTACAGAGGTCCTCCTCAAGGGACAGTTTAATTCAATTTGCCCTAATTGAAGCTGCACGAGCAAACTAGAGAATGTTTCCAGTTCTCCTGGTCTCAGAGAAATCCCACAGCATGCACTGGTTATATGAGCTATTGTGTTTTATGTATTCCTTGTTCTAAATATAGGGAAATATAATGCATGGTTTAACAATACATTTTCCTTGGTGGAAAATCTGGTTTAAGTAGTTCTATTCTCTCCTGGCCACTCATTTCCTCCGCGTGTAATAGCTTGTCATTTTCTCAGTTGCTTATGGATCTGGGCTGTGAACTGAGTCAGTGGAGTGATCTAGGTTAAAAATCCTCCAAACAGGAGAATTTTTCTGTTGTTTTCTGTTTTGTTTTGTTTTCTCTAATTGGCATGGAAGAAAACATTTGTGCTACTTGGCCTAAAATCTATCCCAGGTGAATACTGTGGCAGGCTAAAAATTCCCTTCATCCAGTTCTGTCTAGTCTAATAATCTAATCTGCCTATTTCAATATTATACTTTGTCTATCATATGATGCTTGAACACTTTATCTTGTCAGTGTAGCCTCTTGTTTTCTAATCCAATTGAGAAAAGGCAGTAGCTATACGAATGTACACAAATTAAATCTTCCGTGGGAGTTACAGACACGGGTACCTTGTGTCTAGTTAAACTCAGTGCTAAGAAGGAATAAAATGGATGACTTCAGTGTGCTGGGAGGTTCACATTTAAAGCAATACCTCTTGGAATATTTGGTTATTCAACGTGCCAGTGCTGGAATAGACTCTTCATTGCACTAGTTGTTTATGTATAAAAGCCGAAGTGAGGGGAAAGATTGTAAAAAGGATTTTATGTTCTAACTGTCGGATTAAAGGTTGGACTAGGTGATTTCAGAGGCTTTTTTCAACCTAAATGATTCTATGATTCTATTAGCAGAGGTGTTTCCAACTCCAAGACCCTTGTGGGAAATGTGAGCTCTTCATCAGAAGGGCTGCAGCTGCTGAGTGGCACACCCATTACAGGCTGTTTTACAGATGCTTCCCAGGTTGTTTCTGCTCTATAGTCTGGGATAACCAGACTAGGGAGAGTTGTGCTGTTTGCTAGTTTTCTCATAATTTAAAGCCCTCAGCAGTTACATAGTTACCTTGATTTTCTCTTGTACTGAAGTGCCAGAGGACTATTGAGCACCAAGGGTTTAGAAGGATGTGTGACACAGGGGATTTATTTTGTTGTTCTAGTTTTATTGTACTGTTAGTTTTTCCATTATGCAAAATTTGTTGCACATGAAACAGCACTTTGGGAAAGTGGTATTAGTTAGGAAAAAAAGATTGTTTCACCTCTACTGCAAGTCAAAATATTACGCTACTGTGTTTTCAATAGTGTGTCTGGGAGCTGGTGTAACTGCTCAGCTGAAGGTCTCAGGTACAGAATAGAGAAACTGGAGGGTGGAGCTGGACACCCAGGCTCTGGTCTCCCTCTGGGTGCTGAAACTTCCCTTTCAAAATCATTGCTTTAGGCTATTAGTTGGTCTTTGCTCCTGCTTCTTTAATTTTTTTTTCCCTTTTGTCACAACGTTGTCAATAATAATGAGGGCAACGTGAACTCTCATATACTTTTTCTCTTTTGAAAGTAAATGGGACAGTTATATTTCATACTGCATGAAAGTAATTCCTTACGCTATTTGAGCAGCTCAAAATTGTGTAAGATTTCCTGCAAATTATGCTCTTATCTTCTTTGTTTTGCATAAAATCACAAATTTGGGCATCCTGTCTGTGGTTAGACAGTACAAAACTACCATTTTATCTAGTTGTTTGTGGGTCATTTCCTAGTTGGCAGTATACTGACAGAACTCAAATGACTCTCTTCTAGGAGTGTTTAATATGGTGTCTACATAACGCATTGCTCCTTTGGTTCTTTAGAGCTCTGCAAACTGAAATGCATGAAGCAGAATGATAAGATAAGTAAAACATGATTTTGTATTGTTCAAGATAATCCAGAAAAATTGTTATCTAACATTTTGTGTACATTTTTTAAACCTGGAAGGAGCCTTTTATGAAGAAAATTCCATCATGAAATTAAAAAAAAAAAAAAAGCAACAAACAAACAAACACAGGAGGAAACAAATGTTCTTGCTGTCATTAGGGATAGGAGTTTTAATGAACAACGTCTTTGGAACACGCATCCTTGCTTTTTGAATTTAATGCAGAATATTAAAATAGAATAATATGTAATCGTAAGTATTAGAGGAGTTTGAGGATTGGGGTTTTGCTGTAAATTCTTGGAGAGAGGATTGCCGTAATTGGCTACAGCCGTGCATGTACATACTGGCAGCTCATCCTCTTCTGCTGTCCCACTCCCTTCATCGACACTTTTTCCTTTGCTTGGGTCTTCTGTTCCTCACCCTCAAATGACAGGGCCTGTCTCAGTGACATCAATGCAGACATGCTTTATGCAGTTTCCAGTCTCTACTTGCTGGGTCAAGCTCTGAAAAAGTGAGAACAGCCAAGCCCTCCAGAAGGTTAGCAATTAGAAAGTCACCCTGGGCTTGGGCCGTGCAGGAAATATCACTGCAGAGCCTGTCTGCAGTGACTTGCCCGTGTACAGGACAGAGGGCGCGAGGCCAGCCAGGCCTATACAGCAGGCCTGTTGAAACGGCATCTGGCAAGCACCCTAACATGGCCTGTTGGCACCAGGACAGTTTGCAGGATGGGAAGTGAGGCGGTCCAGAAGCAGCAGGAGGCTCCCACCCGTTCTGCGTACCAGCTGCGGGTGCATCTCCTGCTCCATATTTGATGAAGTATGGCTGTGCAGTCCCCTTGCAAAGCTTATCGAGCTTATGTTATGAAAGGTTGTCGAGAAATACCCATTGTGGTATGTCTGCTCAGATATCTTGTTTTCAGTCCTGACTTCTGAGGAAAACAACACGAAATCTCTGACAAAATAAATAAATAAATAAATCATAATCCTGCTCAGAAAAACTGAATAGATGACTTCCAGTGTACAATTACCAGATGTAGCTCGACAGAGACCAGGGTTAGATGACGAGGATGGGGGATGGAAGGAAGAGAGTTCCTATGTTAGAGGGCAAGAGCCTGTTTTGTTTGATGCTTTGCCTAATGTGGCTGAAGTATATAAGTAATGTGACAGTGACCCCCTGCCAAGATGGAAAGGCGTCCCAGCTGCTGTTGTATGTGTTGTGCATGTGTATACAGGAAGTTTATTAGAGGCTATTCACACTTCAACGGAGCTCGGAGATTGCAGACTGTATTATATTGGTTAAATGAACCACATACATTTTATATTTCTTGTACAAGAAATATTCATTCATTTGTACTTGGTTTTGTCATTCTCATCCTTTTTTAATCCTTTGTTTTACTGAAGGTACATGTACATTTTAGGTGTGTTGATTGGGCTTGAACTGGAAGCCCAGGGGACTGAAGCAGCATAAGTGGTTGCAGGAGAACCAACTTCACTCTGGAAAAAGAAAAAACACAACTGCTCGATGCTGTGGCAAACTAGGTAGCATTCATTAGGTTGAACATAGTGCTGCATGTACCTGGCAATTCTGCTGTTGTGCTCACAGCAGTAAACCTTCATGCTGTGATATGGTGGTTTGTGCACTTACTAATTAAATCTATTTTCTGGGGAATCATTGTGGTGTACTCTGTATATACGATGTAGTTTGTGCATGCTCTTCTAAGGTAATTAATCAAAAGTTCATACCTGATATTCATTCATGTATCTTTGACAATCAGTAACTTTCAGGTTTTTTGGATGCCATTGCTTCTGAAATATATATACATATATATATATATACATGCTTATGGGGATGTAAGAATGGCTGTAGTACAAGAGAGCAAAGGCATATCCAGTCCAGTATTCTTTTTCTGACAGTAGCCTACAAGGGATTATTGAGGATTGCCTCTTCTACCAAACACAGTCCTCCCTGCTGCATTGCTTGGAGAGAAGCATAGCTGATGTGAAGAGTCTTCTAGTGGTTTGGGGGAAACTAGTCCCATATTCTTGCTGCAAAGTAGACATGCTGGCGTACAAGCAGCAGTGAAAGTACAATACTTCATTTGTGATATGGTGGTTTTTGAAGCTGTGTTCAGTTCCACACCTGATATTCACATTTGTTGGGAAAAATAAATTACTTGCCCATAATCTTCTGAAAATGTAGCCCATTAAATGTAAAGAGCATGTAAAAGCTAATGTCAGACTTGAGTTTGAAGGATTGTTAAATAACTGTTGTAGTAAACTGCTAAACGTCTGATCCTTGTTAAATCTTAAGGCTTACAACAGACAATGGATATTTTTCAAAGTTTGCTGTCTGCAATTGTGATACCAGTTCTTCTGTAAAGTCTCTAAAATTTTTAGCAAGTAGTAGGGTTTTTAGTGTCTGAAATATAACTCTTGGTAACATGTCCCTTGTTAGCATTAGCAGTCAGGGCAGTGCATTCATCCAGAGTGATTATGCTTTAAAAATAAGAAAAAAAGAAAACTGCTTTGTATCCTAGAGAAAAATTTTCAACATATTGCTTTGTATAGCTTTAGATTTCTGAAAATACTTAAATGTGGTCTTTAAGATATTTGCATTCATAAAGAATTCTTGTTTTCTGCTTCCCTTTGCCTTTCTTGACTGTCAAAACACAGTGATGCTTTTAAAGATTTATGGCAGATGGGTAATGAGTTTGCTGACTGTTAGCTGTAGCCTTCAGAATTTGTTGGTGGAAAGAGGCGGGAATTTAAAAAAGAGAGAAGTTTATTGGTACCTCAGTGCAATGAAGACAGGTGATAGAACTGTTTTCAATCAAGAAACTTAAACATAAATATGTTATGTTCTGAGTTAGAAAAATCTCCACTCTTCTTGCCATCTAGTAGTCAAATAAAATCTTTCAGAAAAATTATGGAGATGTCAGATTGTATTCAAGTGACTGCAATGAATCACAACAACATGATACAGTTTTTCAGTAAGTGTATTCAAGCTGTGTTGCATACACTTAATTCGGCACAATAGCAGCCTCTAAAAAATCAGAAGCAAATCATAACTAATGTTTGCAATAACTAATACTTGTATACCTGTGTAGTTGTGTAAAAAGGGAAAATAGGTCAGCAGTTAACTGGGTTAACTGTTGGAGAAAGATGACAGTCTGACTCTTGCAATGTGTGCTGAAACGAGACAGGAAAAAGCCTATCTTCTTTCCTGACCTTTGTGCAGTCAGCTAGTTGGGGTACATCTCAGACTGAAGTTTAGAGAAAAAGTATGAAAATCTCCCAATAACTCCATTTGAAATCTGTCTACTTCACAGAATCATTTAGGTTGGAAGAGACCTCCAAGATCACCTAGTCCAACCTCTGACCTAACACTAACAAGTCCTCCACTAAACCATATCACTAAGCTCTACATCTAAACATCTTTTAAAGACCTCCAGGGATGGTGACTCAATCACTTCCCTGGGCAGCCCATTCCAGTGCCTAACAACCCTTTCAGTAAAGAAGTTCTTCCTAATATCCAACCTAAACCTCCCCTGTCACAACTTTAGCCCATTCCCCCTCGTCCTGTCACCAGGCACGTGGGAGAATAGACCAAACCCCACCTCTCTACAGCCTCCTTTAAGGTACCTGTAGAGAGCGATAAGGTCACCCCTGAGCTTCCTCTTCTCCAGGCTGAACAATCCCAGTTCCCTCAGCCGCTCCTCGTAAGACTTGTTCTCCAGACCCCTCACCAGCCTCGTCGCCCTTCTCTGGACTCTCTCGAGCACCTCCATGTCCTTCTTGTAGCGAGGGGCCCAAAACTGAACACAGTACTCGAGGTGCGGCCTCACCAGAGCCGAGTACAGGGGGACAATCACTTCCCTAGACCTGCTGGCCACACTGTTTCTGATACAAGCCAGGATGCTGTTGGCCTTCTTGGCCACCTGAGCACAGTGCCGACTCATATTCAGCCGACTATCAACCAATACTCCAAGGTCCTTCTCTGCCAAGCAGATTTCCAGTCACACATCTCCCAGCCTGTAGCGCTGCTTGGGGTTGTTGTGCCTCAGGTGCAGGACCCGGCACATGGCCTTGTTGAACTTCATACAGTTGACCTCAGTCCATCAGTCCAGCCTATCCAGATCCTCCTGCAGAGCCTTCTTACCCTCGAGCAGATCGACACACGCACCTAACTTGGTGTCATCTGCAAACTTACTGAGGGTGCGCTCGATCCCCTCATCCAGGTCATCGATAAAGATATTGAAGAGAACTGGCCCTAATGCTGAGCCCTGGTGAACACCACTAGTGACCGGCCTCCAACTGGATATAACTCCATTCACCATACTTATTTGATAGTGGTTGTTCATGCACCTGATTTCTAATACTATGATTATCAGCTTCTCTGTTAACTTTGTTTAATAAATTCTCTGTTCAGAAGCAAGCTCTTACTTTACGTTTAGACGTTAATGCTCATCAAAGGTCCAAATTCTATAAACAGTTGTATCTGCATATAGGAGCTGTTAAAAGCTTTAGAGAATGTGTAAGAACAGAGTGTTTTTTCCACGTTGTTCTGCTTTTTGCTGAGGCCTAAAAATAAAGAGCAAGCTCCCTATAAATGTAAGTACTAAGTAGGTTATTAAGTTCAGAAGCACATGGAATATTGAGTGAGAAAAATGGATGAAGCCAAAGAAAGGTGCTGAATCTGAAAGGAAGAGCATTTTCTGTTTCTTTATGCAGATATCTCCCTACTACTCTCTTCCTCACTTTGATTTCCAGGAGCCCTACTAATTGGACGTTGTTGAAGCTGCTGGACTCTTTGAAAATACCCTAACACCTCTGAAAATGAATCTCTCGGGTTTTGGACTTCCTTGTAAACAGTGAAGTCTGAACATTTTGAGTTACAGTAAATTAGCTAGCATTCATGTTTCCTAGGCAATATCTGTATCAGGAGAGAGGAAAAAGAAAGTAGACACAAGAAAAAAAAAAAAAGTATTTTTTTACAAAGATTTTCATGATTGTTTGGCAGCTCCTCCAGGACTGTGCATATGCAGAGGGAGCTCAAGACTCCCTTGGAGTCCTGCCTAGGACTGTTGCCTAATTGTGACTTTGTAATTTCCCATACAAAATGTGACAGGGACTTAAACAAAAGGTAGGGCAGCAGCATCTTCTAAGTGTATTATTCTTTTTAACAAGGAAGTCTGTCTGTGACCCCTTGTTCTTGTCACTCCATTCCAGCAGGCAGTGCCAGCTTGCTCTGAGGCCATTTCTGTAGGTGATAAATATCACCCAAGCTCTGAAATACCCCCCTACACCATACATTATTTCAAGTATTTTAATCCCTTAATCTATGCACACATACGCTGTGTGACATCTAAGCAGTTATCTGACATAATAATTCATGTTGACTGTGCATATCAGTATGTGTCGTAGGAGAGAAGTGCCAAGCAGTGGTGGAGAGACAAGGATTTAGGAAAATACCTGGGGGGCAGTGCCTTGGGATCAGGGGAGACCTACCTGTGTGTGGCATATAACCAACCTACCACCAGTGTGGCTATGTAAATTCGTTATGTGAGAGTCATAATATCCTCAGATAAGCACCAAATGGAACAGAAAGGACAAAATAAACTACCAGGACCCAAGTTACAGAAGCACATTAATATTTAGTCGGTATCTCTTTATATCTTCTAGTCAACATGACAGATGTAGCTGTGATTTAAGACATTATCATTCCTTGAAAAAGAGAAAAAGGAGGTTTTCCCTCCCTTCCCTCCCCAGTAATGTCAGATGTTCGCTGTGTACGTCGGAGGAAGGAAGAGGAGAGCTGAGTGCTGGTGGGAGAAGAAGGCAATTATTCCAGAGCCTCCTCATGGGCACGTGCTTCTTCCTTCCAGCTTCACTGATTTGGCCATGGGCTGGGGGCTCGTGGGACATGGACCAGATTGAAAAAGTGGAAACAGACAGATGGTTATTTGTAGTCATCATGTAAATGTAAATCCTATAAACATGTTTTCTTTCTAAGGGCCTGGAAGCTGTTGTAGTGGAAAGTAGGATTAAGGCATGGATATCTAGCCTAGAATAATTTTGACCCCTCCATCTTTCCTCCCACCCCATAAACATTGTTGTTTTATCTCTGGCTCCTTTAAACAAATTTCTGGAGCTTCAATTGAGGAAATTAATTCAGTTTCCATATAATTCCCTGAGTTTACGAGCATCGGTTTGACCAAGGCCTGGATTTGGGCCTAAGGTGGCAGGTGCTGGTAAGCAGTTGCCGTGGTAGCAGGGACTTCTTTTTGTCTTTTTTCCTGACTCTGGCAGGTGCCTGGCGTGGAAGCGTTTATCTTGCCGCTGCTGTTGCTAGATGTCGTTGTTTTTCATTATTGCGGTCGTGGATACCTGTAAGTGGCCACACAGGGCTTTGCATCCCTTAAAGGCCAATGTGATGGTTCACAGGCATCTATCTTGTTTGACCAGCATCAGCCTGTTAGAACTACAAAGAGACTGATCAAACTTTAATTACCTTTTGTCTACAGCACCATCATGTGCTGTACATGCAATCTAGCTGTCCTTTCTACCCTCTAGCCCTGCAGTGCCCTCCCAAGCAGTGAGGCCCGGGGCTCCTGGAGCTAGTGCGGCACCAAGGCTGTGCATGGCCAAGTGCAAGGGAGCCAGCACTGCTGCCAGCCAGTGGAGGGGAGCAGCCCCGTTCTGCTTCACCCGGGGAGTGGGGCCTTTAGCTCTCCTGGCCTTTGGTGTCCTTTGTTAAATGTCAAGTAACACCAAGGGCAAGCCCAGCCTACGTTAACACTGGGCTACAGCAAGGAGGAACGTGGGGTGAAGAGGTGGGAGCCTAATGGCGGCACTTCACCTCTTGTGCTGAATGCGTAAAAAAAAAAACTGAGGAGGGCTGGCTTCACAAGGGAACAAAAGCCACCTGCCAGTGTTGGGAGAAGGGATCCACTCCAGCAGCGTTGCAGTTATTTGGAAGTGTATGGCAATTGTGGATAATTGGCTGAAGAATATTCCACAGTTCTCAACCGCTTTTCTGTTTTCACAGATGATTGTGCCATTAGATATGGTGAATGCACTAAGCTGTGCTGCAACTTTTCCATTTACCCTCCTAATACGTACGAGCTCCACTTCCCGTTGATGCTCCCTCCTTCAGTTGCTTTCTGTGCTGCTGAGATCTGCCGCAGTGCTGGGGCAGCTGAGCTTGCTGGCCGGCACCCCGAGATCTCCTCCTTCCTGAGCCCCATTGCTTCTCTCTCAGGGCAACGTTTGGATGTGCTGGAATGGCTGTGCTGATCAGATTAATGTCTGAGCTTTGTGTTGTCCGTGTTACGTTGTGTTAAAAGCACTGAATCAGAGAAATGGCAGCCTGTGCCCTCTATTCTTTAGCTTTTTTTTTTTTTTTTTCCCCCTCTGTGCTTTCGTTCTTACTCTTTTTCTTCTTTACCTGGCTTTTTCTTTTCACTCTCTCTGAACTTAGTGTTCACTCTTTTCCTCTATGGGCTGTTTTCTCTCTTTTTTTTTTTATATATTTTACAAATTTTCTGTTATCTCTCTCTTTCTTTCCCTGCTTTATTTTTCCCTATTTCATTTTTCCCCACCATTTTTTTGTTTTTATCCCAAACACGGAATGCTATAGATGGAAACACTGAGATATATCTATTCAAGATTCACATATGTGTTGAGGTACAGAGCAAGATTAAGTAAACCCTGTAGCATCAATTTTGTCTTCCATTCAAGCCACATTTGCAGTAGGACTTGGGTAAAGGAATGTGATAAAATCAAATCCCCTCATAGCCTCGTATTCTGCTGCTGATTGGAACCTTGCACAGTTGCTGGAATGATTCAGAGAAAGTTAATGTAATTTGCTGTGTATCACCTCAAGAAACTGTGTTTGTCAGCTTCATATAGCTGTGTGTAACGTTCAGGGAAAATGGTTTCCTCGGTATTGCTGCCAGGAGTCAGGAGTATAAAGTCATTATGATGTAGGATCTGCTGATTTTCTGGGGATTTTCCACTAATGGATTTGCATTGGAGCTTTGTAATTATACAGAGTCAAGCCAATAAAAATTAATACTTTTTTGTGTGTAATGATAATGAAAGAAGTTGATGTTTCTTGTCTGTTTACCAGTTGTGTGAAAGAGAGAATATCACTGCCCAGAAGTACATTTTTTTTTTCCTGTATCATAGTGATCCCGGAGACACATGAAGATGCTTCCCAAAATAGGTGGTTTTGTATGACCTTTTTTTTTTTTTTTTTTCCTGGTTCTTTCCCTGAGGCTGCTAAAGTATTAGCTTTCTTGGCTTTGTTTGAAAAATGGTGTAATGCCAAATAGTCAACAATCCGTGATCTTCAGCTCACTACTTCTGTGTTGTGCAGTTCTTAAGTTTATTCCATTTCGTTTTGAAGCTCTATGAATTCTATTTCTGTCAGTTTGGGTATTGGGAGTCAAAGGCATAGAGTTATTTGTATTAATCAGAAATATTTCATGGTTGAGTCTTTCATTATCTATTGGAAAAAAAAAAAAAGTATCTATTTGGTGTGTTACTTGAGAAGAATGTGTTCTTGCCAGAGTTGCATCCGTTGCCAATTGTGTCCTATCAATGTTATTTTATGCTTGAAGAGCAAGACCTAAGTAATCACTTTTTTTTTTTCCTGTTAGAAAAAGAATTAACTGCCAATTAATTTCCTCCTTCCTCTGGGTTCTACCTGTGTATCCCAAAATGCGGAACAGTAAAAGTTACCTCGTATGTCATTTTGGGTGCCACATTTATACAGCCTGCTCACCTCAGCCCATTCAGAGACCAATTCTTATATGTATTAATCATAGTTTCTTGTGTCTTATTACAGAACAGAAAAATATTCAGTTCCAAATGTTAAAATGGGGCACATTTTATTAACATCAAAAGCAGTAAATTATCTCTGCTTATGAAATGAGACTGAGCAATTTCTGCTGAGCTCTTCCTGACTTGCCCCTTCACGAGGATACGGTGTTTTCTGATTTCTCAGAGGGCCCTGCTTCCATTAAGGGCAAGAACTGTTTTAAAGCTGTAATGAAAGCCATACATAGCTGAAATTCAAGTAGGGGAAATGCCCTAAATTCTATTTCAGTAGCTCATCTAGAGATATTTTCAGTTTTATATTTATAAGAATGTCAATTAACCTAGAGACTAGGACACACATGGAAGAATAACGATGAAGTGGATGTCATTTTAACACACTGAAGTCAGGTAGTTGGACCTAAATCTTCTTTATAGGAGCTTGATTTACATAAGAAGCTAGCATGCGTTGCCTAATCTAATTTTCAAACAGCTTGGTGATTTAAATGCTTTTTCTTTCAATGTTGTGAGACAACACTGGTCAAAGTTGCAAATATATATATATTAAAAAAAAAAAAAGAAATGCTGGAAGAACACTGGCAGTGGCATGATTTCAGTGACTCCTTTCAGAACTGGTGATCAGTTAATCATGTATTCGTGATAACAATAATAGTAGTAAGAGTAATAACAATAATACTCTTAATCAAAGTGCGAGTCAGCAACTCAATACCAGTTGTGTCACTTCCTTATCTAGCTACTCAAGTTGGAGATCCACTCAAGCCAGATATTCAGCATGCTGTTTTCTGTTATGAAGAGAATCAATATCAGACCTGCAGTACTACTTTTACAAGGAGTATTGCTTCTCATAATGGGAAGTGACCCTGTCAGCACCAAAAAGACTAATGGGTGCTACAGGTCTTTTATTTATTTATTTATTTATTTAAGTGCAGGGTGGTGTTTTTATCTGGAGGGAAAAAAAAAAGGCATGTATATCAAATCTGCTTCCATTGAATAAAAGGTCATGCCTCACCAACTTATTTTATGAGGTATTTTATAGTAAATATAAGATACAAAATCATCACCTAATAATAGTTGAGAGATGTGTTTGTTTTTTTTTTAATTCTACATATGTATGTATTTTATCCCCCCACTTACAATGATGTCACTCCTAGTAATTCTTTTCTTCTCTCCCTCATTTTCGATATTAGTGCTACGGGATGACTTCCGCCAAAACCCTACAGATGTTGTGGTGGCAGCTGGAGAGCCTGCCATACTGGAGTGCCAGCCACCTCGTGGACACCCTGAGCCTACCATCTACTGGAAGAAGGATAAAGTCCGCATTGATGACAGGGAAGAGCGGATCAGTGTGAGTACATCTCAGGTGGTTGTTCATAGATATGGGACCTGCATTAAAGCCGAGTAGCTGAGCATGGCAGACCGTCGTAGCTTCAGGTCCTTCTCCATAGCTAATCATGTACACCACTGAAGTGGATGTCAGAAACTGCATGGCTTTGAATTCGCAGACCCTTGGAGTAGGACAGCCTTGTGCTGTGTGAAGTGGTGGAAGGACAGAGAGAGGAGCCCTAGCTTCTGAAAATGCAGAGGGAGAGAGGGAGAAGTATTTCTCTATGTATTCACCTTTCCCACAGAGACTCCTTGTTAGACTTGACAGTTTTTGTCCGTGACCTTTCCTAAATGAGGGGTAAAAGTTGTTTATTCCTACTGGTTTAAGTGTCCAGCTTGAACTTCCTGAGGCTTGCTTTGTGCAACTGTTGCAACCGAAGTCTGTTAGAGCCCTAGATTTGGTTGTATAAAGTGCGCTGTTAGATGTGAGCTGTCTCACCTTGGGACTTAGTGGATGTCTTTGACTAGTTTGGCCTTATCTTTTCTAGATCTCGCTTCTCTGAAATGAGAACAATATCAGACCTTATTTCAGACAGATGTTTTAAAGATAAAACCAGTCATATCTATGAGATATGCAAATACTCTCTTGGAAAAAAAAATAACACTAATTTAGGATTACATTGGTAATGTTGAATTTAGTACAGTAATTGGAATGTATTTTCTAAGCAACGACTGAAGTTATACTCTAAAGAATGATTGTCCCTGAATAGGAATACGTATTAAATAAATGAGAAATACTGTTTGATTTTTGTGATGGTTCATTCCGTGAACTGAATGAAAAAAGTTCCAGCAGAGAGAATTATCTTATCAAGTGACTAGAAATGATATCATGGTATGTGCAAACTAATGGGACAAATTAAGGGTGTGTGGACATAATTCCTGATTTTTGAATGTTAAGTTTTTCACTATTGATATTAATTTAATAAAGTTTTGTATGTAGGGATATGTAATTCATTCAGTGCTGATGTTATTCCATGTGGAAGTACTATTAGAAACTTGTTTATTGCTTTGGATGCCTAAGGAAGTATTCCAAGCTAAACAATCCAAGTAGTTGCTATTTGTGGTATTATGGGCCATCCTGTTTCTGCTACAGTCTACTCAAGAATAGAGGAGGAAGGTAGAGTGGCAGGGAGCTAGATACCGTTCCCTGACTCTCGAGTTTCTTTGGCTATATTCCAAGTTTATTTTGAAGCACCGCATTCATGTTCTAACTTTTAACCTCC
Source organism: Anser brachyrhynchus (assembly GCF_964034855.1). Classification (NCBI taxonomy): domain Eukaryota; kingdom Metazoa; phylum Chordata; class Aves; order Anseriformes; family Anatidae; genus Anser; species Anser brachyrhynchus. The sequence continues at coordinate 83,114,473 of NC_137694.1, forward strand.
AATTTTGTTACTTTATTTATTTCATCTACCCTGCTTTTTCTCTCTATAAATACCCTTTGTACCCAAGAAAACATTAAGGCTTGTGCGAGTCAGGTGAATTCGCATTTTGGGCTACATTCAATCTGTTTGCATCAAGGAAAAGAGAAAATCTGTCTTAAATCAGTGAACAAGGAAACTGTTCAGGCACCAGTAACAATAAAATGAACTAACTAACTAAACCTAAGTGAAACTGCCTTTTTCTTCAGAGAAATGTCAGAAGTGCTTTACATATCATCACGCAAGAAATGCAACCACTCTGCATTGCCAAAGAGGTAGCAAGGAATGACAGTGTTTGAAATGTAAAGCATCTAATGAAAAACAAAGGGAAAAAGTGAAACGCATCTAAAATCAATCAGTAAGATAAAATGCATTCTAGAGCAGCATAAAGATATTTAATTGTATGGGATTATTATTTTTTGAAGCCTTTTATATATTTACAAACAAAATATTAAAATGCTTAATTTGTGGAACTTGCCTGAGTGTGTAGCTTTTTTCTGATATTTTTTGTTTATCTGAATTTAAAAATATATTTCTTGTTTTGAAACAGATACGTGGTGGGAAGCTAATGATCTCTAATACACGAAAAAGTGATGCTGGCATGTACATTTGTGTTGGAACCAACATGGTGGGGGAGCGAGACAGCGATCCAGCAGAGCTGACTGTCTTTGGTAAAGCTACTCAAGCTTTTGTTTCCTTTTCACTACAAATGTTATATATTGAATTGATCTAGGTGACTCATCAGAATATGAGACAAAATCAGGTTAACAAAATGCAATAGTATTGCTTAAGCTGCATTTTGCAGCTCCTGGTTTCAAAGGCTGCAATTTATAGTGATGGAACGGTGACGGCCCAACATTTTCCTTCTAAGCACATAGTCTAAATTTAATTGGAGGTCCTTAGTGATATGCATACGCTTAGAAACGGTAATCCAGGACATAATGCTTTCCCTCACAAAATTGCCAAATGTAATTGAGCCACTTCTAATACAGTTGACAGTGCCTACTTAATGGAGATTTGGACCAGCATTGCCTATTTAAATAATTACTTATTCCTGTGGGGTTGTGAAATCAAACAGTTGTAGGAGAGCACAGCAGAGTGCAGTGGACCAGTAAAAAGTCATTAGAGAAAATCCAAGATCAAGTTTTTGAATGTATAGAGGTACGTCTGTCATCTGTTTTTTAAAGGGCGTGAAGCAGCTTTGCATCCTGAAAACCAGGGCATCATTTTGGTTTCTAGTGTTGCTGAATGAATCAGAAATGGATATGTGAGGGTCTAGAGCAGAAATAGCGTAATACTGATTCTACGCTGGATCCATCCTGCTAACAACTGGATAAGAAGCAAAGCCATTAAATCCTGCTGTGGTACATCCTGTAGTCATGACATTTGTATTTACCATTAACTGTGGTTCTGTAGGAATCAGTCAAGAGGTCTTGAGCAAACAAAAGAAAATCAATAAGGAAAAAAACCCCTCATTGCTACAAATACATACATACAAAAGAGAAAGAAATATCACTAATGCTTCCTCCTTGGTAAAATACTGAAATCACAAACAAGACTACTTGTAATTCCAGTAAGATTTTCCATAGATATCCTAACCTAGTTTGTAAGGCAGTTGCTCTTAATTTGTTCACTTTCTGCTTAATATAGTGCACTGGAAAACCCAATCACAAATACTACTGTGTTTGCATGTATGTGCAGTTCAACATTTGTTTGTCCACTGTAAAAGACACATTGTGGGATTCACAAAAGATGTAGAAAAGTTTCTGCTCAACAAGATCTGTGAGCGACTGAGGATTTGGTGCTCTCTGGTGTTATAAGACTGTGAAGGCTTCCACTCTACTTATTTTGTTATGTATCTGTATTTGTGGAAGCGTATGATTAAAAAAAAGAACTAGTATACCTTAAAAACAAACCAAAAACACAGAAAGGGTCTCCATCAAGTTATTATGTCCTTTGCAGCCAATCTGTTGTGGTTGTGCCTTTATATAGATGTTAAAGAGACATGACATATCTTCTTCATCAGTTTAAATACTGATAATCTCCGGTATTACTCCCCATGGATAGCAAGCAGATTGCAGTCCTAAACTACAAAGCCTTAAGAAATCCTTAAGAAAATAATTTGTTAAAAAACACTGAACCATAGGAATAAAAATTGTGAAATGTGCATGTAATTTCATTTCCTGCAGAGCTATGAAAAGCATTAGGTTTGTCTTGATATGTAGAACATTACATAGTCAACTACATCATTCTGAATCTTTTACAGGATTTAATCGTAACAATCAACTCATATAATACAATCTAAGTCTAATTTTCAAATAGTGAACAAAATCAGCAATAAATTAAATTAGAAGTTCTAATTCTTCATTACTAGGTTAGTCTATTTAAATAAAAATTGTATGTAAAATTCCCTTTCTATGTGGATATCTTCCCGTCTAAAATTCCTGGGTGGCCATCCAAAGGTGGCTCAGCTTTGCCTTCCACAAGCAGAACAGTTACACTCCTTTCCTGGGGTACAGACAGCAGCTCCTGTGTGTGTGTGGGTGTGTGAGTGCACAGTGCACTGGAGAGCATTATCCATGATGTTTACAGGAAGTAATGCATCTACTGGACAGTCCAATCAATCTAAGCATACACAATAAATCCAATAAATCCAGCAACTCTGGGAAACATCAGATTGGTTGTGCATGTTCAGACTGACTTCACTGGACACAGGCAAAAACACATGTCATCTGTTAAGTCCACAACCTTCCTGTGCATCCAGAATAATATGACTCATGGGTTTGGGAAACATGCAAATAGTGCAAAAGTTGAGAAACATAAATTAAAAATATCATAATGCTTCCATTGTTATTCAAGAGCCCAACTTCAGCTGTTTTGAACATATTTGAAAATAGGATTTATATTTAAAATTGAGATATTAGCTAAAAGGCTTACAAAATGTAATAATGTGGCTGGCAAGCCTACAGCTGGTGCTGATTCTGGAGAGGAAGGTGTATTATTTAGCTGATTATTAATGTTCCTAATATTTTTCTGAATAACAAACCCAGAAAACCCTTTCCATACTGTGAAAGCAGCCTTAGAAAACACTCTTCTGTAGGAAATGGAACTGTTTCGCACTAGTTCTCAGGCGTTTCCAGGAATCGGCCACTTGTTACTTTTGGCTCTCCAAGTTTTTCTGTAATACCTGAAGTTAATTTCTGCATGTCACTTGTGACAAGTCTCTGGCTCCACGTGCAGTAAATTCAGCTCGGGGCATGGCCTGTGGAAAAACTGAGTCAGTGTGGTAGTAACTGGTGGCCCAATGGGAACAGCATGGAAGCCTAGCCTAAAAGATTACACCTTTCCTGAGTAAAAAGTAAAATAAAATAAAATAAAAAGTGCAGTAAAACCCTTGGAAAGAAAGGGGAATAGAAAATGAGAGTTTCCCATATGTAGAATGTATTTACTCAGATGGGTACCCATTCAATAACATTTGCTGAGAGATCTTTGTGGATGACACCTGTAGAGCCTTCACAAAACAAGCCATTTTCTTTCAACCCCATCTGCATAGGAAACATAGTTTTCAACATTTAGGCACTCACCCAGGATAAGGATGTTCAAGTGTGCTGTTAGCATCTGTGCAGATTGCATTTCTTTTGTTCCCAAGTTATGATTCTTCAACAAGCAGAAATTTTGTGAAAGCCAAAACTTTTACAGTAAAATATCATAAATAAAATTGATTATGTAAGCAGTGCTTCCCAAAATTGTTCCTATGTTTTGAATATTGACAATGATGGCATGAGATTTTGTTAGTGTTCTCTATCAAACACTACTGCTAGTTATTGTCTTTTTGAGGCTCCAAGGTGTTATCTTGGAGTAGAGCAAGAAGACCGAGTACCTCAGAGCCTAAGGTGGCCTTTAAGGAAAGTTAAGAAATAATCCATCAATCCTAACATTTCCCAAAAGAGACAGCATGGTATTTTATTATTATGGACACATATTCTAAATGCCAATTCAGAAGCATGATGCAAATTAAGCTGCTTTGTGTTTGGGCTCATAGCCTTTGACTGAACAAAAATCAGGCAAGATGCAAAGCAGAAGCAGTTTCATTTCGATTTGTAAGAAAGCTTGGTTTGTAAATACATAATATGGAGCCAGAAATAAAGTAAAAGGAATAACTTAACATTTTATAATTTTGTCATACTATTGCAGTGTTATCAAACAAGTTTTCAAGATGGTTTAACTCTTTCAGATTTCTTTTTGTTCCTTTGGACTTTAAATGTTATGTTTGAAGACAATGTACAAAGGTGTATCTTGTATATTGATTCTGAAGCTCAGTGAAATCAATGAAAGCCTTAATATATCGACTTCAAGAGGCTGGCATCAGGCAGTGGAAAAAGATTGAGATATATTTAGAAGAGCCTCAAAAGAATGCAAAGTATAACTAATAACAGTACAAAAATGTCTTAAAAGATATGTCAATTCAGACATATTAAAGATTGTTTTGGATTAATCTTTGATTTTAGCTTTGGTGCCTGAAACTTTCTTCAGCTAATAAGGTCCTGTGGGATGAAGAGGTATTTTCTTCTGATGCTTGAAGAAGTATTTGTGTTTGATGTTTCTGTGATATTGTCAGGCTGAAAGAGATACCATAGTTCCAGCAAGAATGATGACATGACTGTGATGACATGATGTTAGAGAAAGAAATCCAAAAACCCTTTAATGAAGACATTGTGCCTCGTTTTTCTTCCCTGAATTCTGACTATATGGAAGGCCTTAGCAGAGAGTCTTGTCCCATCATATATTGCAAATTAGTCCCAGAAGATTTCCCAGCCAGAAAATCTGCCTAAATCAGTGTGTATGTTCACTGTTTAAGATGGAGAGGTTGACAGTGTGTATTTTGTCCCTCAGATCAAAAGTCCTTCTGTTTTTCTTCAAATCCTTATACTTCCCACTTGCAGTGTACTTGTGGTAGTTTGTAAAGAATCATTGTAGCTTTGCAATATTTGCTATCTGCAGGTACTAACAAGTTGCAATAGGATGATACAACCGTGAAAAAGGGTCTGATTGCGCTCTGAAGTCTGTTCCTCATACTCAGTAGAAATTGTTCCTGAAATTAAAACCACAGTAGATAGATACAATACGAGGAAAACACTAACATTTGATAAAAATCAATCTAGTTCATTTGCATGTTTCTCCATGCACTCACTGTGCAAGCTTACTGCATTTTGTTAGTACCATGCAATGTCTGCAGAAGTGTGCAATGTCTACACAACTCCTGATTTCTCAAACCAAAAAAAGAAAAAGTGCCTGAAAAGAGGAAGTAGAAGAATGTCTTTAAATAGTAAAATATCTGCTTTTGCAACTATATTTTCATTTATTTGGCCAGTGTCCTGTATGCTGTCTCCTTCCTCGTCTTCATTTTTGACAGACAGCTTTACTATATCCAGCTCATGATGCAGGTAATGAAATACCTACAGTTTTGACAGCATTCTGAAATGAAACTTACTTCTTATCACCTAATGTTTCTTTTTTACTTTGCATCAGAACACTAAGGTGAAAAGAAACTTTTTAAAAAAAAAACTATTTGCTATTAAATACCTCCCAAAACTCATCCTTCTAACTCATGTTTTAATGCTTCTTTTTAGACCTTTTTTAAAAAATGATGCCTTCTCTCCAGCCAAGAAGGAGAAAACAGTTCTAAATCAGATTGAGTCTCCACATTATGGGGACCATCAAATCCTTCACTCTAGCAGTTGCCTCAGCAGACAAAATATATTAAGGCAGTTAGGATCATTTTAATTAGATTGAGGTCCCATATATGGCTGTCTAACTTTTTGAGGAACAGAGAAAGGGCAATAATACATCTGAAGGTCATCCGAATCTCTCTAATAGAGTGTGATACACAGACCAATTGTTAAATAGAGGAAAAATTGAGTTCAGGGGTTTATTTGTGTCAGCACCCAAAGCAAGGAAGGGTTTTCTTATGTTTCTGGCTTGGATCAGTTCTGTGATTTTCTTGTAGTGCCTATCTCAGGCACTGCAACATACTGTAGATGTGTGCCCAGATTGCATTAACAATCCCCTTTTATAACTGCAAGCAGAGTTTATTCTGAAGTTATAAAGGTCACCACAGTAATAGTACAACTGGTTGACATGACATATAACCATGACCTATTTTATAGTTCTCTTCAAAGATTTTTAATATTCATCAGTGAAAGCCTGGGAAGTAGGTATTTTATTTACTCAGAGAAAACTTATGAAGTAACTATATTAAAAATTGTATATGTCCATGATTTTAATTTATTACCCTTTTGTTTCTCAAATATATTATGTTCTGAATGCTATTGACAGAGTAACAATGTTTAATTACACCACAAGGCTTTATTTGTGGGTGAATCATTTCAAAAGAAAAAAAAATCACAAGATATTTTCTGAGGTTTGGCTCTGAAACTGTATTTGACCTGGCTGTGCAAAGAAATCTTCTCTATTTAGCATGCTCAGGCAAGCTCTGTCTCCTGAGAGATTAACATTGTAAGCAAGTTATGCAGGTGACTCGAATCCAGTTAATCTCACATAAAGAATGTTAATTGCATTGGCAATGGCATTCCCTCTGATCACTTTATTGCTGTATAATTAGCTATTGGACATATTCAAGGGGTTGTCTAAGTGATACAAATCCAGGAAACAACATGAAAGAGAACTTGTTCTTTCCAGATTCACTCTGTACAAAATGGAGGGATGAAAAAATTGAAATAGCATTTATTGTTATTTGTATGTCTTTGATAACTGTGGTCTCTACTTCCATAGCTATCTATTTTCTTGCAAATACGTAACTGTTTTGGAAAATACATAATTTGAGAAGCTGATCTGAAACAAACATATATACTCCTAGATTGTCTTGGTCTGGAATCAAGTGATTTACCTAATGATCTTTCAGCCATTTACTGTCTCATCAGCTGGGTTCTCCTCAAAATGTGATAGGAATTTATCTCCTGTATAGAACCATTTACAGCCACAAATAGCAATTTCATAAACATGAATATGTTTATTTCTTAGTTGTTTACAGGAAGCTTTTATAAAGAGGTTCTGAAATAATTTTTGTATGCAGACCAAGCAAACATACATGCACATGCAGATTTATTAAAGTTCAAAGTGAATGGACCAGGGCTTCTAAATCACCTATAAGGATGCTGATCTGAATCTAAATCTCTTGGCTAAAGATCATCTCTTGAAAAATAAATTCCAAAATATAGAATCTATTGTTTGTGAGCTCAGAGGAGGCGTTGAGCTATGCTCTTTTATGTGAGAAGTTCTGGATAAGATACTGCTGCAAACTCACAGAAAGTTTAATTAAGATATTCCCTTTTAGATCCACGTATTTACAGACAGGCCAAATGCATTGCTTAGCGTTAAGGCCAACAACTAACACTTTTGTTACTTTATCCTGTTTTAATGTTTGTCAAACTAAAATGGCTTTATCCAAAATTTTCCATGCTTGATGTCTGATTTACCTGGTGTTTTTTTTTGTTTGTTTGTTGTTTTTGTTTTTTGTTTTAATTGTTAAAATTGTTCATTATTTTCTACAAATATTGAAGTTCTTGTAGTTGGGAAGTAAAAGGATAATTGGATGAATATGGGGAAGGATTTGAAGGAGAGAAAGGAAGGAAGCTTTTTGTCCTGAGAAATGCAGGTAGGTCCCTCATACTGAATAACAAGAACCTAGGATTCGATGGGAAATAGTAGCTACTGTACCAGAGATGTAATTTTTTGCCTTCCCAAATAATTTTCACTAAGCTTAGGCATTTATACACCTCTTGAAATAAATAAATAAACTCATACTCCTGAGAGACTGAGTAGAGTACAGTTCTTGCTGTCAGTCTCCTGCAATGATGTCTGGTTACTTCAACCAATTTTTCTTGTATTAATATTCTGGATGGGCTGTATCTGGATGGCACAGAGAAAAGAAGCTCCAATTCAAGTGTAGTTCAAATATGTAATAGAAAATTACATCAGTTTGCTAAAATGCACGAGGAAGTTAGAGGCATGAAGGGAGACTGGACTTAAACATTTCCTGGGTAGAGGCTGTGAACAGCAATGTTCTAGGTTAGGAGGAGACAGGCTGAAGAAGCAGGCTGCAGCTGGGAAGAGCTGGCACAGCTAGTTGCTGGACCAGAGGTGGACATGAGGCATTCTCACAGGCTAGACAAGACAAAAGGTCAGGGTAGGAGCAAGCCTAGCTGGGACTGGGAAGGATCAGGAGAATGCATGCTCAGGGAAGGAAAAATCTGGTGGGGCACACTCAGGGCAAGGAGCTGTAATGAAGAATATATACGACTGGCTGATACACAGGCTTGAAACAGGGAATGAAGACAGAGGGAGACCAGAACTGCATTTACTTGCCCAAATGCTACTGCAACGTACCAGCACAGCGTGCAGAAAAAACAATGAAAAGTGAGAGAACAGCAATGGCTTGGGAGAAATGGGGAGAAGAAAGTCTGTCCCTTAGATTTGTTATTATCTTTAGCACCTGGAAAAGTGCTGTTGATCCTTGAATGTGTCAATTCTTCTGCTGACAAAATACATTTTTCTCTGCCAATAGGTACCCCTGCTAGTATCATGTAATTCCTATGTGATGTTGTGTCACTCTTATAAATATTTATTAACAGTTGGTTTTGTGTTCCTTATTTTCTGACTTAATATTCTGATTCGTGTAGTAAACATTTTATCAGCTGTAACTGAATTCAATGGAAACTGAGCTTCAAGCATACAAAATTCATGCTGAATTCTCAAGAAAAAATAAGTTGGCAGTTTTGTGTCTCAAGTTGGGCATGAAGATTTAGCAGGTTTTTTGTTGGGTTTTTTTGTTGTTGTTTTGGTTTTTTTACCTTGCTTTCTTAGATCTCCATCACACCTCAGAGAGGGGCTATGAAAGTAGGTGAATTATTTATGAAGCATTAAGATAGGTGTAATGGAGATTGTGAGGAAATTAATAATTCTGTCTTTGAAGTGAGATTTGAGAAGTATGACAGGAGGCCACCCACTAAACAGTACAACTAAAGCAAAATATTAAACACCTGCTCATTAAATGAATACCAACAATCTGGAGATGTTTGGGGAAGAAATAGTATGTGATCGTGTAATTGCAACCAGTCCCATAAGGCATAAACAGAAAGGGAATGATGAAATGGCATGCAGACTTAATTCTGACACTTCTGGCACTTAGGTGCTGCACGCTCAATTTTGCAACCTTATTAATGTTCTTTTAATGGTTTTTTTTGTTTGTTTGTTTGTTTTAATTTTCATATATTAAACATAGATATCAAGCCTATAAACTCAGCTCTGTAGTTATCAAGACAAACTGCCTGAATCAGAATCTTGTATTGCTTACATCTGTGTGAATTTTGACTAATTTTCTAAGTGACATCATAGCCCTCAACTCACTGAGAATGAAATGTGAAACGTAGTGTGTAACTGGTTTTAAATGCCTGTGTAATAAATCGCTGTCTTGAGTGGAAATAGTGCTTCATATAAACCCAGTCTTATAATGGTTTGTCTCTGGCATAAATAATTTATGACAGTGAAAGTGCAGTATGGCTGGGAGAGGACAGAACCAAATTTATGCAATCCAAAGGCAACTTGGAAACTAACCCCAGTGACATCCTTTCAAATGAAATTACCGGTACTCTGAGTTTGTACCAGTGTAACTGAGATCAGATTGTGGCTCTGCATCTGGATTTCAAGCAGGCCTGTGCAACATTATGATGATTAATAATATTTGTAGCTGTGCAGGCTAACATAACAAGGGTAAACAGAACTGATTATTCAAACCTTAATTTAGTTTTCTGTGGTGAAGTTAGTGATGGGGATCAGGGAAGATTTGACCTCGGTACAATAGCCCTCAATCGGCTGAGATGCATAACACAGAGTTTATGTTTTCCTCCGAAGCATCCAGGTATTGATTATTGCCGAAGGCAGGCTGTCTCCACTGGCAGCTCGTATATTGCTAGAGCAGACAGCAGCTCTTAAATCACACTCCGTGCATGCAGCAGTGCAGAGCCAAAACATTCACGTGGAAGGGCACGGTCTTGAAGACGTACCCAGTAGTGTGACAGGCGGGCAGTCGGGGCTAACGCGTGCTTCATGCTGGTGGCACTTGGCTTTTACGTGAGGGCCAGACGTGACAGCCGCTGCATCTCCAGCCCAGCTGTCGTCATCCGGGCTGCTGATGCACATCATCAGTTCCACTTGTCTGAATTCGCAGAGCTCAGTCCTCCTTTCTGCCTTCCACGAGTCGGTAAACAAAAAGGTGCTGAAAAGTCAAAAGTTTTCATGTCAGCCCTGTGACTCACTGAGGAATTCTGATGTCTCTTTTCAAGAGCGGCCCACGTTTCTCAGGCGGCCGATTAACCAAGTGGTGCTGGAGGAGGAGGCCGTGGATTTCCGGTGCCAGGTGCAGGGGGACCCGCAGCCAACCGTCCGCTGGAAGAAAGACGACACAGACCCACCGAGAGGAAGGTGAGACTAGCGTTCGTGTTCCCAGCGCTTTCAAATTGCCGCTGTTGAACGACCCTGGAACCACTCCCAGCTAGATTTATTTCCTGTGTTTCGGGTCTTTGGCACCGCAAACCGTGTTCCAGAGCCAGCTGAGTAGAGAAATCCACTCAGCTGGGCTGTCCAGCTCGTGGATTCCTGTGCGAGGAAGAAAATTGATGCGTAGATGTCAACAGATCCAGTTCACTGCATTACTGGAGAAAAATAAAAGTGTTTTAGGGACTGTACCAATGATAATAGCCTTCATAGCAACGTGGTAATACTGAAAGGGAGAAAGTTTGGCTGGAGAGCCCAGAGCTTCTCTGTCATGTTTATGGGGTGGGTTAGAGGCAGGGCTTTGTTGGCTACTTTGCTAATGTCTGTTGGGTCTCAGAAAGAAATCTTCCTCTGGAAAAGGCAAAAGAAACAAACTATCGGAAGTGGAAAATAAAGATGAAATCTGGAACAGGGCACTTGTGTTCAAGAAAGATTCATTTAATCTGGAACAAATTCCAGAGTGATCAGGGTATGAGAGTCTGTCTTATAAAAGGACATTAAATTAACTTGGCTCCTTTCAGGTAGCAGAACAGTGTTTGGTCCCTGGTTTCCAGAGTTCTTCCAATGTTTGATGCTGAACCATTTTTAGATTAAAATATCTTAAAATAGAAATAGGTTTGGAAACAGGAATGGGAATCCAGGTCTCCTATAGCCTGTCTTCTCTTTTGACCCTGTGACTCCTGATTCATTGTTTGCACAGTGTTTTTAAATTAAAGAGAAGACATGAAGAGTGCCTTTTTTTCCCCACCGCGCTTGATTGTTGTTTTCCATCAATGTTGTTTATTCCTTGGATGTGGCAGATATAATTTGAAGAAAGGGAGAAAATCTAGATCTTTTCTTGTTCAAACAAGTGCTTAAAACACTGCATTTACCCTGTGTAGCCTGGTTGCCAATATTATTTCTGCTTCTCCAATCGTGACCATTAAAAAAAAAAAAAGAGCAACTGCAATGGTATTTGTGTGACTAGTATGATCCTGTCAGAGTATATTAAGTGTGCTGTGAGCACACTACTAGACTGGGCCTAAGTAAAACAAGTTAGACATTGTGGCCTTCTTTCTTAATCACAGCCTGTCTTACATTTTCACCCCAACATGGTAAAATGTGGTAAGACTGTTGTCTGGCAGTCTTTATCCAGTTGCTAAATATGGAATTTAGTGTCACATACAAACTCATGAAAAATGATGGCAAAATTCCTTGGAATCACACAGTGTGCAGTCATCGTTATGTCTAAGGTTAACATCGGTTGTTTCTCAATATCTAAATCTTTAATAAAAATCAAAATTCAAATTGGAGAATACCTGTTTTAGCTTCCACATCCTCAACTCTATAAGATGTCTTAAGTGAATATGCAATTATTTAATTGAATATATTAGTGTATGTATTAATGTAATGATGCATATTCCAGGAAAAAAAAAACATTTCTGTTTTAACAGAAGAGATACGTATACATATAAACGTACATACATTTTAAAATAATCTCTCCTTGCAACTTAAAACAAATTAAAATTGACGTAGTTTTTTAACCTAATTATTTAGGTAGATATGTATGTATGTAATGTGTAGAAGATTATTTTGAAGAGCAGTCTTTTGGATGGCAAGATGAATTTTTCCTTGCTATTTAACTGTGCATTGCGAAGTATCCCTTAGTAAATGCATTGTGCTGCTGTGATTTAGTCTTACTATTGTGCTACTTCTACTGTTTAAATCATGTCTTCTAAGTCTCATAGGCAGAATTGATGAATTGACAGTGCCTTCAATAAGGTTGCACATTGCGTTATTTTTTTTTTTTAGTGGCTTTATATTCCTTTTATGTATTTTATTGTGGAAAAACTTAAGTACTGTGTGTTTTGAGGTAGCTTCTGTTCATTCATGATGTCTTTCTAGGAAAGAAGAAATGTAACAGGAAAGGAGAGAGTTTTTACTATGCTTTTAACTAAGCGAAGGGCAGGTTCATCAGATACATTCTGATGATACTCAACTTCAGGCTCAGAAACTATTCACAGTGTTCAGCAGTGTTTTTACAGTGCGCTTAAACATTTAATTTACTGTGGTTTGGCATCTTAAGATAGAAAGGGAGGATATGTCTTCAGTTATGTCAGCTTCTCAGAACATCACAGTGAGGAAGGGGCAAAGTTGAAGGGTCCCATGCTGAAGACCACCTTGGGGGGTAGACGACTGCCACTGCTGCTGTCCTTGTAGAAGGTTACCACCACAACCTGAACGACATAGGTTGTGATCATCTAGTAGAGTCCAATATCTGTACTTTAAAAGCAAATACCTCCGATGATCGGGACTGTAAGTTTTATTTTTCAAAATGTATCATATACACAACAGTATACATAAGCAGAATCCTAAGTGTCTAAAGACTGGAAATTTCCAAACCATGCTCCATGTTGTTTAATGAAGGAGGGTAAACTTGGGGTATGTGAAAGAAAAGGTATTGTTTTTCCTGATTTTTTTTTTAATGCAAACAAAGAACTTTACCCAGGTGTAGTTTGAATGAATAGAAAAGAAAATGAAAATGTGACCATTTTATAAACTGAGAAGAGTATTCCTAAGTCTTTCCTCCTTGAAGAAATACAAGATTTTCTTTTTGGAGGTTAAAATAGAAAGTAGCTTTCATCTTCAGAACTCCTCTATTTTAAGCATTTTAACATCTACAGTGGATTATGAAATAAAGAATACCCTTTGTTATTCTTTCTGCGTAAATAAATCCCTTTTTCTGAGCAGATCTGTGCAGCTATTTGTCTTACAGCTTTCAGTGCCAATTTTCTGTTTCCACAGCTAATGATGTTCTTTGCACATCTGTCTGTATTTTGTTGTTGTTGTTTTCCAATAATTTCCTTTAGGCCACATCCCTAGATTACAAAGCGATTATAGTAGGTACCTGTTTCAACAAGTATTGCAAATTATTAAAAATTTCTGTCGTTAGTTCAACTTTCAAAAATGTCTAGGTCAGTGACAGCAAAGTGGGATAAACTGAATTATCAATTTTTGCATGCGTTTTGTTTCTGTAATTTGCTTCTGGTGAATGCCAGAATGACTGATACTAGATCCATAGTCTTTCAGAAATCCTTCTCTGTTTTTCCATCTTACTTTCTTTTAGCTTTTTTACATCTGAAAGCAAAGAGAAAAGTAATCACAGTAATTTCTGGTGACAAATATAAACAGTATTGCTCCACCAATTGGTGTGTTGAGTAATAATTGAAAAATAATTTCAGGCTATTATAGTTTTAATTATAAAAGTCCCTGATGAACTGTAAACACTTCCAGTTGCAGTTGGATTGAAGGGGGGGGGCACTGGAAAAAAAAAAAAAACACTTCTAAAGAAATAAGTGTTTGAAAATATGAAAATAATAAAAAGTCTTAATGTGGGTATTTTGTTTAATTGTCCTTATAATTACCCAGAAATTTATGAACAATCATGCTTTAAAAGTGAGAACAGATGGGCAGAAGTTTATTCTGCATGTGAAAGTCTTCAGTAGTCTTCAGTCCACATTTTTGCTGTTTTGAATTAATGATCTAAAACAACTACAATAATCTATATTTTAAATTTAAGAACTTAAGTTGTTCTTGTAGTGGACATTGTTAAAACGTCCTTGAAAAAAGGTCTTGATAACATTCAGAGGGTGTAACTTTTCCAAATTCCTGTAGACCTGATCTTGAGATTTCAAAGACTTCTGTAAAAATCATGAAGCTTTTTTTTGTATCTTTGGACAGGAATTAAGAAAGAAATAGAAAGGAGCAGGTGGAAACAGTGTTGTGAATTATGCATAATTGCTTTCATAGCTTTTATATATATATATAAATTTATTATTAAACCTATATATATATATAAATTTATTATTAAACCCATATATATATATATATAGATTTAATAATAAATTAATTTGATTCTTCAGATTTGAAAATCCTTTTTAAACCCTAAACCAATCCCAGCAAATGAAAAGCATGCTATAAAAAATGCTGATACTGCACCAACAGGCAAAATCAAAGTACAATGTGAAATCTGGGCTATGTAAAGCTTTTTTTCTAGAAGCTGTCCATTTTGAATCAGTGACCCCAAGACCGAAATGCATTGTAAATCAAGGATAGAGGCACATGGTGTATATTTTATTTTAATTGCTCAAAAAATTCAACATCACACCATAGCTTACACAGTACAAAAAAGCTAGGGGAATAGTTAATCAAGTATGACTCACGTCAAACTACTGGAGATGAACAGGATATTGTGGGGTCACCAGTCTTAAGCCTTTGGCTGAAATACTAGGTTTGCTACTTCATGAATAGAGTTTCTTTTCATTATAAGTGACACAAGGAAATGGCACAAAAATTGTATTAAAGCAACTCAGGCAATTGTGGCTATGCAGAATGATCAGGAAATACTTAGAATTAAAGAAAAATCATTTTTACACATTGAAGTCTTTTTCCAACCACATGTTCAGGTAGCTTTCCTTTGATGTCTGCTTGGCAGAAATAGAGATTATACTTTCCTGCTATGGGGTCTGATGGTCTCCTGTGTTGTGAGGAACTCAATATGGCCTCAATCAACCCTTGATGCATCTGCTTTTTAGTCCTGGTAACAGGAAGAAACTGATATATTTTTTGAGAGGCTCCAATGTGAGAGTGGCATATCTATGACTAGCAATAAAATTTGAATAAGGTTTGTACAGTGTTTCATGTCTTTAAATTTTCTAGCACAGCCGAAGAGAGCAGCTGCATAGTCTGTAATTGCATAGCAAGTAATACGGATATTTTCTTTTTTCTCTCTCTTTTTTTTTTTCTTTGAGGAAGTCAAGAGATTTTCAATTACAAGTTAAAATTTGTGACACGCTATAATAACTGTTTAAACCTTTTACACAGAAGAAGCTAGCAGTGCCAGCTCTTTGGGAGAGTGAGGTTAGCTCAGCAAATGTATTTTTCAGTTGCCTTAAAAATGACTGAGTAGCAATCACTTGGGTCTTTTTCCACATTCCAGCCCAGAACAGCTGGCTTAGCTCAGTAAATACATCTTTAATGAGATTACAACCTGCTCTTGTAAGTTGCATTTACAGGTATTGTCTATTAGATGAATATTATACTAGAAATGAAAAGTGGCAACTGCACCAGCAGGAAGAGGTATTTATATTATGTGCCGCCCACACAATGGGAGAGTGTAGGCAGAAAAATCAAGAGTGATACTTCAGAAGGAAAATGGTGTGTAGTTTACACAGAGTGTATTGCTAAGTGTTACAAGATTGCAGGTTATTAAATGAGACAGAGCAGTGATACATAGCAGTGAAAATCATAAACAGCACAGTAAGCTTCCTTACTTACTAAAGATTAAGAATGTTCCATAAAATAATTTGGGAAAATGCACTTTTCTGGTTTTGAAAATTATACATATATTTAAGTGCAGAAAAGGATTGTCATTATTTGCTGAGAACATTAATTGCTATAAGTGACAGGCCCTAATGTTTAACCTTGACTACAGCTGAGTATTTAGACTTAACTTATACGTGTTAGCTCCATCAAAAGTCTTTGTAGGTAAGTTAGTCTTGCTGTGTTTTTAAAACCGGCCTCTTGTGCCTGAGGAATACTTGCAGACACATAGGCTGCTCAGAAATTCTATCTGTCACTTCTGATAGGCATGCGTTTTCACAAAGTGCTGTCATTTCTGTGCTTTCCTCCGTGGATTCTTGTGGGCTTGAACCTAAGGGTAAGAGATGAAATTTTAAAAATATCATAGTCTTCCCAGGTACAAAACTTTAAAACAAATTTCAATGCTATTTACAGCAAAACTTATCCCTATCAATTCAGAAAAGTTAGATTTTTAAGGGAAGATCCAGAAAGGGCATGATCACCAGAAGTGTTCTACATTTGTGTTTCTGCATGATCTCAAGATAAGGTAAGCCAGAGAAATGGTAATTTTGAAGAAACAATGGAACTATGGGTTCTGTGAGTAAACACAGTTCTACATAATTCTATTTATATTCTGTGGATGGGATAGTGAGGTATTTAACTACAGCCTCCTCTAGACACAACCAAGGGGAGAATGACCTTTCAATGAAATATGAGTTAATAACACCATAGCACTGTGTGCTTTGGTTGAGTTAATCTCCGTGCAGAATGTAACAAAATTCAGTCTAATGTGTATTGAAAATTAATTAAAGAGTGTGTTTTAGTACCTTAGTGGATATAATCTTTGGTTACATCAGCAAATTTCTGTTGCAGTTAATGACAATTAACAGTTTTAAATAAAGGGTCAGGAAAAAAAGGATGTTTTTCATATTAGCTATATTATGTGTACTATTCATTACCTCTGGTTAGATCCAGTATGATTTGCATGTCCATCTTTTGTTTCCTAAGCTAGGCATCAAGGAGAGAATAACTCCCTTTATGAGGAGCATAGGGGAGAAGATTGGATGTTCTTAATAGCTTGTCAAAAGGAGACAGTGAAAGAAAGAGGTTTAATATGTTATTTGTATTCTTACATACAGCTGAAGGGAGTAGAGGTGGTTCACAGAGGACGTTGTTATCTTGGGCTTAATGCAGCACATGGCAAGCTGTAACACAACTTGTAGAGAATCCGCGTAGCCTACTGGAACAGGCAGATTTCAGCAGTATGCAATCAAAGCGTGTTTTTAGTTGTTATGTTGAACCATTTGTGGAAACTTCTGTAAGGCCAGAGGTACCATTTAGAGAGAGAGAGCTGATGAGCGGTAAAAGGGAAGCAGGGGTTGGTTTAGTTTTCTGTATGTAGGTAGCATCCAGTTGACGTACCCTACTGTTTGTTCTTTTGTTTTGGTAACCAATCCTGTTCTCTGATGGGTATTTTGCCCGTCAATGACTCCTTCCCAATCTGCAAGTGGAAAAATATTCCTTGTGGATTTTGGAGGAATACATGGCCAAGTGAAAGTGTAAATCAGAGTGTTTTTTGACTATTAAAGTCCCTCAAGGCATGGTATTGAATAACGCCCTGTAGATGGATCATCCCATAGTTACCCCAGAAATCTGTCATCTAACCCAGTAGCTATCCACTGTTCAATTTGTATGAAATATTAAATGCTGTGAGCAGAAGTGTTTGATGTGTGTCTGTGCTGGACTGAACAGCAGAGAAATGGTTAATAGCACTGGCGTTTAAATTGGCTTAATGTTAAGTGTCAGGTCTCACCACAGAGCTGAAGAAGAGCTATTGTTTCAGGCAGTCTGTTTGCAGATGCATGAAAACAGTCTCCAGTTGCTTACATAAGGGTCAAGGTTGGGAAAATAACTCTACAACTCCATGGACAACAGCCTTAAAGGAATTGTGTCAACTACCAGTCCTGCCTATGTGTTTTCTCTTTATGCTGTGTGAGCCATTGGTGATCTGCAAAGTGATCACTGGCAGTGCATCTAAAATAGGATTGCCACAAGAGGATTGTTTAGTTTTTATTCTCTGTTGTCTAATGTCCTAAAATTGTTACGTGTCTGAAAATTAATGGAGTCACTAGCAGAGGTCTGAAGGGAAATTTAATACCAGTAATAGTAGCCTCAGACATGGATTTCTCTGAATTTTCCAGTCATGAAAGATTGCGGGAAATAAACGGTCTTGCAGAAGGATACCCAAGAAAACTAGGTGTAGAATTTCACTCAAATAATTAGTTTATTGACTATTAAGATTACAGAATGAAAAAGTAAAGATAGATAGCTGTGCAGTTTTTATGTGAAACATTCAGGAAAGGAAAGCTGGTAGTTATGCTCAAGTGAGAATAAGATTCAAGAGCTGTGACCACAGCATTGTTGATGCCATTGGAATGGTTGGCCCAGAGAGATTTCTTCTCCTTTAAGCACATTTTATCCCTGAATGGGATACAAAAGTCATCATCTCAGTTAAAAAACAAACAAAAACTGGTAGTGAAAACAATGCAAGATTAAAGTTTTATCTTTAAGAACAATTTCCAGTTGCTGTTGTTAAGTCCTACATTAGCAAAAACATGCTTTTTAATAATATGTTTTCTGGCTCAACTGTAATGTAGAAGGCACTTTCATTAAAGTATTAACATGACTTCATCTTTAATTACCACTTCATGGTTGGTTACTGATTCAAAATACAGATTAAAAATATTTCAGTTAGTTCTCTGACAAGTATACCATAATCACTCATCATGCTTAAGGCAACTAATAACAGGCCAACACAAATGGCCAACACAAATTGTTTGTTTCAAACTACTCGTAATCTATGTACTCATATTAAAAAATAAAAATAAAAAAATCAGATAACTATATTTAGTGAGAGCAAAATGTCAATTTGGCTCAGATCTTCTTATAGTGTCCCAGTCCTTGCAGTATCCTTTCCTTTCCTTTTTTTTTTTTTTTTTTTTTTTAATAAAAATAGACAAAAGGATACTTGCAATGACTGGAACACAGTCCTTATTTTAAGGAAAAACAAAATATTGTTTTTCCATAAAACTAATTTCCTTAAAAGTAATGGCAGTGATGTGCCGAGCAGATAACCCTGTGAATCAAGAGTGTTTTTCAGATAGATAAATTTATGATATAGGCATTAATAATACAAATCTCCCCAAGCGCCTGACAAATGCGTCTCATATGTGAGGTAAAGGACTACTTCTGGTGACAGGAGGGTAGGCCTCCATGCCAAGTCATTACATGGTCTCTTAGCTCATACTTCCACTGAGGTTCCAACGTTTGAAATGTGGAGATCTGTCTGGAACTCAAATCAAATCAGAAGCCCATTTTGGATAATTAACGTGGTAATTCTCTGTGCAAGCAGAGATGTAGAGGCAGAAAAGAGCCTCTATCAGTTTTCATAGTGTTTGCTGAGAAACAGCTCCCCAAACATACGTTTTGTTCTGAACTTCTATGTTTTCAAATTATTTTAATGTGAATGAAAAAGCAGTCCCATTTTTCTTTCTTGGGTCTTTTCTGAGCTCATGGCAGCTGGTTTTTAGAAGTACTAGCTATGTGCACTCACATATGTGTGTTCGTAAGAGTAGTGCTGCATAGTCTAATGCTTCCAGAGAAGTTGGAAAACATGATTTTCTTGGACATGGGAATGGTTTCACAATGTTGGCACAGTTACTGTAACCGTTGCATACATCTTTTATGAGATTTAGGCCATTTTGTCGAATATCTTCGCTTAAGGCATATTGCAGTGTGGTTCTGTGTTCTGTATTATTGCAACTGAGAGTGTCAACCATAAAAAATTATAAAGAATCTGTTGGTAACAACACGTAAAAGATTTTGGACTAAAGCAGAACCCGTTATCAGTATATTTTAAGAAAAAATAGTGTACAGTAGCCTGTATCACTTAGCTCTTTTTCTGGCTTGTTGACATAAGGCCACTAAACCATCTTCCATGACTGATTGTATACATGCCTCACACTAAGAAATTCCAGGTGATGTTGCACTGCCTTGTACCTTTCTCTGGTATGAGCGGCATAGGCAAGGAATAAATGGGAATTTGCACATGTGCCCGTGAGTGGCAGCTGCCTTGTCCCTCATTCTGGGGATAGCTCCCTGGTAGGGCAGTTTATTGCAGCCTTCAGCTGCATCTTAGAGCCACCCAGCAAGAAGCAGCCTTGATTGCAGGCGTACAAGAGAACGATTTGAGACACCAGTACACACAAATGTATGCATTCTTGCACTCTCTGTCACTGATTAGGGTTTTCTAGGGAACGAAAAGGAGAGGCACACTATCTTTCCCTGTGTCACTCACATAGGCTTGTGCATGGGCTGTAAGTGGAAAAGAAACAGTTTGTGTAAGGGAGCTGGTAGCAGGGGTGGATACATCCCTGGTGGGAGCGGCGGATCTCCTTTCTGCTCCTGGACCACACAAGGCCGAAGCAGGTAAGGGGCTCACACTTCCTCGCTTCCAACTTCACTGCAGTTTCCCTCTGGCTCCTTCCAACTGGCATGGACAGTCCAGGAGCCAGTGAAAAGCTGTGGCACTATGCTGTGAAGTGAAGTGCCAGCACCACAAAAGAGAAGTGGAGACAGAAGCTTAAGCCTCCTTAACTACCTCCTGTTTACTCTGGTTTTTGGCTGGTAGCATCTCTCTATTTGGGCTCCCTAATCATTGATGTTGTGAGTAATCTTCAAGCTTTGTGTGTGTATGTTGCAAAATTGCCTGCCAAACAGGCAAAAGGAAACAGAGCAAAGTAATTTTTGTGCCATCTCTGAAAGAAAACAACAACAAAAAAAGGAAAGCTTATGAAGCCTACATACAACATTTATATATATATATATGTTATATATATATATTTACATTTAGAGTAATATTTAAAAGAAAATAGGTGCCTGGTATAAATTGATGTAATTTTTTTGATGCCAACAGCATCAGTTTACAGCAATTAAGATGTGACTTTTGCAATTTCCCTTTAGCAGGAAGGACATCTTTTTGAGTTGGTTTTGTTGAATTTAGTGAACGTAGTAATGCATTGTTACAACTTTAAAATGCACAGCTGAAGCAACTGCATCCTCACTAGTTAGACCTAGTTGGATATCTAGGAATGTAACAACTCCAGATGCAGACGCAGCTGCTCTACCTGTGCATACAAAAGACAAAGAAACATATTTTTATGCATAGCTGCATGCATGTTTTTGAAAAACTGGATATCTAAGGGTTCTTCTATGAAGTAGCAGAATGCATATCAAATGCAAAAAACATACCACTAAATCTCTCCAACTTCAGTAAATTTTCTGATTCTCTCTGTTTCTCTCTCACACTTTTTTTATTTGATAACCATGGAAGATTGGTGGCTGAATAGGAACAGATACACTTTTGAATATAGGGAAAAAAAATGAAGAACTGCTAACTGTGACAAAAACAGTATAATTCAAGGTTATTCTTAGATGCTTAAGCCAATGCATGAATCTAACCTTGGTACATTAATTTGTGATACTTAAAAATAGTTAATGTGTTTTGTTTTATTTGTTATTTGGTTGAGCAGATGGTAATGGTTTTGACATGATTCAGAGTTTTTTTTTTTTTTTTCTTTTCTTGAAAAAGACAAGGCTCTTTTTCCCACTTTGTCACAGCTGGTTACCAATCAATCTCAATTCACGGTACAGTGATGATAGCACATGTTGTTTGGGGGCCAAATCTGATTGGGTTGCATTTTCAGCAGAGTTTCATATAAAAAAAAAAAAAAGTGTCTGTATGGCAGTGACTGTCAGCACACTATTGTACAACTGTCATTAATCAAAACTAGCAACAATGAATGCATTCATATGTGCCAGAGACTGCCAGATTTCACTTAAAATCACTCAATTTCTATTAGAATTTCCTCACCAGCAGTGTTTTCTCATCTGCTTGTTGTTTCTGTTTGCTTCTTCCTTCGCAGTCCCCTGCCCCCCTTCTTTCTTGGGTAATTAAAGACAGACCTACTGGAGCTAGGACTTGTACAACACAAGTTATGTAACACGATCCCCAAAAGTGGCTGGGTTTTATCCCCACACAAGCTGACTGGCTGTTTAAAAGACCTCTTCCAGCTTAGTCAGATGGCTGAAGTTTAAGCTAAACTGAAAGGTTAAGCACCTCCAAATGTTTAACAAAGGGAAGTATTCAGAATCAATTAGATGGCCATAAACATATGAAGCCCATGTCTGACACCCTACATTTTGTGTTGAACGTTGGCATTACTTGGCTAGGAGTCAGCAATATTTGGGTAATATGTTGGAAGGTGTTTCTTGATGCTGCACATATTTTGAAGGCAATGCCTTCTTAGCGCACCAGCAAAGTTAAGGACCTGCATAACCAGTACAGCCTGGTTTTCTGCCACTCCATCATCAACCTCTGTCTGTGACTGGTACTGGCAGTCAGAGAGGCCCTGAGCCTGGTTCCAAGTGTCAGCTTGGAAGTGATCCAGGGGAGAGTGATCTTCTCCAGAAACCCAGGAGGAAACTTGTTGCAGGCATATGAAGCTCTGGGATCAAGAGGAGACCAAGCACTATTCAAGACTTCACAGGCCGTTGCTTGAGAAACTGAAGGGATACAAGCATATTCAGACTTCACAACTTACTTCACAGTCCCTTTCTCACACAAGTTCCTTGTGCTGCTGTGGATCAGCTAAAGCTGAAAAACAGTTTTCCTTTCTCCTTCCTGCCTGTCAAAGCTCTTCACTGAACCATGGTGACTTCTGGGGACAGAGTGGGTGGAACAGATGACTGAGGGGCAGCATATCAATACTTCAGGACAGCAGATGGTTATAATATCCCATGGGTCCATCTATGTATGAATCCAATTGCTAGACGGCATGTTCTGCCAGGGTGGTCCAAAAACCTAGCATGTCCTTGTTGGAGATGCAGACAGGGAGAGCTGGGCCTCTCCTTGAAGTAATTGGTAACTGGGCCATGACAGTGACATGTTTACTCCTTCCTCCGTTTCTCGACCCAAGTGGGAGATTATGGCTGTGCTCTCACTCCGCGTCCTGGCATGCCATGCAGCTGGCTCTTTCCCCCAGCAGCCTTTGCACAATTTGCATGATTGGCAGGTGCAAGCATAAAGACTTCTGAAGCCTCCAAGGCAGCTGGCTGGCATGCCGGCACCAGCACATCAGTGAGATGAAGAAGAGCGAGTCAGCTGCAGCCCACAGCAGACTGTAGGGCCCTGTCCCAGGCTGCCTGCATCCCAGTTCGAGCAGCCAGCCAGTCAGATCCAGCCCTGCTGTCTGTCTGGTTTTATCTCAGCAGCGGTAAGTCAACCACAGGGATGGTATTTATCTTTAAAAAAAAAAAAAAGTCAGTGTAACAAAATAAGCGGCTAATTTTTCCCCAGCTTTATAAACGTGATTCCTGTATCCAACCCATATTTACACTACAGCTTATCTTAGTTTTATCATCTTACAGGAGCTGAACACAACTTCATGTTTTCGGTCCCCTAGTGCTGGCCTTGTGTCAAGAAAATGAGCGTTTTCTTTTGTCTGCAACTCTGTGGTCGTCAATGACAAATAACTGCTCCATTGTTTTAGGATACTGTTGTCATATTCTTGAGATTTTTAAGGGAGACCATTTTCCTTTTCTCTATTATGGAAAAAGTGATTCTCTTTGCCATTGACTAGTGCAGCACAGCATGCAAAACTACCTAATCTGTGAACAGTTGAGAAGAAATGTGCCTCAGCTGCATATGGTTTTGGAATGCGTAGTTGCAATAGCTCTGTACTGATCCAGAAAGTGTGCATGAAACTCTCTATTGTCATAACTATTTTTGCCCCTCAATGGTATTACACTAGGAAAAATGGTCCCTAAAAATTTCTGTAGAATGCCATGGCACCTAGTTATTCTTCCCGGTGGCATATCTCTTATTCATCAGTTAAACCTGACATGCAACATTTACATACAATTAAGTGTAACTCTTAATGAAATGGATATGATCTGTGTTTATGTTTTTCTCTGACAGAACAGTTAGCCACAATTTGGTCTTCTTTAATTCATTTTTTGCTAATGAATAGACCTAGTGAATATAGGATGAAGCTCAACTGTATTGTGATAAGTGTAAAAAGATGCCTTGGTTTGTCTTTATTCTTGGAACTACTTTACTAGCAATACTCTAATTAATGTCGTGAGCTTTACTTAGACATAACAGAACTTTAAACGTTTCAACATATATGATCCTTTGAGTTAAGATGCTTTTAAGTCTGTTAGTACAGTACTCTTGCTACAAATCTATAATAAAGGAGCCAATAGCGATGCATGTAATGTATATATTTGATGTTCCCAAAACATTTAAACAATACTCATAGACAGAGCCTCACAACATTTCTGTATCTAATAGCATTACATTCTTACTCATCAAAACATGTAAGCATGCTCTTCTTTATCATTTCAATATGTTTTCTGAACAAGCTTGTGGGGTCTTTACTATATAATAAAGAGAAGGTAAATTAGTTTTTCTAAAGTTAGTTAGTGAGCATCTATACCATTAGAGTACTGACATCTTCTGAGGTCTAGATCTTTCTTTAGTCTCATGTGCCTCTTTTGCTATTTAATGCACGAGAATCTGAAGCTACCTCTTGGTTCAAGGTAACTTAATTAACGTATCAGGGGCTTATGTATAGAAAAAATATCATTGAGAATAATTTTATGGGAGAGTATTTCAAGAGTAAAATATCCATGCTGAGTGTCTATGATGTTTTCCCAATTCAGGAGCCAAAGAAATTTCATACAAGTTAAAGTCTTCAGTTGACTTTAACGAGTTTTGCATCAGAGCCTAAAGTAGTTTGTTAATCTTGACTTCTACGGGCTGATAACAATTTAACTGTGAATATTTTCCTATTTTTCTTGATTGAGTTACTCTAAATGCCTTGTGAATGAACGTTCACTGCCTGCTGAAATGTTTTGTATTATTTCAATTTTTATATATCCTCATAGTTTTAGAATTTTTACAACAGAAACAAAGAAATAGACAAAGAATAATTGGAATGTTTTGAATTTATTTTAAGGAAGAGAAAGTGTTATTGTCCACTAAATGAATCACTCTGTAGTATTTCTGTGAAATTGATAAATCTCCATTAATGTGCCTCTTCAATAAATGTCACATTCTAGAGCTTAAATATATTTTTATTGTTTATAATATTATAGTGTCAGAACTTACCAATATGCCTAAGGGGTTGCTGCTCTAGAGGAAAACTGTATATAAAGGAAAAATTCCAAATCAGCTAAAGGTAAAACATGTAGCTCACTCATAGTTAAAGGTATGATAAACCTGAGCTGTCATGTATTGATAACTGATGTCTGATAGCTTAATTTTATCATTTTGCTCTAGATCAAGGACAAAGTGAAAGATATTATTAATAAAGCCCTAATACTGCGTGAACATAGCAATACTAATTTTATGTAAAGTTTCTAACTAATGCAGAGTGCAATAAAAATGTCATGAAGATTAATGCTTGGTGGAATTATCTAATGCTAGATAATAATTTATCTTCCAAAGTTGGAAAGTTGGATCCAAGATAGATTCAGACTGGCAAATTCCAGGTGAGGGTTTTTGTTCATTTCTGCTGGTTGGCTACAGAATGAGTTTTCTTTTCTTTCTTTTTTTTTTTTTTTTTTAAACACAGGTATGACATCAAAGATGACTACACTTTGCGCGTTAAGAAGGCTATGAGCACAGATGAAGGAACCTACACATGCATTGCGGAGAATCGAGTCGGAAAAGTGGAAGCCTCTGCTACCCTTACTGTGCGAGGTGAGTGTTCCTGTGGAGAGAGGGCGGGTGTCCTGTATGGATCAATTGCTTTCCGTCATAATGGGCCACATCCTTACAGGGCTTTTGTTTGGGTTTCGCACATCCTTTGCAGTCGTGGGTGCTGCACTGATTTGCAACACAGCTGAAATCCTGGTCCTGTTGGTATCTCAGGCAAAATTGTAGTTATATTCTGTAGGATAGGATTTCACTGCAGTTAATGATCTGTTCCAATATTATTTTTTTTATCAAAGAATAGATGCATGATGCATATACATTCATAAGCAAGCACTATGTAACCATGGACATACACTTTAATATGTGAGCCATCGGTTTAGGCTATTATTATTAGGGTTCCTTTCCCTAATAAATATAAGGAATGTAGTACCTATGTTTATTATTGCCCAAAATAATGCAGATAGTATTATTATGCAATTATCTCTGCTGTAATTAAACTCTCTATCATTACTCTTTATCTGTAAGATAAACCCAAGCCAAAAGAAAAAGAAAATCTTAATTAAATTTTGTAAGTATTACAAAGTAACAACTAACATATTCTCTCTTTAAATATTCGTGGTCTATAGTATCCACACAGTGTTTATGTGGTGCTTTTTGATGTGGTAAGGAGGTTTTAAAACCAGTAGAGTAACGACTTGCCAAAATGTCTTTTGTGACAGTAGATATAGACATGCTAAAGATTATGGAGAGAGAAGTTGTTTGTGGGCTAATATTTCCATATAAGTAAATAGAATATAGTAGTTATTACTTCATTCCAAAAGATAAGCAGCAATTTGGCACAATGGATATCATGCAGACACTATTTCACAGTTTAGTGGTGCATGCTGATGGTTTTCAGTAGAGCTGTGAAAGGTTAATAAAAACATTTTTAGCTTTATCTGTGCTCCTCTTTTCATACACATTAAATCAAATGTTCAAAGTCTCAATGGATTGCTTTATTAGAACTGGGGTCAACTGACCCAAGAGGCCAGCTTCCATTTCCATCCATTTAATGCATGGACACAGTTCAGTTTAATTTGCTGAATTCAAAGGGCAAAAAAGCAGTGAGTGGCTTTGTAGAGGAGGAGATGTTAGTATATAACAAAGAAAAGAAAGTATTGTGATACCAAGATATTACCTGCTAAAATATTACCTTAGTGTTCGCTTTAGATAATATGTGGTAATGCAGACCTCCCTGTTTTAATCTGAAGAAGTAGATTTACCTGCTGCATGTGCATGTAAGAGATTATTCTTCCAATTTGTAACGTGAGAAAAATAGTTATTGCACAGAACTCTCAGAAATGCTCTAATTCCATTACTTTGTCACAGGCAGAATCCTGATTTCCAGTATATCTGGCAACCAATTCAGTAGCCTTCAAACACTCCTGGAACTGTGTCCACTGTATGCGTTAGTAGAGCAAGCTTTTTATTTTTGCTACCTATCTCGTGATATGAACAATAACAAGAACCAAGCAAAAAATCCTTTGAAATTACTGAAGCTGGAATCTGATCAAATTAAGGTGGAAAAACAAAACAAATAAAAACAAAGAAATACATAATTTAATCAATTTCCTACAGTAAAAGTAGACTTTCATTATCTTGGGTACTAGTCTCCCCTGGGATGGCCATTTACATAGTGTTTATCCAACACAAAGGAAGCCATGATATTATAAGCATGTTAAACGTTCAAGATAACAGCAAATGAGAAAAGCTAAGAAATTCAGTGGAGAAGGTTATTACTCTGTATTTTCTGGAAACAAAGGACTAGGCAAACTCCTGTTGACTTTAAAGGGACCATGAATGATATTCCTTTTAATTAAAGGAAGATTTAATTCTGACTTCTTAAACTTTTACCAGTTTTAGCAAAATCACCCTTCATGTAGAGAAGAAAACCATTAGCACTTCAAAATTTACTTTGAGAGTGCGTTGGTCCTTGCAGGTATCCATAGTCAAAACTGCAAACGTGGCAGCAACAGCATAATCCATAGCTCCCTCATTCATGGCTCCATCTTCTCAAAGCAGGGGATGAGGATGCAGCTGGGGAGTTCACATCACGCTGTTGTAAATGATAATAGAATTTGAATTCTGTGACTCAGTGTTTTGGAAAGATGCGCATCACTCATTCCTTATCTTTCAGTTGGAAAAGAAAAATGTCATAATATTAAAAGCCAGAAAGTCTTAAAATAGATGATGAGTGAGAAATGGCAGCAGGCTTGAAATGGTTACATAAAGTGGATCTGACAAAGTAAGAATAAAGCCGTAGAAAGGCTGAGAACTAAGATGGCACTTGCATGCTCTGCTACACAAGGATATGCATGTCTTCTCTTTGGCCCTAGTCTGCACTTAATGTTATAGAGCTGGTTAATTTCTTTTTTAAAAAAATTTCTCAGAAATGTGTGACTATTTCTGTTGCTAAAATATGGGAAGTTTCACCTAACCAGATGCAATTGTGAGTCAATCTTATGTCCAATTTTTTGGCTGTTCTGAAAGGGGATATCTTTATTTTATTAGCAGAGGGACTGTCAGCCTTCTCTCCCAACACAACTATACAAGGGCTGTTGCTATAATCAAGAAATCACTTGTTGCAGCAACAGCTTTCAATCTTTATATCAGTCCGAAACTGTATTAACCTGTTGATCGTTCAGCAGCATTTTTTTTAGGAAGTAGAAGTTATCTAAACAGTAATTTGAGAGATTCTGGGTTGAAATCCCTGCGGCCATTTCAGCCTATTTGTTATATTTTCATCAGCCCTGTCAGTGAGGAAAAAGCAACGTGTTGTAAGCTTTCATGCCTGTTGTTGAATGAGAAAAATTGTCCTGGGCTTTTTGTAGCCCCTACTGCTGTACTGACTGGCCATGCTTAACATTCAATTGGTATTCAACTTAGAAATCAAATGCCTTGCATCTACTGGCATGACATTTGGTAGTGTAGCTTAAATTGATGTGTTCATCAAG
Organism: Anser brachyrhynchus; assembly: GCF_964034855.1. Classification (NCBI taxonomy): domain Eukaryota; kingdom Metazoa; phylum Chordata; class Aves; order Anseriformes; family Anatidae; genus Anser; species Anser brachyrhynchus. The sequence continues at coordinate 83,143,195 of NC_137694.1, forward strand.
ATCTAAAAGTTTGTGCTAATGCAAGCAATTTTTCTTTTATCAGGCACTAACAGTGATACTTGATGATGGCATGTGAAGATAATAAAAATGTTTCTTAGAGAATGATTCCAGTCAACTTGTTCAGATGCTATGCTCAAATAAATGTGATAATAGTAACGTGTGACTAAACAGTAATAGCAGTAAATATTTTACTTAGGTTATCATTTGAGGGGTTAGCAATCATGGTAATATCCATAGTAGAACGTAACATTACACGTCATGCATTCTGACAGATATTCTTTTCTTTTTTAATTTCTTTTTTATGTTCTCACTACACCATTGTAATGTCAACAGCTCGCCCCGTTGGTAAGTAACCATCCTTCTATCCATTTTAGCATGGCTTCATGCAATGCTTCATCTTTCATTTGCAACAGCATTTAACTGGCTTGAGCTAGCAGCCAGTGCTTAATAGTGTTAACTTTATAACACCAGCCAAGTGGTTTTGACTGACAAAGTGCTATTTCTGAACTTTCTATTTTCTGCTATGTCATGTATAAACACATTTGCTAAATCACCAATAAATACCATTCAGTGAAACTGGGGGTGTGTGGTGATACTAAGCCAAAATCACTCATTCAGATGGTTTTAACAGTCTATTTAAGGGCCTGGTATAAACGCCATTGAAATCAACAGAAAGGATTGTATTGACTTTGGTGAGCTTCTATCAGGCCCTAAATGATCAGCTCATTATGCTTTTACTGCATAGCAGTAAAAGCAAAGGCTTTGCATGTTCCGTCTTTCTTGTATCTTTCAAAGATTTTTGAAATGAAAATAGTCTTGAAATTGAAAAGGCGATGGAGTAGATTTCCGTGCTTGTTAAGAAAGTTCATCACTGATTTTCATCCTTGGGTCATCTTGGAGTGCATTTTAGAATGCACTGTATAGGATGCAGACTGTTCTGAATAAAAAGTCCAGGGGAAGGCAATCTCTGGATTTTGAAATCCCACTGTGAAAATTTGATTCTTTCCTATGTCTTTGAAATTACTTTTAAAAATTTATAAAAATCTAACTGAGCATAATGGAAAAATTGCAACTGTCAATAGCTGAAATTCTCTTTTGGTGTTCACAAATATCCTGAACTTATTATTTAGTTTTCATTCACGGATGTTTACTCTGTGCCTATATGGATTTTCTGAACAATTTAACCAGTTGCACTTCTCTTCTGATTTTTGTAGTTTGCATTTAGATGTATATTCTAGAATAATGATGTGGTTACTTTGATTTTTTTTGGATTAGTGTGAAAAGTCTGTACTGTTGTTTACAGAGATTGCTGAGGGGGTTGGTCTTTCTTCATATAGTCAAAACTTATGTCAGAAATGTGTTTGACCAAAGTTTGAATTTGACCTTGTCTCAGCTCTTCACTGTTACAAGGTGGGAGGAAAAGAGGTTGGAATAATTTAAAGATAAAATCCAGGTTAGGCATCTGTTTCCAGAACTAAGGTGATCCCATACTTACTAGTTTGCTTGAACTAGCATGTGTAGAGCCAAGCTGCAGTCATGGCATTGCTTATCCACAGCTAGAGAATTCCCTAAGTAGAAGAGCAGTTCACAGTTCTCCATTTGAAAACTCAATAGCAAGCTTTAAACTCAAGTCACTAGAGTATTATTTTAGGAATCATAGAATCATTAAGGTTGGAAAAGACCGTGAAGATCATCTGGTCCAACCACCCCCCTACCACCAATGTCACCCACTAAGCCATGTCCCTAAGCACCACATCCAGCCTTCCCTTAAACACCCCCAGGGATGGTGACACCACCACTTCCCAGGGCAACCCGTTCCAATGCCTGACTGCTCTTTCTGAGAAGAAATGTCTGCTAATTTCCAACCTGAACCTCCCCTGGCACAACTTGAGGCCATTCCCTCTAGTCCTATCACTAGTTATCTGTGAGAAGAGGCCGACCCCAAGCTCCCCCCACCTTCCTTTCAGGTAGTTGTAGAGAGCAATGAGGTCTCCCCTGAGCCTCCTCTTCTCTAGACTAAACAACCCCCGTTCCCTCAGCCGCTCCTCACAGGACTTGTGTTCCAGGCCCTTCACCAGCTTCGTTGCCCTTCTCTGGGCACGCTCCAGGGCCTCGATGTCCTTCTTGTAGTGAGGGGCCCAAAGCTGAACACAGTACTCGAGGTGTGGCCTCACCAGAGCTGAGTACAGGGGGACGATCACCTCCCTGGCCCTGCTGGCCACACCATTCCTGATACAAGCCAGGATGCCTTGGCCTTTTAACCACCTGGGCACACTGCCGGCTCATGTTCTCAAGAATTTAATTCCTAGGAGTTGTAATGGTAAAACTGGAGTAAATTTGTAATTTTTTTTTCCTTTGCTTAGAAAATTTAGAATTAATTTGGTATGCTTCTGATGTAAATCTCTCATTTTATGTTTTTTTTTTATGGCTAATTAAATTTCCTTCTTAATTCACTATGAAAATGCTGCAAGGTGAAAAACATTTTACTTTTATTTATTTTTTCTTTCTGCTCACTATTAAAATAAAGGCAAGAAAAATATTGAAGTAGTGATTGTTTCAAACTCAGTGAAAGCCACATAAAATAAAAGACTGAAGATTCACAAGAAAACGATTTTAGGTTTTAGCACTGCTGCTGGTGTCTCATTTTAGAGCACTGATTCTCTTTTAAGACTTTTCAGGCCATTGAGTTGTGAATGATTCCATCTCCAAAGTGTATGTAGAAGCTCTCGGTATCGAGTTACTTTATGTCGAGGTGAATGATTCCCTTGTGTGACCACGCCATGGTCAATTTGTCATTTTCCCTGCCCACACTATTTTGTTTTGTAACGAGTGAACATCTGGTGCAAAGAAAATTCTTCTTTTTTATGATTTATTCAGGAAAACATAAATTAGAGTGGTTGACCTTAAAATAATCATTATATGGGCATATGGTCTTTATCAAACTATTTAATGTAGTGTTTATCTTGTGAATTGTAAAAAGATTTTAAAGTACATCCAACTCCAAAGATTTTTAACATCTATAACTCCTATACAACTGAGTGTGCAGTGGTTGCAGCGTGTAAGCAGATCATCTTCTTTGGATCACTTCTGTCTAAACCCGTACCTGTAGAAAAGATTCCTTATGAGACTCCCCTTGCCTCCCCTCCCCTTATTCCTCCTTCTTTCCTTCTTTTTATTTAAGGAGCTGAAATGGTTTCCACAGTTCATTCTGGTTCATTCAAAAGTAGGCAAAGCAGGTGGCTACCTATCCTATTGAAAATTTAAAGCCAGGTAATGCAAAACAAAGTATCTTCCCTCTCCACCATCATTTCACCGCCAAAATGCCCAAATGATCTTCTGTTAAAATTGTCATTTGACAAGAATAGTGAGTCAAATCTTTAGCTTTTTTACTTTTTGTTTGTTTGTTTATTTAGAAAATTAATTGGAATGCAGAGCAAAAATCAGGTCTCCTTACAGAAAGGAATCTAAAGCAAACACTACTTAATATACTCACAACTCTCTAGGAGAGTGCCATTTTAACAGACGTATATTTATATATTAAGGTATAAGATAAACTGCAGGGGAGCAGTTTAAAATTTCATACTCTTTTCTGATACCTGCATATTAACTGGGTACCTCTACTTGTCATCACTACTGCCATTTCAAAGCAGACATTTTTGGTCTTTTTTGTGTTTTAAACAAGACCAAAACATTTTCTTTCACTGGCTTGTTGCTGAAGAATAAAGATACGTATTTCTAATGTTCAAGGATTGTAATTCTTGTTATTCTTTGCAGTAGTTCTTACTGCAAGCTGAATCATTTCCATCTTCTATTTAGTTTTTACCTGTTTCAAATATTTGTATTCTGTTAGTTGGTTTAATTTAATTTAAATTTCATCTTGAGTGGAAAATTCAGTAGTGGGATTACTTCTGCCACTGACCATGTTTGATTCAAGCAGTTTTTAACATATGGTATGTGCTACATAGACAAAATGAGGTATAGTTCTGCCTGAGGTGGATGGCAGCTGGTGAATTTAACAGCTCTATACCAGATTACTCATCATGTTTGGATTTGATGCTAGGTATAAATGTGTTGCCTGTTTCTGAAATAGATGTTCTCTTATTTATAACCTTTTGAAATGATTTGCGACAGGATTTACAACAGATGGGTTTAGGAAACAAGATATTTATTCATCTTTATCCCTATTTCTACTGTTATTTAACTTGTTGGATGGATCTTCCAGATGAGGAAGTTTATATTTTCTCACTTTGGCATTCTGCTGTATTTCTTACAGCAACTGTGCAGAAGAATAGCTATAAAAAGTATTCCAAAAGTTAAGAGGAGCCCAAAAGTTTCATATAATCCTGCCTAAAAGTAACAATGGCTTGCTTTTCCAATTGCTATATTGCTCTGAGATATAGACTTAAAGTTGAGTTCAAATATAAGATCTGTGGAGATCTATGTCTAATGCTTCAGTTACCTTTTTGCTAATCATCAAAAAGGTCATTGAGGTGGCAAAGTACTGTTTTCAATTTATTTTCAGCTATGTTTCAACTAGGTCAAAATACAGGTTTTTTGCATTTCAGTTGCCTTGTAGTTTACCTGATTGTTTACTTAATTAATTGTCATATGATATGACTCGTCTTCTGAGAAAGAATTGCCATTCAGCAAATATCCAAATAATTTTGCCACCTGAATAGAAATTATCTGGAATTAACTAAAGAAGTAAAGGGAGACCAATCAGGTTGCAATAACCTTACTTCCCTACCATGTTGGAGAATAGAGAAACAGATAAGACATCTGCCGTGAATTTTCTAAATTTCATACTAATTGAATACAGCCTATTCATACTTAAGTGAAATGTGACTATATGATGCATTTCACTCTGTTCTGGGAAGTTTTCATGTCATAAATCAACCTGGCATGGGTTAATGGTCTATTAAGAGTGGTGTAGCATGAAACAATATAGAAAGGTTTGTATATTTAAACAAGGTTGCATTTGTTTGTGGCTGGAAATCACATTGTTTAGATGATAGCTGACAGAGTTCTCTCTTTATCCTTTTCCATTTCATTCTGACTCTTGCGGGAAAGTCTATATAGTATGAATACTTTTATTTTTAGTGTATTTATGAAACTATCACCTTCACTTGAGACACTGAGGGTTTATAAAACTATATCAGCAGTGGTAATTGGTGTGTGACAGAAGAGATGAGATCATGCTTGGCACTGCTGTGCCATCTTTCAGTGGCAGAAATCTAATATCTGTATCAAAGTGCAGTATTTTGCCTGCCTGCCTGTTGCTATCACATATAGAAATTTTCGGAAGAGGGTAAAGACACCAGAAGACATTAAGCTTTTTGCATTTTCTTCTTCCCTAACTGAAAGAATTCATTCTTTTTATTTATCATTAGGCAAATCCTTTATATTAAGGAGAAAAGCTTGGTGCTGAGTGAAAGAAATAAAAATACAGAGCTGATTTGTTCTGACACTTAGTAGCCCTTGAAAGACCACTCTAAAAATCCAAGAGTCTTTAGCATTTGTACTTTGGCAAAATTCCAATAGCTGAACTTACACTTGAATTTCCATGATGATTTAAGATACCATAGAAATACGTTTGTGATGTATGGGCCACAATGGCTCTGCAAATAGGGACAGAGCACATTAACCACCAGGCATTTATTAGGGCTGGTCCACAAAACTCTGGCTCCATTTTCAACTGCTCCAAGTCTTTTGGGTATGCCAGAGAGCAGTCAAAACAGAAATATACAAGTTCTGACAGAGGATTCTTCTTCAAGGATAAACATGAAAGATGGCTGCCTACCTGAAGTTTTAGTAAGTCATACTGTTATGTACTGGGCTCATTCCACTACATTACCAAGAATGTGCCTGCACTCATACTGTTTCTCCTACAGAAAAGTCGGGTATAGCAAGTGCAGGAAGTGATAAAAGGGCCTATTTAGTTAGTTAGTTAGTTTACTGCTGAACTCTAGCTTGGGAAAGTTTTGAGAGGTTTAATGTGTAAATTTCCTGAGTCCATTATGTATGCTCAAATGAGTAGGAATTGTTTTCTTGTTTCAGTGGATTCTGAATCTTCCTATATGTCTTTGAAGATTAGTGCATGAAAAATAGTCTTTTGATGTGTTGCTCCTTTCCTGTTTTTAAAAGGAGAAATTAGTAACTTTTCTTTTAAGAAGAGTGTGGAAATCAATACAGTAATCCATCCACTTTTCTCTTTGCCTTCTTTACTCAATTGCTGCTTGCTTGTACAACTGAGTTATTACGATTTGGATAAGTCCTCGATATTATTCAACAGCAAAACTACTTATGTCCCATTCCTTGAATGTTACCATTGTCAATCAGCATAAATAATCTCCTTTCTTCCTCACTCCTTTTCCTCTCTTCTCTTTACAGTGGCCCAAATTGAGCAGAAAATCTCCTCAGTCTTTCCTTATTCTCAAGGGTAAATGAACCAGGAACTTGTCATCTTTCTCACTATAGCTGTAGCCTATTAGCCCAACATACCCAGGCTTTACTTCTCTTTTCACCACCTTGGCTCTTCTATTCAGTGTGTGAATTCATGTTTTTTTGAAGCAGATAACCAAATTACTCTTGTTATTTTGATGGAATCCTACTAAATCAGCAAGAGGTATGCTTTCCTTTTTTAAATGCATTACGAGCAAACCCTTCTGCTATCTCCCATGAAAAAAAGGATCATAGCAGATTGCATGTGTTTTTGTTGGCATAATTTGCTTTGTTTGCTGAATTCACAGAAGGTAAAGGGAAAGTACATGCCATCATGTGATGTTACCGTTTACATTAGCAAGTGGACTAAAGTATTACAAATGTAGGAGAGCACTTCTTTTCTATCTGATCTAAACAAAAGGCATATCCTGAATCTCAGGCACTTAAGGAGAAATAAAAAAAAAAAAGATAATAATAATAATAATAAAAAAAAACAAACACATGAAAGAATTGTCTAGAATAGAGAAAAGTCCTGATTAATGCAAGGTATTGAGCAGCCAGAGTCAGTGCCACCTCTCTTTATATGTATCAAAGATAAATGAAGGATTTTTCCAGAAGGGATTTTCCAGGAGCATCTGTAAGGTTTGAGTACCACATAGAAGAGATGATTGGACAAGATATAATAAAGCAGAGATTCAAATTCTGTCAGGCTACAGTCCAATGTTGAGATGAAATTCAGACCAGATATTTAAACTTAATGTTTAAATATACCATAAAACAGAGGAGAGAGGTCAGGAAAGGTGCTGTTAATGAGTTCAGAGAACTGGAAATGGGGGTGGGGGGGAAAGGAGGTTTCTTTTTTCTCAACTATGTGGGAGACAGTTGTGGGTTGTGTTTTTTGTTTGTTTGTTTGCTTTTTGTTTGTTTGTTTTGTAAGTATTCTCATAATTTTGCTGTAATGAAATTAGTTGTAGGCAATAGGGAAGAACAAGTAATAGGCAGTATTTTTTTTCTTTGTGTTTAAACTTTTCTTATAACAATAAATGCAGATTTGGCAGTTATCTTAATTGAAATTGACAGGGAAACTGAATATAAACCAAACCTATTTGTTTTGTTTGTTTGTTTGTTTGTTTTTCGTTATTGTTTATCTCACATCTCTTTTTTTCACCACACAGATTTATCCCACTTCTTTCTTTTAGGTCATCCAGGGATAAAAGAGAGATTTTACATGTCAAAATATATAAGGCAGCTAGCTGTTTTTATTTATTGATTCTCTAAGACTTCTTTCACCTCTTTCAAAGAAAAAAAAAAAAGCTTGTGCTTCCATGCTCTCAGAGATTATCTGCTTCAGTGTTTCAGAAAAACTGAAAGATAAAAATGTCGTTATAAGTGAAATTCAGATTAGAACAATTAGTCCAAGTATGAAAGATGGTTTAACATTCTTAGTGAATCTGAAACCAGAAAACAAGCAAACAGTCAATCAAACAAACAAACAAATAAAAGCAACCAACCAAACAAAAACACTACCACTAACAAAAGGGAATTTCTCATTTTCCATGAGACAGCACCAGTGTGAAGTACACTTATGCCAGAGCTGGTCCTGATGATGATCTTTTGGAGGTAGCTTCCCTCTGCCCTCTACTTCTGTTCCACTGTAGCTTGATACCTCTTCCCCAGTGCTTCCTTTGCATTCAACTTGCTGAAAGTTCTCCCCACTTGCCCACTTTGTTTTTAATTTTGTATATTTGATTTATCAAATATACAAAATGAGAATTAATTTTGAAGTATTGTCAATGTTAAAGATAGTATCTAAGCTATGGATTATAGGTGTTCTAAGGATAGGTTCTATGAAGTGGCTTTTCAGACGAAACCAAACCAAGCACCTGCTTTGCCACCTCCACTTGTGTCATTTTAAAATAATATCACAGATCTAGTGAGGGGCTTCATGAATCACTTGTTATCCTTTACAACCTACCCATTCCTCATTTTTACTGACAAAAGCATCCACCTGAAGAATAAATCATAGAAGAAAGCAAACAATCCAAATAAAACAGAGGAGAAGAGAGGAGAGGAGATCCATGCACTTGTCTCAAAGTCCAACTTCACTCCTACAGACTAGGGTTTGCCGCTGTAGTTTGCTGTGCTAACATGATACTCATGGCAGAGAAGAGAAGGAAATCAATTTCCCAGGCAAATCAGCAGTAACTAGCATGATGAAAATTTACTTCCTTCCCTGTCTATGAATGCACCTGATCATTAGAGCACAGCATAAGATTAAGTCTTTTCACCATAAAGAAAATGACCATCCTAAACTTCCATTGGTTTATCCCTAATAAGAAATATCTGAATTAGTAGTAGGCCTAAGTTGTCATCCTTTCAAGTTCCTCTTATGGCTTCTGTGTAGAGGCTACATCTTTGATTTGTTGTTGGTCATAATTAATAGTTCACAAATAACTTTGTTTCCTAAGAACCACATGTTATGGTCTGTGCCTGTTAACAAGATGTGAACTTCAGAGAAAAGAACTGCTGTTTCAGCTCAGGCTTACAGTGTATGAGATTGGTAATCTTTTCTGTTTTCCTCTATTTATTTCATCAGCAACAGTATAATATCAAACCATGTTTCACAATGCATAAACTTTCTTTTCTGTCTCTCAAGAACTCCTGTACTTCCTTCAACTATCTTCTAGCCCAGTATCACTGGAACCAGCAAAGCAATCCTACAAATAAGTAGTCATACTCCATGGATAATGTCAAGGGTTATATCCTTTTTGAAAATAATACTTCAGCTGGAACACACTTCTATCCTTCACGTAAACATCTTAGAGGCAATTCTTGATCTGTATTTGGTAAGACTGGAACTGAGCTTTATGCCTTAAAATGTGAACATGTATTGAAGACCAGCTTGTGTCCACATGAATATTGTCGCTTCAATGGCACATTGAGATACCCAGTTTCAAGTCTTAGAGGGTTTTATAAGGAAGGTAGAGATGTTGCTGGGATTCCAGAACCTGGAAGACCATTTGGGGAAGACTCCATCATGTTAACTGACTCTCTTACTTTCAAGCTAGGCAACTGAGTATTGTACCAACTATCATTTTGATTGCTCAGAAGATAATTATGAAACTGCTGCAAGTGTACGATAAAAAAAAAAAAAAAAAAAAAAAACTGCAGATGGGAATTTTAGGTTGGTTTACTGTCTCTTCCATGCTGGAAGCAGAGCTAAGACTTACAGAATCCGGGTTCTTTACCAAACTATGTTTTTCTGCCTGTTCTTCAAAGCTTTTTCCTCCATCAGGAAGAGGGATGAATGTTGCCTAGAAGGCTTACAGGTTAACGTCTTTCCCCCTACCCTCTTTGAACCAGTCACAGAAATATGTTTACAGATAATAGGCAATTCCAGGTTATAATGAAATACTCATCTTTATCACTTAGCTTGCATAAGTAATCTTCATGACAAATTTCATTTGCAGTTGATTATCAACTGAAATTATTTGCAGTTAAAGGTTATCAAATCTGTAATTTAAGCCCTATAAAATCTGTTGCTTTTTTTTTTTTTTTAAATATATTATTTTTTCAGTGAGTCTGATCCAAAGACCATGTAAGCCAACAGGAGAATTTCTGCCAGCTTCAACGAGCTTTGAATAAAGTCTCATATTCCGTGATATCTGAGGATGTTTTATTTAAGTATTTGTAATTAAAAGATCACTAAAGTTTTCATTATCTGAAAATTGTCTGGATTATATAAAATTAGTTTGATCTCATAGTGGGGCTTCCTTAGTTAATTGAAGGTGTTAGGAAAAACAAAAACATGAGAACAAAAATCCCACTGATATTACTTGCTGTGGTTACAGTGCCATTTCTGCTTGTGGTAGTGATACTGGACTAAAACTTGGTACAATATCTACTTTTAATTAAAGTCACAGCAACATAACATGCACCCCAGTGCACCTGGACTGGAAGAGCTGATCCAAGCAAGTTATGATAATAGAATTCCCGCAGGATCATTGTGTTCAGCGTGAACCACAAATCACAAGATCAGCTTAGAAAACTGTCACTGGAAGAAAATGTTGCTTGTATTTCATATGGGATTACAGTGTTTTTTACTGTAAAATCACATTTTTCTGTGGTAATTTTCCTCTCATCTTCTGAGTAATCTTCTACAACATTTCTTATCAGGTGACTGGAGTTCACGTATGAGGGATAAACTCACTGTCTTGGTCAAGCTTTTCTACATTAGCATTTTTGTCAGCTCCTGGTGACTCAGCATAACCTTTAGTACTCAGAGACACTCCTGGGAAAGAAATTAATGCAATCCATCACAACATATTAGAGATCTTACTAACTATTAGGATTGGAAAAGAATTGAGAAATCCCTTTGAAATATTTTGCAATATTAATTCCATCTTTTTTTTTTTTGTACAACTGTTTAACATTTAAACAGAGGATACCATCATATGCATTTATTACTAGAAAAAGAGATCCATCTAGTGATGCACAATGTGACATCTAGAAAGAGTGCAACAGAATGCACTGTTACCATTTTGAACAACTAATGCTTAACTACTGCTCATGCTTTTCTATTTTCATTCTTGCAGTAGAATACTGTTCTGTGCTGTAAAAACAGTTCTGAACATGATGTGATTAACCTTAAGGTCTCCCCATCCCCTCGTCTCAAAGCCCACCTCATACATGGCCTATGCTTTCTATTCATGTTCAACCATCTGATTTCCATATCATCCCGCTTACCCTCACCAGCCGCTATTAGCATAACAGAGCTCTAGTGTGACATTGATTGAAGCAAGCGCTTGCTGAATGCCACATCAAAGCATAATTTGCCAGAAATCAAATCTAATTTACTGTGTACTATTTAAATTTCTCAAAAAAAAAAAAAATCAATAGAAGTGCACTAGGTCTGTAATCTTAATTGTTCTTTTTTTTTTTTTATTTCATATTTTTGTCTGTTGCCCTGGAATTCAAGCAATACATTTCCTTTTAGAGCCATTGTCTTTGATTTTCAAATGTCACCCAAGCAAGAGATTTTCTACTCTGTTTATTCCAATGCAGCTAATGTTACATCTGAAACAATAAAGGGTAATAGTTTGATAGGCACAACACTCAGTTTGCAGCTGCATAACAGTTTTTTCAGCAGATTCTTCTAATCATTTTAATGTTTAGACTGAAATAAGTATTAACGTAGCTCATAGCTCTTTAACAGCTGAAGCATATCTAGCCTGCTGTTATTTCTCTAACTGTACCTTTTCAAACTGTTTTTAAAATTCAAGAAACCTACTTTGAGAGAAGCAATAATGACTTCAATAAGGTTTTGTCCAATGTTCTACTGATGTTGAATTTTGAGCAAGTCATGTTCTTAGTCAACCTTTCCGCAAAATAGGAGTAATAATATTTACCTTACAAACAGCATTTATGCATGCAGATAATGAGTTCTTTTTTTTTTTTTTTTTTAGGAAAATTGAAAAAGAAAGTCAAAAAAACCTTGCTGTCTCTGAACAGGGTCACATTGCATTCTCTGGGGATAATGGCAGTCTTACTGCTTTGGTAGTTATACTTGACCAACATTTCTCCTGCAAGTATTAGCTGTTACTTTCAGTTGTCAATTCTCATTAGTCAAGTGGAATTTGATAGATAAAACTGATATGGTGAAAACATTGTTTAAATGCTATAAAACAAGTCATTTTTATCTGTCTGTAAACAGAATTCTAGCTGAGTATGACAACAAATTGGTGAAAAACAGTTTCTTTCATTATAGAAGAACTTATTTGAATACATAAAAATGTATGCAAGGTTTTATTTTTTAAAAAATGAGGTTTTTCGTGTTCTTTAAGAGTATACTATTAAATAGTTTGGCTGGTGGGATTGGTTTTATGTTCTAATTAATGCAGTGACCAATAAAAGCTAGCTCCCCTTGAGATTATCGGGTTATATTTAGATTAAAGCTCTAGTTCATTTATTTATTTTTGTAGTGAATTTCTATTAATTATGGATGCAGAATAATACTAGAAAACAGATCTGTGCATAACCATATACTGTGGTTTACTGGTGCCTTCAGAAAGTATAAACTTGTAGCTCTGATGCCACAGATCTCCTGTTCATCTAGAATGGTGAATGCTGGGGAGGATTTGGTGTGTGGCAGGGAGAGAAGAGAGCAACAAGGTAAATCTACACCAATTGGATTATCTGGACTGAGTCACCGTATAAATTCCTGCTTTTTTTCCCTGTCTCTTTTTGCAAAATAAAGGATTGTTTTTCTGCTCATAGAAAAGTGAGGAATGTTCAAAGTTAGGGTTAGGTCAAATTATAGGTAGAAATTGGGCGGTTTATATCTCATACCTGAATTTGGTCCTTGCTACAGCAACAAGTACTTTCCTATTATATCTACTCAGAGCTTTGAATTACTGACTTGCAGTACAGCCTTGTGTGTGAGAATGTTTCAGGTGAACCCTTAAACTTATCTACCTGCGTTTATTTGGTTATGTGTTTTGAAAGATAAGCTCACGGAAATGCCGTACCTTTCTTCCTTCTGTTGAGCTGGGAGAACCATCTTTATAACATGCCCCCAGTGTACTAAGCATGCCTAAAAAGCGATCTTAGGTATCGATCATGCTTAGGCATGATCTGTGGGATGGACTCCTGACACCGTGTTTTTAGCCTCACAATAGAAAGACTATGGTCTGGAGGCCACCTATAATGTAGCACAGACATAGGACTCATGCATAGTTCCTGTTGAATGCATATGTAACACCTGAAGAGGTTAGAGGTTTTCTGCTCTCTGCTCTGCCTGAGGTTGCTATTGATTCCATATTAATATCCTGAGCAGTGAACTTCTCTGGCTGAGCAGCAAGCACTGAAAAAATTGAGTGACCTTTATTAAATGGGTGGTCAGAACTGTAGAGACACCTTAATGCACAGTATGCCTACAGGAATGGAAGTTTCTAATTCACAACTAAAAGATCTTTCTCTCTTCCCATATGATTGAATGAATGAAAGCACATACTGTTTACCACATTAGTACTTTCCAACACCTGTAGGGATTGTATTACAGATCTGGTAGGTAAAGCAAGGTGAGTGAAAACCAAGGAACATGCTACAGTCCAGTGCTTTAGGAACAGGACAGGCTGAGTTCAGATCCTAGATTATGTATAGCAATACATAAGCACTTATAGATGCCTCAAAAGATATGAGTATAAATGGGCAGCAGCAGGGCACCTAGCCCTTCATCCCTGTGCTTTCAGAAGACTGATGCCTGCTGAGGCCCTGGAAAGAGTCAGACACTTGTCTCTCCTGAAAAGCCAAAACTTGTGCTCAGGAATATGAGACAGAAGGAAGATTCATCCTTCAGTGCTCACCCTCTGCCCTCTAAATCAACAGTGATGCATGTTTATTAAGTGCTTTACAGTTCTTGTTTTAAGAGTACATTATACTAGTGCTATTTGACTTGTGATCTTTAGAATCCATGAGAAGTACAAAGCGTATTTCAAAAAGATCAGATCTGCATACATTTCTATGCTGTTAGCAGATCTGCATCTGTGCTGTCAGCAGGTGTAATCGGAAGCTGAGTCTTGATTGCTCTTCGTGCCTAATTAAATAGTTTGTAATTATAATGGTGAAAATATGGTTTTCTAAAACACTTAAATTCTGTTTACCTAAAAGCTTAGTAGTTCCTAAACCATCACACTCCACAACCACCAGAGCAATAGTGGAATGAGGAGAAAAAATCACTTTTTTTTTTTTTTTAATTTTACCTCCTTCTTCAGCCTGTCCCAAAAGTCAGCTAGTCTTTTGCTAAGAACAAGTGGGGATGCTGATTATATTTTTAAAATATGCCAAACAGTATAAATACAATTCCATTGAATTCCAATGTTGAATCAAGACTGAAGGATTTGCATATCATGCGTAGAAAATTTATCACATCATGCTCAGCATTGATGCTGAAGTTTTTTTTTGTCTCATCTTCTGCCACTGCTTCTTCCCCACTTTCCTTCTGCACATTACCAGCTTTTTTCTCCCTTTGTGCTCACACCAAGCATTGACTTACTGTTCTACATCAACACTCCTGGACAAGTTAAACTACACCTCTCCTTTTGAAATTGTTCAATTCTGAATGTTGTTAATGCTGTCTACTTGAACACAAAGCCAGTCCTGAATCTTTTCTTGTTTAAACTCCAATTTCTCCTTTTCTTCTTCTCCTTTCCTCTTCCTGACCTCCTGGAATACCAGTTCCTTCTTACTCGCTGCTCTCTGCAGCCCACTAACTTTTCAACTCTTCAATTCTTGCTTCTTTCTTTTCTTTACATAAGCCAAAATCTGGATCTCCCAAGTCTGTGATGTTTCATCAAACCTCCTTTTCACAGCAAGTCTTTCCACCCACTCCCTTCTTAACCACATTGCCCCTAAGAGAAGTCAAGGGAACTCTTGAACTTGTCCCTCTGCTGTCCTCTAGACCTTCCTCTCCTTTCTCGATTGTTATTGAAAGTCTAGATAGTCAGACTGAAACAAGCAGTCTGTATACCCTGATTTACCCTGTGCAACACGTGATAGCTCCAGCAGAATGATAAGCTCTGTGTAGTGTAGAGTGTATGAGAGTGCTGGTACCTGTGCAGATGAAAGGTAGAATATCTTTAGGCAGAAGGTAGAAACCAGCATCATAAACACTGGACTGTTGCTCCTTAGCATTTATTGTCATCTGAGTTTATGCTAATGTGTATAATGTTTTTGTTGTTGTTGTTGTTGTTGTTTGCTTGTTTGTTTTTTAGCAACTGGGTATATTAATTCTGTCTAATTAGTATATCTGGTGTTATGTCTTCTGGCATAAAACAAATCTCCATAATGTTGTCTTTTTCCTTCGATATTCCTCATCTCCCCCTTGCAAAATATCCTAAATTTACACCATGTTTTTTCTTACATTGTAGCTCCTCCACAGTTTGTGGTGAGACCACGAGATCAGATTGTAGCCCAGGGTCGAACAGTGACTTTTCCTTGTGAAACGAAAGGAAATCCCCAACCAGCTGTTTTTTGGCAAAAAGAAGGAAGCCAGGTAAGTTATAAGCACCCTATAAGTGTTTCAAGCCTTTCTAAATGGTCGTACATCTTGATTTTTAAAGAAAGACATATTAATTTTCATTCTTCTAATCTTTTGCAAGAATTTGTTTTTTAAAAAGTCACTATCCTCTACCAACGTCTTGTTGCTGTTTTTTTGTTTGTTTGTTTTTACTATTAACATTGTAAAGAACACAAAGTCCATCTAAGTTGCTGAAACTTGTGCTAGCTGCTGTATAAAAGTGTAAAAAGCAACAGTATATACCTTAAATGCATCATTCTAAAACACCCAACAAACAGGTGGGTGAGACAAACACAGTAGATAAAAAAGCTATGGCTCAATTTTTAACTAATCAGAGTCAGTAATTACAATTCATAACCTGTCTAGACATGATCAAGTGGATATATATCTAGCAAACTGATTTGCATTGGCATATTCTCACAGTGCATACAGATATAGGTTTTGAACACTCAGCTGCTTTCTTCAGTAGAATTATCTCGGGAAATTTCTGAATCTGTTTTTGGAAATATTTCCCTGAATCCTTACTGTCATCTTGTGAAAGCAAAATTTCTGATGTAGCCAATAATGTTGCCATCAGCTAATACTGCCTGTTTGAATGCCTTGCCATATTTTTTTTTTTTTTTGCTGCTTTTGCAACATTGGTACCATGTTACAACAGAAGTAAAGCATCTTTGCTTTCAACTGCAGTTCCTGTGAGCATGTTAACTTTGGACATTGTAAACTACATGCCAAATTCTGCTTTGTACCTGAAGAAAGATAAAAAGGGACAAATGAATGTCCAAGGACAGTGCCTTCTGCAGCTTTGGGATGAAACTTGTCTGGCCTGCATCTGTTTATGTAGCTACACTGTGTGTCCTTGTCCCTTGGCTAAATTGGTTTTTTTTAGAGCACTGTGCTACTTTTTCCCCATACAGTGATATATGAATTAACTCAAGTATCCACATTGTGCTGTGTAATGCAGATGTGCCTGTAATCTGGAGGCACTGTGTAACAGCTCAAAGTGTGAGAAAAGAACTGAACCACAGATCTCC
Organism: Anser brachyrhynchus; assembly: GCF_964034855.1. Lineage (NCBI taxonomy): Eukaryota > Metazoa > Chordata > Aves > Anseriformes > Anatidae > Anser > Anser brachyrhynchus. The sequence goes on from NC_137694.1 coordinate 83,159,743, forward strand.
CAGTCTGCCCCACCTGCTGCTGTTTCATCATCTTACCAGGTCAGATAGCTGACTAAAACGACAAGACCAAGGTTGACAGCATTTGGTGCTAGGTTGTAACTTACAAAGATACAACACTATTACTTTATGTGTGTAAGCTCATATGAGTGTAAGCTTAGTCTTCTATGAAATGTACTTCTTTCAGTATATTAATTAGAGAACTTAAGATCTAGTCTCCATGGGTCATGTGGGATCAAGCTTCTGGAAGAGCACAGTATTTTGTGTCTCCATAAGGTGAACATTGTTCCAAGGGGAAAGTAAAATAGCATCTTGAAATTAAAGTAGGAGGTACTGATGTGCTTGCAAACATTTCCAAAACCTGCCTTGTAGAGCATTTTAATAACATGGTAATGTTTATGTAAAGTGAGCTTATAGTGTCACACTCGAATCTAATAAAGTGGACATCCGTCATGTTGTAATAAAGAGAAGAGCTTCTAATTAAAGTAGGACATCATTTGCAGGATTAAAGTCATTTAGCGTAATTGAAAAGTGTTAATACTCTATTTTATCCTCTTCCATTGGTATCACTTCAAGGGTAAAAACATTTTAAGGTGAAAATGCATCTTGTGTCTTTAATTGAATGTTATTACCTACCGATTGTACCATGTTGAAACTGTTTAATTACAAACCAGGAAAATTAATTACCATATTGTGAACCAGATCCCTGAGGGTTAGAACATTCTTTTTTGGCAAATAAATGCAACATAAAAATTGATACCTACATGGTTTATTATCGAACCTTGAAACATAGCTCAATGTGATTCATTATACCCTTATGTTAATCTTAATTGAGCATCAGTGAAGTAACACAGGTTAGTGTTACCATCTCAACACAGAACTTGCTAGAATTTGCAATGAGATGCCCTAGAATAGGTGAGTTTCCACATACTGCATTTCTTCATTAAAACAGGGAAGACTGTGTTTTGGCCAAATTAAGCGCTATCCACTGAACTTGCTTTAATTTTCACGTTTGCAAGCCTGGCTACAAGTTGTTACCTGGATTTACAGTCTTACTTCTGCTTTTACTCAAGGAACCATTTGCAGCACCACTGTTAGTGTTCAAAGTAATGTTAAGTAGTCATGTTAGCCCACTCCAACAATTGTAGGGCATTTTTCATTCTGAATCTATTTCTCAACCTTGTTTTACTGAGCACAACCAGCTGGAAGGGAGGGGAGCTGTTCCCTCCTGAGTAATTTCTTGTGCCAACTTGTGCATGAATGTCTGGTCCTTAGTACTTGGTAGCCTTTAACCAGGAGTCTAACATCCACCCACCAATGAAATACTCCAGGACAGGACATCTGTAATTTTTAAACTGTCTGGATTAAATTCATCCTTGAGATAAATCCAGAAGAAAGTGGTATTACATTACAACTTGCCGAGGCGACCGGCTCCGGGGCAGACGCGTGCTGCAGCGGAGCGCGGGATCGGGACAGGCAGGGCTATTTTTCGGGCATCGAGCCTACGTGAGGGAGCCGCCAGGCACCGGCAGCCCTCGTGAGGGAGGCTGACGAGGCGTAGGCGGAGCCAGCAGCGTCAGCGACAGCTCCTCCCCCCGGCCGTTCAAAGGCAGCCCTTAGGGAGCGCGGCGACCAGGAGCGCGGTGACCAGGGCCGGCAAACAGGGAGTGACGCGGGGGGAGTGACGCGGCAGTTAGCGAGGCAGTGAGCGCGGGCAGGAAGGGCGGAGCGCTCACACCCGCCCGTAGGGACAACTCCTCCAACGGCACTCTCCCGTCAGCTGGGCTGCGATGGTCTCCACCAGGCACGGTGCTTTCTCTAGGAAGTCAGTACACACCCAGACCGACTGCCCGCCCAAACGTGCGGCAGTTCAGGTCTCCGGGTGCGGGGAGTGTCTGAGCCTCTTGCTGCCATCGGCGGGAGGCAGAGAGACTGCTTGCGTGAGGTGCGGAGGGGAACGGAGGGCCCTATTTGTTGGCCTGACCCCACACATAGGGAAGTGTGCTGCCTCCCTGGGGCCAGGGTCAGAGACGTTACCAGGAAGCTTCCAAACCTGGTTCGCCCCTCTGACTATTACCCGCTTTTGATAGTCCAGGCTGGCAGTGACGATGTTGAAAAGAGAAGCCTCAAGGCTATCAAACAGGACTATAGGGGGCTGGGACGATTGGTGGAGGGAGCGGGAGTGCAGGTGGTTTTTCGTCTATCCCTGCGGGGGAAGGGAGAGGCACGGAGAGGACACGGAAAGCTCACGTGGTTAATAGGTGGCTCAGAGGCTGGTGCCAGCACAGAAATTTTGGGTTTTTTCACCATGGGGAGCTTTACTCGGCACCCGGCCTGATGGCCCCAGACGGGTCCCTATCTCCAAGGGGAAAACGGATCCTAGGCCAGGAGCTGGCGGGGCTCATAGAGAGCGCTTTAAACTAGGTAAGAAGGGGGACGGGGCTCAAACAAGGCTTGTTGGAGCTGTGCTGGGGGAAACAATGGCTAGGCCGGGGAAGAAGGTGATGGCCCAGCTGAAGTGCATCTACACTAACGCACGCAGCATGGGTAACAAACAGGAGGAGCTGGAAGCCATTGTGCAGCAGGCAGGCTACGACTTGGTTGCCATCACGGAGATGTGGTGGGACCGCTCCCACGACTGGAGTGCTGCAATGCCTGGCTATCGGCTCTTCAGGAGGGACAGGCAGCACAGAGGGGGTGGTGGCGTGGCTCTCTACATTAGAGAATCTTTTGATGTTGTGGAACTCCAGTCTGGGAATGATAAGGTTGAATCCCTGTGGGTTAGGATCCGCGGGAAGGCCGGCAAGGCTAGCATCCTGGTCGGGGTCTGTTATAGACCGCCGAACCAGGATGAGGAGACGGATGAGGAGTTTTATAGGCAACTGACAGAAGTTGCAAAATCGTCGGCGCTTGTCCTCGTGGGGGACTTCAACTTCCCGGACATATCCTGGAAACACAACACGTCACAGAGAAAGCAGTCTAGGAGGTTTCTGGAGAGCGTGGGAGATAGCTTCCTGACGCAGCTGGTCAGTGAGCCTACCAGGGGTGGTGCCCCGCTAGACCTTCTCTTCACAAACAGAGAAGGACTGGTGGGAGATGTGGTGGTCGGAAGCTGTCTTGGGCAGAGTGACCACGAAATGGTAGAGTTCTCTATTCTTGGCGAGGCCAGGAAAGGGACCAGTGAAACTGCTGTATTGGACTTCCGGAGGGCTGACTTTGAGCTGCTCAGGACGCTGGTTGGCCGAGTCCCTTGGGAGGCGGTTCTGAAGGGCAGAGGAGTCCAGGAAGGCTGGGCGCTCCTCAAGAAGGAAATCGTGATGGCACAGGAGCGGTCCGTCCTGACGTGCCCAAAGACGAGCCGGCGTGGAAGAAGACTGGCCTGGCTCAACAGAGTTGCGGCTTGTGCTTAGCAGAAAAAAGAGGGTTTATAATCTTTGGAAAAAAAGGGCGGGCCACTGAGGAGGACTACAAGGATGTAGCGAGGCTGTGCAGGGAGAAAATTAGAAAGGCCAAAGCTCATCTGGAGCTCAACCTGGCTACTGCCGTTAAAGACAACAAAAAATCCTTTTACAAATATATCAACGCGAAATGGAGGACTAAGGAGAATCTCCATCCTTTACTGGATGCGAGGGGAAACCTAGTTACTAAGGATGAGGAAAAGGCTGAGGTGCTTAATGCCGCCTTTGCCTCAGTCTTTAGCGGCAATACCGGTTGTTCTCTGGATACCCGGTGCCCTGAGCTGGTGGAAGGGGATGGGGAGCAGGATGTGGCCTTCACTATCCATGAGGAAATGGTTGGTGACCTGCTACGGAGCTTGGATGTGTGCAAGTCGATGGGGCCGGATGGGATGCACCCGAGGGTACTGAAAGAACTGGCGGAGGAGCTGGCCGAGCCGCTTTCCATCATTTATCGGCAGTCCTGGCTATCGGGGGAGGTCCCAGTTGACTGGCGGCTAGCCAATGTGACGCCCATCTATAAGAAGGGCCGGAGGGCAGACCCGGGGAACTATAGGCCTGTCAGTTTGACCTCAGTGCCAGGAAAGCTCATGGAGCAGATTATCTTGAGGGTCATCACGCGGCACTTGCAGGGCAAGCAGGCGATCAGGCCCAGTCAGCATGGGTTTATGAAAGGCAGGTCCTGCTTGACGAACCTGATCTCCTTCTATGACCAAGTGACGCGCTTGGTGGATGAGGGAAAGGCTGTGGATGTGGTTTACCTTGACCTTAGTAAGGCTTTTGACACCGTTCCCCACAACATTCTCCTCAAGAAACTGGCTGCTCGGCGCTTGGACTGGCGTATGCTTCGCTGGGTTAGAAACTGGCTGGATAGCCGGGCCCAGAGAGTTGTGGTGAATGGAGTCAAATCTGGTTGGAGGCCGGTCACTAGTGGTGTCCCCCAGGGCTCGGTACTGGGGCCGGTCCTCTTTAATATCTTTATCGATGATCTGGATGAGGGCGTCCAGTGCACCCTCAGTAAGTTTGCAGATGACACCAAGCTAAGTGCGTGTGTCGATCTGCTCGAGGGCAGGAAGGCTCTGCAGGAGGATCTGGATAGGCTGGAGCGATGGGCTGAGGTCAGCTGTATGAAGTTCAACAAGGCCAAGTGCCGGGTCCTGCACTTGGGGCGCAACAACCCCAAGCAGAGCTACAGGCTGGGAGATGAGTGGCTGGAAAGCTGCCTGGCCGAGAAGGACCTGGGAGTATTGGTTGATAGTTGGCTGAATATGAGCCAGCACTGTGCTCAGGTGGCCAAGAAGGCCAACAGCATCCTGGCTTGCATAAGAAGCAGTGTGGCCAGCAGGTCTAGGGAAGTGATTGTGCCCCTGTACTCAGCTCTGGTGAGGCCGCACCTTGAGTACTGTGTTCAGTTTTGGGCCCCTCGCTACAGGAAGGACATGGACGTGCTCGAGCGAGTCCAGAGAAGGGCGACCAAGCTGGTGAGGGGTCTGGAGAACAAGTCTTACGAGGAGCGGCTGAGGGAGCTGGGCTTGTTCAGCCTGGAGAAGAGGAGGCTCAGGGGCGACCTTATCGCTCTCTACAGTTACCTTAAAGGAGGCTGTAGAGAGGTGGGGGTTGGTCTGTTCTCCTACGTGCATGGTGACAGGACGAGGGGGAATGGGTGAAAGTTGCGACAGGGGAGTTTTAGGTTGGATGTTAGGAAGTACTTTTTTACCGAAAGGGTTATTAAGCATTGGAACGGGCTGCCCAGGGAGGTGGTGGAGTCACCATCCCTGGAGGTCTTTAAAAGACGTTTAGATGTAGAGCTTAGCGATATGGTTTAGTGGAGTACTTAGTGTTAGGTCGGAGGTTGGACTTGATGATCTTGAGGTCTCTTCCAACCTAGAAATCTGTGATACTGTGATACATCGGAGGTAACTTTTGTCCCACTGTTTGCAACCCAGCATGCAACCATTGTGCCCAGATGAGTAAACCAGCAGCTTATTAAAACCAGTGAAAATGTAAAAGCATTAAAATAGTGGACTGTACTGTAATGTAGGACAAATTATAATCCATAGTTACCTGGTCCTTGAAAGGAGGAGTCATGATCAGCTCCTACTGAAGTGTAAAATATTCTCTGGAAAAATTATTTAATACCCTACTCTATGCTTTTAGGTTTATTTTTAGCCCATATAGATTAGCTTAAAATTTAGTAGTGAGTCATTAATAGAAAACACAGTAGAGGTATACAAAGCCACAGTAAAGACTGAAAGCTTATCAGGGTATGGTAACAGGGTTTTGGGATATTACTGAGACAAAAAATGTGTATTTTTTATACAGGCTTGTTGAGTTGGTATTAGAGACAGACCCTATGTGCCTGGAATTTATCAATTCGTTATCACTGTTTAATTTGTCTCCTCTGTTCCCCTCTCTGTCTCATTCAGCCATGATGCTAACCTTTCTGTTCATATTGCCTCTCTTTCTTTTCCTGTTCTTTATTCTCATCTAGAGTTGTCTTAGTATAACTTTTTCCTTGAAAACACAGCCCTCACCACTAAAACCTTTTAAGTCCTTTTGTCTGTATTATTGATTCGTTCAGTCCTTCATCATATTCAATGACTGCTACATTCATTTTAGTTATTCTTACTGACATCTCTCTTTTCTCCAGTTCAGCCCAAAGGCAAAAGCTAATCTCCCTGTTCTGTGCTAAGTGATGTCTTATCCTATATAAAATTATTTTTTTCTTTCCCATGATTTCCACGTTAGATTTATACCCTTCCTCTTTACCCTCAAGGCTCCATGTAGCTTTTCTGCTTTGGTATATTTCAGTTTTAATTTCCTTTTACTTCTCCTTTAAACTCTTGTGCTATGCCAGCTTCTCCTACTTTATGACCTGTTTGTATCTTCCTCCCACCTTTACTTCTGTGCTGTGCTCTTACTTTCTTCTTCACCCAGATCATATTCACTGCCAAACAATAGCCCTATGCTCCCCCAAGTCTCCAGAATTCAATTTTCTTCTATCTTTCTAATATTTACTGTAGTAGTATACCCGGCTTTGACAGCTAGCCAAGTATATTATTAACATTTTTAATTCAGAATGAAGTTAAACGTTTAACAAATACAGATCAGTCAAAAGTGATTGCTGGAAAATTTCTTGTCACCTAAATCCCTAGCCAGAACACACTATGCTATGAAAGGGCTGTTTCTAATTTAAACTGCAAGTTGCCCAAGGCAGGAAAAAATTGTCTCTGTAGGTTCATAAATTCATAACCACACTTACTTTTTATAGAGAGAAATTTTAAGGAAAAATCATCATATCTTTAGCTGAGAGAAAGGTGGCTCTCTTAAAATTCTATATGTAGTACTGATATGAGATAAATTGTCTTTGCAGAATCTGCTCTTCCCAAACCAGCCTCTCCAACCCAACAGCAGGTATTCAGTATCACCAACTGGAGACCTCACTATTACCAACATTCAACGGTCTGATGCGGGCTACTACATTTGTCAAGCACTGACGGTTGCTGGAAGCATTTTAGCAAAGGCTCAGCTGGAGGTCACTGATGGTGAGCTATAGAAATTCCTTTTGTTTTCTGTAAGACTGTATCTTAATGTAATCAAAATAAAGGCATGTGAGGTCACATAATTCATACAAATAAACAGACAAGTTTCTACAAAAAAACACTGTGAAAAGGGGTCTCTGCACAATTCTCTACAGTATCAAAAGGGCACTGAAGTCCAGTTTGCCTTTTACATGCTCTTAGTAGTACTTAATAGTCCAAACAAAGGACAAAACAGCTTAGAATAGGGTTGGTGAGAAACGAAACTGCTCAGTTCGGTAGAGCTAAGGTAGGAATGCAAAAAATGTTGTGAAGAGTGAATAGTTATGTGATTAAAGCAATGGACTGGGGTGCAGAAAAAGAAGTCTCAATTCCCATCTCAGTCCCAGCCTTCAGTATTACCGTAGGCAACTTGTTTGGGAGTGTATCCCTAGCTCAGTTTAAATCAACATAGTTGCCTTCAATTACTGTAGTACTGGTAGTTTAGAACAGCTACAGCACGTAGCCCTTTAGTCGCATGTAGCCCTTTAGTCCATGTGTGAAAAAGACACCAAGATATTTCCCTACTTCAAAGCTGTGTGCTAAGAATTTCTCAGTATGTTTAGGTGTGAAGAGAGCTGTATAAATCCGTAGGCAAAGAAGAGCTGGCAGGAAAGAAAAAGCACTACATGATCTGACTCGATGCTTTCCTTTTCAGAATTTTGGGCTTGAATGTTATCATGCCTTGAAGTTTACCGTACTCCCTATACAAATAGCAATCCTTTTCTTATATCAGGAATCCCATTGATACCCCTCTTCATCCTATTGTGAATAGAAGGGTGTTTTCATTCTTCAATGTTAGTAAAGACAACAAGAGAATTCCTCTTACACTAGGAGATTGTGGCATTCCCCTGCATCATTATTCCTTATCTTAACTGACTCATTAAATATCTCCTGACAGACTTTGATGAATTTTTGCCATTAAAACTGTTGTTATATGCAGAGGTCTACTTTTACAGTTCCCTCAGAGACCTGCCTGCACCATGAAAGTTTGAAAAGATGTCTAATTCTGAATAATCTGGCTTTTCACAAGAGCATATTCATCACAAGTGACAGGCAGAGAGGTTCAGGCACGTTACAGAGGTTTGAGCATTAATTTGATGCCTTTTCTTTGTTTTCCAAAAGCTGTTTATATTTTTTATGACAAGGGGAGGTAATTTCTGCCTTATCCTTGCATCTTTACAAGCATATTGCTTTTTGGTAAAGCAGTTTCTGGAGACTAAAGGCTAACCTTCGCTCTGCAATCTCTAAGTCTTTTCTGTCATGGTCTATGACAAAATGATGCATTTTCATTCAGTTCAAATTTAAATGTAGATTAAAAGGTCATTTAAAATTAATGGAAAGGCAGTATTTTTTAATATCTGTCCGTAGCACTGCCGGATTCAGTGCCACAACTGTGATTGGAATAAATAGAACACACAAACATTAGCTAAGAGGGCATTGAGCTGTTAATGGTTGCACCTGCTGATGCTGTACAGATTTACTGCAACAGGGGCCAAGAGGATAAAATCAGGTTCAAGGATATCAGTGATGAGAAATTCTTCCTCTTGACAGACAAGCCGTGTGGTCCATCTTTATCTATTTCTTGGGGAGGGGGGGGGTGGGAAACAATCCTGATTGACCTCACTGGAATTTTCATTAGTTTATTTAACAAGTCAACAGAAAGCTCATAAAGGTGTCCCTGCTAAAATGCAAACTCAATGACAATCAGTCTCAATTAAAGGTGGTGTGCATTCCACATTGCTGAGGAAAAGCATGAGCTGGTGGCTATGCTGCTGAAGGAATGCAAGGCCTGTGTTCTTCAAACACATCCCAGAACCTAATGTCAGCATGATCATTATGAAATAATAGAAGGTTACTTTACAGAAATACCATTTCATCCTCAAGTCAAAGGGCAGGTGAGTTCAGGAGAAACGTGCCAAAACAATGTTGTGGAACTGAAATTATGTAAATAAATGTCCCATTAGATCACAGACATTTTTTAATTGCTTTCAGTTAGGGAGTTAACCATCAATGTCTGACTAATCTGTTTTAGTTGATGCTGAGCAGAAGTTATGGAAGCTAATGATTTTTATCAGTAGGGAAATCTAATTTCATGGTTTTAAAAATATGATAAAAGATAAATGCTGTGCATTCTAGCTATATACTTAAGCATTAGTGTCCCAGTTTTTGGCTGGTGATTTCAGTTTTACTTCACAGCCCAGAATTTTTCTGTTTGGTTAATGATTTAATAATAGTGGCGAACCATCTTTTTCATTTTCAATACATTTTTGTTTGATCCAGGGTAATTTAGATCCAATTGAAGTTCCAATACAGAATGAAAACATATGTCATGTGCAGAAAAACAAGTGCTTAATTATACCATATATAGCAGTGTTTCAGTTGTTACATTTTTGCACTTACATGTCTTTACTGGAAATATTTTTAACTCAAGTGTTCACATGAGAAGAGATTACTAGCTGTGATGAAATGTGCTGAGTTGAGTGATAATTTTGCTGATTATGGACGGTGCTAAGAGCCCTCGGTGTATTTGAAATTCAAATCTTGTGTTTTCTTGAAAGGCTATCATATAATCCACTGTCTAATGCACATCTGGAAAAGCAAAATCATTTACAAAATTGAGACAATCTTAGCAGTCTTTTCAAACTCCAGAAGCAAATATGCAGCTCAGAGTCTTAAAGTGACAGATCATTCAAATAAAACAAATGCTTCTATCTAACCATGTCTGTATGCAAGATAAGAGTAATTTACATTTTTTAATTTACTCCATAGATTTATCCATCATACATAGAATATTTTGGAGAAGTTCTCAATTTCCCATAAGATAGTCAGTATTTATATTTATTACTAAAAAATTTGACCACTGCATACTCACCTGTAGGATCTGCCTACAGTTTACCCTGCAGTTGCTGTTTGGGATGAATATTGCACAGAGGAGCAAGCTTAACATCTCTCAATAGATTTCTATGACAACATAAAAATTAAATGTTTTAGGATACTCAATTAAAAGGATCATGTCTATGGGCATTTGAATAAAGCAAAAGGCTGAAGCTATAAGAAGAATTCAGAACAGATGTAGAAAAAGAAAAAAAGAGAGAAGGAGTTGGCAGCATACCTCAACAGCTCCCTCTCCAATGATTTGGAATAGACACTTAAGTCAGTTTTCCTGACCTCCTGTGCAAGTTCTTAATTATAGGTGTGTTGAATATTCTGGGGTATGTCTCTCAAATCCCCCTGGAAGAAAGCAGAAATGAGTGATTTAGTAACAGTCACAGTTCAGCTATCTGCAAATCTGGCCACCTTCATTCTTATCCCAGATCCAAATATATATTAAATATTTTATAGCAAGTGTGACGGTTCCAAACAGGAGAGATTCAGAACTGTGAAGCTCTTCTGCAAAAAAGACAGAGGAAGGAATGGTCTCTGCTTTTCCACCTCCCAGGAGAGCACACTACCCTATCATACTAGTGTTCATCATAAGAATTTTGTGAGTTGTGTCCCATTTTCCTTGTTAATTTGCCAGGAAAACTTCTCGAAATGTTGATTTTGGAAGTGCCATAGTAAAGTTAAGACTTCATTTTGTCATTTTTTTAATTTCCTGTTGTAATTTGACAAAATTCCACCCAAATTTAAACATGATTTTAGTTCATCCAAATTGCATCAGTATTGAACAAACTATTCATCTCTTCCTCTCTGATACTCTGCTGAAAATATAAGCTATATTTTGTCACAAATGGAATCTGATAATTTTTCAGTTGCCAGAATATATATATGGTTTCTGGAAGATAGTTTCAAAGTTTTTATTTTTTTGTTTGTTTGTTTGATCGATTGATTGATTTTCTTTTGTGAGGTTAATTTTGAAATTATCTTCTCTTTTTCTGTGCAAATATAATTTAGTCATATGAAGTATTCTGTGAAATATATATAGAATTTTCATGCTAGGAGAGAACAATGTGTAACAAAAAAATAATAATAATAAGTGGCGTAAAAGAAACTAACAAACACCTCTATCTTTCTGTGGACATTTTTATGTTATTGCATTATTCCTCAGAATGCTTATCATACTATGTTTTTAAACCTCTAACTGAGTTTTGTATCCTTACTATAGATGAGACCTATGTAGTAGGAATAAAAGCACATATACGCACATTTGAGAGAAGATTTACAAGTCCGAGTTGTGAAGACAATATAGTCGTTCACAGATCAGTGGAAACCCTAAGTGTTCATTTAACCTTTAGCCTTAGTGTCATGGAAACCTGTAGTGGTCTTTCACCCATAACACCCTTGAAAATGAAGATTCCTTCTGGCCAGGAGACTTTCAATTACATTATTGATCAAAGCTATTTAAAGGATTATGAGCTCCTCATTTGGGCTGTAAAAAGAACCTAATTACATGCCAAAGAACAATATCTGTAATGCATTAGATTTTAAAAATACCTACATTGTTATACATATGACAGGCAATTAGCTGCAGGAAATAACTACAATGGAATAGTTAGCAAACTAAGTAGTTTTTTTTTCCTTTTTTTTTTTTGATAGCTAGAAAACTGGGAGTTGCTGTTCTACATTGAATCTAAATGAAAATGCACACAACTGAATTTTCATTTAAATATACTACTAGCATAGCTGCAACATGAGTCTCAGCATAAGCTGAGATCAATTTTGTTTCACCAAGTGGCTGAACTATGTAGTCATAAAGAACCTTAATAAGATCAAAAATCTTACATCAAGGTGAAAATGTGTTACTTTTTTTTTAATATAGTAAATCGTGTCCTATCTCTGAATTTAGCTGGTGATATCTGAGAATTTCCAAAATAGCTTTCAAGTTCTTTCATTAATAAAAAATCTGTATTGGTGTTCTATTTTCAGTTTCAGTTTCAATAAATGTGATAAACTCACCCTCCAAGGTGTTACTAATGATTCTATCCTTTGAATATTTTGTTAACAAAATTAAAGTAGTTAGCTTTTTTTTTTTTGCAACAATTTCAGAAACAGTTATTTTAAGTATAAAGTGAACTGCCAACATATCCCTAATACTTTTGTTTATTAAATAGCATAATGAACGTGCTTTGGAACTGTTGAAGGTTCCAGAGGCTTGCATCTTAAACAGCTCAAATACAACAGAAACATATTGCTTCAGAATAGGCTATTTTCAGAGTCAGGTATTGTGTATGAAATATAATGACCCAGATTCTCAGATGGAATAAAAGATTAAAACTCAGTCGACATCAGTGGAAGCAGTCTAATTTTTATGCCGTCTAAGAAGCTAATCCTGTCTATTACAATATTTAATGTCATATGTAGAATTGTTAGGTTGTTCAAAGATTAAAAACAACAGTAGCGTGGCAGGCAAATACATAAAAATGAATTCTTGATTCTGTTATATTGATTTCATGAAGGAGTTATAGCCTTTTTTAATTCAAATATTCCTCATTCATTTTATATAAACGCATTATTTAGGAACAAAGAGTTATATTTTTCTGCCTAACAGATGGCTCTGAGAATAGGTTCAAAAGCAGAATTATTTATGAAAAATTGTTCTTTCAAGAAAAATGAGTATGAGCATTATACCTCATCTTCAAGATATCCCACTGGTCAGGGAATGAGGCTTACATGCAGCCATGCACTCGCTCACTGGTTACAGAATCCTTTATGAAGCATTTCAAGCATGCAAATGTAAGTTATTAGGGAAAAAAAATAGCAGAGTTCATTGCTTTACAATGTATGAGATGATTTGATAAGTAAGTTGTTAAATAGCTTGTTTGAACTTTTCTCTACTAGACAGTTTTTAGATTGCACTAAATATTTTGTAATCTTGTTTGATATTTTTGCTGAGGAATACTTGCAAATTGAGCAAGAATGGGGAATATGGTTTGTGCCCATGCTAGAATGGCTATGGTGCTTCACTTTGAACTTTAACAGATTTTCTCTTTTATGCCTTAAATCAGGTAAGCAATTAAGCAGATTTTGATGTGACATTTTTTAACACGTGCTTTTTTAAGACATTTAAGTGCTAAAGTGCTAACTTTAAGTCCTAAATTGGAAGAAATAAGAAATATAACTCAGTTCCTTTCTGAGTCAAGGTCTTAATTTTCATCTTCTCTCCATCAAATGAGTCTGATGATCTTTGCTAACAGAAGTTTATATATATATAGGCGTTATCTCGCAGTGGCAAAATAAAAGTCTCACAAAAATGCTTTTTAAATATACCAGTCAATCAGTAAGGTGTATCTTTAAGTTTTGAAAAAATAATGTTTGTAGCCATTTTGAGGCTAACATAAACCAGTCTGTTAAAATTGGTAGTGTCAAGCAATGGACTGACTGCAGTGCACTATTGTCAAAGTCATGAATGCTAATAAGTGCGTTGCTGTTTAGTCTTGACAGATAGACCTCCACCCATCATCCTCCAGGGGCCTGTCAATCAGACGCTGGCAGTGGATGGGACAGCTCTGCTGAAGTGCAAGGCTACTGGTGACCCGCTTCCCGTTATCAGCTGGTTGAAAGAAGGCTTCACCTTCCTGGGCAGAGACCCTCGAACATCCATACAGGATCAGGGGACACTTCAGATTAAAACTCTGCGGGTGAGTGGCGATAACAAAGCAACTACTACAAGTAATATGGAGCTGGTAGTGTGAGCCTCAAGCAGCTCTACTATCTTGCTGTCTGCTGTGTTCAAAATGAACTTAGTTGTCTCATCTGCTGTGAAACTATCACCAGGTCCAAATCCTGTTTCATTCTTTGACATTATGGTAGTGAAGGGAAAAAAGAGGGGCCAAACTAACATCTGATTCCACTATTAAAAATCCCTTAAAATAGAAGTGATGTTAAAAATCTTGTGTAAGTCGCAATAAAACATGAGTTGCAGGTGGATAGACATGTAAGAGCCCTGGTTATCTTTTCAGTCAGGTTTAAGATGAAGCCATTGGTCTGTTGACTCTGTTAAAACATAGAGCAGTTCATTTTCAACACCTGGCCATTATTTTCTAAGGAGTTATTGTACTAGCAAGGGATTCTGGATTTCATCAGGGGTTTGCCCGTGCTTTTTTTCCATCAGTGAGTCTTGGCAGTCTTGAGCTGGGCTGATTTATTCCAATGTTACGCTCGCTGCAGATGTTTCATAAGGCTGCGGATGAGAGCAGACAACTTATACTGTAACATACATGCAGTTATATTCAGAGGGATTTCTGTTCAAAATGAAAAGTCTATCATAATATTTGCATTTTAACACATAAGATATAATACGATATCTTAAAGGTACAAAGAAATTTTGCAATATTCCAGATAGTATAGTGCCAGACTTTGTTGGTAAATGCTCTATCACTAATCTTTGTGTTTTTATTATTTTTTTACCTTTAGATAAAAATGCATATTTGTTTTTGTGTATTTGAGCAAGTATGTGTATAGAAAAATAGTAAGGTAAATGTAATTATTTGTTAAGAATTTACAGACTATTTCAGCAGTCCTTTAATTTAATCAGCAGTAATCTCTGCACAAAGCTTTTTCATCCAAAAAAAAATAAATGTCAAGAAACATAGCTACTGGGGGCAAGATATAAACAGCAGTTTTGTTTTTTTGGTACCATCTCATCAGTGATTGTAGATGGATTGCTAATTTCTTTGGAACACAATGGCATTTATTAAAAAATTTATGCTACCTTTCCTTGAGTAAACAATTTATCCTTCCTTCCTGGGCTGAAGGCAGGTTTAGGCCATGAAGGTTAATGCATTTTTCCTGTATAGCTGGATTAAGGAGTGCACTTGAATACTCAAGATTCCCCAGTAGTATTAGAAAGCAGCAATTAAAGGTGGAAGTGTAGTGATTTCAAACAAACTTTGAGGCATCGATGATGGGCTGCTGTGGAACATCCATGAGGCAGAAGCTCCTGGGATACTTGTGTGCATGCAGCTATGCAAACATCAAAATAGGCTCTGAATTTTGCCAGCACATTCATCTTGCTGGTAGATGCACAAGGTCTGTAAATGAAGCAAAAAAAATGCTTGCAAGGGGATTGGAAAATAATATTAGTAGAGAGTGTGGTTTTGAAAGACATGAAGCTTTTATTGATCCTTAAGTGGCTAATTCACTAGTAACTGGTTTTCCTTAAAGGCTCAGAAGGACATTTCTTATAAACCCCTTGATTTCAGTAATGTTTACTCCTCAAGTCAGACTTACCAGCAAAAACTACACATCACCTTAAAAAAACAATTTTCTCTTGTAGGTTGAAATTTAATGTATTAATTCTGACGTGTTTAACTTTTCTCTCAGACCTACCCCAGCAGGAACTGACAACACTTCCTAAGCAAAATAATAATAAATAAATAAATGAATGAATGAATAAATAAAGTCCCACAAAATATGCCCAAGTATACTTATACACCCATGTTCAAAAGAAATGAGTATCACCCCCATGTCCTAGTCCTCAGCCTTCTTCTCCCTTTACAATTAATAATCATTATTGCAATCATAAAAGATATCAAGATATGGGTAAAGGTGAGCCACTACTATTTAAGCCTTTGAGACCATCCTCTTCTGCTGTGTAATTAATCTCTCTTTCTGTGTGTAAATCACATTATTCAGGAGTCTGCAGCAACCACAGTGACCCATGGGCCACAGACATAAAGATGAACATAGAGATTTTTCTGATGAGCCAGTCTTCCAGGTTGCCATGGAAGACAACTGAAAACACACAATATGTCACTCACTCAGTAGTACCCTTTTAGACAGGTCAACAGTGGAGGAAATCTTCCTTCTGCTTTGTAGAAGTGTACCCTGCCAGATGTAGCCATCTGCATAAGAAAACTGTTACTATACAGAATAGCAATGATTTTCCATTGACCTTCCCTGTTGTTTTTTTTTCTCCCTCATAACATAAAAAAGTATAAATAATTGAATTATCAATACACTATGTCTGTGTCTAATCCATCCACAGTCTGGAAGTTAGATAATTTACCATAACTTGCAGAGGCAGCATATCTCCGGCTTGCTTTATATGTCTAGTTTGCCTTCTGCAAGTTACTCTGTTGTGTATACCACATACTTCATTGGGTTTGCCATACACCATCTGTCATAGTGGTACACAAATGAAGTTAAGAACCACAGCATTGAGAAATATTCTCCATCATCACATAATGAAAAATTATAGATTTAATAAAAGCTTGGAAGAAGCAAGATAAAATACAGTGCTTCAGAATGCTGCAAGCCTCTCTCCTTTGGAAAAGCTCTCTTTACAAGAGTCTTATTTTGTTTGCAGTGCCTCTATATTTGGGGTCCATGAGCCATTGTCAGAGGGGTTAAATTATTCCTTGTTTTTCATGGCAAAAGCATCCCCTAAAATACAAGTTATGATCATGTAGATAATTAAATCGGCATTACCCAGTTGCTTCCTGCCCCTAAGAATGGTACACTGCAAACCCAGTCTATCGGAAGAAAATACCAACAGAATTCTAACTTGACAAAGTTAAAGATCAATTAAATTACATATCAACAAATAATCTGAAGAGCATCACTATTATTTGCCTTTACATTCTTTTCGAAGGGTTGGGTATAAGCACGTTTGTCGTAGTTCCAATCTGCATTTAGCAGACCACCCATTACAATTCCTTAAAATCCAATAAAGCTTCTTGGATGCTGTCCTACTTCCGTCAAGTCATCTGGTGGTGAATATAATTCTTCTTCTTTATCACTAGAGTCAGCATTCTCCCTTTTCTGCTTTTATCTCGAGATTACCATGCTTTATACATAGTGGTAGGACAGCTCTTCTGTATATTCTGTGCTTCGTAAAGTCACGGTCTTCCATCCGTCTCTGTTTTTTTCTCTAATTCTTGTCACAGAAATCTTTATTTTAAATCTTAGTAAGGAATAGCAAAATACTTGGCAAATTTTTCAGTAGAACAACGAGATTAATATTGACAATATAATTTAAAAGCTGTTCCCAAAATAAATTTGGAGTATATGAACTGACAAAGGAATCACAATAATTTTGTACAAATCCAGAGTCTCGTGCTACCATACTTTAGTTCTCTAAAATTAAGCCACCATTAAATGATTATTTGAAAATGTCTAGTGCCCTCTAGCCTGATGTAAAATGTTGGCTAAGTCATTCTTACCAAAAAACACTTAGAAAAAGAAAATTTGAGTAAACTCTGTTATCTGATTCCAAAAAGCTAAAACTGCCCTTAAATGTTCTTTATGTCTAGCTGTCTGATACTGGAACTTACACTTGCGTTGCTACAAGTTCAAGTGGGGAGACATCATGGAGTGCTGTGCTGGAGGTAACAGGTAAGACATGTCCAGGGGCCATTTTTCAGATGTCACAAAATGAAAGCATAGACTATGGTCAGAGCAATCTGAGTCAAATACTCTATTCTAGAAATTCTGGGTTTGAGATGGAGAAGGTTTTAAGTAGGAAGGCTGGCTTTCTTCACACGCCTTAGATTTCATTGTGATTATCTCTGAACACCCATTGACATTGCAATAATTTGTTTCCAGTGACACTGGTATGTTATAGTTCTTCTAAACAGGCGCATTAGTAAACTCTGGATTCACCCTGTGATTGGCTTGAGCAAGAAAACTAATGCCTACACAGAGTGCACCCTGTGAGCACCAGAATTGATCTGGATATAGGAACATTCACAGTCTTTCTAGTAGCTGACGTTTTGGTATTTTATGTAAATTTTAGCAAATATGTTTTGGTTGGTTGGTTGGTTGGTTGGTTGTTTTTTTTACTCTTTATATATATATATATATATATAAAACCTCTTGAGTTTTGTGGCTTTTCTGTCCTTTTAGTGTGTACCAGAAGTATGATAGTTCTTCATCCAAAAATATATCTGATAATGCAATTATTGACTTAGTTCTTTGCAAATTAAGAATATTGGTTATGCTGATTTTGCAGGTATTTGGCATGTTTTTCCTTCTAATCTTCTACTTTGATCAGATTTATACAATAGAGGATAAAAAGTAAATGTTTTGCATTTACCCCTTACAGAGTCGGGTGGAGCAACAGTCAGTAAAAATTATGATATAAACGACCTCCCTGGGCCACCATCCAAACCTCAGGTCACTGATGTTACTAAGAACAGTGTCACTCTGTCCTGGCAACCAGGGACCCCTGGAAGCCTACCAGCTAGTGCATATATCATTGAGGCTTTTAGGTATGTGAATTATTCTACTTTTAGTCTCTTTCCTTTATAATTTTGCTTAAACCCTAGCACCAGCTGTTCTGCTGGTATTGTGGTGTTCTTTTGGACTGTACATGTATTATCAAAAGTTTATTAAAAGACTTAACTCCTATGGCAGGCATTGATTCTTATTCTATAAGGTGTTTTTTGTTTTTGTTTTTTAATTTATCACATTTTTTTAAAGTGATTAAGTAGAGAACCATCTGTCTTTTTCCTCAGGTCAACAGACATGTAAAAAGACAATGTCCACTCGTTATTTTTTTACTATTCCCTTAGTCCTGATTTCAAGTGAGAGTCCACCATGGGAATGCTGCAGTTGAAACCACTTGGGCCAGTAGCGTTACCTCAACTGTCGGAGTGCAAATAAACTGAAAATGAGCAGACAATCTTTAAACCTCTCTGTGTACTTGAATTCCTGTTCTTGTTAAAGCAGCACATATTAAATAGTTAAAGCACTTTAAATTTCTATGCTTAACTGTTTTAGATGGAACAAAACTACGTTAGTAGTTGATAATTTATGATTTCATCCTGCAGCCTAAGGCTGAAGAGGATCCAGCTGCTCTGTTCCACACAGCAGCACTTAATGTGTGGTAGGAAGGAACTTCCAGGCCCCAATTCAGCTAGTTTGTTTAAGCATTGGCTGTACCTCTCATATGCATAACAAGAATATACTCTTAATGGGCACATTCTTACATGTTTTTCTGAATCAAGATCTTCAGCAAATAACAAATAGTATCATTTATCTTTTAATTAAAATTCAAGCAAGAATTTGTCAAAATAATATGATTGCATATTTTAAAAGTTACAGTGATAATGCTTCTGTGTATGTTAATATGCAAAGAGCATCATTACGGTACATGCAGATCACTGATTCTGTTTTAGAACTTTGTGCTATCCTTTTACATTACATGAATGAAACAATAGAAACAACATGAAACTAGCAGCTTCCCATTTTCTTTTTCCTTTAACATACTTAAAGATTTTTTTATCAATACTATACAAGAAAGCACAATAGAATCAAACTGTCTTTAAACTTTTGTAATATTTCACCCTAGATAAGCTTTAATGGCATCCCATAAATAACATTAACAGAAGCCAGGCATTTTTATTAAAAGCTGTTTTAACAATCATGTTTGAAATCTCTTCACACAGTGGATTATAATCTAATTATAATACTGTTCAATTGAAAATATAACAACAGAAAAAGTGTTCATATAATTTCCTTCATTTACAAGGATATTTTCAGAACATTTTTTGTTAACTTTAGGTATGAATTTAGTTCAAGGAGAATATTTCTCTTCTAATGGCAACTATTGACGTATTTTACTTCACAATATAGAAATTTATTCTTGTAATAGGTTTTTCTTTTCCAAGGTTTATGTTCGAGTGGTCTGTTTATCATTCTAATTTACTGCATTCCACACTTTCCTTTTGCAAACATCTGTTAGACAGATAGGAAAACCTTTTGCTTCTGTTGAAAGAAGTACCTTTGAAAGCTCTGTTATTTTTTTAACTTGCCTTGATGAGTTAACCGGAACTACAAAATCTTTTTATTTTTACCTTGCTCTTACTACTTTTTTTCTGTAGACTTGGTATAGGTTTACAAAGTAGTCCTTTTTTCACTTCCTTTTTTTTTTTTCTCTTGCATTACTCTATAATCTTCAACTGCTTTCTCATTGCAGTCAGTCTGTGAGCAATAGCTGGCAAACAGTGGCTAACCATGTGAAGACCACTCTCTACACCGTGAGAGGACTGCGCCCCAATACAATCTACCTGTTTATGGTGAGAGCTATCAATTCACAAGGTCTGAGTGATCCCAGCCCAATGTCAGATCCTGTCCGAACACAAGGTAATAGCAATTATTAAGGCTTATATGCTTGAGCTAAAATAGAAGGGAACTGAGAGTTGACCAATAGATTTGGAAATTTTGTGTTAGCACTCGGAATCAGGAATCCAGCTTAACCAATACAGTCCAATGATTACTGTATCAGTCTTGAGCTCAGGAGAGATAGGTTAACTCCTAAGTGCCTTGGTACATTTTTAGTTTTGTTGTGGTTTAACTGGGCAAGCAGCTAATCTCCACACATAGTTTCACTCACTCTCCTCACCCCAGAGTGGGATAGGGAAGAGAATTTTTTTTGGGGGGAAAAAAAAAGTAAAAACACTTAGGTTGAGATAAAGACATAATAGCATAATAGGACAGAAATAATAGGACAAATGTGCATAATAGGACAGAAGAGGAAGGCGTAATAATAATGAAAGGATACACAGAACAAGTGATGCAAAATGCAATTGCTCACTGCCCACTGACTGATGCCCAGCCAGTCACTGAGCAGTGACCTCCCCAACCTACCTGGCCAATTCTATTTATTGTACAGCATGGTGCCATATGGTATGGGATGTCCTTTTGGCCGGTTTGGGTCAGATGTCTTGGTTCTGTCCTCTCCCAACTTTTTGTGCACCCCCAGCCTTCTTGCTATCAAGATAGCAAGAGAAGCTGAAAAGTCCTTGAGTTGGTGTAAGCACTGCTCTGCAACAACTAAACCACCAGCGTGTTATCAGCATTATTCTCATCCTAAAATCAAAACACAGCACCATGCCAGTTACTAGGAAGAAAATTAATTCTGTCCCAGCTGAAACCAGAACAAGTTTGTAGGTCACAGAGAGCTGGTGTGCTCCTTGATGCACCGTTTCCATTAAAAGCCAAGTGAACTAGGCATCCCTCCCTTTTCTGATGTGCTATGAATAACATGTTCTCTTCTGTTATATCCTCTGTCTTTAGTTCTTCTCCGTCATCAAGTAGAGATATACTATCATAACAAGTGCTTAAAACAGACAGGCAGACATCATGTTTAACATTAGTTTTAATCACAAGAATTGCACAAAATATCTATAGTGTATCGATTAATCTGGTCCAACATTTGTGCAGCTGATTCATGTAAATTAAGGGATCTGCATGATAAAAATACTTTAAAGTTATTCAGAGAAAAGTATAGATCTTCCGTTTATAAATCTACATTTCTGAATTCTTTAAATTCATAATTCACTGTGTAATAAACCAAAAGAGAAGGCTGAAGGGAAATCCCTTATTTGTTGGGTGATGATATAATTGATAGCTGTGATCCTCCATTGCATGTGTGCAGAGGGTTTGATGACTATAAATTCTGTTCACATTACAGCCAGCTCTAACCAAGTGTAACTGCCATGAACAAATTTCTCTTCACAGCATGGGTTTTTTTGGCTTCAACAACATATTGCTTGAATACTTCATTCAAGAGTGTAGTTCTGCATTAAGCAGGTTAGAGTACAGGAATTAATCATTTTTTGAAATCATAATTTTTTCAAGTCCAAAGTAATAGCTCCTCTCACAGTTAATTTACAATGAGATGATCTTTCCCTGTTTATGGAAGTTAGAAAAGTGTGTGTGGAGAGCCTGTGAATCCTGTGTCAGCCTCCAGCATGTGTAATTGGAATTGTGTCCTTTGTTGGTCCTAGGTGGAAAAAAATAAACGAGTAGGGTGGTATTTCTTTATCACATAGCCAACACATCCAGCCTCTCTCATCTAGTCTATTCCTGAATAAATCTGTCCTTATTAGTTACATCCTTTAAATAATAATAATTGCTGTAAAAGGAAAAGAGAGCTGCTTTCTGAGAAGCTGAAGGAGTGAGTTGGGAGGGATTCTATGGCATGACTATCCATGGAGTATCACAAGTTTTCTTCTTTCTTACTCTCCCGTTATGATGAGGTGACTCACACTTTTCATTGCACCAGCCTTTAGTCTGCATAACTTATCACCTAGTTAAAAAAACAACTTTGTTTGGCATTTGAGTGTCAAGTGTAGACTTTTATCTGACATACTGACAAGCAATTTAATTTCAGTAAAAACATGTCTTTTAATTATCTACAGCATGTGTTGCAGCTTCCATTTCCAGAACCTGTTTAGCAGTCAAGCACACTGAACCATGTACAGGATTTATAGCTTCTTTGGTAACCTCCAGTTTAATAGAATTAAATCATAAAATCAATTGAAAATTAACATAATGATTTGATGTGATTTCTAATTATGCCTGAATTCAATTCAGGCTGACAGAGGAAGCTGACACACAGTAGAAAGCCTGTTCACAGTGGCCATTGAGGAAGAAAAAAAAAAACAAACATAACAATTCTATATAATATTAATTTTCAACAGATGCCTGTGGCAGCTTTAATATAAGCATTTGATTTTCTGGTATTATGCATAGCAAATACAACTAATAGGAGTTTATGGATATTTTTACTAGTGGACTACAAGTAGACCATCAGTCACTTTCAAAAGGCTTACTTTAAATTACTTGTATCATGTAAGGATAGAGAAGTCAGTAATTACTCTGAGAAAATATTTGAATTATTTTGTTTGTTTTTTCTTCATATGTATGTGAGGTTGATCCAAAAAGAGGCAAAGTGATTTTGGCTAATGAATCTCATGAGAAAACTAAGCAGAATTCACAGATGCCTAAGCAGGCCTAGCCATGATCAGGTCTTTTTGAATATGAACTGTGCACGTGTTTCAAATCTGCCTTTTCTGGAAAAATTACAGACAATTTGAAGCATAAATAATCAGTATACCTATATCTAACAGGCATGTCTATCTACAAATAGAAAATTGACATAGTTACTAAGGTCATCTGTAACTGTTGACCAAGAACATAATTTTAAGATCTTTGAAGGATCCATTAAATGTATCTGAAACTTCACTAGCTTCTAGAAAGCACCTTCATTTCTGTCTAAGGAAGAGGCAAGGCACATGTTACGGTATTGTATTGTAAGTGATAGCTGTAGCTCAACATTCTTCTTTTGGTGCAATACAACGGAAAATGGTGATTTCTAGGAACTATCAATAAAAAGACATGCTGAATAAATTCACATTGCACATCTCCTCCTCCCCTTTCTGACACATACTTTATATTTGCTGCTCCTATTTAGGAAAGGTAGTACAGCTTCCTTCATATTATCACAATGCACTAACTTAAATGCGGTCTTTAAAAACTAGGCACGGGGGCCAAATGTGGTGCTTGGAGATGGAATCATGGTTTTCCCTGGCCCTGTACTAAGTGATCAAATTCCTTCTTGTTTTGACTAGAAGAAGAAGTAATTTTCCTCCCACTTTGAAGGAGTCTTTGGCATAATCTTGAAAAGATTTATTTTTTTTTATGCCTTTTATAAGATCAATATCAGTTTGGCTTTTTAATTATTTTACTCATATTTGCACTAAATTTCATTATCTATTATTTGTAAAGGGAAAATTCATTTTGCAGAAGAAAATACTATTTTTAGTATTTGCTTTCTTGTGTGCAGAGTATACGGAGAGGGGAAGTTTAGTGAAACTTTGGAAACATATAATGACTTAATGTCATGTATGCTCTAAGGAAAAAAAAACAAACTGTTAATTTTCTTCAATTACACTAACCAGTTTGGTTGCAGACATCTGTGCAACATTACTGTTATCTGAACATTTTAGAAGTAGTGAATATTGCATCTCTCTCATCACTTAGCAAATCCGAGAAAACTGCCATCAAGTCATTTAAGTGTCTTTTTATTTCATGATTACCTAAGCGGCTACTTGATATGTAGCATTTACTTGATACGTTTTGGAGTCCGTGTTTAAACCTTAGCATTGTATTGTTTTAAAGATACATACTATATGAGGGTGTTTAAGACAGGTCATTAAGCTATTCAGTCATTCTAATAAATGCCATATATGTTCTCTCATTAAAATAACACTTTCATGTGTGTTCTTGGCCTGGCAGATATCAGCCCACCAGCACAAGGTGTGGATCACAGGCAAGTTCAGAAAGAACTGGGAGATGTCATTGTACGACTACATAACCCTGTTGTGCTGACACCCACAACAATTCAAGTCACCTGGACAGTAAGGCTTCTTTTATAACTACCTTACGTTACTTTAATTTTGCCTATTTGTCCTTACAGTGCTTTTTTTTTTTTTTTTTCCCACTACCCTGAAAAACTCATCTTTACTCTAGCGTGAGTGCTCTGCTAGACTAACATCATACAGGCATAGATGTGTTAACGATATGGTCTTTTTGTTTTCTCCTTCAGGTCAGGGACATTGAAAGCCTTTAGTGTTCATCTTAAAGGGAGCTAGGTTTCTGGCTAGAAAAATACTATAAAAAATGGATATGCTTATGTTGTGGTTTAACCCGGCTGGCAGCTAAACCCCACACAGCCGTTTGCTCACCCTCCCCCCTCCCTCTCTGGGATGGGGGAGAGAAACGGGAAAGTGAAGCCGGTGAGTTGAGATAAAGACAGTTTATTAAGACAGGAATATAATAATAACAATAATAATAATAGTGATAATGATAATAGTATTAATAATAATAATGTGTAAGAAACAAGTGATGCACAATGCAATTGCTCACCACCCGCTGACCGATGCCCAGCCTATCCCCGAGCAGCCGCCCCCCACCCTGGCCAGCCACCCCTATATATTGTTTAGCATGACGTCAGATGGTATGGAATACCCCTTTGGCCAGTTTGGGTCAGCTGTCCTGGGTCTGTCCCCTCCCAGCTCCTGCTGCACCCCTAGCCTGCTCGCTGGCAGGACAGAGCGAGAAGCTGAAAAGTCCTTGGCCTGGTGTAAACACTGCTCTGCAACAATTAAAACATCAGCATGTCATCAGCGCTCTTCTCATCCTAATCCAAAACATAGCACCCTACCAGCTACTAGGAGGAAAATTAACTCTGTCCTAACTGGAACCAGGGCAGCTTAACACCATAATCTAAAGGGTAATTGATCTGTGTATTCATTACTGTGCATATCAAAAATAAAGTTATATGTCAACATTAAATTGTTGCATAAAAAGCACTCTCCACTTCAAAGCATAGAACCTCTGACAACATCCTATTATTTGGTAACCCTAAAATGCAAAAACAGCTTCCTACAGGGCATTTGTAGAAAAGTCAGCAGCATGTAATGCTGATGCCTGATCCACTGGTACTGTCTGGTATTCTAGCATATGCCTTGCCACAAGTCAGTGGATATTCTTTCATTATAGAAGACCAGAATCTTTTTGGCAGTACTTAACGTTTCTATTTGAGGGGCTAAACTACTGGGTAGAACTTCTAAGAAGTTAAGATATAGTATTTGGCTTTCAAAATGCTATGTTTCTCTTCCAGAGGCTTGAAGGAAATGATTTGTTACCATAGAAGGAGGTTGTGCCTAGGGCATCCCACACCACAAATGCTCTTGGGACATCTGCCCCAGAGGAAGTAGAGTCATGGGTGGAAGAGAGAGATAAATAGTATTGCACTGCGCATCACTGAAACAATTGTATTAGGTAGAATGAATTCTGCAAGAGATATTCATGGTACTCAGAGCTTTTCTTCTGCATGTAATATTGCTTAGGGGTTAATGTGTACAGGGGATTATACAATAGGAAATAAGTGTGGCAATAGATTGCGTATTATAGGGATTACTGTTGTTTTTGCACAACTCAGTCATATTTATCTGGGCTTATGCACCATCCTTGTTCTGACAGATTTCAATGGTAAGGGGGCCAGATTAGAATAAATAAATAAATTTTGTCTTCCTTAGAAGATTATTTAGAAAATCTGTAGACTGCCTCTTGTCATTGATGATGTCAACACTCAGCTTGCCTTTCTAAAATGTTGTCTGTTTCAGCTAAATAACTCCAGACCAGACCGACTTTCATGTTCAGGTGCCTTTGTAGCAAACCTTTTTTGCCCAAGCAAATGGGTCAGTAGTTAAGAAACTTTGAACATTAGCAGCCAGTAAATGTAAACCTGGATCGCATCTGTGTGGTGCTCTTTCAAGTACTTTCTTGGGTGTTAGAGCTGTCAGAAACAAAGTTTCATAGGCTTGCCACTGTTTATAAACAGAATTCAGTTTTATGCACTGTAACCTCTTTCGTTATATTATAATGAATGCTGTGAAAAGTCTCTTGATGCCCCTACCGAACTACTAATGAGTAAAGAAAACACAGTAAGTTAAAGGTAAATCGTTATGAATGTTATGGGTATCAGCTTATTGGAAAGATTCCTTAAAGCAGTGACCCTGTGCCACCTGCCAAGTGTACAGGTCTCTGTAGAGATGTTTAGAAAGTGAAGGGAAGAAAAACACCAAAAAAAAAAAAATCTCTGGAACAGCTAATTAGAAACTTTCCAGCAACCAGAACAAAACCAGCTAATTAACCATAAGAAAACAGCCACTCTGTCCAAAGAATAAGGTCCACACTATTAATATAAAATTATTAGATAGTGTAGCTAACATACAGAAGGACAGAAGTACCATGAGAGTCATAAGACTCTTTTTGCTGACCTTCTGCAATTCAGAGAGTGAATGCCGAGGAACTTCCTTTATTACTGAGTTTCTGCTGTCCTGACTCCCAGCAAATTAACGCCAATTTCTCTCTTCTTTCTGAGATTTTTTTTTTTTGGTGTTACTTTTTTTTATTTATTATTTGAGTTTAAAATTTCAGAAATAGTTCTCTGCTTCTGTGTTGCAGTTTTAAAATATTTTGAAATAAAATGCATATACATATGCACACATTTTGTCTATTTTAAAAGAAGGTCAGGTTTACAAAGTCAGTGTTAAAAAGGAGTGTCAGAAGTTAGATTGTCACTGTTGCATAAATTTACCTCTCATGTGCATAAGTATTAAAGTACAGCTGTAATTATCTGGTCACATACAGTATCTATTCTTCATGGAGCTATTCAACATTTCTTTTTATCTTCTTTATTCAATATGTGCTGCCAGGTCTTATTAAATTCATACCACTGAAAACTGGCATTGAATAAAAAATTATTAGTTTGTCTCACATGCTTATCTGTCATGCTTTCAACTGCAATATATGGGTGTTTCATATATAATACCGAATTTATCATCACAATGATAAAAATGTGTCATTATCCTAACCTTACACATAGAAAGGTGAGGTGCAGAGATATTTACTGCATGTCAGATATGCCCACTGTTACCAAAGGCCTAATTTTAAATCTTTGGCCTGATTTATTTTTATTTCTATCAAATACTTTTTGCATTGCCCCAGCATATTGTGTACTCAAAGCACTTTTTTAGCTAACCTCAACACTCTGCACTCAGCGCTGCTCTGCTCAGTTTTCTCACACTGGGCATTAAACTGAGAATTTAATTAGTCACCAAATGTGAGAAATTTCCTAGCATTATGGAGGAGCCCTGTGGCGTAATCAAGAATAAAATCCAGTTCTTCAATGTCACAAAATAATTGTTGCTTTGAAATCCCAATGCCTTCCAGGAATTTTGAGGCTACCAGGCAGAAGGATAATGTATGTGCCTTTGTCTTTCAATTTGACATTGATTTTAAATGAATGTGCTTTGCTGGAAATTTTAGTCAGGTTCTTTGGATAGTCTTCCAGTGTATCATCACCCTTCGTCTTGTTTCTGTATGGAGATCCATGCTAGTGCTGTCTGAATTTCCAGAGATTACTGTGTGGTGGTTTAACCCCAGTAGGTATCACAGCTCCACCATGCTGCTATCTCACCTCCTCTCATCATCAGAAGAGAAGGAGAAAATATGAAGGAAAAAAAAAGCTCATGGGTTGAGATAAGGCAAGAGATCCTTTTGGAGCCAGCTGGAGCTGTCTCTTACCTGACATGGAGCAGCTCCTGGATTGTGCTCACAGAGGCCACCCCTGCAGACCCCGGCTACCAAAACCTTGCCATGTAAACCCAATACAGTCAATCCATACTAGTGAGTTCAACACAGTATGCCAGGTGTTATGCCTGGATGGAGAATTGCCATGGCTATTGGAGCACAGTGGGAGCACAGTTTTTCTTGGGATATATTGGAGGAGAAACCTACATACCTAAGAGCATATTGCAAAGTGTCTTTAGGGTGCAGACTAGCAGGTTTGCCTGAAAGCTGCCTATATTTGCAGCATAAGTTGCATTATGATTTCTTTTTTTTGCCATTTTTTAGCAATCAAATAGCCTAACAGAGTGATCTAATAGTCACTGAACAGGTTTCATGTTCAGTTGTGATATGTGCAGGTTTGAACTTGCAGGGGAAAAGAGTTCCGACCTCTGCAGGAATGAGCTGTCATCAGTTTTATAGATACATCCCACACTCTGTATTCATCAAAAGAGAGGGATAGGGATCAATTATTCCTGTAAGTTGCCTTAGAGCATTGGGTCAGCAGAACCTACCTAGTAACTGCTCCCTTCTACCTTTTAAAGGAGCATTTGCATTTTCTGCCATCTGTCTTCTGAGGTAGAAAATGTATTTTTAAATCAGCGACTATTGCAGCTCTTTTGAGGAGATGTCACCAGGGCTTGTGCAAATCCTAGATTTGGATAAGTTTAGAAAGATTAGAAGTAGTCTGCGATCCCAGTACTCAGCAGAAAAAAAGTTACAAAAAATAAAAAGAAATAAAAAAATAAATAAAGGAGAGAAAGAAGAATAAATAGACATTATTACATTCTTTCATCAAATCACAGTGCGTGTTTCTGCAACTCTACCTATGTGGTGTGAATGTGTACCAAACCTACAGAATTAACTGATGCTTAGCACAACTGAATACAGTTCTTTAACGCTGAGCATGCTTTTAGTGGTCTGCTGTTGGACTGACATGTAACTACCACATAACTGAGGAAATGGTGAAGTCACGAGCTTTTATATTATGGATAAGATTGTGTGTATGTGTAGATAAACATATATGTATATGTACACTTATGTAAGCATACACATGCGAACATGTATGTATATGTGTGTATGTACAGATACACGCACACTTTTATAAATTTGTGTGCATATCTGTATGTGTATGTGAAATACAACTGTATATACCTCCAACTAAATATATATACCTCACATGTATCTCTGGTTAATCTGTGTAATTATCCAAAAATAAGTTTTTACTAATCAGAAAACTCCAAACAAAAAGAAAAATCCACCTTACTCAGGAAGTGAGGTGCCTCTCTGAGTGGCTTCTCAACAATCTTACCATAGGAGAAATGCTGCTTTTTTAGATTAACTTTAGGTAGGTATGAAAGACAGCTTAGTATCCTCTCCTGATACTGAATACGACTGGATATTTATAGAAAACATTAAAAATGCATTGTATTTTCTTTCTGAAGTACCCTCCCAGACCCCGAACAACTGAATTACTGTCAATAATCTGAAATCCTGACAGATCCTTCAGCTCTGTTGCAATCAAACTTGTAATTGAAAGCGCTGTGAAACTTGTGTGGGCCCCAAATCAACCTAGTTTATAGCAAGCCTGTAATTGACAGCCTTGTTGTACTCCTGCATTCTGTTTTCATATTGCTTGTATTGTTTAGCCTTTCTGGTAAGAATCTTAAAAGCCTAGGGGAAAGAGAGATGTATGAATAGTTTGAATATTACTTATGTGTAAGTAGATATGAAAGTGTGATGGACTCAAAATTAGTACAGTGTACAATAGGTGTACCAGAGTCAGTGTCAAGTAGCCCCAAATCCAGAATACCAGACACTGGTAGTTGTTTCTCCACAGAAAGCTTTATGGAGCTTCAGGCCAGGGGTACAGTTTTTTGCAAGTTAGGGTGTGTGGTTTTGTTTGTACCACATCATATAAAACAGTTTCCATACCATTTTTTTTGTTGCAACACAGTTACTGTTCAGCGTAATTCTAAATTTTCAGATCTTCTCTGCAAGACAGCAGTCAGTAGAGCTTAAAAGTGCAGCAAACACAAAATGGAAAGTTCTAAAAAAAGTTATGCTGTCTGTCAGCATAACTTCTAACACAGAAGTTGGGCAGGAATCAAACTTAGTGTTTGATTATTAAACATTGTAGCCTTATATTGTGATGTAGGTTGAGAACCTGTACTCCAAAGTATATGAAATTGATATTCTTACTGAATTTTCTAGTAAACATGAGGTTCATAAAGTCTTTATGTCTGTAAAACATTTAATTAATGAAAGTCAAACATGGATAAAAACAATTTACTCTGATTTACAGACTCCCTTCATCTGGAAACAGCTGCTTAATGTTCTTCCTAAAAACACAGCTTGATTCTTTCGGTATTAACAAGCTATTATTGTGAGTTATATCCCTCTTTCAGTGCATAAATTCACTTAAAGTGAATGTAGAGAAGTTTATAAAATGCAAGCTTAATGTTGTAACATATGTTGCAAGGTTTTTAACAGTGACAGTTTTGATGAAAGACATTTCTGCTTTGCTCTCATAAATAAAGCTTTCTTCTTGCTTGCCCTGCTTTTTAAATTCTTAAGAATCTGGGTCCCCTCTGAATGACTCAATAAACTATAACAAGATTATAGGAAAAGCGTAATAGACCCTGCTTTGTGTTTTCAGCCTTAAATTCATTTATTCTTAAGAGAAGTCAAACAAATGTATCTTTAATTCTGAAATGCCCTTGAACTAGCAAACTGTCAAGAACAGAAATGGAATCTTACTTGTTGAGTCTTAGCTATAACACAGAAACTTACCAAACAGCTAGCCATATAGCCTCGATATTTGCGTTGTGTTTTCTTTGGCTGTTTATTTGTCAGCTACAGAAGCAGATAGGTTTGGTTTGGTTTTATCCATCATATTGTTTTGACCATTTTTTCAGACAAAAATTCATGCAAACATCATCATAACTCAAGTCGTTTCAAGTCTTTTTTTTTTTAAGAGAAAAAATGCATACAACCCCTCCCAGATAAAACATACTTTAAGTTTTTCCTTCAAATAAAAGTCCTATTTTATAGCTATGATAACTTAGAATTTTTAAACTTCTGTGTGTGATCCCAAGCTTGAATTGTGTTCGCCTAGCAACAATTAGGACATAAAACAAAAACAACATTCCTCCTCCTTCTGATGGACTGAGTACATCACAACCTCAGGATGCAAAGAGAGTGGTTAGACAGTGAGCACAAGGAACAGCACGTGTCCTTGGATGTTGTTTTCTCTGCATCTGTCTTATGTTTATTTTACTTTCCTGAGTATCTCATGAAAAGATGAGCTGTAAGCCAAGTAATGGACAAACTGAAAGCATATAGGGCATCTTCAAAGACTTGTCCTTTTCTGAAAAGAATTTGTTTTTCTTTTCTTCTCATATTTTAGCACATCAGTAGCCAAGATGTCCTTAATAGGTTTACATGCAGTAAGCATTATGCCAAAGTTTTCTTTTTATGATTTGTTGCATAAGTGAGAGCTTGTTTTATGATTTTAGATGGTATTTGTCATGGTATGTTTAAAAGAAGATAGTAAAAAAGAAAGAACTGTTCTACAACAAGTAATGTGAGAAAAATGTTCCTTTAGAGATGATTAATAATGAGTGACTTACAAGAAGGCAGTTCAATTTTTAAATTCAGCAGTGCAAACAATTGTTATTTTTTTTGTTTTTCATGACAACAGAAGTATTCTAGGCAAATGTGTTTGTTGTTGTTGTTTTTTCCAAAAGGTTTGATTACTTTAATATGTTTATTGACACATTATTTAATGCCATGTCTAGGTTGACCGCCAATCGCAGTTTATTCAGGGCTACCGAGTAATGTATCGCCAAACATCTGGCCTACCGTCTCCAGCTGTGTGGCAGAATTTAGAGGTCAAAGTCCCAACAGAGCGCAGTGCTGTTCTAGTCAACCTGAAAAAGGGGGTCACTTATGAAATTAAAGTTCGCCCTTATTTCAATGAATTCCAAGGAATGGACAGTGAATCAAAGTCTGCTCGTACCACGGAGGAAGGTTAGTAAAATGGTCAGAAATCATTTTAGGTATTGTATGTATGCTTCTGTTCAGCTGTATTTCTTTCACATGATTTCCATTTGTTAAATATAGGGTTGGCATTAGAATTCAACCTCTTATTCAGGTTTGTCCTATAAATATTCCAGAAGAAAGCATTTGGCCAGTCCTATATTCCTCTGGCTTCTGTGCATTCTTGCGTTACGTGCAAGTAGCTTTGAGTCTTCCAAACAGTGTGCACAGCAGCCGTTCTTTTATAAACCAGCATTGCTGCAATAAAAGACTTTGGTCTGCACTTTGAAAATAAAACTAATAAATTAAAACTTTTGCAGATGAGCATTTGCGAGTAAGCACATCTTCCTGAAAGGGCAATACTGTTGAATGTAGATCAACAGTTTGGTTAGGAAATGGGGACTAGTGAAGGAAAGATGTTTTGCTAGTCTGAAGGATCTCCAGTTTCAAGGGCATGCACTCCATTTTTGCTAGCTGTTCATGAAACTGCCCTATTAGTCATTTGGAGAGTTTTCTTAAGTACTGTTTAGGTGTAGGTAAAACATGCAGGGTGTAGACATAGTGAACATTTTATACCACTGAAATGCAGAAGCATTCATTTCTATAGCATGTAGTATAATATAGCCTTGTGTAAACATATGCACTTCAGGACTGTTTTTGTTTGTTTGTTTGTTTTTAATTAAAAAATAAAGGGAACGAGGTAAGATATGTCATTTTTATCCTATTCTCTTGGTTTACAACAAACCTATCTATCTAATGCAACCTGTGCCTGGAGAATCTGAGCCACTATCAACAGCTCTCCTATAGAAGCTGAAAGATGTAAAAGTGAGGCTTCATCTTCTTGCTTTGTATCATTGATTCCTTTCAAAGCACAGGAAAGAAACCTATGCTTTACCTATACTTCATACCAGTGAAGTTTTAAAATGCTTATATGGTTTTTGTGGGTTTTGAGTATAATCTTTCCATCCTATTGAAGGTGCATCTTAATCACTTACAGTAGTCTCCTGAGGTTTAATTTAATGCTGATTGCCAAGTACATTTTAATTCTAGAAAGGACTCGCTTATTACTCACTTTTCTCTGTAATTTGTTATGATTATTGCCAAATAATTAAGTAATCCAGAAGATAACTTGGTTGCTTCCCTTACTTTATAGATGAGGAAATTCAGTGTCCTGCAGCATGTAGGAAGGCATTGTTCAAGTCAGATTTAGAATGTGAGACTTCCTAGTTTCCATTTCTTTGCTCAGGCTATAAAGCCTAAGCCGGTCAGTTAAGAATAGCTTTACAGCAGTTTAAACAAAGATGAAAATGCTTTTCCAGAGTTAAAGTGTAGGATTCCCCCCTCTCTAGCAGATGTGCTTTTTGTCCATTTTCACTTGATTTTTGTTGTTTATTCAGTTCATCTAACAGTCTCTTGCTAAAGGTAAATTAAGAACTACTGAAAAAGAGATTTCTATTTCTATAAAATAAATGAAGAATTAAATTTTCTTGTATAAACCTCATCACCCATAGAGTATGTCAAGTAATTTCTTTAAATGCCACTTTCATTGTGTGAAATCATTTTCCACATAGTGAAGATTTTTAGAATTTTTCTTTCCTATAGTTATGTATAATTCACAACCTAGGATTTGCCTTGCAGATTAATATAACCTTCAAGGAACCTATTTACAAGTGTCTCTTTCAAAAAAGTGGCCTGTAACACATAGTATTATGACCAGTCAATTGTCAGCCCCTGTAAATAAGTCTTCCTCTTGCTTGGGTGATAAAGTTATGTAGTTCCATAAGAAAGTTAAAAAATTCAGTAAATGCAGTTCTACAGATATTGCCTTTAACTCCCCCCATTATCTTTTTAATTATATTGGTGTTCATATATTTCAAAAATAGCATCAACTAAATGTTTAATGACTGAGGTTTGCTTCTCATCCAATAAAGAGGAATGGCAGTCTATTTAAAGGGTCACACTTGCTGTGTAGCTTGTGATTCCATTTCGAAAATGAGCTTTTCTAGACTTGACTTTTTTAAAATGTCAGTTATACTATTTTTAGAAAATAATTTGGAAGAGTTGGAAGGTTTTTGCAAGATCAAAATGAATAGCCCTGGTAAAGGCAAAGTACAACCAAGGGGTAGTGGCAGCTTTCTGCGGGATTAAATTTTACATGCAATGTTACTTCTGTTACCTCTAAAAATCAATTTTGCTGCAGTTAGGCTTTTCCTCTGGATCAGACATTTGTCACAGTTCAGTATCCATTCATCTCCTACGTCTTTGGCCTTGTGAAAGTAACAAATGGAATTCTGTTTGGCTGCGTCTGGAAAAGATGAGCAGCGATTTGGGTTCTTTCATATCTGTAAGAAGAAGCTGAGCACTGGAATAATTGACCTGTCAAGAAGCAGGCAAGGTGTTTTCCACAAGCCAGCAGCAAGGGAAATGAGAAAATGGCTTTACAAATGTTATTTTTCAATGTGGTCTATTTAATAACTGCAGCAGTGTCAGACAAGTGGCTTAATTTATATCATGGTGCCAGCTTACAGAGTGATATTATCATAGAAAGAGGAAGCAAAAGTGTTATATACATATGTGTGCCTCCACATACAAAGAAAGAGCTAAATAGAATTTGTTTATTTTCACTTCTTTCACCCTTGCTCTAAAGACAGATGATAATTCTTTCGCTTATATTCGCTATTTTAAATCTCTTCTAGAATATCTTTGTGGAGTGGTATTTGTTCTGCCTATTGTTTGTCACCACAAAAATACGACAGTTGGTAATGGAGGTCGCCTTAGTTTTTACCAGTTGCTGTCTTGCAACAGCAATCAATTCCTGCTTGCCTTAGTGCAGCTCTTAAAGTGATACTTTCAGCCACATTCATCAGTTGTGATTTTAATTTTGCTTCAAACTTAGCATGTATCCTCCAAAAACAAAAAGAAACCACACACTGGTAGAATGTTAGCTAGAATATTCATGCAGTTTAAATGCATAGACTAATCATTACAGTGTGCTTTTCTTTACATGTTAGAGTAAGGTATTCATTTTACATCTCTCTCTCTCTCTCTCTCCCTCCCTCTCTCTCCCTCTCTCCCTCTCTCCCTCTCTTTCTGTCTTCCTAGGTATATGTATATAAGAAATTATATTTCTGAATGTCCTCTGTAAAGATGAGAGTAAATACATATCAGCAAGATGTTCCACTGTAATTAAAAAAAAATAAATGAGTTAGTGTTGTTTTGCTATTTTTATGTTTATTATTTTCATGTAAAATGTTCTAATTAATATTGTGCACACATTTATTCATGGTTTGTTGTTGCTGAATACCTTTATGTTTTTTGAATAGTTTTTGTTTGTTTGTTTGTTACTCTTTGGCAAATTATTTCACTTGCCATAAAATCCACAATGCAACTTTAACTTCACCAATTTTATGCTTTGCACAATGTCAAGGAGTAGCCCAAGGTCACCTGTCCATGTTCTGCTTGAGCTAGCTAAGAGTCAAATTGTCCACAACAGAGCTCCATTTCTCCCTGCCAGAACTCTGTTTCTAAGTAGCACTATTTGCTTTACAGCTGAACCTGCATCTGAAAATGTGTATGTGCAGCCTCAAAGGAGTCATGCATGTGTCATTTTTCTCTAGAATATTTGTTCTTATGTAATATTGCATAGTTCCTCCTCCCCACCTCTGATACCATAGTTTTAAATTGTATAATTCTTGCAACAAGATACTCCTGCACTTCAGGGTTACCTGATAAGGATTTGAGCTCAGCTCCTTGAGCCTGTGCCAGGTCAAGTACTGACAACCATCCAAAGTGGGACCATAGCCAGTCTCAAAGAGGCCACAGGAAAAAAAAAGAAAAACTGGAACGACTCAGGAAAGTCTAGTATTCTTGATATCTGTGGCTGCATTTGGTTGTATTAAACCTGCCAGACAGTAATACAAAGATGCCAGTGACTTTTTCTGCTTTTCAGAGAAGTATGGTCCAAGAATGTTCACATATTCAGGAGCATCTATTAAAGATAAGACTAGAGTGCCCTCAGAATGTAGCAGTTAAGAGTCTTCTCTGGATAGGAAAGCTCAAGACTAGGGAACTGGAGCTGAGGAGCCACACAACATGAGGTGCCTAAAACTAGAGAACTATTTAAATTTGAAGTTGAGATGGGGAGACTGGAAAATATTTTAGGTTCTGATAAAAGGTCTACTGTTATTCTTCAACACAAGCTTCCATATTTCATGTTGAATATGTTAAGTTTGTATTAAAGGTGGTGACAAATTCATGGGAGAAAAATTCAGTAAAGAGGTATTAAATAAAATGTCACCATGGAACAGAAAGTCTCTGAGCAACAGGACACAGGGAGTTGAAAAATTGTCCTGGAGAACTATCATTATATGCTCACTTTATTAGTCACACTTTCCTGGCCTTTTTCTATTATGTTGTTTTTTTTGTTTGTTTGTTTATTTTGAAGACTGGGTAAACGGACCAGGATAAATGGACTAGATGGATCATAGGACCAAGTCAGTGCAGATGTTATTATTATTTATTTCCCTCCCAGGGACATACTGTAATATGACACACTCAACTTTGGTGACTTAGCTTGTCACTGCAGTGGAGTTTCGGTGCTTGCTTCAAAGTAAGGGAGGAGAGAGTGAGGCTGAAGAAGTTTTAAT
Organism: Anser brachyrhynchus; assembly: GCF_964034855.1. Lineage (NCBI taxonomy): Eukaryota > Metazoa > Chordata > Aves > Anseriformes > Anatidae > Anser > Anser brachyrhynchus. The sequence continues at coordinate 83,196,328 of NC_137694.1, forward strand.
ATCTTAGAGTGGCCAAGGAGGGACATGTGCCTTTGCTGTGGCATACCTATGATGGGAGAGACCCCGCATGGATGCAGCAGATGCTCACAGAGGGGACTTTTTCTTCCCTATCAAACTTGCAGCACCGCTTTCCAAACATGTCCTAAGGCAACAAAAGCACGAAGGGCTTTGCTAGCATAGATCTGATCACTAACAGCTATGCTTTTTTTTTTTTTTTTCTTCACGCTGCTAGCAAGTGAGTGTAGTGGGGCTGACAAACAATTGCCTGGTAGATATGGCCTTGATGTGCAGTGGCCACTGTGAATGGTTGATTTGAATGGGACTCAGGAGAAAGAAAGATTTTCCTGGGGAAAAGAGGACATAAGTATATATCTGACCTAATTTACCATCTCCCCTGTTCACTGGCATTTGGTGTAAAGCCCCAGTTTAAACCTTTTCTGCCTAGGAACTGAAAAGCTTTATGCTTAAATGCTTTATGTTGAGTTAATGTCTTCTTGGAGGACAAAAAAAGTAAATAAAAATTCTTAAACTTCCGCTCACAATAATGTTAGATGACATCAGGAAAAAACAACCAAAGGACTCTTCAGGGCAGGTGATGCAGTCTCACATTATGACTTAGTTGACATATACATAGCTAACCATGTATTATGGAAAACAAATGAGAGCGTGAGAATAATTCTAATGCAAGCTTAAGAAATGCTAAATCTAAATAAAAGAGGAATGATTTGTATTGACTCTCCATTGCCACAAATTCTGCATTTTCATTCAGTGCAATGCTTCTCTTCAGAAAGGCATTATTCAAAATTGTCAGTGCCTTAACAAAATGTGCATACCTACACCTGCAGGCAGTGTGAACTGTATGTATTCTTGTCTTGCACTTACAGAGTTTCAGCAAAATTTGCGCTCTGGGAGATGTATTAACGTCTTGCTTCTGTTTGTTCCCTCTGTTTGGTGCAGCTCCAAGTGCCCCTCCTCAGTCTGTTACTGTCCTGACAGTTGGAAACCACAACAGCACAAGCATCAGCATCTCCTGGGATCCTCCCCCCCCAGATCACCAAAATGGAGTCATCCAGGAGTACAAGGTAGAAAGGATCTGTACTGAGAGGGATGTGTGTTTAAGGAAAAAGCCTGTTTGAATTAGAGAACAAAAGCACTGTTTATGGATTTAGATTCTAGCAGCATTTACTGCCACCCATATAATTATATGGAGGAAGAGGACTGAGTGCTTATGGATTTTATTTATTTATTTATTTTTAATTTAAGCAGCACTACTGTTACATTAAAAGCAAAAATAACATGAGCTAGATCTGGAAGAGAGTTGTAGTTGGCAGCTAGTTTACAGAGCTTTTATTTCTTCCTTTTCCCTGCTGTGGAAAGAGAAATTTTTTTTTTTTCCCCTAAGGGGTTCTTTACTTACCCAGGGCAGGTGGTGGAGACCCTTTCTTAGAGTGTCTTCACTCTGGCATGAAAACTGGCAGGAAATATACTGCTCCTTTCCACTGCAAACATGCTAATGTTGACACTTCAAGGTCAAAGTCAAGGACTATGGCTCTGGGAAAATACAAGTCTTCTTCCAATGACTATCACTGTCAAGATTCAAAACTTAAAGTGCTAGGTTGTTTGCTCTGAGGACCAGTTTGTATATGCAGTTTGTTAGTTGGCTGCTTCCTGCATTGGCTGTCTCCTCTCCTCCTTTGTCGCCATGATGTCTCAAATTATCTGTTCCTTATTTATCACCTTACATTTTGTAATGGTCCGTAATTCCTCACTAGGTTCACTTTTGCACTAGTGTTTTTCACAACAAGGAAACATTGCAGTGTGTTATTGGTGGTGTTGGAGAGCGCTATGGAGAAAATGATCAAGCTAGGTTCAGCATTGTCACAGGCTTGCAACTGTGGAACACAGAGTTTGGTAAATATATTCACGTTGACAGGCTTGTGTGCTGAATGTGAAATTTTTAATTGAAATAAAGCAGGGCAGCTTCCTTGACAATCCCGCAAAGGGTGGAAATGGTAGTATTAGCTTTTTGAGATGCAGGTGATTGTTTTACATAGGAAGATATAATTTTTTCTTCCTGATGTATCTTGAGAGAACACAGCGTAAAGAATGGAGAAAGTGCTTAGCTTTTAAAGCAGCTAATGTTTCAACATCTTATAGCTTATCATCTGGTCTGAGGGATGCAGTAAATGCTTACAGTATTTATGTTTAGCATAGCATTTCTTTTGTTTTGCTTTTAGTCAATATAAAGATTTATTAATCCCAATATTCTATTGATCTCATTTTCATATCAATTAATAATTATCTTTTGCCTTAATTCATCTTGATACTGACTCCACTATAAGTCAATATTAACTATCAAGGGCTTACAGGCAAATAAGTAATCTTAAACCACAAGAATATGTTGATATGAAACGAAGTTAGATGATGATTAATAAAAGCCACATTCCATGTGAGTGCTCAAACATATAGACTGTTTATAAAAATGGCTGGAGTCACTACTTATTACATCCCTTCTGCATTAGATTAGGTGGCTGCCTGATTAGTGTGCTGGCTATGGTGAATCTAATGCAAAGAGTCTAACACTTCCTTTAGTATAACACTTCCTTTAGCATATAGTAATTAGACTGCTGAGGTTTCACAGGACATTCGCTAACAAATTGAATGTAGGTCTGTTGATTCCAGTTCAATCATGAGAATGCCTGTAAATTCATTTATGAATTCAATGCCTTTAATTAGGAGCATCTCATAGCTGCTATGACCTAAGACCAGGACAGACAAGGACTGAAAGAATTAATTGGAATAGTCTCTCACCCTAATGCATTCTGCCCCGCAAATAAGATCCACATGAGCATAGGAGAATTAGAGTTTCTTTTATCCTCCAAGTCTTCCTCAAAACTTCAGAAAAAAGAGATGAGGTTTGACAAAAAAATGAGAAGGGTCAAAAATAAGGGTAAAAAAATTATTAGCTTAGACGCATCAGTTGGTTGCTGATAGTGGTTCCACCTGCAGTGCTTTCTTCTGCGATTATAATTATGTAGTGTACATATGATACCTTTATGCATTGATTTTCTTGAGTAAAGTGGTAGTGAATGCTTTCTTTAATAATACAGAAGCAATATGTGCAGATAACATTAACTGAAGAAGAATCCCTAAGAAGTCTTGCTCCTGTTCTCAGGAAAAGCCTATGGACACATGCAAGAGATAGAACATCACTCTGAAATGATACACAATTCTTGTTAAAAAATGTGAATTTGGATTAGAAAGTATTTTGTTATATTTGTTTAATTAGAAAATAATTGAGTCAGGATCTGATTTCTGAAAAATATAGATAATCACAACAGTGACAATAAAAGGTTGGTTTTTACTTACTTCACTTTAGAAATTTCACGTCCCCCTGTTTTGTAGCAAAATGAAGTTGCAATTTTGAATTTTTTTTTTGTTCTTTAGTACTTTACGATGCATTCTATTAGTTGTTTTCCTTTTGCTGCTCAGTGGGAAAGTAAGAATTAATAAAATGGATTTTTTTTTTTTTAAGGAAAGATCTGCCAGTAATCATACTGCTGAACAAGATTTCAATTAATGTATAAGACCTCTTTTTCATTCGGATGATTCTGTTCTGTGCTCCTAAGAAGTGTACCATGGAATTGCACTCCTTTGAGAGTCAGAGTCCAGAGCAGTGTTTGCAAATAGTCTTTGCAGCATAGTTGATTTTATGCTAATCTGGGTTAGTTTGCTGAGCTAAAGCATCCCAACTCCAGCTGCTCCTGGATAGTAACATTGTTTAAAAGTCCAAAGTACAAAATAGTGATGGTCATGCAATACCTTGATATGTCATATCTATGAGCTATTGTTTATGAGTATGAAGAATTTCATCATTTTTAACACCTCAACTTTTGTCCCAGATCTGGTGCCTAGGTAATGAGACTCGATTTCATATCAACAAAACAGTAGATGCAGCCATTCGGTCTGTAGTAATAGGTGGCCTATATCCAGGTATTCAGTACCGTGTGGAAGTTGCTGCAAGCACCAGTGCAGGTGTGGGAGTAAAAAGTGAGCCACAACCCATAATAATTGGTAAGTAAATTGTCTATTCTATTGTTTTGTTTTGTTTGTTTGTTTGTTTTGACTTTCAGAAATGCTCTCATAAATCACTTCTGGAAACATAAAAATCCATGGAGAAAAAGACAACATTTAAATTGAGCTAGGTATTTAGCTTTTAACATCCCACTGCCTGCTGATGTTTTGTCTTGATTTGTGCAGATTTCTCACAGCCAGTTCTGTGAACTAGTTCTTTCATTGCTGAGACATTATAGAAAAAGCAGAGTACGTAGTGAAACTATCTAATATTTTTTTTAAATGAATTTACCACTTTTGCAGCTTGAAAGATTTATGGAACTAACAGCTAGAGCTCCCTTTTTCTCCTCTTCAGATGACTGTAATATTGCTTTACTCGTAGCATTGGTGCCTAAGGCACTATTTACAGTTAGTTTTTTGAACATATGAAGTCAATGTTTCTCAGGTATCCCAAGCAGACAAGTTTCCTCTGACAAAGAGTGAGTAGCCTGTAGTTCAAATGCAGAGCAAAGGTAGTATTATCAACTCTGCCTTTGAAATGACTGTTTCTTGTTAGTGGTTTCCACGCTGTGTTAATTTCCTGACCCAAGGGAAACACAGATTCTGTTTCTTCTGAGATTCTTCTCAAGTATGAAACATAAGGTCAGGAACAATATGGGAAAGGTAAGAATAGGAAAAGTAACTATATTTAGCAAAACTGAATTGGGCTATGCACAGCATCCCTTCAGAATGCATAATGCAGGAATTTTGTTACTTTCATCTGTATGATCTAATTTAGTTATTGCTTAAATAGGCTTTTGTTTGCTTGTTTGTGGGTCTGTTGTTATTAAATATTTTCTTTCTAGAAAGTGTTAACAACAAAATGTCCCAAACATGGACATTTCTATTATTTGTAGGCATTTAGAAAAGGCCAACCCTTAAGAGTTGTTTAAATGTTTAATGATATTCAGGTTCCCTGTGTATCAAAATAGAGATATTCTAGCTTTGCATATATTGTCACTGGCGGAGGAAATATAAGATTGCACTGGTGTTAGAAAGAGCCAGTCACAGAAACTCTAAAGAAAGGAGGGGGAAAAGGGTTTTCTAGAACTGAAAGCAAGAATTTGATTTTTGAAAATACAAGAAACCTGTCCTCTAGTAGGCCTGAATTTTGGACCTCTGTGTAAATAGCTTATGTTGTGATACTGATCTGTCATTGCACTCGCTTTGAGCAGGGCTTTTCTTCTTATTTCCCTTACTGAGAGGGTTCCATCCAGCTACACCCTACTCACATTGGTCTTGTTCCAGCAAAGTACTTAAGTGTGTTTCAGTTTGGGCATGTGAGTAGTCTTGTGTCACTTAACCTGGTGTGAGTTAAATTTACACTAAAGTGCTTTCTTGGGTGATTGCCAGATGCTTTCTTGGGTGATTGCCAGAATGCTCAGCTCCACATCTGGATGCAGCCCTTCATCTTGTCTTTTTCCTTAGAAAAAATGACTAATATAATCAAGTGTTAATTGTGGGGAGATCTGTATTGTTACATGAAGGAGGAAAGGGATGCTAGGATGCAAATAAAGTACAAAAGGAAGAAAAAAAGGTTTTGGCATTTGGAGACCAAGTAAGTTTTGCATTATTAAACTTAATGATTTATTTATCCCTTTAATGATCCCAGAACGTCCACTCCAACAAGTCTCTGGTAGCATCTTTGCATCTTTAAGAGTCCTTTACATGAAAAGCAGAAGAGAGTCTTTTCTGTTTGGGTTGCATTTTTGCTCTCATTTCTGTTTTCCCTTCGGGGAGCACAAAGCTAGATGTAGTTATTATTGTATGGTCTGTATCTCACTTTTCTTTAGGTTCTGTTTTTCTATTGCTTATGAGCCGTAGTTGCTGACAGTTGTTTCTCAGACTATAAATTCACTTGATAAAGGTAGTAGTGTTTAAGTGACACAGTTTCTGGAAAATTTGAGTTGGTTGTTTGTCAGTGTTTGACTGAGAATCAGGAATATAAAATAAGAAAATGAAATTTTTAGGGAAACTTAAAAAAAAAAAAAGGATTAAGTGAACAAACCTCAAAACATAATCATGAATGGGAAAACATTATCAAGTGGTTGTATTATAATGGATTCCTATATGGCCTGGTGCCTAGCTATACTACTTAATAGCTTGCAAACAGAATGAACAGCTACAGAAATGCTAAGTTATGGAGAGAGCATGTCAGTGATACAGAACAGTTAAGTCTCATTGCTAAACAGTATGACGTCCATTGTCACAAAATATATTTTGACATGTAAGAAGTTAAGATGTTCTTAAATACAGGATATGTTCTTCTACGAATTTATTTTGAAAGTAACTGATTTTCACTGTGGATGATCAACTACTGATTTCCCAAACCAAGTCTAAGTAGCAGGCTAATGAAAATCCAAACAGGATTTTCATTAAACAGGAGAATACGGAGTTGTAGAAAATATATTATTTCTTTAATTAGGAGTCATGTCACAGTTACTGGAATTCCATGCCCGTACTTCAAGCCTGATGTTGAAAAACATTATGGAAGACTCAGAGAATCAAGAATAACATTTTTACCATCACTATTGATATGCTGAAAAATTTTGCTTGGAATATCAGAAATAGAATTGAAGATAAAAGCAGTATTGGTTAACAGCAGCGCTATTATTTCTCTTCATCAGTTCATCACAGGCCTGTTCATTCTTACATTCCATCATTGGCATAATAATATGAGGAACAGCTGCAAACTTTCACAGTAATAGGTACAATCGAATCTGATGTGTCTAATTAATTTTTGGTCCAACAAATTAGTTTTGTTCTTCATTACTCTCCAATGGGAGGAAGACATTATATTTCATTATGTTTTTGTCTTCGGGAACAATGGAGCGTTACAGGTCACACACTTCCCTTGTATCTGTTCTAATTAGTTGAACTGACAGCATACAGAAACACCTGCAGTATATGAAATAGTACACTGGTACCTTGGATGACATATATATTACTTCTGATTAAATATTATATAAAGAAATACATAATTAATGTAATTTGTTTTCCAAAACCACAACAATTCTATTAATTTTATGAACCGTCAGTGGGTACCTCATCCGTATCCATTTATTTTTCAGTCACCGAATTCAGAAAGCATATGTTATTTTGACATTTAAATGAATTAGTACTTTTGCATTCATAATTGGTAGGCACTGAAGGGCAAGAACAAACAGCTAGACTGCAAACTTCAGAAGGTAATTTGGAGACAGGTTGCACCTTCCCCCAGAAGAGATGGAGAGTTGAAAGTCCAGTGAATGCTCTCCTCAGGCAAACCTCTCTGCAGTTTGTTCTCACATCCTCTGTCCCCAGGAGACTGCTTTCTGACCGTAGAGAAAATATTGGATCTATAGCACCAGGATGTTTTGGAGGCCTTTACTGGAAGCAGTTGTTCTTTTCTTGAACCCAGGAGTGTCTGCTCCTAAATCTCTTGTCTCTGAAGCACCTTCCCCATCCTCGCTTCCCACGACAGTGTGGCTGCCTCCAAAGCAGTGTGGATGTTACCTGTTTCCTCACTGTCCTGCTGCTCTTACCTTGCCTCCAAAGGGCACAGAAATTAACTGAAAGTTAATGGCAATTAGAGCAACATCAGCTCCCATGCTGATTTCTACTATAAAATCAATTGTGTGCTTAGAAGAGCATGCCTCTTTCTATTAGTTTTAGTCTTCAGCACTTCCTCTTTTAGCGCTGAGGTGCACCTGTGGGTTGTTTCCATGGGCAACAACAAAAGGGGAAAATCTGACAAAGGAGCCACCGCTGCCTCCCAGCTTTTCCTTGTCACTGGCACTTGCTCTGTTACTGTGAATTGTATTGTTTTTTTGACTGTGGCAAGGCAAAATAGGAAAACTTGGGAAAGGAGAGCTGCAGCTAACAGATCTTGAGACCCATAAAGCTTACCAGCATGACCCAGTATAAACTGGTACAAGGTAAAGGCTTTTTCTCAGCAGGCATAGTGTGACAACATCCTTCTGTGGGACTTGTTTTGTTTGTGGGAAGCCTGTTTTGTTTCTTGAGCAGAACTACTGAAAGCAAGCCAAGCTCTAGCATGGTTTCAGCAGTTTGTTTGCAAAAGCAGACGGTCATCATTACTAAATATTGACATGGTGATGAAAGAGAGAAAGCTTAATAAAATCACAGAGATCATTAACAGAGTTATAGCAATGTAGTGCAGTGCATTACATTTCTTCCTGAGTAACTGAAGCCAACTCTGAGCTTAGCAGAGGACCTAACCCTGTGTCTTTGCTTGGGCAGCACTGTTTTGAGGCCGATGCAGGTGCAGGCAGGGAAGGCATGAGCAACCTGATATGCTCTGGGACAGGTTCGCATTCACAACCTTGCAGATTTAAACTGTTGACTCCCGTGAAGAACCATCTGTGGAAATAAAGCCGAAAGTGTTAGGCTTTCCTCTCTCTCATCTTCTTTAGCAAAGGACTTTGCTTTCAGCTGAAGCTGCTGTGCTGACACAGTGACTGCTTTGCTTAAAGAAGGGAGTGGTAAATTTAACCTCTGCTGACTTACAGAAGAGGAATACATAACGTACATTTTGACAGCAACGCATAATGCTACAATACTTTTAATAATTCGCTCTGAATGACTATTTCAATGTTTTATTACCATATTCAACTATTTTTATGTATGTGATAGACTCATAACTGAGAATCATAGTATTTTTTGTCTCAGTAGAGTAGGTACTCCTGCAGCTTGAAATCTTTTTCTGCGTGCCTACAGGCATCTGATAGTATTTCATAGGGATTTCAAGGACTGAGCTATATAAATGCATTTACCAGAAATGACGTACAATTTCTTCACCACTTTCAAAAATTTAGATGTGGGCAGTTTATATCAAATACAAATAGAATCAAGGTTCATATTTTTTTGCAGAAAAATATGTTCCACATTTCCTGACGTTAAAAATAACCATTTTTGACATGGAGGTGTTGGAATTAGAAAGGTGCCAACCCTGGAACAATGTTTAAGCATTTCCTGAATTTCTTTCTACATTTTTATGAGCATTTGTTTTCAAGCCAGACACCAAGCTTTTCCTTTTGAAAAAGTTCCCTTTTAGAGGAAGAGGGAAAAAAAAACAACACACACACACACAAAAAAAACAAAACACAAACAAACAACAAAACAAAACACAAACAAGCAACAAAACAAAACCATTGGGAGCATCTACTGAAATTTACAGTTTTCTAAGGTACTAGACACAATTAAGATACTATATAGTTATTTTTGATGCATGTCACTTTAATTGGTATTCCACATGTCATAATTATTTCTTACAGGTTGATGTTTAGGATTGTTCATGCCTATTCTGGGTGAAAAAATAGCATCTGTTCCTGTGATTTAGTGCTTACAGTTACCTACGCTATTTTCTGCTTTGTGTCAAAATCAGTATGCTTAGGATTCATTTGGATTGCGTTCACCATGAAATAATTGCTGGAAAATGCATTTTTGCTTCAATTAAAAATACATACATTGTATTATTTATTTTAATTTTGAATCTCTAACATAAAGAAAAAAATGTGTTAAGATGTTTTGGCATGCTGACAAGAATAAAAGAAGGAACTGCTTTTTGATACTGTAGCAAGTCTTACATTGGATTTCTCATTTGATTAGCTGTTTGGGTGGGTTTTTTTGAGTTGTTTTCCTACGATCCATTCTCTCATCATTGTATTCTGCCTATAATTATATACAAAAAATAAAAACAAAAACACGTGTACTGTTTAAAAAAAAAAAAAAGGATGCCTCTGGACTGGCATCTGTTAAATTATTTGGGAGAATGCTATAAAGCCATCTTTCCAAATACATTCTGGCAAAATTGCAATAGATTGTGGATTTTCTTACTAGAAGCATTGGTTTTCAGGTGTGCATTAATACTTAGTAAACCTGTCCTACTGTGGATAAGTCTTTTGAGGTGCGTTACTGTATTTTTGTTGTTTTGTTTTTTTAATTTTTATTTCCAGTTGCTGGTTCCTGTTTGAGTTACAGAATCCATAATAATAATGTCCTGTCAACTTTCTTTTGTGCAGGAGGTCGTAACGAAGTTGTCATCACTGAAAATAACAACAGCATAACAGAGCAAATCACTGATGTTGTCAAACAGCCTGCCTTTATAGCTGGCATTGGTGGTGCATGTTGGGTAATTCTGATGGGTTTCAGCATCTGGTTGTACTGGCGCAGAAAGAAGAGGAAGGGGCTCAGTAATTATGCTGGTAAGAACAGTAACTGTGTATTACCATCTCATCAGGTTCCATCATGAAGAGAACAGGTGCAGTTAAACCTACTTAAAAAACCTGTTGAATTTACAGCAGAGGTGGCCTGGGTGAATTTTGTATGCTTGTTTTAAATGTATGCTCTGAAAATGCTGGTGTATGAGTAGCTTTAAATGCATTGCTCGGTACAACATTTCATCATTATCATAAGACAGTTTTTATTTTTACATCTCCAGCATCACATAAAAAGGTACAAAGAGGATTACTCCTTCCCCATAAGGCACTCTGTCAGTGGTTCAGCTCCATTTATGTGCTCAGAAGTGAGTTACACTAGACCTTTATGAGGAAGGTCAGAAAGAGTATTTGGTATCCTTCTTCGTTCCCGTGCATTTCCATGTCTTTGAAGCCATGGGAAATAAACTGAGTTACTTAATCAGTGACTCCATATCTATAACCACTGGAGAAGAAAATGATGTATCAGAGAAGTGCGGTCAAAATTTACCTATGGCAGAAGCCATAAAAAGTTTTGTTGGAGGTAGAACACCTTGGAATGCCCTTGCAATGTGATCCGTTTTGCACCAAATGTGTTGTTCCACTTACAAATTAGTTTTTGAAAATCACGTTCAGAAAAATAAATTCACCAAATTAAAAGGCTTTCTTCCTCCCCCAAACTATCTGTTTTCTATATTATTCTGTGCTTCAGGATTCTTATGTAGTTTTAGGAAGTCAGGTGAATATAGGATTACAATTAAATGGGTGCTATGAAGCCTAATTTAACATGAAAAAGCTGTTTGTCAAATATTGGAGTAGTTTCTATTGTTGTGCTTATGTAATACATTTAAAAAGAGAAAACATTTCCTGTTTGAGGAGGATTTGCACAGTTGAGAATACAGCATATTTGATGTTGACATTATATGAGACTAAATTTGCGCTACTACTCTACAATTTACAAGTTGTCACATGCCAGCCAGAAGACACAGGTGCCCTAGGTGTCTAAACATCTCTAATACCTTGCTCCCATCAAAAAAAAAAACAACATTCATTCCCTGCTCCCAACCGAACAGTCCTATGCCTCCTCACCTTGGTGTTAGCTATCATCAGTGTCCTCGATGTCCTGACTGGACTCACTAAACCAAGAGGAAACTGTTCATGGTTCTAGAGTTTCTTGGGGGGGTACTCCAATCCTTCTTGTTCTTACCCCAGCTGAATTAGTTTTCCACTGACTTATTGAAATGAAACAACCCAAGAAGAGATCAGACAAGCACCAAATTCAGCACAACGGAAGCAGAGAGAAGAGAGACCTGTTCATTGGCGGCAGCTCTTAGATATACTCAGCTTCTGTGGAACCTCACCTTGCATGACTGTGTGGCCTGTATCATTCATAGGTTATGCTTTTTGATGAAGTGTTTTTAATTTCCTTTAACAGCAATGACTTTTAGATACTGAGACATGGTGTAAATTGATGAACTAATATATATCACACATGCCAATACATGTGCTGATGTGAAATACCAGTTTAGATGCCAAGATTTTTCATATTAAGGGAGAGTTGTACTGCTATTCCTCTTAGGAAGCAGTCACAGAACCGTAGAGTGGCCTGGGTTGGAAGGGACCTCAAAGGTCATCTATTTCCAACCCTCCTGCCATAGGCGGGGACATCACCCAGTAGATCAGGTTGCTCAGGGCCTCATCTAACGTGGTCTTGAACTCCTCCAGGGATAGGACATCCACAACCTCTCTGGGCAACCTGTTCCAGTGCCTCACCACCCTCTGAGTGAAGAATTTCCTCCTAATCTCTAATCTAAATCTCCCCTCCTTTAGTTTAAAACCATTCCCCCTTGTCCTGTCAATATCTGATTGAGCAAAGAGTTGCTCTCCATCTTTTTTATAAGTCCCCTTCAAGTACTGAAACGTTGCAATGAGGTCACCCTGGAGCCTTCACTTCCGTAGGCTGAACATCCCCAGCTCTCTCAGCATCTGTGTCAGTCATACAGATAGACTTTGGACATAAGCTAAGACAACTCTTTCTTAGCATGCAGAATTATTAGCCCTGTGTGTGAGTTGGCATGCTGGGCGGGAGGGTAGCTTGAGAAAAAAGTATTTTATACCTTAAAATATATACCTGTAGTTGTTTATAATAGTCATTTTAAACAGTGTGTCTCCTGCAACTCATTCCTTCTCATGATGTTTGCTGCATCTAAGTGTGATGTGAACATTGCATCATGACATGGAATTCCCATTACTGGAATTATGACATTGCATATGCTTTTAGCAAGGAAAGTTCATAACAGATCATGTTTCAGAATCCATCCTAACATTTACAATGTGGAGAACAGCATGTCCACACAATAACTGTCTTCAAATGTGACTGTCTAAATCCACTGCTCACCTTTCCAACTGTCATTTCTCATTGGCTGCTGGCTGGTTAGTGCTTTAAGCTCAACTGTTATGTCCCTCATATGATACTACGCCACAACTGAGTATACTCCAGAGGAAACTTGTGCCCTGCAATTAGCGCTTGTTATCGGGGTGTGTAACTCACAATGTGTTTGCTTTCTTGTTTTGCAGTTCAGTCCTTCACCTTCACCCCTGCAGGTACTGTCCATTAGTCTGTCTCTTACCTCACCAACACATCATTGCAAGCATTAGCAAAGTGTTTATAAACATGTGAGTTATGCAGAAATAAAGCCAAACAAAAGGAGAAACACTTCTGCTACCTATCTGTGGTGAAAACATAGCATTTATTCTACTAGTGATTCCAGGGGAACTTAAAAACTACCACCATAAATGTCTTTGCCATGATTCTGCATGCTTCTTACTCGTCTAACTCTTCAAAATAATGCAGTTTTGAAAATAATTTCAAATTACAAATGCTTGAGCTCACATAATATAAAAAAGCATTAGTCACGTATGACCAAATTTTGGATTTTAAAGCTCAGAAAAAATATTCTGAATGTTTTTTGAAGGTCTGGAGCTGTCTCTTTTGTCCCCTCTGCCATACATATGATAGAGACCAGTCTTTTAACTGCATTGTGGGACTGGTCCTCATGCTCTGCTTGCTGCTTTCTACCTCCTGCTGATCTTCAGCCACATCTCAAGTTTTAGCTTAACACAAAAGAGCAGATGACTGTTGAGGCAGATGAGTGGAGGTGGTGCTGTCTGCACCAGGGACTGAAGACGTTGCTAGGGAGAGCTCTCCACCTCCTGGCTTCTTGGTGTGTTTGTGAAAGCCAGAATAAGTCGTGCATCCTACCCTAAACACTTTACTTACTTTGAGTTACAATGTAGGATTTTTTTCAAAAATAAAATAATATGTCTTTGAATTTGGTTCTTAGTTGTGCCATTGTCAACTGACTGTAACTACTAATTTTTTCCCATTGTCTTTGCAGCTGACATTGGAACAACACAAGATTGTGTTAGAGCTGCCATGTGCATGATTCAGTGCAGTCGATCCACATGTGCTGGGTGACTAGGATATGTCAGAGGCGCAACCAAAAAATTGTGTTTTAAAAATAGTTTTGACGTCTCATGGACTTTATAGAATTATTAACAATATGTAGTTCTGTTGCCTGGTCTATAATAATTTCTGGAGGCACTGATAACCTAGGCCATCCCATAATCAAGTCCAAAAAAACCCACATTAATTAAAAAAAATAAAAAAAGAAGAGCATACATAGCCCATGTTTTTATCTGTATACCTAAGGTTCCCTAAGAGGCATCTTCAATTCTCTAATGTTTGAATTTGCAATTGGTAATCTCATTTAGACAAACATATCTACACTTGTGGAGGTTTATTGACATTTAACTATATGTTGTTCCCTTCAAAGTTATGATTCATAAACACTAAATTGGTTTCAGATCTAAATATTTAGAAAGTGGTATGTAGCTTTCAGAATCTCATCAGAGACAGCTGTCAGTAAAGTTTTACTGAAGATGATTTTATCCTAATATATGCAGAATTTGGAAGTTGCACACTTTTGGTTTGAACATCTGCTTTAAATTCTTCCCTTAAAAAAACACAACATGCAGAGTTGACTGTATAATAAGATGTTTGAAAGTATTAGTGGAACATTTATATATTTGCTCTATTTCATCCTCATCTTTCTGAACAACAAAGATATTTTTTCAGTTATATCTGATGTAAATGTTTTTGTTGTTTGTTTTTCTTTTTGTTTTTGTTTTCTGAAGCTTAATTTGCATATATAGAGAACTTAAAGTTCTAAAAATATTTTTTAAAAGTCTGGATTGAGCAGTTATAATTACTTGCCAAAAATGTTCTACCTGATCGTTTTCAAATTAAAGGTTTTTCCTAGGACTCTGCTATTTGTAATCTGTTATTAGGCTCCTAAGTGGTATAATTTCTGCTGTCTGACTAAACAACAGTAGCATTCTATGTAGAAGAACAAACAGCAAATGTCACGCTATAGGTAAAGATTGTGCCAGAGTAGAATAATTGAGTTAAATTCATTAAGCTTTCTGTCTTTGTGAACATTTTTATAAGTACTGATGAGTTGCTCAGATAGTCAGAAACAAAATGTGATATTGAAAATCATAGCTAAGTCTTCTTACTTATTTTCAGTTGAACTGAATCCTGTAGTTATTCAGTCATGATTCCTTATTTCACTATTCCTCTACTTCCCGTTCCCCTGTCAGGACACCCCAGGCACTGATTCTTGATAATATCAATATTATAAAACACATGATTGTCTATCATGATCATTAGATGAGTGTTTTGCTTACCTGGTAAGTAGTAGTGTCATGATTTGCAGCTGTACAAGTATACATTTTGGGGACCATGACAGACTATCAACAAAAACAAAACTGGCACAGAGACACTGAATTCAAATGTTATTCCTTTTTAGTGATCTGTTCTGTGATATGAAGAATAGATTGGTTTTGCTTTTATGAGTTTCTGTGAAAGCTAAAATGACCACTTCACTGATTTTCTTTATTTTTGCAGTTACCCTTTACTCCGGTTGCCAGATATAAACATGCACTGTGGGTTTCTACCTTATGCAAGAAATGTTAGATGGCACAAAAGAGTTTTCTGGCCACTTCTCATGTAATAGATGAGTTGTTTCATTCTCATATTGCAATGACTGAACAGAATTTTTTTATTTACTACTGGAAGTTGCCGTTCTCTTCTCTCATTTTGGTATAAGGACTTACATAACAAAGGCACAGTATCCATTTATAGAAATAAGAGAGATTTAATTTATCTGCTTATCTTTTCTATGCCTTCAAACTCATTGTTGTGCCAGTAGCTGCTCAGTTGAATACTCTGGTGTTTTCAAGAGTGTCTAGGCCATCAGTCATGCAAGGAAAGGAAACAGTGTTTTCACTTGTGAGTAGGTAAGCTTATTTAGTGAGTAGTGCTCCTTGGGATTAAAGATTTCATGAAACCAAGTAAACAAAAGCAGATTAAAAATAGACAGATGGAAAATTATGGAATGCTACACATTTTATGCTCAGCTCCTGAAACTGTTAAATGAGGATAAGTATTTGACAGAATTGTCCGAAGGTAGTCAGAAGATTTGATGGAATTTTTATATGCTGATTATCTGTTCTGAGTTAATGCTTATTAAAAGAGGATTAATCTACATTCACATTTGAGGAACGGCTTATCAGAAAAAGGAATGAGACTTGGCTGGCAACATTAAAGTTTTCATTTGTGGTAGGAAAATGTGGCCTACTAGAGATAGGCATACAGAAAGCTTTCTAAAGCTTTCTTGCCTCAAAATGTCAACTTACTATACATTCATATTTTTCCAGTCCTAGCAGGCATGAAGATTAAGTTTAACCTTGTCAGATAATACTAGTAAATAGTATGGGCACCTCCTTATGTATTTAATAAAAAGCATATAAAAAGCTCTTTAACATATGCTGTTCTTCATACAAATGTATACAATATAATTTCCTTAAATATTTATGCATTTAAAATGCACTTTAGATTATATTTCTGCATTCTTACAGTTCTTGAAATATAAGCTACTGGGGATTCCTTCAAAATCTGTCTATGCAGAGGTTATTTTTTTCATCCTCTTTTGAAAGCAAATCTCATCCCTGCAGGTCTGCAGCCTTTCTCAGAACATATATCAGATGCAAAGAATGCTGAAAGAGCTTTTTTGCTTCCTCAGTGATAAAAACCAAGGGAGATGGGTGGGTCAGTGACAGGGACATTCTTCCCTTCCTCCTCTTACATTGCCCCTTGAAATTGCTCTGCATCTTTTTGAAGTGGAGACAGAATGAATAAAGCCAGCTGACTGTGTTTTATTTTCACAGTGACATCTACAAGTCTGCATTGCATTAAGTATGCTCCAATTCAGGCATTTAGACTTGTTTTGTAATTGCAGAAATCAAACTGCAGGCAAAAATGCTGACAAAATGTATGGTAGGAATAGGAATGATAAACATAGTGCTTATGTTGGCAGCCTGACCATGTCTTCTGTTGTTAGCTGTCTTTCCTTTCACAATATTGATGCTAAAAGAAAGCCACCTTCTCTATCCACTCTCAGGGAACCTATTTATGGAAGGCATCTGGAATATGGTGGTGTTTTGTTTTTTTTTTTCCTGTGACATCCTGATGACATCTCCTCACTTATTCCAAGAAGAATTTTGGCTAGCTTAGTTGATATTCCAGAGTCTTTTCCACCAAGTGTACTATCTACAATGCTTTCTTGTTTCTTTTCTTATGAAAATTATAACCAACCTTACATTGGTATGCAGGGAGGGAGGGTAAATGAAAGAACCTGTATTCCTTACCAATTCCGTGCTCATTATGTAAGCCAGGCACTGTCTTCCCCAGAAAACCGTATCACTGCAAGGTAGGTTCTTCTAAAAACAGAGTTTATATTGGGAGGGCATAAAATTGTTTAATGTAAGAAAAAACAGGGAATGGTTACAATCACAAAGCATACACAGGGAGCAGCAAAGAAAGCAAATACTGTAATACTTGTCTCTTCTCAACAAGCTCTTATGCCACAGCCATTCTGCAGCAATTATGGCTCTAGAGCAGAGGTTTCAATGTCATGTCTTCTCAATATGTTTCTCACAGCATGCCATCGAGTTTTCTCTATACCTCACTGAACAGAAAATTGAATGTGTCTGGCAAACATTGCTGTGATTTCCTACTAGCTCCCCCATTTTAGCTTTGCTTTATAGAGGTACACTAGCAATATAAATATTTTTGAGACCATAAGTATTGATTTTTTTTCCCCCCTTATGACATCCATAGATAAAATATCAGACACATGTACATACTATGCAGTTGGTGGCAACATTACTTTAAAATCATTTCTGGTAGTCTGTAGTTGAAACAAGATCATTAATCCCAGGAATTTTTCAGAAAATATGTTGCACTATAATTCTTTTAAAACTGTAAACTTTATTTACAAAGGTTGTTATTGAATGCACCTTTGTTTCTCCTTTTTCTTATTTCTTGTTGCTTTGACAAATGGAGAAGGTTGGAGTATTAAATGAGAAGTGGAGAAGGAGAAAGGGAACAGCACCTATACTGAAGTGCTAGTGTACTTTTGACCAACATATTTTGAAACATAGCTGGTCAGTACCACCTCTTTGCATATTCACACGACATCCACAGCTCTTCGGATTATTCATGTTTAAGCAACGAGTGATACAGTCACTTGACAGCCTGTTAAAAACAATGTGAATGAAAGTAGCATCAGCTCAAAACTTAATTAGCCACGATGTTTTTAACATGTCCTGTTTTTCAAAGCAGACTTTTATTTAATACTTCCCATACCTGAATTTTGATTTTCTTTTCATTAATTGGTTTGATTACGTCCTTTCAAAATTCAGCTATTAACCATTTTGATATGACATGTGACTGCAGTGATTTTCTGATATGGATATTAGTCTGTTCTGCAGTGAAGGGTAATTAATCACCCTATCCAAACACTCTTCAGCAGGGCTTCCAAAGGGGTCAGTTTTGTCCTCTTTGCTGAATGTATACTGTGAAATTACCCCAGGAATTAATGAAGTGACAAATATTCTCTGAGATATCAGAAGCATTTCATCAGTGGATTTATGTCATTTCTAACTTTTTAATGACCACAGCATTTCTATTGGATGTAGTAGTTTTGTCTGGTTAGAAAAGGGTATAATATAAAGCCTAATCTTGAATTAATGTACTTTGGACTAATATTTGGAAAGTGTTACAAATATTCTGGGAGCTATGATGAGAATGTCTGTCTCAGAAACGTAAATAGTATTTCCGAACCGGGAACTGTTTTAAATTAAGCTGGCTGTAGACTTGTTCATTCCTCTCTGAAATTTTACCCTTCATCTTGTTAGGGACCTGTAAGGATTCAGGTGTCCAAGACACTGATATAATTTAATTGTCAGTCCTATCTATGCCCAACAATAAGTAATAGAATATTGCCATTGAGAACCAGAGTAGTTTCTTGGCCTTAATTCAAAATATTAGCTAGCACTTCAAAAAGGAGTGTCAAACCTTGTGAATTAACACCTCACCAGTAATGGGGGTTTACTTATAACATAATCCTGTTAATAAGATAGATAAAGGGATAGGCTATTTTTTGTCAGATACCCATGAATGGTACCACAATGTATCCTTGGCATCCCCAGTTGCAAGACTGAAAACAGCTTTTCTTCCCTGTGATACTGGTGTGTATGCATTTACGCGTGCTGGTTCTTATACTGTGCTGTTAGTGGAAATGATGCAGCTTTATGCGTTTTTTCACTCCTTCAGCTCTAATAGAGCTGCTGCCTCTTTGTATTTATCCTGGGAAATGGCATATTTGTGTGGTGACATTATATTACTGCATTACAACATGATGTTATTAACTTACTGGTGCAATGTCATCATGTACTGAAGCAAAAGCGTGCCAAGAAAACAATTTCATCACGTGGCAGTCTTGCAACAAAAAGTCATATGGGGTCTGTGGTAAATTCAGGATTTTTTTCCCCACAAGGCCAGCTTGCTTTGCAAGCTACAGAGCGGATTGATGTTAATCAATAATGTGAGTGAAATCCTAAATAAATTGTAATCCTAATGTGTTTGATCCTGTTCTTGTGATTTCTGTACTTTATTACGTGATGATGCCAAGAGGCCTTCGATCTTGGACACTAAGCAATTTGAATTGTTACTTGTAATTATTACTAATTCATTTCTCCCTGTCTTATATGTGTGTGCGTGTGTGTGTATATATGTTTGTTTTGTTTTTCCAACCAAAATACAGTCACTTTCCAAAGAGGAGATGGAGGACTAATGAGCAATGGAAGGTACGTTTCTTTGTGTAAAGGTGTTTTCATCATATTATTTTTTTTTTAATTAAGAATCTGAAAATTCTGTAGGTGATGCACTTGGGTAATAAACGATCATTTATAAGACTGACAATTTCAGAAGGAGTTAAGTAGCTCACCGCAAGGTTTAATGATCTATCTGTCGTGCACTTTAGAGGAATCAAGCCCAGATGTTTCATATCTCCCAGATGCCCTGGAAGAAACGCATAGTAAATATCACAAGGAATGTGTTCATTTGTTACCAGGATGTTTATTGCATTAATTAGACATTAGCAAATGAAGTTGCTGTTGTTTAAGACTCCTTATTGGCTCCCCCTAAATTGCTGTGAGTGAACAATTACACTTAATCGATCACAAAATAAATGATTCATGGATGATGAATAGGCTGTAGATTGATAGGACTGGATTCCACAACTTTGGCTACTCAATTGAAATTGATAAAAGCTGATAACGGACCCATATATCCTCATCTATTTTCCCTTTGCCAATATGGAGATTGTAATTAGGCTCTGGTAATAACTTCCAATCTCCCATTTAATCAATATTTTAGCAAAAAGAGATTAGGCCTAATGAGAGCTAGTGGATGTGGCGAGAAAGCCGATGGATCTTCTTATTGCTGTTTCCATAGAAACCTATGTTTCTCTTAAGGATTGTACCAGACAGGGGTCTATCAGAACTAAAGTACAATGATTATATGTGTTGCTCCAACTTCATGAGTGCATTAATAATCTAGAAGAGCGTCAGAAGCATCAGGGTGATTTTGTGATTTTGCTTGGGGGAAGAGGGCGTTTACATGACATGATTTGTTTTCCTCGTTAAATACAAATACAAACAATCCCTGTGCCTTGCTAAGTTGCAGCCTGTTTGTCCTGGGGGGAGAGAGGCACAGTGCCCTATGGCCCGAGTTTACCTTCTCTTCCAACATATTTGCTGTTTAATACTGCTCTCAAAGCTTGAAATTACAGGGATATAAAAACCATGCAGTAGTGGCAGATAAAGATAGCTGCAGACTTTCCATTAATCCTACTCAAACCTCTTTGCCTCTAAACTATACAAGAGTGCTCAAAGAAGGAGTTACCAGCCTGTAGATGACAGGCGTGCATTTGGGATGCAAGGCAAGGAAGAAATAGTAGCCCAAAGTCCTGGAAATGCCTGATACGGAGCAATCAGTTTGAGTGATTGTTCCCTTGAGGTGGTAATTTATCATTCAGCCCTGGTTTAGGATCCCATGATGGTCATGCCTAACCCCTGTTTCACACAGACAACGGAGTTCATTTGGATTCTGGCAGAATCACAACTGATGCCTAGTCCCACTTCTACTGACAAAGTTGATTTGTATATATCCTTAATTAACTGCTCAAGGTCTTTAAATCATCAAAGGCTACACATTTTTAATTTGAAATAAATTAAAGTCTCCTAAACTGTTTCTTACGTGCAATGATAGGAGAAAAGTGATATGGCATCTTCAGTCACTGTTGTGTCCGGAGTTGTCTCACAGATATTTAAATTTTGTTTTTATATATATATATGTATATGTATTGTATATTGTATGTATATATTTTTTATTATTTTATTTTATTTTTATTCTGCTTCAGTCGACCAGGTCTGTTGAATGCAAGTGACCCCAGTTATCCTTGGCTTGCAGACTCTTGGCCTGCCACAAGTCTGCCAGTAAACAACAGCACTAGTGGACCCAATGATCTTGGCAATTTCAGTCGTGGAGGTTGGTTTCATTTTATCAAGTCACTATACAGTATAAAATAGATTTCTCTTAGTTAACATCTAGATAAATGCTGTGTAATATTTTTATACTGCTATAGTTCTTTCTATGTTTGGCTCAAGATTGGATTTTAAAATTGGTTTTAAAATGTCTATTTTGCTGTGTCTCCTTCTCTTTCTTTAAAACATAGTTTTACTTTGTATTTTACCCCACAGTGGTGAGACAGGGTCAGAGCACCATCTCATGATGAAATTACTTATTGCTGAGATCCGTTCCCTTTTGCATGGATGTGAGCAGGACAGTATAGCCAGGGACAGAGGACAATTGTAAGAGCAGAGACCTGGGGCACATGGGAAGAACATGCTTATGTTAGACTTCCTAGCATAAATGAGTATGTAAATGTTTTTAAGACCTGAATAAGTATACAAAAACCCAGACAACTTTATATATTAAAAATAAATTAAAATGCAAAAAAAGAATCTATAAAACCATTGAAGTGATGAATGTGAAAAGAATTTAATTTTGAGTGGTAACAAAATCTGCCTTCTGAAAACTGTCCCTCACTTTGGTTATACATTCCCGTGTAAAACTTCTTCCCTGTGGTTTGATTACTTTGATTTCAAACTACATTAGAGCATTCTGGATTCATTTTCCATATAAGAATGTTTTAATGCTCTTGCCTTACAAAAATATTATAAAGTAAACAAGAGTTCTGATAATAGTTACAGGACAACTGAATATCTGCCAGCCTCTTTGTTTTCAAGATATTCACAACAAAACTCTTCAGTACTTTTCCATATTTTCATGAGCTCACATAATACAGAAAAATTACCATTTTGTTTTAGCATTTGGTTCTATAAGACTTAAATTGGAAGCATGTTTTAAAGCTTTTGGCTTCAGGGTGGATAAGGCATAGGTCCAAATTTGTCCAAGAAATGCAACAGTTATATTTGGAATTTCAGCAACTTAATTCCAACCATGTTTTTTTCAGTCCAGCTCACACTTTTATTCTGGCTGTTTTGGGACCACTTATCCCTGTCTATTGAAACAGTTAAGTTTGGATGCTTCTGCATTGTAGATGGATCTGAAGTGAGATATCTTTTAATATGTTTCAACAGCTTAGATAGTACTCGGGCTTCTTTTCTGATTAAAAGGTCTGGAGTAATATTAAAGGCCTGTAAGAATTCTGAAGACAGTAAGGTGGCAATCGCTCACTCTGGAGCAGAAACTGAGGAGGGAAGTTTTAATGTTGTCTTTAAGAGTGAAATCCACATTATGCCCCAGATTGGCAATTGAGAACAAGGCTGTGGGTGGGAAGCAGAGGTTAGGTTTGGAATCACATAAGACCACAAAATAGTACTGAGTCAGCAAGAAAGAGATTCCTTCAGAAAGTACTTCAGAACTATTTGAATTATCTCAAGAGTTACAAAACAAGATGGATATTGGAGAACTTTTGGAACTCTCCATTGGGAAATGTAGCAAATATCCATTGGGAAATGTATGTTCATCTTTGGTCTTAAATGTACAGAGGTTTTTCTGCTGTGACAGCTTGGTGGGAAAATCACACTTGATTTTTACTAGGTGATTATGGCACTTGGTAAAATGGTGCTTTAATAGCTCTTTGAGTGCTTATTGTATATGTCTCTCTGAGTTTAAAAAAGTAATTGTGGTTGTATTGAAAATTTCCAGAAAGTCTGGAGAACTTTAGTTTATTAGTAAGACAGACTGAAAATCCTTGGCTGGTGGGAAACTATGCAGCTTTCCTTTCAAGCCTGTGCAAATGTATAGTTCTCCATTCAAAAAGGACTATCTAGAGATGACACCTCTTCAGCAACCAGAAATGTGCTCTAAAAGATAGATTTATTTCTGATTACTTGAGAGAGACAAGCATTTTGCTAATGTTTAGTTCTGTCAGTCTGCAGATCCAACATAGGCATGTTGAGCTGGACTTGATTGATTTTGTACACCAACAACAGAATTTACTTAATAAATTTCAGTCTGTTGGATTTCAGTCCAGTGGGACTGTTCAGCCCGGAGAAGAGGAATCTCAGGGGGGATCTTATCAATGTGTATAAATACCTGAAGGAAGGGTACAAAGAAGAAAGACACAGGTTATTTTCAGTGGTGCCTAGTGCGTGGACAAGATGCAATGGGTACAACTGGAACACAAGAGATTCTGTCTGTATATTGGGAAAAACTTCTTCACTGTGTGGGTGACAGAGCACTGGTAGAGGCTGGCCAGAGAGGCTGTGCAGTCCTTGGAGATAGCCAAAAGTTGTATGGACATGGTCCTGGACAACCTGTCCAAGGTGGCCCTGTTTGAGCAAGGGAATAGAACCAGATGACCTCCAGAGGTCCCTTCAAACCTCAGTCGTCCCGTGTTTCTGTGATGTTTTGATTAAGCCAATTGTGGAAAGGTTGAATCTTTATAATGTGGATGAAATACATGTAGAGTAGAACTGCACTTGTCTCTCACATCTCATTCTGCATTTGCACGTAGATGTTTTTGTGATTGTATATTGCCCCTGGCTACCTGGGCACGTGTATACAACACAGTGGATACATGCAGATAGATAGTAATAACCTGGGTTTGAGAGATGACCTGTAGTTTGCATTAATCATAACTTTTTTTGCACTTAATTTTTTTCTGCAGATATAAGTCAATATAATTTAGGTATTTTGAGTATGTGATGGTTCCCATCCCCCTGTTGTTGCTTGCAAAAATAAATTCTAACAATAGTCCCACATAACATCCTGATCTCCAAATTGGAGAGATATGGATTTGATGGGTGGACCATGCAATGGATAAGGAATTGACTTGAAAGTCACACCCAGAGAGTGGTGGTCAATGGCTCTTTGTCCAGGTGGAGGCCAGTGATGACTGGTGTCCCACAGGGGTCTGTCCTGGGACTGATGCTGTTTAATATCTTTATCAACAGCATAGACAGTGGGATTGAGTGCACCCTCAGCAAATCTGCAGATAAAACTGAGCTGAGTGGTGCAGTTGATACAATAGAAGGAAGAGATGCCATCCAAAGGGACCTGGACAAGCTGGAGAAGTGGGCCCATGTGAACCGAATGAGGTTCAACAAGTCCAAGTGCAAGGTGCTGCATCTGGGTTGGGGCAATCCCAGACATGAGCAAAGACTGGGAAAAGAAGTCCTTGAGAGCAGCCCTGCAGAGAAAGACTTGGGGGTTCTAGTCCACAAAAAACTTGACATGAGCCATCAGTATCAGCTTGCAGCCAAGAAGGTCAACTGTGTCCTGGGCTGCATCAACAGAGGAGTAGCCAGCAGGTCAAAGGAGGTGATTGTTCCCCTCTGCTCTGCCCTTGTGAGGCCCACCTTGGAGTGCTGTGTCCAGGTCTGGGGCCCCCAGCACAAGAAAGATGTGGACCAATTAGAGCGGGTCCAGAGGAGGTCCATGAAGATGATCAGAGGGCTGGAGCACCTCTCCTATGAAGAAAGGCTGAGAGAGCTGGGGATGTTCAGCCTGAAGAAGGGAAGGCTCCGGGGTGACCTTATTTCAGCTTTTCAGTACTTAAAGGGGTCTTATAAAAAAGATGGAGAGCAACTTTTTGCTCAGACAAATAATGATAGGACAAGAGGGAATGGTTTTAAACTAAAAGAGGGGAGATTTAGATTAGGCATTAGGAGGAAATTATTCACTGTTAGGGTAGTGAGGCACTGGAAGAGGTCGCCCAGAGAAGCTGTGGATGCCCCATCCTGGAGGTGTTCAAGGCCAGGTTGGACGAGGCCCTGGACAACCTGATCTAGTGGGTAATATCACTGCCCATGGCAGGGGGGTTGGAACTAGATGATCTTTAAGATCCCTTCCAACCTGAGCCGTTCTATGACTCTATAAGAAGACTCAAATTTAATCTCTGTTTCTGTGTCCTACTGAAAACTTGTTATTGACTTATTAATTGCTAATATTACGTTGTTACCCTGAGACTGCAGATGTTAAGGTTCATATTTAAATATTCAGTGTTGCACACATGCATACAATAGAAAGTCGTTCTGAGGTCTAAGTGGTCAACCCAGGAAAAAAAAAAAAAAAGAAACAAAACAGTGGGAGGAAGCTGTGCTATCATATCTTGTTTGAAAAATCCTGAGACAGTGAGGCCAGCTATGTTGTATTAGGTTGTAGAGCACCTGTTTCTGAGTCTGGCATGGAGCCTCAGAAACCCTTCTCTTTTCTCTTTGGAGCCTAATGTATGTAAAATTCTGCGATACTTAAAATGGGATCTGAACATCCTTGCTAATAAGACTATGCGTTATCTCAATTACTGTCCACCAGTTGGAACCTCTATCTGCCATCAGACTGTATAGAGCAAATGGCATATAAATGATGCACTTTTCTAACACATAGATTCCAGAATTATTTCATCTTTTCAGAGTCTAAATAGTTTGTAAAAGTAGCAGCATTTGAAATAATTGACCTCTGAAAGAACAAGAGGAGGGTTATTTGCTGAGCAGTGGTTCTCCTTGGGACATTGTGCCGATCATCATTACGTTCTTCACGCTTCAGTAGTCTCAACATCCAAATCTAGTATTCCACCAGAAAATGTCACTGCAATGTTTAGTGAGGAGACTGCCAATCTAACCAATTAAAAGTACAAATTGTGGTGTGTGATAGGATTCAAAAGATATAGAAAAGTCAATAGATATTTAAGTAAATATGCTGTACTGTTGTTTTTCAGGTAAATGTACTGGAGTATTTGAACAAGTTGTTCTCCGTTATCAAGACTGCTTTGTCATTTTAAGAGACTGATCACTTAAATCCCTTCAATATAAGAGATTTTCTTTCACATTTCAGGAACAACTTGTTTTTGTCAGGTTTTTCTTTTGTTGAAAAGGAGAAATATACTAGCTAATGTCAAAAAGAAAATTAGATAAGCTGATGCATAAAACTTGAAGGAAGTCAAGGTGATGGCCTTAAAAAATTACTTTGAGACCTTTGGCATCCATTTAAGAGTTTTGCTACATATTTGCTGGGAAAGTTTCCTCTGTGATTTGTAGATTCACCCCTTTCATCATTTCCCTGAAGCCCAGACAGTTTCATTGGTTCTGACATAGAATGAACAATTGAAAACGTTCTTCAGTAGAGAAATATTCCAAACTTCACTTTCACAGTTGAAGGTATGGAAAAAAAAGATGGTTTTAGGCAGTGAGACGTGAAGGACAAGTGGTAGGCCTGTCACAGATGCTGATAGCTTGGCATTGGTTGTATATCATCTTCCCTTCGTTGGCTCATGGACCTGTCTCAGCTGAAATGCAAACGTGCAAAATGACACATTTATTTTTCATCTTAAACCTTGATACTTTCAGGCTTCCTGTGCATCAATGATTTGTTTCATTCCCCTGTGCTCACCACAGATGTGCTGCCACCAGTGCCGGGGCAAGGAGATAAAACTGCTACTATGCTTTCTGATGGAGCCATTTACAGCAGCATTGACTTCACCACAAAAACTAGTTACAACAGTTCCAGCCAAATAACGCAAGCTACACCATATGCCACCACCCAGATACTGCATTCCAACAGCATCCATGAGTTGGCAGTCGACTTACCTGATCCTCAGTGGAAGAGCTCAATTCAGCAAAAAAATGACCTGATAGGATTTGGTTACTCTCTCCCAGACCAAGGCAAAGGCAACAATGGTAATTACAGCTCTTATTTTCCAGAGCCCTTGGATTTATACCATATCATTTTGCATGAATTAGCAAAGCCTTTTTAGCATGTGAGACACTGCTCATATTTACTGTAACTAATGTTTATACACCTTGCATGCATGCTGAAACTCACGCAGTCACAAAATATAGTGTTCTGTGCTTTTAGTTCTCTTTGTCCTGTGATAATCACCAACCCATATGCCTTCCCTTAGGCTAGGACAGGTATACATTAACAAAAAAATCAAAACTCGCGGCCCCACCACATCTGCCGCTGACTTGCTAACTGCATGTGTTGCATGTGCTTGTGCTGTCAACTAATCACACGATGCCACTGTGACCTTTGCCCTTTAACCCTTAGCCTTGCTTTACATCCCTGACTACCGCGTGGCTGAGGGATTGGCTAATAGATTACCACACAACCAGTCACAGGATTTCAGCACCACCAGCTCCCACAACAGCTCCGAAAGGAGTGGCAGCCTCTCAGGTTGGTTCCACCGCCGTGGGTGGGTGAGGGACGGAGGGGTGTTCATCAGCATCTCACCAGGGAGGCAGGAAACCTCCCAGACTCATGTTGCAGATAGGTGTGAGCTTGCCTGCCCACTGGGACGTCGGTGAAAGGTGTCATGTCGGTCTCTAACAAAAAAAATAAAAGCCCCAGAAAACCCCAAAATGTCTTCTGCAAAAACTATGGAGCTAATTGGAGAATCCTTCCAGCCATTGTGCCCAGCACTTGTCAGCACAATTGCAAAGCTTGCCTTGTCATGTCCTTTCCCTGATACCACAGTTCGTAGTGTGAATATGTTTCCACATCAGTCCTCAGATTATAGGCAACCCCACAACGAACTTCATGAGGAGATTAATATTTTTGTTGAGTTGTTAACAGATTCACCACTCCCATGAGCTGTTTGTAAATGCTGTATTTCAATCAAGAAACTCAGAGATAAAAGTAGGCCCTCCAAGATGATTAAGGTTTCAAAAAATGCACCAAGTCTGCATACAAACAGAATGTAAATTTCATGTGTGTGCTGCATGTTATATTGGAAACATGACACATTTTCATTGGATGAAAATGATTGTAATATGTGTGATTGCATATTATATTTAAATACACCTTTTTCTTGATTTCTTTAATTTTGCTTACTTGTTGCTTTTTTTTATATAATTATGTATTTTTTTTTCAAGATGAAAACTGAAAAGCCAGCAATTAAAATGAAAGTCTGCTATTATACATAACCAAAATATGAGAGAGCTGAAGGGACTTCAGTTTCAAATTCCTATTAAATCCATAGCCTTTTGAATTTCCACTATAAGATGGAGCAATCACAACAGTAACAGATAAACTCTAGAAATGGCTTCTTTATGTCAATTTAAATGACTATTCAAATTGAGTGTCGAGATTTGAAGCCTATAAACATTGGCCCATACTGCAGATAGGCAAAGGTATTTGCAAATCTTGTGTTCTCGTGGGTAATATTAGCTGAGATTGAAAAATAGATTTATAGCTCTGACAGAGAGGTATGTGAGAGCTGAGTTCATATGACACTTCAGGAATGGTTCTTGTTCCTTGTATGTGAGGTGTGTTAACATGAGGCTTAGGAAATTAGCTTGCTCCTGTGGCTACATGAAAATGCAGAAATTGATATGCTCAGGTACATATGTGCCAGTTATCAGAGGGTAGTATCACACTTTAGATGTGTTGACAGCTACAGGTTCCTGAGAACTTTCTGAGAAGATACAATTGAAGTTTTTTGTTAGAAAATGCCAGTTGATCAAAAGCTGGACTTTGAAAAAATATTTCAAGTGAAACATGTTTTGTGTAGTATTTCTCAGCTTGAAGTACAATTTTTGATGAGACAAGGAGACTTCTGGTAACCTGCTTTTCTATGGCCAGACTACTCCTGTTGTGATCAAAACAGCTCACATCTGGATGTCCCATGGCTTAGATGAGTGTCAGACTACTGGACTACAGAGTCAGTATTTTGCTCTCCCTTGCTCACTAATTATGTCTGTAGTACAGACTAATTATCTCTGTAATACATGAGAAGTTGGGAGAGACCTTCAAATAGTCTGATAATTAGAGCATTATTGGAGTAAGAGACCAGCTTTGATTACCTAGTCCTATCAGGGTGAGCAGGGACTTGTTCTCTCACTTCTGCAGTAAGTACTACATATTATTCTGACTAAGTCTCTCTTCTATCTCCAATGAATATTATGAAAAATCTCACTGTAATGTGGAATGAAAAATAGCTCAACACTCAACTGCTTTGTGAGGTAGGGAAGTTTTGTGGCTGTACTTTGCACAGCTCCCACCTTATGTCTGTGCTGTGATCATCAGGCCAACTGGAAAATTCTTTTTCCAGGACCTGAATCATCTAGAGATTTAAACGATATAATTGAATTTCAGTGTGAGGAGACACTGAAATATCAAGCATCATCGCTATGGGGAAACAAGGCTTCTGTGTTTCAAACACACATCAGGCATTATGTCTATGAGGTTCCGCTAGTCTGACAGTGGAGTAATTCTGCCCATGAGGATAGGAGAAGAGAAATCTCCTGCCCAACTGTACAGCGTAGGCTGCTTTCCCTACCAGTAATGACCTTGGACTTCCTTTCTTTTATTTCTTCATTTGAGATCAGATCTCTGCTTCACCCTTTCTAATAGCTCTGTTACCTTTGACCTTTCTTTGCAACCCCACCCTAAATCCAGTTGAATCTAGCACCCCACACATCCAATCTCCATTTTACCACTCTCCTCAGATTACCAACATGCTATACTTTCAAAATCTCCCTCTCCAACTCAACTAGTCTCTAAGCTGAAGATCTCTCCATTTCTCTTCCTTGAGTACTCTTAGTTTAAATCCCCTGTGATACACACACATACACACTTATGCATATGCTTTTCTCCCAAAGACGCCACTCCTGCCTTAGCTGTTATTTGCTCCTGATCCTTCTGACTTTTCTAAATTTTCCCTACAAATTTAAATTCACATCCTTCCTTCTTCTAACTCCGCTTTCCCCCATACCTGTGCTTTGAAAGCTTTGTTTGCCCTGCAGAAGTTTCATGTATTTGTTCCTCCATTGCCACCATCATTGGAGTTTCTTTACTGTTGATCAAAATGTTCTTTCCCTTTTCAAGAAAGCCTTCCTCTCTGCCAGGCTGCAAAAGGAGAGAAGAGCCTGTCTTGCAGCCTACTAGATGGAATATCAGTTCAGTTCCCACATAGTGAATGACAGGATCTTGGCTGGACTTACTGTAAAAACTCCAACACAAGCAAGGAAGAGCTCTGGTCTGGAATTCAGTAGTGGAAAGCAAATTGCAATCTGCTGCCAGACAGGCTGATTAGAAACCTTGCCGGACTCATTGCCCTGGCTCTAGCAGCCATAACAGGAGGTGAAAAGAGAAGTCACACAGTCATGTTGTTCCTTCCCTCTCTATTCCTTCTTTTTTTTGGTTCAGCTGACAGCTGGAGATAACAGAAGAGAGCCATTGTCTTTTAGACCAAAAGCCCTGTGACAAGTGCTTGTCTATGTTACCAGAATTGCACCTCCTTCTGGATGTGCCTAAAACTAAGACCGTGACATAGAAGGTGGTGCTACACAATGCCACCATGCCTTACAAGTCAGTTGTGGCTTTTTTGATTAATTACTGTTGAGATTTTTTTAAATTTTTTGTCTAATCCCTATAAATCAGCATGAGATGACGCTGTGTTAACTGGATTAGACTGTGCTTTCTGCAACAGGCAAGGCAGGAGTAACTGCTAGCTGGGTACCCCACTGGAAAAGCATATATGACAAACCATTCTTCCATCCAACAATCCAGTTTGAAAGCCTCGATAAAATGGCAAAAGATGGGTTGTGAAGTAGTCAAGGAATTTGAAATATTTTTTTGTCCCAGTCTTCCTACTAGTGAATTCCTGACTAGAAAAAAAGGGTCAAGGCAAAATAAAAGAAGCAAAACAAGTAGGAAGAGAGCTTTTTCTGTAAGATCACTTTCCCACAAACTGAAGTGTCTCAGCTGGAAAAGTGGTCAAAAGAATGATAAGAGAAGAGAGCTTAAGTAAAATGCATTGCTCAATTCATTTCCTCAAGCTGTTCCATTAGAGCTGTATGTCAGGAATAGAGCCTGTTCTCTATAGCAGCACAAGGTATTTGAATCCTGTGAAACAGGTAGTCCTAAAATATTGCAAATGACTTCCTGGTATTTAAAAAAAATATAACTTAGTAAATTCCTATCAGCAAAACACCATTTCTTTTTGGTTTTGACAACTTACACTTGTTGTTCTGGCTGACAAAATTTGAGTCTAATGACAATTTTTAAGATTGTGTCCTTAACCTCTGTGTTTTCCACAGAAAGAGATTATGCAAAACAGTGTTATAAGCACACCAGATTCTGACATTTGAAAGAATTTGCTATGGTCCATTATATTTTTATCCATCAGCGAGTGTAAGAAGTCATAAAGCATACATGAATAAATCAGTAAATATATTTCTGAGGCAACAAGATATGTCTTTCCTTGGCTGTGCACTCTTGTACAAATATATGGAGTTCACATTTAAAAAAAAGTGATTTTAAACATTTATTCAGAATGTTTTTCCATTCTATTATTATTTATAACCTCTAACAACATTAGCACATTGATACTGATTCTGCTAAGATATAAATACATCTTCTGTTTTGGGGCATGCCATCTGGAATCCAAATTCTTTAAAAGAAATGAAAATAGCCAGCTTTTTTTCACATATCTCAAACATTTTATTTTTCTTTTTTCCTTTGCAGGTGGCAAAGGAGGGAAAAAGAAGAAAAACAAAAATACTGCCAAACCCCAGAAAAATAATGGTTCAAATTGGGCCAGTGTTCCCCTCCCACCCCCTCCTGTGCAGCCGCTTCCAGGCACAGAGCTGGAACACTACGGGGTGGATCAGCAAGAAGCAGGGTAATTTTTTTCTTTTTCTGTTGAAGAAAAGTCTGTGGTTTGTGGGAATGAGGCTTTTTTCTTTTTTTTTTTTCTTTTTTTTTCCAAATGAGAATGTTATTCTATTTTGCTTAACAAATGAGAGCGCCTTATCCTATAGACCTATTGAAGGCTATGGAGGAGGAATATTATTATAGCTTCTTGTGATAGTGACTGAAGATGGAAATAAAAGTGACCTTGCTTCATCATCATGTAGGGTTTCTCTGCTTACTCATTCTGAGAAGTATCTCACTTCACAGGTAGCCTAATTGAATTCTGTTGGGACTGCTTGCAGATGATGGGACTCAGTGAGTAAGGATGACATAATCTGGCTCCTGTATTTTTTCACTGGTTTGATGTTTAGAAATATTGGAGCCAACAGAACAGAAACCCCAAACTAAATTGGATTAATTTTTGAAGATCAACCAGTGGACGATAATCTTCTCATCAGCTCTTAGAAGAAATTTCGCAGTTGAGGAAGGCATGTTATTTGTAGGCATTTTTTGAATTTAAACAACTCTTGAGCTGGAACCTTACACTTATTTTTTGGATAGCTTAAACTTGTTCTTAAAGACACAAAATGACATAGAAAGTAGTAAATAAGAGGAAAGAGACATTTCCTGCACAGAGAACAATTATGCTTTTTATAATGTGAAATTACATGAAATACCAGATTATCAAACTCTGAAGGAAAATCAGAATATATTAAAAAAAAATAGTTTACTGTGATCAACACTGTTGGAGCCTTTGAGAAACATTAGAGTTCGGTCTGGGACAAATCTGCCTGTTTAAATACATGGATTAATCAATATTTCCTAAGGATGAAGCTTATGTTTTAAAAATCATTGTAATAGCTTTACTGAATAAAAATATTTCAAGTGCTATCTGCTTTGTAAGCATGAATTGATCAACGCTACTTTTATGGTGAAAATCAGAATTAAATGTTAATTTTTTAATTTATGCAAAGTCTTTCAACTTTTAAACTGAACAGTAACTAACTGTAAGTCAGTTGAATTCCTTTTAAAATGAAGTTCATTCAGGCTGTATTAGAATTAGAATTCCAATGTAAATGTAAGGGAAAATGGATTTACATACTGGTTGTAAGTATTGTTTAAATCTCAAGGCAAAAATTGCAGATAGCCATTATTTTCTGTATCCTGTTATAAAAAGCTAAAATAAATTTAAGATGGTTTAGCCATATAGTATTTGTCCTTATCAGTTTATGTCCTTAAAACACATGTGCAGCGATTTCACTAAAATAATTATGCTATAGAAGGCAAACAACTTGGATTTTCTTCAAGGACAATGAAATAGCATAAAAGGTAAATGGAAATACCTTCTAGGGAAATCCCTTGTGACACAGGGCTCGACTCCTCAGTTTCATAAAGTATCTGTTATCTAGCTACAGGGAATTATACTGGTCACCAAGACAACACTGGTTATCTAAGCTTAAGGTAATCACCAGTGTTACAGGTTCCCAACAATTCAGTTTTTCTTCTGTTTATCTTTCAAATTAGTAGTAGTTGTAACAAGATCTTCTAGTGTGCATTTTACCAATCAAAGACAAATACAGAATCTTCCAATATCAGTCCTGAGCTACAGCATTTTGTAAAAAGCTTCAATGAACCCAATGAAGCTGCAATGCCCATACTTCCTGAGGATCTACCCACTGCTAATAGCCATATTGTATTCAGGCGTTGATCTTGTTTCTGTGGTTTTCAACATGCTAAAATGGTATGAATCATAGACTGCATTCCTTATGCTCCATTTAATATTGACATATTGAGTTTTAAAATGTCTTTTCTTTTTAATTTTTTAACTGTTTTGTTTTTCTTGGTTTTCTTTGATGTATACTATGTATAATAAGTTCAATGTGTTTTAACTTTAAAATTAATTATTTGCAGACATAATTATATTGTGAATTACAAATGAAAAATTAATTTCCAGTCAGAAAAGATGAAGACTTTGTTAAAGTTCTCACAATGTGATATAAAAGGTGAACATTTAGAGCAATAAAACAAGGAATCTGGCATATAAACAGATACTTATTTTTCTGTGCATCTCTTCCTATGACTCTTGAATTCAAATGTGAGTTTCATTGGCATGACTTCCCAAATAAACTAAACAATTTTGATACCTGATTTTACTTACTAGATATTAACAGTAGTGCCTGTTGGCTAAAAAAATTTAAGAAATAATCCACAATAGCAGTGTTAGAAAAAAGTCACCTAACTTAATCATAAAGGGAAGAAAAACAAAAACAAACAAAAAACCACATTCTTGACTCTCTCTACCATCTTGTCCCCAGAAGAATCAAGGTCTGCATTCACCTCCATTTTTCCATGAACTGCAACACACATAAGAAAGGGTGAATATGTAAATCCAAGCAGCCATTTTTTGTGACATGGTATATTTGGGGATGTATTGCATTCCCGTTGAACCTGTGCAGAAAGTCTGTTTATTAGTGTTGTTTCCCTAGTGAGCTCTTTTCTGTGAAACTTTCCCCTTCTTCCTAGTTTTCTACAAACTCTGTGCTTGTTCCTTGCTGTTTTCCTTAATTTTCACTTGTATATACTTCAGGGTGTTTGAAATTTCTGTTCTTCTGTAGTAGCTTCCAATCAAACTTTCCCTTTCCGCCTTTTACAGAGAAGATGCTTTTGATTGGTTTTATATAATGAGCTCAACAGTAGGGAAATGCTTCTTTCTTCTTCTTTATCATCTATTTATATTTTTTTTTCACCAGTAATATGCATGATCTTGAGCCAACCCTGGAAAAGGCAGTCTTCATATAGTTAATATTTGTTATTTTTATTTCTTACTATTGATCACACCTTAAAACAGAGTATTAGCTGCTGGATGTCAATATATGTGATAGTAGTTTTCTTTAGAAAAAGTATAGAAGATAATACCTTTTACATTAAAAAAAAAAAAAATGCTTTCTTGCAGGGCCTAGAGAGGGAAGCTTTCTCTCCTGCAACCATGTTTGTATTGAACCAGAATTCTTATAGAATGTTCCCTATCACCTATCACCTATTTTTTATTTTGAAGACGAAGCACTGTCAATGTAATGAACCATGCTTTTTAACAGAAAAAGATTAATATAGAATTAAAGTGCTAAGAATAAAATAAAAATATTAGAAATGTAAAGTTTCATGTTTGTCCAACAGAACATATTTAAGGACTTACAATTGATTATTATGAAATTACTGTCAGAGGTCCCTATTGAAATTAAGGTGTTTGGAATTTAATGAGAAGTATTTGCAAAAGGTTACATTTTGAAAAAGGTTGCATTTTTCCAAGCTGTATTTACTCGGGGAATCAAAAAGAACATGGATGCGGCACTTACAGGGAAGCAGGCAATCAGGCCCAGTCAGCATGGGTTTAAAAAAGGCAGGTCCTGCTTGACGAACCTAATCTCCTATGACAAAGTGACATGCTTAGTGGATGAGGGAAAGGCTGTGGATGTGGTCTACCTTGATTTCAGTAAGGCTTTTGACACCGTTTCCCACAACATTCTCCTCAAGAAACTGGCTGCTTGGGGCTTGGACTGGCGTACGCTTTGTTGGGTTAAAAACTGGCTGGATGGCCGGGCCCAAAGAGTTGTGGTGAATGGAGTCAAATCCAGTTGGAGGCCGGTCACTAGTGGAGTCCCCCAGGGCTCGGTACTGGGGCCAGTCCTCTATAATATCTTTATCGATGACCTGGATGAGGGGATCGAGTGCACCCTCAGTAAGTTTGCAGATGACACCAAGTTAGGTGCGTGTGTCGATCTGCTCGAGGGAAGGAAGGCTCTGCAGGAGGATCTGGATAGGCTGGACCAATGGGCTGAGGTCAACTGCATGAAGTTCAACAAGGCCAAGTGCCGGGTCCTGCACCTGGGGCGCAACAACCCCAAGCAGAGCTACAGGCTGGGAGATGAGTGGCTGGAAAGCTGCCTGGCCGAGAAGGACCTGGGAGTATTGGTTGATAGTTGGCTGAATATGAGTCGGCACTGTGCTCAGGTGGCCAAGAAGGCCAACAGCTTCCTGGCTTGCATAAGAAGCAGTGGGGCCAGCAGGTCTAGGGAAGTGATTGTCCCCCTGTACTCGGCTCTGGTGAGGCCGCACCTTGAGTACTGTGTTCAGTGTTGGGCCCCTCACTACAAGAAGGACATGGAGGTGCTCGAGCGAGTCCAGAGAAGGGCAACGAAGCTGGTGAGGGGTCTGGAGAACAAGTCTTACGAGGAGCGGCTGAGGGAGCTGGGGTTGTTCAGCCTGGAGAAGAGGAGGCTCAGGGGTGACCTTATCGCTCTCTACAGGTACCTTAAAGGAGGCTGTAGCGAGGTGGGGGTTGGTCTATTCTCCCACGTGCCTGGTGACAGGACGAGGGGGAATGGGGTAAAGTTGTGACAGGGGAGGTTTAGGTTGGATATTAGGAAAAACTTCTTTACGGAAAGGGTTGTTAGGCATTGGAATGGGCTGCCCAGGGAGGTGGTTGAGTCACCATCCCTGGAGGTCTTTAAAAGCTGTTTAGATGTTGAGCTTAGCGATATGGTTTAGTGAAGAACTTGTTAGTGTTAGGTCAGAGGTTGGACTAGGTGATCTTGGAGGTCTCTTCCAACCTAGATGATTCTGTGATTCTGTGATTCTGTAATATTCACTGTGGTGGTTCCAGAAATTTAACTTACTGTATAATTTATGTAGTTACTATATACAGATGATAATCTGTTAGGTTTGCTTGCTTTTCCTTGCAGGTTTATTTTTGGTTAAATGCATTGTATAATTGGTGGCTTTTTGGACATTTTACATTATAAAGGCAAACATTCTCATACCTGAAATTTTGAATCTCAGTGTCCTAAGCTTCAGGCTTAGGCTCCTTTCTGTTTCAAATAAAACCTATGTGAAGATCAGTAGTTGTGCAGAACCTTCTTGTTAAGGAATAAACAAAGCTGAACATTTGGGGGTTTGAAACAAGTAGGGGAGAGTACATCGAAAGCTCATTTATGCATTATCGGAAAGCCACTAAGGAGTCTCTTACAGCCCTGCCCCTTTTAAAGAAGCCATTACACGAAGCATGAGGTTGAGAGTGTAAAAGTAAATGTCAGATCTGTTGCACTGTAAATTTTTAGCAGCACAAGTTAGGATGGTCTCTTCACCCTTAGGTGGCAGTGTCATGAGTAAATATTGCTAGGAAAGAGAAATTAGAGCTAGTAATACCCTAACCATCTCCTAAGCAGTCAAATTTATATCATATAACGTTTTCTTAAAATTCCATGTTATGAAAATGGTAATGGATCAGTCACTCATAGCTCCTAATGCCAACTGTTAAGACGCAGCATTCATTTGTCCCTATGTATACATAACTTGTGTGTGTATCTGTGTATGGTTACATCTAGATATAGATTTAAAGTGACACCAGCTTTAATTACAAGATGTATTTTCCACAGTCTTCCATCTGATTAAGCCAGATTTGAATCTGTACTCTCAAATACAGCCTACAGACTTTAGAATAAGGAAAAGGAATTTTAGTTAATTTTAGAAATCTTTGTTTTTGCTTAAAGTCGATCTTCTGTTCATAGTACAGATTATGAAACTTCTCTGTTCCCAGCCATTTTCTAACCTAGCTCCTTACAGGAGAAAATAGGCTATGATTCATTTTTCTCTGGTAAATTGGTGATTCTTTCCAAATAAGGAACCTTAAAAAAGCTTTGAGAAATTAACTCTATAACTCAATGCGTGGTTTACTGTATTGCAGACAAAAGGGTGTACCTTGTCTAGAATCCTTGAAGGTAGAAAGAAGATGTGACTTAGATGATGCTTGGGGAATGGCCTTTAGAGTATGAGATGATTTGACAGTGAAGGAGCTGTGAGAGCTTGGTTGTCTGCTTGTCTTTTCAAAAGAGCTGTCTATCCTGAGGTATTTTGGAATACACTGGGAGTTAAGAAATGTGTGCAGATGCTCAAGGGACTGCAGAGTGGATGTGCTGAGGATGGGAAGAATAGACAGTGGTGTGACTTGAGTGAAGAACAGAAAGAAGATTTGAGTGGTGTGATTGTCAGCAGAGCTGTTTAAGACAGAAGTTGTGTTCAGATTAGGGAATTGTTCTGGGGAGATAATGCTCAGGGTATTTCAACAGTCACTAGGGCCTACATATTTTGGGTGATGCAGGGACAGGATCCTGGGATGGTACTGTAATACAGTACTGGACTGAAAAGTCTGTGATAAGAACAGACAGGAAATGACTAAATCACTGGCCAAGTTTAGGATTATAAGATTATAAAGTGCCTGTTTCTAGCCCTGATCAGATATTGCTTCCTTTCTTATGCCCTTAGTGTAAGACTAAAAATTGAACCAGAAAAATGTAATACCTATCAGAACATTTCTTATATGTGAGGAGAGAATTCAATATTGAAGAACACTGGTGGTTGTTAACCTTTGAATTTACTTTGGGCAGGTATATTGAAAGTGTTCACAACTTTAGCGCTGTCTAGGTAAGTCCCAAGAATGTTTGTTAGGAGGTGGGGTGCTGGTAGAGCTGTCAACATGCATGCAAGATGTATCTTATCAGCTGGCACTGCGGCATAGCGTATGCTTAGGGTCAGTGCTGCTGTGACATGAATGTGTTATGTGTCATACTAGATACCTATACACTATGTGGAAAGACCAAAATTTATGTGGAAAGTGTGGCTTTTTATTTAAACTACAAACCAAAAAACAAATAGTGTACAGAAAAATAAAGTGGAAGGCGGGCGTAAGGAAGCACATAAGTGCAACTGTGTAAAGCTCGCTTTGCCTTTTAAGAATGCTACTATTTTCATGTCTAGGTCAATTTTCAATACATTCTCCTAGGTTAATGATTCAGGAAGTGAGTTAGTTCATTTTTGTTGCTGATTGTGGGGGAACATTATCTTATTGCCATTAACAAATATGATAATGGATCTGTAATTATTTTTGTTGCACAGCTTATTCAAGTTGCTTAGCAGTTGTGGGGAAAAAATTAAATGGAATCACTAAGGAGGATTTAAGCAATTATGACCCTATTTCCAATAAATGTTAAATCTCGCACTGTGTGCGAGGGTTCAAACTGTAGCACAAATCCTGTATATCCTCTGCTGCACCTCAGAGCTGAGATTCAATATATACTAAGTTTACTTGGTTTTTGTTTTAGATATGACAGTGACGGTTGGTGTCCGCCTTTGCCCGTTCAGACCTACCTCCATCAGGGCATGGAGGATGAGCTTGAAGAAGACGATGATCGTGTTCCCACACCTCCTGTGCGAGGAGTAGCTTCATCGCCCGCAATCTCCTTTGGGCAACAGTCAACTGCAACCCTCACGCCTTCTCCACGAGAGGAGATGCAGCCAATGCTTCAAGCCCACCTTGATGAATTAACCAGGGCCTACCAGTTTGATATAGCAAAGCAGACATGGTAAATGTTTGAAGGGGGCACCTGCAGCTTGAGAATTGGAAGCATGATAATAATCTATTCCTTGGTGGCATAAACATCAACTGTGCTCTACAACATTTCAGTAATGTTTCCAAAACCATAAGATAGAAGAAGAAACAGCAAAACTGTATCTACAATGCAAAGGCCTTAAACATTGGTAGTTGCTTTTGAAACCATAATGCATGGCAATATGTTAAATCTTGGCTAAAAACACGTGAAAATAATATTCCTCTGGAATTCTGCATATATGCAACTGAGAAGTTAGCACCCACCTACTGACAACTTTTACGCAGTTCACAGTACTCTCTTTTCAAGCTAGCAAAAGGCATGATTTTTTTTTAAGAATTTCAATAATACTGGGAACCTAAATTTCTGTTTAAAAATAATGCTAGCTACTTGAAATAGCAATGTGGCAGATTTTATTCCTTGTCACATGAGAATGAAGCATTTGTAAATCTGACTGTATTTTGAAACATCATAAAATTTTCTCATTCATAGGGAAAAAACAGAAATGACAGGAAGGAAGTTGTTAGAATTTACAGAGTGGATCTCGCATTTCAGAGTGCTTTATGCCTATTTAAGGGAAGAGCAAGCAAATATCATAGTAACATTTCCCCTGTAAAACAAACAGAAGCAGTCTCTTTGGGGACTGAAAAGGAACTTGTCGTCTGCACCAGATGGGGATGCGGTGAAGGTCAGTTGCTTTCTGGATGTTCCCTAAGTGGCAGTTGTCCTTTAAAAACTTTTATATCCAGACAAAGCCCGAGACTCTCAGAGGACAGGAGTAGAGATAGTTACCGAGTGGCATGCTGCCAGTGGGGAAGCAGGCTTTCCATACTGGTAAATAAAGCCACGAAGTTATTCAGCTTGAGCTACCATAAATAGACCAGGCAGGTAGGCAAGCCGTGCCAAATCAAAGCCAGCTGTTTTCCCTGGACACCGTCGAAGCCTGGAGGCTTGTCTGCAATCTGCGCTCCATCAACAGGGTACTTTGGTCTCACGGCGGTGCCACACTGCCAAGCACAGAGCCCAGCCTGCTGAGGGACAGACCCAAATCCCAGGCAGCAGCTAAACCTGGCCTCTTGAAGGTGGCTGGCTTGTGAGCCAGCACGCAGATGCACACCCTGTCTGCACAGGCAATTGCTGCTGCATTTTGCAGCTGTTACGCTTTCTATGCCCTGTGAACTGCAGGTGCCAGTCTGGTAATGGATAACGTGGCTGAACTCAGTAGCAAAGCCTCTCGCTTTGGACAGGAAAGGTCCTGCTCCCTTTTTGGAGAAATGAAAATTGATTGGGGACATTCAAAATGTACTTAGGAATATACAGGTTTTAACATCACTCTTGTGTATGAGCACAGTTAATTGTACATGAAACTTAAAAAAATATAGAGAGAGGCAATAACCTGTATTTTCATACTAGTACCTTACAGTAGGTTTTGGGGTAAATATTGGGAGCTGCAAATAGAAGTGATTTGATATTGTTTGGCTGAAGACACAACATGCTGTTAAAGGATCTAGTGAAGGCTGTTCAAAGTCAGTGGAAAGTCCTCCACTGTCTTAAATGAGAAGGAAGATTTCTTTATTTTCTTTTCATAAGTTAACCTGTCAAGTGTAAAGGGGAGAAACAACAACGTGAGACCTATCAGATGGGTTACTGTAGGAGTAACAGAAGAGACCAGACAACTAGGAATTTAAGAAAGAGCACATTAGTGATTACTGGAAAAGTACATAATCATTATGGCCTTGATCCAGCAAATCACTTAAGTATATGCTTAACTACAAGTACATGAGAAATTGACTTCAATTGTTCTATCACATGCTTAACATTAAGTATATACTTAAGTATTTTGCTTGATTAGGAGCTAATCACACTGTTTATTGAGGGTTAGTACGATCATAGTGCCCTTCTGCGCAGTGTTTTGAACACTGCATAGCCAAGACCCTGGTGTCCAGGGAGAAAAGTATTCAGGAACTGTTAAACAGAAGCGGGTTGTATATCAGAAAGGAAACCTTTGCGCTGCAAATAAACTTTAGGATAAGCAATAATTTAAAACCTACACACGAAGGCAAAAAGAGATTCCAGTAGTACATAACATTTACTATGACATTCTCCAATCCGATAGATTTACCTTATGAAAAAAAAAGACTGTTTGCATAGCAAGAATTACTGTGCTTATCAAGTGTAGGCAATAATACAGCACCAAGTGCTCAGTGAAAACACAGTAGATCTAGGTAGCCTTACAGGTGACAGTTGCGATTTTTTCTGGTATGCTGGTGTCCAAGCAAAAGACCATCAGAGTCCTGGACCCCATCCAGCATTCTGCCAATTGGCATAAGGTCACGGCACCTCATGAATAGCCCCCTAAGGGCTCTCATGAGGCTCAGCTAGTGAATTCAAGCCCCATTCATGCTCCTATGCCAAGGGCAGTCATGTCTGGGTCCCCTGGCACAGCTTGCTGTGTACCTGTAGTGCTGTGAAAAAAGCCGCATTGAAAACAGAATTGAAAGCTGATGGTTGTTCTTCTCCTCTCTAGAGTCTCAGAGACCACATAAGTGAAAATCCAAGCCCAGTGCTTGCCTTTGGCTATTTAGCTATCCTGTGGGTGTTTTTTATCTTTGTTTTTCCTTTTTTTACTTGTGATTGCTGCATGCAGTAATTTCATGCATGCATGCCCTAATACTGCTGGAAATAAATCAATTAAACTACTTGGAATTAAGCAAAATAAAAAGTCTTTACTGATAATGGGTTCATTGGACTTCAAAATTTCTTCTGCCCTATTGGTCATTTCCTCCTCGTGAAAGTGAGTTTTCTGTAAGACCATTGAGTCTTTTCAAGCAGAAGGAGCAAAATTTAATTTTGGCTCCAATGTGTGATTTGCAAGGTGGAATGTTGGTTGAGACACTTGTATACTAGGTTGGGATTCAGAATTCTGCTTTTCTGTGGACTTCCTACATGATTTATGTAGTCTCTGGGTACATCAGTTCCTCACCTGTTAAAGGATGATCTTGAGCTTCCCTGTGTTACAGAAGGGGATGTATATTTAATATTGGAAAGTGCACAGGTACTCTGCTGCGGTGAATAACTGGACTGGCTTTTCTCGAGATTGACCTAAAAAGCATATTTTGTAAATCTGCATGAGGACTTACTGAGAATCTGATCTTCTGTTGACCATGGGGTACAAAGTTTCACCTGTTCTGATGCTGTTTTCCTGTTTGTTTGTGTAGGCACATCCAAAGCAATACACAACCTCCTCAGGCTCCAGTTCCGCCTCTAGGATATGTATCTGGAAACCTTATTTCAGACTTGGAAACAGATGTTCCAGACGATGATGAGGATGATATTGAAGAAGAAACTGTAGAAATCAGCAGGCCACTGAGAGGTCTAGAGCATACTCCAGGCTCCAGTATGGACAATCTAGACAGCTCTGTGACAGGTAACCAAACACAGTAAACACTGACACCAGCTTGTTCCTCACAGTAAAATACATCATTAATCAAACACTTTTTAACTGAAAATTTATTCTACTCTATTTCTGTAACATTTAAAATGTGTTAGTATTAAACAGTAAAGTTAAAGGAGGATTTGAAAATACTTTGCTGCAAAATGATAAGAAAATTCATGAATTTTAAAAAGCTTTAAAGACTTGAAGGAAAACTCAATTATATCCTAGCTTTCATGAAAAGTTCACCCTACTGGAGAAGCAAGCCAGTTACATAAAAAGAAGGGGGAAGACCTCAGCTTAGGAATATATATTTCAAAATCAGGAGCAGCATAAAAATTTTATCTTAAATCACTTTCAGATATTTTGCTGGGTAAATGCTTTTACAGATGAACACAGGGAAGTTAAAAGACTTCAAAATAAGCATAGTTGGATCAGCACAACATTTGCTTGTAGCGTAAATATAACATTTATGTAGGAAAATGTGTACTTTGAACCTATTTTGTATTGCTGAATTTAGTAATCGTGCCCTTTCAGTGAAGATATTTAATTATTCTGACACTTATTCCTTCTCCCTGCTTTTCTCCCTTTGCATGCATTGGAAAGTTACAACAGGGATCGTCAAAGGGGAACTAGAAGGATATGATAACCTAACATACAGAAACTGAATAAATAAAATTGCTGTTGATAAAATATAGTCAGGGAAATATATATATATTTTTGAAAAATACAGACTATATGGGCACAATGAACTTTTTTACGCATCACCATATTTCCCTTCAGGTTGAACTTGGACTTCTATATAATGTACTATATCCACAATGTACAGCTTTTGTATAGACCCAAATGTACGTAGTGTCCACAGATCATGATGGCTGGTGGCTGCTTCTTCAGTCTTTGATCTCTGTGGAAGAAAGCTTGTTGTTAGCTACACCTGCAGGGAGACTGGCTCAATAACACATTACTACAACAGCACTGCTTATTTTTGTCTTTTTGTGGACTTTGCAAATTCTAAAAATTTTGCACCCTTATTTAAACATTGTTATTCTGAAAACACTGCAGGAATATGACAGTTATGGAACATCAATACCTAAAATTTCCTTCCCTTTCCCTTGTTAATTAAATAGTATGTTGCTTTATCCCACTTTCCAGGTTTTCCCTCACGCTAGGGCCAGACTGCTTGCCAGTCTAATTAAGACTTAAGAACTGTAGCTCTAATGCTGCAATTTGAAATCCGGATCCAACTGAAGACTGTAGAGTTAAAGTTTAAATCCCTGAATTCTGAAGGTTAACTTATTAGTGCATGAGTACGTTAAGTCACTTTGCTTGAATTTCTAGTATAATCTCCTTCAGGCTATAATTCTGCATATTTTTGCATATCTCACTAGTGGCTCAGAAACCTCTCCATTAGGAATGCGGTAAGGGTTTTTGCACTGGTAATACAGAAATAAATAAATAAATAATCAGGTTGCTATATATTTTTCATTTGGTATGTATTAATATGTCGGTGTTGATATATCTATAAATCGGAAAATGAGTGTTTTGAACATTTACATTTTCACCTAATATTTTGGACCAGGCTACCTAGTGCAAAGCAAGGAACAGCT
Organism: Anser brachyrhynchus; assembly: GCF_964034855.1. NCBI lineage: Eukaryota > Metazoa > Chordata > Aves > Anseriformes > Anatidae > Anser > Anser brachyrhynchus. Next base: position 83,240,748 of record NC_137694.1, read on the forward strand.
GTATTTCTGCTCCAATTCAAGGAATTTTGTGCTCATTGCAGTTTATGTTTTTATGAATAACATTCAAGGTTTTTTTCTTAGTTAAAAATGTTACTTAATTATTGAAATGTTAAAAACCTGCTGGTGTTTTTTTTCTTTGTTTGTTTGGAAGAAATTGGGCAGAACCTGGTAATGTAGACTAAGCTTGTATGTAAGGTGATCTAAGTGCACACCCACTTGTCCCTACCACCTTCTTGATGTTGTTTCATCCAGCTGAAAATTAAGGTGTTTTTTTTTTTTTTGGTTTTCCTTTGCTTGTTTAATTCCTGGCTGGATCTGTTCTTGATCCGGTTCACTGCATGGCAATGTGTTTGTCAGCACTGCAGGAGGGGGCTGTGCAGCCAGAAGGAAAGCAAAATGACAGGCTGCCCCAATAGCTTATAGCCAACACCTATATTGGCTTAAAACAATTAGGAAACTATAGCCCTGCAAAAATACGTCCAGCAAGTTAGTCTAAATAATCTATAAAATCGCAAACTCTCAGAATAAGAAAGCTTCTGTTTTCCTCGGTTACTACGTGGGCAAAACCTTAATTTTCTGAGCTGGGCTTGTTTTTTATTAGGAGGCACAAGGAAATTGCTTGTTTTACTTGGGGGAATTGTTTCAAAGGAGAATTTTAATTTTGTGTATCTGTTTCTGTTAACCTGTCCAGGTTGCATTTACTGGTGTTAAGGAGGGTATAAAACAAATTGCATCCATTGTTTCTAAGCTGTTTCTCATTCCTTAACTTGATTGCTTTTAGAATACTACAGAATAGAATACAGAATACTGTAGAAGAACTAATTTTTTTTTTTGAACTGAGAAAATACAAGCTACTTCTTTTCATAGGGTTTTTGATTATTTAAACCAGCACTTTCCTAGGAAACTATATACTATATTTTCACTTCTTTAAACATTACATTATATCAAAAAAATGAAGGCAAATGAGAACAGCTAACCTGGAAGAAGCAATATTTCTGTATATTTTTAAACATGTCCTGTGAGTTTAGTGCTTGTAGTAAAACTGAATTGGCATTCCTCAATCGAGACTTCCCCAGAATAGAGTTGCCATACAATGAGCAGGATGCGTTTCCTCACTGTTAGCACACCTCAGTGATGGCTTGAAGACACCCACTCCAGGAGTGCAACGGTACTTTGTTCTTCATGGCTGAGCTGAGACTGAGGTTTTCATCCAATGCCAAATGTGGGATTCTCAATGGGGAAACACTGGCACTGGGTGAACTGAGCTCAGGCTGCTAAATTTCTCTGAAACCACTGTGTTGCTCTTATAAACTGCTTAAAAGTCAGGTTGCCTTCCAGGCTCTTGAGTTTTAGTTACAGCTAACTGAAGATTCAGACAGGGATTTAATCTGCGCTATTAAGCTTTTCTCTTTGCAGGTGGCAGAAACATAACATTGACATGTTATATAACAGAGTGAAGAGAAAGGAGGAGTACACAGTAACTGTATCTGAATATTTTCCAGATATTGCAAAGAAAACTCAAGGAGGGCGGCTTAGGTTTGGATGTTTGTAGAATGGAACAAGAAATCAAAGTCAACGTTTTGATTTGTTCCCAAACTGGTTTTCTAGGATACTAAGTTCCTAGTTTGGATTTAAAGACAAAACAAAACAAACAACAACAGCTGAAAAGCAGCTGTAAAGCTTCTGCTAAGTTGACTTTTTGTTCACAATCCTTTAGGGTTCTTTTTGTTTTCACAGACACATTGAAATGTGCTTTTTCTTTTGCTTATTTTTAGTGTTTACCTTTATAATGAATTGCTGTGGAGAATTATGGCATGAATGGTCATGAAGAGTCTTATATTATTCTACATTAATAGACTTAATTGCATATAATGAATATATGAAATTATTTTTTTTCCCAATGAAATAACAGAAGAACGCTAGGTTTTGTCAGATCAAATTACTATTGTTGGGGGGCTTTTTTAGTCCTCCCCTTATCTTTTCCTCCCCCAGCTCCACCAGTGAAGTTAGTAGTTCAGTCCTAGTGCATTTTTACCAAGGGTAGAGATACACCCATTAACTAGCATGGAAATTAGAACAGGCCCTCCTCCTCCCTAACTGATACAAACTGATGGAAGGAGAGGGATATTCTTGAAAAGAGTGCCATTGCATACAGATAGCAAAACTTTTTTTTTTCTTAATAAAATTGAGATCTGAAATTATAAAGATTTCTATAGGTTATATAGCTCAGTAAGGAAGAAAGTCATTTATTTGACATGTTTTGGTCTTGATTAAAAGAATCAGTGATCACTGTCTGTATGGAAAAGTTGTTCATTCATTGTGTCTGAGCACAAATGGAATAACTCTTGGAAATTACACAAAATCATTTTTGTGAGCCATATTTTACCATGTCAGAGTTCAGTATTTGTATTGATTTGCTTAGGGATGCCTATTGCAGAAGATTCTATTTTATAAGCAGTTAGACAGATTGCATTTAATGGGAAGAATGTGTATCATGGATTAAATATGTGCTCAGAAAATAGGAAACTGCTAGTTTTTGTATCTCATAAAAATGGTAATGCAACAATTAGCAGGGTCATATTATAAAGCACAGACTTTACTCTAGCTTAATGGATCTAGGGATATGCATTCATCAGCAAGGATGGATTTAGCATAAAACGACATGTAAATGAATTGATGACTGATCATAAATTAATTTTAGTGCTGAAGAAGTAATAGAGACACAGCAAGATGCCACTTTATCATAGTATTTTACAGCTCAGCAACATTTGAGCAACTACTTAATGTTTTGTGTGCATTTCTTTTCTAACAGCTTGAATAAATTTGAGAATTTTTTGTGCCTTTCAGCAATGTGGAAACCAAATAATCTAAAAAGATTGAAAATGCAAACACAAATAAATTTGGCTAAGTGGCATAAATTCATTTTTCATTAAATGGTTATGAAGGACATTAATTATGGTTGAACCTCTGAAGTGCCAAATATGTATTTGTGTTTTGACTCCATTTATTTAGAATTTCCTGTCCCCACATAAAAATTTTAAAATAATAATGGTTTATTTTAGTTGTATACATTTAATATTTGGGACATTTCTGGGGAAGTATAATGTAAAGTATAAGTCGAAGCTGAATTTTTGAAGTATGATCACATTTATTCTGCATTCAGGAGTTTCTATTATTCATGTTTATTCTAATGGTACAATGACTGTTATTTCATCATTTCCACTAAAATTACTGGTCATTCCTTGTTTATAATCATGACTAAAGAGGTCAATACCTTTCTCCTATACACAGGCTAGAGGAATTCTGTAACCAATTTCAGCTGGAGTAGCATCAGCCCCCGGGGACTTCATCCACACCTCACAAACCTGATCAGTCTGGTCCTGTTCCATCAAAAAACCTGCAGAGGAATAGGGACTTACTTAACATTAGCATGCGCTTAATGGTCTTATAAAGGAAAGCACATAAGCATGCCCATACAAGTCCCAGTAACATCGGTTGTTAACTTCAAGCGTGCATGTAGAGTTTTGTGTATGCAGAAGAATAGCAAATGGAATTTTCAGAAATGTTAGGTTTGTTGTGAGCAGCTTTTATTTCACAAGTGCATTAGATTTTTTTAATTTTTTTTTTAATTTTTTTTTCTAAAGTAAAGCAAGAATACACCTTGCAAAGAAAAATAGTTTTTATTGTAGGCAAAATGCCACTAAAAGCTGTAGTGTGCAGCCTACAAGAAGCTAGCACCTCAAGTCCCCCTACCTTTCCCTGAGAGCAAAGAAGCTTTCTGTTTGCGTTAGCACCAAGAGATATTTTATGGAGCAAGAAAACAGAGTTCAACTTTTCACAGAGTTGATTTTGTTCCACATAAAGCATTTACTGCTGCTGTCAGCGAGAGTAAAATTTACAGTTGCCAGAAAGCGTAAAAACTCAAATGTGGTCTTGGAGAACACATAGTGAGTTGCATGTAAAGGAGACACTAAAAGCCTATTTCATTCCATTTGCAAATGCACAGTTGATCTGAAAGGGATGTCAGCATCTCTTATCCTGCCTTTATTCAGAGAGAAACAAAAGCACATCTGATTTGGGAAAACAAGAGGCCGGTGGACGCCATTAGAGAAGGCATCCCCATGTGCACAAGGTGAACGCAGCTACGTGGTGGCCTGAGGGGCCTGGGCTGGGCTGCAGCAGGCCTGTGCCAGCTGGGCCATGTCCACACCCCTGGAGGGCAAACATGGGCAGAGTGAATGAGTGGAAATAACAAGAAGTTACCAGGTTAGCTGCCCAGTCACACACAGCTGTGGATGATGACAGCTTGCTGACTTGAGCAGTTACGAAGAGCTTTGCTTCAGCTTGCAGTCTGCAGGTGGCCCAGCAACCAGAAGTCGTGTCATCATTTGCTTTAGTTGTCAGCTGCATTGACGTCCTCACCCAGTATAGCTCACGTCCATGCCAGAATTGAGCCGTTCTTCCAGCCTGACAGGCACTGCCTCCTCATGCAGCTGATGGAGGCGAGGCGAAGGGAAAGTGACCCATGGGCAGAGCGCCTGTTGGTGTTCACTGACCATGGGAGTGCAGAGGAGGTCAGGAACAGGGCTTGTCTAGAGAGTTCGCCTGAAAAATTGGCAGTCTGAGGACAACGCTCTACGGATAATTAACATTTTGGTGTTGTTAAGAAAACCCAGCATGGCTGTGAGTATGTAAAGAGAGAGATGTATGCACACACGTTGGACAGAGCATTATGGACGCTTGCAGATTTTAAGTATATTTCATACTTAAAATGTGAACTCTTTTTTCAGCTGGATTGAGCCCTTCTAAAAGCAGACGAAAAATAGCAACTGCTCCTAGATACACCTTAAAAGTGTCCCATCCAAATGATCACATGTATTATATATTATGCAACAGCTCAGTGGCTGGTTAGCAAATGGACAAAGCAATGTAAGCAAATGGAAATTCAACCTTAATTACCTTTAAAAATTCCTCCAGTATGTTAGAAACCTATGTATATTCATGCATACTCTATTCAATATGTATTTCCATATGCATCTACATAGAGAGTAGAATCATATAAAACCCTTGGGCCCTGAAACTAACAAAATACATCATACATTTTCAGCACCTGAATATCTTTGATATCTGTAGGTCTAATCATATTTTATGTTTCAGCTTGTGCTTACATATTTTGCAGGATGTGTTGATAAGCAATTGTTTGAAAATGTCCTCAGCTATAGCATTTCATTTTCTTATATCTGCATGAAGTGTTTTATCTCTAGTATCTCTTTTCATACACAATCAGAAACTCTTACTAAGACTTTTTACTCTCCATTCTCTATGATGTTCTGTCACACTTTGAATGCTAGTTCAGAAACTGTCTTCTCAGAGGAAATTCAGTTTTAGCCTTCCCTTGCTGTTATCTAGGCTTCCTTACATCTGTGTGCATCAGGTCGAGTCTGTTTGGAAAATAACAATTTTTTTGTGTGCTCTTGGCAAGCAGAATCACACCCTGTCACTCTTTGTTGCACTTAACACACTTTCTGCCTGTCAGACCTCCATAGACCTCTTCAGTTTATTTTCTTGTATCTTAGGAGTGTATGGACTTACGTCATTGTAGCCCACCACTTTGCTGACATTAAAAGATTCAGTCACTGCCACATCACAAAATAATCCATTGTTCTAAGGCTGTTTGATGCAGCATGCTACAGACTAAATTTCAGTATTCATTTATTGTACTCATTTCTTATTTTTTCAGTATATTTTATATCTTACATAATGTATGTAGTTATATATATATAGTTATTTAGCCTATCAGTTTGGTTCTAATAAGTGGGTCAGCATTGATTTACTAGTTAACGATTTCAAACAAAATAATAATTTCTTGGACAAATATTTCTTGGACAGGGCTTTAAAGAACATGACTTATACTGCTGTCCATCTTATGTATATTCACATAAATTCACCTGTGCTTACTGAATAGTAAAGTCAAGGCCATTAAGTATCTTTCCACGTGTTGTCATATTTTGGAAAACTGGTTCTCTGCAGATCCTCATTGGTTCACTGGGATTTTTCTCAACATATGTACGCCACTTTTTAAAAAGCAGCCTCCAGGTATTATAAGATGAAGAGGAACCTGTGCCATCTCAGAGCAATAATACTCTATGTGTACATGGTGCCATGCAATGCCATGTGGTGACTTAGGTCCCAAAACCAGTCTGGTAGCTTTGTACTTTAACTGGATTTGGTAACTAATAAGTGTGGCTGCCCTCTTCCTGGAGCAAAGCCAGGTATTTGGTGCTAGCTGCATATTCTTTGCCTCATTTTCCACTGCACATTGTAGAATTACCCAGTGATATTTATGCATGATTTTCAGAAGTACAAAACATCATCAACTCCACCTGTAACCTCAAAAGAAACAGAATTTCAGTACTTCCAGAAAACTTGAACTCAGTGATGGCTTTGGAAAATACATATTGTGCTGTTGATAGGTCCTTTGTGCACTGAAAAAAATAAAAGAATATAAGTGAAGAGTAAAATATGATTCCTTCCCTCAGTGTTTTGCTCTTCACATTTTAATTACGTCAAGATTTCTATATTCCTTTTTTTTTTTTTTTTCCCACTGGTATCTGGTTTTCTGGCTCCATTTTTATGATGTTGTTATCACTTTCCTCTCCTGCAGTGGTGGTAGTCTATAACTAGAAGGTATGGCTCACTGAGTGACTCAGTATTCATTTTGACTGTGTATTTGCTCTGCTCTTGAATGTCTATTTCTAACCTGTTAAAAAGGAAATTTTAATCCTCCAGAATGAACTGCCTTACATCAGTTTTGCTTGGGCCATTAAGATTGCTCATCTATTTTAAGGTTTGTTTGAGAAACTGATGTAATGCTGGTCTTGTTCAGGATAGCTTTTGAAGCCGATGTCTGACTTCAGCCATATCTGCTGAGACATACACTTGTGCTGTCCTAAATTAAGACTTCATTTTGCAAATACTGAACTAGATGCTGCTGTAAAATAAATCAAGTTTAAAAAAAAAAAAAGTATTAATTTCAGTCTCAGGGAAAATATATTAACTTTCAAAAAAAATGTTTATGGAACCTTCATGCTTGTAGAGGGTATGTATCATTTTGTTTACAGGATGGAGCAAGCTATGAATGGGATCCCATTCAGTTTTGATAGTGCTCTTTTAAATCAAGTTGTGTCAAATAAACATTGGGTTTCCTGTTGAGAAAGGACATATTAAGTGGGTCTTTAACCATTAAATGAATACTGCTCTTTTGTACAAAGCATTGTCAAAGTAACTTTGAGTTTCCTGTTGAGAAAAGACATATTAAGTCAGTCTATAAGCTTTAGATGATCAAAAAAATATCAAATGTGTACAACTCACTAGACCCCTACATTTGTTTTTAGGTTCAATGGTAAATGGATGGGGTTCTGCGTCTGATGAGGACCGTAACTTTTCTAGTCATAGATCTAGTGTAGGTAGCTCCTCAGATGACTCGATCTTTACCAACGGCAGTTTTGCACAAGCACTGGTTGCAGCAGCAGATAAAGCTGGTTTTAGGCTGGATGGAACCAGCCTGACAAGAACAGGTTTGTAGACTCAAAATTGATGCTTTCTGCATGAAGGGTGTCTCTGCCTGTTCTTCTCTTCTTTTCAGTGAACCTGCGTTTCACTTCACGTTTGTCTAACATGCATGTAGTAAGGTGGATGGAGATATTTTTATCAGTATATTTTAAATGAAATCTTACATTATGTTTCATTTTAGTCACTTGAAGAAATGAATAGCACAAACTTCTAATCAGCACTTCTAGTCTGCTGCTATTTCTCTTTATGCTGACTCCTCTATAGATTTACTGACATGTGCTCTGTTTAATATTTCGGTGAAGAGATCACTAATTCTGTGATGCAGTCTTTGATGATTTCATTTCTGCAATGTCTCCTCACAATCATTTACATTTTCAATGATGAAAATCACATTTAAACTGTTATCTCTATCCCTGCTTTTCTGTTGCCTTTTCCTGCAAAAAAATGTATTTTTCTGTGAAGTTTTTCTAAGCATGGGGGTGGAATGGTGTGCTTTTATTATTAACAATATGAACTGTTTAAAAGTATTTTCAATCAGCTGGCTTTAAAAAATATTTAATTCAATAAGTTATTATATTTTGATTAAATTTAACTTTAATTATGCCAACTGAATTAGCCAAGTTAAATGTAACAGAAGTAAAGTGACTACTACTTTTGAAAACAACCAATCTTATCTTCTAGAATGAATGAATGAAGAGTAAATATAATTTTGTTCATAGTTTTAAATCTCCTTGTTTTGTTTTTAGGAAAAACAAACATGCAAAAAACCTTACTTTTAAATATTTGGTACAAAGAATATGTTTGCATTTGCTCAGTCATACTGAAATAGCAAAAATACCAAATTATTTAAATCCAAAGAACCTAATAGCAAATATGAATTTGGGTCATATCTTTTGTTACACTTTCTCTTCCTATTCCTACCCACAGTTCCCGTAATATTCCTATCATTTTAAAATTTGTATTATTTGTCTTGTATAAAGTCTATCCTTCAGTAAAATATGTGCATTCAGGATAAATGTCTCCAAATGTTAGGGATGATAACTGCTGGCTTTCTGCATACAATGACTTCATGACAAACACTGCCTTTTAGGAATGAAGAAAAGAATCTACAGTCCTATGCCAACAACAAACTACAGGGTGAAATTCCAGCTTTTTTAAAATCATTGAGACCTTTCCCATTGAGTTTGGTTAGACATAATCATCCTTAAAAGATGGCTATTTTACTGATAAAAATAGTTAAACACCTCATTTACTTCTTAGATTAGTGAGACATTCACTGAGTAAATTTCTCGTGTCATTTAAATAAAAAGAAAGGAAAAGCTGCTGTAGGTCTTCAGCCATCTACTATGGGCAAATGGGGCCAAACAATAACTTAAAATTATAGTGTTTTGCTTGAAGAGTCTCCTAAACAGTTTTGAATGAAAGGAGCAAATCCTTCCCGACCTTTTCATTTTTGTGTTCTTTATGGTCTCGACAAAAATAATGCAGAGATTCACCCCAATTTAATGCCACTTGTTTCAGTCCCTCTGAGAAGTACAGTTTCCACCACAAACATGCACATAACAAAAATATATGGGCACACAAACACAGAGACCCTTTTAAAGATGATTTCTTATCATAGCTATGTAAATGCAATATACAAGAATAGGATGAGAGCTCTCCTGTCAGTTATATTTTCTTAGCTTAATTAGGTCACAAATGCACTCAAACTGAGCACTTACATGTAACTTCATGGATAGATTATTAGAGTTTGGGGTAAAAAAAATATCCAACTGTTGTGGCTGCCTTTTTATTCTCTTAATGATCCAGAGGCGAAAGTGAAACAGAAAGCACCTGTAAGGAAACAGCCCTCCCCTTTTTTCCCCCACAAAAACATCAGCAAATGGAAACAACTCCGCAAGGCTTACTGTAGTTTCATTACGATATGATACCTCCCAGAGTAGTGTGATCAATCAGACCTGCCTATTATGGATCTGCTGTACCACAGTAAATCCCTCGTAGTGCAAAATGGTGTTTTGTAGTGGAGAAGCAGCAGAATTATTTCTGTTCCCTGCTCTGGAGGAAAACTGAAGCTCCTGACTCTTTACTCCTTTGCAGTTGGGACAGTTATTTTCTTCCCTTCAGAACAGCTGTGAAATATTCTCACTGGTGTGAAAGGAGAAGTCCAACTTGATAGCCTCACGTAGGTGTGTTTGATTGCCAAGCATAAAAGGCTTTGGTAAATCCAGGCACAAGGCATCTCTCCTGCAAGACACTTTGATTCCATTTTCCAGAAACCACTATGTGATTTGCCAATGTAGTTCAGCCAGTTTTCCTTTTAACACCCATGGGAAATTAAATCAAGAAGTAGTGGATTCATCCTTGTCTTCATTTGCACACACTAAATCTGCTATAGAATCTGACACTGCTCAGCAGTTCTTTCTGGAATGGCTGCATACAAAAATAAAATGCTGTAATCAGATATTAGGTGCATTGAAAGATGTGTTTTGGGAGCCCTCACACAATTTGTATTTGACCTATGTCTGATTTAGGTCAGTGCTATTTATTTTCCTTCATTTTCATGGAGGGATAAAAGAGAGAGTTTTTAGTGTATATATTTTTTCCAACCCAACTTTCTGAATTAATAATCACATTTCTTTACTCAATAGAGTAAGTGTGAAGGTTCTTCATCCAGCACTGACTAGTGCTTGGATGTTCCAAGTTTATTTTTACAAAACATCTGTGTAGCGTAATGTGAGCTAGGATGGAATTTCAGGCTTAAATCCGAATTTCTTTACATTAGTGGCCTTTTTTTTTTTTTTTTTTTGTATTTTTAAACAAGATCTTTGATATTTTGTCTGTGTTCGTCTACTCTTTTATCCTTATCTATGAAACAAGGGCTTGATCACTTGTCTTTGTCTGGCTGCAGCTGTGCCAGCTATAGAGGTTGGTGTTTCCAGCCTTCAGCCCAAATGCTTATTACTGCTTTCTCCCATCTCCAGAATTAGCTGCTTAGGTGGGCATTCTGCAACCCATTTCAGTTTAAATGAGCCAGGTTATCAAAGGCATACTGTTCATATTCTTTAAGTTCAATTTGCCTTTTTTTTTTTTTTTTGGCAGAGAAGAGTTATGAGAAGTCCACGTGAATGGTTCAAATGTGGTAACCTCTGGTAGCTGGCAGTGACATGCAGCTGGGAGGCAAGCCAGCCTAAAAGCAGGGTCCTCCTAAGGGTGCACATCAATCAGAAGATAATGGATCAGGCCTTAGGTAGTCAGAAAAAAACTGAAGTCAAATACAGAGGTGTTATTCTAACATGGACTTATTAATGCTAAGTAGCATGTTAGACTATGGCTACATTTTTCGCTTTGCCCTCTTTTTGCAGTGAGAATATTTAAAATAGTGTAGTAGGTAGCATTTTACTCCTGATTAGGCTTATCTAAACCCAGTTGTATGTGGTGGCATGCTGGAAGTAAGCATGTCTGTTACAATGCATGAAGAACAGTGTGGTACTCAAGCATGCCTCTTCCAGAATTTTGGCTCTTTTAATTTTTTTATGAAAAAATGTAACTCTCAGGAGGGTAGGCTCTGGTCTAAGTTAACTAGAAGATAAAGCAGCTTCGTGCTAGCTTAGGAACAGTTGATCAGAAAAACAACAAACAGCTATTTTGTCACTTTCCACCAAATCTCAGAGCATTCGGGCCTACGCTTGCACTGACAGAGCAGAAGTTCTGACTGGTTTATAAGCTTTCCCCTGCAGAGGAGGTTAAAGAAAGTAATAATTTTATATACAAGTTCTAAACAAATTAAAGCGTTAACAGCACTGAGATGCTGGTAAGGACAACATAGCGAGAGAAAAAAAAAAAAAAGGAAAGAAATTAAAAGTCAGTGATATTTAGTTTTCTCAAATATTAAGTAATGAACAAGCCTAGCTAAGTTAACTGAATAAAAATATCAAAATAAGAAGCGGAGTAAATGAACTATGCTCCTGCAGTTTCTGCTGTGATGACCTACTCCATAGAACAGCATCAAAGATGGTTTTAAAAGAGAAATCATGTAGCTTGTTTAGTCTATATATAAAAAATATCTGAGGAATAAATGCATTCAGAATACATTGTATTTAAACACATAAAATACTGAAAATGAACAGGAAAATTTTACCTTTTAAATTCCATCTTTATTTCTCGAGAGAAGAGAGCCCTTAAGTATACAAAGCTGCACTGCTACATAGCTTGCAAAACCAGTAATGTTTATCTCACTGGAGTTACTCCAGATATACCACGCACGTGGGAGCCCCTAAAATGAGAATCTGGCTCAGCAAATGTGAAGGTGGAAGGCAGGAGGAGATAAATTTGATGTGATTGCAGAACTGTTTTCCTTCCCTGCTGAAGGCTGAGGAGTTGTTATGACACATCTGTTCTGAACGCAGAGCAGGTAGGAGTTACATGGCATGCTGTAGTTTTAGCACAACAGATGGAATGACTTTAATTATAAAAGTAAAGACAAAAGAATGCCAAGTTTCTCACTTTGCTTGTGGTGTAGCTTAAGCAGTTGTCATCAGCGGGTACCTCGTGGGGACACTTGCTTGCCTCTGAGAGTTAGACCCTATTTAATGTTTCATAACAGACATTAATAGAACAGCCTGTTTCAAGTCAATAATATTTTTTTTTCATCTGTTTTCTCTTTTTCTAGGCAAAGCGTACCCTTCCTCTCAGAGACCTCGGCCAAGCAGTCCTTTTTCTACTGACAGCAACACCAGTGGAGCTGTCACTCAGAGGCCGAGGCCCACTAAAAAACACAAGGGAGGCCGGTTGGACCAACCCCCCTTGCCTCATCGTAGGGAGGGAATAACAGACGGTAAGTGTGGTGGTGGGGAACCCCTGGTGATGGGCTGCAACAAGCAGGTGTGCAGAATGTGGGAGCGTAAAGCTCTCTTTTAAGGCATGTCCGTTACCGTGAATTACTTGTTTGGTGAAATGGGGTCCCCAGCTTGTCGTGTTGGCAGTATTGCTGGACTAGCAGTGTGGAGCCTGGTTAAGTGGCTTTTCAATGAGCTTTTCTTTGTTTCAGCTCTGAACTAGTCAGCATCTCTAAGTTTTTTTTCAATATAAATCTTACGAAAAAATGACTGTGTTTTATATGGGTTGACATTAAAACATGACCCATGGGTAATTTCACATTAAATCTAAGTAGCCACCACCAGCACTAGCAGCAGATAGTGAATTCCTAAGAAGAAACGTGCAGCCAGTCCACAGTACTCTATTTGGTTTGTGCTGTTTTTTACAGCCACCCACAGCAATAGTAATACATGCCACACTTGCATGTGAGGCATGATTCTGCCTCACATCTTGTCTGTCCTGCTTCATTCCTGAAATTCACTGACATCAGTGACTTTGTCTTCCTCTTTGACATCTGCATTTCTCTCCAACCACCGCTTTCCATCTAGAAATTTCAGGTGTGTCTGCTCTGCTCTTCTAATCACTATCAGCTCAGCTTTCCATTATCTTTGTCTACCCCATCTTGAGTTTGGCAAAAGATGCAGTTGCTGTCTGTTACTCTTTGAGGAGGGCTGGATAGGAAGGTGGCCAGCTGGCTACCTCCTCCTCTTCTCTTCTGATCCGACTGGTCACTGTAAGTCTTGAAATGATCAGAGGGGACAAGCAGGCAAATGGAAAAACGGTGTTAAAGGAGCCACCAAGGATAACTGTAATGCCAAGCAGATGGGGACGTGATCATGTTCCTCATGCTGACCTCTCTTGCAGCGTTCAGGGCAGGGCGATTGTGAGAGCTCAACCGTTCCACCTGCCTCAGTGGCACTCCTGACACTGGCTTGACCATGGAAGCTGGTGTGATGCCAGTGAGTCATTCTCCTATTTTTTAGTACACCTTGACAATCTTCCAGCATATGTGGAAGGTGTAAAAAAAAAAAAAAAAAACAACTTTAGATTTTAGAATAAAAGTCCTCTGTATTCTAGTAAACATTGCTTGAGAATCCCTTCATGATCTTCTTCTGTCAGGTAGCATGTAATAAATAGATTTGATAGGGAGTATATTTAGTATGGTTTATTTATTATGTATTTATTACTCTAGGTGATATATTAACAGTATGCAAGCTGGACTGTGGCCATTAAAACCACCACAGCTCTCCTCTCAGCCATGTTTGTCAGGTGTACAGATAAAGTTTTGCAATGTGTTCTGACAGATTCCCTGTTTGACAGACCAAAGAGGTGGAAAACAGGTTCCAGAAGTGAAAGTCTTTACCAGAAAGGTTATCATTATATCTCAAGTTCTGAGACTCACTCTTCCTACCATATAATTTGAGGAAAGAACTCAAAATAGCTTAGACCCTACTCGTATGGTTTTGCATTGATTTAAACATTAATGCCCTCCACTTCTGGATATATTCCAGAAGCCTCCATGCTACACAGATCTATTAAATAGATGTGTCTAGGAGAAGAGTCAGTAGAAATTCTGGGTGTTGCTTTTGGTGTTGGCAATACTCTTTCTGTGAATATATTAATTCAACCCTTCTGTGTGGCATATCCTGTCATGCTGAACTATGAACCTTTTGGGCCATAAATTGTGCATACATGTGTGTTTGTAATGCACTAAGTGTGCTGGGACTTTAATCTTTTTTTCTTTTGAGTACTATTACTATAGGAATATTTATCAATAAGGTGATTATCAGAAGACTAATGGGAATCTGACTCAGGTCATAAGGCAGAAGTGTGACTCCTCAGGGAGTGACTCCATCATAAAATCTGACATTGTTTTAAATTGGTGAAAGAGAATGGATTTTAAGATTTATTTAAAGAGAGGAATCTTCTATAGTCTTTGATTTATGCTTTATAAAGCATTAATCTTAGTGGAGTTTCTTTAGTATATTTGAGTCAGATCACCAGTGTTATACCCTTATCCTCAACAATCAACCACTCAGGCATAGGCAGTAACAGTAACAACTTTTGTACACTGGTAGCATAAAATTTGTCTGTTATAAACCTAATTCAAATGCTTACTGTATGTACTAAAAATGAGTAATATACTAAAATCATAGAGCATCCTTTCTCATTCTCTCTTACCACAGAAACAAACAAACACAAATTGTACTCTTTTTCCATCTCAAGTGTTACTGAATATGAGTCATTAAAGTGTAAAGGCAAGTCTGAGTCATAGCTAAATTTGCAAAAGAACATTTGTCAATTAATGAAGCTAAAGATTACTGCTGCCACCTGTATATATGTAAACAAATTAAATTTAGGAACCTCTGGTATACAGAAATTAAAAATGGGAACTAGGTGCTTTGTGTAGAATATTGCAATGTAGTTAACAAAGATATGCAATACTACTGTTCTTAAGCTGCTGTTAGAAAAAAACAAGTGACAGATCCAGCAATTCTGAGCTCGAATTCAGGCCAGTTTATTCAGCCTGGGCCTTCCTGATTTTAGTGGGAAGCATCACTATAAGTTTTCTCTTGGTTTTGAGATGTCTCCAGTCCATTCCCTTATTACTGCTTCCCCTTGGATTTCTCACATGAGAACACACTTGGTTTGTCAGTCTTATTCAAGTTCCCAAGCTGGATGAGTCTTAGCATCCTGTGTTTAGGCTCATCACATATTGGATATGTCATTTTAAATTTCCATTTCAAGTAAGCTCCAGCTATGTCCTTTCTCTGCCCTTTCTAGTACACTTCCTGAGCACTTCTTCCTTGTTAACTGTAACCATGTGGGATAGTGCAAAAGACCTATGGAACTGTAATGTTTAATGTGTACCACACAGATCCCAGATGTTGTAAGCATATGAGGATACAGCTTCATGCTTACTTTTGACACCAATCCATACAAATCTCCTAAAAGCCTCTTTCTTAATTTCCTTCAGTCTAAAGTCAGAATCCTCTGGAGACTAACTCTAGATTGAATCATTATATTTGTCCTCCTGTACAACTTGGTTTTTAACTTCCCTATCCTAAAAGACTGTGGAGACAACAGAAAATCCACAGAGGAAGTTAAAAGCTCTACCTTAGTTGAACATGGTGGTTTTTTTTTGTTTTTTTGTTTTTTTTTTTTAAAGAGGACTAATAGAGGACATGTAGTTATGGATTAAAATGGAGGACTGTGGCTTAAGATTCCTATTAACTTTCCCACTGTCTTGCTATTGTGTATTACAGATCAATTTTTGCTAAGGCATGCTGTAGAGAAATTGCTTACCTACTGATGCTAGAAAGTGGTTCAGAGACTTATTAAATGTAGCAGTAATTATCACCCCTAGGAAAACAAATGACTAGCACAGATAGAAAGAGATGTCCTTATACTTCTTGGTTTTATAACTTGTTTTTCTTTTTTAGTTAATAATGAGAGGTTGAGCCTAAGCTTGACTGGTGCCTGAATCATTTGGCCAATGTTCTGACTTCTAAAGGAAGGCTGAAGTAATCCCAAGCCAAACATCCATCTGCCTCTGATAAGGCACTCTGATGTCCTACAGCTTCTTAGTCACAATCCTTTCTTTACTAAATCAATAAGACTATCTCTGCCCCCTTCCCCCTCACCCCTCCCTTCCTCAATACACTTATAAAATTGCCTTGCAAGTCTGTTAATCCTGCCATTAGAAGCTACAAGTGGAAGTTTGCATGGCATCCCACTAGCCTAGGAAGTTACTAGCTCAATATGGATTTTGAGGTATTTTACCTGGCACCTGGAAGATAAATGTCTTGTAAATGGAAGTGAAGTGACAATCAGTGACATTTATCTTTACTGAAAATCCTCCTGAAGTCCCTAATTTTCTACATACAAATCTTTTCTAGAATGATTGACATTATGGAATGAGTTTGCTTGCCTCTCTGTGGTAATAAGTCTGCCTGTTAGGTACTGAGAGGACTAAGTCATCTGATCTCTGTTACCCTTTAGTAGCAGCTGAAATCCCAGTCATTAGCCATCATGTATGTACAGACTTACAAGTGTGTGCTGAGACATATAGATGTCTTTTGCTGGGAAGAGAGAGGAGAGGTAGGGAAAGGCAAGACTTCTCTGTGGCATTGGAGGAAGAAAGTCATGATTCTAGACGCATGGGGTCTTTATATATGCCCTGACAAGATAACAGCATATTTGTTAACTTTACCTAAGACAGATCTGCAGCATAAGACTTGAGTTGTGGAACAAATCAAAAGGACACATTGCCACATGGAGCTCTCTTCCAGCTTCTTTTATTAAAAAGGAAGGGTAGGTGTTAATGTGACAATCAACCTCAGTAAAAAGGTGAAAAAGCAAATGGTTTAGTCAGGTGATGGTTGGCTAGAATTAGTAACCTCCTTTACAGATCTTCTCAGACATATCTAGCATAGTTCAGTAAGCCTGTACTCAGGCTGGAGACAGCTTATATGTGTGCAGTTCTGGGCACCACAGTACAAGAAGGACATTAAACTGTTGGAGAGTGTCCAGAGGAGGGCGACAAAGATGGTGAAGGGCCTAGAGGGGAAGACATATGAGGAGCGGCTGAGGGCACTGGGCCTGTTCAGCCTGGAGAAGAAGAGGCTGAGGGGAGACCTCATCGCAGTCTACAACTTCCTCGCGAAGGGGAGTGGAGAGGCAGGTGACCTATTCACTGTAAACACCAGTGATAGGACCCGCAGGAATGGTGTTAAGCTGAGGCAGGGGAAGTTTAGGCTGGACATCAGGAAGAGGTTCTTCACCGAGAGGGTGGTCACACACTGGAACAGGCTCCCCAGGGAAGTGGTCACTGCACCAAGCCTGTCTGAATTTAAGAAGCAATTGGACTGTGCACTTAGTCACATGGTCTAAACTTTGGGCAGACCTGTGCGGTGCCAGGAGTTGGACTTGATGATCCTTATGGGTCCCTTCCAACTCGGGATATTCTATGATTCTGTGATTCTATATTAATTCTGTAGTACCTGTAATCCTTCTAGAATTGTGTGAAGCTTCATCAGAAAATAATTTTATTTTATTTTTTTTTTTAATTTCAGCTACCTCAGCCACAGGTCTAAAATGCCCAAAGAGCTTTACAAACATGGTTTTTCATTTTATTTCTATTCATCGAACAAATATTATGCCCATTTTGTGGATACGTAAAAGCAAGAGTCAGGTTAACAGCAAATCAACAGCATAATCCTACTGTAATTCCAGGAGTAACAGCTAGCTCTAGAACATGCAGGACAGTTCAAGTACAGCCTTTCCTTCTTAGTATCTAATTAATAACAACTATTAGATTGCAATTGCTGAAGAAAGGTACTGTATGTTAAGTTTAATAATGCAATAATTTCAACTTTTTTTTTTTTTTTGGTAGTGATACTACTATTTAAAAATTTTGTTTATATTAAACTAAATATTTTATCTTGGAAAATTGCATTGTCCAGTGACATGTTATGCTTATTGGATTCAATACATCTCCATTGTGTGGGAAAGGAATTTGCAGGGAGCTTTGTGCTGTTTCACACGTCTCTGAGTTAGAGATAATGAGGAAAACAGCGGTAGAACCAAAAACTTGAGCAAGGTCGAGATAAAGTAAATTGGCTACAGTGTTAAAGATGAGCTTTGGGCAGTGGCCAATTGCTGGCTGGCTCAAGGCCCGTGTCTGAGGGTCTCTAACCAATTGTAAGACAGATTCAGGCACGTGGACAGCGCGTGAGGCTACGGGGAAAGTACATGTAGTAGTGAAAAAGGGCAATAAGGGACTCCTGTTCAAGAGCCATCAGGAGTCCGTGTCTTGCATCCTTTCACCATTGCTTATACATCACAACTTCAGTAATATCTATTTCAGATTGCATAAGCAGATGCCAGTTGTTCTGTACATTAACTGGTTATGATTGCAATAAAATCAGTTATAAGAAATACCATTTTGGAAGCCAACACTATAAGCAATTTTAACATTGGCAAGCTCCCATACTCTCCCGCTTCCACCTACATTAACTCAAGCATAGTCATTGTCATGAAAGGTCACATCTATATTCATAACTAAAAATTTCTCAAATAAATTAGATCTGCAAATAAAGAATACACCAAGCTGGCTAGCAGATTGTTATAAGACCATTCTAGCCAGAAGATAGATATCTTAATCTGGGATATAACACTTCAGCTCTTAACAAATATACAGAAGCAACGTCGGATACAACTTCTTTCTCTTTTAGACACAAATAACCCACACATCTGCACTCAGCAACTTTGGAAGCATTTGTGCCCTATATGTAGGAGACAGAAATATTACCTCTAACAGCAAGGACATGAAGCTTCATATAAAGCTGAAATAGAGGCTCCAAAATGAATTAGCTTCAAAGGCCTCCTCAACAATATATAAAATGAGTTTAAGTCTCACTAGGATTATGAAAATCAGCCCTTTCTGCAAGTAAAGGAGAGACTTACTCTTCCATGCCTTTTGAATTCCTTGATGAACCTTCACAACATGAATGTACAAAATACTAGAAAGTGAGGTGTAACCATACCTAGTGTAAACTAACATAGATTTAGTGAAGTTAGTGAGGCTGCATGGATTTACTTGGCTTATGCATTAACCAAAACGATAATTAAACAACTATTCTAAATATAAAACAGGTAGCTTATATGGGAGAGTATACTAAATGTTCTTTTTTTTGTTTGTTTGTTTTTAATAATCTAAAGATTTTCTGAACTCTTACTAGTCTATCATATGGTTTACGTGAAAGTCTTACATTTAGAATTGCCATTATCCAGATTCTATAATTAACTTGGGTCATGAACTAAAAACACAGTGTAGTTTTGCCTCTGCAAATGTGATTAGAAGCTCCATCATCAATTCTACAAGCATCTTAGTCATAAACTTGAAAAAGATAAGTTGATAGAGAGACCAGGCAGGTGTCTTTCACATTTCAACTGAAATTGTGTTTTGATTGGTTATATTTGCAAGACTGGTAAGCTTAGGAGTGGTCATACTCTTGTCTGTGAAGACTATAGCTTTTGAGAGAACTTTGAAATCGTACTTGAATAAAACGTTCACTCATTGCTTGTTCCATTTGCACATGCATTTACCAGAGACACGTTGACGCATTTTCAATGACAATAGGCTTTGTGAATATTTTTTTCCCAAGATTTTGTGGAATTTTTTGCATCTTGACAAAGTAGCATATTTAGATTTTGAGTGTAAACCTCAAGCTGAAAAAGAAACCCCCAAAAAAGGGGGTGATGAAGCAAGCCTCCCAGTATGATGGGGGAAAATTACTCTGTCAACTGGCACAGATCTGGTTCTTACAGTTTTTCTTTCTTAGTTGCTTGTTGTTACTCAAAGAGCCAGATGGAGTATACCCCATGGAAAATAAATATCATTCTTAGAAACGTAAGTCAGGGCTCAGAGTCTATTGATTATTATGGATGTTAGAAAGAGCTAGCAACACAGTAACCTGTGGTAGAAAACTAGTGGAAAGTAAGCAGCCATTTTTGATTAACATGAAATTTTCTCTTTCTAAAATCAGCAGATTCGTACCATTTGTGAGGGATTTCTTTTGTTTGTTTCTTTTCAGCATCAAATAGAAGTTCTGTTTCAATTAAAAATTAGTTCATCTAAATCTTATTCACGTTTTTTAGATCTTCCACCACCACCCGACCCGCCTCCCGGTCAGGGTTTAAGGCAGCAAATAGTCCCTGGCCAGCGTGGAGGCTCGGCAGAGAGGAAAGGAAGCTCTCTTGAGAGGCAGCATGCACCCAGCGTAGATGACACAAAGAGCTCCTTGGACCGGCAAGCTAGGACGTCACTAGAGTGGCAGCGGCAAACCCAGGAGTGGATAAGCTCTGCAGATCGCCAAGAGGATTTCAGGAAAGCCCAACACAAGCAAGCATTCGGATCAGGTGCGTGTGTGCTGCACCAAATGAGGCCACGTAGACAGCTTCTTGAAACTTTTCAGTTGAGGATTTCTGTATCTGGCAGGAGGCTAAGATCGCCTTCCATCCCTGCATTCCCACACTGCTGTGGCTCATGCTAGAAAATGAAAAAGAGGCAAAGTGAAATTGGAGCTTGTGGTCCAAGTTCTTTCCCTCCTGCAGCCATGAAACCTCATTAGCACCTAACTTGGTGTGTTCTTTGCAGTGTTTTGGCAATTAATAATGTTGTCAGGCATAGCAGTGAGAAAAAGAGGAGCAGTTTCAGCCAGGCAGGAGAGGAGGAAGAGATTTTTAGAGTAGTTTCTGTCAGATGTATTTTTTCATATGTACAGGGCTATATTTTATAGTTCTTTCAACTTGCATCCAAATTGGCAGTCATTTTTGTTTGTGTCTTTATGAACTACCGACACTCATTCCAACTGTATTTATAACACTGTCTTCTCCTTATTCAGGGATATGACAAAATAACATTCATCTCCTAGGCCTAGCAAGATGACAGCACAGGCTTTCACCTTTATACAGGACCTACTCGTTGCTGAGTGCTGACTTTATCTTTTAAATGGATTTCAAGTCTGTAAAAATGTATAAAGGAGGCAATGCTGAACTGGAGTTGCAGTTCTACACCATTTGCAAATCCCTTTTCTCAGCCTGACCGCAAGTAAAAGCTGCTGTTTCAGGTCCCCTTACTAGGGTATTTTCTTTAACCCACTAATCATATGTTATTCTAGTGCTGATTAAAATGATACAAGAAGGCAGTGGTTCAAAGACAATTAACACACAAAAAAATTACATGATACGTGGAGCTTTCTCTAGAGCTACACCACTTCTTCAAGTCTGTATGTAGCTGTATTGTAGTGACAATAGACACACATATTATTCATCTTTTTGTCAGATTTTATTCTAATACTAAGTCTCCTAGTTAATTTAGCACCCTAATATCAATGACATTCTAAAAAAATAGTAGTATGCTGGCAAAGCTGCCATGGGGGCAGGATTTAGTGAGTAAAGTCCTCCTAGTAAATATTGCTACCCATATTAAAGTTTAAACATTTAAAATACAATAAATATTTTAAAATGTAACAGTAATGGTACAGTTAGTACCCCTTAATCTTTCAGCTGCATAAACAAGTGGTTAGTTGTTCATGTTGCTAAATGATGATGTGAAGTCAGTTTAAAAATAGCATTAGTGTGTGAAATTAATGCTACTTAGTGTAATGGCAATTTTAACTACAATGTACAAGATGTACAAATGTATACAAAATAGCACAATATACTTCATGCATCTTTTTTTTTTTTGTAAATGAATATTAAGTATGCTTGTCTGACTTTCTTAACCACAACTCTCCTCCTTTCCTCTACTTTAAGTGTACAAAGAGAAGTTGTCAGTTATTCTGTGACATAGAGGGTACACACTAGTAAAATTCCCATACTGCATGACTTGCATTTTTCTGACCATAAAGAACTTGATATTAATGCTTCCAGTGCCCTACCTGAGCACTGACTTTAGGGCTGGAGTGTTTACAGGTGCCTTGTTCTTGTCAGATTCAGGATGACCAGGGCAAGTGCTTATCCTTCACGCATGACAGAGGGTTGCTCTAGGAGGTACTGTGGTTTTACCCTGGTGGGACAGGTTCAGACCTTCATACCTGTATGTCTTTCTTCCCATCCCAGCTTCTGTGCTATGGCTTTCTTACTCTGTACTCTTTTCTCTGTTAGATTTTTAAAAGGCTGCTCTTGGATTGCATGCTTGTTTTTTAAATAATATTAGTTTTGCTTCTTCTCTTTTCCTTTACTAATGGCAAAGATCTCTGGAAATATGTTCTCTTCCAGTTTTCAAGTATTTCCAGAGGGAGTTATCATTAGCTATCCACTTCCATAAAATAAGTGTCTTGCAGTTTAGGGAGCTTCATTCAGACATTACCAGGCTTTGGGTGAAACTTTGAAAGCAAACCCTTTGTTTTGAAGGTGAATAGAAGAAGAATATCTGATGTTGGGAGCTAGGTGTCCACTGATTGCATTCAGAATAGACAAGATAGCTGAGTTCCTGCTAATGGCTTAATTGTGGGACAACAGTAGAAGCACATCAAATATGACATTCTCAGCTACCCCTCTACAGAAAGTAGTGCTAAATCAGGTTACAATAATTTTGACAATATTAGAAGCCTCTTGTTTTTTCTGTCGGGTATAGAAATGTCTTACTTCCCATGCATACCCAGATTTTGCATAGGATAGAATTATAACGTCAGAAAAGGCTCAGTCTTTCAAAGAGAAAGGCATTGACAAAGCCTCCCCATATTCTTTGCAAGACTGAGGCATGGGGCACTGTCTTGAGAGCTGTCTAATGAAAGTGAGCCTATTCTAAGGACTTCAGACACCTACCTTTCATGTGCTACAACGTTACGGAAAACTTAGCCCTAATTTTATGTTACAATTGCTTATTTTATGGATTACATTTATTTCTGAGGACAGAACAGGTAATTTAACACACCATATGCTCTATAATGATAATGTACTTTATATTTATTCATGGTCGTTTTTTCTCGATATTTCATTGAACCCAAAGGAGGCCTTATCCCGAGTCCACAAACTAGAAAAACAAATCAGTTGACCATATATGTCATCTTCAGACTCTTTTGTAATGCTAGCGACTTTTCCTTCCATCCTCTAAAAATGTATCCAGCTTTCTGCTAAACTGATTTATGTTGCTTGCTTTATTGCTGCCTTAATGCAAGCTGTTTCATATTTCAGCCAGCCTTTGGAAAGCAGGTTTGCATCAGATTCTGTTGTTAGGAGTTGATATATAAAGAACAGGTAGCATAATTTAGGAGGCTTTGGCTGTTAAATGGCATTTTACTGTGTCTTTTAAGCAATTCCTTACATTTCAGCAAGGGCAACGTGGTCATAGCACAAAACATTGGTAATGTCCTTATGTCCTGCAGTGCAAATATTCTGGTCCCTTGGGCAGGGCCATAGGGAGATGCTTTGGCAGAGAAAGAAGTCAGCTGTCTGCCCTCTTCTGCAACAGATTTACCTTACGAAAAGGTTCTGTTCAATAGGAGATCATATGGGGAATTCATGTATCCTACACACTTGTGTTGGTTGACACAGAGAAGTCCTGTGTTTCCTCCACAAATATGTTCTCATTTAGCATTTCCCTAAGTTAATTGTGTGCCCGTGCTGCAGCCTTGGCAAAGGCTTTGAGGTTGTGAATAAAAGCATTTTTATCTCCTCTTTCTTTCCAGCCATCCCCACCTACTTTTCTTTCTGCTCTCTGTCAAAGAAAGTACGTTTCTCTCCATCAGATTGTTTAAGAGTGAAAACAATGGAAAATACAATATTAAAACAAGAACAACAAAACACCTTTTAGCCCAGATTTACTTCAAAAAAAAAGTAAGATTCAAGCAGGAGATATTTTACTGATTTCAGAAAGAGCAATTTTTGTCTTTAAGGTTAAAGATATATACTTAGATTCTATCTTGAATCAAACTATTTAGCAACGTCTTTTTCTTCAGCTTCCAAGACAGCAAAAGTGGATCATACGCAACAAAGAAAATAGTTCTCCTATTTCAGTGTCAAATCAGTGCTGCTGTTTTGCTTCTTAGGTCAGGATTATTACAACAATATGTCCCAGAAACTCTAATCAGATGAGATGTCTTGTTTCACTTGATGCTATGTGAAGATATTCAGTCCTGTGTTTTATTGAGTATTAATGCTACTCTTGCAAGCAGTTCATTATTACAGGTCTTTCCTAAGAGGTGAAGTGAGCAAAAGTGAGCCTTTTCCTCATAACAGAATATGAAACAAGCTGCAAGAAAGTTTACTCACCCCAAATATTACAACTGCTAATGTTATGTATAATATAATATTTTCCAATGTAATTCACAGCTAGTTAAAAAAATCTTCAGCGTACTTTGCATCATTAGAAATTACTGAGCTGCTGGAAGCTAATTAAATTAGCTGATATTGTAGCTCTTTTTCTAAATTGATTGATGTAATGTTACCATAATTTAAACTAAAGAAAAGGAAAAAGCATATTCATGTAGGCTTGAAGCAAAAATCTAATTATAGCTGCATTGTTTTGGAAATTGTATGTGCATCTATTTTTATTAAACAATCTATGATTCATGATCTATTACTTCATAATGAATCTAGGCTTTTTATAATTAATACAAACTAACTTATGCATTTACAAGAAAGAAAGATTAAACTCATGCTTTTTTTTTTTTTTTTGTCTGTGGGATACAACGAGTTGTGTATTTTCTTTGGTGAAATTGCAATGCTATAAAGGAAGCCAAAAGATAGATACATGAAAGCAGGGAATGAATATGATGTCCAGAACAGAATAGCTTGTTTATTTCTAGTGTATTGATTTTGTTTTGTTTTGCTTTTCTAGAAGAGGCACTGGTACCATATAGTAAACCCAACTTCCCATCCCCTGGCGGACACAGCTCTTCAGGAACAGCTTCTTCTAAAGGATCAACTGGACCTAGAAAAGGTGAAGTCTTGCGAGGAGGTCACCAATGCAATGCCAGTGACCTTCTCAATATAGGCTATGTGGGATCAAACAGTCAAGGACAGTTTACTGGTGAATTATGTAAGTTTATCTCTAGCTATAGTTTGAACTCTCAAATACACAAAAAGACATTGTGAAGAGAGGAGGAATTTCAGTGTGATAATCAGATTAAATTTTATCAAGATCTTTTTGACCTCTGAGGTCTTTTTCCTTTGATAACAACCAAATGAAGTTCATCTGCTCTTCACTTGGACCAGTTCAAATCTGTTTAAGTAATGCCAAGGTTATCTACATAGTACATCTTTAAATGTGTAGTAGTGGTGAAATTGGAAACACTGTCAAAATTTCATAGAAATTCTAATATTTTAGAAGTTTCTTTGCAAAGTAAAAAAATGCTATTGGAGATTTTTCTCAGAGGAGTGAATGAAAAATGGTGCTGAACTTCCTGGGCATAGTGGCAAGGTTGTGATGCCTTTTCCTAAACTTTTTGTTGCTTCTTGAGCAGTGTTCTGCTCTTGGATATGGGTCCTGTTTTTCAGCTGTGCTGCCCAGTTTCTCAGGTGTATATCCCAGCTCCTTCCTCAGAGTTTTCCTGGCCAGAGGAATTATTTCCCAGACTTTTTTCTATTATTACTCAGTACCTGTTAAACCTTGATAAAACCACATTAATGCTGCACACATAATGGTGGTACTAAATGCCCGAAAGGTTTGAGTCTCTTGCTTGAAGAAGTATGCCAACATCTAACGTAGCTCAGGCATATTGGTATTTTTACTAGTAAAAGCAACGTAGTTGTTGGCATGTCTGCCTCCTATTTCCGGCAGTCACACTCTCGGTACCTACCTACTGTTACCTCCCAGTAGCTTGTAAGAGAGCTGTTGGTGATCCACACACCCTGATATGTGCTATCTCAGATACGGATATGGTGTTGGTAAGTGCTGAATTTTAGCATCCGTCACTTTTCATCTTAGAAGCAATTAACTCCCTTCTCCCAACCTATTGAATATTCATCTTGTGCTGCAGTAATATGGCCATCGGCTTTGGTTTGTGTTTTTGTTGTTGTTGTTGTGGTTTTTTTTCTCCTTATTATAACTTCTTTCTCTCTCTCTGTTTCTCTCTATAGAGTAGTTGAGAAGACACATTGCAAGCTGCTCTGATGGACCATCAGGTCTGAACTCATGGAAGTGATGACACTAAACAGTGCAATGAACATTTTCTTTATTTATGTACTATTAAAAGAACTGTAAATGCAATGTAAAGACACACAGCCACACATATCCCACAGATACTTTACTTGTGTTCTTCTCTTTAATACACCATTCACCTTAAACTATTCCTTGTCAGGAGTATATAAAAAGGAAAAAAAAAAAATCACCCTCCAGGATGAAAAGGATTTCCTTCTGTATATAATTTCTTTTGTTGCATTGCTATGCAATTTCACCTTCTTTTTAGCTATGTTCATATTCATGTCTGTTTTTATTGGTCTGTTGTACTATATGTGAATTAATAGGCTGTGGTGCCATATATTAACTTTTAATTGTGTAACTTTTATGTTTAAAGTTTGCACTGCAGTTTTATTTGGTGATAAGCACAAAACTCTACTCCTCATGACATGAAGAAAAAAAAGAGACTGAATGTGTGAAGAAGGTTTACGTACTGTAAGCTACTTTGGATAATGCTGGATGTAAAGGAGTATGTTAGGTGGTTTTCCATTGGGGTGTAGAAATGAGAAAGTGACAGGCAAAACTGATGTCAGTGAAGACATCAGAGACTGATTTAAATCTTTTAAAAGCAGGCAACATAGTTGCTCTTCCTATTTAAGAAGGGGTCAAAAGTTGGAACTGTTTGTTTAAAGAGTGAATATGAAAATTAATAGTAGCATAAGATGGCCTAGACCCTTTCACTAGAATGATACCCTTAGTATCCGTTTTTAGCCATCCAATGCCACTAAGTAAAGGAGAAGAAAAACAAACCTTGCTACAAACAAAAGAAATTAAGGTGTTTCACTAAAGCTGTTTTATATTGCAGTTTGGAAAGAATTATCATTAATTTCTGAAACCTAAAATACAAGTCAGAAATTTCCCAGGAGTAACAAATTGTATAAACTCAAGGAATACCTAGTAAGTAGTTAAGGATGCAATTTATTATTAAGACTGCTTATTATTCAGGCTGCTTCCAGAAAAATTAAATGTCAGAGTATCTTATTTCATCTTTCCAATACATGTACAGTACAGTAGAGGATAGAGCTGCACCACTGAAATTCATGACATTAATTGTTTTGATGCAGTCTAGACAAACTTCTGTGCTCTTTTACCTGAAGTCTGTGAGAGCTGAAGCTGAATTCACTAAATTTTAGTGTTTGGAAGGAAAATAACAGTCAAATTATTTTCAACTTGCATTAAGGATATTACTTGAGATTCAATACATCCAAAAAGTTGGATATTAGCAAAGAAAATCTTTGACCTTTTTTTTCCTTTTTTTTTTCTTTTCTTTTTTTTTTTGATGAGGAAATAACGCATGTTTATACACTTTCCAAATAAACCAAACTCTGTAAGTGGACATTAATGACAGCATCCTGTCTCTTCATTAACTTTCATGACTTTGTCCAAATCTTCTGTACCTCTCAAATCTCAATGAGAAAAATTTCAAACTTTTCTTAGAATATTGTATGTGGGTAGCCCACTCATTTGATGCTTAATTTAAATATTGCATCCTACAGCTTATTTCTGTTAGTTATCTGACCATGAACACCATGAACACTAGTTTCCATTTGAATACTCTTTTCGTATAACCAGTCTATGTTGTTTTATATATTGCCTTGGAGCTCACCAGTATTAAGGACACTTTTAGTAATGGCAGAATTTTAGAAAAGTAAATTAAAATGCTAAATATGTGTTGCTTTTCATTTCATTAACTTGTTCCATGATAAGATAAAACACTACAGCCATCAGCTATAACTCAGCACTATCAAATATAAAAAAAAATGCTAGTTGACTTCCTTAAGGTCAAGATCATTATTTAGCAAGTTACAAACCAAAAAAAAAAAAAAAGTTGAGAAAAAAGAATGTATTTATCTCCATATGTGACCAATAAGTATATGAAATCTTCCTGCTTGTTAAGTCAAGATAAAGAAGGCATTGTCTATAAATATGAATGATTTTTTTACTTTGTTATTATCATATGAAGAGAAGATTATTCAGGGTACAATTCAAATTAAATTCTCTGGAGAATGTTTAACTAAGTAACCAGTAAAATATTTTTTCTGTTAATTTGAAAGCTTGTGCTGAGCTTTGGTGGAACACCTTACTATATTCTATTTAAAATTCAGTATCATTAGAAGTTGATAAAGTCATCCCAATTACTTTCAAATATGTGTTTTATCTCTTCCACTGGAAAGTAAATGTGTGTCAGTATTAAAGCTGTGCAGTACCATGATACTCACTAACTTGTCCATCTGCTTCTGTACATTTTTGTTCATTAATAATTTGCTTACAATATTACATGAGGTGGTGTTGTGTATCGCAAAGTGTCTCCATTATCTTACAGGTGATGTCTCTTCTTTTTTTTCTCTCTCTCTTTTCTATACAGTGTACTTCCAATGAACCACAGTACATATTTTTTAAAATGCCATTTAATTTACTATTTTAAAAGAAGTATTCTTTTTTTAAAAAACAAATGGAAAACATTTATTGTGAATAATGTGTTTAAAGAAAAGGGATGTTGTGGCAGCACTTAGAATTGTTTGGGTTTTTTTATTTTTTTTTTTTTAAATACAAAACTTTATTGGCTACAGTTGGTTCACGAAAAAGTATGACCTCTTAATGTGTTTCATTGGTATTGTTAGTGCAGCAAAGTTTAATTGGCATAAAAAGTTGGTTTATAGTACTGTTGAAGTGTGTATTGTATATTTACTGGGGAAAAAATAAAACATATTCACATTTCAAATCTATGTTAAAAGACCTTGAGTAAGGACTCAATATGTGAAAATCCAAACTGGGAACAATCAGGCAATAATAACATAGACTGAGCTATAATCATCACTGTCCACTTACAGGTAACAAGGATCATTTTATACGCTGTTCTTTGAACTAAGCTAATA
Source organism: Anser brachyrhynchus (assembly GCF_964034855.1). Taxonomy (NCBI): domain Eukaryota; kingdom Metazoa; phylum Chordata; class Aves; order Anseriformes; family Anatidae; genus Anser; species Anser brachyrhynchus. Next base: position 83,269,761 of record NC_137694.1, read on the forward strand.
GTTGTCTTATAAATAGCCTGATGGCATCACCTGCCATAGGGATTTCTGATGAAGGTCCTCTCTACATTGGGAATAGTTGTACCAATGGAATTGCACTGATGCAGCTATTCTAGCGATACATCCTCCATTTGCAGACATGCAATGTCAAGGTACAGTAAGGACTGCAAGCACATAGCTTACTTTGTTTAAAGCCCATAACGTAGTACACATGTAAAAATACGTGTTCAGCAGGTCTGAATCCCTTGACTTGGGGTTTTGTACTGGTGGAGCTACTGCCAACCCAGTACAGGGTGTCCACAGAATGTGGATAGGTGCTAGGTCAGTTTTTCTCTATCCTTGCATTGAATATATGCTCAATTTTTAATGTGGGAGGGCTGAAGAGTCAAATAATAAATTGTTACATGCACTTCAGTGGTGTATTGCTACCATTTCAGTGATGCAAACAGACTTTTTTTTGTTATTTAATATTTCTCAAGTCCTTATCCAAGTCAGTTAACCTTTTGAGTAACTTTTGGCTGTCACCTGAAATTCCTTGGGAAAAAAATAAATAAAAAAAGAACAAAAAAAGAAAAAAAAAGCATGGAATGTTTTAAGTATATTAATTTAACTATAAGCCAATGTAAAAGGAAGACATGACTGTTAAAAATAACAATATACTGGCTTATGCATTGGCAGTCAGGAGAAAAGATGTATACTAAGGCTGTTAAAGAGTCCTCACAACTGACAAAGGAAAGGTACTCAGGTTGGGGGAGATTCTGTCAGGAACTGTTTTTGTTTGTTTGTTTGTTTGTTTTGCTTTTTTTTTTTTTCTTTTTAAATAGAGGCAACTCCTTTGGATTTTCTACAATTTATGATTTTTCTTTTGATTATCAGCCTTGGGGAATTCTAGCAGAAGGAGAAAGTTGGCCTTCTTTTATGAAGACTGAGGGGAACTTGTTTGCTGAGGGGACGATTTTTTTAATTTCATTTTTATTTTTTTTAACGTTATGGTTTTTTTCCATCTATCTGGAACACATTAGCTAAAAATAAATTATTTTCGAAAACCATGTGGGCAATGGACAATTCATTTAGGAGGTACATTCAAGCAGCAGGAAATATAGCAAAGAGGAAGAGTTACGCTGACTTAGAATCAGCCAGGTCTACCTTAGTTTCCCATGTAACTCTGAACTGCTGATGATATGTAAGAGCTTCATTGCTTTAAGTGTCCATGCCACAATAAATTACCAAACTTTAGTGTCTGTGGGACACTAAATCTGGTCCTTTGTTTTAAATGCGTGGTCAACCCAGGTCAGTGGAACTGAAATACACCCAGGGTGTGTGAGACTCTGTCCCTGGCTGCTCCCACCCCAGCAGTCTGCTGCTGCCAAGCAGTTGTGGCAGCAGGCCCAGTAGGCACCAGTGGACCCCTTCCCTAGGCACCCTGTAAGGCAGCTCGTACCTTAGCAAGGATGAAGTCTGTAAAGACAGGGAAGGTCTCCAGCAAGTTAGTCGCTGCAGGCTTTCACCTTGGGACTGATGGTCAGGCAAGTCTCATGTTTTGGGACCACCCTCTCCGGTCCTTGTGTTGGTGCTGTCCTGCTGAGGCCTGTACACTCAGTGCTGCCTCTCTCCATGGATCCAGGGCACCCGGCACGGGGGCTGCAAGAAAAGAGGTGTGGAGGTGCTGGGGATCATACAGGGCTCTGCATGTCTTGAGTGGCTGGATGTGTGCCCTGCTAGCCGGAGAAGGCCAGGGATCACAGCAGAGCAGTGGTACCCAACCATCTGCTCTGCCCTTTCTACCATGTTTCCCTTATTCTGTTTCTGTTTCTTGCCCTGCCAACTGCTCCCACACCCAAAATAATAGGTATGGCTTAGAGACATCTGGTGGAACCCAGAGGAGACTCTTGGCCATTCCTACATGCTGTGAGTGTGGGCAGTTACTGGACGTCTGGGGCAAGCCAGCTCTGAGCTCTGGTGCTGTTGTAAGGACTAGCTTGCTCTCTAACCTGCCTTTATTTAACTGCTTAGCTGCATCCAGGAAGGCCCCAGCAGAAAATAGGTTCCTTGAGCATGCCTCAGCACTGCAGTCTCTTTTTTGACTTGAGACTCCTCATTCAGTCTGTCACAGACCATCCTGAATTTGATGCCTGCTTCTCACCACATGGCCTGAGGACTGAAAATTGCATACGATGACAGTTAGGCCAGTGATGTTGTTGTTCTTCTCTATGCAGCAGAATAATAATAAAAAAAAAATTGTCACTTTAACACAAAACTTTTAAAACAATCCTCAAAAATCCAAAACCAAAGCATTTGAGATGTACATGTATGCTTTTGTTTTGGTTTTGGTATTGGTTTTGTTTTTCTTTTCCTAGCTATCATTGAAATTGCCTTTTTTTTTTTTAATGAGCTGCTGAACTCTTCCCTCCTATTCTCTAGTACTTCTCTTTCAGCTGTAAATAGGTTATGACATAGCAAATAATTACATTTGTGTACTTTCTGTGTTTTAACTTTCAACAGCAAGGTCCACAGTTGCATTCACTTCAATTGATCAAAGCCAGATGGGGATTAAATGTTGTGGTTTTTTATTTTATTTTTTTTTCTAAAAAGGCCTGCAACTATTTGAGCTGGTATTTGTTCTCCATTTATGCTGATTAGTGCATCTTTTGCCTTCAAGGATGCCATTAGTAATTCTTGTTTGTGTTCAAAAGCAGGAGTCCATTGTGCAGCACTTGGAGAGCCACTCGGATGCAGGTAAAGAATATAACAGCTTGAGCAAGTGCTAATTAGAACCAATTAAACTTAATTGACCTCCTTTGGCAGTAAAATGCATAATAGAACTTGCTCTGTCCTTGCAAAATGGAGATCTCGCCTCTAAGCATGAGAGTGAAGCGCAGTTTCATGTATCAGCCTGTAGTAATTATGTGGGTATAACAACCAGGAAGCGGCTTGCTCCAATTTGTTCTAATAACTGAGCTCTACTGTATCAGGGCAGTGCAATAAAAGTGAGATTTCTGGTTCAGTCTATTTAAAAACCTAATTTTTACAGAGCAAATGAGCATCCCAAGATACTAATACTGATCTCTAGGAATGAATTGGCAGAAAAATACAGAGTCTCTTTTATAGGTAAGTAATGGTTTGAGCATAAAAAAAGGCAATAATATGACTGCAAGTTGGAAATGGCTCTGATGCTGAGGGGCTGGGTATCTCCTGAGCAGTAGGTGTATGCCACAGGGTGCCTTGTCCCCCTGAATGAGCTGCCTGTAGTTCAGCCCAGCTCCTGCTGCACCTGCACATGCAAGGAAGTGTCCTTCTGCGGCCTTTTGCTCAGAAAGGGGCAGTGGCACCCATGTGAGGTTTGTGGTGCTATGGGACTGGGACATGGGGAGGGTGTGTGCACCACTACTGTGGCCTCCAGTGTGGACGTAGCCAGAGGTATCAAAATAAATATGGGGAGAGAATGAAGGGTGGGGAACATAAAATTGTATAAACTCAAAGGCATCAATGGTGAGTGCTCAACTATACAACCCTGTGAAAACCCTTTCTTATTAGTAAAAGGCTATTAATCCATTTTCAGTGACCATGCTTTGCTGACTTTTTTCCTTATCAGGACCCGAATGCGACTGATTTTGCTGCTAACTTGGCCTTACTATTAACAGCAATAAAGGTGTTAGTCAGGTGGGGACTTTGATGTGACCAGTAGCATCACTCTCGCTTCAGGGAATGTTCTTGTGCTGGCTTGTTAATGAATTTCTTTCTTAATGAGTATCATTAAAAACCCTTTGATTAGCTATTTGCGTGAATGCCCTTCCTTTTTCCTCTAAGCACTAGCTACTTGCACTAGCAGTAGAAAGATTTTGCCCTAGGCTGAAAGCATGCAGCTGTATTATTTCTTTCCTCATGAAAACAACTCTGATGCAAACCATAATAGGAAAAAAAAAAAAGGGGGGGGGGTGGAGGGGGGAGGGCAGAGGGACACAGACACGTGACAGAAATAAATAAAAGAGCTCACAGATGAGTTGAAGTTGTTTTCTACACATGTACAACCTGAGTAGGCGCTAGCATTCAGATGAGAGTGTCATTAGGAGAAATGAAGAGCAATAGGTAGTGATGGTGAAGCATGTAACAATAATTTGCATACACCTTGAGTGCCAACAGGCAAATAAACAAATAAAGCTATAACCTGGGGAAAGGAATGCCAGAGAGTAAATGGACTGCAACAAGCAAACAAAAAATGCCATGTCATAAAATGTACCAAAAAGCCTGGAAAACAAAATTAAAAACAAAACAAGGCATTTCACTTCCCAGGCCCCTTAATGAGATGTTGATAGCCTAGAAATTGCTTACTCCTATGCAAGACAAAAGGAAGACTGAGAAGCACAAAAACAATTAGGAAACAGATTTGGAAATCTAAGGTTTAATAGAAAGAGATGTGGCATAGCAGAGTACAATTAATCACCAATTGCCTGAAACACTTTTTTCTCCTGAGCTACTGCAGGCCTTTCTTTGTCCCTTCCCATCTTAAAATGACAGCCACTTGATCCAGTTTGTATTTAAAATAAATCTTTCTCTCCCTCTCTTCCCCAGTCCCCAGATCCCCAGAATTACAGATGCTGATAAACAAACACTTTGCATTTACACTGGTGACACAAGCTTAAAACTAGCTGCAGCCTACCCACCCCCTTCTTCCTTCTTTTCTTTTTCACCATCAGGCATGAGCTTCATCTACATATTTTCTACCTTGTTGTTAGGCATATAATGAGGCTTTTCTATTTCTGTCTTTCTTTGCACAGAAAGTTGTCTTAGAAGCATCACACTTGGAGATTTCTACAAGTTCTTTTATGTTTGATCTATGTGGAATATGAGGTTTAAAATTGGTAATTGGCTTTGGTTGCCTCTAGAGCATTTCTAAGTAAGTGAGAGCCACTGATGAGTTTAGATTTTAGTGTTTCAACCCTGTATACTGAGACTGAGAAATTCAGGGCACATGATCACAGCTGTGGGACTAAGGCCGTGCGTAGCAATCCTTGTGCGCTGTGCCATACGTGGTTCTTTGAGTCAATGTGCACGTATTGGTAGCAGCAAAGGAACGTGCCTCTGCACTTCTAAATTAATAAGTAACTCTAAACAGCAACAGCCTGCAAGTAAATTTGGGGTTTGGCGAATTTTATGGCAAAACTTTAGCTTTTTCTTTAATCAAAACAATTTATTAGATTATCCAGGATAAACTCCTTAGTGTAGTAACAGATTCTTACACATCAAAAGACTGGCTTTCTGTTCGTTGCACCTTACAGCCCTGGGACATTCAAACATATTCTGATTTTGTGTAAATTAATATTTGTGTATATAAAACCTGTTTCCAAACAAAGGGCTTTCAGTTTCCTTCTGTCATTGTCCTTATGGGCTTTGGATCCTTTGGAAGTTACTCAAATCCCAAAAGTGTTTTCAGAAGCACTCATTGCTGGCTGAGACTATTGAAAGAACCCCCTTTCCATATTTCCATATTCTTTTGGGTCTTGCACAGGGCTATGAAAGACAGCAAACAGCAGTTTCTGCTTTTGGTTGCTGATATAGTACACTTATAATTTCATTGAGGGATTTAGGAACCACAATTTTCATAGATGCTGTTGTCAATTGGTTAGTTAGAAACTAGTGGTAAAAGCACCAGATCTCTGAGTTCCGGTAAGTACCAACCTTTGCACTTTAGCTGAGGGTCAAATCTTTGAGTACTTGTTTAACTACTTTAACTAATTTCATCGTATAATTCAAACATTTTATAGCATCTCTGGCACAGTCATCTGGGTGATGAAACTTCACTTTGACAATGAGTTGCTGTAATCAGAAACTCCTACTTGGACCAATACCTGGACTTTGCGGGACAAGTAAATCATATGTGCCTTTCTAGCAGTAGCAGTACTGTTACAAAAAGTGTCAGTGAAACCAGGCAAACTCAGTGTCCTTTGGGGAGTGCTTGAGGTTTCCTCTGCTTTGTTTTCTGTATGGTGTAAGCTGGGAGATGTTTGGTGTGGGTCCTTTTGTACCTGCTGACATCCCTGCTGCCTCTTGCCTTCCCAGGCGTGCTCAGAGACGGAGCGGCTGTGGGAGTGGAGGGCAAGAAGAAGAAAGAAAATGGAGGGGAAGAATCAGAAAACCTACACTATTTCAACAGCAGTTTTCAGGACAAAAAATAGTGCTTCTGTTTTTCCAGACAGTTCTGTAGTACACTGTGGACCAGAGGATATATAGAAATATTCCTTTTGCCCACTGTTCATTTTTTCTTTGGACTTGGATAAGTGTAAGTAGCTGTCTCAGATTTCATAAAAAAATAACAATGTTAACTGCCAGAATAATGTGAGGTTGTTCTCAGAGCAGGCCTCTGACCATCAATATTAGGATGTGTCAGTAAATTGATTATCGTTCGTATGCTGTTCCTAGTGCTAACAATGATAATGACAGAATGTTCTTAATTGGTCCCAGGGAACAAAAACGAGACAAAATCACCCCCCGCCCCCCCCCCCCCTTTTTTTTCTTTTATGGTGAGCAGTTGCTTTTCTTTCTGAAACACTCCATATTATCATGGTAGTCTTAAGGGTGTTTTGAAGCATCTTGTGTTCTTCACTGTCTTAAATCCATTTATTAAATTGAATGTTTTTGAGCATGAGGCTGACATTTGGTGATTCTCACGCAGTTTCTAATAGCTGCAGGGTGCTCATTTTTGGAAGCAGTTTTATGATGCTACAAAGTGTCTTCTTTGCTTTTGCTGGCACATATCATACCATATAGCTGAAGCAGAGCTGTCAGGACAGCATGTCTCTATTTAGCAGACCATTGTTTGTCATCAAACTGATATTCTTGGAGTTTTTTCAACTATAGCATTGTTGCCAATGGTAAAATTTCATAGCTTCATAAATGACTGTGCACAGGAAGATTAATCCAGCTGGCAAACTATCTACTTTTAAGATTTTTGTAAAAGTCATCAACAGGGGAGCCAATAATTTTCACTTTCTGATGAAGTCTTTATTATGGAGCATCTGAAACCTTGTTATAATGTGAATGACTTTGACATTTTATCTGCAGCTATGTGCTTGCACTTCTAATAACACTCATACAATGGGAACTGAGCACCACAAAGAGCCACTGAAAGCAGAGTAACTTAATTTTCCTCTGCGTTCATACAGTGTATGGGTTTAGTAAGGGTCTCTCATGTTATTTACAGTGTCTTTGTTTGTCAGATTCTTCTTATTTTAATTCCCTGGTATATAAAACCTGGTGAATGTCAACACTTGTAACAATCAGCTTTCAATAAACACAATCTATGGGGATGTGACTCATGTAAGACACAAAAAGAACAGGTCACTCACATAATAAGCAACTGCAAAGGGAGGACAAGTTAGCTCAAAATACTTTCTGTGTTTGTCAGATTTAATTTAAGGTTTTGACTGTGCAGATTCAAAAACAATTGTCACAGGTGGTCAGAACATACTAGGAAGAAATACAATAAATAATAAGGCTATTGTGCTATAATGGTATCGTAACACCTGAAACAGACATGGTAGCTCTTGTTTCATCATTCTTTGGCATTGATTTTATTATTCTGGATTGAAATTATTACAACTTTGACCTGCTAGTGGATCCGGTGATATTGAGGAAGCACTAATAACATATTTGTTTGTCTCTGTTCCTCTTCTTTCTTCCCCCTTGTCCCCCCACCCCATGCAATAGGCTCAGGTTCATCATACTTGAGGTGCAGCCCATTATCTGCATAACCCTGCTGATAAAGCACTCCTGGATGGCTGTGTTGGACTGGGAATGGGGATGGGGTAGGGAGAAGTGTTCTTTCAGAAAATGATGCTAAAAGAGGATATATTTCGTTTTTCTTTTTATAAAACTTTTGTCAATCTTCACAGCTGAAAGAAATTTTTTATTCAGAAAAACAAATTAGTTTCCTTAAGAGAATCATTTTGATAGAGGCATTAATTCACTACCAGACAGGATGTGATCCTTATCCTTTCATACACATTAAGCACGATCTTAGTCCCAAACAAGAAATGATGCTAGTGTATGTCTATCCCATGCTGCTCATACAAGCCACTTGGACCTTCCTTATTCATGCCATTCGTTACACAGCTACTCTTAAATTTCTCAACTCCTTGAGTCTGCCCTCTAATATTTGTAATGCATCCTTATTTCAGTATTAGCTTCATGCAAGGATGAGAGGAAATGTCCTCAAATTGCGCCAGGGGAGGATTAGATTGGCTATCAGGAAGAATTTCTTCACAGAAGGGGTGGTTAGGCATTGGAACAGGCTGCCCAGGGAGGCAGTGGAGCTGCTGTCCCTGGAGGTATTTAAGTGTGGATGTAGCACTCGGGGACATGCTTTAGTGGTGGACTTGGTAGTGTTAGGTTGATGGTTGGACTTGGTGATCTTAAGGGTCTTTTTCAAATTACATGATTCTGTGATTCACTACTTGTACTTTTATAGCCCTCCAATTTTCCTCTTTTTTTTTGGGGGGGGGGGGGGGGGTCAGGAGGCATGATTTTATTTATTTTTTTTTTTTTCTTGATCCCCTTCTATGGATTGAACATGGCTTCTTTGCTGCTTGGTGAGGAAAATCAGAGCGTAACTGTTCACCCTGTGGGACCAGAATAATTTAGAGGTTGCCTGTATTTATGTACATGTTAAGAGAGCTGTTGCTGTTTTTGCAGGCATATATTGTGTGTGTTCAGATGATCCTGCCTTGTGTGACATAAAAAAAAATGACCAAATAAATCTCAAACTTTGAGAAGATTTCTCACATCTCCTAGACAAGTCTAGCTCCCTCTGTGACGAGTTATATTTACTGAAGTATGGTGCAGCTTTGGACAGTTTAATATTTTCTCTTCCAAATTTTTCCCTTCAACTGCAGAAGTTATTGATGTGGATTATATCTGGAAATTCAATAAACAACTTCAGTATCTCTAAGCTTGCATCTACCTTGCCAGCTAGCGATTTGGAATGGTTTCAGTTCAAAACAACTAGTTAGGAAGCCTCATTCAGCTGTAGTCATAAATCATCATACAACCTGGCATTGACAAATTGGTCTTGGCCTAGAGCCTCCAGAAGTTCTGTGAGAAAGCTGGCTAGGGTCGGGCTGCAACATTAATAGCAGGCATCCTGGGATATGCTTTCGAATTTCAGGATGGAGGTGGATATGTACACAATATGCTTTGTGGGCAAATTTCCAGGAAATTCTATTGAAATTTTAAATTTGTCTTCAATTACTTCTCCCAGAATTTTCTTTCAGTTCAGTTGCTATCTTTGTTGTCCAAATGAGCTTGAGCAAGGTGGATCTAGGATGATAATGGGGCTCATCTGTCAGCAGTGTTATGAGAAAAATAGCAGGCCAGTTGCAGTTTAGTGCACAAAACATTGCTGTTAAAGGCTAGTTAGTTCATCAAACTTCATTGAAAATGATGAGTCTTTCCAGTGGTAATTTAGACTAGTAGTCGGAAAACATTTCTAATCGGACTCCAAGGCTGAGTAGCTGTCACATATGGTAAATCTCTACAGAGACTCTGAAAATAGTCTGAGAATTAATGAGCTTCTAATTTCAAGACTGATGTCTCTTGAATACGTTTCCTTTTTGCTCCATGATTCTTCCTCTATCTCTCCGCTCCACCTCCCCAGTCGTATTCACTCCTTTCTGCAAATTCCTTATCTCATAAACAGTCATCAAAGCACTTTTCTGTGCACATGGCTATATGTGTACAATAGAGCCTAAACCAAACTGTATAAGCAGACATTTCAGTATCTTAACCTGCCAGCAAGTGATTGGCATAACTGGAGGAGTGGGGGTACAATGGGCCAAATAAGTTATTTCATGAAAAGATGGCATCAACTTTGTACACAATAACATTTCTTATTAAAACATCAATGAAATGCTGCTATTTCAACATTTTAATGTTTTTATTAGCTGCTAACCTTCATCTTTTCACTGTAGCTTTTCCTCAGATCATTTATTCCATCTTCCTGTCTTCTATCTCAGTTTTTCCTTCTTTTTCTAATTTATGTCTTTCTGCTTTTCCCATTCTGCCTCCTCCCTAATACTCTTTTTCTCTGCTTTGTGTAGGATTTCCAACTCTCATGCTACCCTCCAACACCAGTCTATCCACTGTCTAATTTCCAAGATCATTCCTTCATCCAACTGCATTGCTAATGTGAAATTCACTGCTTTAAATATGTCATTCTAATACATGAATAGCCAAATCTCTGAGCATACATATGGCAATCTAGATGTCTCCAGAAAAATGAGTAGAATCAAATTCACTTGACTGTTAAAGTGTTTTATCATGTACCTGATTTCTGCTTGTTACAAAATGTGACAGGATTTTCTACACCTGTATGTAGGTGTACAGCCATCAGAGAGAAATTAATGTTTTTCTACAAATACACTTGGTCTTTAAGAAGGTCTTGCAGGAAAACATCAATCCTTTTGCAGGACAGGGGACAGAGGAAGCTGGCAATGCTTTTTTTTTTTTTTTTTTTTTTGTAATCTCCATGGCGCTGTTACAGATAGATTTAAAACTGCAAACTGCTTACAGGCCTATTGGCTGGACACTGTAAAAAGTGAGTACAGTAAAATATTGTTCTTTTTCCTCATTAAAGCATTATGAGTCCAGTTTGACATAAAATCCATAAAACATATGGATTTGGGGAACTCTGAATCATTAATAACACAATGGCTTGTTTGTGGAATATATATAAGGGAAAGATGAAGTGGAAATTAAATGTAATTGAAAAGGAAGTGAAATTTTACAAACATAATATCTCTTACCAGTATGGTTTAGTCTACTGGTTTAACTGTAAAGCAGAACAGATTTGGATCATATTTTAATCCAGGTGATTTTAAGTGCAGCTGAAAATGATTTTCTCACCTCCTGACATTTTTTTTTTTTTTTTTTTTTTTTTTTGAGAATCAGCAGGCAGATTATTCTCATTTTGGGGTCACAGCCTGTGTTTTGGCTGGTGACCACACAACATTCAGGTCCCTGAGAGGGCTGTGACCATGAGCAGGGCCATACAGGGAGCAGAGGTGGTATGGGTGAAACCTCCAGGGCTTTGCTGTGGTCATATACAAGCACTGCTCATTCTCCTATCTTGTGTGAGGGGAAGCAAGTCCAAGCTTCGCTGTGTCACACATGACACAGTGACAACAAATCCCAGAGAGATGCCTTTGGTTTTGTTTTGTTTTAATCCTACACTCCGCTGAGAGGTTGGAGAGTTGCTGTGAAAGAAGCAGCTGCTACAGGTCCCAGGCAACTTCTCAGCATCTCTTGCCTCTGTCTATAAGGCTGGATATGCTAGAAATAGTTTGACACAGCTCACATACTACTTGCAGAGGCTGCTGAAGAAAATCTGTAGAGTGAGTATGTGAAGAAGGTACTTGCTGGTGGGGTCTGGGGGGCAGCCAGGATTGGACACAAGGAAACTCTTTGGGTCTCTCTTTGTCCCACATGACCAGATCTTCCATTTTCCCACACTACTTCCCCATCCTGATTCTGTGTTTTTGTGTATCTTTCTGTAATTTCTGGAAATGTGATGATTTTTTTTTTTTTTTACTGTTTTTCATTACTTGGATGTTGAAAGGTAAGCCTCCTCCCTTGTACAGAGATTAACAAAATGAAATTTTGCACTGACAATCTCTGGAGTGCTGTTTTCCTCTAGCACTGCTAACTGGGAATGTAGATATTTCACAAGGGCATCTCCATTTCTTTGAAGTATTGAAGTAATCTGCCAAAACATTATATATAAATATATAGAAACATTATATATAAATATGTAGAAGGATATTTTTGTCTGTTTTGTTTAGAGAGCTGCACTAGCTGAAGCTGACAAGTAGATGGGTTTGTTGCTGATACTAGTTTTTACGCCGATTCTTTCATTCCAACACTTCTGAAAAGCCCAAACAACTCTTCATATGTATGTATTGCAAATTGCTTGACAACTGTTTAGTAATGGCACTAAACTAATTAAATGACAGGTAAATTTTTTATAGCGTAGACTGCAGACTGACAGCCTTGTATGCAAGGCTAGCAAAGTTACAGAAGTAGCCATCTCATATTTACGGAATCCCTTACCAACAATAGAACATTAATCATCAAAATGACATCTGGCATCCATGCTTGTTTGGTTTTTGGGCAGCTCATGAACAAGCACAGACAATTACACCAAATTGCACTGTTTGGTGTTGAAAATAAGGATTATGCTAAGTGTCTCAAACTGATATTTGTCAAGGCTATAAGGTGAATTGATACCAAATCATGAAGATAAGTGAAAATGTGACATTTCTCTAGGTTAGTGAAAAAGCTGTTTGGAAAAAAAAAATAAAAAGACATTCTAGTTCATATCAAGTCTGAGAAATATGGATACAGCATTTTACCAAGGTTCACAGGCAGATGGATAAAGTAAGCAATAAACATTGTTCCTCTGTTGCTGTGTTGTCAAGACTAATGAAAGTGTGTTGAAAAGAGTCCTCAAAATCTGAGTAAGATTTATATTTTGTCAATGGCATGCTCATAGAAGCAGGTTTCATGAACCAATAAAGCAATTCCATGGATGTGTAAATTACAGAATTAACTATTAAATGAAAAAATAAATGCCAGAGCTTTTGGGGACATTGTGTTTGGTGTAATTGTCTGATAAATTTGTTTTAAAATGTAAAAGGATTAAAAATGATCATTACTTAGGCTAGGATTAGTAATAAATAAGCAAAAGCTTTTTCACTAAAGCCCTAGGTGAACAATGGCACTTGAAAATGAAACACTGGCAAAATGCCCATCTCCTCTGGGAAAAGCCCCAAGAGCCAGCAGTTTCTCTTTGTAAGCAAACAGCCTACAGAATGCAAGTGCCTTCCTGATGCATTAAGAACATCTCAACAGGGTACTTTTTGTGTGTTTTTGTGATTACTTGTTTAATCGTAAGTAATGGTTAAATTCACAGAGGCAAACATAGAGATTGTACATTTTTTTTGTCTTCTTGTTGAGGGTCATATATTTACATCTAAACTCGTTTTTGCCTCATCTGTGTGTATGTGTTTTTGGTTTTTAATTTCCTCTTCAAATGTATCCCATGAAAAAGACTGAAATGTGACCACAGACTTTATAAACTGATTTTTCTCACACATGGTTTTAATTTTTTTAATATACGTCTTATGGAAGCAGACACATTCCAGCATGCAAACACATAGCAGGATTTCCCTGCTGCAGTAGTTCTGGCACAAGATACTCGTACAGTTCTTTGTAACGAGCTACCTGTGTGAACAAGGAAGGGTATTCACATGAAAAAAATACAACTCCAAATTCAGGATTTCACACATGAAATGTAAAAACATTGACCATCCTACATTGTTTTGCAAAATATAACTCGGATTGTGATTTACACCCATAGTTCCAGGTCTGGTTCTTTCCTTTTTTTTTTTTTTTTTTTTTTCCCCTGCTGTTATGGTGAGCTTTATAAAATTGTATATTTAATTCTTTTTGAAAATGGCTAAAAGGCCATTTTATCCCCCTTCTTAAAAGAAAACTCAAGTTGCAGATTGTTGGCACGGTAGCATATATAAACAGCAATGGGTTCCTAGAGTGCTCCTATGTGACAGTAAAACCAGCACTGTTTCACCAATAACTGTATGCCACTGACTTTTAAAAACCACATGATTAAAGGCATAGATTGTACCATTCTTCTGTTATTTATACCTGGTACTGTTTTAAAAAACGCACATTTGAGAGTGTAAACACCTGGGCCTAGTTCCCTGCAGAACCTGAAGACCAAAGGGAGGAGCCACCCGTTGCCTGCTCCACAGCGCAGGGCCTGGAGGAGCCAACTGCACACAGGTTTGTTGGCAGCCCTGGGTGGCAGGCCATGCTCTGCCCTGGGGCTGGGGCTGGGGCCAGGGCCACTCGCAGCCAACCCAGCATCATGGAGCAGGAACAGCTGGGTCGCTGTGCTCAGGCCGGGAACACGTCTAGGGAGCAAGGACCCCCGTGACCACTGCTGCAGTTTTTAAAACTTCTTTGTCTTGTCCTTTTCCCCACCCCAAAAATGTGTTTGCTTCCACATTCTACAGGATGCTCAGTACCTGCTAGTACTGGAGAATCGCCTACAAGAGTAACCTAGGAGGTGCTGCTTTAATTCATAGGATCCGTTTGGGGGAAGGTCTGCATTTAACTCTGTGAAGAAAAGGCTGTTGGCATGCACGTGCTTGTGGCTTGCATACAAAAGAGAGGATCTGCTACCTCAGTGTACAAAGTGTTCTAAAGGCTTATATTAGGAATCTGGTCTGACCCCTTCTGCACTGATAAGTACATCCAGGACCAGTGATTTCCTGTCCTTGTGGTCAATTGATGCAAACTGCTCAGTGTCAGCCACTTGTGGAGCATGCTGACCACTTCTCACCAGGTGACATTCACTTCTCACCTCTGCTTGCCTTTCTGTGGTATCTCCAGGGTACTAAAATTTACTTTTTTTTTTTCCTACAGGTTTCTGCTTCAGTTTAATATGTCTGAAATACAGTGAGAACAGGGCTGCGTCATGAGCATTTTCATAGCATGAAACTGCTGTACATCATGGGAGCTGTGGGGATGTGTGAGGGAGCAGAAACACTTGGGAGAGCAATGACCACGTGTCTCTACCCCAAAAGGAAAGAGCTGCTTCTTTCCAAGCAGGACCCAGGGGCAGACAGAGAGGTGAGCTCAGTAGGTGTACACTTTGTGCCTCTGCTTGTGTGCATGGGTGGCACCAGCCGTGGATTTACTTTTTTGCCACCTTGCATATTTTTGCTTGTATTGTTTAAACCTTGAAGTGGAACAAAGTAGAAATATATTTAGATATTTTTTTTCCTACAGAAAAAAAAAGAAAAAAAAAACACAAAAAAACTCCCTGAAGTCAAAATATGTCTTTTTTTTTCTAAGTTTCTGTTGGCAGTGTGGAAGCTGCATTAACATTCAGGCTATGAGCAGGCCTCAGAGGATTGTCCAGCAGCTCTGCATTAGCAGTCTGAATGCAACAGTGCCTTGGTCACAGTCGCTCCCTCTTCCTGAAATTACTCCTCTTTTAAGCTGTCAATTTACAGACTTGGAGCATGCTGTCTTTGTAATGGATACAGATACTCCCCAAACAGATAGTGTTTTCAGATAGGAGATCTCATCAAGTTTCTGGGTCCTATGCACCTGAGTAACATCAACAGGCCAACAAATAGCCACCAATTTTTGGAGTAGCTCTAAACCTGGTTTATACCTAGAGATGATTTCTTTGCAACAGAGTGCTTAGGCTACCCCAAACCAAGCATGATTCTTTTTGCATTCCACTAAAACGGGTGGATCTGTATTTTTGGTGGCACATTTGTAGTTTCTAAAGAAAAACTTAGTGGGATGCTGCCATTATGCACAAAGAAATTAATTTAGATTTTCTAAATGCCTCTGGTCCTATGGAGTAAGGGAAAAGTTTAACATATTGCTTATTTTTTCTGTACAATTCAAACAGCTTTTTTTTGGTGATTTTTTTATTTTAAATGGAACAGAGTAATTTCCTTGTTTATATTTGATATTTTATATTTAATGCTTTTGGTGTTAAGCATGCATTCTGTGTGTGTTTTGCAATGCCTGCCCCCAACACACACACTCCACATATGTTTCCTCTCCTGCTTTGAATAGAAATCTAACACTGCAAGTGAAGAATGCTGAACTACTGTTTCACAAGCTGTCATTTAAGTGATAGATGGCAAATTGGAATTTTGCCATGCAAATTAGTTAATGCTTAGATGAAGACAGTGTTTAACTATTCAAGTAAGATCTCATTCTTGATCAGCTGTTTCAGCTTATATCTCCAGTGAAGCAGACAACTAGCTTTCAACCAGAGCAGACAACTAGAACGCCACAAAACCATCAACTGTGTTCACTTAGTACCATCTCAGCAGATCAAATGATGTTCAAATAGCACTGATCTGTAGCTATCAGCTGGAAACAGCCATGGATGCTGATCCTTCAGGAAAAAAAAAAAAAAAAGCTGTGATAGTTGGTAGTATTTTGAAAAAAGAATTTACATTTCTGGAATCCATAGCAGAAATGTAAAAATCCAACAAACTCACAGTATGACCTTTCTTTTAACAAAAACATATGTAAAATTCACATACAGAGAGTAATATATTTAGAAACTGGGAGCCAGGAATGGTTCCTATAGTGAAGTTCCCTAAGCTTATACTTTAAATGCATATAACCTTTCTTTTAGTAGCTTGCTACTGCTTTTGTTCACAGGAGACCTTTGAAATCTGGGAGGGAGAAAGCCTCTTGGTTATATAAAATGCTCTGTCTTTACCTGATAAAAGTGTATGCCATTATACATTTATAGCACTTCATTTCAACTTATTTTTCTTGAATTCCTTAGGGAAAATTTGGCAACCTTTCAAATAACTGAGAAGGAGCTGTCTACAGAGCTGGTCCCTCCCCCTTAGCAGATCTGCAGCAGCCTTGCTCACCCCTGAGAGGTACCAAAGTTGCCGAAGAGTAGTGGGGAAGGAGAGCATCTGTCCCACTACAGAGCCTCCCCACAGTCCTTCACTGGAGTTTCTCTGAAGGAACTGCCAAGGTCTTTTGGAGGTGAGCAATAATTACAGCTACCTTTAACTGCATCTGGGGCCTTGCAGCTATTCACAGTGATTCATAGAATCATTAAGGTTGGAAAAGACCTCCAAGATCATGGACCAGAGTGGCAGCTGCTTTGCCAGCTAAAGCAGTTTATCCTGTAGTAAAGGTGGTAGTAACTTGTGCTGTGAGTTTATAGTACAATCCCAATGACAATGTATGACATAGATTATAGCAAAATAGATAAGCTATTTCTTAAGAAATGAGGACACGGATAAAAGGACTGCTCTTCACTACAAAAAATGAAATTCAGCCAACTATTCCTTCAACAGTGTGAGCGCTCTCACTCATTTGATAGTGAAGGTGACATTTTGGCATCAATGCCTCAGCTGCTGCCAGGGTGAACCAGCTACACATTTTGTGATGGAGTTTGTGAAGAAGGACAGAGCTTTGAGTTTTCCCCAAGTAACCAGTGTGGGACGCAGGACAGAAGAAAGGAACCTGGGGCTTTTGTCCATGAGAGGGCAGAGAGATGGGAGGAGGAAGACAGACTGGAGAAAACACTGAAAGAAAGACTTCTAGAGACTCTGGTTAGGTGATGGATGGTGGAAAAAGCCCTGGGTTTTGGAATCCACCAAGGAATAGGGAGAGATAAAGTAGGTGATGCACTGGAGAAGGTTGAAGGGGGACATTGAGTTAAAGAGGAGAGCTGTCAGTTTAATGCCACAGGTAGCAATTCTAGTAATGTCTTTTGAACATATCTTTTTCTGTAGTTTTGTAGGTATATGTATAGAACAGACCATTTTTCTCTTCAATAACTTATGTTCTAATCTTGTTTCATTCTTCACATGCTTTTTAGCAGTACCTACACTGCTAGGACATCTACTGGAAGTGATGTAGGTAATCAAATCAGTTTGGGCTAGCCTGGCGTATCTCCCAGTGTTCCGATTCAGAGCTGAAGTGTGTTATCTTTTACAAGATGTTCGTAAAGCAATTCTTTATAAAAGAAGAATGTGCAGCATGCCACCATTTGAAATCTCTTTACGTTTTTTTTTTTCCATTAAAACAATAAATCTTGGCAGCTACCATCTACTGTTTTCTGATTCATAGTTAGCCAATTATATCACTGAGAATGCACTTGATTAGCAAGGACGCAAGTTCAAGGCACTGTCATCTGCCTTTGTGTTGTTCGAATTGTGTCTCAGACACTTACTTTTGTCTTCTGTTCTGTATGTTTATTTCTTCAGTGGTTTTGTTACTCCCTGCTACACAGAGCAGCTCCTTTGCAAACATTCATTCAGCAGTGATCAGTGTACTCTGAGTGCCTTCTAAAAGCTCAGATATTAAAAGAATCCAGTTCCCTCAATCTTTAAGTGTGATCTTCAGTCATGAGAACAGTCTTATAGTTTCAGTAGGAAGATCTACAAGAATAAAAATCGCTTCAGTGAATCAGAGCTCAGAAACCTAGATCCTGTTTTTGTGGTTTACAGATGGAAGAGTTTATGTAAGGTCTGTAGTCAGAAGGGCAAGCACAATAGCTATAATGGAGATGAAGACAATAGGATGGCCTTCATCATGGGCTAACCATGCAGGCATGAATGAATGCCCTTGCTGAATGTTCACAAAACATGCTGAGGCTTGTAAGAGCAGCCGGGCTTCTGTTGCTCCAAAAGCATTAATAACCACCCTATCTGGTGTGCTATGTCACCCTATATAGGGATGCATATACCACAGTTCAGTAAAAAGGAAGCTAATCATAATTCACGTAATACCCCCCCACACACAACATACACAGAACACAACATGACACAACATCACACATGTCCAGAGTGGTCCATGGTTGACCCTGTTGCATCTCATCTCCAAATCATGATGTTAGTAACGGTGACTGACAGTTACCATAACATTCAGGGAAATCAAGCTTCAGTTAAAAATTGTGATACAATCTTTGAAGATTCAGGGCAGCTCTAGATGAAAGACTTTCCCATACTACTATGTTCTCTCTTGGTGAAATCATAACAGTGATTACTTCTGGCACAGACATTTTTACACATAACAAAGTGAGTACCATGAAGCATAAGATTGGACCTTCATTTTCCTATAATCTCAATAGAAGAGAGATTATAGATTCTGAAGAACAAAACACAAATATATGCAGTGAGTGTAAAGGAAATACAGGAAAACAATGAAAGAGTTTCAATTTATTTATATGATTTACTGAATGAAGGTGTTTAAGATTCTGCATTTGAGTACTACAGATAAAATCACAGCATGTCTTCAGATTTGCTCTTCATGCAATCTATTTCATGACAGGATTTTGTCTTTTCACAAAAGAATTTTAAATGTGTCTTTTCTTGCTCTGCTATATTGTGGTGTGACATTCATGTCACACGAGGAAAAGATTTCAATTTTGCAGTGAGAACTGTCTGTTTTTAACTTTGCTTGAGACAGTACAAGACTTTCTGGTGTAAGTCTCCTGCCTCAAAATAACACTTAAGTATTAAATACTCTTAATCAAATCAAACTTTTCAACAGAAGTTCCCTGGCCAACTTTTCCTTTATGCCTAGTTAAGTTACAGGAGAGTGGGCACCAGGCCCTGACTGGTGACTGCCACAGGGAAATATGATAACATTAATAAATGTCAGTTGTACATTTAATCCTCCATGAAGCCTTTAATTAGTCCCTGTCTCTGTTAACAGCACCACAATAGGAATGCAGGAGCTGGAGGTAGTAGGAGAAGCAGGAACTAATATCTTTTCTAGAGCCAGAGAAATGCAGTGCCATGGTGGACATGGATAGGGTGAGGGATACAGCTGGCTGGCAGTGGTACTGCTTACATGAGGTTTGTTTTCCACTCAGGAATGGTTTCCAGTTACCCCTAACTGGAGACCATTTTCTGATGCATTTTCTGTGTTTTTGTCATCTCCCTCCCCGCTGCAACTGTAAGTACAATTTTCACTGATTTACACAAAATGGCCAGGGTGGGATTAAGCTATAGATTACTGTTTTCTTAAGTATCTCTCAAGTATCCACCCCCCCCCCCCCCCCCCGCTTTGTCTTCCTACTTGTGTGTGTCCTTAAAGTAATTTAAACACTGAATAATGTTATCCACATGTGATGCATGTTATGTGACAAGGACTAGAGGCATGGATATGAACAATTTGTGTACACTCATCACATATACACTTAACCTATTCCTATGATCAAAGCTATTCCTGCCTGTTTTGGTGCTCTGATATCCTGTAAGCCCAGTGGGTTTAGATGCCAGCTGATCCGGTCACAAATGGCCTCATTCAGTAGGGGAGAACATAGTTTTGTGTAGGGTCAAACAGGCATTACATCTCTGTACTTTTTTTTTTTCCCCTTTGGAGATAGGAATTAATGGAACCTTGAAGTAATTCGATTTTGCTTCCTTTTTTTTTTTTTTTTTTTGCTGCTCAACTTCCTCAGTTGCTGCACTTTCGAAAAGAACAGTGTGAGTCTGAAAATCTTATTTAGAAGACCATTGTTAACAACAGTATTAGACCCCATAGAGTTTTCAGATGAAAAGTGTATGCTGAATGAAAAGTATAAACCGAAAATATTTCAGCCGTTGATTCTTTTCTTTATTCATGACACCTTGCTTTTGTCTTCAGCAGAGGGAACACTGTGGAGTGTGAAGTTTTTCTTTTGTTTCTGTTTGCCTTCTCCACCATTTTTCTTTTACATTGACATATCTAAGCATGACAAACCTGTTTGCAAGAAATGGAGGGAATAGATTGGATGGTTTGTTTTTAAAGCTATATGTTTTCAAAAGTCCCAAGTATCATAAATGACCTAATTTTAGAATCAAATCTGACTTGGCTTTTTCCCATTAAAAGGTTCAATTTATTTAGGATATCTTCTGCTATACTTGCTTTCAGAGGCATTTTCTCTACTAATGGACATGACACTCTTTTCCATTTTATCTAGTGTTTATCATGAAGACTATGTAGTGCTATGATCAATTGTCACTAGGAATAACTTTGAAATTTCTCATTACTGCAAGACATTAAGTAGCCAGGCTATGATTTACTTTAGCAAGTGGCTTTTATGTCATCTATATTTCAGAAATTCTGTGACTTGTTTAAATTTCCATTTCCTTGGCAATGTATCTGTGTGTATGGTGAAACAAAGAATTGACTAACATACTGAAAGCATTAGGCATTTGAAGCTGCCCTGTTAGACAAATACAACAGCAGCACGCTGCACCACATGAAACCGAAGCAACCACCTGGAAGGGAAGGAGAGAAGAGCTTAGGCTATTAGTGCAGGCTTTGAAACCATTTTGTCAACAAAATACACTTCTTTAGTTGGACTGCAGAGATAAGGAATGACATGAAAGTGAAAAATTAGAAGGTGCAGCTATCCTAAAAGTCTGAAAATATGCAATGTGTTTCTTCTGGTGTTTTGCATCTGATCTAACTTTTGTTGACTTACAAAACATTGGAATTTTCCCTTATGCAACTTGATTAATCTAAGTGCTATTCAGTGCACTATGGCTATGTAAGACTCCAACCATATCCTCGGTTTAGCATATACCATATGTTCCTTTGTAGTGGCTGCTAGGACTGCAGAGTCCTAGTGCTGTATCTGCTGGAGGAAGGCACTGAAATATGAAGCTGGTGGCAACTGGTGCACCTGCCACATCAGAAACATGATATTTAACTGAGTTTACAGAAGGGTAAAATGCAGTGAAGTAGGAGGATGCAGATGGGATTGGTGTTATTCATAACAACAAACAACTCTTAGAAAACAAACATTTAAGTGAGCTATTTCTTGTATTAAACTAAAACCTGAATATCTGCTGAAAAAATATTCCCCCTGCAAAACCTGTTACTGATTCTCAGATCAAGTACCCTCCTTAGCTCGAGAGTCAGGTACATCTTGCGTGCTGGCAGCTGTGGCACAACACCCATAGCGTGTCCCACATGTGGCATGAACCTCTGCTGGTCGGCTGAATAGTCCTGGTCAGGAGTGTGCGAGGGCGTGGCCAGAACCAGCCCTTCCACTGCGGCATGGTGGGATGCATTGCCTGTCCAACACACTTATAAATGGAGTAAAAGACTTTCTGTTCAGTGTCACATTCAGAAAGAGGAGCTGAAATGCTGTCAGGTTTATGTGACTAACTAGCAATTAACTTGGTAATGAATTTTCCTATCTACCTCCTTGGTTCTTGATATATCTCCTTTATTTTATCAGCCAAAGATCAGCCAAAGTCCAAAATCAAAGGCAGCATCCTTTCCCACCTCAGCAAGTCACAATTTAAACACACTTCACAGTTCATTTGTGAGTATTTTAAAAACAATACTATCATATTTAGGATTAATAGACAAGCAAACATTATTAGCAGCATATGCAGTAATTGTAATATTGCAGAAACCTCCTGCAACAATTTCTTAACAACCTATTCCCCTCATACCCTTAGCTGGGTTTCAGGTATACCCTGACGACTAATGGATTACTTTGGGTGCTACTTGCATAACAACAGTTTAGACTATAGCTACAAGAGAAAATGGCTTTCTCTAACTAGTCTCCATTTTGGTGAGACCGTACAGATATGTTTGCAAATAGCTGTAAAAAACCTAGGTAAAGTTGGTAATTGAATGATGAAAAGATACTTAGTGGATCTGTAGGTCTAGGAAGAAAGAGCAGGTGTGATCTGTGCCTTTATCCTGGCTACATTATTAACAGGCAATGTTAGGTATTGGAACAAACAAATTTTTTCCCTCTGAAACATGTCTGGACAAGAAGAGGGCAATTGCACTCAGGTTTCTTCCTGACATGCAGCCTGGATCCAGCCATCAGATCATCATCCAGAAATGAGGACTGCAGGGTTTACTGTGGAGCAACACCTACTGCACAGCATGGAGAGAGAACATTTGTGCCTCTCTTGGAACTGCACAAACAGACCTGCCAAAATTGTGTCTGGGATACTGAGTATCTTAATAGTTCACTTATTCAATTTATCTGCTTTCTATTTTCTCTTTGACACTTATCATTTTCATAGAAATGCCACTTATAAAATAAAAGCTTCTCTCTATACATACTAATTTTGTTGTTAACATGGTCCTGCACATTTATTTTGGATAGTACATTTTAAAATATTTAAACAGGCTGAAAGTCTGTGATACTTTGATGACTCTCTGGATGTTTTTAGCTTGCCTGAAATATTGTCAAAGGAACAATTTAAAATATTTTATGAAAAAATCAACTACACAAAGAAAATTAGAGTATTATCAGAGCTAAATTTGAAAGGGTCTTGCAGAATACCACAACACTGCAGAGACTCTGCATATTGCTCATGAAGAGCTTTGGGTGCTGTAAAAATCCGGGCCAGAGAGTCAGTGAGTCATCTACAGAAGTTAATTGGAAATACTGCTCTTGGATAGGTCAGAATTAATACGAAGCCTTCTTTATCCCTTCATAACCTTGAAACATGCCCAGAAATAGGGTGAAAGTCTCTCCTCTGTAAAAGTAGAGAGGGATTAGGACTATATTGTGAAACACTGGTATGGGTGCTCTTTTTGTGCCTTCACTGGCTGATAAGGACACTCAGGATGCTGTTCAGCATCTTTTATCTGAGAGGATTGGAACCCAAAACTCTCAGGAGAGTGCCCTAATTAGCACTCTGTGGGGTGGCCAGCCTAGGCTGAGGTTTTGCATGCTCGTTACCTTTTGCTGAAGCTGCTCTGATGTCTGTCAGAGTTTATGTTTACAGGCTTTGTTTCAGTGTGAGCACATGTCCTGACTGTCAGGCCAAGTGGTTAAAGTGGCAGGCCACAGTCTCATATTAAGGCATTTAGAGCATTCTTCCATTGGAAATTTTGGGTTGCATGGCTTTGCAGTGCTGTTAAGGCAAGGTGTGTTTTTTGAAGGTCTATATTAGGCATCTAATTGATACTTTAGATGCCTAAATCTCTTTTAATTCCCCATGAGACCTAGTCTTTAGTATATATTCTTGAGGTTTTCCCAAGAAAGAACTTCTTTTGTAGCTGAGAGAGAAAATTATGCAGAGAAACATTACCTACAGGCTTATTATAAAATCCTGACTGTGCAGTAAAGATACAGCTGCTCGCAATTCATCACCTAACTTTCCTTAAGTTCTATTGGTGGATGGCTTTAATAGCCACATTTCTGTCAGCAGATGTAACACTGCTTGCATTTATAAGCAATATTTAAGCAATATTTAAATATATACATAACTGCTTAAAGCATATTTTTTTATATCTGTTGTGCTGTTTTTTTTTCCCTGTTATTTAAAAGCTGCTTAAAACTACATATTTTTGTCCACTTATCAAAAGGAGCCCTAATTTTGCAGCCTATTCATAGAAAACCTCATTGATATCAGTGAGATTTCATGCTTACTGAGGCCTGCCTATGCAGATTGAATTGTCTATACCCAAATTTAGTAAGGCCATTCAAATACATTAAGTCCATCCTGCCTCACTTATATTCTTACGCATGAGCTATATTCTGTTGACTTTAGCTGAGTATCACCCTGAAATCAGCCGTATGCTAAAGTGCTTTGTTGATTAGAATGGACTAAATCACATGATAAAAATTGAATCTACTGACATACTCATGTCAATCAATGTCAATTTTTCCAACATATTTTTGAAATCTGAAAAAAATATTAAATCTTTTATATTAGTAATAATTAGAAATAAAATGACAGCACTTAAAAAAATAATTCTTCCCACCTTTGCTTCCATGGCTTACATTATTTGTGAAAACACCCCCACTATGTTTTAAAATGATTTCTCTCTACATGTATTGAACCAAGAGACTTTTCTGTTCAATCAATTGAAAGTAATGGGGAAGAAAATTCATTCTTTTGCTTACAGTAAGTTTGAATCTCTGACTGTTGTAGCAGTCTTTACAAACAATGAGCTACATCCTTATTCTGGTTGGTTATGAAAAACAAGGTGCTTATGGATGCAAAATTGGACATATTTTTTGCTTTGAGCAATAAGTTTTGTTCCTTTTGCAGCTCTTGCATGTTTAAAGCTGCTACAAAATAAAGCTAAAAATCTCTTGGGAGGGTAATGAGAAATACAATTACATGTGCAAGTTTCCGCTTTCCTTTTAGTGCTACGCACATTATGCAGACAGATGTAAACTGGAGCTTCAGAGAGCTTGACTGATGAAGGCCTTCATCTTGACCAGAAAAGAACCATTTGGGGATGAAGCTACAGATTATTCTTATTGTCCATGGTCATTCAGTTTTTCACTTCATTTAAAAAAAAAAAAAAAAAGCCAATTATCTTTGGGTGAAGCATTTTCAGTATAGATTATGAATTACTCAGAAATCAACTCTAAACTTAATTTCTCTGATTAATCCTTTATGGATTTTCTTTTCTTATTCAATGCAACGGACTAATGATTATTAATACCACCTGGGAGAAGGAGATTATGCAACACTAGAGTTGCATGATGTCCATACACTAGATGTTTTTTAATTCATCACGCAGCTGTCCAAAAAAGAAAAGGAAAAAAAAAAAAAGAAAACAACTCCAAAACCCCAGGGCATATGTGTATGTGTATGGAAGGGAGGAAAGAATAATGATAATTGTCTGAACTAGAAATGCTGTAAACCTTTTGACATATATGCCTGGTTTTGTTGGATAGGTAACTAGAAAAGAACCACACATGATCAGTGGTTACTTGGTGTGGAGTATTTGCACTCTTCCACAATCAACAACATTTGTTTTTACACTGATTGTGTAACATCTCTTATCCCATACTTTTTTGTATAAAATAAAAATGCAACTCAGCCACACTATCTACAATAAGCAATAAGTATTGTATAGAATTGCTATTACGAGAAAAAAACAATTATTGCCATACAGCCTTAGTTTTAAAATCTCAGAACAGATGGCCATACTTTGAAATCATGAGTATTCTCCACAGACAAAGGGCTTTTGTCCAAATGGATCTGATTGCAGAATCAGGGCCTATATATATGGAAATACAAACTGGTAGAATATTACACACCAAGGTCTTTTGATACATAAGGAATGTAGGAACAGAATGCAGTTGCCACAGTCTAGGTGACAGTGTGAATGCCTTGAAGACTGCAAAGCCTGCTTTTGTTCTAATAGAAAGTCTCTTCAACCAGGAAAAGACTTATTGTGAGATAAAAATTAGGGAAGAAGTCTAGCTGAGGAATTCTCTTCTCTCAAAAACTGCTCATTTATGGCATAATTTGACTTACAAAAGTAAGGCTGTAACAGTTATGAAGATTATAAAAATATAAAAGTAAATATCTGACGGTTTTATGCAAAAGTGAATACCATTGTTTTTCAAACTCTTACGTTCTGGATTTTAGATTCTTAAGTCAAAGTGATATAAAGCCATAAGTTTTTTGTTACTACCTTTTCATTTTGATCAAAGAAGCCCTTATGCACAGATAAAATCAAGTTTTGCTGAATTATAGAATCATAGAATGATCTGGGTTGGAAGGGACCTCACCTAGTTCCAACCCCCTGCCATAGTTAGGGACACCATCCATTAGATCAGGTTGCTCAGGCCTCATCTAAGCTGGTCTTGAATACCTCCAGAGATGGGGAATCCACAACCTCTCTGGGCAACCTGTTCCAGTGCCTCACCACCCTCTAAGTGAATATGTTTTTCCCAGCTGCATTAGGGAATTAGAAATTACCTAGTTTTTTAGATCTATACAAAGACTATCCAGACATTGGGTGGGAGTATTTTTGTTTGTTTTCATTCTGTAAAATGGGGGTCCAGAAGTAAATGTGCTGAGATATTTGGGGGTTAGAGGGAATAGGAACTGGTGAATAACAAGGGGAAAAAACAAGCTGATTGAATTGGGGCTAACTGGCGGAGGCAACTGTATGGTTAATATTGATATTACAATTGCATTCCTTTGTTTTCCTTGCTTTCTCTTAAGCATATCACAAATCAGTGAAATTTTGGAGAACAGTTGCTATAGCTGTCCATCTTTTCACAACAGGCTATCATAACGAGACACTGATCCTGATTTAAAACATCTAAAAGCATATAAAAATTACTTGATTTATTGTTCTTGTTAAGTTAGTAACCAACATCAAAATGAAAATGAGGAAGTCGGAATATAAAAATGTTAGAAGGTATTATGGGACAAATTTCCTTGGATGCATGAAGTAAAAGAGATGTTTTATTTGGATAGTAAGTTATAGAACTGCAAGAAACAGAATGACATGCCTTTTTAAAAATTTAGACAAGTTCACAGAGTGTTTCCAAACAGTTAATTACATGCTTGTGTTCCTGTTTACTCAGAACAACATGTAAATACCTGGTAGAAGTTCTGCCATGTTCAATACATTGTGAATCACATATACTTCAAATACTGGCCTTTGGTATGATGATATGCAGGTTTGAATGAACTTCTGGTTTTGGACATAGCTGATGAAAAAAAGATGAGCTATGAACTATGATTTATTTATATTTACTTTTGTCATACTTCAGCATCAACAGGCTAGCGCTGTTAACATTTCTTCTCATATAGAACACTTTTAGACTTTTACTGCCTACACAGTCAATCTTGTGACTGTTTCCAAGTGATACTTCAGTGCTTAGAAATGTTTCGCAAAGAAGCTCATGAGAACAGAAAGACAGTGAATATTTATTTATTTTTAGAACACAGGTAACAATTTCTATAGATTTTGGAAATGACCGGCAGAATCTGTTATGATCTTCCAACACGACATCATTTGTAGACTTTTATTTGTAGACATTATCAAAATAACTGAAGTCCTTTCTTTCCTCATGAAAAACGTCTGAGAAATTACTAATTTTTAGCTGTGACATCCTAAATAGGATTTCTTAGCCTTATTTCAGGAACAGAATCCTTAAAGTATAGACACACCCTATGTCCTACTGAAGGAGAAAAAAGAAAAAAAAAAAGAAAAAAAAGAGAATAAAATAGAGCATAGGATCTGAGTTAGGGGATATTCAGCATGAGGCAGTTAATTTGATTGAAAGCTATTAATATTATCTTGCATTAGGAGAAACAACTTCCATTATTAGATCTCTAGTTTTTCAAAAGGACTACAGCTAGGTAAGAGATATTCTTTTCCACTCCTGCATTTATTAAAATCTTCACTGAATACTTATTTCTATATTTAGGTGATGATATCACAGCTCATTACCAGTGAACAAATTAGTTTGAGTCAGAATCCAATCTATCTGACTGTTCAAGGGATTAAGGGTGTATGGGAAGTGCTGTCAGTGTTGTTCTGCTGTGCTGGGTTTATGTGGCAAGGTTTTGGTAGCAGGGGGCTGCAGGGGTGGCCTCTGTGAGCAGAGCCCAGCTGCCCCATATCAGATCCAAGCCAGCTCCAGCCGGCTCTAAAAGGGACCTGCCACTGGCCAGAGCCAGGGAGTGAGGCTGGTTGGGCCTCTGGGAGAGCAGATTTAAGGAAGGGGAAAATAAACTGCTGCCCAACAGCAGCTGGGAGAGAGAGGAGTGAGAACCAGCCCTGCAGCCCCCAAGGTCAGGGCAGCAGGAGGGCAGGAGGTGCTCCAGGCATGGAGCAGCAGTTCCCCTGCGGCCTGTGGAGAGGCCCCTGGTGGAGCAGGCTGTTCCCCTGCAGCCCATGGGTCCCACACGGAGCAGATCTCCACACTGCAGCCCGTGGAGGAGCCCCTGGTGGAGCAGGTGGATGTGGCCTGGAGGAGGCTGCGGCCCATGGAGAGCCCCCGCAGGAGCAGGCCCCGGGCCGGAGCTGCAGCCTGTGGAGAGGAGCCCACGCAGGAGCAGGGGTCTGGGGGGAGCTGCTGCCCATGGGGAACCCGTGCTGGAGCAGTTTGCTACTGGGGATGGATGGACCCCGTGGTACGGAGCTATGTGGGAGCAGTTCCTGAAGAGTTGCTGCCCATGGGCAGCCCCTGCAGGCTCAGTTTGGGAAGAACGGCATCCCGTGGGAGGGACCCCAGGTGGAGCAGGGGCAGGGAGTGACCGAGAAGGAGTGGCAGAGATGAAGTGTTAGGGACTGACCGCAGCCCCGTTCTCCATTCCCCTGTGCCCATAAGTTGAGCCTGTTTTACCTGTGACGGTAATTGGTGAGCAATCTCCCTGTCCTTATCTTGGCTTTTGAGCCCTGTTCCATCATATTTCTCCCCCTCATCCTTTGAGGAGGGGGAGTGAGAGACCAGTTGTGGTAGAGTCCAGCTGCCCATCAGGCTGAAACCAGCACATCTGCAAGTGGGCTGCTTGCTCTCTTGTTCACTGGACCAAGTTGGTAAGTGACAGTAGAGTACCAATGATGTGCAAACTTTTGTCTCCTGACTTTTAATATTAACATTTTGAAGAGAAATACTGTTTTTTTTCTCATCAGTGTGAAATTTTTCTCTTCCAGTTCTCTTCCTTAACATTTGCTAGGTCAATCAAACCTTTGCTTTTGATTTAAAGCAAATATTTTGGTCCTATTTGGGGAATCTTTAATCATTGCTAACCAATGGAAATAAAGAGATGGATATAGGTGCTGTGATGAAGCTGCAGGAAGCTTGTGTAGCCTGGACCTGAGGTAGTGAAGAAGTGGGAGATCCAAATTCATAGATCACAGGCTTGAGGCACTAACTTTTAAGTTCCTCAATCACTGGGGTCACTCATCGTAGCTAAGAGAGTGATTTCATTCCTTTGGGTTCCAGTAAATTTGTAATTACCTCACACCATATAGGACAGCTGTAACAGGGGATATAGTGAGAGACCCTGAAGCCTGGTGGCTTAGTCTTGCCAGGATCAGCAGATACAGGTCCATGCAGAAGAGTGAAATTAACTTTTTCATCCCTCACATTTTCTCAGTGATTGTCCTAACCACGGTGCTAGCAAAAGGTGAGTCCCAGAGCTTCTGCTTTTTAGAAGCAATTTTTTGTGTGGTGGGTGAATGAGGGGAGAAGCTAGAAGAAATCTTTTTGATGGATTTGACCCAGGTTTTTGGCTGTTTTTCAGGTCAGATGAACCTGTTTTTTGTTGTTGTTGTTGTTTTGTTTTTTAATGAATATATCATTTGTCTATATGTGTCTGATCTGCTCTGATGTGGTGAACAGTAACTGATGCCAGTAAGGTGATGTATAGCATCCATTTTACTAGATGGTCAAAATAACTGATCTGAGGAGTTAATTAATGTAGGTGTACCCCTGCAATGAGGGCTGCCAAATGTTCTGGGTGTTACTCCAAGAATGAGTAAGCTTCTTCACCAGTATTTCTCAGTCTGAGTCAGATCTTATACCATAGAAGATAATCAAAGGCCAGACTTTTCCGTAACAATTAACTATTTGGATAAGGAATCAAAAGAAACAGAATTTCTCTTTAGAGTAGTGCTTCTCTCTTAATTGATGAAAAATGTAATACGTCAAAGAATTCAGTATTGCAATGAATAAGGCATTTGCTAAAAGTTTGAAAATCCTTGAATTTATTTAAAGTACTATCAGCCCATTTTTAATTATTCTATTTAGACAAGTCACTGTGCACTGGTAGATCATCTAAACTGAATAACTGATTTCCTCTTCAGAGTTTTTGCATTTACTTGACTCTGAAATTTTGGGACACAAACCAAACCTGGAGAGAAAAAGATGGAGAAAAATACCAATTTTTTAAATTACTTCTAACTAACTATTATTGGAATAGGAACTTAGCCAAAACCTGAGGGGAAAGGGTTAAACAAAAACAAAACAAAAAAACAGAAAGCAGGGAAAATCAGTGTTTGTTCTCTTCATAATGTGATCCATTATTTAAACAGAATGTGAATGTGTGATGTAATTGACAATTGCATCTTGCATATCCTCAAACTTGAAATTGTTATGAAGATGTTTAGGTCTTATCATACCTTCATTTTCCTTTTTGCTGTTACAGTGTAATGATGCATATAATACAGTGATGTACAATGCAGATGGATTAGTCTTAAAATGAATGGAGTAGTATTATGATAATTTAGTGGTTTTTCTGCCAAGCAAGGTGTGAAACTATCATGTTAAAGATGATTTATAATTATTTATTTTTTGCAAGTGCTGCCAGTCAGGTACTGTCTTGTCAAAATACGCTTGTAAAAGAAAAATAACAACAACAGAAATCTTGGAAAAGTAAGAATTCTCTGAGAAGGCTAAAAGTACTTTGTTAGGTAAACCAAGTATACCATCTGTATAATACTTGATTACCTGTTGGTTCATGCCTCTTCTTTGCTCAGGAAGAACTAAGATAACTGCTCAAAACAAAAGAAACATATATTTGAATCTTGAATTCCATTTCTCTTGAAACTTGATTAATCTATTCATGTAGTAAAGTGTTTTTTTTTTTTGGGGGGGGGGTGTTGTGCGTGTGTGTGTGCGCGTGCACACGCGTGCACTGTCCTTTCACAAAATGGTGTGTGGGAAGGTTTATGACCAGTTCTTAATATAATACATCTTCCAGCCATGCAGAAAGAGAAAATGATGATAAACTATGATGTGTGGTTTTTCATCATCTTTCTTATTTGTATTTCAGTAGAATCCAGCAATCTGATTTAAGGACAACACTGTGGAAAGCACTGTATGAACACATGGCACAAGATAGACTTTGTCCAAAAAGAGCTTATGATCCAAATAAAAATAGCTATAAAGAAGAGAATTGACTCGCCATAGGCCAGGCACGAGGTTTGTTGGTTTCCCTTTTGGTCCTCTGACTCACATCACCTTTCATAGTACACACCTCATATCTGCTCTAATTTCATCTGGTAATTTGGGGGGAGCATGAAATCATCTGTGCATTGCATAAGTAATTCAACTGTAGTGTATTTCTCTGATTTCCTTCAAAATAATTCCGGTGTAATTACTCAAGCATGTAAAATGGTCAATAAATAGGACATAGCAAATGTAGTTTCTGTAACAAAATTCAGTTGTTCCAGTGATTATGAACAAACTTTGATGGTGAAATAAAATTATTTAGCTTTCTTTTGAGAATGGAGCCAAAGTAAAACAATTAGCAGCATTCCAGAGAAACCAGAATTTGGAACATGTGAAGAATGGGAATTAGTTTTTCATATTCCAGGAGCAATTGCTCCCATGGATCTCATATCTCTTAAATCAGCTAGAAGACCATCTGCTCCAAAGGATTTATCAATTGCTATATTCCTGCTTAAAGTAGTTTTAGGTAGTCAGTTATACTTATCTTTACCTCCTTTTTTGCTGAAAAGGTTTCCAGCGTGCCATTAACCTGTTAAAAAATTTTATAATGAATCTCCACATGAAACAAAATGTAGCTTGCTGTGTCATCACACCCAAATGCAGGATTCGTTTATAACGGTTCCAAAGTCTGCTGTGTCTGAAACATAAATATATGTATAAATAAATTAATTAAAACAATCTGCTGTGAACTAAAAAGTACCATACTCCTTTGCTTTTTTATCTCGTGCTAGTCTGTGATGTAAGGAAAACAGGGCCAGGTCTTTGACTGGGCATCTGGTTTACAATTTTTCAAAAATTGGAAAGTTTGCATTTTCAAGCATCTGCAATTATAATCATCTTAAAAACATTTTATTCAAAACTACTCCTGCTCTGAACAATTTCAGCCCACACAAATCAGATTCTACATTCCATGAGAGCTCAGGGAACTAGGGATATTGGTCAATGATGAAAGCACAGTCCTAAAAATAGATATCATGTAAAGCATATGTTATAAATTCCTTGTTTCTGCACGAAGATGTTAAATCAACATCTTAGCTATAAACATTTCATGTGTAGGATATTCCTCTTTCATCAGAGTTTTTGTACTTGATCACGGTCATTTGCCTGTTTTCCTGTGGAAATCAGGGCATGTCCTTGGGGCCAGGCTCACTGCAGCAGATCTCTGGAGCTCTGGACTTCACCAGGAAATCCAGAGCCATCTGCGTCTATCCTTGCGGTGTGACAATTCCGACATAACCCTTGTTCCTGGTTGTTTGTTTTCTGCTAAAAAGCATTTCTGTTTATTAGGAAGTGTGCGTTAGACTGTTTGACACTAGAATTTGGCACACGTCTTTGGGTTAACTTGGCCAAAGTGATTTATAGCTGTTTGTTCATGACCAGCATCTATTAGTGGAAAATGCTCTCCAAATAAAATCTCATGAGAGGTGAGCACAGTAGGGGATTGTTAGGGACTATCTGCACAGCCAGTGCCCCTGCCATCACTGAGTGCAGGGACAATTACATGGTGGCTTTCCTCTGGCTGTGCAACCATACAGTTAGGGACCTTTTACATTTCCTACCTATTCTTACATTGCCTTCCTGAATTTTCAGGGATGGATAGAATCAGCCATCAGCACTGAATAACTGCTGTGCAGAAGGACAGAGCCAAATTATGGACTGCAATCTGATGCCGTTCCAATGACTAGCACCTGATCCTCACGTAGTCCTATTAAAACTTCCTAATGTAGTAAGCATGAGTAAGCATATCATTATCTGTTCCTGGTTGAGCATGAAACCTTCACGTCTGATGGCATCTCTCATTTAGTGGAAATGAATGCTTTGAATGCATCAAATGAGGGAGGGAGGGAAATGGGCGACAAATGGTCTTCCTGCCTTCAACTGAAGAGAATGCTTGGATCATAGTCTCTTTATCCTCTGCTAAAGTACTTTGTAGATAATATAGGAGCTAAGCTGTATTACAGGAACATGGACAGTTCAGAATGAAAACTGGCCATCTGAATAGATGTAAGGTACAATAAGTACTGACTACTAACTTTGTGGCAAGCTGGGTAACGCCAGCCTTTATATTTTCCCTGTTTCATGTCTACTGTCAACATTCCACAAATACTGGAATTCATTCAGTGAATTGTAATGGGATTTTCTCTTGTGAAATTGTGAAGCCAAGTAGATTGATCCCTTGCCTACCCTACTGGGAAAGCTCCTGATGTGACAGGACACTTTGCATCAAATTTTCTAAGCTTGTTGAGATAGCTACTAGGCCTTAGAAATAAAGACAAATGCACATGGTAAACAGCACCACTGTCATTGGCTTTATACCAAGTTATCAGTCTGAAAATATGTCTATAAGCATCTCTGTCAAATTTGGTAACTTATGAGAACTGTTTTTTTTTTTTTCCTGGTTGTAGTTGTTGTTGTTTGTTGTTGATTTTGTTTTGTTTTAACTTGATTGTGTTTTTCTTACCAAGAAAAAAATATAAAAAATGTAATCCTAACGCATTTGACCCTCTTCCCTGTTCAACTGCTCTGCTAATCAATACCAAGCTTGTTTCCAACGTACTTTAGGGAGCTACATAGGCATTTTACAACCACAGTAGCTGTGGTTTTACCTAAAAAGATGCAGTATTTAAAACCAGGTTTAAAAGGTTTAACAGAAGTGTCATATCAAGCAAGAAACAAAACCACTATCCTGCTACTACCCTTCTCTCCTCTTGTGCCATAAAATCATCCATCTCTCCTTCTATTCAGCCATTTATTTCTCTCTGTATCAAATCATCTGTGCATAATACTATTAATACAGTTATATTTCAATGAGGAAAATACTGTAAAATGTAGTAAAAAGAACAAGTTAAATATCTATTTTTTTTTTCTACAGTCTTATGTTTCAGAAAGTTTCTCCAGTCCTCCAATGTCTCCCTCAATTTCTCCCCAGGTATGAAAATAAGCATAGACAAAAATTAATCTTCATGTTCATCTTAAAAGTAATAGATTCTTTTTGGCTTCATAGAGCAAGGTTTAATTAAAAGATGAAAATAAAAACAATTTTGAAAGTACACATTAAATACTTGGTGCACACCATAAATACTTCTCTTGTGTGCAAGATAAAGGGAGAGAACAATTGGAGTGGTTTCAAAAGGCCACCAGATGAGTAAAGGTGTCATCAGGAAACAGCAAATCACTTTAAATACGTTACGGGAATACTTCACCTTTCTCAGAAACACTGAGCATAGGCCATTTTCAAGAATCTCACCAGAACTTGTTAATCTTAATTATGTACGTTAGCCCATGTTAGGAAGATGGATTCTTCACAAAACATGAATACTTTTTGGCCTTTCATCATGAAAGTCTGTTACATGTTCAGTGGAAGACTAGTTTTTACTTTTAAATAACCTCAAGAAAGCTGTTACTGCTGTTACGTACCGGTATTTGGTGACTATGCAACAGCATAAAAACTGCATGGGAGTTTTATGGCATGTTGTGGTACAAAACATAATTTTTAGCACCATGGATGAACAGTGGTCTGGATCCTATTACTTTGGTATGCAATTAATAGAAAAACTTGTTCTGTGTGTTTGATTTAGTGACTTTTAATGCTTTGTAGTAGATAACTGGCTAGCAAAGCCTTCCCCATGAAGTCCTTCTAGGAGTAGTTGCAGTGGTAAATCTCACTTTCGTCAATGAAAACTACTTAGGATGAAAGATTTATGCTAAACTGATTTGTGTTTGCAGCCCTATTCAAAACTATAACCAGGTTTCTCTCGTTACCTACTTTCTACTTTAGAGTAGCTCTTGCTATCATAACCCCCATCCCTTCCCCCTTCACTGCCTATTGTCTGTTTTCACACTCCTCCTTGCTTTATAATCGCTCACTCACACTCATTTATCACTGGCTTACTCTGTCCTGCCTACACTATCTCCCATTTTTGTCATGGTGCACTGGTACATTACAAATACAATTAAACCTTTTATGATACCGCAGCTTTTGGCTAATGCATCCCAGCTTCAAGGTTGAAAGATTTCTGGTATTACCACTGATATCAGTTCTTTCCCATTTGTTGGCAGTGTACGGACTAATGCAGAAGTGTTGCATTAATTAAAGGAAGCATCCAGTAATGCTGCTGTTTTTGCCGGTCTGACACTGAATTGGAGCTTGATGCCTGCTCATGTTTTAAGAGCCATTCATCACACATGTCATCCCAAAGCAGCCAGCTGTCTGAGAAAAGCCTCATTTGCATTTCATCAACTACACTCCCTCTTCTCCCTACCTATTGTATGGAGCTTTGGCTTTTATTTTATTTTTTATTTTTTAAAGAGAATACTCTTCAAAAGCAGCTTGGATAAAATGAGTATTCAATTTGGAAATATGATTTTCTTTAGTTCAGAGGTCTTGCAGTTGATCTGAGTGGAAAAAAGGTTCATACAAACATAGCCATGCAATCTGTCTGTATAAAGAAATTAATGCATTATGGAAGAAGACAAAGATTTTTATGATGGATGGACTACACCTTTATTAGTTCTGTACATTAAGTTGTTAGAATTAATAAAACATTTCATTTATTTTGAAAGTGCCTTAAAGGACATAGGATTTTTAAATCTCAGCAGCTCTGAATGATTCTACATTATGGGTTTTGATTTCCTTTATTGTTAGACCGAAATTGTATGTGTCAGGTTATATTGAAGCCATTTTAGGAGGCCAAAAAACATGCAAAACCATCTCAGTGTGTGGAAACCACCTAGAGAAAAGAGAATGAAATCATAAGCTCATTTCATTCAGTGACTGACTTTCATTCACTTTCATTCAGTGACTGACTTGATGAACTAATTTTTGCTTTTTTTTGCTTTACCGAATAGAGCAGAATCTGAAAGCAAATACATCTTTACCGTATAGCAAAATGACAGAAACGCAAATCTCTCTGAATATGTCTTTATATGTTAAATAAGAAATGTTATAGATGTGGGTATATATATGTGGTTGTCTGTCTTAATTGCTGTTTTTGCAGAGTATCAGGACTGGTTTAGCAAAACAAAAACAGTCCAAACTGGGATCCTATGTCCCTTCATCTAAACAGCAAAAATACAGAGAAATTGCAGTTTAATATGATGTAGTTTCCAATTTTAAGATATAGAAAATACCTATTTCTAAGCCATATAAGAAGTTTTCTAAATCTTTTATTCCTTAAACCAGCACCAAAAATCTGTTCTTCCACACAGTGAATGAGATGCATCTTACATAGCCATCATGATTGAAGCCATTATCTGTCACCAATGGAGAGAGACAGAGCCATGTCTGTACAATAGGTGTCTACACCCAAATCTAATTTGATTGGCAGATGCTCTGGGATGTGCTGGGGTATGAAGTGTGCTTTGTATTTTTGCTGTCCTGACTTCAGAGGGGTATTTACTTGTGCCTGGACCTTATTCTGACTGCCTCTGGAAATGGCTGGAGGACATATCTGGAGAGATCCCACAGTTGTCACATAAATGAAATAACTGGAAATAGATGCTTAATTATTAGAGAACTCGAGATGAATTCAGTGTCACATGCATATTATATGCTAAGCTATTGGGCACTTAGCAGCACCTAGATAAATATTAAACAACAAATACATAATTTTAGGCATATATACTTAAGTCCTGTTCATTTCAACACGGTTTAGGAAGTGAGTGTTTTGCTGAATAGTCTGTATGGTTGAACTGTTGAAAAAAATGCATGTTTGCATAGGTTGTACAAATGTTAATTTCTATTTATTCTGACTTTTCTTACTATAGCTGCCACGTGCATGGAAATAGTCAAGGAGTGTGCCATTTCCTCTTACATCACTGGAGTCAGAAAGTTGTGACCATAGCTGCTTTCTTTTGGAGCTATGTTCATGCTGCATTTGAGCAAAGTACTGCAACAGTAGCACAGTTTTGTATGTGGATGACTTGCCTTTGTACTTTTTCAGCCATGGAAAAAGATCCCCACTGCAGCATCAGGTGTGCACTGGGCATCATCTCTGTTTCAGGCTATAGCAGGTTGTTGCGCATGATGCATGCGAACCTTCTACCAGTAATTTGAGGAGTAATTTCAACAAGTTTGTTCATCAAAAGTGCCTTCCTATCTCTCCAGTCTCTTTATATATATCTTTAAGTTTTTAATCTGTTTATATTTCAGAGTGCACAAAAACAGGAGAAATATAAATCTTATATAGATCTATTATTTTTTATTATCCTTTTAAAGAATCATTTTTTTGGGTTATGGGAAGACAAAGTCTCAGAGAGAACATTTTTTGTGATACAT
Organism: Anser brachyrhynchus; assembly: GCF_964034855.1. Taxonomy (NCBI): domain Eukaryota; kingdom Metazoa; phylum Chordata; class Aves; order Anseriformes; family Anatidae; genus Anser; species Anser brachyrhynchus. The sequence goes on from NC_137694.1 coordinate 83,307,314, forward strand.
CCAGTTGTAGCCCCTCCTTGTCCCAGTTTTTCTTCTGCTACACACACCACAGCTGTTCTTTGTGTGACACCATAGCTGTTACCGCTATTTCCACCAAAGAGCTGGAAAAAACAGTGACAGTTGACTTAACTTTTGTAGGTGGTTAAACTTTAATACATTTGTATCTGTCATCCTTTAAACTGCTCCTCTGTGGAGCTATTTAATATCACATGTGGAAGTGTGCATCGTAAGAGAATTTGAATGTACCTATAATACTTTAATGTTTCTTATAATTTTTCAAATGACTGGCTTTTAAATAGTACAGAAATAAAGATTTTAAAATAAAATTGATTTCAATGTCTTAGTTTTAGGATATTATTTACTATCTCTATGGTTCTATGATCTCACCAATGACTTTAAACCCAGCATGTGTATATCTTTATTAATAATATAATATCTTTATTAATAATATAACAAAGATTGTCTTAGTTATTTGATATCTGCTGTGAATTTAGAGCTTTGTAATGATTTTTTATTTTTAACCTAGTTAATCACTTATATATCCCCCAAATTATAAAACTTCTCTCTTGCCCTGATATGCATATATATAGCTTGACTCACTTTAGTCTTAATACATTATTTTTTGTTAATGTGATTAATGCTTTTATATAGGGATTATTACCAGAATCAGACGTGCTTTCAAATTCTTTAAAAGTTGTCATCTCTTTTTTTTTTTTTTGTTCAATTTATCAGATACACAATTATTATACCTTTTTCTCAATCTTGGAGCAAAATATATACACACATAACCTTATCTCTATTTCCAGCTGGAAAATAGGAATTATTTGTAAATGTAATTAGAGAGGTTTGATTCCTAATCAAATTAAAAGACTTGGAAGCCATATTCTGTGAACTCAATTGTCATTTAAATAGCATCTAAATTGGTACCTGAATAGCCTGATAGTTCTGAAGGCAAAGCAATGATGTTGGTCCTTCAGAAAGCAATGACATACAGAACTGAGGAAATATGTGATAGCAACATCGTTTTATATGAAGAGTTTACAGCCCACACATATGGGATTAGACTGGGTCTGTGAGGAGAGGTGGAGGCAGCCTGCAAGAGTGACGAATGAGAGAGGCAGCTTAGAGCACGCTCTGTGGGAAGCTGCTTTACATATAAAAGACAGCCTGGGGAAGCCAGGCAGGAGAGAGGAGGCTGAGGTGCCTGGTGCCCAGAGCCTGTGTCTGGGTGGATAAGGAAGGCCCCTGGCCTGGGTGGAGAGGAAAAGGTTTTGGGCCTTATTTGAAGAGAAGGATGGGGGAACATGGGGGCAGTAGCATGGATGTGGTGATGCCCATGCCTTCCTTATTCCAGCAAGCCCTAGCCCGACCACTTTCCCTCTTTTGCCATGTCCTTCTCTGCTGCAAAATAGTGATGTGGGCCTGCTGTACATGTGGGCTGAGGTATGCCACAGGCAGAGCAAAATGGGTGAAGAGGTCTCTGTCATGAAAGAAAAAAAAAAGAAGTGCACCACTGCCTTGCCTCACACTGCAGGTTTCAGCATCAGATGGTGTTCATCAGCCCCTGATGCCTGAAATATCACAGCCCCTCACAATGAACCTGATGCAGAGGCAGCAGGTGAAGGTCATAGGTACTCAGAGTCCTGGATATGATGGAGGTGGAAGAGGGACCTGAAGCTAACTTCTGGAAGGGGAGAGCTGGATCTCAGAAAAGCTCTTGTGTTTGCTGTCACATGGAAATATGGTGTCTTCCTGTCTGAGTCATTTTGTGGTGAGATTTACAGAAACTCAGAGTATAATTGAGCAATGAGGAGGGGATAATTTCCTCCTTAAAGATGGCTAGAAGAGAGTCAAGAGGTGTTGAAGCAGCGGTGAAAGATATAACATCTGAGAGTGAGTGTGAGCCACAGGCACTGCAGTGTATCAGGGAGGTCCCTAAGGAAGCATAGGGGAAGAAAGATGTTAGGGCCTGTGCCTAGTACCCGAAGAAGAGCATCAGGGACTTGAGGAAGGAACAGGGATTGGTGTGTAAGTGGAGCGGTCCTGGACATGCAAACTGGTATAGGCCTCTCCATTCATTGCAGTAGCATTTTCTTCCTGCCTTCATATATATATATATATATATATATATATATTTTTTTTTTCCTACAGCCTTATTTGTTCTCCATCTCATTTGCTGCCAATATATGAGAGTAGCCCAGGCACTCGAGAAGCCCACAAAGAAAACAAAAATGAGGAGTCTCAGCCGAGGTAAGAAGAGTAACTAAACTGAGATAAGGTGAACCAGAAAAATACAGCTATTAAAAAAAAAAAAAAAAAAAAAAAAAAAAGAAAAAGGGCTATGTGCAGTGGTTTCTTGTGTGCAGCCCTTGAGGATCCTATTTGGCAAAAGTCAAGTTCTCTCTCCATTTCTATGCTTACTAGTATTCTTCAGATAGCTCTACCCTCTTCCTGTAATCTCTTTCTCCTTGGATTTCCATTATCATGTTCTTCTGGTTCACCTTAGCTTTTGTTAGGCTTTTTTTTTTTTTTTTTCCTTCTTCAAAGAGACCTTATGAGGAAAAAAATAATTAGAAATGCAAAAATATAGAGAAAAGGCTTGCAGATTTTGACCAAAGGCAAGTGCTTTCATGTAGATCTTGTAAGTTTTCTTTATAAAGAAAGCCTTTTAGTTTTCAGATTTGTGATTGTGCAGTGTGTAAATGTGAAAGAGACTGTTGATAAAGAAGATTGGGAAGAATTATTTTTTTTATGAACTGAATATTTGAGAATTGCCTTAAAAGCTTCTATTTTTGTTTATATTTGAATCTCAGAATAAATTTTAGAAATTAAAACTTATATTAAACCATTAGGAATTTAACTACAACTCTGAATGATTGTCATGGAAATTTATTTTGCTCATAATTACATTTGTTTCAGTAAGAGAGACAAAAATAGAAATTGAAAAAAATCTCATTCATTTGACAAAACAAAACAGTTGCTGTGACTGTTATAGGATTGCAGTCCAGAATGGGGAAGGCTCTGGAATAGTGAGATAATTTGTGAAACAAAATGCACATGCAAATTAGCTGATCAAATCGCTACACTATTTTTCCTGGTGCTTGAAGTAAAAGAAGGAAAAAGCAATACCAACGGTAACAAGATATCAGAATATCCGTTATTGTTAAAGTCATGTAATACCAAAAATGAGGAAAATGAAATTTTTGGCACTCATGAGGCCATGGGTAGCAGTAATTTCAGTGACAATACAGTATAACTGAGATTGCATCTGATTCAGGAGAGAATAGGGATGACATTTATTCCATCTGACTTACATTTTCTACCGTTTTGTCATCTGGACTTCTCTTACAGGCAACAGAGAGAAAATAGTTCTTACAGGGCAACAATGCAGGTGGCAGGTTGGATATTACAACCCTTGCTGGTTCTCAGTAGAATATTAGTAATTAGGTGATTTCCGACAACCTGACAAATCTTAGGTGTTAATTATTATTTGTCAGACTTTCACACCTTTGCATGTTATGTCCTAGAGCTTTTACAGGATCTTACTATGAGGAAACTTTAAACAAGTGGAAGGCCTACGCTAATAAAATATATTCTGTCTACAAAAAGCAATACACTACTGAGATGAAGTCCTGTTAGTTGTCACTTTGAAACAAACATTCATATTTTATATTAGCAAATTTTAGGAATCTAGGCATACCTTTTCTACAAGCAATTAACATTTGCCAGTATACTAATGAAAGAAAAAAATGTTTATATTTATATTAGATCAAATATATGGCAAGTATTGAAGTAGCTTTGACTTTACTTATACATTTATTGAGGTATCTTATTGTGAAACTTAAACTGGTGCTCGACAGCGATCAATGGAAAACAATGAAAATGCCCATTTTGAGTAATAGACATGTCAAATTTTTGTTCAGTGTCTGTTTTCTTCTCCAGGAGTGGAATATGGCCCGGGAATTTCTTCATTTAAAAACAAAAAAAAAAAAAAAAAAAACCTTGAGGTGGCAGCAAGTAGATCGGTAAATAATATTGACACCATGTTAATACGAAAAAGAGTAGACATGTAGAACTCCACGAAGTGGAAAAAATGTTGCTGTTTGTAACTTCTTCTATGGCAGTCCTTCCGCTCCACTCTTTATTAAAGATGTAACATCAGTTCTGCAGGAAAAGCTCTTTGGAGTTGGACTTAGATCTCTGTGAAGCATTGTATCTGTGATTTTTATAAACAGCATAAAATAATTTCTCATTCTGTAAACATGCCAAACAAATTAGCATTACTGACCGAAAAAATTCTAATCGCACAAAAGGAGGAGGTTCAGTTCTCTAGAGAGAACCCATGGAAGGAAGTGGCCATCAAGCCAGACTTCATCACAGGACGACTCTCATTAATTTTAAAAATCTGCTGACTTTTTGGAATGGTTACAGCAAATGACTTATGAAATGAGAAACTCTTTCCCAACCCAGTGAGCTTTTCAATCAGTGTTCTCCATGATGTGCTGTTTGCTAGCTGTCTCAACTCAGCAACCCTAAACATATTTAGCAATATAAATGTACATTTTAATAGCTTGCTGTGATCTCTTTTTTTGATATCTGGCTTCCATTATCTGTCTTCATCCATCCACAATCTCTGGTGCCATCAGCTGAAAAGTTGGTTTTTCTCAAGGGTTCACCTGATTTGTAGCACTAAGCTCCCCCCAACCCCCACCTCTGCACTGTTCTGTGTCCCCATCAGTCTCACCAAAAAGTTTTTTTTTTTTTTTCGTCTGTCGTGAAAAATACAGTAACAATTTCTTCTACGTACCCTTAGGATAAGCTTAAATTAAATAAAAACTTAAAAGAAGATTTGCCAGTGGCTTAGATTTCTAGTTAAATTGCCTGAGCTACAAATAAGTTTTATGCAAGTTATTGTTCTTAGCAAAGACTTCCAGTAACGATGCATTTGCCAAATAAACATACAGATTAATCGCTGTTGAGAGAGAGAGGACTTGTTTATTGGCTGGCTGTTATACCACTTGCTATCTAACTCCTTCACCAGAAGTCTTCTCTCAGTGGCAGAGCCCCTGAGATCTTCTGGGAAGCCAGCACATTACTCTGGGGAAGGGGAACATTTTGTACTGTGAGCATTAAGTTGCTTTAGGCGTATGCTTTACACAGTTTGCAGGAAAACATCAGTGTTATGTTTCCTATGTATTTTTTCTATGATTTTCTTTACAGTTGATATAGAGAGGTGTTTGGCTCTTGGCCAAATGATACAGATGCCTAAAAATAGCCTGGTGAAACCCCCAGTATTGTCCCCCCAGTAGCATAACTGTGGGTGATGAGAAGCAAAAGAGAAGTGTGAAAGGTCCTGCAAATGCTTTGATTAGGCATATGCACTGCCATGCACAAACTAACAAAGCTGATTTCTTTAGCATGAGTCTCTCTGCCCCTGAATGACACAGCTCTGCATCCCAGCAGTGCTACAAAGGGCTCAGAGACCTGAGATCCAGAAGGGCTGGAGCAAGTTGGGATTAGATGCTGTGCTCTGTTTGCCATTTTTGTTAGTGTTTTGCCCGTAGCTCCACGGTACTTGAAAATTAAACAAATCTCCTTTCTGTGATGGGAAATAGTTTGCTGTTGGGAGTGGTATGACTGACACCCACACAGATATAAAAGGTGATGTAAATGATAGAGAAAGCAGTCCCTCAAGCACCGAAGGTGGGGAGAAGGGGATTCAGAAGGAGTAAGGCTGACGTATGCAGTGTGCATCTCCCCAGAGGGAGATAGTCCAGCACCTGCTGGTGTCTGACAGCCCTGGTGCTGTTTCTTGAGAGGAGACCCAGAGCAGGGTTAGGTCTTCAGATACAAATGGTTATTGGCTAGTTTTGGCTTTAATTTTGTCTGTGATTCTCTTTCTTTGTCAGTAGTCTTTATGTCCTGTTGGAGAAAGATGCTGTGGAGGATGTTTATCTTCAATATGCAAACACAGTAAGAACAGTTATGTAGAGGAGTTTCTGGTGTTAGATGTGTCTCATTTGGACAATGCACATGCAGGGTTTTGTCAGACAACTTGGGCCAACCCCCTTTGTCTCACAAACTTTAGAGATATTTCTGTATTGATATAAAGTGAAAATGCATAGGGGTAGGATACTGAGTCATCCATAGCTAATGAATAATGCAAATGTGTACCACTTGTGTATATAATAAAAATACCTTCCTGTACTAGGTAAGTAAAATGTCCCTGAGTAATTTTTTTTTTCTGCAATGACTTGCATTCTGGGCCATAATGAAAGTACAGGTTTCCCCCTTTATAATAAAAATGAACTAGGAAACAGTGCAGCAACAGGAGGGATTTTCAGAAAACTTTCCCCAAAGAAAGCCAGCAAAAGTGATTTTTAAAACTTGCTATACTGCTTTTGTTATTTAGGGTATGAATGATTAAATTTTGAACAAAAGCTACTTGACTGCATATATTCGTAAGACACACACGAAGGACAAAACAGTCATGTAAAAACTCAGCAATACAAATGTAGAGATGTTTGAATCTTTAAAATTTGCTGGCATAAAACCAAATCAGAAACGTCAAAGTCTGCAGTTGTTTGTTAGCAGGAATAGTCTGTCATGAAGTGAAATGTATAATAATATCCTTGCTATTAATATAACATGAATGATGTTCAACTGTGGAGTAATGAGAAATGAGGAGAAACAGCAGGTTTTCAGAGTTCCTGGCCGTGGGTCTATCAATTACCCATATTGCCAAGATCCCAAGAGGTCTGGCAGCTTCCTGGCTGCAGTTCCTTTGAGGCAGCTTCTCTGTGCTGAAGCTGGGGGAAATCACCATGCCACCTGAGAAAAAGGCTGCATGGGGAAGTCCTTGCTCTACAAGTCAAACCAGTCTAGAATTATGTTAAAGGTAGCATGAGAAGCACCACAAAATGATCTTAATGAATCTGAACTTTTGCCTTTTTCTTGACAGTAGTGGCTGGAAATTTTATCAGCTAATCAAAAAATGGCATCCAGTAGACCAAGCCAACATTTGGGTATAAGTCTTACAGAATCTTTTGAGATGGTTCAATCTGTTCGTCTCATTTTCCTCTATTTTGCATTTGAGCATACATAGCAGCAAAGGCAAACCTTCCCCAAACCTTGAACTTCAGGTATAACCTTGCTGAAAAATGTAAAATTTAATCCTGTTTGCATTTGTTTCAAATGGGTGTTCTCCTTAAAATAGGACACAACTGTAAACTAAGAAATAGGACACCAGGTGTTGTTTGAAATGGCATCTTTGCATTTTAAGAGTATCGCATGCTGGCAAAAGAGATGTACATCTGTCTGCTGGCTTTAGATGATAGATTCCTGCCTGAACAAAATGTCAAAGTCTATACAGCAATACGTCGGTTGCCTTCTACCAAGGATTTCTAGGCTCCCCCTTCTTTTTGGCAGAAAGGTTAAACAAAGCCTTCTTTAATTCTTTCTGTACAAATACTGTGCAGCGCTAGTGTCCTCTTGAAAGAATATTTATTTACACTACTTCTTGCCAGAAATCTCCACTTCATGTTTTTTGCTAACATTTTTTGTACCATTCTGTTCTCCTTCACAATCTCCAAACTCCTTATTTCACTCCTACCAGGCTTGCATTATGCTCACACATATGTTACAGTAAACACATGCATTGCTTTGTCCAATGTATTCTAAATCCTTGCAGTCTTAGGAGAGGAACAAGAAGGTGGCCTCAGGAAAGAAATCATAAATAGGTGCATACTTTGCACTTGTGACTGTACCCATTAATCTAATTGAGAATTCATGGAAAAAAAGCTGCTTTATTACTTACCATAAATCCAAGATAATTCTATTTAATGTTCCTTTAACTGTCAAAAAAGGATAAACATAGCTAACTATGAACATGACATAAATAAAATCTAGCTTTCCTCCCATTTCCCACCCTTTCTCCCAGTTGGCTATTTTATCATATCACTCAATATAAAATTTAACAGTATGGTATATAAATGATCCTTTTTTTATTCTTCTGCATAATAATTGGCTGGTTTCCAGTAATAAAAAATAGTAAAGCTACAATTTATTCCAAGTCATAAACATCTTTTTATATATATATATGTATATATGTACTTTGCTTCTATGGTGGAGAAAACAATAGAGTGGCCGATAGAGAGCTACACCAGCAGATTGCAATAGTTGTTTGAAAAGATCTAGAGCCACTTGAATTCAGTTTGAATTTAGCTGACTTGGTGCCTTGCTTCTTGGCTCAGGGAAGCAGAAGAGCTGCTAAAATGGTGACACAAATTGATCTTAATAAATTAGTACACTCATAAAAGGAGACTCCCAATTTTAGTGCTAACAGCACACCATTATATGCAGCATAATGTAGTTTAAAAGGCACACTGATAAGGGGCTGTATTCAAATCCATTTCTGTGCCCTTTTGTATTCTTATCTACCCTGGTCCAGCAGACAATCCAGCTTTTCACAAACCTTTGGCAGTCCACCATCAGCAACAGCCCGTGGTCTCCTTTATATCCCCGTGGCTTCTGTAATGAGCATCACCTGTGGTATGCTCTGTTTGGAGCTGCAGCATCAGCGAAAAGCACCTGCTCTGGTGCCTGCTGGTGTAAAAGGCTCCACATCTTGGGGCCCGTGGGAACTTGTCTGCATTTCCTAAAGCAATGCTAGGGAAAGGGCTAAATACCTGTCATCTCCAGAAAGCAGCGTCTTAGCCTCTAATCCTTGTAATTGTTGCCTTAGTAAAGGAAATAGCCAAACAGGGTCCTGAACTGACACAGAGCCCCTGTGCTGCTTCTAGGGGAGCTATAAGGTTGCTTGTGTTTATGAGAGATTCTTTATTTAAATGAAATAGACTGGAGTGGAAGACTCGCAGTTTTAAAATTACTCATTTCCTTCAAATCTTATTTTTTAATGTATTCTTAAATCACAAGTATTTTTAAATACCTCTCATACATTTTTGGAGCGTATTTATACTGAAATTGGAGGCATTTTCCCTTTAGGAATTAATATGTGTTTACCTACAGATATGAATACATATATTTATATCTATATAAATAACTTTGATTTATATCAAATTTCTAAGGGAATAAGTGGCCTTGTAATCATTTTAAAATAATAGCTGTAGCAGTTAATAACGAATAGCACTTTAAAAAGGGATAGGTTTTGCAGAGCTATAGGCAGAATACCAAAAATAGAAATACTTGCAAAGATGTCATTCCATTTTTTTCTGAAATCAGTGTTTCTCAGTCCTTCTTTGCCTTGCTTTCTTTTCAGAAGACAAAGCTAGTTGAGAAACTTAAATACAGTTTCTTTGATTAAGCATCAAGACTGTTATACTCAACTTTAAATTTAGTAAGATGGCACCAGGGTTTATAACATAAAGGCACACGTTCTTCTGAAAAAAAGAGAAGCATCCCCTAATAAAAGCTTTTGTTGCTGGACTGATGTGTTGAAATAAGTAGAATTCAAGTCAAGGAATGTCCCATACTAAAGATGACGTTTCTAGTAGTAGAAATACAGGAAGATTACCAGGGATAGAGAACAAAACTCTTCAGTCTTCCAATACAATTTATAATAAAGCAGGTAATATTATTTTCTCTTTCAGAAGTTCACTGAGACAGACAGCAAAGAAATAATGTATTTTGAGCTGTCAGAAATGTTTACAATGTTTTAGCATCTCATTTCTGTATGTCTGACATCTGATTTTTCTCTGGACTTTCCCAAAGAAATATATGTGTAATTTAAAAATAATGCTTTTAAAAACAAAAACATTCAGTTTTGTGATGAATCAGCAGGTAAAATAGAACATTCTGTTCTGATCCTTGACATTGAGTGACTAATAATACTCCACAAATTCCAGCCATGGGCTACATGACCTTTATTTTTTTGTTGGAGGGAGGGAACAAGCTGGTATATTACAAGTATCACATTAACTACTACCTCCTGATTACATTTGTATTATTATTATTCATGGTAAGATATGTATATTGGGGGAAAATCATGCCAGAAGGAACCCTGGGAACATGATAATCTAAAATCTTTTACTGACTAAAGGAACCTGCTACCTTATAGCTCCGAGTCCTAGACATTAGTCAGCTGAGAACATAAACAATAATAGCAGGATTAATATGCCCCCCACCAGTGCTGAGGATTAATATGGCAATGGTTTGGTTCCCCCATACTGACACAAACTAATTCTGCCTAGTAGGAGAACAGACCCTTTTCAGCTAATGTGCTCATCACTAAAGCAATTTATATTGCTTCAGACTTTGCCCCTGTCTTGTGAGTACAGGAGTTGGGGCTCCTAATTATTTTACAGACATATTAGAAAAAAGGCCTTGAATTAGATCACTTTTTCTCATATTTAAAAATTATCTGTTGGTTTTTGAACACATGCTGGAGGGATGTTAAAAAAAAATAAATATACAAAATGTAGCCGTGTTGCATTGCAGGACCCAGCTCTGCTATAGTCCAGGGATAAATATACGTACAAAAAAATCTCCCAAAACGTTGGGAAAGTGTGGGTTATGGAGAAAAAGAAGGTAATGGCGGAGAAGGTATGTAGAGACAATCCAAGAGCTGAGTCTTGCTTTAGGTTAATCTGATGTAGTTTAGCTGGCCTGGTATTGTGTCCAAAATAAGTAGAATGCTTTGGATTTAGCTGGTCGCAGAACCAATCCAGTTGCTACATGTTTATTGCTATAATTTAGCTCCTTCTCTTTCAGATAGGGTGCTGCAGATATCTGAGGCAATCACATAAGGACATATGCAGCCACAGAGAGGCTATGACAGGATCAGAGCTGAAGTGAGGTTCAGAACACACTGATTTCAGTTGCATTCTCCTTCTTGGTTACAGTTCAAGGTCACAGTTTACCAGCTGGATTCTCTGTTTTTTAGAAACAGGAAAATTAGAATTGACTCATACCTGATAAGTAGCCACTGTTGCTTGCAAAATACTCACTGCAGCACAACGGCAGCAGAGCTGGGTGAAGTTGTGTGATCAGTGGGCTACCTGGATAAGGAGGTGATGGAGAGATGGGTGAGTGCAGTTTTGATAAAAAGGGCAGAAGACAGGTTCATAAACTGCTATGGGAGTTTTCTTCTCTAACTGGTTAGCAGAACAGAAATTTTTTGCTTTCACAAAGGTCTGCTTCCTTGGGCTTCAGTAATTCATTAGGTGCCTTCTTATTCACGGGATTTATTTTGCAGGAGGGCAAGAGTAGAAGGAACAAGATGATGTTATATAAGCTGGGAGAGAGCAAAATTTTCAGGGTTCCAGTGTTGTTGTTATTTTAATTATTCAAATAAACAGGAGACATAAATTATCTTGACAGTGCCTGCTGGCCACCTGCCTAGCCAAATGTTGGAGAAAATATGTATGATATACAAGGAAGAAATGTAGTTGAAAGCAGTGTTATACTCTTCTAGTAAGCCTTACCTGCTATTAATGTTCAATTAGTAAAGAGATTTCTTCCTGAACTATTGAGTGCGGATTTGAAATAGTGACCATACTATCTGAAAGGCAGTTAAGTGAATATTCTGAGAATAATTTCAGCCCTATTAAGAGCAGTGGGAATATTTCTTTTCTTCCTTTACTTACTGTTTTGAAAGAAGCAAAGTAAAATAAACTGTTCTTAGGCTTAGTCGGTTCAATGAAGCTTCATTGGAAATACTTCTATATTTAATAAACAAAATCACTTCATTAGCGAAATTAAGTAATTCAGTCAAAAGCTAGCAAAAGATTTTAACCTAGTAATTATGAGGTTATTACGTATATTTCCTTTCATCACTTCACCATATATGCTGGCTCGAGATAATGGCTTTGTTAATTCCAACAAACTGCCACCCCCAGTCTCTTAAACCTTCCTTCTGGCTTGGATAAACCTTTTCGTCCCAATGGTGTCACTCATCCAGTACTCTTTCACTGACTGGGGAATGAGTCCCTTCTCTGTGTGCTCCTTTCCACCATCTTATCCTCCAAACGCCTCCCTCTCCCAGTTTACAAAACTGCCTTTTCACGCTGGAAAAATGGAGGATTTCTGCTCTACAGCTTAAACAACAGCAGCGTACGGTAAAACAACAGCATGACCTTCAGCCACAATAGGTTTCTATCAAGTGGAACAGCCTGACACATGGTGATGGTTTTCAACCAAATAGGTAGTGGCATGTCTTCTGAAAAGGAGGAAATCCCATATTTTTATAATGAATATCAATAAAGGATCTTTTTTTGTCTGCCGTAGCAATTCTGGAATGAGAAGAAAAATGAGGCTAGAGTGGAAGAGAGGAGAGAAGCTTTATGAGGAATTGCTTTAATGACTTCAGATAATTTCATATTCATTAAATAGTAAAAATTTCGAATGTTAACTGTGAGCATATATTTATTTATTACAAAAGGGCGGCAGCAAAAATAAGCTGAGGTTGTGTTAGAATAAGCTGCCCTGAAGTAAATAGCTTTTGAACCGTTCTTTTTAAATATTAAATTCCTCTCAGTTGTATTTGAAATCTTTAATGAGAGAGAAAAAAAAATGTAGTCTATTCCAATCTTTTCACCAGCTGAGCTACAAATTTGCTTACAACCTTGCTGTTATCATGAAGTTAATAATCCCAGTGACAGCAGAAAGCAGTCGGAGTGTGTGAGACTTTTATTTCTGCTAGATTCAGAATCCCACTAATGACTTCTTTCAGCTCTTGTCTTTCCCTCTGTTCCTCTGGAGTAATGTCAAATGCATGCTACCTCTCAGGGTATGTTAAGTGCAATGTGGGGTTCAAGATCATGTTGCATGCTGCCCATTGTCAAAGTTCTTTAGAAGAGGAGCTGTTGGAATTAAGCTCTTACATTGTGTTGGTGGAATAAAAACAAAACCTAGGAAAAGACAGCGAGAACCTGGCCTATTTCTTCCCAAGGACTTTACAAGCTAGGTGTCTTCATGCAGCAGCAGGATGCAGCAGGTGCCTGACAGCAATGTGAGCAGGAGTCAGGGCTTCTGACTCAGAGGACACTTCAGAGGAGACTGTCTTTGCAGAAAGTGATCTAGTCCTACAGGGAGTCCAATCCATTGCAGAGAATGACTTCTCAGACTGCTATCCTAATTCAAGTACTAAAAATATATGGTGGGGGAAGGGATAAGGCAGCAGTGGAAGCAATTCCTTCAAATTTTTGTTTTGAATACTTGATTCTAGAACCTTAGTAATGTACTTCTAACACAATTTTTTGGACTTACCTGAGGAGTCTGTGACTTTTTTACAAGAGACAAGCCAGTTTACTGGAAGAGAAGTGTAATAAAAGGACTTGTGATTAGATTTCAAAAAGCAATATTTCAGTTCAATTTAACGAAAGAATATGTTTTGATTTCGAGATTGAAATCTGTATTCTGGTTAGAACCTACATATCTCACAATTTGTTCAATTTAGCTGAAACTTCTGTTCTCCAGAATTCTGGATATTTGTGTTGAATATAAACACTTATCTTGAACATAGTCAAAAGGATAAGAAAGAATAATATTAATAAGCTTGGAAAAAAACAGTATTCAGAAGTCAGGAGACATCAAAACCATGATTGTACATCATTCACTCTTCAATGTATTAGTAATATACTAATCTTTAATTACATGAACATGTGGAGTATGTCTATAGGAACCTTTCTTTATTCAGTGTGCAGAATCAACTGCATTTCCTTACTGTTTCAGTATTTTGTTTCATCTTCCATGGTCAATATGAGGTCACAGCCTTTACTTTAATGCAGCTTGTTAAAACCCTGTTCTGAAGACAAGATTATTCATTCCTAGTGTGTTTATCTCTGATATCACCATTCTAGTATTTTAGTGCATGAGACAGTCATGAATGTATCTTCCCTGTGCAGTGACTAAGAGAGGTGAGGAGCCAGCTCACTGAGATCAAAGCTTAAAGTGTACACTCACTTTGGGGCTCAACTTCAGATCTACCACTCTGAAGAGGTTCAGGGTACTTACAACTTCATATGTGAAAGCAAAAAAATCATTGATTCTCTTTCAACCGAAGGGCTCGACCATGTTTTCAGCCAGCCCAACCTGCAAGAATAAAGGTCCAGCTAACCCCAGCCACCTGTCTGCCTAGTGCACACAGGGATTGTCAGGCATGTGCTGGCAGAGTGTCCAAGTCCAAGACATGGTATTCCTGCCACCTTACATACCCAGGACTCTGTTTTTTTTTTTTTTTATATATATATATTTTTATTTTTGTGGATCTTGTGGCTTTTGTGGAAATGAAGAAAAGGGCTTGCAGAAAAGCTTTTGATTCATTCCCAGAACAAGTGAGGTCCTTAGTAAGAGTTAGAGAGCTTTGTGCTCTGAGAGGCTCAACTTTTTAGATATTTTAGTTAACTGGAATTGCATCTGCATTAGCAAGTTTTTGATTTGTTTGAACTGTTGTGGAATTGTATAAGCAAAGCAAATGAGAAATCCAATAATCAGTTGAACCACCTTTCCAGATTCCATAAGGTGTTTTCTAAATTAATTCAACTAGAATAGCAAAAACAGTCAACCTTATTATTTAAAGTTCAGTAAAATTACATGCTACTGAAATACATTTTACAATGGAAAGTGAGAGAAAGCTTGAGTAGTAAGTAGTAGTAGCATTCTTATCAATGACAAATCATTAGAGCTTCTTATGATTATCTCTGTTGAACCCTACTTTTTGTAAGTAGAAGACCTGTCCTACTGCATTTAATTCAAAACAGAGCTTCAAAATTTTCTGTTCTCTGTAGAAAAAAGAAAGTGTATGAATTATGAAAATTTGAGGTTATATTTCTCACCTTATGTTCTGTGTAATTTATCTAAATTTTAAGTTGTAATTAATACACTATTACTACATTATATGTTGAAAGCATCCATAAATAATGAATATATTTTGGACCTCTCTTGTTTCATTTTAAGCACTTCACCTAAGACTTCAGAAATTCCTCAGGCCATTGCTTGTCTTTGCCAAGGAACAGTGCTTTTTTCATGTGAAAAAGCATGTAATATTTAATAGTAACATTGCTCTTTCAATTCATTTGTTGCTGAATTTGAAGAAAGGAAAAGCGATAGCTTCAGCAGAGCAATTGTTGATTTATTGGATTTAAGTCTGAACACGGACTTACTGTAAAGCATAAATGTTTTAATTGATTGTCATAGAATGATTTAGCCCATAGTAGTTTTCACAAATAAACTGAAGAGTCACCTAGCTTTCACAGAGATTAACCATGAAACGACCCTACTTGCTTTCAAACATTTATAATTAAATGCATCACCAGAAAAGAGGCAATGGCATGTGTGCTATAGCCTCTGCTACTGCAAAAACAACAGTACTCATATGGAAAAGATCTTTCCCCCTTCTTCAGTTGTTGGGAACCCCCTCATTATCAGCTTTCACATAAGCATCACCACAATAAGTGCAAAAACAACATGCTGTGTTTTACATAACTCCAGGGTAGGGCTGTCTATTTTCCCACCAGCAGAGAATTCCCCCAGCTCTTCTGCCCACCACATTGTCCTGCTGCTTCATTTGTGATATTGTTTTTTCCTGTGGAGTGATACATTGCTGTATCTTCTCTTGCTGCAGCTGAAGTAGAGCCATCCATCATCCCAATCACTGGAACTAAGGACATTATGGACTGGGAGTAAATTATGTAGCTTTGGGGATGAGAGAGGAAAAGAGCAAGAATTTTTTGTTGTTGTTTTTTTATTTCCCTCTCTCCCTGAAGCTGCTATTTTGCATTACTGCTTCCTTTTACATACTATTCCTGCCTTGCTTAGGATCATGATAAGGTAAATGCAGCAGAAGTAGTTTCATTATTTCCAGAATGTAAATTTAATCAATACAAATGCAGTTAGCAAATCCATGGCTGACTCGACTGTAGCTTAGATCTGAATTTAAGTTTCATTTGTGGCTTTCCTTTCAACTTTAATGTAATGCAGATGCAGGCTTCACTAAAATAAATGTCCAGTAAACCATAAAATAATGCTGTATAGGTGTTGAGTCCAATTTACTGTTACAGGCAAGCTCCTTTTCCTTTTCAGATAAAATAAGATCCAAGTGGGGCTTCTGTTTTTAATTTTAAAGACTACAGATTATTAAAACCTGAAACTTTGCCCTCAAACTGAGTCATATTTTGGCATGTAAAATTTAGTCTTAAATCTAACACATAAACTAAATCAGAGCCCAGAATCTCAGCAGTGTATCCTGTCCAACAAGGATGACTGAAAACAAAGGTTAGGCCTGGTTTTCACTCCTCATTATTGTTTAGTATCTCTTCCTTGTGGAGCCTTATGATATCTCTAGTCTTTCACTTAAAATTTCTGGACATCCAAAAGCAGGGTATGTGAGGGCTACAAGTGGTCATTTGCCCGAGGCTGAGTAACCATTATGAGCAAATAAAGTACTTAGATATGTTCATGTCTTCTGCCTAAAATATAACCTGGCTTAATTATGCAGGCTGAGATTAGAGTTTAAATTAACAACAGCACCTCATGCTGCCTTACCGGGCTGCACAGCCCCCTCGCCACCTTGTCATCTCTCTGACGGTAGCCCTGAAAAATACTTTTTACCCTTCAAAAATGTTCAAGGCCTTAAAGGTATTTTTCCAATTTAAATTAAGTTTCAAGCATATGTCAATTAAGTTGCTTATAATGATCCAAGAGATCCAAGAGCATTGAAATTTGATTAGGGTATTAAGGTACTGATTTTTACTTCTAGCAAGACCACACAAGACTTGATATCGAAGTTATGCTTCAGATTTCCTCTTGATGTTTAGGGCATATCTGAAATGACTGAACAAAGGAATAATGAAATGGCAGTTTAATGACAGAAGTGTCTTGTTTTTTATAGTCTTGTCATGGAAACTATGTATAAAAATAAATTTCAGCACACTTTGTCATTATAGTTAGTAAAACAATCAAAGATGCTCATATCATCTCTGATAATTAACAGACAAGTTTTAACCATTGAATCAGAGAACAATGAGATATCCTTTCTAGTGTTTAAACTAGAATGAATTTGCTCTGCATTTGGTAAATTTAATATGAATATCAATTTCAAAATATACTCAAAGCACTGCTTTTTTAAGATCAATTTTCAGCTGCCCTTTTAGGGAAAGATGCTACAAGGCGGTGCCCAGCTATCAGGAGTTACTTAAGCTTAGATCCATCTGGCAAAGACTTGACCAAAAATCACCCTCTCCCTTAAAGTCTGTTCTGTTGTGGTATAAAAGCTGAGGAACTGGGTACCCATGGGCTACTTGTCAATGACACCTCCATACTGAAGCCATGGCGTAATGTGAGAAATATCCTCTGAATCTTGTAATATTAAGTGCTAAGCACTGGCATATTTACCATATTTCTTTGTCTTTGCTGTTCCTTGGGGCTCTGTGCAGTTTATCAAATCAGCAATACCATGAAATTAGCATTATTTTTGGATTTAATTTGCTGGAATATAAGTAAAAGTTATTGTACAATGTAATTTTATTTTAAAATTTTACTGTTGGACTAGGGTCTTTAGGTGGACAACTCTCTTGTTACGTGCTCTGAAGTATTACAGCTTTTCTGAAATTCACCCTGTTTGACAGGCCACGATGACTCACATTTGCTCCAGACAAGGAATGCTGTATATACACTCAGACCCTCAGAATAAGGCCTAATACCTCTTTCATGTTCATAACAGAAATGACAATAAGGATAGAGCATTTCAACACTTAATAAAACTAAGTACATCTAATTTTGTGATGAATATTATTTTTTCTGCTGATTAATAAAAGAAAAATTGGCAAAATGAGACAGGAGAAGCATACTCTGTGTAAGTGCTAGGCTGGATGCAGTGTGGTGTCATCAGAGAGATGGGAAGTACATCTAGGATTATAATGTAAAATGACCAAGATCTTCACAAAGTGGCCATCAATATGTGTTTATTATATATGTGCATATGGCAGACAAAACTATGCTGTCATTTCATGTCTAACAGATGACTTTGAGCCAAAAATATTTACTTTAAACCAAACTATTTAGAACTTGTTTTTGGTAACATGAATTCATAGCTATAGGTTGTGGACAGAAATCCCTAAAGCAATTTCATACACCCCACTAAACAATCATCAGACTGGTTTACTGCTATTCTAGACTGGATTAGGGTAGTGTAAGCTGCCGTGAAACTAAATTTATGTCACTCATCAGGTTCATTAGTGATCACATTTCCCCTTCAGTTGTCAAAGGTAGACAATTCCATTTTCCCACCCCGTTCCTTGATATCAGAAATGAAATTTGTTTCCTGAAATTACTGGCCCTTTATTTCCTTTCTTTACTTAAGAAGTCCCCCCCCACCCCCAACAGTGTTTGTTCGAATATTCATTTCTTTGCACTATCTTGCAAGTATACTTTGTACTGAAAATGGAATAATTACATCTATTTCTGTTCCAACTATGCTGTTCTTGGACTCATTCTGTTGCTGAGTTGACCTGACATATTCTTAGCTAAGTAAGGCATGTCATTAGCAATTCTAATGTGCTTCATTTGAAACCCACATGCAGAAGGAAAAAGTTTTAAAAATGTAAGGAAGACTAAAATACTGATCCCTACAGGATAATCTCTTTCAAAACAGAGGGAACATCATCATAATCTCTTTATTTTAGAAATCATTTTGCTCAGAAGAACAAAAGGATTGGAAGAAACAAGAGACATTTAGCCTTACTTCTTTGTTTTCATACTTATTTTTAATTATTTTCATCTCACTGTCCCAATTCTATACTCAGTATTCAATTATTGCTCTTTCTGGACTGAATTTATGTTCTCTCTGTTATGTTCTTTATCGTAAGATGTATTGTGATGCTTATTTCCCCCTTAAAATCTTAGATTCTAGAGCCAGGTTTTTGTATGAAAGACTCAAAAACCTGTTTTCTTTTTAATTTTTTATCCTCTTTTTCTTATCATTTTCTTTCTTACCTTTTCCTTCATTACTTACCCTTACCTTCCTCCCTTCCTTCCTTCCTTTCTCTTTTCTCTCTCTCTCCCTCTTTTTTTCTGATTTTAAGTAACTTTACAGCTCTTAAATGTCGTGGGGAAAAAGCTTAAAAAGAATGTGAAGTTTTTTTTGCTTCCAGCACTAGAACTCAATATTTTCAGTATTTAAAATATGATTTTAAATTCAAACCATAATCTTGGGGGCTTATTTCTGAGTCAATAAGCCTTAAAACCTCTTTGATATTTATCATCTTTCTATGTGATGCTATGAACGTTGAAATCTTGAAAACCCAATATAAAAAAATACCTATGTGATGTTGTATACCTATGTGATGTTCTAATACACATTAGAAACTACCTACAGTACAATTCATAAATACTACAAGCCCCTAATTCTAGGCTGTAATGATGCTTAATTAAAATAAGGTTTCATAAAACATATATCTTTGTGGCTAAGAAGTACCCTTTCAGCTGAGTTTTTTGTTTGTTTTTGATGGTTTTGTTGTTGTTTTAATCTGTATTATGATCTAATAAACTTGATAAAGTAGGCTTCTTTATTTCTCTGAAGGGAGCATAAGTATATGTACCTCATGTACTTAAATGTATATATATTATTCCTGCTAAACATAATTCGTAACAAAAGATGGATATGTGGAGTTACCTTTATTTTGCACATTGGAATCTGATTCTGAGGAAAAAAGAAAAAGTGGACTTTCTCCTCTGAAAGTGAACCGGTAGGAAGGGCACATTCCTTGCTCCAATCTCTTCTTCATACTCTTATATCTGAAAGTTTACATTTGCCCACAGTCTGTCTACATTCCCATCTGCATGGTACTAATGGGAGAAAACTGAGAAGTCAAGGGCATTTTTTTCTACACCTTGATATATCAAAAGGCTTACAATGCAACTTTTTCTGTATCATTTAATTCAACCTGGCATCTGTAGTGCATGTCTCCTTCCACAGTGAAGGGCTGAAACATAGAAGTTATCACTATCAGTACCAAAAGCAAAGATGTTATTACGCCCCTTCTGATTACATGTGATTACATAAGCACAGAGGAGGAATGGAGAACATGAGGGATGATTTTCATGAATTTTTGTTATCTCAGCTGGAAGTTCCTAGAATCATTCGGGAAAAGAAAATGTTTATTCACATCTAAAAAGAGATTCTTATGGCGTGAGTAACTCTATGCTTTCTTCACATTTCCTGGCTGAAATCTGGGTCAACACAATGCCAGGTAAAAGGACAATCTTATTAATGTGTGGAAGAAGGAAAAAAGGGGAACACTTTGTATTTCCAAATCTTTCCAAAGTGTATAAAATATTTGATTCCACCACAAACTTGGGAAATCAGGTCTGCCACTGGCACAAAACGGAATCTTTTACTTATGTGAAATTCTGACGACTCCTTTGTGACAGAAGTGTTTAGGTATTGACTGAAAATTTTTGTTTTCATCTCTTTTCTGAAGAATTCAGCTTAGATAATCAACATTTTAAGCCACACAAAGTAGGAAAGCATCCTCTGATAATGTTTGGCTAGCAGAAGTGAGTGAGAAGGACTTTTTTATGAGCATGAGCTTTGGTAAATGAACATGTGTTCTGTTGTATTTAATGTCTACATGGGGAAAAACTCTACCAGTAGAAGTTTTCATGCCCTTTTTTCTCCAAAAACATACAGGTGTGTTTAGAGTATGCAAATCTTTCTTTTGATCTCTGCTTACAGAAACCATACTGCTACACCTCCTGGTGCCTCTTACTCTTCAGTGTTTCTGTCTTTAAATTGCTCCCCTTCGTGTCTTCTTCCCCCAGTAAGACAAACACTTATTTTCCCATTTTAGATATGAGGAGCTGAGATTAGATTTTCAGCACCCTCAGTTCCCAGGTACAAAAAAAGAACAGCCCAGAGAGAAGAATCCCAGGTTAGATGATTTTAGCTTTAAAGGCAAACAGAACAGATGATTGACATGGTACTGGGGACATGTCTTTGCTTAGCCTCATTCCATCCAACAACTGTCCTCAATATATACTACACAATTTCAGTGCTGGTTTAAAGCTCCCCAAAGTTCTCTACAGTGAATAGAAACTGATTCTTCTTATAGGTCAATGATAGGCACTGGGCTACTGGAGAAGACTACAGAAGAATGTACAGATGTCCTTCATCTCAGATCACCTGAGATGACCTGAGATGACATCCCATTTCATCTATCAGATGAAAGACAGTGTCTCAGGAACTGCATCTGGCTGCTACTGTCGCTGCAGTGAGGCTAGGGGTGAAGCATGCTGGCAAGGATCCTGGTGCTTCAGTGGGCTGCCTCCCTGGCAGCACAGATCCTCTCTCCATCAGCTGTTGCTTCTTGCCTGGTTATTCATGGCCTTGCAGTGTAGATGGTGGGGCAATACCTGTTTTCCTTCTGGAGAGCAGTTTGACTGTCCTAAGCATCTGTCTATTTTGCCTTTCCCAGAGTTGGCTTGAACAGTTTAAATGGGACGCATCAGGATCACATGGAACAATTCCCGTATTCATTATAGTATCTCTGGGACAACTCCAGCCATTGTTTCAAGACAACTTCATATTAGGAGATAGTTAATGTGTTTTAGCTCTTTTTAATATGATTTAGCAGCTGGGCGTAAGAACAACAGATCAGACATGCCATCAGCCAATTCACTGAATGCGAGTTTGGAAATCTTGGCTGTACAGCCCCCTGTCTTTCACACACCCATCTCACAGATTCACTGAGGTGAGCCCCCCTCTCTCACTCTCTGGAGGGAACCGCAGCCCCTCCTTGTGCCTGCAGCCCCTGCTCCCCAGGCTGAAAAGGCCAGCAAGACCAGAGTGCCCTGGCTCTGACTGCTGCCCCAGGGCCCTGTGTTGCTGCAGGTGAGCTCAGACCACGCTTCCAAGTTTAGAGGCCCATGCCTTGATGTTCTAACAGGGAAAGTGTAAGTATTTGTATTAGGTCATGTAATTTTGTATTGGTATGTTGTGCAATTTACAGATAATAATTTCTATTAATTTCTGGCTGGTATGATGTCCAGCACTGTCTGGATGTTATTATCCATACAATGGCAGATCTGAAGAGGGCTTGGGAGCCCAGTACTCAGCTGGGACAAATCAGCAGTGCTGTGTTTATGTCAGTGAAGTGATATTGTTTTACCATAGCTACAGCACATCCCTTTCTGAGCATGTTTGCTATTGTTAATACTCACCTCAGTGATAACTAGATAACTGTGCAGTTACTCTCAAAATTTCTTGCTTGCATTTTTTTCCGTCTTTCCCCTTTCTACCTCCTACCTCCTCTGTTTGGACACCATTATTTATACAGCTTGGTATTGCTTTTTGTTAAATCTGTCTTTCCCAAATGTCAGTTTAGGTTTACCTGAATTTTATGGGACTGACTTGGAAATGTTGAATAAAATTCTGAGTTTCATCTCTTGTCTAGACTTCTGCTAAGCCTCCAGGGCATTGTGGATGACAAGTGACAGCTTTTAAGATGAACTTTTTCTTAAAAGTTGTTTAATCCTTCTAAGGAAACCCTTCTGAATAAAATGAATCCAAAGTGGTAATTTCCTTAAATTGTTTGATTTAGAAGCTTCTCTGGTTTCCTGTTCTTTGCAGGAAAGATTTTGCCTCATATATATATATATATATATATATAATTTTTTTTTCTTATGTTTTCTTGAATTTTTGACAGTAATGTCACTGAAGCGTGTGAAGATGACTAACTGCTTAGAGGTCTAACTACATGCTCAGTGGCTGAAGTACACATTGCTTGTAAGTTTGCATGTTTATTGACTTGATAGTAATTAATGGAATTAATTCTGCAAAGAAGCAGTTCATGCAGGGCAGGAAAGTCTTTTAGGTGGCTCAGTTGCTGTTAACAGTTTTGGCGTGAAAATGCACGAGGTGCAACTGAACTCTCTGTTTGGCTGTTCTGCCTGTTATTTTAACCAATACATGTTTTCCAAAGTAATTTTTCTGAAAAAAAAAAAAAAAAGAGAATAGGCTATTCTGTTACAACCTGTGGTGGAAAAGGAAGGTATAGCATGATGACTTCAGGCTCAACAGATACTTCAATTTCCGTCTCTTGCTAGATCAGGTTAATGCAGATCACCTCAAGATGGCCTGGTTTGCAGTACCTGCAGGATTTCTGTGGTGTCACTGATTGCCTTGATGGCAGTGGTTCCCACTGTGCTCCTTTTGCAGACAGTGGCTACCCAGAAGAAGTGGCAGGATGCTGGTGTTCAAAACAAAGCAGTGGTTGCATGGCATGCTGCTGCACAAAGGGCACCCATCTGAGAAGGGATGAGCGCTGTGCTGATTTGTACTTGCTGGTGGATGATACAGCCCCCCAGTTGCTTGATAGTGGTTAGCACTGCTCAGCTCTCTTTAAAAACAAGCCTAGGAAAAATGCAGGGGTTTATTCCACCCCTCCCACTCCATTCCCCAGACAAAATGCTTCTTTTGAAAAGTTCCCTAGGTTTGTCAGCAAAGATACTCTATACTAGTATAAAGAATATTGTATATAGTATAAAGAATACTATGTCCACTTGTGTACTTGTGTGTACATCTAGCAGGGACTTGCTGGACATCAGCTGGTAAAAACCTCTCAAGATTGCTTTTCCACTGTGCATCCTTGAGAGTGTCACAGCTCATATTTTTTCCAGGCAGAAATAAATGCACACAAAACACGTGCATGCACTATGAATCTGATGTGTTCAGGATGTGTCAAAACTTCTGCACAAGCTACACAGGTGACAAAAGAATGTGTAGCAAGTCAGGTACATTCTGGACATATTGAATTTACTGTGCATACACAGATTGTCTCCACAGTGCATGCAAAGTCTGGATGATCTGTCACAGATGAGTCATAGTCACTACACGTGCACTGTGGCAGTGAGATCTGGATAGCTGTCAGCTCCCTCTGAGCTAGTGCTTCTGGGAACCACTGGTCTAAATAGATGGATGAAAAGTGTCACGAGGGTAGCAGAGGCCCAGAGCATGGGCTCAGAGGCTTACCAGAGCCACAGCAGGGAAAAACCAAAATTTTCAGCTTCCTGAGTTCCTCTTAAATATCCTACCACTGGATTGTTCTGTTAGGATACTTAATTTCATGATCTTTTTACCTGTATTCTGAACTGTTAAGTTCAAAAGTAAATTAATGTGTGCTGGGGAAAATGCCACTAAATTTGTCATAAGAGATATCCAGAGTCAGCAGCTCCTGTGACCTGTATGATAGGTGGATTAACTGGAATGGGAGCATTCATGAAGCCTTGCAAAGGAGTCTTTTCATGCTGGGCATGAAGGGAAAAACCCCAAAGAATCAGGTGTGCTTGTTAAAGAAAGTTTCCTGGTGCCTTCTTCCCATCCTACTGCTGGAAAAGTTAATAAGGAGTTACCAGAAATTATTAGTTATGGTATTTATAATCTCCAATTGTGATACTGCCTACAGCAGATACCTGTCATTGTCGGACCTATTCAGACAGGTCTTTTTGTACATCTTGTGTGTGTTCAATTAACTTACACTGATTGATGATGACTCTTCAAGTCTGTTTTCTATTTGGGAGTGTGACCTCTGTTGCTTTGTGTTCCCCATATAGGTGTCTACCTATAACCAAGGCCTACTGATTTGGGTGAAGTGTTTCACAGCTGTTTCAAATCTCCATTTGTAATTGCTTTGAGATGAAAGCAAAACAGTCCCATCAAGTTAAAATATTTTAATAGCATATTTAACACTGTATTTTAAACTTCATTCCTACATGGAGGCTGTGTGGTGGCAAGAATGAGCCCTTCAGAGTTCACTGATTCTCCAGAAGAGAGATCATAAACTCTGCATACCAATACAAATGAAAGAAATTGATATATCAACCTCTGTTTAAATTACTTTTATAACATAAGTGTTGAGGGGATAAGGCACAGATCGAAATAGGCCCCTGACTCAGAAATGGCCAGCCCGTCAGAAGGCAGAATACTGAAAAGGTCATCTTGAAATGGCATAGGACTGTATTTCATAACATACAGGCATTACATTTCTGGAACCTCATTTGTGTGACAAAAACTGTGACAGGAACAGAGGTTGGCACAAAATCAATATACTCAGGCAGGGTCTGTAATAAATAATAAAAATGAGGAACAGCATAAATTTTAACCAGTTTTCATTACAAGTTAAAGCCAGACTGATTTCCTATGTGATCTCTTGAAGCTGCACAATTTCCAAAGACGCATCAGCAAAGGTATATTTTTCATTTTGGATGAAAGGTGCTAAGATAAGTATCAAAGAGAAAGAGAGAAACTGAGGGAAAGAGAAAAAGGGCTGTTCATCACCTTCATTGTGCTTGGGTGATGCCATCTGGAAGGGAGATGTGGAGGAAGAGGCAGGAGACAGGTTGGGGTCTGCCATGCCCCATCGTGGCCCCGCACTCCCCTGGGGCTGAGGAGGCTCAGCTCTTTAGGTGTTATTCAGTCCCGAGAAGTCTGTTTTATACAGTGCTGAACAACTTCTCACCCCTGAGCACAAGCCAGTTTCATGTCTTGCAGAGCTTGCTCAACACTGAGGTCCTGACACCTTCATTTTCCAGTCAAATGTACCAGTAACATCAATTAGCAAGCATAATCCTCTTGTGTGAATCTGTCACTGTCCTCTAAAATGTAAGCTGCGCTGCTGCTATGAAATGATAAATGCGTTAGTTCTGATTTTATCAACCCAAATGGACACGAGCTCTGCGGTCTGGCTCAGCCTGTGGTGGTGATTGTCTCGCCGAGACCTCCTTGGGCAAAAGGAGTGACTCAGCTCTCCCTGTTCGCCTCCCCCGTGGCAGCAGGGAAAGCAGAGCCCAGGCCTCCACAATAGGCCTCTGCTGAGACTGACAACTTCCTGCGACTGCAGGTTAACCTTGTTATGACAGCACAGCTGCAGTTACCATTGTACGCGATAGCACGCTCTTCCCAAAGTAATAGCAGCTCTTGGAATCACAAATTGCAGCCAGTGTTTCATCTCTTGTGTTGTTATTTAGCCACAAATGACTCTGACATCAGTTTCTAATGGCACAGACGTGCTTTTTTTGGTTTTCTCCTGAATGGAAGGTTACCAGGGAACAGTGCCTGCTACAGGGGTTCTATTTCATGATTTTGTAGTGAAAAATATGAACCTGTGTCCACTTCCATGTTCCCATTTGACAAGTGCTTTGTTACTGAAACACCTTTCCACCATCCCATCAAGAGTAATAGTAATCAGATGCATCTGTATGTCACTGTACATTGCACATAGTTCTGCCTGGAAAACAAAAAAAACAAATAAAAAAAAGTGCCTTAATGCAAATATTATGTTGAAATTATGTTTTTATTTGGAGTGTACAACATTCTTTTTTATTAGTGGAGAGTTTATTTATATTTATATATTTATATATTTATTTTTGTCGTAGAAAGACTGATAGAATCTGTGGACAAAGTAGTTTTTATTACTGTCAAAATATTTCAGGTAGAGGGTATGTTTACTTAGCTTCTTGTTTCTCAAATTCCCCTTTAATATTTTCCTTCTGTCACATTCCAACACTTGTCAAACAAAACTCAGTGCTCAAGGCTGGCTCTCTGACCATTGACCATTTTTTTTCCAAGTGTTGGCAAAGTACCACATTCTCTCTTTACCTTCTGGATAATTCCCCAGGTAAATATACTTTTTGGATAAACGTCCCTCTACCTTATGGATAACCATTATATGATGTTCATTACTCAAATTGCCCAAATGTCTATGCTACAATCTAATGCACAAAAATCCAATAATATCTGAGTGCTTCAGAACTAGCTATTATTAGACAGAAATAAATTTTTGAGTGGATATTTTTAGTGTTGACAAATGTAGAGTGTAACATTATTAAATTTCTTTAGTTGCACTGTGTGTCTCAGGAATGTGCCAAACCCAGTACAGCTTTTAATTGCTTCATTCTCTACTCAGTAATTTTCCTGCTGTTATTAGCATGTGCTGCTCAGCAGTCACTCTGAGCCAAGGCATTTGTCGGAGGTTTCTTTTGTGTAGTGTTTGTGTTCTGCCTCTCAGCTCTCTATAACACAGTTCTGCACATGAAACTGCTCTACTCCATGACTGATTTCAACTGGCACTTGCAAGAACTCAGAGAAAATATATTTCTTCATAAAGCAGGCCTTATAGCTATAGCTGGGTAGAAGAATCAGTATGGGTTATATTTCTTAGATGGCAATGCAAAAAAAGCTGAAAATATTTGGAAGATCTATCAGCACTTTGCAAACATATGGTCTTCAATCTTGTGGGGAGGGAGAAAAGCAAATAGCGGAATACCAGCATCAAGCACCTGCAGGCACTAAACCTGGGTTTGAGAATCCTCTGTCTTGTGCAGTCTTATTCATTCTGTGGGTATCTATCTATCTCAAGTAGAGATGTAATCATTTTATCTATGAAAAATGCATTCAAATAAGGGTAAACAATGAATTATTTTAATATTAATTTAATATTTTTATACGATATATCTTGGATTCATCAAATTTCGAGCAATGTTCTATTGCAATAATTTATTGGAAGATGCAAATCTATACACTCTGCTGACATGAAATGTAAACCATGTAGGAATATAATGACTAAGACAGATTTACAAATATATTCAAGCAATGGATGTACAAATTCAAATTTTATTCCGAATTTCAAAGTTAGTAAAATGGGACAGGTGATGCCTACCAAGGTGAATTGACTTACTCAGCTGACAACATGCTGTCACTGTTGTGGAGATTGTATTGAATCCAGAGTGTCATCATTTTGGGGTTGTAATACAGGACAATTTCAGCAAAATGTCAGCAACCAGTGTGGAACCAGCAACGCTGTGGAAGGGCCCTGGCTAAGTGTCTCTGAAGGCAACTGCAAAGTGGTTTGCAAGTTACCAGACTCACATCAAAGAGAGGAAAGTTTAGTTTCTTTCACTGAGACAATCAAAGCAAGACAAAATGTAAATAAGAGAGCTTAGGCATTTTGGAGAGGTCCTTCAGAAATACATACTGCAATAGCAATGTCTTCCTTAATTAATTATGCAGTCTGAATCTTTTCCATTAAGCACTTGGCAAAAGTATTACCCTCTAGCTCTCCCTACTGGATTATTATTACATAATTTCTGTATTTAATGTGTGTAATGTGTCTCTGTGTTAAACAACTAATTAAACAGTAACGCAAACATCTCACTATATGGTATAGATGCTTCATATTTTATGTGCATTCTGACATATTGTTTCTTTATTTTATTTTGCTTATTTTGTGATATATTAGAAAAGGTACTATTTCTTCTGCTGCACTTTACAAAGAGTCATTCTAGAGCATGAGACTATTTCTCATAGATGAGACTTCCAAAAACACCTAGGTGATTTTTAAGAATTTAAGGTGATTTTTCAAATGTGTTTTAGATTCTTAGATGCCTAAACCTCAATGTCTTTCACTGAAATTTAGTTGTCTGTCTGAAAAATCTTTTAGTAACATTTAATTACATGCTGTTCTAATTGAATTGATTTTTGAAAGCTAAGGGAAAGAGTAGTCTATTTGTATTTCATGTTTCTGCAATACCCAGTTGTGGTTCTCTGCTCTTTCCAGGGGAAAATATCCAGCATGGATATTTTAGGTGAGTTAAAACATGAATAGGTTATATCTCATCTGTCTCTCTCTGTATATCTGACATATCAGGACTCAGCTAAGAGAAGGCAGGGTCCTCACTGATTAAAATTTTATTAAAATATGTTTACCCACATTTTGCAATGAACAGTTTTTTGCTGATGGCAAAAAGATGGCCCATTTAACTCATTATGCCAAAGAAAAGGTGTAGCTATATTCTTATCCAAATGATAGAGCTTGTGATATCAGAAAATTTAATGTTTTTTCTGAGACTTGACACCTACTGAGAAAGTTTGGAAAGAATGTAGCCACACTATGACAATAAATGTGGTAATTTGTTTATCAAATAATTTGGGAGAACTTTATTGTTTTTCCTTAATTGTTGCTTCACTGCAGAAATCTATAAAACAAAAGAAAACGTTTTGTATGTACCTATGGTCTGTACTAAATATGAACTGATTTTAATTTTACTATCACTGTAAAATCCATATGCTGAAATTTGACCAAACTAAATGATATATATATATATCATTTTATATATATATATATAATGTATTTGTGTGTGTGTGTGTGTGTGTGTATATATGTATATGTATATGTATACACAGCTAAATTTGAAAAGGACCAGAGACTGATCCCTGTGCTGAAGGCAAGAGGCACTGACTGTCTGAAGTCTTTAAGGATATGGCAGGCTTGACCTCAGCAATTTGTTGGCGAGGACCAAAGCAAACTAAGGGAATGAGATAATGATTAAGCACAAGATCAGGGGACCAGCGGTCAGATTTATTTTTTAATCTCTGTCCACCCCCCCACCCTCCTTTATTTTTTTTAAGTACACTAGATATTCCCTGGGATGCCTAGCAGATTAAACCTTTAAATCTACACCATCAGATAGCTTAGACCCTGATTTGGTCCTGTCTCCTGGTCTCCTTATTATACAGAAAGTAAAGCGGTTCACTCCTTAGCTGTTTTTCTCAGCAAATCATCTAATTCCTTTTGGGAGGACAACATGATACAGCTTTGGGAAATGATCCTAGAACCACCTCTATACCATATGGATGCAACTGCAGCAGGTTTGACTCCCTCAACTCTCTGCACACCTCCAACGCAATTCCTGCAGTCTTTGCATCCTTACCTACGCCTTTGTATCCTCATGCTACACCCTAATCCAAGCATTATGCAGTCTTGAAATCTTGTTATAGAAAGATGCAGCAGCACAGGCTGTGTTTTGAATTAAACACTATATGAAATATTAATCCTATTCAGTGTGGACATGGACCTTTCATCCAAGAGAGGGAAGGTCCTTTGTTGGGTAGGCATGGGTCTCTCTTTACCACTGCTAATGGGGACCAAGAATTTTGGAGGAGACTGGATTCTTTCAATGCTGTTAGTGTAACCATAGTAAATGCAAGGTAGAAACTGAGATTTTAGGTGGGCTGAATTTCTGAACGGCCTGTTTATTCATGAGCAGAGCAAAGGCACTCCTAGTTTGGGCACTTTAGATTAGTACCAGAAGATACGTTTCCTGAATCTGGGCCAGTATGAAATTTCAGGTCAAACTAAATTTCCATTACATTGAAGTTTTATCCAATATAATTAAACATTAACCTCAAAACATTTTAGCAGTGACACTGCTGAAAAATGCCTGGACCTATAAATCATTCTGTACAGAGCGTCTAGTTCATTTCTCTTTTTTTGTTTTACCACTTGAAACTCATATTTTAATGATGTTGGATGTTTATGTAAGATAAAACAAAGGATTATATGAAAGAAAAAGATGTTTTGATTTCTCCTAAAAGTTTTTGAAAGGTGTTTGATTGTACTATAATATTGGCTTGAAGTATAAACTCTTTATTTCAGAACTGCTTCTCAGCAGCCAGCAATTCAAAAAGGACATCATTTGTAAAGGAGCTCAATGTGAGCTCCCAAAGCTATGCAGTGGCAAGAAATGGCTAAGGTGACATACGCTGCACAAGGAAGAGAGCTACAAGCAGGGAAAAGGACTGACTTTTACCTCTGTAGCTGAAAAATATTAACTTGACTGCATCTACCTACAGGTTTGCTTCAATGGGAACAAGATATTAAAAAGCTAAGGGAGATATAGAGAAATCATAGAAAAGAAAACTAAGCACTGAGTTAAAAATTCCATATATTTTAAGAGAGACATATAAACATGACTTGTTTAATTTGTGGAAAAGCAGTTTGAGAGATGATTTTGATTATATCGATAATCTCTCCCAGTGGAAAAATGTCTGGGTACTTACTGCTCCGCAATATAACGGAGAAAAAACAGAGCCAGTATGTGTGAACTGCAGCTGCATGAATTCACATGAGAAATAACAGTTTTGATGCAAAGGTGATTAACGACTGTAATAAACCACTGACATAAGTGATAGATTTTCCATTTATTGATATCTTCACATTAGTCCCCCCCCCAAAAAAAAACAAAAAAAAAGACTACTTGGCTTAAAGGTATTCACCTAAGCAGAGCTCATCATTAGTCTGCTGTACATTCGTATATCTGCTATACTGCTTCTGTGCTAGTTTGTTTCACAACTGTCATGGGTCCAGCCCATTAATATAATACTTGTATGCTGTAGTCGTATGTTTGAGAGAGAATCCCTCCTAAAGAGATGAGCAAATGTATGAAACCATCTGTCAAGGCAGGAATCTGAAATTTAAATGGATGTGTAAAGTTCTGCTCCTCCAGAATAATAACCTGCAAAAACTTTCAGCTAATCACTTCCTTATATTATCAGATGCACAGATGAATAAATATACATATATAGTTACTACAAAAAGATCTTAATTGGTACTTGATGCTGAGCTTGTACCTTCTTTTAGAAATGTTTTAAGGTTGTGTCTAACATGGCTGTTCTCAAATTGGGCAAGGCTCCTAGGATCCACGAAAATTCCATCTGGTTTCAATTCTTTCTGCACTACCCCTTTCCCTCTCCTTTTTCCTTTCCTCAGAAATGCTTTCCTCTTTCTCAGTCACAGGGGAATATGACGTTTACTGTGACCCAATCAGGATGAAGAGACAGAAAGCAAACAGGGCACAAAGCCTGTGACCTTAAGTAAGGTCTACTTGCTATGTAGGTGTAGGACTGGAGAGAAGAGCACCAATTTCATTGCAGAGAAGAAAGAGCCTGCCTTCTGCTTTTTTTTTTTTTTTAATTAAAACCATGAACATCTAGATGAATGTGAATAAAATGAAGCAATATGTTGAGCTGAAAAGAGCAAAGACACCCCAACTTTATAGTAATATCAAGAGCCTCTTACAGAATTTATGGCTTATTGAATAGACCTCCCTAAGCATATATACATCTCACCTGACATAGAATTATAGTGTTTAAAAACAAAACTGTACACCTGCAAGAAAATGATGAATGGAAGGACATATCCACAAAGCACTTTATCAACTGCCTGCCACTTTCAGTATAGCAACCAGTAAAATCTCACTCATTTTGACAAGGAAAGAATCATTAAAAATATATGCATCTGGTGGAGAAACTGGGCTAAAGATGGTCTACTAATAGCACCGTATATCAGTATGTGACCTGGTGTGGAAAAAAAACCTGCAGAAAACACCCCTTTAAGAATATTTATAGGAATGAAAAAAACTGTATTATGCCTTCAGATATCCTATAAACATGTCTTAAAAACATTTTAGATTGCCTGTTAAAGGGAAATAGATTTTTTAATAATATAATGTAAAAGCAACACAGTTAAAGTGAACTTGAATTAAAAAAATATTCTGCACAATAAACCATATAACAACTGGATAATCATATAGCTGACAAAATTTGTTGTCACACTTATGATGAATATATCCTGCTGTTTAGATTAATCTATTTTATGATTCTTGTATGCATTTCATGTAAAACCCACTAGCAAGATGCTCACATGTATTTCATTTAAAGCCTGCTAATTGACACTTTTTTCATCTTCTTCCACAAGCAAGATCTGGAAATAAAATATCTTCTGCCTGCTGGTTGATCTTTGATCCGTGATCCTCTCCTGTTGAGAAGATTTGAGCTGCAGCAAATAGAAATAGCATTCTGTGTGGGCTGTGACTAAACTCAATTCAGCACATTTGGGGAGTGCTAAACGAGTCAGCCCTCATTTGCTGTTTCTGACTGGAGTCAGGAAAAGTGAGATAATGAAGAGCAAGAACAAAATATCCCTAAAACATATACATGAAACATTCCCCTCTACCCACCTCCCCCCATGGCTTACTGACAGAAGTAATGTGTCAAATGTATTTCATGATATAATTTATTAATACTTGTAACTTCAGCAAGTTCAAACAATATGCTTTTCACACAATGGAACAATGGTAGTACATATATATGTGGGTATACATTTGTTCTGAGCACAGATAGAAAGTATGCAATGAATACATTCACCCAAAACAGTTGTCTTCTAGAAGGAAAATGTGCTGTCAGCCAAGAATCATGTACATGATAGACAGTTGTTTCAGAGGAGGGATGCTTCTAACGCATCTATACAAGAGAATGGGACTTACTGGGTATGTTTCTTCAAGCTGTGCTTTTCTGTTCCCCATTTTTCTTGTCTCCTTTTTAATGCACTGAAGATGGCTAGGAGGAGCACTTCCGCTGCCTGCTCTCTTTTACCAGGAGTTTTGCAATTGTTGTTTCTCTTGAAGTTCTAAGAATTGGAAGGCCTATGACCATGATAAGATTTCAGCATCTATTTTAGGGAGAAAAGATGTTTCTAAGTGATGTGGCTGAAAAACAAAACAAAACAAGCAAACATGAAAACACACACACACAAAACACTTCAAAATAAGATCCATCTGGCTTTAAAACTGATCAGAGTAAAGAAAATGCAGTTCAGAAATTATTTTGAAGTCACGGCTGTACATCAACCAGATGAATTTTGAAGGGGAAGAAAGAATAATGGGGGATTTGATTCATGATTTTAATACATTGATGTTTTTTAAGTCTGCAGAAAGAGAAGAGACAGAAGAAAATACCAGAAAAGGCACTGAAGATGGGGTGAGCATATGGAAAATGGAATGGCAGAGAGGGACTATTAGTGAGTATAGGGTACAAAAATTTTTATATATTTTTTTCCCATGTCAATCGCTTTGATTGTTATTCTAGATTTTAGTATCCTTAAAATTAAAAACGAGTACATAAGTTCCCAACAAAACATTGAAAGAATTGGAGAAGTAGGATGAGAGAAAGGAATAAATCATAAATGAGAGGCTTTTTATCAAGTATGTACTCTGCCACAGGAAAAAATAAAAATAAATTTGAAATTGTTCTGAAAGAAGTGCAAGGTACTTTTATTCTACACATTTTTCCATTTAATAGTTTAAGACAGGACAAGCTAAAGGCAAGGATTACATTCTTATGCCAGTCAGTGTTGTATTAGATTGAGGTAAACTTTTTTTTTTTTTCAGGTTTGAAATGCCTTTCTTTCTGATATGAAATGCAAACTTGTATATATTCTCCTAGAGCAAAATGCACAGCTCTTCTGCCTCCCACTGATAAATCAAGGCAAACAAACTATGCAATGGGACCAATCATTCTGCAAACCGTGCATATGGCTCAGTGGATAGCATGGAAAAGGAGCATCAAGGTGAGTTTGAAAAACCTTCTGAGTGAGGGGGAAGTGCTGACATTCAGATAAACATGGTTTCATAGCTATACAAAAGTCTGACCTGCTGAATACCACAGCATCAGCAAAATAGATGAGAAAAATACTTTTCTTACATTAATTTATGTTGTGTTCTTTATTCATTGCTTGCTGCAGAGTTGCATAGTTGAGCACATATACCTGGTAGATAAACTTAATTGAAGAATAGATTTAAAATAGCAGATTATAGTATACTATATTACAACTAGGGGGAGGGAGTATTCTCGGTAACAGATTATGGGCTACTCTAAATGTACTTTTATCTAAGTAATTATTTTTAGTATGGACATCTATGTCTGCTGTAGTCCTGTATTATAGCTAGGAAGGTTGTACTATAAACCAGAGTATGTATAGGCATAAGCCTGAGATGTTCTGTTCCCCATATACTCATTCTTCATTTCTACCTTCCATAGTTTGAGGTCTTCCTCAAACAGGTAGAAATCTAGCTTTTTTTTTTTTTTTTTTTTTTTTTTTTTTTTTTTTTTTTAATTCACAGTCCAGAATACAGTTCTGGTAGAAAATCAAAATTCATGTTCCATGAATGGAGGAAATGCGTGATTATGATACTTATTTTTCTTTCCCATAATTGAAGGCACATTAGTATTGGTAAGGTGCACGAAGATTGGTCATGCAATTAAGACTTTATTCATAAGAAATAGAGATTTCTGGTCTATTGCATATGAGGGAAGCAGTAAGGAAGCCTGCTAACTAGCCTGTCTGATTACTCGCCTATCTTAATGGCATGCTAGTAATCAGAACATAGCCATGGTTTTCTTTGACACTACTGGATCTAGAGAAAGAGTGTGAAAATTTGACATCATGGGCACGGCATTCCCTCTCAGGTACACAATTAGTTGTATCTGGACAAGGACCTTTCATTTTCCTACTCCTTAGCCTCGCCTCCTAAAAAAAAGAGGGTTATGTTCTCACATTGTCCCTGTGTCTGCTCTCTTGCTGTTTTTTCTTAACATTTGAATCCATGCACCACTTTGAAGTATATGGGATGGAAAGGCAGAGGCTTTCCAAGATCATTTCATTTCTACTAGTTTCTTGACAACTGGTGACTGTTGGAGGGGAGATACTCAAATTACTACCTCTAGCTGAGGCAATGTCTTAATAACTTGCCTGTCTGTCCATAGCTATGTACAGAGAAGTAATCTACCTTGGGCTGCACCACACTTTTGCAGTCCAAACTGCAGAGGATATAAGAAAAAGCTGTGGGATGATACAGCCAAAGGACATAGAGAGACAAAGCAGCGAGAGCAATTTTCATGATGCAGA
Source organism: Anser brachyrhynchus (assembly GCF_964034855.1). Classification (NCBI taxonomy): domain Eukaryota; kingdom Metazoa; phylum Chordata; class Aves; order Anseriformes; family Anatidae; genus Anser; species Anser brachyrhynchus. Next base: position 83,342,845 of record NC_137694.1, read on the forward strand.
GTGCAAACATAAGGGAAATCAGTCTCCAGCCATTCTGTATCTTCATGATTCTGGGTCTGAAACTCCAAAACATCAAAATGGACTTTATGTCCCTCAGAAAGGTGGTGAAGGAATTGGGAACTCAGGTAGTGTTCTCCTCTATTCTACCAGTTGGAGATGCAGACCCAAGAAGAAGAAGATGAATGGATCAGGTGAATGATTGGCCACATGGCTTGTACAATGCTCAAGGTTTTGTGTTCTAAGATCTCTGATGTACCTTCAAAAGACTGGGCATGTTGACACTGTCCTTAGGGACAAAGGAACTGAGCAGAAATGGCAACTTTTTAAGGACACTTTTTTGGAGCACAAGAGCTCTCCACTCATATGTGTAAGAAAACAAGCAGGGAAGGTAAGAAAGCAGCATGGCTGAGCAAGGACCTGCTGGTCAAACTGAGAAGTACGAAGGAAATGCACAGGCAGTGGAAGCAGGGACATATGGCCTCAGAAGAGTACAGGGATGTCATCTGGATTTGTAGAGATGGGATCAGGAAAACCAAGTTTGTTTGTTTTTTTTTTGTCTTAAATCAGTTTTTAGAAAAAAATATGTATTTGGACAGGGCATCCTTTTTCCATTATATAGAATTAAGAGAGAAACTATTTCATCAAATTTTCATTGAAGCATTTATCTAGGCAGATATTGAAACAGAGTTAATAATGCTCTACAGCATGATCCAGCATTTTCTGAAGTTCTTAACACTATTGGTTACAGATTGAGTACAGTGGTACCTAGGATCTACAGATAGCAACATACTGGCCCATAAAGTCTATACAAAGTCTCAACAGACTTTTTGTCAACAGTAGTTATAAGACTTTCTTTTTATTGATAATATTACCAAAACTTTGGGTAAACATGGGTCAATTCTTGTTTGGCAATGCAGTGGTGTCTCTGTTAAGATTAGGAATCTGAAGGGCACTCTCTGCATCAGAATATTTGGTAAGGAAGGTGACACTGAGTTAATAACTCAGTTTGTGATGAAGGTTATTAAAAATGAAGGGGAATGTAGAAAGACGAAGACAGTTTAATCTGAAGTATTTAGGGGGAAGGAAAATATGTTTACCACCTGTGGTTCAGGGTAGGGAAGCACACTCAGAGATAGCTGAGAGCATGAGATTAGTGAATGCAGTGATATCTAGGGAATTTTAATTTGTATAATTTATTCAGTCATTAATAAGGAGGACTAGAGTTTTATGTGGAACTCATTTTTATATCTGTATGTGTTACAGGCAACTCTGCAAGGAAAATCTTCAGACTGAATTTTATTAACTAAAATGGATATGGTAAGTACCACAATCATTAGGATGGATTTTGGATACAAATACAGGTGTATTAACATGTAAATGGTCCAATTTAATACAATCAAAAATGTATTAAGTAAAATAGATTGGCAATGTTTATGAGCAGAGAAGTCTGAGGACAAAAAAAAAAGGCAAAAAGATTTGGAGGATATACTGCAAAGTAGAACCTGAAATATAAATTATTTAAAAATACTGTGGATGAGTGATAAGTTGTTAAGTTATCGCAAGTAACAACAGAACAGTTGAAAATTACACGGAGTCAAAAGCTTTGGCATAGATATAATGTCATTGGAAAAAAGCAGTGAAATGTAAAAAGAGCATTTGAAGAACAAAATAGAAAAATGAGTCACTGTTGCCTGCCCTGGAGGAATGACTCTGGGGAAAATATCCCTGTGAAGGGGTTGCCCCCTGTGGGGTCAAGGAAAAATATTAACAAGAGTAAAAAAATAATAAATGCAAAAGAAATTTAAACCTCTTCCTTTTCAAGAACATAGAATCCTGCTCCCATAACCCCTTCATTACAACAGTGTTTTTGAGTTACCGTCTTCCTTATATATAATACTATAAAATATCAAAGGAAATGACTTATTCTTTAAAGCGTAATAGCTGAATACTAATGGAGCAGCACTCTACAGTGTCTATCCCAGTGAGAATCCTCTTTGCATAGAGGTGCTAGACTGCTGGAGATGAAAACTCCAAAAATGTGATTCATGTGGTAAGGACAGCTTTCTCCCCAAGAAAAGGGGAGAGAAGTTCATCCAATTATTTGTGGCAACAAACACAAGAGAGAAAAAGTTAGAAGTGTAAGCAAATGGAAGAGATTGCATGTCTTTTCCAATCCATTTTTGAGTCTGCAATGTGCCCTTGCCACCAAGAAAGCTAACAGTATTCTTGGCTGCATTAGACAAAGTATTGCCACCAGGTCTAGGGAGGTGATCCTCCCCCTCAATGCTGGTGAGTACTGTGCTCAGTGTTGGACTCCCCAGTACATAAAAGACGTGGACATACTGGAGAGAGTCCAGTGAAGGGCCACCAAGATGATGAAGAGACTAGAGCTTCTCTCATATGAGGGAAAGGCTGAGAGAACTGAGACTGCTCAGTCTGGAGAAGAGGTGGCTCATCAATGATGAGTGATCTTATCAATGCATATAAATGTGGTGTGCAAAGAGGCCAGAGACAGGCTCTTTTTAGCGCCGGGACAAGAGGAAACGGAAACTGGAACACAAGTGGTGCCATCTGAACCTCAGTACTTTTATTTAATTAAAATTTAAATTCACAATTAAAAGTGAATTGTGTGGGTGACCAAGCACTGGCACAGGCTGCTCAGAGAGGCTGTGGTCTCTACCTCCTTAGTCAAAAGCCATCTGAACATGGTTCTGGGCAACCTGTCCTAGGTGGCCCTGCTTGAGAAAGCAGGTTAATCAGACAACCTCCAGAGGTTCCTTCCAATCTAAATCATTCTGTGAGTCTTTAAAACAAACAAAGAAACCATCACCATCATCAACAACAACAAGCACTATTTGCAATGCATTTAGGGAAATGTTGAACCTCAGACTGCTGCAGGGATGTCAGATGTAATCTGTTTAGAAACACCTTTCTGTTTCTAAAGAAGGACATCTTCACATTTCAGTGGTTGGTAAAGTTTAGCATATGTAGATTTTTTTGCCCTATGATAACACAGAAGATATTTAAAAATTTATAAAACATGCAGTTTTCAGGATTTTGAGATGATAAATGGTGTTGTCAAATTAATGCAGAGAGCACAGGTTCCTCTTATTTTTTTGCCATCTTTAAACTGCTTTATTAGTGGTGGACACAACAGAAAAATTTTAAATGCCAGTTGCTTTTTTTGTTTGTTTGTTTGTTTTGTTTTTTTCCTTTTCTTGACTGCACTGGCACACAGTCTAATAAGATACAGTGTCCAGAGAAAAAACTCAGGAGGTAGATGAATTGGTTCAATTGGTTCAAAATAGGACAAACTATTACGTAGAGAGATATTCTTGAGAAGAGCACAAACTCTTCCTCCTTTCCTCTAGCTGCTGTGGCCAAAGGTGTATTGTTTGGGAAAAGGACAAATCTTGAGGTTTTCTGTGCTTTAGACTTTTCTAACTTCTTGGATGGCACATCACGGTTAATGTAAATGAAATATTATTTACTGCAACACTGTTTATGTTAGAAAGAGACAGTGCACAATAATGTGTTTCAGTGGGTTGACTGAGAACTACAAGGCTACAAGGCTCATTATAGGCAATAGGTAAGAAAAACACACTATAGCTAAAGCAACACCCCCCCCCAAAAAAAAAAAAAAAAAAAAGGGGGAAAAAGAAAGCCAGCAACAACAAAACTACACCTTCAAATCCATTCACTTTCAGGGCAATGAAAATCTTCAACGTTGATGAGATTACCTAGAACAGTAACATAAGCTGAATAATCAGCTTGTTAACAATAGTTTTAGAAGCAGAAACCTCTTAGTGAACATAAAGATGCTGCAAAAGGTCTTCACACTGAAAAATGAATAATTGGAAAGGTCAAGAAAGTGCTGTTACTAAGTACTCTCCACCTCATCCATAATCAGTAATAAAATAGAAAAATGTGTACTGTATTGGATAATTGTACAAGCACCTTGGCAGAAATGTCATGGTAATGCTGAAATCAAAGCATCTTTATCACATATTTTCCTTTAATCTTAGGAGAAGCATATTAGCTGAAACCTTGTAAGAGAAGAGTAGGCTTTTTCTGTTCTGACAGTAAGCACAGCCATATTCTGTACAAAAGTACTAGGTGTTTGGTATTTTAGAAGGAAATAAGTAGGAAATGTAGCCAATGAGTAGAGTCTGCATGATTAAAAGTGAATTGAGAGACAGTGGGAGAAAGATTTCATCTGAAAGAGAGCAAGGGAGGTTGTTTATCATGCTGAGTTTAATTGTTAATCCTGATGAAAATTATGGAAACTTGCTTTGCCTTTTGTACTGCAAGTTTTAGCTGTGCAATCCTGTGCAATAATCTTGGCAGTGCTATGTGGCACTGCTTGGCAGTGCTTAAGAAATAAGAAAAAATTTCCTTGAATGTGCATTCTTAAGATTTTAATGCCCCAAGGACAACCACTACCATTCATAGAATTACTCAATCACCCTTACACCGTTAATCACATTTGTTTGCTTCATTTACACTTTTACTATCTATGTCATTCAGTTTATATCTGCACTGTATCTGATCAGCAGGCAGTGACCCGACACTGTGCCTTGGATGTGACTCCCTCCTGCACAATCAGGCAGGTGGGGACCCCTCACTAGCACAACCATTCCCTGAAGCCAGCAAGGTCATGGATGTTGTTTGTATTGACTTCAGCCAGGCTTTTAACACTTATCAATGTATATAAATACCTGATGAGGGGAGTAAAGAACACAGAGCCAGACTATTGTCAGTGGTGCCCAGTAACAGGAGAAGAGGCAATTGGCACAAATGGAAAAACAGAAAAGTCCATTTAACCATAAGAAAACACTTTATTATTGTGAAGGTGGTTGAACTCTGGAGCAGGTTGCCCAGAGAAATTGTTGAGTCTCCATCGTCAGCAATAGAAACTCTGAACCCAAGTCACCACAACCATGACTATCCTGCTCTAGGTGATGTTGTTCTGAACAAGGGGTTGGAATCCGGTCCCTGGTTTCAGTCCCTGTGAGTCTGTGATTCTGTAATTTTGCAGAGACATGTAATGGTTCAAATAACTTTTGTTTCTACCTTTGGGAGGCTCATAATCTTCTGGAGAAAATGTCTGGGGATATATATATATATATATATATATACACATATATACACATATATATACACATTTAAATATTTTTCATATAAAATTCATTTTCATAATTAATTTTAATTATGAAAAGAATTTATGCATAAATGAAATAAATGAAATAAGCTATCTGCAGTCAAAGAGAGAATCTATGTTTTTACGAGCTGGAAAGATGTCTAAGAATTCCTGTGTCTAAAAGTTTCCATGCTGTCATTGCAATAAATTAAGTTTCTAATTAAACACATGCTCACATACACACTCTTGGATGGGAATGCTGTGGTTGATCAATAGCCCTAGGCTACACGGTAGCAGGCAGAATTATAGCAAATGGAACTGGATGAATGGGTTTACTTAATGACCACAATATGATTTATTTCATTGGTGGGAAAGGGTGGAGGAAGACATCAAACTGCTAAAAGTACTACCTGAGCAAATTAAGATATGATCTTACAGGAGATATGTTCCCAAGAGATCCCATGTGAGTGCAGCAGATCAGAGCTCAGATCATTCTTAAAGAAGCGAACTTGATGAAAGTGTCTCAGCTAATCTACATTCAGCTTGTTTTCCATTTGTAATTGAGAAGCCTTTTGATTATTTTTTTAATCTAGATACCTTAAACGTGGACAATTACTGCTGACTGAATCAGCACATTTACAGAGTGTCAGGATTTTGCCAGTTGTAGGAGTTTGTGGAAGCCAAAAAGGGGTGGGAGATCAAAAAGGAGTGGGAGGCCAAAAAGGGGTGGGAGGCTGAAAAGAGGTGGGATTCTGGGACAAAAACAGAGGACAAAAAATATCGGAGGCCAGAAATGCATGGAAAGTAAAAAAAAAGCGTGGGAAGTCAAAAAGACATAGGAAGCCAAGAGAAAGGTAGACACTGAAAAGGGCTGAGAAGCCATAAGAAAAGTGGAGGCCACAAGGTGTGGATGTGACCAAAAAGAGGTAACAGGTTGAGAGAAAAATGGAGGCTGAAAAAGGGTGGCAGAGCAAAAGAAGATGGGAAGCCAAGATAAAAGTCAAGGCCGAAAAAGGAGGGGTGAGGTAAAAAAAGGGGTACGAGGCTGAGATTTAAGTAGATGCTGAAAAGATGTGAGAGGCTAAAAGGAGGTGGAAGGCAGAAAGAAAAGTAGAGGCCAAAAAAGCTTGGGAGACAAAAAGACATGAAAGTCTGATAGAAAAGTAGAGGCTGAAAAGAGCTGGGGAGGGCCAAAAGGGGTGGGGAGTTCAGAGAAATGTAGAGGTCGAAAACAAGATGGAGGCCAAAGTGGGGTGGGATGCTGAAAAGGGGGTGGGATGGTGAGAGAAAAATAGAGGCTGAGAAGAAGGCCAGGGCAGTCTGAAAAGGGGTGGGAGGCCAAAAAGATGTTGGGAGGCTTAGAGAAATTTTGAGGCCAAAAATGGGAGGGGGGCCAAAAAGGGCTGGGAGGTCCAAAAGTGGAGGCTGCTAGAAAAGTATAGGTCAAAAAGAGGGGGGAGACTGAAATATATGAGTCTGAAAATAGGTGGGAAGCCAAAAAAGAGTGAGGATCTGAGAGAAAAGTAGATAAGAATAGGGGTAGGAGGATGAAAAAGGAGAGGGAAGATGTGAAAAAAGTAGAGGCAAAAAAGCTAAAGTGAAGCTGAATGAGCTAAAGTGACCCCAAAAGAGTTTGCAAAGATTTAGTGTGTAGCAGGAGAAGAAACATTCCCCATCATGCACAAAAACACGTACACATATGTACGAATTTTGGTGCTGGTTATTAGAAATGTTCCTTCATTTTCTCTTTTCTCCTACTTATTTATTGGTGAAAAAATGCAGAAACTGAATATAAATCAGGTCTTGACTTTCTCTATAATTGTGCTTTTCAAAGTAGATAATTAAATTTCTGCCTCTTTGGGAAAAGGTCAGCATGTTGGGGTAACAAATATTCGTATCTCTAGGGCATTTGCCCTTATTAGCCATGAATCACTGTTTCATAAGCTTGAAGCTTTGGCTAGAATCCATCTAGCCTAAAATACTTTGAAAACCTATGAATTAGCTGAGATCCACTTTAATAGTTCAGCTTTATTACTGATTAACCTGGATATGCCCCGGTTTGTTATGCTGTAATTCAGAAACTAACACTATTGCTATTGTCTAGACATATATTATATGTATGGTGCTGCTTCTCCATTACTCTAGGAATTTGTTGCTATGCTGATCACTTGTTTTGTACACAGGTTAAGGCTGTACATAGGCTAAAGAGGTTACTGAAGAAGCCTTTGAGAGGCTGATGGTTGACTTAATCTTCATCTACACATTAAGGAACTTAAATCAAGGAGAGTCCACATTTAGTTAATGCTGGAGAGCTTAGACACAAGTTGACAGGCATAATATAATGTACTTTGTGGAGAACCAAACAGAACAATCTGAAGAGAAGTGCGTGTGTGTTTTTTTAAATATTGTTTTATTCGTTTTTTTCTTGTGATCTAAATTCACAATTAAGGTTTGTAGTCAAATTTTTAACTTGAAAATGAGTGATCAGAGTTGCTTTTTATTCCACCTGTATTTTCAGAATGAAATACCATAACCAGCATCTATGCACTTGTCTCAGGTTAGATCTATGAAACCTCTCCAGGTCTTTTCACATCCACTTAAGCTGGCACCAGGCTGGGACTTGCCTATCTGTGCCATTACAGCACATCCAGCATTAACTGTCTGGGCAAGGGGACTAGAAGACTGGAGCAGTTCTGTGCCTGGAGGTCCAGAGCTTCCCGCTGGCCCTGTTCAAAACACGGTGACAAAGGCATGGCACCGTAGGTCTGTGTCAGCATGCCCTTGCTCATCTCAGGTGCTCAGAACTATCATCAGCTATCCCTACTTATAAAGTTTAGACAGTCAATGCCCCCATCTCATCTGCATTCTTAACCTCAGAAGGTCACTGCGTCTCTTAGGTTTCTGCTAATAAAGACCCTGAGATATGATACTATCTGATTAATAGGACACCGTGCTTAGCTTAATTTAAAGCCTGCTGAAACTGAGAGACTAAGCAGTCCCCACTTTTCTCACCTGTTGAGACTCATCCTTAGAGATACTTCTAGACTGTGTCTGTGTAAAAGACAAAAGGAATATCCACCTATTCTTACGATCACTTCCTCTGTGGATCAACCATTAGCATACACTTCCACTATGAACAGGTTTAGTGGTTTAAATATTTCCCTTCTTCTTGCTAGTCTTTTGGACATTTTTAATTAATTCCTTTGCTTCATACTTTAACCACTGGGCTCTCTGATACTCCTCAGTCTTCGCCCTTCCTTTTGAAACAGTTCCATATGATATTGAGCAGAAAGGAAGGCCTATAAACATATTTCCCATGCCTAGTATTTAAGAGTATTTGCCTAGTAATTCTCAGTTCTTGAAATGCCAGTAAAACGTTAAGCACTTTAAATTTAAGTGTGCATTGTAGCAGAGAGAGTAACAGAAAGTCATTTTTTTTCCCAGGTAAGTACCTCAACATCTAAGCTATCTGGTCAAATTTCTGTCAGTTCACCCTCTCTTTCTGGTCTACTGAATATAGAATGATAATATTAAATTTAATATTAAAGTGGAGCAATCACAATAGGAGGGCATGAGAGCATCTGCTGTCACATAAGTCTGTAGTATAGTGATTAAAACTCTAACCTGGAAGGTGAAAGAAGTGGGTTCATAGCCCTTTAAAGAAAGGAATTGAAGCAGGGAGCATTAAACTTACATGTGTGAGAGTTGTTTTATGCAGGCTTTCTTTATTAAATATGACAGTAACAGATAGTTCATATAAGGGACTGAATACTTTTGGTAATAAAGAACAAAGAAAAGTGTGAGTGCATGTAGTCATACAAAGAAAGCAGATGTTAGAAATACATCAAATTACAACTCCAGCACAGGTATATTCTATGTCTTTTTTTACTATTATTTATTTGCCATTGATCTTCAGACCACATAAAGAAACATCATTCCATAGTAATTTCATATTTTTTCATGTTCTGCCAAAGACCTGACAAAATGTATTGAGACTCTGATAATAGCTAAGTGTGACTTTATCTGAACACTTTAAATGATCTTAGTGTCTTACATTAACTGTGACATAAAAGTTGCCTGAAAGAATGTAGGTCTGCTCTGGGGAGCAGATGAAATACTGAGGTGCTTTTAAGAGAAGAGTTTGCATGTGTAATTTCACCAAAACAAACAAACAAACAAACAAAACTTTGCATTAACTAGTGTAGATCAGACTAATGTAGGAAAACAAAAGTTGGTGCAAGCCAGATGGTTCCTGGAGTTTGATGTCCAGAAAAGAAAAATGTCTAGAACTATTTGCTTCAGAAAATGGGGCAAGAAAACCTACAATAAAATGCTGTATGGTAAAAGGTCTAGTCTTCTCTTCCAACTGGCAATAATTTCACTATTTCAATTCAATTTCCATTGAATTTTATTTTTTTCCGATTCAATAGTTGCCCCTTCTCTATGTCTAAGGAGAAAAGGTGAAAAGAAGTGCTTGATGTATACTCTATATCATTTGCTATTTTGTATGTTTTTATTAGTTCTCCTATAATTTGTCTCTGCTCAAAGATTAATGCTCTCCATGAATCTTTCCCAGGAGGAAAATAGAAATGGATTTTTCAATTTAAAGAAGCAAACAAAACAAAATCTTCCCATGTTAAGACAGCGCTGAAAGTACACATAACTGATACCAAGTAAATGGAGTTTAAAAAAATAATTATCTTGACTCCATTTCTGTGGCTGGAGAGCCTTCAGTATACACAAGTAACTGTATATATATTTATATATAAGTAATATATAGCGATATAATATATAACAATATATTATTATTATACTATATAAAACATATATATACATATATATATTACTATATACTATATAGTAATATATAGTAATATAATACTATATAAAAGTACATATATTTATGTACTTTTAAATGCAGTGTTTTTTGTTTTTGTTTCTTTGTTTGTATTGTTTATTATTTGGAATATATCTTGAAGACTCTTGATAACCCCCATCAAAACTCTTATGTTTGAATACTGTGCAGTAAGATTTTCAACACAGAATTTTTCCTACTGAAAAAACTTAACTACACAGCTGAATAGGAAAGGAACAGAAAACAGATGTTTAAAGATATCCCTAGCAATGCATAATTGTCTTTCAATATTGTTAATTTAGTATTTAGCATGCTCTGATACCAAACTGTGTGATGCTTTCATTTGAAAGTATATAGCAACAAATTTAATTTTGTGCCACTAACCATTTCCCTCAAGTTCACTTAGTATGATGTGGTACGGAAGAAACAAGGGGCCCTTGTGATCAGTGTTTCTATAACAGTGATGGAAAAGAGAGGGAATAATGGCATCTGCCACACTTTTTTTTTTTTTTTTTTGGTGGATTTAAGGAAATGAAGAAGGAAAAGACAATTGCCTGCCACGGTTTAAAAGAGCTGTTTTCATATTTTCACATGGGCTTGATATCTGTGTAGACTACAGCAAACTCAGAAATGCATTGCATTATAAGATTAGGATCCGTTAAAAATAAAGAATCAACAGTTATAAATTCAAAGATTTTTTCTACTATCTGAATGCTAGTTCTTTATTTTAAGGAAGCTATATTCTGTTGTTATTTAGGTGTTGGAAACACTTCTAGAACAGTAGTATTTTCACGCTCCCATTTTCATATAGCCTTCTCATTTAAAGGTTTACGTGTATATTTTAGGCTTGATTTTTATCTTTTCCACTGTCCGCCAATTCTATGCCCATCAACATTTAAGGTGTTAAATCATTCTTAAGGCAAAAGCCATAATTTTCCATTTTGACTTTCCAAGTATCCCTCTGAAGGGTACCTTGAAGAAATTGTAGAATCTAGGATATTTTTCCAAACCCATGTCTGTTTTTTGGATTATCCTTCAACGCTCCATTGTGCTAAGGTAGCCAATGTTCTTTAATGACTTTCTGCAATACCTCCAGGGAACTGAAATTGCTTTTTCATGTCTGAGCATTCAAAGTACCAGTTCCTTGTCCTATTGCCCTTATTGTGGGACAGGTTTTTGACAAAGCCTGTCAAGGCAGCATTGTCTATGGTATCAGAAAAGGCAGTGTAAAAGCTGTCAGAGTTTTGATCCCATTGGATATGGGCATTTGTACTATCTTGGGGGTGGGGGGAGTATATTTTTTCAGTGTAGCCTTCATCTTAATGGAGTGTGATAGATTATGAATGCTTGCCCTTCATTCACTACTGCACAGAATTTTTTTTTCCCTTTGTCCTTTGTGACAGCAGCAGAAACTATTTACACAACAAAATAATTGGAAAGCATTCATGAATTTGTATCTATTTAGTGCAGTAAGTCCTCTTATTAATAGGATGCAATAATATTAGACATGAAGATATAGGTATGCATACTTCTGCAATCTTATAACAGGCTAGAAATGATTTTTGTGTCTTTCATAATTCCGTCATTTGCCTTGTATGTGACACAGGGTTGAAACCACAGAAAAGCTTGGACACTGAAATGTTCAGCAGTATGGCCTCAGTGTTGAGTAATTTTGTTAATATAGGGGAGTTCACAGTTATGGCCTCTGTTCCAAGGCTGCTTGTGCAGTCCTGAAACACGCATGTGGCAAATCAGGCATCTGAGAAAGTGACTCACCTCAGACACCCTAAAAATTAAGCAATTGGGAAGTGTTGCAAATAAGGTTATGTTCTGTACTTGCTCCCTTGCTGGGGTTTTGGAGTTTCATTGCAGAATCAGAACTCTACTTTGTGGTCCACCTAATTACATGGAAGTTAGAGTCTAATTCTAACCCTTCCTGATAAAACACAGATGGAAGATACAGCTTTCCCTGTCAGTCTAGTAATAAAAGCATTCATTCTAAATATAGGAGATACAGGAAAACATGTTTTGCTATCATAAAATGTGTGACTCTTCTATTGGGCCTTAAAGCATTCCTTCAGTCTACTCTAGCAAACATTGGTGTATCAACCTTGGCTACATCTTCACCGTCGTATTAAACCTTTCTTATGATTGGTTATTGTTTCCTGTGAAGAATCGATTATTTTATGCACAACGAAACAATTTCAGCCGGGGAACTGCCTCAAACGCATTCTCCTGAACCAGCCCAGGTCAGAAAACAGGGCTCGTAAAATCTGCTTGTCATGCTGTCTGAGGTAGGCCGACATATTCAGGAGGCGATTCTGTGAGAGTCCACACTTCTATTTTCTCCCCTTGGCTTTGAAACACAAGGCACAGGTTCTGTTTTTCAGGTAAGCCAAAATGTTAGGCTAAAATACTATGCTTGTATCAAGCTGACTTAGCTTGATCTGTCCAAAGATGAGACCATCTGCTGCTACTGGTGCAGTCAAGGCAACCATGGTAAAAAATACTGCTTCCAAACTCCGTGTAGAGAATGGTAAGTATTTGAGAGGAGTGATATGTAGGGGATCAAGAACATTACTAATGATAAGTGCTTGTATCATCACCTTCTCTTGCAACCTTAACAGGAAAGGTGCTGGTCCTAACAAATCTGTGGCAAGGATATTTTGGTGTGACCTGGCTGGAGTAGCTGTAGCAGTGGCATGCTGACACTTTTGTGCCATAGAGTCCCCCAGCCTTTATTAGGATCTGTGGCATGAGGAACAGAAGCCCAGTCCATTTTTTCAATCCAACTGAAAAAAACATATTTTTTTCCCACTCCCTCCCCTCCATTTTCCAGACTGGACAAGTAGAAAATGTATTCAGATAGTAGAAAGTTAATCAAATAGTCTTATTGAGAAAACTTAATACAAATGCCCTAGATCATGAATAAAACACTCTGTTGCTATGCTGTTGGGTAAAAGAATGTGGGTAAAAACCTAGATTTTGTATGATCGTATTTCTGATCTTGAAAGTGTGAATTGTTTTGATGAGTTGGGCTGTACAAGCAATACAGGCAGAGAAATTCTGTATTTATGGACTCTGGAAGGCCTTTGCTTATCAATGCTTCAAAATTTGGGTGATTGATTAAGCCAAAGTTTAAGGACATGCAGAACACCTTAAGATGAGACTGCAGTATGTTGAAGCCCATCTGAAAGAGCTAGTTTGAAGGGCAGTTACAGCATTCACTGCCACACATCACCAAATCTATTATGCTAGGATGCAAGCAGTCTAGGCAACTTTTCTCTTAGAAATCAATTCCTTTTTGGACTAGCAATATTTGGGGAATAGGTATTAGAAATTTTTGTAATCCCATCTTTAGTCATGGGTAGTTTGCTTGGGATTTTGCCCCTGAAACACTATTTTGGATTTATACTTTAGTGAACAATAGTTATGACCAATAGTCCCACTGAATCAAGAGAGATGAGTCTGTATTTAAAGGAATAGTGTCTTGGATTCTCTATTGCTTTCTGTGTATCAGGCAGACAAATCTGTGGCTTTAAATTGTTTTGTCACAGACCAAGGAACAGAATAGGAGTCAGAAACTGCTACTCCAAACCCATTCCTCTTCATACCTTCCATAGATATTTTAATTATTATTTTAAACCACCTAAAGATAAGTGAAACAAACCATGTATTTTAAGTAAATAAATGTGTACAGTATGGGAATATCCAATTGTCTGTTTTAAGAGCAAGCAGATGTCTCATTGTAGTATGTTATTTTGTTATTTACAGAACAGCTAGCTTGTACTGCACTATCTCTTCATCTCCAGAATTTCTTCCAAGATTATGTATAGGCTCTGTCTTAGCTGTAATATTTTAATTCATCACCACATATTTAGCAAACTCCTTCTTTTATCACTTGATGACAGAAGGGATTTTTTTCTCTGACATTTATTGCTTTTTAAACTGTATTTCTGGTTGGGTGCCAGATTTCTCCCAAAATATTGCAAATAAATGTGAGTAATACAGATTAGGATTTATGAAGTATAATGGCTGGATGCTCTAGCTGTGAAGAGATGCTTTATCATATTTTCTACCATTATGTTGGGAAACTTTAAAACTTGCTTTCCTGCTTTACTTTACCACAATCCTTTAAGGTTTTAAACCAAGTTGCTTTGAGACTGGAACACAATTATAGTAACCAATCTGACATACACACAATGTGAATAAAATGCTCTATTATATACAGACATTTTAACTCTGATACATTCTACACACATAAAAATAAAAGCACCTTGAAATAAAATTCTTATCTCCTTCACCTCACTTATCTACTAATTGCATATAAACTCACACAATACACTAAAAGATTCCTGTATGTATATCATTAAGGAACATAAACGAAAGCTTGTTATCTTTTTGCATGCTTATCTGTAGGACTCAGTAATGTTCCTATCTGTAAGAATACATACTATGTATATGTGTGTATATTCACATGTAATTTATAGATACAAATATACCTCTCTTCAAAATCTGAAAGATTAAAATATGAGCTGGGGGACAGTTCTTTATATTTAAGCTTTCTGAAATCAGAGATTCTTTAAATGGAACATCCACATTCCTTCCTTTATGAGTGCTGCTTTGTGAGACCATGAAATCAATCCTGCCACCCTTTTGGCTAAACTTGGATATGAAATGAAAAAATGTCTCTCCTGTAATAGCCGTATTCTCTTTCAATCATTATTTCACAACCTTGGATCACTTTTTGTATGGTAGATTAAATGTGCTGGTAACAAAGTTTGAAAACATGGTGGCTAACAAAAACCATCACTCTTTTGCATCACATTCCTTACATTTTTGCATAATAAGTTGTATGGTTTACCTTGAAACACATGAATGAATTTTAGGCCTGAAAAGAAAGCATATGACCAGGAAAAAGAAGGGGTGTTTATAATCAGTAAGAAATAATTTCCACCCCTGCAAGAGTATCATTCAGTGGCAATCTCCCACTCATTATCTGGGTTTAGCTGACCTCTGAGTTTGATATGCTGAAGTCAAAGATGGTTAGTATCAAGGTGGGCTGTGACAGGTTCTGATGTAACCAGTGCAGGAATCTGGATTTCTCCCTCTCTTCCCCCAGGGAAGAAGAAAGGACTGCTTGTGCTTGCCCCTATAGTAACACGTAGTGATGTAGTGCTGGCATTTCTTTTCATATGGTTAGAGGCCGTGTGCCATGTTTCAGAGGTGATGTGGAAATGCAGGCTTCCTGGGACTCTTATCTGCTTTCTATTCTGTTTTTTAGTGATTTCCCAGGGTATCCAAATATTGCACAAGAATTCCAAGGAGAGGACTGACCCAGTTCAGAGAGGTGCCTGTTTCATGGGGATGGGAAAGGAAGCAGATGTTTTCCATCAACAACTAATGCTGAAGAGCTACTATTACTCCCTCCCTAACCACAAGCTCTAGGCCATAATCATATACTCCCTTCTTCTGCTTCCACAGACGTAACAGCAGCATGTAATAATTCAAATTCTGTCTTGTTGACCCAGCTTGTTTCAGCTGCTCAGAGAGCAAGTTGTTTGTTCGCTGCATCTGCGGACACATCAGCACTTTGCAGAAAGTCTAAAAGGAATTTTTTTTTTTTTTTTTTTATGGGAGTTGTAATTACCTGCTGTCATCTGAGCCTCCTGGAAATCTGTGGCAAAGCACTGAAATATCCACATGCAAGACATTTCTGTCAATGTGGCACTATTATTATTGTTGTTGTTGTTTTGTTGTTATTTTTTTATTATTTATTTTATTTTATTTTATTTAGATTCATGAATTTGCCCTGAACAATAAAATATAGTATCTGGTATAAAATAATACTTGGATATTTAGGGCAAAGCTAGGAATTCCTCCCATTAGGCCTGTGTCACTGATGGGGAATGGCTTGTGGATAGACACCTGGCTTTAAGGGGGTGAGAAAAACAAGTATTCTGATTTAATGTGTTGTAGACAGATTGAACAAATGAGAGGCAGAATATTGACCTTAAAATACATGCGTGTATGCAAGAATTTGACCTAGAGACTATTGAAGACTAAAATAAATAAATAAATAAATAAAATAAAGGAAAAAAAAAAAAAGAGGGAGAGAGAGAGGGGTAATAACTGCTAATCTGTTGGACCAGAAGGGTGCCCTTAGCTGAGGGAATAAACAATTATTTTGTTACATAAATATGTTCAAGGCATCTATTCTCTGAGAATGAGTACTTTCAAAAACACTCTGTTTGGCCAATGTATATAATAGCTGTTATGTATTTCATCTTCTAGAGCACAACTGTATATGTACCAAATTGAAAGTGAAGCCATCAGCTCCTCTCCCTTTGCAACCTGCTCTTCCTCTTCAATTATTAAGATATCTGACATGTTCCAGAGCAGAGAGCTTTCCTTTTTTTCACAGCAAAAGGCTGCATGCCTATACCTGTGGTCTAGGCCCCACTAAAGGCCAATGAGCCAAGTTTCACCCTTATTCACAGGCATCCTTGTCTGCAGTGTAAGGAGGCAAATCAGGACAATCCTCAGGCCACTTACATAGGGCACTATCCTATTTGTTCCATAGTAAGAGTCCTGAAAACATTTAAGTCAGTAGGAAGGTCATTTAGACTATGAGGAATTTGAAATTGAGGAATGGCACGGGACCGTAAACCCAAAGCAAAGATGAAAGACCCTACTCACTGCAGCTGCATTATTAGTCTTACATACCCACCCCAATGAACAAGGAAAGATCATTAGTAACTAACATATTTAGTATAAATATGAAACTTGCATCTCTGCTGCATAAAAAGGTGATGAAAAAGGGTGAGATTAAAGGAAATATAAGAAGGGAAGTTTTAACATAGACAAAAGGAAAAAGAATATGTAGATGGTCTCTGAGGCAATACAGCTGGGGTGAAGAGGGCTACGCTGCCAGCTTTCCATGTTAGTTTTAGAGGTCAGTTCGAAAAGGTAGGAGTCAGGCATGAAGGACTTTTTTCCCTGCCATGATACACTGTCAAGAAATCTTAGGAGACAGCAGGAAAAGGTGATTGATGTCTGGTATATTTTTTTTTCTCATAATATTTTTATTTTTGTAACATTGTTCCTAAGAAATTTAACTATTTCCTTTGCCAGAAGTTTCTTTTTCATTTCTATGTTTCAACTTTGTTCTTGTCTGACACATCTGTAATTGAGGTAACATTCAGCTAAAGTGAAGTTTTGTAGGAATCCATTGAAAGAACTCTGCTTATCAAGGAAGCTACCCCCAGACTGTGAAAATCTGAAGATTTACAAGATCAAATGTCAGGGCTCAGGATAAATTCTCCTTAACTAACCAGGAAGGTACCCAGTACCTTCCTTACAAAAGGTATGGGTTTAAGGCAAAGGTATTGCCTTACAAAAAGCAACCTGTGTGCTGAGTATCCCCAGATTGCCACAGCTGATCCCTGCAAATTTCCTTTGGTGGAAAAGGTATGGAAATTGACAAGCAGGAATGGAATATTGCTTTATTATTCTGATTTTTTCAGTGACAAATGCACATCAGCAGTATGTGTGAAGGGAACCTCAGACTATGAAACAGGAGAGAGCTCAGAATATGATGTAGAGACCTTTTTTCTTTTTTCATGGGGCTGCTGGGATATGAATATGCCATTTTGGGGCAAGCTAATTGCCTGTTCAGCAACTAAGAGCAAGATACCTTTGTTCTGTGAGTTACAATTCCCTAAAGTACACTGCAGTAGCAAAGCAGTAATTACAATGTAGCATGACTTAAAAGAGCACCATTATACATTTCACAAGGAAAAGGATAACTTAGGCATTTCTGTTCACTTGTTAAAGCAAAAGATTTAAAACATCTTCAGCATGTATATTTTATGAATATAAAGTTGTGTTCATGGATATTTCTAATGTTAAAACCATGTTTGAAGCCCACTGTTTTTAGACTGCTACCAGACCGGGTTATAAACTACTTTGTGCTGCTGGCTACAGTCCAATAATCTAAAACCATTTTTTATTTTTTTTTCTGTCTCCAGCAAAAATATTGTCTCACCAGAATGGAATGACTCCTGGATGAGGTGGCCAGTATAAATTAAAGCGGGGTCCTTGACTGAAGTGAAGCACAATGAATGTTCAGAAAAGAATGGTGAAGAACAGAATTGTGAGGAGATGGAGGAAGCCAGGCAGCAGATACAAAAGAATATGGGAGTAATACATTTCTGATGTGCAAAACAGAGCGAACATGGTTATAGCATTCTGGAAATTATAAACACCTTAGAGAGTTAAGACTACCTCATAAAAGGGATCAGGTCACTGCTTGGGGATTATTTATAAAGCAGACTTTAATTAAAAGGTCAAAGAAAGATGCATATATGTTTTAATAAGCAGCTCTTTATTACATAGTCCATACATCAATAAGTTGTTTATAATCACTTATTGATAGCTACAAGCATGCTATTTACTTATTTATTTAACTCTTGGATACCATTGACAAATAGTACCTTTTTTTACACAGTATAAAACTGCAGAAGGAAGCTAGAAAGAAGCAAGATATGAATTAGGATTTTGACATAAATCAGTAAATAAAGGTAACTTGCACAGCAAATTTGCTATGTTGAGTTACAGGTTTCATCTCTTTCTCCTAATAACTATATAATTTTCTCAAGTCTTCATGACACATACTTTGTGATTTTTTCATTAAAAAAAATATAATAATAATTGTTGGCCACATAACACATTATTAGAAGAATCATAAAGAAGGAGGATAGAGGAACAAGTTTAATAATGCCGCAAAGCATACTACTACTCCTGAATGTTTGTGTTGGATTTCATACGATGTATGGGAATCTGACATGTCCTGTGGGGGCTAGTTTACATTTTTTTTGTGAAAGGTTACAGTACTCTGGACCTATAGTTTATTTAGTTTTGCACTAGTGATGTAAATATTTATTAAACATTTGACTCATTGCATTTTGTGCAACCCTTGCACTCCAAACCTGTATGATTCACAGTATACCAAAAGCAGAAATAATACCCCTAAATCACACCTGCCTGTGAAGAGAAAATATGTCAGCTTTTTCACTCCCAGCTCTTCACCTTGCATCATGCAAGAGAAAAAAGAAGCAAGAAAGAAAGCAGGCTGCTACTCAGAAATGAATTCACTGGGAAAATGTTCTTTTGTTAGGAAGTGCTTGTCTAGGTTGTCTAGGCAAATAATGAACTTGAGTAAGCATGCTCTTGGTTTTTAGATCTTGTAGCCCCTGATTTAAAAATAAATAATAATAATAATAATAATAATAATAATAATAAAAACAACAACCATATATTACCTCTCTCTTGTGTGTGTGGGTGTGTTAAGAAAGGTACATCAGATCAGTGGTGTATTCAGATTATATATCCGGTACCATGATTTCCTATATACAGTTTATATTGACTAAGATTTTATTCCAAGAGATGTCAGTGACAAGAGTGTACCCCAGCTAAAAGGTTATTTCTGAGACTGACCCACTCCCTGCTGGAGGTGCTAGATTCAGTAAAGGGTGCAGGTATCTCGCTATTCCATTAAAAAACAGAAGTCACTAGGACACGTAAAAGGTGTCCCTAGGATTTTTGCTCCCATTGCTCCTAAAGACCCTTAAAGTAGACCTTCGTAAGCTTATGAGAAGCACTCACAAACTGCATGGCTTGTGCTCAGACCCCTGCACAGATTTCCGGAGTGACATTTCTGTGAAGTAAACTGACAGCTACAGACTCATATTGTCTTTTGCTTGTTTGCTTTCTGATCTTCTTTGTCTCAAATTCTTCCCTGCACAGGTGCATGATTCCACAATACATGAATGAAAATAAAAGTAGCTGATAACCTAGTGGTAAGTGCAATATTTGAGGAGATGAGTTTGAATCCCTGTGTGCTAGACACACATAAACTGTGGTCTTCCATCTCCGACTTCATCCATCTTTTAAATAAGCACGTATGCCATCTGATTTTGTGTTGAGCTTGAACAGGTTGTACTATAGAAATACTTTCTTGAGTCTCTCTCTCTAAACAAAAAGTACAGAGATTGTAGAGTCCAAGTGATCTGAAGGTTATGCAGTGTTAATCAGTTTTGTGCTTCTTAATTCTATTTTCAAATTTGGCCATATCTGTCTTTCTATTCACTTTTGTGACACTTGATTGATTTTGTTATTAACATTACAAGTCCTGGGATCAGCTATTAGTGTGTTGAACAGACATACATCAACACAATTCTACTGAAATGTACATTGATTTGCATCAGTGTTTTTAGTCTAGAAAGATGTTTACATTTTGGGGTTAACATCTCTCTGTATATAAGATAGATAAAGATGTTATTTATATATATTTGCATTTTACTCTAATATAAATTAATATATATCTTTATCTTTCTGATAAGTGACATTTACTTATAGATCTGCAGTTACCTTCTGCCTCCAGACAAAAACTGTAAAGCCAGCTTTTCCTGAGTACAAGGAAATCCATCTTGAAACTTTAATTAAAGAATAATCTATCAATGACAAATTACCAGAGGGTGGATATGTCACTCACAGTGTTGGCATGTAATTTCAGAGAACACAACTGAAATCACAGGAGATTAACAGATTTGAGTATTTGTTTGCACTTAACAGACAAAGGGAACATAACAGATATGAAACAATTTCTGGATGGTTTCTATATTAAGAGATTAGTTGGAAATTTCTTCTCGAAGAAAAAGCAGGCACCAGAGCAAGTCTACATATTTTGCAAAGTCAGTAGAAATTCTACTGAAACAAGTAATCACTTGACTACTAGCATTTTTTTAATTGTGTTGGGATTCATGAAGTCTCCACACTGGATGAATTCCTCAGCAGCTTTTTATTTGTCTCATGGAGACAGCTCTTGCAGTCTTATATCAGCTTCTCTTTTAAGAGTGTGTTTGACTGGAGAGGCTTCTGTGAGGATATGAAAAGTAAGGGTGTTTTTTCTACAGTTCTGTAATTTAAATAATGTTTTTATATGTCTTGTAACTGATCAGCTGCATGTGCATTTTCAAAATAATGGTTCTATGTAGAGTTCCTATGTAACTGTCATTTGGGCTAAAGATTATGGTATATTCTCTAACAGAAAATGCACTGGCAAATATTGTACAACTATTTGTTGTAATGTTTTTCATTTAGCTGATTAGTGAAAGCTTTTTTAAAAAAAAAAAAAAAGATTACAATTGTTCAGTTTCCCATGAAATTGGGATATGTTGTCCATAGGTTATTATTATAAGGCCTGTATCAAGACAGATTTCAAGTGGGATGTACAGGCTACCATTAAAAGTAAAAACTATTTTCATTGACTTCACTCAGACATATGAGCTGACTATGAATAACCTCAGCATTAGGTCTTCCTGCTTAAGAGAAAATACTGGCACAGTAAAAGTCTTGTTGAGCAACCAGTTCTTTACTTCTTCTGTACAGAGCATAGTTTTAACTTTATCTCATCCAGGAAAGCCTCATAAATCAGGTGGAACAAAAATTACATCAGAATCATATGGAAATTTCATTTAATCTGAAGGTGATTTGCTTGCAAGACAGAAATCTATTATCCTGAACTATACTCAGCTTCCTGATCCCCTCAGACAGGAGGGATGCACATACTTTACAATCCTGTATGTTTTCTGGTCATTATTATTTATTTTTAATTTTCTACTAGGTTTATTGACTTTATTTTTGATTGCCAGCTACCAAAGTTTTGCTCATTTTTGACTGTTGAAAGGTATCCAGCATGCTCTGTCCTTAGAACATTAAGTCTTCAGTAAAAGCTCAGAAATTCACATCTAAAGGTCATAGCTACAATTCTCTGTATAGATTCAATTGGACTACATTTCTTTCAGGAACTACTTTGAAGTCTTAACCCAAAGAAAACCATTTTGTCTCTATCATGTTCTTTGTAATGAATGCAGTCATATTATGCTTCTCTCCATCTATTCATGATACCATTATTATATTTATTTATTTATTTATTTATTGACATGAACAAGATATAAGAATAAAAGTTTGAAGCATAAGACATCTAATTAATTTTACTATCTTAATCAATGACAGTGTTAATTGACAGGTTGTTGATTAGACTGCTATTGGCTAGAATGTTCCAATCCAGCAGTCAGCTGTTAGTCTAGGCACATGTGCTGATTGAACAACTTGTCCACCAGTTTGACCACACATCCATGGCAAATTGCAAGACATGCCCTTTTTGTTAGTCATAATGTATATGTAAAATCTGTGGGATCAAAAGCAGGATGAAAGTGCAACACTGATATTGGAGGAGTCAGTGATTATAGTCTGATGGTCATCTTTCTTCTTAGGTGTTTTATCATACATTTTGGTACTTCCCAAAGTTAACTGAACGATAGACTTCATGAATTTCTTTCAAATAGTGGTTGCGTCTTCCAGCAGAGTGTATCGTGAAGGTTATTCTGAAACTATCAGTCCTTCCAACTTGTATTCTTTTTATAATGGTGGACTGAATACCCTTCCTCATGGTTTTGAGTATCATTTATAATTCTTTAATTCTTTGCTTATTCTTTGCTTTCAATACAGGGGTCATTTAACACCTGGTAAAAAATACTAGCCATGCTGCAGACATCTGAGAGGATGCCAACACAGATGAGTCTTGCTAGAACTGAAAATGGGATGATTTATTTGTAAAGGTTTATATTCTTGTCTTGATAATTTATATATATATATATATATTTTACCTTCCCTTTACTATGGATTTTACTGGTTGGAGACAAACATATAAAGCCTTCTCATTGAGATTAAGTATAGGAGGAAAATAACCAAAACTGAGTAGCTCTCAATGCAATTTTATTCTTCCTGGAAAATCTTTTATTTACTAAGTCCAGTTAAATGATTAGTTTTGGTGTGAGAGTTACTTTTTAATTGAAGTATATTAATAATAGCCCATTTCTGTTACACATGACACTATGAAAAGTGTTCGATAATGATCTGATACTACTTTATTAATTAATTTTCTGGGAAAGAGCTACCAAATGATGACATTTTTCCATGGCTTGATGAACCTACATAATAGAACATCATTCTAGCCATCTGTGGAGCTCTTAACAGGAAGCTTTGTTATGCTCACTGGCTTTCTACTATTAAGAATTTTAATTTAACTATAAATAATATTGACAACACATATATTGAGAAGAATCAAATTAGAATTCTATATCAAAATAAAAACCTCAGAACAGTTATGAAATACCATCCAGTATAATCATTAACCAGGAATTGAATTGGGAAGATTATGACTTCATGATTAAAGTATCTGAATTGGATATAATTACACTTATTAAGGAATGTAGAAAGAATTTATACATGAAAATCAAAAGAAAACTAGCAGACAATACTAGTGCCCCTTTGGTATGCAGAAATGGCACACTACTATTTTTAGTTAGTAGCATTCTCATAGTTTTTTCTCTTCTTTAATAAAATGGACTGCACAATGATGCCACATATTTCTTGGAATCAAGATCAGAGTTGCAGGCTTAGGGTTTTTATAGATTTTTTGTTTTGTGGCAAACTTCTTAAGTTCACTTCTGCATTCAGAGATGGTTTTGTTTATTTAAAATGTTAGAGGCAAAGATGAAAAAATTAAAAAGACATGGAAGTACACATTGATTTTAGATGCACACTCGAACCGTCATAAACGGCTAGCAGACAGATGCACATCTTACTCCACTTAGTTATCTCTATATGTAGGATGATCTTTGACTGCTGAATCTTCTAGGCTGGACTGCTTTCTATCTTAAACTTCTATTTTGAAACTGGTGGAGGAAGTAATGATAGGATTAGCTTATGGGCAGCACAACTACACCTTTTACTTTAGAGTTTTTGTCCCTTCTTGAGGAGCATAGCTGTATTTTTCTCTGTATATACATTTTTTTTTTCTTTTCCTGGGAGAAACTACTTCCTAAGAGGGTAGCTTCAAACAAGTTATAGAAAAACATTAATTTTTGTGTCTGCCTGACTCTTTCAGCTGAGCAACTTCATGTTTTCCTGATAAAGCCAATACTTTCATAGGATCTCATGTCTGTTCATCTGCACAACTCCTGAAGAGCACAGAGCTGCTCTTTACTCATATGCCCTATTCCCTTCTGTTTATTTTCTGCAAGAACCTGACTGAATATTACAACAATATGTAGCTGGGTTATTTGAGCATCTGTGCAGAAGGTTCCCTGTGTTCCCTGTGTTCCAGAAGGTTCCCTGGCTCCATTCCTTTGTTGCTCTTCAACAATTCATTTTTATACGTAAGGTAGTCTACCACCAAATTCAAGCATTCGTGGCCTGATTTTAAAACATACTGAAATTTTATTTTTTCCCTCTAGCTTCTATGAGGGCTTAGGAAGATTTGAAAATTCAAACTCTGGATAGCCTAAGCGGAAGATACAAAACTGACAATGCACATTATTTATTTATTTATTTTTGCCACAATGGACTTAACCAAGGTTAACAAGGGAGATGATGTTAGAGGCAGTAGGTATTCAAAATTGTCCTAAGAAAGATGTCATATTTTGAGATCCAGGCATCTGATCATCATTAACCATGGCTGTTCACACATGATATTTTACTTAGACTGAAGCAGGAGGCAGACAGTAATTTATATCCTGTAATCAGTGAGAAAAAGTCTGGTAAAATTATAAGTGATCATGAATGGAACTCTCTAGCAGGTTCACCCTTCGGGTAAGGTCACTGAGGAGACAGATTTAAGAGGAAATCACACACTGATGATTTTCCTGGTTTACAATATGAAGGTTCCACCTACCCTCATCAGATGAGTAGCGTTAAGGCACCTTTTCCACAGAATGTCAGGTGGTATCTAAAGAGATTTTTCAATAAAGAGATTTTACAATATTAATGTTAAGCTTGTTTGTGGTATTTTTTGCTGCTATGTTTCAACTCTGGCTCTATTGCATTTTCTGGAGGAGTAATTATAACATTACTTCATTCAATTTCAAGTTGGCATTGTGAAATGTTAGATTAATAGCTGTCAAACAGTCAAATATCACAGTAAGAGTTTTCCTGTGTACTTCCTAAATTTTGCCAAAGATTAAAATGTCTTCACTATTGTTAGGGACACTGGGAAGGTACTGAACTACTCTGTGGATTATAGTTTGAAAAGTTTCAACAGCGGAGAATATTTCAAGCATTCGCCTCCTGTACACAGTGTTTCAAATCTTTATGATTTCCTTCCCGGGCTCAGGTTAATAACTCAGGAAAGACCACTAATTTAGCAGAACTCTATTTTAGATATTCTATTTCAAGCTTAGGCCCTTGTATCCATAACTTTATATATTTTCCTAGTCTTTCAGGAACTTTCTGTTTTTGTACAAAGTTCAAGAAGTTTATGATACTACTATATATTTAGGTAGAAGGATTAAACAGTTCAACTGATGAATTAATCTGGTGGGATCAAAGAATATTTATTAAATATGTTTTTTTGTAGAAGACATTGAAGTTAAAAGCATTTCAGAGTTCTGGAAAGGTTTAAAAGGGGAAAGGGAAGGGAAAATGGAAAGGGAAAGGGAAAAGGGAAGGGAAAGGAAAAAGGAAAGAACAGGAAAGGGAAAGGGAAAGGGAAAGGGAAAGGGAAAGGGAAAGGGAAAGGGAAAGGGAAAGGGAAAGGGAAAGGGAAAGGGAAAGGGAAAGGGAAAGGGAAAGGGAAAGGGAAAGGGAAAGGGAAAGGGAAAGGGAAAGGGAAAGGGAAAGGGAAAGGGAAGCCCCCACTGTTATCTTTCACTATGAAGAATATTGTGGATGCCTAATCAGATGGGTGTAGGAAAAAAAGAAACAACTTCAGATTTTTTTTGTTTTTGTTTTTCAGTTCTAAGAAATGTTAGTGCAAAGTGTAAACCCCTCCACAAGGTTGGCTCCCTACCTTGCCCATCTCTTTGCTTCTGTGCACTTCTGAACACCCATAGGTTACCAGCTGGCAGAAGATAACATCCTTGTACTGAGGTATGTGGTTTTCGTACTTTCCAGACAAGCAATTCACGGCTATCATTGTTTTAGGAAAGCACTGAATAAAGCCTTCAGAATTCAGCTCTGTAACCATTACAGATAGAAAACACCCAAATGCCTCAATTTCTGATAAGCGTATCTATTTTGGTAGCTTTTTTCATAAAATTTGTGCTAATTTCATTAATACCTAGGCTTTTTTTTTTTTTTGAAATTTTCACTTGTGTCTATTCATATTCTCCACACAGACAAAACAGTCATTGAAATCAATGAGCCAAGTAATGGCTTTCCCACCCTTACCCTTGGGATGTGCTAAAAAAATACTGTGAAATTCCAGGTTTCTCCCTTCCCCCGCAGAGTAACTATATGCCTCAGTTCACTGTCCAGCCACCCTCATGCGTTTCTGAACTGCACTGAATTTTGTTTCAGTTCTCTTTATTTTCTTTGTTAGTCTGAGAGCTGGATAAAATCTCATTGAGCTTGTGGATGTACAGGCCACTGTCACGACAAACATAACACAAAATTCCCTTTTCAATGTGTATCTGTGTGCACAGGCACAGCAGAAACATAGCAGATGCAGACAACTACAAACAGTCAGAGGATCACTTGCTGAATAAACACAAGAAATGAGATCTTTCTGGGTATTGTGCTGATAGCAGAAATTCAGCTGTTGTGAAATTTCTGATGTGTTCAAGAAAGGCTGGGCTTTAGAGTACATTTTAATAAAATGAGACGAATTTCAAAGAAATGTGATTGTTGTAATTAAAGTTGCTTTTTAACAGAAACAGAAATGAGTGGAAAACCACCAAACTTTGATGGACAGCTCATATGAAAAGAACCAAAGATATCCATGTTACAGATTTTTTTGTTTCCGTGCCACTCTCCAATTCTGATACCAGTTTTTGACTCCCTAGGAGTCAAAAAGTAACATAATACTTTTTGTCAAAGAAACCAATACACTTGATGATAAAAAATAAAATGAATAAAATAAAATAAAATAAATAAAATAAAATAAAATAAATAAAAGGAGTCCAGCTCAAGAGTTGACATCATTAATTATACTTTGAACACAAAAAATGTCTCTCCAAAACAGGAATGGTTAATGTGAGCAATTCAAAACAAAAACAAAAAATGAAAAGTTGATAGATGGAAGTCTGGGTTATATAGAAATACACAAATAAGATCTGAAAACAGGCTTGGTGATATGCTGACAAATATATATATATATTTATTTTGAAAATTTTCCTTTAATCTAGACTCAAACTCACTACATGACTGTCAAAGTTCATTGTGTGTCTTCATTCTGCATTTCCATTCCTCAGCACAGCAAGGATTTTTACAAGATTAATCTTCAGTATAAAGAATTTGCAAAAGCATTTTTTTTCAAGTAGCAGAGAAACATAGGTAAGCCATGGTACTCCATCAGAAACTATTAAGTTTCAGCATCCTTAACACTGATTAGCTTTAAAGTAATTGAGATCAGTTGATGTCTCACTGGGACAAGAACCATATTTTTTTCAAAGTCTATCATCAAAACTTCTATCTGCAGTGAGAACTCTAGGACTTGAATGGAATTCTGTCTCATTTCCTGTAGGTTACTGAACATATTCTTTATAATTTTAAATTTAAATCTCTCTGGGATGGTCTCATGAAAATAGAACATTTATTGGCTGCATGAGGGAGTAACAAAGCTGTTCCATGGCTCCTGGTCAATTATATTGATTGTGATTTTGACGTTTTCAAATGTATTTCTCCATTTAGTCCAATTATACTTAGCATGATTGTTAAGATTATTGTCTTGGACTTCAAAAGACATGCAATGAGCCAGCTCACTTGTAGTCGTGTCAAAGTTAATTAATTTTTCTAAATCTAAAATGACCAGGGATGTGTTCTGCTTTCTGTTTTGAATTAAAATCACTTTTTCACTGCTGTGTTGTTCCTAGTTTGTATTGATTTTAGATTCAAAGAGTATTAACATAGATTCTAAATTTTCTTTTAACCTGTAGAGAACATGTAGGGATCACTAGCTCTGCTTCAAAATCTCCCCAAAGGGCTTGTCCAAAGTTTATCAAAACAATCTCAGTAACTTAATTTGGCTTGTTATAATTGAAGAACCTTCTCTTTCATCCTTCAAGTCCATTTTTTTGGAATGCTTTTATTCAAATTCAGAGTTTCCTCAACTTATAGTCTTCTTGCAACTGAAATTCTTTGAATTTTTGCAAAAGTTGCAAAGCAAAAGCACCAATACACACCCACAAAAAACCAACCAACCAACCAACCAACCAAAAAAAAAAAAAAACAAACAACAACAAAAAAGAAAACTATATATTTAGAAGTCTTTTCCAGAAAAAATAAAAAAAATAAAAAAACTCTCAATTTCAATTGAAACCAAAACAGACTCAATTTGAGGAAGATTAACTTAATTTGTTGTCAATTAAAATAAATATGTACTGAGTGATTTGGCTAATGGGAAACAAAGCCACAGACATTAAAACAGCACCTTTCCTCCTCCTTTTCTCAGTGTCGCCTTCTCTCCTTTATGCCCTCCATACTCTTCTCTGCCAACTGAGTGGTGCAAGGGCCTGGGGTATTACAGTCAGCACATGGCAGTTTCTCTCCATTGCTTCCTCCTTCTCAGATACTTCCTCTGCTGTGGTGTCTCTTCATGGCAGCAGCACCTTTGGGAACATCCATTTGCTCAGAGTGTGCAGACTAGCTTCCTTGTGGATTTGCCTTACCCAGAAGGGAGGCCCCCAGGGCACCTGCAGTATGGGGTTACCTCAAATGCCGCATCTGAGAAGTACTGGTCGGAAGTACAACAACTGAACTGGTCTGAGCTCAGGCAGGAGCATGGGCATGCTGTCCAGCACCAACTGGTTTGCCCTCTATGGTGCTGCACTTCTCGCGAGTGCAGATTATCACACTTGCAGAACACCAAACACATTGGAGTGCCAGTGGGCTGAATATTTAGTCCAGTGTCTTTCACATGTCTCAGAATATTGTGACCACTATGATGTGATGTCTGTTTGCTGGACAGACAAATAAGTAAATGAGTTCAACAGTATCAGTCTAAACCCTAGTGAGACAGAAGCCACGTGACAAAAAGATGAGATTTAAAAAAAAAAAAAGAAAGAAAAAAAAAAAGAAAGTACATTTGACACAGTAATTACCCCTATGATAGCTCTTTCTAGGTAAGGCAAATTGGTGATGACAACGTAGGGAAATTTGCCTTTCTAGCAGTGTTTTCTGAATAAAATTTCCCACATCTGTCAATCAGGCCATTTTATGCTCATACTAAATTAGCACCATTTACTTTATACAGTGTCTTTTGTACAATGCTGAAAGGTGAACTACGTTTTAATTCAACCTTGAGAATATTTTGTTCTGTTAAATGTTCCCATTTTTGTGTATTTTCCTATTTTTATTACTTCTTATCTAAAAGTCTTAGCCATATTAACTTTACTTTGTCAGCACGGTGCTGATATGTAGGCCATAGCCCCAAAATTGCTTTCTACTCTTTCAACTTTACAATTACAAGTGAATGATAATTTCTCTTTGATCACATACTTTTCTCTTTCATTTTACCATGTAGCAATAAGGTGTTGTCTGTTGTCTGCTTCATGTAATACTCATTATACTTGGGTATTTTGTTTTACCAAATCAACAAATGCTTTTTAAAATTATTCTTGTGTCTCCTTCCTACACTGTAAATAAAAAGTTCTGAGGTTGATTGATGCATGGGATGGGGTCTTGCACAGGATTGTTAATGCTACATGTAGTTTTCCAAAGTCTATGGCAACCTAAAGCTGATTATTTCAAAGATAAATTTAAGGCAAATGCCTTTCTATCTCAAAATAGGAACTACAAAATTCAGTGTGCTAAACCAGAATACACCAGGAACCAGCCAGAGAGACCAGAGATGAGTTTTAATTCTCATCCATTGTGAAGGTTTAAATATTCTTGTGGAAATTGACAAGATGTAGATTTCCATTCCTATTCCAAAGAATAATTTTATCCAGTAAAAATCATAATCACTGCTTGAGACAAAGACTGTACACCAAGTTTCATCATTCAGAGCCTTGACCCCTTGTATGAAGACTCACTCTTTAAGTAGCAATAAGAAGCTCTTTAGGAAGTTCTTTCAAAAAGCAGTATTATGCTCACTGTTCTTCCCCTGCCTGTCCCACATTAAGTATGCTGTATTTGACACAAAGCCATGAAAGGTGGCAAGGTTTCTGCATGACAAGTTAGTACCTCTCAGAATTGCCTATAGCCTACAGTGAAGGATGTTCTGAAAAGTATGGGCAATGTGGATTCAGTCGACTCCCCAGAGCTGGAAATGAACAGTCTTCCCCGTTCCTTGAGTTCAGGAAGGGAGAGCTTGGAGAAAAAGAAATGCAGAAAGCAAGCATCTACACCATCAGGTATATCACAGATTAGCAGACTTGGATGTGGCACTTTTATTATTTTAAAATATTTCAAATTTGCTCAGGTCTATTGTTTTTCTTTGCAATTTGTATTGCCTGATGATTCATTGCTAAGTTCATATCTGCTCAGCATGCTAGGTGCCTGGCAGTAACAGTGACTGCACTTGCTTTTCAGATGCAGTTAGGGTTTGAAGTGGTGGTGGTGTCACCCACCTACTTGTTAGTGAAAGCTAAGGAAGGACACCCACAAGTCAAAAGTGGTCCACAGGATGCTCTACCTGGTCCACTGCCTCCCCTGAGATAAGACAAAACAGCCTTAGAGGTTCCCCTATACCTGATCCTGCACACAGAGATAAGCTCTGGATATAGGGTGCAGCTGGGAAGTGCAGGCATCTGCTGGCACAAAGCTAAGCAAAACAGATAACCACTGATGAGTAGGAAGAGTGAAGCAGGTTGCTATCACTGTACAGGGAGGTGGATAACCAGCTTGTAGAGCTGTTTGAAAATGTGTAGGTGGCCAAGAGGAATGGCTGTTTGCACTGCTTGGACAGGGAAGTGTGGGTTTCTGTGCAGGGGTGAAGGATGGGGCATCCTTTTGGAAGAGGGAAGAAGAAGCATTTCAAGGGAGGTGGGGCAGGGGCTGCTCTGGAGTCAGCAGGAAGAGAGACTTCTGCACATATTTTAAGCAACAGAAGCAAGGTAGATCACTCTGGATTTATACTGCAACCTATTGGTTACTGTATTATTATTGTATTATTATTATTATTGCATAATCTACCCTTCCTAAAGTGTCTGTACTCTTCATTAAATCTCACCATGTGGACACTCTGACCTCAGCTGAGCTTTACATAGTCGCACAGGAAGCAGGCTTGTAAGATTAGGAAAATATAGTAGAAGTTCAGAGGTATTGGATAAACCTGAAACTGCTTTAAATCTGTAACCTGACAAGGCTCTTCTTAGTGGTCTCTTCGTTAGAAAAAATAGATGAATATGGAAAATTTTTTTTGGGGGGGGGGGAGGGGAAGTTGGGTGCTCAAATTTCCCTCCATACTACTTTATCTATCCTTTAGTGAAACTTTTCATCAGAGAGACAAATGGGATAGTGTGAGGCCTCTCTAAAAAATTGAAAGAAATAAATGAGTCTTTGCTAGTGAGCAAGTCTATTCAATAAGCTTCTGTGGAGAAGCAGGTTTTCAACATTAGCAACTGGATACCACCCATTAGCATGACTTAGTGCAGCTGTGATATGCTGCCAAACCTTTGTAATACAATTATGATGTGATGGCATTGCATAAAATAAACCAGGGCTGCCACTATAAACTCTCATTTGTAACAATTCAGTTTTTAAAAGCTGATGAAGAACATCAGGCAATTCTGTGGTTCAAGGTAGATCTGGGAAAGCTCAAACAGTCCTATGAGAATAAATAAAAAAAAAAAGGCAGTGTGAGACCTCTTATCAAATTACAAGCCTGTCACATTTCTGTGTTGTTTCCTAGAGAAAAATGCCAAAACATTCTTCTCTCTGCAATTAAATAAACATGAATTCCCAACATTTGCTTGTCACAAATCAGACTACAGAAACTTATTGTGATGCCTTACTGACTATTCAGAAAAAATAATAGTTCACAAAAGTCAAGTGTAAAACCCACCTCTGTGTTCAGGAGTATTGTTTGTTGATTTAAATAAGAGAACACTTCTATTAGTCTAATTTTCTAAGCAAGGGAGAAAAAACAGATTACTTCTATTACATAATGTTTTTTTCTTTTATACAATGGCCGGGACACTGTAGATTGCATGTAAACAGATGTCTCAGAAGGAACTTCTGTGATTATGACTTTAAATAAAAATCCATCCAGGACTCTAGAAAAGTTCCTTAAGATTCCTGAACTGTGTGACTCCACAAGACCTCTACAATACATGTAAATCCAAAATTTCAGACAAGGACTCAGCTATGCACTGTTAACATTTAAATATATGTACCTATTTCCCACACTCTAATATAATGATGAAAGGTATATTGCTTCTCCACCTGTTAGCTCATTTAAGGTTTTACTGTACTCTATGGCTGTATTATGGAAACTTTGCTCAGGGCAGATTTTGCTGCTGCAAACAAATCTATATCTCTAATCAGATAAGTGGAGGTTTAGCAGCTTTTGTCCCCCCTCATTGTTTTCTGTTTCCTTGCAGACTGTGGCTCTTTCACCATTCATTTTGCTACTAAATACTGCTTGAGAAGACAGATAAACTAATAAAAAAGTTAATTCTATACATTATTTTCAGTCAAGTCAAAGCATTTCTCTTTTGTTGTTGTTGTTGTGTTTTATTTATTTATTTATTTTTATTTTTTTTTTTTTTATTAGTCCCTGCTGAAGACCACTGCTTGCTGAAGTCTGTAACGTAATACTGTGATTTTATCACTCATTATCCTGTTATTTAAAACATTCCTCTTTCAGGACAACATTTTAGCTCATGCCATTACTATATATTAAAACCGTTCACTTTTTCATTGAAGTTCTTTTGATACCTTCATGTGTTAAGAGGTAGAGAAACGAGGAAACATTCATCTCACATTTAAGAATTGCATCCTCTAATTTACATTTTGCTATTAACTAATTGTACTGCCCTCTCACTAAAGTATAAGCAGGATCACTTCTAGTGATGTTAGAGCTTTTAAATTCTTAACTGATTCCATTAAATTTAACGACAAATATAGGGACCTCCGGAGACCCCAAAATTGATAGTTAATTTATTTGCTAGGCCCAACTAGTTTTTGGAGCATTGCTTTACAGTCCTTACTGAAAAGACTACACAACGTCTAGCTGAAAAACAGAACTGCTGGCTGTGGAGCTGTTGCTCCAGTCAGTTTGTCAAAAAGTCTCTTCATTTTTGGGGCAAACTTACAGAGTTGAGCTGATCTGATCTCGTGGTTTGCTGCCTCCAAAAAGTAAAGGTCCTTTTCCATCTCTCCCCTGGGACTATGGAGTCCTGACAGTTAGCTTTTACCACTTATGGACCTCTGTGTGAGCCACCTTAACTCACAAAACAACTGGACCAGCATGTGAATAGTTTTCTGATGTATTGCTGAGATGAAGCTGTTGTGCAAAACTCCAGCAAGCTCTCAGGATGTCAAAAAGAAAAAAGCAGAACAACCTGGCCAAAAGCACGGATTTTTATTTATTTATTTATTTATTTATTTTAATGGGATTATTTGATAAGGAACAGGGGAAACTGAAGTTGAAGAAAGCTCTTAGATTGACTTGGGATTTTTCATAATTGTTTGCAAAAGAAAGGAAATGCTCTTTTTCTTCTTGGTCTGCTCAAAAAAAAATAATTCAATGTGAAAACAAGAAAACAAGCAAACAAACAAACAAAAATAGATGTTTAAAAGTAGGTTCTTTTGGTCTTTAATTCTGTGTAAGGACTCCTGAAGCACAAATTCTGGCCTGTGAGCAGAACTACAAAGACGTGCAGAAAAATGGGGGATTGCCATAGAGTTGTTCATAGTTTCATCACCTTCATGTGGTTATCCTTATTTTCCTATCTGAATCCCTTAACTGTATGAATTCTATTAGGGTTAATTACCATGATATTTTTTCTATTTCTATTTTAATTAGCCTTGGTTTGCATATTTGCATTTTAGCGAAATTTTACCATAATTATTTCCTGCAATCTGGCAATTCTCAACAGCCCAGCTGCACAGAGTTGCTAGAGAGTCAAAAGTCAAACTTGACAGGAAATCTGGGAGTTAGTTTTGTCTATAGAGGATCAGAGGATCGTAAATTGACATAGAGATGGTGAGACTCTTGGCTCTCAGTATGTTTAAAAAAAAAAAAAAAAAGTCCCAGGAAAATGGTGTGTCCAAGGCACTGTCTTGTTGTAATGACAAAAACACAAACACCCTTAGAACATGGCAGGAAATGGTATGGGAAGCGTCAAATTAAAACCTTTCATAGCCTCAATTACTAGGAATTGCAATAGTGAAGAAAAATCAACGGTCCTTCAGACACTCAGAGACTGAATTTCTCTAGCCAAAGCTGATGGAGTTAAATCTCAGGAGAAACAAACTTTTGAAAGTTTTGTTGCAAGCTCCAGGTTTACTGGTGTAATCTGCAAATCTGATGCATGGAAGTTTGATTAGCAGATATAGCCATTATTATTTCTTTTTTAGTGACTTTTTTTTTTTTTCCCCAAGTTTGATTTACAAAAGGTGTATCTGGTAATAGAAATTGGCACTAGGTTTTTGTCCATATAAATAGAAGGAGGCATGATATATTTCACTTATGGTGCAATTCAAAAAAAGCCAAAATTGTAATTGAATACTGAGATGTGTCAAAGAATTGATAATAATGAATACAATGCTGGATTTAAGCTAATAACATTTCTTAACTGAATTATTTTATAATCTTTTTTAGCATTTGGAGGCAACTTTATTTCTCTGTTTTTCCTTACACTAAGCAAGGACCAATATCAAATCTGAACTATTAACTTTCAATTATAAGAATATCAAAGCTGACCAAGTAACTTGAAAAGGTTTTGTTGTTGCTGTTGTTGTTTCCATCTAAGATATAATGTACATAGTGAAGGTATGAAGTACATAGTGAAGAATAGCCTAGTGACTATTCCCTAGCAACAATCCCAAAGATTGGAAGTCTTTGGGAAAGTACCTATCAGGCGCAGATAGGATAAACCATGGAGTTATATTAGTGGGATTCAGGGCTGTGTAAGAATTGGTTGTTTGTTTTGAGGATGCAGCCATTATCCATGACAAATCCATGTCAAGAATATACTCCTTGCTGCTATCTAAAGCTTTCACAAGGAGCCACTTTGCCAGTGCATAGCTCAACAAGCATTTCCTTCTTGTTCTGAGCATTTATAGGCACAGATCTGTTCAGTCTTTACCCTGTGAGAAGGCACAGACTGCAAAATCCTGTGATCCCTGACCCCTCTCCTTCCACAGCTGAGAAATGACTAACAGACAACTTTGGTAAGGTTGGAAATGGTGTGGAACATATTTTTTCTTCTTTAAAACAACATATTATTTATCAAGAATAATTTGGACCCTCAGAACAACTTTGCCACAGAATGTGTGAAAAAAGATATTTATGTAGTCTGCATATATTCAACTGTCTGTGTAGAATTAATATTTAGTTACAGAAAACATACCAGTTTCACTACTTGCCAGGTGTAGGGAAGACCTGTACATTTTGCTATGGTTAATGTTATACGCAACTTAGATTTTCTCTTGGGCAAAAAAATACAGTAAGTGGGTCAGCTTAGAAACTGTCCTCTCCAAGGTGATGATTTGAGGAATATTCTTTACCCCAGAAATCTGTTTCTCCATATCCATGGCCATAACCTACTTTAAAAAAATTCAGAATAGTGATCTACTATAGTTTTCCCATGAAAATTGCACATTTACATTTTTTTTCTATTTGCTCTCAGGTTGTTTGCTTATTTAAGTAAAACTTAAATTAGAAAATGCATCTGATTTCTCCAGTTTCCCTGTCTATCATTTCTTAAATGGTGATTTTAATGTATGTTTAGTACCTGGGGGACTTCCTAAATCATAATGCTCTATATAATGCTGTAGACTTGAGAAACTTTGTTTCAAGATACAGACATGGTGTAAGTTTACATAAGTAAACACAAATAGAAATCAGTAGGCCAAATGCTGTTTTCTTATGTAAGTCTGCCAGCTCAAAATACGTCTTTTGAAATCAATATATATTCTGGATTTACTGTTTCTTCCATGGCTAGCCTGATACAAAGATCTAGGCTGGGGATTTCTTAGAGCTTGTTTGTTATATCACTTGTTATACAATGAAGTTTAGGCATCTATTCATAAAGATTCAGAGGAAAAATCAAAAGAGGTGTATAAACTCATCTCAATATTTATAAAGGAAGCTATCAGCAAATACTCTAAATGAATAGATCGAGAGGGAAACAACTGCATATTTGCCAAAAGAATGGTATCCACAACTAATTTTTAATACTAATTTTTAATACAGAATGGGTTTATTGTTAAAATAATTTAAGAGTAAAAAATTATCATTTATGTATTCAACAAAAGAAATATCATATTTGATAGCTTACCCTTAAAGTAATGCATACTAAATTGCATGTGTAAAGGTTTCCACATAGTACTATCAGAAACCAAACTAAGAAAAACGAGTTCTAGATCAATATAAATTGTGTTTGCAGCAGATAAGATTTAAAAGATTAGAAAAGCAATTAAAACATAGTTATAGAAAAATGATAAATACAGAAAAACAATTCAAAAAAGGTCTGTGTTAAAGTGGACATCGTATAGATAAATATTTGAAAGTTAAAATTTTGTGTCAAACAGTAAACAGGCCTTAGATTTGTCAATACTTGAGGGGAAGCGCTCTAAGAGAAGCCTAGTTGCTTCAGAAAGTTGTTTGAATCACTGACCCTCTGAGTTAGTACTGGAAAAATATCACAGGGTTAGAGAGGATGCCATGGCGCTGTGATTTGTCATCATTCAATGAGGTTTCTGAAAATATCTTTGATATGTGTCCTGCTATTTCTTTTCTCAGCAAACAAATGTGTTAATTTTGGTTCCATGGATAATTCCAAATAGTCTATTGTAGTCCATATGTCTAGCCTATAGTTAGACAGTATAGTCTAGATGATGTGGCTCATTCTATACTGAAATGATAGCTTCCATTCTGACTTGTTTCAAAATTATTGCTGCAAAGTCAGATCAAGTTATGTAATCTGATTTTCTCAGTCTGTTAAGAAAATTTTTCTTACTTTTCAGTGTTTTTTCTCCCATAAGAACAGGCTGAGAGAGTTGGGGTTGTTTAGCCTAGAGAAGAGAAGGCTCCAGGTAGACCTTCTAGTGGCCTTGCAGTACCTGAAGGGCGCCTACAAGAAAGCAGGAAAGGGACTCTTTATCAGGGAGTATAGTGACAGGACAAGGAGTAACAGTTTTAAAGTAAAAAAAAGATTTAGATTAGATATAAGGAAGAAGTTCTTCACTCAAAGGGTGTTGAGACACTGGAACAGGTTGCCCAGAGAAGCTGTGGATGCCCCAACCCTGGAGGTGTTCAAGGCCAGGCCGGATGGGGCTTTGAGCAACTTGGTCTACTGAGAGGTGTCCCTACCCATGGCAGGGGGGTTGGAACTGGATGATCTTTAAGGTCCCTTTCTATGATTCTATGATTCTATGCATAAAGCAAAGCAATGATTTTTTAAAAGCCATATTAATATATATATATATTTTTTCAATTGGAAAACCTTAACACTCTCATGATTTGGAATTGGAATCTAAAATTAGATAAACTGAGTGGCCTTTGTCTAAGATCTGCCTTTCGCAGAGCCTGTAAAAATCTACTCCAACTTGTTATTACCTTTGGCAAATCACAGCTTGCACATTCTCAGTACTGATTTGTTAATTTTTTTTACCAGCTGTATATTCCCAAAGGATACCATCTGCACTGGCAACACTCCAGTCAGGACTGAGAATGACTTTCCCTGCAATTGTCTTCTAAGATGTGGCAGGCCATTCCTGGTTCATCAGCTGCACTGAGAACTGTGAGTTTGTTGCTCCAGTGTTCTCAGTGACATCCTAGGAAGAAGTCAAGGGCGATGTAGTAAGAAGCCTGCCAAATTCAAATAAAGTGAAGATAAAGTCTATCAGTCACAGGAGAGGGAGTATTCCAGGGTAAAGCAGAGGGAGACACACACTGGAATGGCAGCCTTGGTTGGAAAGGGCTTTAGTAGTTAGGCTATAGCAGGAGAAGAGCATGGGCCCATGAGCTTAGTGATAGTGGTGGAAGTCTGAGTGATGAAAACAGTGAGACATGGTAAAGGTCTTAGAGAAAAAGTCTAGGACTGGAGGCTAGAATGTGTGTGTGGAAAGGGAGAGCAAGAAAGAAACTGAATGAGGAAACAGAGATGGAAACTACATTTGACTTATGAAACAAGCTTATTGTGTGACCTCAAGGTCATGCTACTGCCATGCACTGAATCAGTTCCTGCCATTTTAATGAAGTCTAGACTGGAGGGGAAAGTCATAAGCACCAACTCTAATCTTAGCCTCTTTGTTTCTGAGCCTGGCACTTTAATCCCATTGGGATATCTGTCCGATCATTCGGACAATTCTGCCTTTCTTCCCCCAGGACCTTCCCTCAGATGTCAGACTCTCTCTTTCCTGGCCTTGAGTGATTCATCCTCCCCAGGATTTTTTCTCATTTTTGTCCATAAATCTCCCAGTAGACCTGACTCTAAGTCAGATGTTTCTTTTGTCTCATAGCCTTTACACTCATTCTGTTTATCTGTGAAGTCACCACTAACACTGGCACTGGCAACACTTCAGTATCTACCTGCCTATTGACAGCCTTTTATTCAAACCAATTTTGCTGTTGATCAAAGAAATCAATGGCACATGCACACACACGTGCAAAACAAACAAAAAACAAAAAACAAAACCACCACCAACAAAAAACAATCTATCAGAAAGTGATCACTATCAAATACAGCCAAATTCTTCTTAAAGGCAACAGAAAAAAAAGCAGTTTTTTAGAGGTAGAAGGAGCCACTAGAGATGCTTAGTTAGAAAGTTTTCTTAAAGTAGCTTCCAGAATCTGAGCATAGAACTCGTACTGGCCATAAGTTCTGACTCAGGTAGAAAGATAGCCAGGAGCACAAAAGCTTAATGTGCAAAAGCGAACATTTTTATTTTTATTTATTGAGGAAAAAAGAAAATATATAGAGAAAGAGGAAAAAATTCTAGGCAGGCTATGGCTGTTGTTACAGAAGTTAGGCAAGGAGTACAAATAGTAAGACATAGAAATAGGAATCCCATTCCCTAAATTTAAGCATGACTGTGATCAAGCCCACTGACTTGCTACATCTCTTTTCTTTCTGCTGTTTTGTTCTGTTTTTCTTAATTCTGCTGAAATATATTTGGTGTGTGTGTTTGAAGGCATTCATAAGAAGATACCCAACATATGTCTGAAACAAAACTCATTCCCATTCCATGTTGGCAACTTCTCCCTGTCTTTATTGCATGGGATCTGAGAAAGGTTTTAGCAGCAAACTTTGAAAAAATTCCATCAACTACATGGAAGTAAATACCAAATCACTTCTGATAAACTTGCATAAGAGATGGGGACTGATGGCATAGCAAAAAATGGTTGCAGAAGCTACCCACTTTACTTGGCAAATGGGCGCCCTTCAATCAAAATGTTTCATTCTGCGTCACCAAGTGCCTGATAACAGACTGAGAAATATAGAATAAAAGTTAAGTCTAGAGAATGGAGCAGTTCATCTTGGAAGGCGGTGACTCTGAAAGGAATTTAGGGGTCAGAGTAGATATATGACTCTACAAAAGCCTTTATGTGGTGCTGTGGGAAAAGGGTTAATGTCATCCATGGATATATAAACACGGGAGTAGAGGGAGGTAAGTTTACCTGTGTGTGATTGTTATTGCAATACTCTGTGTTGTTCTGGTCTCCATATTTTTAAAGAATGTTGGTGGGGGTGCTAAAAAGAGCCATAAAAATGATTTAATGGCTGGAGACTTAATGACTTACAGTGAGAAATTTAAAGCACTCATTTTGTTAAGCTTATAAAAAGAAAGATTGAAAGGTGATTTGATAATGGTTTATAACCACATGCATAAGGGAAAACACCAGGGAACAAAGGATTCTTTAATCTACTGGGGAAAAAAGAAGTAAAGAAATAATCAATGACTAAAATCTGAAACAGAAAATTAAAAATACAGTATATATTTTTACCTGGAAAATTAAAAAAATGAAATTTAGCAGGAAAAGTGGTGGAACATGCACATCTTGCTGACTTCAGATCAAGAGTGCAGTCCCCTTCCAAAGTTAGCTGTAACTGAGGAAAATATTTTTAACATTTACATTTCTTTTTAATGTAAGGGGAAAATAAGAAAAAATTATATCCAGGCTTATGTATGTCTAAAGAGATGTGCCACCTCCTCCCCCATATATAGGTCCCCCTTTATATGTTTTTTGAAAAAGCAGCATGGCACAGGCAACAGACCACTGCATTATTTGCTCGCTTGCTTGACTCAAGAGCACAAGTCTCCAGTGAGTAGGACAATGCAGAGGCTATAGTGATATCATCCAAAGGAGCTGGCTAGAGACATAAACTTAGCTCTGCAGGAAAAGGTGGGTAAAGCAAATGATTTGTACAGATAGGCAGAGAACTATTAGACAAAGATAATGGGCATAGAGTGGATATTAGAAACAGTTTGCCATCACATTTTTATGACTTGCTAAAAGGCATACAGCAATTGTTATCTCCTTTCTCAAAATTTATTTTTAAGGAATTTGGCCCCAGCTGTCTAAAAGGTTAGAGCCTTTCTGGTATTTAGACCCTATTCAGACTGAGCATTCCCTTCTGGAGTTTGTGAAATAAAAGAGCACATTACTAAAATGTCAGGAAAAAAATCTCAATAGAAATCTCCTTAATCTTTGAAAATAATTCCAGAAGTTTTAGTCTGAGTGTGATTTATTTTTTTATTTCCTTGTTTTGACCTTTCCCTTTTTTCTTCCTTCCAAATCCTATTTTTTGGGAGGGTATTCCTGTATATCCCATGCAAAGAAGCCAAGCTGGAATCACCCTCCAGCCAGGGTCTGCTCTTGTTACTGCTCCCACCTCCAAGGCTGTCCATGCTGATTGACTGCACTTCACCTTAGTGTTGAGACAGGAGGAGATCCTGCTCTTCATTATCTCTAACAGTGAGCAAATAATTCATATGCATTGCTGATTTGGTTAATTTCACTCCCTCCTCTCTGTTTGTGAGTTATTTATGACTCTCATAAATACACTTGCTGAATATTCCTATTAACAATTCTGATCTGCATCTCATTTCAGAGCACTTCACTACAACTCTTCAATGTATGACATTTGAGCTGTTTTATCTAGTTCAAAGTAAGAATTTCTGGTCTACTTTTCCATCAGATGAGTGAAATCCTGGGATTCACTTTTCTTAACATCTTGGGATAGTCTATCAAAGGAAAGCAAGACTCCCTCTTTTGTCACACACACTATGTGATCTCTGACAGCTATCTTCACCTTTATCTGCCCTAAATGTGAATTGGAGACAATGTTTTCCTGCTCACCTTTCAAGCATGTATTTCTGTAATAAAGTAATGTTCGCCTTATAAGCAGAATGTTAAATGAAGCTTTTCCAAATTGTAAAATGATAATTATTTTTTTTTAATTTTTTTTCCTCCCTGCATCTATAATCGCTTTCTTACCTGACACTCGAAGGGGTGTTGCCTTCTTGCCCACTCCTTTGCTGTAGTCCTGACTACTTTTGGGTACAGGGAAACAATTTAAGTCTAAACAAAGTGTGTAAAATCCTGCCTGTAACATTCCTCCAGCAAGAAAAAATAAGGTTAATGGTTTCTGAAGCTTGGGCAAGATTTTACTGCTTGAGAGGTTCTATGTAGTGAATTTGTAGTGGTTACAGTGTCACTAACTATGTAGCACTCACTGATAGTATTACAATAATCACAAGGTCTGTGCTTGTCATAATTTATGCTTTATAAGTGATAGTTGTAGATGGTTTCTCTCTTACAGAACTTGTTTTTCTTAACAACACCTAATAACAATTCAGGGGTGAGGGGAAAGACGAATAAGTGCCAAACTCAAGGTGTTATACATGATTTGAATAGAAATGGAAAAGAACAAGAAAATTACTTGTTTATTCATTGGTGCTAAAGATCTAGATAATAAGCTTGAAGAACTAGAAATTCCCTTCACAGAGAATTCTAAAGAGTTCACAGAGACGTCTAACTTGCTTTGATGAAAGCCAGTGAGAAGGAGTGCATGATTGGAGTGTACGGAGAAAAAAAAAAAAAAAAAAAAGGAGAGAGAGACAGAGAGAGACAGAGAGAGAGAGAGAGAGAGAGAGAGAGAGAGAGATACGCCTTAAAGAATCACTGTCCACAATGTTTTTAGGAAGGGCAAAGCAGAGCGAATGGCATTTGCTATTACACATTGTTGTCTTGTTCAGAACTGGAGAGTCACAAACATATATATAAGTCAGTGTAAAACCTAACAAAGTGAAGGTATAATCCAGTGCCTGTTTGGTACAAATCAAAATTAAACTAACACAGAGGATAAGCTACTCAGGATGAGCAGCTGTCTAGCCTGAACAGAATCAAATGATGTTACAAATGCAACTGCAATGGGGTAAGCAAGAATTTTTATATCAGATATTCTAAGATAGTTTCCTTACATAATGCTACTGAATTAAGATTGACTATCATAACGACAGACAAAGGTGGATTGATTCTTAAACTGGAATTCAGCAGTTGCCTAACCCTGCTCAGTAATAGCCTGAAAACATTGAAAATTATGCACAAAGGTCTTATTTCTAGGCTGTCAAATTTGACAACTGAATCATTTGAATTTTAAGAGCCTTATATATAAGAATAGGGATGAAAGAGAAAGAAGAAAAGCAAACGAAAATTGGGACTTCCTTCAAGACGTTTGTCAGTATGACTCAAAGCACAGAATAGTTAAATGAGATGCCTTCATAACTCACAGCAGTTAAGTAGGGAGATGGAAGATTACTACAGGGGCAAACCTGCAGCCTGAAGCAGCTGAGAATATAGTTGCTCAGGTAAGCATGTAGTCCCCTTTGCAACAGCGATCGTAAGAACACGTAGGATCATAGATCCTGAGTTGGAAGAGACCCACAAGGATCATTGAGTCCAACTCATGGCTCCATGCAACAGAAAAATCAGACCATACATTTGAGAGCATTGTCCAAATGCTTCTTGAACTCCGGCAGGCTCGGTGCCATGACCACTGTCCTGGGGAGCCTGGTCCAGGGCCCAACCTTCTTAGTGAAGAACCTTTTCCTGACATCCAGCCTGAGCCTCCCCTGTCACAGCTTCATGCCATTCCTTCAGGTCCACCAGCCTGGTTCTTTGTGACAGACCACAAAAAACACAGGAAAATATACC
This sequence comes from Anser brachyrhynchus, assembly GCF_964034855.1. Lineage (NCBI taxonomy): Eukaryota > Metazoa > Chordata > Aves > Anseriformes > Anatidae > Anser > Anser brachyrhynchus. The sequence goes on from NC_137694.1 coordinate 83,386,237, forward strand.
TAAGAGTTTTGTCAAAACTGTACTTTTAAACTAAACATATAATATATTCAGCAATTGGAAGGGAGGTTTTTAGTTAAAGTAAACAAATAAAAACCCAATAGGACCTGTGCTTTTAATTCATTCAGTTATTCTGAAAACTGTCTTTAGGATCACAGAAAAAATTCACCTTTGAAAATGTGGTCCAGACTTGGAGGTTTAGAATATATATCCACTTCATTCAGATAGATGAATACTCTTTTATTTAAAGTCTGTACACCAGGGTTTTGGAAGTGGACTTCATACCCACTGTCTTAGGGCTTGTTCATCTGTGATACTCAAGGCACATCATTACAAAGGCTTCTCACAAGAAGATTTTAGTTTTAATAATTTCTCTGCAAAGAGATAGATCAAACTTAATAGGTATTGGTATTCAAATGACAACTTGATCACTTGTGTCTCTTATATTTATTAAAGGCAGTATTTGTATCATGAGCTATTAGTAAGCTAGTAAGTTATTAGTAAGCTAGCAGGACTTTCCTGTTTGGAAAATGTATTAATTTCTATTGCTCTTTATTATCTCAAATAATTCAGATAATAACCTAGACATTGTTTTATTACTATATAATAAGTTATTAAATTATTCTTACTATCTTATGTGGAGATTCTGTGTATAAATAGATATTTTAGAACACGGCAGATATAGCTGAACTGTTTCCAGTGAAGAGAAAACCTGCTAAAATGAATAATCCTTCTAAATGTACAGGTTGGAAACCCTCAGTTTTCATTTCTCACATATGAGATCTTAGCTGGTGAAATACCCTAGTATACTATAAATGCTCTGAATTTTCTTCTGGAGTACTTTCTCATTTGTTCCTTCTATCTCTCTGCTGACCACAGAAGGCAGCCTAGTCCAACTAACCTAAAACTAGACATCTGAAAAATGTTTTCAGTAAGGTTTTTTTTTTTTTCCAAACCAGGGAAAAATTGTGATAAATAAAGTTTAAAACCTTTACTAAGGTTGTAGGATGAAATAATTGAAAGTTAGAAAACAATATTAAGACTTAGGGTGAAAATTTCAGGTATTTTGGCATAAAATACATGACACAGTCTTAACTGCATGATCACACTTATTTCCCCTATAGTATTAATTTATTATTATTATTTATTTATTTATTTATTTATTTATTTATTTACTGTACTGTTCACATAATGAGCAACTATTCAATATGTCTTTTGTAATACACGTGTCTAGGATTTATTCATTGCACTCTGTCCATTCTTTCTCAGAAACATTAATTGCCTTATAAATTTTTTCTGAGTTGATCATTACTATAGCATCTGAGTACCTTGTAAACGACACCACAACCTTTTTTTTACACCTGGAAGAAACATCAGCATTTAAAGATTAAGATTAAAAGTATTCTGTAATCTTAGATTTGCAAAATTATGCATGGAAGACCTTATTTTTCAGCAGGTTTTGTATTAGCTACAAAATCAGTTGCACCTTGCACAAGTATACCTTAGTCTCCTAGGTACTGTCAGTACCTCATACCTCTGCTTTGTCACCTTCCAGAATTAATCTCTCCATGTCTGATTTAGGTCAGTTTAATGCCACTGAGAAATAGTTACATTCTTACACTGCTCAGAAAATGAAATCATATGCAAATAAATGAGAATCAGTGTGCAGTGAAACTCTTTAGACAAAAATTATTAGTATCTAGTATTCTGGTACAATTAATAATAGTGCATAAAACATATGTATTAGACTAATTTTTGATTTTAAAGCAAAAAAATATATAGTACCCATAATATCCTTATTAATAAACTTAAATGTGAATTGCCAATGTTTGCAATTATTTAGAAAATGGCCTGCTGTTCTAATTATTAAAGTAATAACATCCAAACACTGGATGACAGAAAACACAATTTTACTGTTATAAAGACAATTTAATGTATGAAATCACATTAGCATGTTCAAAAGATGGCTTTCAATAATTCACAAGAACTTTACAAACCCGTTCTAAGGAACTTCAAAAAGAGAATGGGTGATTTTCAGAAATAAACATTTATGAGTAGATTACCTGTGCAGTGCAAGTAGAGCAATCTACCTGCTATCCTGAGAAACCACAAACTATACAAACTTCATATACTAAGGACTGAAACTACTTATACAAATCTAGTACAAATATATATATACATATATTTGAGATTAAAGCCAATTTCTGGATCTCATTACATAATATCAATTAGATGTTTCTCTCCCACTTCAGGCACTGCTGGGCAAGGAGAAGTGGGAGGTGAAGGACTTTTTTTCACAGGGCCTCTCACACAATCTGACTCAATAGCAAAGGACTTTGAGGTGAGCTCAAAGCAGTGATCATGGTACTCCAACTCCCAAACCACTGGATACCTGGAGAGGGGAGTGCAGACACACTTAGTACACACCTGCTTGAAAATGTCTAGGTTTATACACCCCAAGTTTCCTCTGTAGACCTGTTTTTTTCTCCTGCCTCTTCCACAGCAGCAGCCTTCTCCCTCAGTCTTTCTCAAGAAATAGGAATATCCATATATTTATTCCTCAAAGAGATTGTTAGAAAACTTCCCTGACTTATTCTCTCTTTCAATTTGCCCTTCTGGCATACATCTCTGTGGTAATCCAGTTATAATCTAAATCCAGTTGGTACAATAGCTAGTTCTCGATATAATCCAAAGATGATGTCTGGTTTTTTTTGTTTGTTTGTTTGTTTGTTTTTGAAGAGATACTTCCAAGTCTAGATATAATACCAGCAGCAAAACTTATTTCCAATAGCGTAGACCTGATCCTGAATTTTGAGGATTACCTCAAAATATGGAATATATAGAGTGCTGCTTCTGGAGAGTGTCACATTTTCTTGGTACAAGAGAAATTTCATCACATTTGTAGGAAGGTATCCAAATGTTAAAGGTGAAAAACAGAGACATTCAATCACTCAAAAATATTTTATACTTTTCTTTGTGTATTTTGTGGTTGTATAAATAGTTTGCCTTTTTCATTATGGATTATTTAATGTCTGCCACAAGTCAAGAACCAGTTGTGCTGCTGCTATAGTTCTGACTACCTGATAAATATGAACTCCAGTTTAATTTATGAGAGGATAGGTAAGTGCAAGACCTTGATATGGAAGATACATGAATGACCAAGGTCAAAAACCATAATAGAATTTTGTGCTTAGAGCTTAAATAATAACTCATAATCAGTAGAGATAGGAGAGAAAATGGAGGTCAAATGCTGGTAGAAAGATTGAAGCAGCAAGTGCAGATGTTATTCAGACTGACTAAATATTATTTCAGTGAATGGCACTTTGATTTTTTTTTTTCTCCCATTTGTGATATGCAATAAAACATTAGCAGTCTGGACTATAACTGCCTATTTGCTAAGAAAAGTGAGGGAAAAATGTGCATATAGGACTCATAGACACACAAACTGGGAGGTAAAATCTCATTTTTGTAGACAGATTTATATGTATGTGAATTCTTTGAACGGAAAATAGCACCCAAGCACAGTTCTCATCATTGCATAAACACAGCTGTATTTCAGCTTTCATTTTCTACTTGAATTATCATCTATATTTCCACCCACAAAAAAATTATATCCAAATAATTAAAACCAACCTCTGTCTTTCAGTGCTAGGGGCCTCCACAGTTTCATACTCTCTGAGCTTTGATTAATAAGTCTTTAGTTGAAAGAAATTTTTTTATTAGGAGGAGACTCCAGGGACTATCTTCCTCTGAAAATTTTTAGTAGTGTAAGATGGTATAGTCTAGAGTTCAATTACGTGCTTGAAAAAAAGAGATGCATTTCACACCAAAGAAAGAAAATGGAATTAAGAGTACTTGTTAGAATTCTTTACTGTTTGTTTTCTTGAACCATACATTAACTATTGAGACTGTAATCCCTAGGAAGCTCTTCTAAATCATGAGCTAGTGTCCATATCAAGGTGGATATCTATGATCCATGACACAATGCAAGAATTCACATGAAGGACAAAGCCTGAAACCAATTCTAACAGAAATGGGCAATGGTACACCTTCAAGCTAGGTACACCTTCAGAAGAGAAAGTGATCCTATGTCATGTTACAGCTGCTGAGTGGATAGTATGCATAAAACACGTTTGGCTCAATTGCTTTGGTAAGGAAGGCAAAAAATAGTGTGTGCTATTACCATATAATATTGAGATTAAAAAGAGCCATGTATTGCAAATAAAGACATACCTCTAAGACTGTACCATTATATTAGACTGAAAAATTCCAGACATAAGTCAAAAGACAAAAACAATGCACAGGTAAATCCTAGACATCCTGAAAACGATAGCCCAAAGACTTTTTACCAAAAAAATGACAAGGCAGAATGCAGCTTAGATACAGTTTTGATAAGTGGTGAGGACACTGCAGATGATTCTTGTTGCAGATCTATATTATGTACCACAGATACAATCCCTGGAGCATCAACTATGTGATTACCTCACAACAATAAATACGTAACATAAAGCAGAATTTCTCTGTTCAGCTCCATGCCTGGAAGAGCAATTTAAAAGCCTAGCTGTGTGCCAGTGACAGGCAAAAAGACAGCTCCATGGTTTGTCAAAATTTCCAAGTTACTTGTTTTAATTATCATAGTAAGGCAAAATGCTTGCAAAACTTTGGTCAAGCAAAGAGTCTGTGGTGATGAAGGTCAACAGGATCTTTACAGGATCTATTCAGCAAGTAAAGCAGAAGTACGTGTAGGTTAAAACTTTGCCCTGTGAAGCTAGAAGAAATCCTTTCACAAGTTGCATCAAGTTTACCCTCAATTCCCCAGACACTTCCCAGAATGATTATTTTTGTCTTTCAAAGAATATATCTGGGATAGAATGATGTATATATGTGGTCCCTGTTTCTCATGGGGCAGCTGCAGAGGTTTTATAGCATATATATTCAGTTAGACTTCCCTTCAATATTTTTGATGGGATGCCTGTGTTTTCTTTTAGGATTTTGTCTTTATCCACCTTAAGAATTTAGTTCTGTTTACAGTGACACCAGGATAGAAAATATGAAAGCAGGCCCAAATATGAAGGCAATAGATAAAATTACACACACACAAACACTTCCCTCCAATGCATTCCATTCACAGATGACTGCTATATAGCTTGTAAATGCAGAATCTTCAGTATAACACAGCTGCATCTCAAAAAGAAGATTCTATAATATAACTTGCAATAATCAAGTTGTATCTGAATATTAGAAGATATTTTATTCATTCTCTGAATCCCTCTTATATTTAAATGCTTAAAATGGCTCTGGCATAAGCTCTCTCTGACTGCTTCAGGCAGAGCAAAACCTATCTTCAGTCAGAAAAATATAGGATTTCTGAAGTGTTGGACAAGTTGCAGAGAGATATGCACAAGTCTGAAGTGGTGCAATAAAGAAAGTGAATATCGATAATTTTCTTTCCTAAATTGCACATGTATATGAGGCTAACACAAAAATATATTTCTTAAGAGGTAGGAGTGTATTATCAATTAGAACATAACAATCTATACTGTAAGTGAAAGCTAGATTCAAATTCTACCAAGAGATATCTCGAAATGCCAAGAGAACTTGCAATCTTAGATGATGCCATCAAAGCTTAATTTTCTGACCTTAGCGTATTATTGATCATGAAGAATATCATAGAATATTACATAGAATAATAAAATAATTAATTAATAAGTTGGAAGGTTCAGATTCAAATGTCACCTGGTTCTATTCCAGTACGTAAAGCAAAGTTATCTTCAACAACTGATTAATTACTGCCCTGGAAAGGAGCTTTCTAAGATAGCTCTGTATTTAATGGCAAGACAAAAAAGAGTGCAAGAGAGAGAGGATCTTCCTTTGACTGAAAATGGAGTTTCCTTTTATTTATCCTGACCCATCTCTGGAAGATCATTTATAAATTAGAGAGGTTGTTTATAAGTAATTTATAAAATTTATAAATAACCTCTCTACAACTAAAACTAATTTTAGTTAATGTGCCTATACATTCATAGTCTTTCAAGTACTACAGAGAAAAAAAAAAAAAGAAAAAAAAAGCAGCTTACCAAAATATTCATTGTTCTTACTTCTGTACAAATGTTTTGGTTTTCTCTGTTTAAAGATTTATTTTTTTTTTAATTAAAGATTAGTGTCATAATTTCATGCATCTAAGCTCAAAGTTAGTGAATATTCTAACATTCAAGAAAAGGTAATGAAAGGAAGTCAATGACCTTCTTTATTTTTATAAGACTGCATCTGTACAGTGGTGTCATGTACTAAGAATGACAGGGAAGTGGGTCAAGAAGGAAAAGCAAATAGCTATGGATATTATAGGCTAGGATGTTGATGACTGGTCTCATTACAGCATTTCCAGGGGGATTTACGGTAGCTGTAATCCAGAAGCTGTAAAAATTCTTGAGGGATACTAATGAAAACCACATAGCTAATTCTCTCCAAACAGAGAAACTCACAAAATATAACCCTCAGAACAGATCCAATTACAACTTTTAAGCTACCTCTTATTGTTGTGCATTTTTTTTTCTGCTTTTCTGGACAATGATATTAATGTCATTCCCCCTCAGCCATACTTTACAGTGCACCATTAACCTTCCTATGAATTTGATAACTTGCTTCGTGGTGGAGCACAGAGCAACACACATGTACATGTACAGACACACACACACACACACTGTTCCAAGAATGCTCTTACAGTGTAGACAAAGATTAAAATTAAGTTTTAATATAGGCATACAATGAACCCAGATGGCAGTCAATAGATCTAATGTTACCATCAGGTACTCACAGTGTATTTATAAATCTTATGTGTTCAAATTAATTTCAGACTGCACTACACACTCTTGCAACCACCAGTCTCTTATGTACCTGGGTTTTAATTGTTTCTCTCTTTGACATAATGAATGCCAGAGTGTAACCATGAAGCACTCATTTTGCATCATAAATCACGGTATCTTTATAAAAGGAAAGGATAATTACAACAAAATAACAGTTCAAAACTGCTTGAAATCTAGTTCTTACCTTTGACATACAGTGAAGAAAATAATTGCCTAAATACAATGTACAATACTGATTTAGATGACTTGTTATGCACACTTACCTAGTGTATTCTACAAAAACAACCCTTTTTTATGAAAACAACAACAACAAAAACACTAGAACTTTTCAAGCCTTTGACAAATTAATTTGCTCAGGGCAAAACACTACACATTTGTAATTTCTTGCCTGTTTCTTAAAAGCCTGTGTGTCACATCTTTTCTGTCCTCTGTATATGTGTTCTAGTTTGCTGTAAAGAATGCTTCATTTTATCAGCCTGCTTTTTTATTACTTCACTTATTTTTCATAAGACTTGCCTTTCCTTGGCTTTTTTCTGCTTTTTATCTCTTTTAGTTTTGGTGGAAATACGATAAGATGACCTGGGTGTATGAACCAGAGTGTATGGGTACTGTTCTGTTTGTTTACTGTCTTATTTTCTTTTTGGTGTGGAATCTACCTTTACAATCAACTGTCTGGTTTTGCTGAAAGCTGCTTGAGGTCAGGCAAAATTATGCTCTAAGATATGATGATATTTTATAATTGTCCCAAACAAATAAATATTATCTGTATTATATAATAGTCATCAGATTGTACTAGGCTTCCTATAAAGTAAACAAATAAAGCTGAAAAGAGTTGGTTTGTTCTTAGTTTACAGGAATATGAAAGAAACAGAGGCAATGCTATCATTATGCAAACTAGCTAGTTTGAACTAGTTCAGCTATGTCTATGTATAGCTTGAAGCTACGTTCAGCTATGTCACTGGAACAGGCTCCCCAGGGATGTAGTCACTGCACCAAGCCTGTCAGAGTTTAAGAAGCGTTTGGACAGTGCACTTAGTCATATGGTCTGAATTTTTGTGTAGACCTGTGTGGAGCCAGGAGTTGGACTTGATGATCCTTATGGGTCCCTTCCAACTCAGGATATTCTATGATTCTCTTTAAGTTGCTGTTAGTTTTGCATTTACCTAAACTGTTAATTTAAAATTATAATGAAGGCATAGTCTGCAAAAGTAGGCAAGCTGTTTTACCTTCCTTATGCTGTTCTTAATCCCCATGTGTTTCCCCTTTTTAGATCCCCTGAACAATGCCTGAGACCAGTTTCACTACGCTAGCAGATCCACTAAAATCATTAGGATTTGTGTCTCCCAGCAGTCTGGGCAAACACACTGCTTTGCAGGGTCAGAACTGGTAAAGAAAAGCTGTTCAGCAGCTCATATGTTGCTTGTAGAATGCTACAATTTAATCTGAAGGTCTCCACTGAAGTAGAAATTACATGAAGGACTTATGGAAAGCAGGACTTCCTGATACTTCCCTAAAGAGGGATGTGGTCTGAAGGATCTGAATATAACTTTGTTCTATTCCAAACTTCCTCTTTGCCCTCTTCCTCATTGTAAACTGCTCTTTGAGCTTTTTCATAAATATTATCCCTAGCTGCAACCAGCTGATTTCATGTGCATATCAAATTAACCATACCATCTTCCTCTTCTACTCTTATGTGAAGTGAGTGTCCCATGGAAGTTCCACTCAGGAAACACTGCTCAAAATTGCCTTTTACAATGGTACAACATTATTCCTTTTAAAACTTACATGTGATATTAAAAAATTACTGCCCCCTATAAATTAGGAAAGACACATTTTGAATTTCTACTTCTAAAATAAGGTTTCCCTAAAGTAAAATTTGATTATGCAAAATACCTATGCTTGGAGCAACAGAAAATCAAGAAAGCCAGAAATATCAAAATTACCACAAAACAGTTTGGTACTCTGAAGAAAAGCCTCAAACAGGCTGATTACCTTGGACTGAAGATCATAAAGGCAGGAATGTGCTGCTGCAGGCCTGAGTGAGAGGAGGGACTTTTTTTTTTTTTTTTTTTCTTCGGGGTATTTTGGACAGAAGAGAAAGAAGATAAAATACAGGGTACCCTATGACAATTACATAGAACTGGAGTGTTTATTACCAGAGATAAGCCTCAGTCTGAAACCAGATGTTCACTGGAAGAAAAAGTAAAGAGCAAGTAGCAGAACTGATCAACCTCCTATACAGAGTATTACACAAAAATGTTGCAAAAAGAATGATTGAAAACTCTGTGAAAGGTAGGGGCATCAAATTTTAAAATCCAATGGAAAATTTATTTTCCCTTTAAGGTTTCTCAGTTCCTCTGGAAGCTATCCCATCATAACAATGCTGATAGCTGATAATCTTGTTAATGACCTAGACAGTACTAAAGCATATATTAAAGACAATCAAATGAAAGTGACAGCAGTCAGAATACTAAGCCCACAACAGAAATAAGAATTTCCTAATACTGTGTAAATATTGAAAGCAGAATTTATGGCTTTGAACATATTACTACAAATTTCATCACTGCTAAAGTATCATTTTGATGACATTTTTTAGAATAACTTTTCATTAGCAGAACATTTTCTTTCCTTTGTTTATTTATTAGTTGTTTTTTGGCAGTAAGTATTGTAAAATAGTTATCCAGATGAAACTATCATTTATTTTCTTATTTTTTAGCATGGGAAGAAAACATAAATGAGGATGGTTCTCCTTAGCTGTACAAGTGATAGTCAAAATAAAAATTTAACTGACATACCACTGGTGCCTCTTTGACTGGTTCCCAGGGAACCCATCTCTAACATTAGGCAGTTCCTGAAGCTATGAGCTCTGAAACAGAATCACTTGCCATAGACAAACCTTCTTCCAATCTATGTTCTGTGATTTATGCCTGGAATCACACTTTTCTATTCCTTCGTAAATAGTAATAACAATAACAATAAAAAGGCAAAGCAAATATACAATGGGATGCATCCATGGCCACACACAAAAACTCTATAAAATATCTAATCTTGTCTCACAAATTCCTCTGACCTTACTGTCACCATGAGAACATATTTCAACATATACATTGATTAGTGTATATGTGTCACGCATCTACTAATCTTCCATTTCTGTGGAAACAATTTATTAATAAGGCAAGTTGGGTAGCAAATGGAAATTGGAAGTTGGTATGGTAAGAGGTGGGCTTTAATAAAAAATGAAAAAAAAATATTAAAAAATCAATGCATTTCTGAACTGCAGATGGAGTTCACTTTCTCTACTTGGATCCAAACCCTAATTTCACTTTTCTAAAGGACTGAAGAAGCATTCAGACTGAATAACCAATACCTTGAAGTTAAAATTTGAAATTTGTTCACATGGGATTAAAACTGTGGGTGTCAGTCCAATGAGGTTAAATCCAAATAATTTAAGTTACTTTCAGGAAAGTATTACCTAGTTGAATGTCACTGCAGTGATTTCAGCAACAGCAACAAAGAGAACTGACTCATGAAAAAAAGAATTTTAAGATCCACATGAATGATGCATGAAAAGGGATGAGAATGAAACACTCCAAACACATCTATGTGCTGATTTGAGAATAGCCAGACACCTTTGGGTTATGCCTACATGACAGTAAAAGGAATATACTGTAGCAAGTCCCCTCCTTCTCATATTTTAGAGCATTCTTTTCAATTCTTTGTATAATTATATACATTATAAAATGCTATTGTTAACCTTTCAGCCTCAAGAAAGTTAGGCAGCAACTTCTGATGTACTTTTAAGGTTATATGGTATATGCTTAGAATTACATAAGTAGCTGAGTTACATACAATACAAGCCACACCTTGATGGAGATGGACATAGTAATGCAGACAGAAAGTAAAACGCTAGGTAAAACATCAGAAATTAGAAGGTGCAGCTTTCAAGGAGAACAAATAACAAAATAAACTAATCTGCAGACAGCAATATATATATTGAGGTGCTGGAACGTGTCCAAAGAAGGGCAACAAAGATGGTGAATGGCCTAGAAAACAAGTCTTATGAGGAGTGTCTAAGGGAACTTAGGTAGATTAGCTTAGGGAAAAAGGAGGCTCAAGAGACCTTATCATGCTCTACAATTACCTTAAAGAAAGCTACAGCAAGGTGGGCATTGGGCTCTTCTCCCAGCACCAAGTGATAAGACAAGAGGAAATGGCCTCAAGTTGCGCCAGGGGAGGCTTAGGTTGGATATTCGGAGGAATGTCTTTACTGAAAGGATAGTGTGGCATTGGAATAGACTGCCCAGGGAAGTGGTTTAGACACCCTCCCTAGAGATCTTCAAGAAATGTGTAGATTTGGGACTTAATAACATGGTTTAGTCTAAAGTCCATCGACTTTAGTACTAGGTTAAAGGTTGGACTAGATGATCTTAGAGGTCTTTTCCGACCTGAACGATTCTATGATTCTACATATTTGCTTGCCTTATTTAAATTTGCATAAAGACTAAATGAAATACCAGGCTCTCATGTTTACACTGATATTTTTCAGTCAGCATATCTTCCTCCTGAAAAAAAAAAAAAAAGTTTGTTTTTCAATAAGTTTATATATCATAGCCAATTAATTTCTGCTCATTCAATGTTACTAATTTCCTCCTAATTACAAAATGTTAAATAAAGTTGGCATTCTCCCCCATAAGCACTTCTAGTAGCCCAACCCCAAAATTTTACTAAATAAAATGACCCTTAACAAGACAACTTCTCTTTTTCAAACACCTGGTTTTAAACCAAATGACTCTATCCCTTTCACAGGATCATAGAATGGCTCTGGTTGGAAGGGACTTCAATGATCACCTAGTTTCAATCGCCCTGCCACAGGCAGGGATGCCACCCACTAGATCAGGTTTTCCAGGGCTTTGTACAGCCTGGTCTTGAACAACTCCAGGGATGGGGCATCCACAGCTTCTCTGGGCAACCTGTTCCAGTGCTTCACCACCCTCTGAGTGAAGAAAACTTCACAATTTTCCAGACAATCCATTCAGAATCCAATTAACATGTTCAGTTTTTGTCTCCTGTATTCAGCAGTACTTGGCCAATTCAGTGTCAGTTCTTCCAGCTCCCCATCCCTCCTCACAAAATTATATCCACAACTACCATTTCCCAAATAAGTCAGTCTCCAAAATTCTCATCTATGTAAACTTTACTCATATAAGTAGTCCTTGATCACACTGTGAAGATTTGCAGGAAAATAAAATAAGGACACCAGATATCAAGAAGCAAGCAGAACTGCATCCACCTTTAAAAACATACACAGTGTCAGACTACTCAGGATCTAAGTAGCATTTAGAATCTTTAATACAAGGTAAGATTAATCAACTAAAAGAAACAGGTCTCAACTGATATACCAGAGACCATAAAAGAAACTTTTCAGATTTAAACAGAAATGATAGAGGGGCTGGTATCTTGGAGGAAATAAAACTACAGACTTCCTACTGTTTAAGAACAAAGTATGATAAGCATGAGCAGCAGAGAAAAAGTCATTAAAGCTTGATGTGGGAAAAACTCTAAGTGTGTATCAATCAAGGTAGTAGTGTCAGTGGGAAAATGGCTTCAAACCATTAGTGGCTAAAACAGTTAGGTACACTTAGAAACATACGCTCACCTTGAAAATTGAATGCAGAAAGGAAAAGTTTTAAGCAATCAGTTTGCATGACTATTGATTCCCAGAGAGCTTTTCAGCCAACCCTGTGTGAAAATGTATGCTGGGGCATAGCTATGGCTCTTGCTGTCAGAGTGTATTCTCATGGAAATTCCTAACTGAATCACTCAGTGAGCACATTTACATGGTAAAAAAAAATGGAGAAAAATCTCCCAAAGCCAAAATAAAGTTATACTGCCAAAACTGTTAAGCCCTAAGTGGGTTTCCAAATAAAATTCAGTTGCTCTATTGGGTGCCACTTGAATGAATCAACAATAAACTAAGGCACTAGTTTAAAAAGGCCTTTTTAATATGGAAAAGTATCTTTCAGTGTTTGAAACAGCAATCCCCTTGAGAATAAACTGAAAGTTGAGACTTCTGAAAGGCTTTGTCCAGATCCAGTGCAGTGCCTTTCATACGTTTAAAGATGCATTCTACTGTTGCTGCATATCAAGTTTGCTGCTTTAGAGTGGTTTTCGTCAGTTGCACAGAGCAAAAGAAACATTTCTTTGGACTTCAGACAGCTTTTTAGCATTTTCTATATTGACACTAACCTTCTAACATACAGACCTATTCATGGACCACTTTCATTCCCTCTCTTAACTTCATCTCACGCCTTTTCCTTTAGAAGTTCATCTGTTTGAGTACATGAAAAGTTCATAGAAGTTAAAATTAAAATTAACTTCTTTCAGAGAGTGGCTGCGGTAGTTGTAATTAATTTCATATAATAATAAGTCTTTAGAGGTCTACTATTATTTCATAATGGTCTTCACAATTTGTTTTGATCTGAAACCTTCTCCAAGTACTCTTTGTGTCAGTAAGATAGAAAAGCCATTGCTCTCTTATTCTAAAAGACCAATATCTGGAGTGTATCTATTTAATGGCCGATATGCTATTGGTGGTGACTTCAGGAAACAAAAAAAACAAACAAAAACTGTTCCCAAAGAAAGTCTGTACAACCTGTTCATGGTGAATGTTACAAGACAATGGAGTTGTAAATACTTGCTGAGCAAAATTCTTTCACCTCTAATCAGTATAAATCCAGATGTGAATCCTGAAACTTAAAGAATTCAGTTACTTAAGCTCCCCAAAATATTCCAGAATATGATTTCAGCATTATGAAACAGTAGTTAAAGAATTGGCTCGGATATCTGTTCTCTAACAGTTGATTTATGTAAGAATATTTTCTCTTTAGTTACTTGAAGAAGGAGTATTTAATTAACAAGAACAAAAACCTAAGATGAACAACTCCCTCTGTCCACAGATGTTCACCTTTAAAGACCATATTGACAGACTTCCACTGAGCTTTTGCCAGTTAGTTTTCATGATACTCTAAGTACTGCAATGTTTCATGCACACTGTGATAATATTTCAAATGTGCTAAGCCAGGCTGCCTTTTGGTCGTGTTTTACCTGGTTAGCAAGGTTGTACTCAAATGGATGGCTCCTGAGAGGTATAAGGAATGGTAGCAGTTAAAGGCTAATCTGATTACAGAATGACAGAATCACAGAATCATCTAGGTTGGAAGAGACCTTCAAGATCACCGAGTCCAATCTCTGCCCTAAAACTAACAAGTCCTCCAACAAACCATATCACTAAGCTCTAAATCTAAATGTCTTTTAAAGACCTCCAGGAATGGTGACTCAACCACTTTCTGGGCAGCCTATTCCAATGCCTAACAACCCTTTCAGTAAAGAAGTTCTTCCTAATATCCAACCTAAACCTTCCCTGGCGCAACTTTAGCCCATTCCTCCTTGTCCTATCACCAGGCACGTGGGAGAATAGACCAATCCCCACCTTGCTACAGACTCCTTTAAGGTACCTGTAGCGTGCAATAAGGTCACCCCTGAGCCTCCTCTTCTCTAGGCTGAACAACCCCAGCTCCCTCAGCTGCTCCTTGATGTTTGAAAAGGGGGTAGAAATTTGCTACAAATGCATATTTTGACCTCTCATGTTTTGAAAAGTGCCAAAATCTTTAGATTCCTATTAAATGGAAAGGTCGCTATGCAATATCATCCTTTTTTTTTTCTTTTTTTCTTTTTTTTTTTTCTTATAAACATGTTTGAATGCGTATTTACACTTTTTTTTTTCCATGTGTAAGATAACATTTTTCATCTCTTGCCAAATATTCCCAAATCTTTGCAGTTTAGAAGACCTGCCCCACCATGGAAATTCAAGAGGTGTACTTTTTTCATTAACTCAGTCCTGGAAAAATGCATCAGTGTGGTGTTGGGGGCATGCATTATGCTGGCAGAGGCGGTCTTTTTGATGAGACACAGATGCAGGTCCACTGGTGTTCAGTAGAAATCTGCTGATATTTTTTTGCAGAATCCATTTGCATTTGTGGTGGTCTTAGATTCTGCCTACTATTCCTCTTGATTATAGTTCTGTTCTTTATAATTCCTTGTTTTCTGCTTAGACACTTTGTTGCTATTTAAATTCTCTATTTAGAGTATATAGTCGGACAAGCAACAGCAAGAATTACCACATACTGAATATATAAAATGAGCCATATCCATCATCCTTAATACCATGAATAAAATCTGCTACTGCTAGATCTTCTCGATATTCATAACAATATTTAAAAATAAATAAATAAAATAAAAAAGGCATCTGCCATGAAAGGAATTTCTCATGTTGATCCTTTCCCAGTCAAACAGGGTGGGTGGATAATAGCATTGAAAACAGGGAATGAAAAAGAAGCTGAGTTTTAAACAGCATGAATGATAGCAGCATATAGACAAGCTTGCTTTAATCAGTCAGCCTGTATTACACAAATTCAAAAACTGGCAGTTAACAGTATTTTTCTTAGCTTGTGGTATCTGAAGGACATTGATATACACATCAAACAGAATTCAGGGCATGCATTGTGAAAGTGCCAGTTGAAGCTTTATATGTAAGTTAAAGCTGGAATTAAATCCCTTTACCATACAAGAGACATACAGCCTTTCTCCTACCAAATTTCCACTCATTATGATTGAAGAATTAATTTTCTGAGAATTTACAGGTAAATGTGTTCATTAAAAGCCAGTCTTTAAACAAAAATTGTCACATACACTATACCAAAGACGTAGTTCAAAATTTGCAGTTCAAAATACCTATCAAGTTGGCAGTGCTTCTGTTAGTGTTATTCATAACGTTTAGCTTTGCAAAAATGTCTGATATGAAATGCCAAATTTCTAAAACGGGTCCTTGTAAAAGAAACAAAAATAAAATACCCTGTTCCCAGAAAGAGCATGAACAAATGTAAACTCGCCAAATTCTGACCTTTATTCTCGTTATACACCTTTTAACTCCTCCGATTTGTGCTTGTTCCACCACGCACAAAAGTGCATGCATGACTATGCATACACCCAAATAACATCTTCCCTCCACTTTCAGTGACCATATTAACTCACTTGGAACTATTTCTACTGAAATTCGTCTACCTTCCTGAAGTGTGACCATTATTAAAATTAACATTTTTGGAGTCATATTTAATAGCTACCAGTTTATCAGTCAGCAGAAGCTCCTTCATTACATCTTCTCCAAGAGAATGAGAATCACAAAGAACATCTGAAGAAATGGATGTCCTTTTAAAAGAGATTTCTGAAAGCAAGCCAACAACTTCAGTTGTATTATTGACAGTGGAAAATGAAAATCATTTTGAAAGGTATTTCATAGAATCATAGAATTATTGAGTTGGAAAAGACCCTTAAGGTCATCAAGTCCAACCATCAGCCTAATACTAGTAAATGAATCACAAAATGATGTTCCTTAGAGCATCATCCACACATCTCAAATACTTCCAGGGATGGCGACTCCACCAAGACCCTGATCAGTCTGTTTCAATGCCTAACCACATTTTCCACGAATAAATTAGTCCTTGCTTTGTATACAGCCTATAGAATAATATCATTGTCCTGAAGAGAAGACTATTTGTTAGAAAATAACACTGAAAAACTTTGAGTCTTAAAGTGGCTTAAATGTCCTGTTTTCACATACTTATGATGAAATAACAAATTTCTCCTTGCATGGGAATTGCAGGCTATCTTCTCCTAAATATTTTTACAGCAGTGATATGTGCTAATGAGAAAAAATGGCAGTCCTTGAAAATGAAGATCTCTTTCATCCAAACAGGTAGATACTAAATCTAACAAATTTATTACTCAACTATCATATGTAGTGTTTATAAAAAGGCTGTGATACATCCAAAATCATAAACTAAAGCCAGCTGCTTCACATTTTATATAGTATACATTGTATACCATTTGAAATAGAGTAAACGTAAATAAATATTTTAATACTTTTTTTTTTTTTTTAATGCCATCTAGGAAAGGAAGAGTGAGTAAAAAATGTAGTCCAATGCTGTCATAGCAAGGAAGTTAAAGATCTTAAAAAGAACTTATAACGAATGCTTTGATAATGAAAGACAATTACTTCCAGATAAGTTTTGAATACTTCAGCTGTTATAAAAGGAAAATAGAAACTGTAGTGGGTTTATGTGGTAAGGTTTTGGTAGCAGGGGGCCATAGGGGTGGCTTCTGTGAGAAGAATCTAGAAGCTGCCCCATGTTAGGTACGGCCCCCCCTGCTGACTAGAGCTGAGCCAATAAGCAATGTTGTTTGCACCTCTGTGAGAGTGTATTTAAGAAAGAAAAAAAACACTTGCTGCTACACAGCAGCTGGGAGAGTGAGAGGAGTGAGAAACAGCCTTGCAGACACCAAGGTCAGTGAAGAAGGAGGAGGAGAGGTGCTCTGGGCGCCGGAGCAGAAGTCCCCTGTGGCCTGTGGTGAGGACCATGGTGAAGCAAGCTGTCCCCGTGCAACCACATTGGAGCAGGGTTCCACACTGTAGCCCGTGGAGGAAAACATGGTGGAGCAGGTGGACCTGCACTGACGGAGGCTGCAGCCTGTGGAGGACCCCAGCTGGAGCAGATTCTGGGCCAGACCTGTAGCCCATGGAGAGGAGACCACGCAGGAGCAGGTGACCTGGCAGGAGCTGCTGCCTGTGGTGGACCCGTGCTGGAGCAGTTTGCTCCTGATGGATGGACCCCATGGTACGGAACCATGTGGGAGCAGTTCTTGAAGAGCTGCTGCTTGTGGGAAGCCCATTCAGGATCAGTTTGGGAAGGACGACATCCCATGGGGGGGACCCCACAGTGCAGGGGAAGAGAGTGACCAGTGAAGGAGCAGTGGAGATGAAGCACTATAGACTGACCATAACCCCCATTGCCCCGTTCCCCTGCGCCGCTCGGGAGGAGGAGGTGGAAGAGGACAGACGGGGGGAAGGCATTTTTGGTTTCTTTCCTTTGTTTCTCACTTCTCTAGCCTGTCAGTAATAGGCAATAAATCTTTCTTACTATCTCCCCACTCTGAGTCTGTTTTGCCCGTCACGATAATTGTTGAGCGATCTCCCTATCCGTATCTCAACCCTTGAGCCCTTTGTGTCGTATTTTCTCCCCCTCCTCAAAGAGGAAGGAGGAGTGAGAGAGCGGCCATGGTGGAATTCGGCTGCCCACCTGAGTAAAACCACCACAGAAACCTCTGGCAAATATAATTGGGAAGATGTGACTAAGTGGTTTGGATCTGGAAATAAATTTAGGATGTTCCAGAGCTTTGAAGATAAGAAATTCCAACATACCTGCAGGTAGAGTTGATCTCTGGGGGGTATGTGCAGTCCAGGAGGTGGATGGGAAATAATGTCTCCTGCCAAAGGCTGAAGTCAGGGTGAAGGCTGTTCCTGCTGGTACCAGGCTCTGAGAAGGAATTCCCCTCCACAGGCACAGCCTGCAAGAGCAACTGACAGTTAACACACATGTCCATGCAAACATGCTACAAAATCCACCAGGGAGAGCAGTAGTGGTTTTTTTTGTTGTTGTTGTTGTTGTTGTTTTTTTTTTTAATATATATACTTATGACTTGTGTGACTCTTTTAAGGAGCCACAGGTTTTCAATCAGGAGTGGAGATCAGTGTTTGTACATATATGTAAAACTCTACTCCTTTCTCAGGGTGTTGAATGTCAGCTGTTGCCATTTCAGTCAACAAGAACCACTGATACTTAGCCAGAATGTACAAAATTTTAGTTCTTTGAAAAGAAGCAATAAATCTCCGAGTTGATTTCTGTTCCTTACCTTAGTCATTTGTTTTTTGTAGATGTTTGTCCCACTGTGCAGTATATAACTTATGAAAAGCTAAAAGTCATTGGATGAAAGGCATGATGCAATTGTAAGAAATTATCTTTGTTGTCCAAATGTCACAAAATCAATGAGAGGAAAAATTGTTTCTGTGAGAACTATTACTGCTCCTAAAAGATAAATGCTGATGAAAGAGAGCAGCTAAACAACACCCTTCCTACTCTAAATATTTTTTAACTTCCTGAGACAATGATTTTTGAACCTATACTATAAATATATTTTTTGTATGAGGGAAGGGAAGGGAAGGGAAGGGAAGGGAAGGGAAGGGAAGGGAAGGGAAGGGAAGGGAAGGGAAGGGAAGGGAAGGGAAGGGAAGGGAAGGGAAGGGAAGGGAAGGGAAGGGAAGGGAAGGGAAGGGAAGGGAAGGGAAGGGAAGGGAAGGGAAGGGAAGGGAAGGGAAGGGAAGGGAAGGGAAGGGAAGGGAAGGGAAGGGAAGGGAAGGGAAGGGAAAGGAAAGGGGTTGATTCTGTGTATCAAAACATACCATTTTACACAGACTTCAGTACTTGGGAAACCAACTTGTCTTCAACTAAAAATGAAATTTCCTGAAAAGTGAGAGAGAGGTACGTCTTCATCAACTTTTGAGTAGTGCTTAAGGTGTCACTTAGTAAAATGCTACAGGTATTAGTTACTGTGTAATAAGCTACAGTAGAGATTTGTGACATTAGCAACTCCACTGAAAATTATCAAATTTTCAACTTGCAAATATTTATCCTACAGCAAATGTTAGAAGTTATCTTATTTGCTTTGGATAGTAGCACACAACTATTTCAAAGTAACTGAATCTGTAATTTACTTATCTTGTGGTGACTTGTTCATGTAGCACCACCTGTAATGATGCAATGTATTTTGGAACTAATCTTCTAAGAGTAGGAAATCGGGGAAGGGGGGCAGGAGACCTGCGTGGATGAGCAAGAAGCTCATCAACAAGATCAAAAGGAAGAGAAAGGTCTATGAAAGGTGGAAAAAAGGTCTGTCCCCTTGGGAGGAGTATAGGAGTGTTGTCAGAGCCTGCAGGGATGCGAGGAAGCCTAAAGCCCACCTGGAGGCGAGGCTTGCAAAAGAGATAAAGGATAATAAGAAGGTTTTTTTTACGTATGTGAACAGTAAAAGAAAGACTAGAGATAATGTGGGTCCCCTGCTGAACGAGGGGGGCGTCCTGGTAACAGGGGATGCTGAGAAGGCAGAGATACTGAATGCCTTCTTTGCTTCAGTCTTTGCTTCAAATACTAACACCCCACCCCCCCCCCCACCCCGGGAATCCTGGACCTTGGAGGGAGGAGAAAGAGTCTGGGAACTGGAGATCTCCCCCCGGTTGATGAGGGAGTCGTTCGGGAGCATCTGAGTGGGGTCAGCGCACACAAATCCATGGGCCCCTATGGGATGCATCCACATGTGCTGAAGGAGTTATCGGAGGTGATCGCTGAACCGCTCTCTATCATCTTTGAAAGGTCTTGGAGAACAGGATAGGTGCCTGAAGACTGGAGGATAGCGAAATGTCACTCCGGTCTTCAAGAAGGGCAAGAAGGAGGATCTGGGAAACTACAAGCCAGTCAGTCTCACCTCTGTCCCTGGAAAGGTGTTGGAACAGCTTGTTCTGGATGCCATCTCCAAGCAATTGGAAGAGAAGAAGGTTACGAGGAGTAGTCAGCATGGATTCACCAAGAGAAAACCACGCTCAACCAACCTCGTAACCTTCTATGATGGCATCACCAGCTGGGTAGACGGGGGGAGAGCACTGGATGTCATCTAACTTGATTTTAGCAAGACTTTTGATACTGTCTGCCACGACATCCTGCTAGCAAAGCTGAGAAAGTGTGGGATAGACAAGTGGGCAGTAAGGTGAGTTGAGAACTGGCTGACTGGCCAAGCTCAGAGGGTGGTGATCGGTGGCGCAGAGTCTGGCTGGAGACCTGTGACTAGCGGTGCTCCTCAGGGGTCAGTGCTGGGTTCGGTCTTGTTCAACATCTTCATCGACGACCTTGATGAGGCAATAGTGTCCACCCTCA
Source organism: Anser brachyrhynchus (assembly GCF_964034855.1). Lineage (NCBI taxonomy): Eukaryota > Metazoa > Chordata > Aves > Anseriformes > Anatidae > Anser > Anser brachyrhynchus. The sequence continues at coordinate 83,406,974 of NC_137694.1, forward strand.
GCAAGTATGCTGATACAAAGCTGGGAGGAGTGGCTGACACACCAGAAGGCTGTGCTGCCATTCAGCGAGACCTGGACCGGCTGGAGAGCTGGGCGGGAAGAAACTAAATGAGGTTTGACAAGAGCAAGTGTAGAGTCCTGCACCTGGGAAGGAACAACCACATGTATCAGTAAAGGCTGGGGGATGACCTGCTGGAGAGGAGCTCTATGGAGAAGGACCTGGGGGTCCCGGTGGACAACAGGTTGGCCATGAGCCATCAGTGTGCCCTGGTGGCCAATAAGGCCAATGGGATCCTAGTGTGCATAAAAAGGAGTGTGGCCAGCAGGTCAAGAGAGGTGATCCTCCCCCTCTACTCTGCCTTGGTCAGGCCTCACCTAGAGTTCCGTGTCCAGTTCTGGGCTCCCCGGTACAAAAAAGACAGGGATCTCCTGGAAAGAGTCCAGCAGAGGGCCACAAAGATGATACGGGGCCTGGAGCATCTTCCCTATGAGGAAAGACTGAGAGACCTGGGTCTGTTCAGCCTTGAGAAGAGAAGACTGAGAGGGGATATTATCAATGTCTACAAATATCTTAAGTGTGGGAGACAGTGGGAATTGGCCAAGCTCTTTTCAGTGGTTTGTGGGGATAGGTCAAGGGGCAATGGCCAAACAATGGATCACAGGAAGTTCCACACCAACATGTGAAAGAACTTCACAGTGAGGGTGATGGAGCACTGGAACAGGCTGCCCAGGGACGTTGTGGAGTTTCCTTCTCTGGAGATATTCAAGACCTGTCTGGATGCCTACCTGGGCAACCTGCTCTAGGGAACCTGCTTTGGCAGGGGGGTTGGACCCAATGATCTCTTGAGGTTGCTTCCAACCCCTACAGTTCTGTGATTCTGTGATTCTGAAAGTTTGATCTAAAGAACCAAAATACATTTTTGGGGGAGCTGTTAAATCACATTAAACTTGAAGTATTCATTGAAAACTTAAAATGTTCATTTAAACTTAAACTGATCTTCATTTAGTAGTTCACTTCCAAGATGAGATCAGTTTTAACACCATTTAGATGATTGTTTCATTTGCATAAAGTGAGACAAACATCAGATAAGTAGAAGTTCTGAGACACAACACTTTACAGCTAGGTCATTTTGTCTCTAAGGTTTACCTTTTAATTGTTATTTAATCTTAGAAACCATTAAGGCTTCTGCTAAAGTAGGTTTACCTACACTGCACTCGTATATTTATCTGATTACTGAATAACTACTGGCAGCCTTTAATGTTGGATAAAAGCTAGCAGGACAGTGACCCTTATGTATCTTCCAGCTTTCAAAGGAATAACTTTACTCTAGAAAAATCAAACTTACATTTATCAACAACACAATCAATATTTGAAAATTTGGCAGTCTTTTAATATTATCTTGGCTTAGGGCAAAGCAGAAACATCCAAAGCCTACAGCAGAAAATTATGTGGTATCCTGTAGCCTTTAAGAAGCGTGTTAACTACTTTAAGTCAGCTGGTGACCAATTAACTGAAGATAGAAAAGTCTCGTGAAGAAATCCACTTTATGGTACATTTGGTATATTTGCTGCTAGAGCTTTTTTTTTTTTTTTTTTTTTTTTTTTTTCTCTGCAACATATGTAGGTTTGAATCTCCCTGAAACCTTAAAAAATTATTCTGAAACACAGCTAAATCATGTTGTGGAGGGTGGGCAACAAGATTTTAGCAGAGGTTATCAATACTTTAATGTGAATTGCTGTCATCCAGCACCAGTACCTGCAGGACAGAACTCAAGTTTTGGAAAACACGTGTGCGTACACATGCAGATGCACACATGCACACAGATACAGATGGACATACACATGCTTGCAAGACCAAACATGTACATAGACTTACTTGCGCATGTGCATACATACAGATCCAGCCCAGGAAGGCAGCAGGCTTTTTGGACCTGCCACAGAAGAATGAAGAATAAGATCTAATTGGCCCAAAATCTCAGAACAGCAAAAAGCTATAGTTCTTTTTATCCCAAGGAATACAAAAACAAAACTACAGGATAAGTTTGACACTTGTTATTCCTGTTCCTGTGTTATTTCTAATGTCTGCTCCAAGGGATTTTTTTAAGGATCTCAGTGTACACATCAGACTGCACAGTTCCTTTCCTGTGACACAGGCACCCCTCAAAATTTATTTGCTTCCCATTTGGCTATGGTTCCTCTTCTCACTGGAAAACTGAAACTCGTGCCATATCTACTGCCCAATACATACATCAATACGTGTGAGGTGATGCTGCAATCAGTTCTGCTCTTTCTTAGGGAAAAGGTAGGGCACTAGAGGGAAGAAATGCCTGGTTTTGATCCATTGCATCACCTTGACCTACACTGTCCAGACTTCACAGGGACAGCAGACAAGATTAAATACTAGAGAAAATTAACAAAATCCCCAGTTTAATTGGCAGCTTCCAGTGATATTAAATAGATCCTCTTAGAGGGTAGTGTCACTGAGTCACTAAGGTTTGAACACAATTGAAAATGTACTTATAAGAAACATATTTTGCAAAGCCTGTGAAACTGTGAGGATTAGGTTGAAGTATCCAATGTGATCAATATCTTGCAATAGCATTAAGAGCTCAGGCAACAGGGGCCTTCGTTCCTTCCCATTTCCCATTTTCTGTTTTCTGTTTCTAGGCACCATCATAGGCAATCAGACATGAACAGAAAATGAATTTGCTACAAGCTAGTAGCATTGTAAGTGGCTTTGATAAAAGTGGAACGAGGGTCGGTAACTTCTAAGCTCCAGTAGCCTGATAAGAATATTAAGTCTACCATTTATCCCCAATGAGTGCTTGATTAGCCATACAGTGCTTCGCTGACAGAGTTCACTAAAAATACATTATGCTAATAACACTTGAGTGCCAGCAACACTGGGAAAGTCAAATCTTAACACAAAGAATGAGTCATTATGGTATTTACCTGGCAGATACAGTTACATTAAAAAACACGACTTCCTAGTTCTGTTTGCAGAAATACTACTACAAGTAGGTAATTCCTCGGAGCATGTAAGGATTGGAAAAATAAGAGGAAAATTCCCGTGTTGGCAGACTGATGTGGGAAATAAAAGATACTTCGCTTTTCGTGGTAGGCAGCTGCTAGTGGAGCAACTAGCTTATATGTATTTATCTTTTCTAACTGTCATGTAGCTCTTCACTAGTGCCTTTCTATGCTTTGTTTAAGCATTGAACAATCTTCCTCCGTGCTAAGGGGATTTCCAGTGAAGTCCCACGGCTTCTGCCTGTTCCCCAGCACACTGTCATAGTCCCACTTCTTGTGCTGCTGCTAACATGTCATTTTCTCTCATTGAAGGGAAAGATTTATAGGCTGCCTCTCTCGGTATAGGCTACAGGTGCTAAATACCCCAGCAAGAATCCAAACCCCACTTCAATGTACAGAAGTTGTGTGGAAAGATCATTACTACTTGGATCTTGTAGCTTCTTCCAAACACTGAATATTCCTGTCCTCTTCACAGTTCTCATGTCCTGTATCACAGCTGCTAATGGACAATAAGTAGCAACGTGCCTATCAGGCCTCTGGGCTTCATAAATAAGTAAAATATATTCTGCAGCCAACTGCTTGGTTGCCAGCTACTGTATAGTCAAATTAGCGCACAGTACTTGGGCATGACTCATAGCAAGAACAAGCAATCATTTCACAGTCATACTCAGAAAAAAAGCGCAATTAATCTAACCATTAGAGCTGAGCAAACTTTTTTTTTCCCAAATATTTTACTAGCCAAAAGTGCTTTTTAAGCCAAGCCAAAATTAAATAAAATTTTCCAAACATTTTCAAAGAAGAAAGATAGCATTTCAAAAGGCAACAGAATGTCTTTTCAACTTCAAAATAAAACTGGAATTTTTACAAATTTTACACATGCCATAAATATTTTAAAATGTCTATAAAAGATAAAACTAAAAGATTTGCTTTAGACTATGCAAAACATTTTGGTGTACCTGAAACTCCTCTTTATTTTTAGTGCTTCATTTTGCTCATAAAATGGAAGAATAAAAAATAACTTGGGACTTTGGGACTCTACCAAATTTAAGAAATACGTGTTCTGACAGTCAGCCAAAACCCTCATCTCCTCACAGTCAACTATTACAAGCCACCAGATTGTTTAAATGCAAAGGTTCAAAACAGCTATGTAATCTGATCTATTGTAGTTGCTTGTACATGAAGTAATAATGTGAGAAAGGGCCATGCAATGGAGAAAAATAAGCACTTTCATGGCACTATTTGTCTCATTCTAATGTCAATACCTAAAATAGGTCAGATGAATCATGTCTTTAAAATGCCCATTTTTCTTCACTGTGACGACAAGAAAAACATGGGTGACTAGTGCTGACGTAGCATTCTGCCTTATCAGTGCTGACAGTGGGGTAAGATGAGTACCTGCATTTTAATAATTCGGAAACAAATTTATGATGTTAAAGACCCACAACATGGGGCCAAAAGCTGGAAAGACTGGCCAAATTAGAGGACATAAATTGTTGTTGATGACTCTTCGTATCTTCAACATTTAATGTCCTACTTATTTTCCTCTGATTAACTTTCTTTCTCAACTTTTCATTTGTTTAACCCTCTCATCTTCTTTTATTCTTCCCTCTTTTTTCTTCAAGCCACACAATTTGATAGCCATTTTTCAGAAGCTACTGTTGACAGTGTCCACCTGCTTCTGTCATCTGTTTGCTATCTGTTGTGGTTTAACCCGGCTGGCAGCTAAACACCACACAGCCGTTCGCTCACCCTCCCCCCTCCCTCTCTGGGATGGGGGAGAGAAACGGGAAAGTGAAGCCGGTGAGTTGAGATAAAGACAGTTTATTAAGACAGGAAAATAATAATAACATCAACAATAATAATAATAATGATAATAGTATTAATAATAATATTGTGTACGAAACAAGTGATGCACAATGCAATTGCTCACTACCTGTTGACCGATGCCCAGCCTATCCCCGAGCAGCCGGCCCCCCCACCCCGGCCAGCCACCCCTATATATTGTTTAGCATGACGTCAGATGGTATGGAATACCCCTTTGGGTCAGCTGTCCTGGGTCTGTCCCCTCCCAGCTCCTGCTGCACCCCTAGCCTGCTCGCTGGCAGGACAGAGTAAGAAGCTGAAAAGTCCTTGGCTTGGTGTAAGCACTGCTCTGCAACAATTAAAACATCAGCATGTTATCAGTACTTTTCTCATCCTAATCCAAAACATAGCATCCTACCAGCTACTAGGAGGAAAATTAACTCTGTCCTAACTGAAACCAGGACACTATCTTTCATCAACATTGGAGAATGAAAGAGGACACTTTAAAAACCATGAACACTTATGCATTGTAGGACATATGAATTCATCCAAACTGGCAAACTGCACCAGTGTCATCAGGAAATGACATTAGATGTGGCTTTATGCAAGGAGTGCTGTTTTTTCAGACTTTAATGAAATGACACCTTCACTACCCTCCACTTTTTCAGTCCATCATCTGGCCATAGAGTTCCCTTTGAAGTTTTGTAATGGAATAGAGTATTCTCAGAAGCCTTAACATCATTTTTTTTTCTCCCCCCACTCCCCATCAAGAATTTGATATGATACGTGATATTCCAAATTCTACATTCATATAATCTCATAGTAAGTGAGATAACAACATCCTTAGCGGTTACCTTAGTGGGGCCTTAGATCTTTCAGTTGGCTGAAATATGACAAATGGCTTCACTATTGACTTTCATGTTGACAGGACAATGAACAAATTTGAAGATTATCCCTACACCTAAGCAGTAAAGAGTTGTGTGTAGAATTATTAACAATACTTTCATATGTATCCATCAGTATATACACATAAATATATATGTGTATATATATATATACATATATATAAATATATATGTATATATATACATATATATATATATATGTATATATATATATATATGAACACTGTATCCATCTCTGAAATTTCATTTCCTTTTTATCTAGAATATGCTGATGATGCCTGCTATATCTACAAAATTATAGTTATAGTCACAGGGAAAAAAACAACGTGTGTGTGTGGGGGGAAATCTGTAATACTCCTGCCTGTGAAAATCACAGATTTCACTACATCTCTGGGGAAAGAGAGAAGAGAGCAATGTCTGTATCACCTCACTCAATAATAGCAGCTTACAGGCACCAGACAAGTAAACAGGAAGTATAATTCTGAAGGAACCCACCATAGTTCTGGATGACTATACTGCTGATCATTTTGTCTGGCTGTATGAAAGTTAAAGCAAGCTGAAAGTTTTCAATTTACAACAAATAGTGTATTTAAGTCGTGGAAAATTATGTACTTACTGTTCCACTCCAACTGTGTGTGATATATGAAGTACAATGAATTCCTGAAAAAAAAAAAAAAAAAGAAGAAATCAGGTGGTAAATAATCAAACTATATTCTTCATAAGACTTGGTGTTCACTCTACTACTTTGTAATCAATTAGAAGCTCCATGCAGTGATAGCATCTTTTATTTCCTATTGTCCTTTATCTTTTGCTATTTGTATTATCTATTATTATGTATTATCTATTTAACATTTTTCTTATTGTTCATTTTCCTCCCCTTCTGGATTCTTTTATTGCTATTCTATAAATTTATTTTCAGGGTTAAACATTCTTTGGTTTAGAAAGTTAATCATCCATCACCACAAACATGTCCATGTAAGCTGTCTACCTAATCATACTAAAGTCTATCCTGTTACCACCCCTCACACCCCACCCCACTCTACTCTACCCCTTTTTACCCTTTCCTGATAAATTCTCAGTTAATTTCAGGAATAAAGGATGGGGCATTGTTTTTTCCCGAGCATCCAAGAACCTGATTTTTGACTACAGAAGGTACCACGGGTATATACAAACTACGTTTGAACCAAATAGATACAATCAGGCAAAATCCTGCTACTGCTTCACAGGTTTATCAAGAATTTCATCTATGTAAGCGTGCAGAGACTTCAGGAGATACATGAAGCAAACTGAAGAATAAGGTTTTAGGAAAGCAAACCTTCAACTAAACATGTAAATTTATTTTTTATGGATATTGGGGACTATGGGTGTTTTTATTGATTATTTAAAGTCTCTCATAAACTGTCTCTTTCATCATTCTGTGCTGTACTCTTGGCAATAAGAGTGAGCATATTAGACTCAGAAACAGTAATTAGAATCTGTTCATATAAATGTTCTGGCCTGTTTTTTCTCATTACTCAAACTCCATACACAAGACGTTTAGAAGCATAAATTGTTTTCCTACTGCGCTTCTAATTAACACTTCCATTAAGATCTAGGCAGAGAGCATGGAACATACTGAAAGAAACTTCTGTTTACAGAAACGGTGATAAAACGTATACAAATATGTCCTGCAAAGTGCAATCAAGCCAGCTTGGGTGACATGTGGATGAGTTTCTCTGTGTATGTCGGCACAAACAGATGTGGTGCACTCACATGCAAGACTAATTTGTTCATTAACATGAAAAAAGTAGATGAATAACAGTCCATTAATTTTATAATTACTTATTGCATACCTTTATCACTGCTCAATGTAGTTTCTGAAGGCCTTGGTAACTTTTGGCATGATTCGGCATACTAAACAATTCAGTACCTTCTACTGGTTTTGCATTTACTAGATTGGATTTACTTGGATTTTTTTATTTATACATTTTCTAATGGCCTTCACCCCTTTTAAATTTTATGTGAAATTTGAAGTAACCTTAACCAACTATCACTGCTAGTCTTTGTTTTGTTTTGTTTTCCAACTTGAAAGGCAGAATAAACTGATCAAATGGCTTGCTAAGCATCATTAATCGTTCTGGATTTCTAGCAGAACTGATTTATACCTTGGGAAAAAAAAAAAAAAAGGCAAAACCTTTTTGGATTTTGCTTATATTCTATACAAAACCAATTGAGAAAAACATCCAAGCAGCTGTAACTAAATTTCGTGTCTAGAAATCCCATTGTGAGACTCAGGAGAGTCAATCCACAAGGAAAGAGATTAAACAAATAGTCTTATGACCTAAAGTGCAATAAAGCTTTGCACTGTAAGAGTAAGTTTGAAAGCCTGACAATTAACTGTAACTCAGGGTTGGTGATAAGGGGATGTTGTTGTCTTCATTTTTAATTACATTTTATTGAACAACTAAGTGATAAGCATCAAAAGACAAGATTGTCTTGGATCATCAAAGAAAGAGGAATGTTTGTTCTGTGAATTCAGGCAAACTAAAAGAGCTTTTCCCCGTGTTTACCTGAGTAATTAATGAAAGACCAAATTGCTTTTGAGCCAGCAGGCTGCAGTTAATTGGAGTTATGTGCATTCAGTGAACTTAGTGATTTATTTGAAGTAAAAAGGCTTTAGAGTGTAGGTGACAACCCTTTTCAGGAAAATATTGCAGCAAAGGCTGAATATTAGAAGACAACTTTCAGATGATGTAATTTATGTGGAGAGCTTTCTCTTTTTGTTAAAGTTTTAAAGTGGATAAAGTGATGGATTAACTGAGCAAAATTCTTGAAAAAAATAAGTAGTTTAAAAAGTGGGATTCTGACATTCAGCCTACTGTTATTATTTTTTAAACTGCTAAATTTAATAAACTGAGAGAAGTTGGGCAGTCTACCCTAAGGAAAATTATGTTTGCAGTGACAGAAATATCCTAATTTCTCAAACCATGACTATTTTTCTGCAATATCTCACTGAAAACTGGAGACATATTGTGATGCTCTTGATCAGGTGTAATACCATCTAATAACTTGCTAATATGAGGATTGGACTAGATGATCTTTCAAGGTTCCTTCCAATCCCTAGCATTCTGTGATTCTGCGATATTATCAAATATTTATTAAGATAAATTGCTTTTCAATGGACTCAAAATGCCTTGAATTATCAGCATGTGTAGTCCTCTTAATTATTTATTTTTCCAGACCTGCCAAAATGTGTTCACTAAAAATTCTTAAATAGCTCTGTGGTGCTATATGGGATCAAAAACAGATGACAGAAGAGCCTGCTGGACTTAAGGACAAATAGAAAGGATATCCTCCTTCTTCCTGATGAATGCCATTAAGTTAAACAAAGTTCCTCTTGCCTCCTTGGTTGCTATGGTAAACCTAGAGTTCTCTTCTTTACTTTCTCTTAATCAAAGAATTTTTCACTTATGTGAGAACAAATTTAAAATAAAGACGAGGAAGTGTTATTCCTCTCTTCCTGAATAAACTAACTTTTAAGTACATATTCTCTTTCTTGGATCTAATTCTCAACAAATAACAATAAGCTGATCAGACCTCAATCTCAATACACCTTATGAATTTCTGCACTAAGTATTTATCTTAAAATTCAGAAGACCTGTAAAATTAATTTTTTTCTTCTCTTTTTTTTTTTTTTCTGCCATAGTTCAGAACAAACTGAGTTCTTTCACTGAATAACTGCATTATACATTGTGACAGGATAACTGAATTCCCAGCTTCTCTCACTTCTCTCTGATTTGTTCTCAAAAATTCTTTATCCAGATTACTTGGAGTTCATGATACTGTTGACTGTTGGATATTTCCATATATTTTTAATCATAATAAATGAATAAATATATGAAACAGTAAGTTGGTTCAATTTCACATTAAATGGACTCATTTGCTTTATTTATTTATTTATTGCATTTATTTATTTTTCTGAAACAAGAGGAGATTGTTCTCTGCTTTTAAAAGAGCATAATTTTAGTAGGTTTTACAATAATGATTTTTATAGAAGTTACAGAATTCTTTATTTTTCAAAGTCGACAGTTGTACTTCTCTTTCCTGCCTACTTTACCTTTTTGTCTTCTTTGTCCTTTTCCAGTAAAAATGCAGACGAGCTGTATTGGTATTCCCCACATACCTTCAAGCATAAAGCATAATGAAAGCAGTATATAAAAACTCATTGACATCACTAGGTTAGGGATCAAGCCAAATTGTCTTTACCTTGAAGCCTACTACTGAATTTCTGCAGCATTTTGTGGGATGTAGGTAGATATTTCAACAGTTTTATTTTTAGCCTATCTGCTGGGACTAAAATTGTGCAGTGTATTAGAAAACTTAATTCAGCCTAAAGTGCTGTGGGTGTCTGTAGAGGCTGCAGTATATACTGTGTTTAAGTTATTATAGGCTAGATTCCCAATGGCTTCCTTTCTAATTTGATAAACTTAGAGATCCATTACATTTTAATATGCAGTTAATGAGTTAATAGAAAAAGCTAGCTCAAATTATTAATAAAGTACACATTTCCACTCTGGACTTTAATCATTTCAGATGTCTGGATATTTGCAAACAACCAGAACTCTATAGGTTTTGCAAGTTGTGCTGTATATGATAAATAACATAAGGCCAGCCATACATATATATATATATTTTTAATAAATTTCACCAATGAAGTCAATGTGGAGCTGTACTGAAAAACTGGACCTCTATTTTTATTTAATTCTGAGCAGATTCACACTGGCTCTCATTGAGTAAGACTTTATATTGTGAATAATGATAATGAAACCTGAGGAATCCATAAGAAAAGTTTCTCAGTGTGAATAATGTCAGTGGCTGTCATCTTATATTTAAACCACTGAAATATCATAATGCCAATTGTCATTTAATAGAGCTTCATAAGCCACATGCAAAAGAAGCTATAAATATATATTTATTTATAGATGTATGTGCATACATATGTGTTCTCGTTATTTTGATTGTCAAATTCCGTATTTCTTTTTTTCCACTTCCAAAATTGTTGAATGTGAGGCCAAAATATATATGAGGCCAAAAAAATCAAGGCAATGCCATTGTTAAGTGGAAAGCAATTACACAGTGATGACTAACATATAAAACACTTTAATAGCAGATATTTTAATAAATACAAATAATCTTATTTTCTCTGCTAATGTAAGAATATTTCCTTCAGACATACAAGAAGTTTCAAGGAAAGTACTGATCTATTGCATAGTCAGTGGCTTTTCCACAGCCTTCACAACATCATTTATAGTTTAATTTTCTTTCCTTGTTTGATGGTTATTTTTGTTATTTATTAGGATAATGCTGTAAAGTCACTGGTTACTCATTGCACAATTCTGTAAATTATGCTAAATCAGTGAACAAATTGTTAGTAAAACAAAAGGAAAGGAAAGATGCATATTTCCAAGTAATACCATGTATTTCCCATGGAGCTGAGAAGGCATGTCTAAAAGCAATAAAATCATTGGGGTAGAGAAAGACATTTTAAACTGAATTATTTTGGTTGCACTCATGTCATATTCATTTATACTTTATTTTTTGGGAATAATGTGTTGGGAAACCATGAGTGAGGATACTCATTCAAACTGTTTTCTCATTTTCCAATTCAGAACAGCTACATACTGTATTGAACAATTATATTTCTTGAAATAGAAACTATTGTATATATCTGAATATTCACATTGGAATTCTAATTGTAAGACTTCTAATTGTTCTGCAGACAGAAGTATTCTATACCTATAACAGGGTAGATACTCGATTTTATCAGGAATACCGTTCTTCTGAGGATACAGGAATTATGCTGTTAGTATTAGTCATTTTCATAGGACTGTAGCAACATCATTGTTTTTACCAGTATAATCATATTGGTTATAACGTGTACAATGCCATTATTTACAAAGCAGGTTGATGTGTTTTTCAGGAAGAGTAGTAGATACACTGTGCATACTGAATATTTAAGCAGTCTGAACAGCCAGATTTACTTTGAATAGCCAAACGTTTTTTGAAAGTCACAATGTTCTCACAAACTACATGCAAATAAAAGAAATTTAATTGATTAGTTAAATATCAGAATTTTTATATAGAACACATCTCTCATGTTTTTAATCCCATGAATATATTATTTCCCAACACAATACTTTTGCAGAATTTGTTGATTGTATGTTTCTGACTTCATGAGAGAAAATACACACACAAAGAAATTTTGCACTTTTCGTGATCAAAAATTATTATTAAATGTGATGTGTTTGATTCCTAGCCTTCTGTGACAAGAGACTTAACATATTTCCTCTCCTGGAATTACCATGATCTGTGGAATTGGCTGACAAAGTAAATTATAACTTGTGGAAACATTTCTTTTATACTGATTATGAATCAGTATATTTTCCCCTCTAGTTTTGCATGGAAAGGTGCTTCCCATGCTATATACTGGAGATATCTAGACAGACTAACAGGGACAAATTCAAAGACATGAGAATGGCATTATTTGTGGAACAAAAATTCCAATTCTGGTATGTGAGAAAAACAACACAAATCAACTCATCCAGATGGTAACTGGGCTCACCGCTAGCATATCCCAAACTGGGAAAATAAGATTCCTAACACTTAGCTAAAATAGATGTACAAATTCAAATAAAATGAAAACCACAGTGAATTGTAAGTCCATTCCTTGCCTTCAAAATGAAGATGTTTTTTAGGGAAAGATATTAGTGTAATTTGGCTGGATTTAAAAAAAAAAAAAAAAAAAAAAGAATTAGTTGGGATCTGGAAAGGTAGAATAGTGTTAAAAGCTTCCTTGAAAAGAGTGCAAGGACAGGCAGGATAAGGCTCTCATCCCACTGCATTTCACCCTCCAGACAGCCAAAAGCATCTGTGCATACCTGACTACTTAAAGTGATGAGGAGAGGAGCAACATATGGATGATTGATTAATTCCAGGCACAGAATCCAGCTAGCAGGCTCATTTTCTTAGATGGCTTGTGTAGATCTGTGTAGATAATTCAGATATCATAATGCCAAGTCACATAATAAATAAAAACCCAATTATATTCATCACCCCGTATTTTGGCAAATGCAACACTTGGCCTCATTCCATCCTATGGAATCATTTTCATATAAAACAAGTCAGAAAGTTTAGCAAAGAAGAAATTGTTCCTAGTAACAAGAGGTATGTAGAGCCCCAGATATGTGCCAAGTGCAGACTTCCTTTAAAGGCATAATGATATGAGAATTTACTTTTAATGTGATTTGGAGATAAATTGTAGTTATCACTGATTTGCAGTGCATAAAGAAAGAAGAGACGGAGTTCCTCTCACTTAAACCTACAGATAATTTTGCTGCATGCCTCCATAACAAGCATAGGATACTTCATAGCTTATGTCTAGAAAAAGAAAGGAAATGTAGGAAATAGAGCTGTTCATTTCATTACCTTAAACTGCTGTTAGCATTAGGCTCAATCCACAAGAATTTCATTGCACCGGACAGCTTGTAATTAACCTGCTACTTGATGGAATTCGCAACCACACATTAGGCATGAAGGGTCTCTCCCCACCACAAGGAATCTCTCTGAGGATGGAGTGTCCAGAAGTTACCATGCATGTACCAGGGACCAACTCAATCCAACCTCTTCAAAATCCTGAAGCATCCTGTTGAAACTGTTCCTCTGTGTTCCGAATCATGAAATATCTGGGGGGAGAAGAAACAGACCATGCAAGAATGACAGCTAACATAATAATAACACAGTTTTCAGGGTAGAATTCAAGTCTCTGCTCCATCAAAAATATTTAAGCATTTTATAAAAAGCACAAAGGATTCAGCAAGACAGACCACAAGAGCCCTGAATCAGAATATGCTGTAATATGGTGATTAGCAAACTCCATCAGGTTTGGAAAATGTTCTCAAGTACCTGCAATACAATTTTACAATGAGTTCTATAACCACTCAACTATCAGATAAAAAGAAGAGACTACATCCTCTCCATTTGTGTTTTCTGCAGATCTGGAAATGTTTTGACATGGCTTTCTGGTCCTAGGCAAAGAAATACCTACATTTCCAACACTTGAGCTAGTAAAGGAACAATGCTGCCAACTGTATTCCTTTATATTTGCCTTTAAGGACATACAACTTTTTTTCTTTTTTTTTTTTTTTTTTTGCCAATATAAACGAGCTTCCTGAAATCTAATGTAGTGTAAATGAAGTTCCTTCTCAGATGCTAATTCTCAAATAATTTTTATGTGTTTTTATGGCCCTTATATACAAAGTTGCAACAAACCAAATATTTAAATACTGAAAGGATTTTGTACCATTGACATTTCCCATGCTGTAGAATCTGTAAAATAAAATCAATGAATTCTAACAAGGCTGTAAGCAGGAGAAAGCAGCCTGATGCCTAAAGCTAGGAATACACTAATTAAGATATGCAATAAAAATGTTAATCAAGTAAATTTAAGGAGGACGGGGAAAAGAGATTGCATAATCCTCTTGACACCATATTATGTCTTGGTGTTCTCACAGAGGAAAACGATGAGTAGGTAAACAAGTAAGAGAGAAAATAGCAGGGCTTTGATTACGGGCCAAAGAAGAAACTGTTCCAAACAGCTTCTCTAACCGACATGAACAGTTCAAGTAGAAATCATTCAGCTCCAGGAGTTCTCTCAAGGATGCCAGCCTGGGGATAGCTCACAGAAACTAACCCAACAGCCTCAGAGCCAACCTGAAAGACTAGAGTATTTAAGACATTTCTTTTAAGTGTGGTCATGGCAATATATTTTGTTATTCTATCTCTTTATAACTCTATTCCACCATTGCAAAACTATAAGTACATGGACTATTTCGTTCTGTGTCCTGTATTGTAGATGTTTCAGTGCTAGCGAACTTTTATGTACCTCCTTTGTTCTTGCCTGGGTCCTTAAAGTAAAAACTTTGGGATTATACATTTGTTGCCCAGTAAATACGGTGTTGCTTGTAATGGCCCACGACTCAGAACCCATCAACCTATCAGGCTCTGTCTTGACTTGTTTTGGCCTAGCTGGAGCTATATTCAGGCTTGTTTAACTGACAACAGTTATCAAATTACCAGGTGACTATTACCTGCCCAATTTTAGCCTGTGAATAAATGTATGGAGTAATAGCAAGCAGCTATTCAACACAGAATGAGCTATTTATGGCCCTAGAATAAAATGCAAACAAAGGAGAACTGGAACAGGGTGATAGCAGGGATGTTTCAGCTGTGGGCACAGGATGATATCAGAGGCCCTGGGGTTATAAACGACTTAACAGTGGTCTGTTAATGGTCATTAAAAGGAATGTAATTTAGGAGCAGGGTAAAGATACTTTTAAGGAAGACAACAACAACAAGAACAGTGAACAAATACCTAACATGAGTAAAATAAGTAAATGCACAGTAAATTCAGATGTATTGTGGAAATGTGAGCCAATAAAGAAAAACAAAGGCATAGAGCATATTATAAAAATGTTTAAAATTACTTTGGGCAGACTTAAAAAAAGGAAGAAGGAATCATGAACACCACAGTCCTCCCTATCATGATGATGACTGGCTGTAATCCTTCCCTCTCCCTGAACCAAAGCCACAAGTTTTAGGACCCAGAAACACAGGATTACAGTAACAAGGAGATACTACACTGTTTGTGTATACTAACCTTAATCCTTAATTGTACATGATTTGAATCATAAGTGTTAATATTATTGTAACTGGACTAATAATTATACTTTGATTAATCTTTTAAGACATATTAGAATAACAATTCCTTGTTTGTGTAGATGTGCTTATTTTCCCTGTAACAAGATTCTAAGTTTAGCAAATACATGGGAGCAATTTATTCTGTAAGCCAGACCCAACAAATTGGTAGCACTTGCAATGGTGCACCATACTCCAGTGCATTTCTTTGGGGTTTCAAAGAGGTATGAGAATACATCTCCACCCAGTAGTTGAGCCATTTGAGATCACAGAATCGTAGAATAGTTTGGGTTGGAAGGGACCTTAAAGATCATCCAGTTCCAACCCCCCTGCCATGGGCAGGGACATTTCCCACTAGACCAGGTTGCTCAAAGCCCCATCCAACCTGGCCTTGAACACTTCCAGGGATGGGGCATCAACAACTTCTCTGAGCAACCTGTTCCAGTGCCTCACCGCCCTTTGAGTGAAGAATTTCTTCCTAATATCTAACCTAAACCTACCTTCTTTTAGTTTAAAGCCATTCTCTTCGTCTCTGACAAGGAGCCTCTTCTCAGCTTTCCTGCAGGTCCCTTTTAGGTATTGAAAGGCTGTAATGAGGTCTTCCCGGAGCCTTCTCTTCTCCAGACTAAACAACCCCAACTCCCTCAGCATGTCTTCATAGGAGAAGTGCTCCAGCACTCTGATCTTCCTCGTGACTCTCCTCTGGACTTGTTTTAATACTTCCGTGTCCTTCTTGTGCTGGGGGCCTCAGGACTGAATGTAGTAAACAGTAATAAAATATTAATATATAAATTATATATATTTATAATATAATTATAATTAAAGTTTATACAGAAAAAACATCTTCCAAAATTAGCCAAGTATCCCCTTGCCTGGAAGTGGGACGATAAAGAAAATGAAAGTTGAGGATTGTCTCAATTTCATAATGGGTGTAAAAATTGCTATCATTGGCATCAGCAACTCAAAGCATGATGCTGGACTGAAGACTGCTTAGAACTGCCTGTCTGTCATAAATTCATAAACCCCAACCACAGTTTTGGATACACTGTTCTAGGCAACATACTAGGACTTTATTTTTCTTTAGGACAACTAGGCTCTTTCCTCAAGCAGATGGTAGGGTTTTTCTGTGTTTTGTTTCTTTGTTTGTTTGTTTTTCCATGGTTTTTATATTAACATGAAAAAGGTTGGTGCCTAACACCCAAAATAATGATAGTCATTTTAATTTTTCAGTACTCCTAACATTAAAAATGGTTATCAAATAGCATAAGCATGCACTTCAAAGCACTAACTATTTCTCTATATAATTTTTTACAGTCAGTCAAAGTATTAGCCTAATTTCTGGCCACAATAAACTCATTGGCACTACTTTTGATTAATTTTTCTTGTTATATCACCTACTTTCCAGTTTTAAAACTCCTGATCTGAAATATATTTTCAATCATATTGATATCAAATTACTTCATCCAATACAAGGAATACTATGAATTAGACTTAAAAAATATTATTCCATTTCAGGTAACTGTTAAACTCAAACAGTGTTTATTTATTACCTGACCAAAGGTGTCTGCTGTATATCAATTTCAGAGAGATTGCCTTTAATCTGTCTTAATACATCTCTCAATTCTATTACTTAATTTCCAGAATAGTAATAATGATTTACAATGTGCAATTTTGATTGCAATAATAATAATACTCCTTTAGCTAATAAACATAATTAGTAGCATGTGACCTCTTGCCTGGAATAATTCCAACAACATATGCAGTTTAACTGCATATAACAAACCTGTATGTGACCTGGATTTTTTTTTTTTTTAATATATATGAAAAGGCTCATTTTGGTAAGGTTTGGCAATATAGTATTAGAATAACGAAGAAAGAATGATATCAATTGAACATGAATGTATAATACCTGCATAGAGATTACTTCTCACTACTCTGCATCTTTTGTTTATAATCTATATTATGATAATTATATATATATATATATTTTTTCCTGGATAGCAAAGTTAACTATAATTAATGCAATTTTATATATAAGTTATAAATATTTACATAAATATATCGTACTGTTATATATTATAATATATTGTAAATTATTATATATTATGTATTATAAATAATACATATTAATTTATAAATAAATCTTAGGAACAAAAAAGTTATCTGAATGATCTAGGTACAGATTGATGTGAGATCTATTGATGCACAGTCACATCATTATACACCTAAATAACCCTGGCATATGCCAGCAGTTCATAAAAGTATATTTGATTCAATGTACAAACTGAGTTTTGATTTTGGTATCTTGTCTTTTTTTTCAATGGCAATATACAATGGTCTCTGTATACTGTTCATGTTTTTCAGGCAGTCTTCAAGCAGACAAGAATTTCAGCATGATGCAGGTGTTTCCAAAGGTGAAATGCAATCCCAATAGCTCACAGGTTGGGAACAAATAATGTATATCAAGAAGTATGGAGAATTAGGTTATAAAGGAAACAACATACAGCGGAAACAATGATAAACGTCTAACCCCTTAACTGTGTGGCACTACAGCCCAATACAATAATTCACTATATCAATAAAACCAGATGGAAAATCAGCAAAAATGTCTGTAAAAAAGGACAAAATACTCTTCCCAAGAACATCAGTGACAAAGAGAAATATTAAAATTGAAATGAACTTGCCTCTTTTCCCTTTGCACTCTGGAGTTTTAAAGAAAAACTGAAATTTACTCCACTTGATCGTCAGTGATGTATATAATTAAATAGAAAGGGTTTGGAGAATATGATTTGATGGTTACCACAGCAACCAGCAGCTACGTGGTCCATATTCCTGTGCTCTTCTACTGTCAAAAAAGCAACAACAAAAAACTGTCTATCACCCACTTGAAAACAAATAGGTTTGTACTGCTTAAACTGCCATTGTTCTTCACTGGCATCTATTATTGCTCAGAATCAGATTGCTGGGATAATCCTACTCTGGAAATATTCCAGTGGTTTCACCAAATAAGTTGCATCCTCCCTGACTTGACTTGTAACATTGCAGTGGAAATCCTGTGCTCAGTCATGTGTGGCTGTGTTTGGCCATATGCAACAAAAATTCTATGTGTGGGGAGAGAAAAGTGAGGCTTTGAATGGTTGTCACATTTCCTAGCCTAAGCTACTTATATTTGGAAAAGTCTTAGGTCCTTTATCCCAATCACTCAACTTCTCTCATCCCTTTACTTTAAGGGCAATAAACTTTTAAAACATATGTATAGTGAACATAATTTGAAAGTTTTTCCCCAGCCTCATCTTCAGGTTGTAGCCTCAAGTGATGAAGTAAGGAAGAACTAAAGCAAAAGTGCTGAATACATTATTGCCAGAAAGAATTTTCTTGTGTTCACGTTGCTAAGAAATTCTCCTCACCTGCCTCATGTTACCTCTGAGAAATTTTAGATAAAGGGACAGCAGAAGTGTCACTGTGCCTTTGAAGTGGCACAAAGTTATTAGCTATTGTCAAAACCCTTACTACCTTGTGGACACTACTGAAGTTACTTGTTCTGAATTTAGAATGTCCCTAATTAAAAATCTTTCTCATGTGAGTTTTTCTACAGGTGCAATAACTTTCAACCATGAGTACAAAAATTCAGCCCAAAGTAAATTAAAATTTTATTAAGTTTACCATCTCTTCTCTCAGAGGGCTCATGAGTCTTACACGTTATTTTAAATGTAGACGTTGACTCCCCTGGTGCCTGCTTCTACCATATCCACATATATGAAAGCAGAATTAACATCACAATTAATGTTAAAAATTCAGAAAGGCAGAAAGATGTTCTTTTTGGTTTTCTAGTGAAGTCTTTGGCTTTCACTCCAGGCAAATTTGAAAGCAATTTCTTAGAACCTCTCTCTCTCTATGTAATTATTGTTTTTTAATAAACATTTACTTCTGTAATATCAGAAGCAGAATAATAAAACAAAACTAATAACATATGACACCTCATAGTATCACATACTGATTTTAGGTCTTCTAATAATTGAATGTACAATACATCCAAATGTAATATTAACTGTTTCTTATTAGAATGACAGCTTCCGTTTCCACATTCCTTCACTCTTTTCCCAATGGGCCTTCCCATCCTTACTTCTAGACATCTTAACTTTAAATTATACTCATTTCCATTCTGTGATCAGAATATAAATACCTTATTCTGCCAGACAGGCATGTAAGAAACTACCTTTTACTTCTCAGTCAGTCAAGCTTCTAATTCTGGCAGTTCATCCTTTTAGAATAACAATGGAAGAAGTCCAGATTTAGAAGTAAGACTGGGGAGAGACAGTATGCTGCAGGTTTCTCTGTAAAGCTTCATGTACTTCAAATCTTCACTGTACCTGCCAACCCATATGCAGGAGACAGATGTTCATCCTTCCACTTCGTTAACTATCTTGTCACAACGCATCACCATTTAGGTATTGCCTTTTGGAGGTGTGGTTTATACAACATATTCTGCATTTCCACCCGTGTTTTAATAGGATCGGAAAAGTACTGGTTCAAGGTTGCTTTTAATTATTACATTTAATATTCATATTGCAGATAAAACATTTTAAGTATAATCTGTGCTCACTGCAGGTGAGTTTGCAGATCTGACAGATCATTTGTATCTCTACAGAAGTTGTGCAATGTTTGCATTGCATTTTTGCTTTGGCGGTCAACCTGAGATTAGTTTGCAGTAAGAAGAGTGGCAAGATGACTGAGTGTCTAGCTCAACTGCACAGACTTTCATTCTCACTTACATACAGCCAAGCAAGGACAGACATGCTGTACCATGTATAGGCTCATTCATGAATTTAAGTGAGACCAATAAACATTTTTGCATGCATTTGAAAAGTATCATTGTATACGAAAAATTTATGTCATGATCAGTGTGTGGCAGTCAGTCTGGAGAGCTAGCAGAGGCAGAAGCAAGAAGTTGTAAAACGCATAGAGGCAGACTGTTGACTCCTGATAATGCTAAGCCATCACCTCCAGTACTTCATTTGACTTTGCTGGTCAGCATGACACATGAATTCACAACCCATGCACATTGGAATCAAGTATCAATTTACAAATCTCAGGCCAAAAACCTTACTTTGTTTTTGTACTTTTTAGGAATCTTAAGGAGCTTTGAAACCTTCAGTCTCACCATAATACATATTAACTCATTCCAACGTGCTAAATAAAAACACAAAAATGATCAGTTTACAAGGTTAAGAAACAAAGGTGGATTTTCTGATATAATCTATTATTTAAGTAAACTGCCTCATATGTTTGACAATATGTTCGGCATTGTGGAAAGAGAAGAACAAGACATATAGCTTTCCTCTGATTTACACTACTAAGATTGAAAGTGGAACTGGAATTATATTAGGAAGTTGTAGATATTTCATCTTCAGTAGAACATACCCTGCCGTTTTTCTTCCTAACACCAAATATAACTGCAAATACACAGCCATTCACCTTAAGGAGTCATAAAACACAGGCATAATTTACAGGCAGCTGAAGAAATGTCAGAATTTCTGAATCTCGTGGTGCTCCCTGAAAAATTCCTGCTGTAACCCTGTACACTGTCAGACTCTAGATGAAATAAGAGAAGGGAAGTTGGGAGGGCTGATGTTCACAAACCATCAGTCCAAAGTTATTTAGCACAATTGTTTCTGTAATTGCAGCTCACTGGGAACGCTCAGTGTTCAATGGTCCTTGAAAATCAGACTTCCAATTGGCTGATGATGGGTTTTGTTAGATGCATATACTGAGCTGTGAAATTCAGCCACACATGTCGACTGGAGAATTCTCAACACTACCAGAAGTTTTGGGGTGAAGAGGATCTTTACAGGATCTAAGCTATTGTTCTTCATACAAACATACATCTCTTTTGCTAAATTAATAGCACATATAAGAGTCTAAGATGCTTAAAGTCAGAAGGTGCTTTAACTGAGTGAAAAAGTGAAAAATCACAGTGACAATAGGAAATATGTTTTCCAAGAGAAGTCTTAAAGAGCTTAAAATTAACCATTTTCATACCATTACCTTTAATGAAATAGTTAGATCTAACTGAGATGCCACAAATCTAACTGGAGTTCATCAAAAAAAACTTTTCAGGTGATTTTTATTTATTTATTTATTTATTTTTACTGGCAGTGTATACAAAACAGCCCTCACCTCCTTGAGTTACCTTCAGGCTTTATCAGCAAATGTGTGGTAGCCTTGCAGCTGGGGTAGCAGAGAGAAACTAAGGAATTTTCTCCTACCAAGGACATCAGATGACAGGAGCACGCTCTTTCTTTAGGGGTGAGAGGAGGCAGAGGGAGGCAATGGCTTGGGACTGTAAAGGTGCTCATACTGCTATCCAGGACCATAAGTTGTCTGGACATACAGTGAATGGGGAAAGCTCAACAGAAGGACTACAGGAGAAAGAAGTGGACTGGTCCAAAGATTTTCTTGGTTCCTCTGTATCCTACACCACCTTCTAAAGCCACGCTTGAGCACTGAATAATGATGAAACAGGAAGACAATTAAAGTTGATTTTACAGAGACTTCCACTGTGCCTCTGCAGCCACAGGACTGCAGTCAATAACTCTGCTGCCTCACAATATATTGTGTTGGGTAAAATCAGTTCCCTCGGGGGAACAGAACTTCATGTTCAAATACTTGATCTTACCTTATAGGTGAGACTGTTCTCTGATGGTAAAGAAAATTATGGTCCCTGTGTAGGAGCCATGCAAAAGAGCGTGTTATAAATCTAGAACAGGGAAACTCTGGTCTTCCGGGCCAGCAACATGTTAGATGTTGCCTAAATCTCTGTGGGTTCACAGCCCAGTCTACAGCTTCTGCCTATTTGCCTTGGTGGTAAAGCTCTGGATGATCACCTCTGCAAGGTGAGGATACTGATTCAGCCTGCTTGTCAGGTGGAGCAGTGGCAGCCAAAGGGCTAACCCTTCAGGCTGGGAAGGACAGCCCCAGCAGAGCCAGAGCCACTGTCTGTGAGCACACTCAGGGAATGAGAAGTGACCCCCCGTACAGGCTCAGATAAAAAGTCATAGAAACCTAAGAAAAATGGGTACTTAGCTCTCCAATTCCATTACTGAGTGATATGTGAAGTCTAACCCAGACAACTTTGCAAAGAAATAAACCGTGCAATCAAAGCCGCATCTTTCACCATCTCCTACACACTGCCTAGGTAATCTGCATATTTAAACAAAGCTTCATAGTATTCATGCCTGAAAGTACATACCAAGGGAAACTGAAGCCAGATGGTTAGATGTCAAAGTGACTAAAAAATTGCTTTTAAAAAGGTAGACTTCCAATAATTAATAGTCCAGATCTTCAGATAATGTAAATCACGGAAGTGAATTGCACATTTCTGATTTACACTGCCATGTAATCTAGCTGTGTGTGCTCAACCTTTACTCTCAAAAACATTTAGCACAGATTTCTTGGATAACTCATTTTCAGAGAAAAAAAAACAACATCCATCCATTTGCTGAAAGCCTTTAAGGATATGACATATTCTAAAGCACTCTAAAATGTAACTACGTACTAATGAAAACTTCATAGTTTTAAATAATAAAGCAGAAAAGATATTCAACTCCAGCTGGAATGAACATCCAACTGCAGTATACAATCAAGGCAGAGTTTTCAAGACACAAATGGCGATGAGGCACCTTCCATTGGGAACTGGTGATGACAGGTCAGGTCACACAATTCTGCACTCTCTCAGAATCTTAACGTAAAAATGTCAAAAAGCTTCTGAAGACAAAATGACTGTCACTTTGCTGATCAAAGAGAATTTTGCAGTTTAAGTTTCAGCATAATTCTTAGCACTTGTAGAGTGGTTATAAATATTATACCTCTTCCTACCTGGTGGACTCTTGTATTACACCACACATGGCAGTAATGAAGACAGATTAATGTTATTTATTTTCTGACACTGACAAGAGTAGCCTGTCTTTGTTTCTGTATTTTATCACTAAAGTCTTGTTTTTCAGCTCAAATAGCCCCAAGGCAAAGCACCATAATAATAAAGTACAAAAAAAAGTTTAAACAACATTAAATGAAAAAATGTCAGCAAATTGTACTTAGTGCTGATAATCTAGCCTAAACTATCTCCTGAACTAGGAAACAATAAAAGAGGATTTTTTTGTTTAAACAGCTTTCTCCCGTTTAGAATTTAAAAAAAAAAAAAAAAAAGGCAACATCATCAGCAACTTCTTTACTGAAAGGGTTGTTAGGCATTGGAATGGGCTGCCCAGGGAAGTGGTTGAGTCACCGTCCCTGGAGCTCTTTAAGAGACGTTTAGATGTTGAACTTAGTGATATGGTTTAGTGGAGGACTTGTTAGTGTTACATCAGAGGTTGGACTCGGTGATCTTGGAGGTCTCTTCCAACCTAGACGATTCTGTGATTCTGTGATCAAAGCTTAGCAGGTAGTGCAGCAGCTTACCTAGAGAGGCTGCCTAATGTGCATCTTTCCAGGTTTTCATAGAGGAGAGGAGAGGAAAAATGCAATTGTGCCTTTATAACTTACATGCAACCTGAGACTTTCCTTGTCTGCCACTCTTACT
Source organism: Anser brachyrhynchus (assembly GCF_964034855.1). Taxonomy (NCBI): domain Eukaryota; kingdom Metazoa; phylum Chordata; class Aves; order Anseriformes; family Anatidae; genus Anser; species Anser brachyrhynchus. The sequence goes on from NC_137694.1 coordinate 83,431,021, forward strand.
GAAGCAAACAGACAAAGCATCTCCTAATGAAAATAATTACACTTTTAAGCACAGATTTAATTACAATGACAAAGACCATTGATTTTCATACATGGAAATAATTGGAAATAAATTTATTCTGATGCTTGTATATATGAGATGGTAAGTATGAAATTCTTGGCTTACTTGCTCTAAGTTCTTGAGCTGGCTTCTTTCATCCACTCTATTTTTCCTTTATTAAGAATTAATAAAAGCTTTCAAGCTCATCTGTCTGACTGAAGTCAGCCTTCTTTGCTTGGGTAAGTGCAGGCAGTACTTGCAGTTGCAAGCAAGGCTATTTTTAAAAAGCTTATTTTAAAGGGTCAGTGCCAAGTTGATCAACGCCAAATCCAAATGAGCTTTTAACCTGCCTCTTTCACTCTGTTGCTGTTTTAACTGCTAAAACCCTGCCAGCAACACCAGCTTTAAAACCCACCTTTGAAGCCATACCACAGCAAAAGACCTCTTGAAGTCCAAGGACATTACCTCTACTGCGGTGCTCCTGTCAGCTGTCATCATCATTTCCTCAAAAACCATCAGAAGTGCTCGGCCTGACATCTGCCTTAGCTAGCGCAAACCTGTCTAAGGCAGTTCCTGTCGGGTGGTCCTTGTTGGGGTCCTGCTCCCCTCTGCAGTCAGATGTGGCTCTCACCCAAAAGGGGCCATCAGCTCAGCTCTCCTTCCTGCTTGGCCTCGTGTCTCTTCTCTGGTCAGCAGCAATTCCAGCCCCTCTGCCACTTGTCCTCCTTCCTTGTCAAGTACTGTCGTAAGGATAGTAGGTGCTCTGCTGTCAACCTCTCTCTGTGCATTAGGGTGGCTACAAATATCCTCCCCAAATGAAGCAGCTTCATCATTATCCCCCATAACTGGCTGAAATGGGACTTGTGGGGACCACTTGCTGGGGGGCTGAGCCCTGGCTGCAGGGCCTTCTCAATAGTAAGTTGTAAAATCCTCCTTTTATTCGTCATTGCTTCATTTTCTTTTACTCAGAACAAGTGTGTTTATTATGTGGAGAGCTGGTAGTGATGTTTTTAATTAAGGCTGCCTAATAATTTCCTTTATAGCTTTCAGTTTTCAGTATGGTTTACAACCTAAGGAATGTTAATCATTCTGGGCTAAATTTTGCATGCTTGCTTTCTGCAGAACTGAAGAGGAATCGCCAGCTTCCCTTCTTCTACTTTCTATTTTTCTTCCCCAGAATATTCTCTTGCTGGGAGTACAACAGGCTGGGAGCCAGGTGATCATAAATTGCACTTTCGTCATTTCTACCACATAATGCTAATAATTCTGTGCAATTGTGTCTGTGATCAAGCAATGTGTTATGCATCTTTTGCATAGAAATCAGAAAACTGTCAGTCCATCAGCTTAATCAGTGAAGTAATGGAGGTTTTCAAGGTAGTGCAAGGTCACAAGTGCAAAACAGGATTAGAACGTCATATGGAAGAATTATGATGATATCCACCATACACAATGCTTCCAGACTTTTTGCTTTTGCAAAAGTATCAAGCAGAAGAAGATAAGAAATGAAAAGAACCTCTGTAGTCATCAGATATTTATATTCTGATTGTAGAGGATTCCATGCATACTGTATAACACATAAGAGACACTCTGTTGAGGTGTGACGTATAGGATTTTCTAGCACTCATGGGAAACTGGCTGAAAACCTAAAAGCAAGCTTGTCACATGGATTCTTATACACATTGTGTCTAAAGGTTTAAATAAAATATTGTTGTCGTCATTTAAAAGTAAAAAAAAAAGTCATTTGAGTTTCCATTTTATAGAAAGTTTCAGCAGTGTATGTTGAGCTGCAGTCTTGGTGTTCTTGCTCTTTTCTCTTCTGTCTTCTTTGTGTCTCTTTCCTTCCTTCACAATATTACAACTGCATGTGAAATGCAGACAGGATATCATAGAAATGTTCACTCCTGTTTCTTCTACACTCTGTATCCCCTTTGGAAAGAAGTCTGTCCTGCAAAATGTTCCAGAACTTTGAAGATGATTAGCTGTAGTATGAGGCAGACACAACTCCGGAGCTGCTTAGCATTGGTAATTCAGGTGTAATCTCCAGGGAAAACGGTTCTGTTCTTAGGACTCCAGGCAGCAGGGCTGCCTCATTTTTCTTCTATTTACTGATGCTCTCTTCACCAAATTGTAAGGGATGCTTTCTAGCTTACACTCTTCCATCATTCACCAGTTCAAAACAGGTATCTCACATCTTTTCTCTTTCCTTGTTAGATTGTTCAGAGGTTTTTAAAGGAGCACAAAGTGTTCAAGAAATGCTGAACTCTTCTCTCCTCCTTGGTAAAGTGGAAAAGTATGCAGCTGTGGCCCAATCCTGTTTTCCTCAGCCACAAGAGTAGTTTCACTGAAGTTACTCTTAAAGCATGCAGGCATTGCCCCTTGTGAAGAAAGCTGCCTTCACCTTTGGCACTGAATGCAAGATCACTCACTCTTCTGCTTCTACTACAATACTGAGGTCCAAGAGATAAGGAAGACAACCCAACTCTAAAGTTCTCCTGTTTTGTGAGGTTAACCTTCACTTTAATCCTTATACTTTTCATTTATTTTTGTGAGTGTGATTTCTTGAATATAGTAGGTCACGAGCTTCAGCAGCAGAAAGAGAAGGGGCAAAAAACATTGTTAGACAAGAATGCTAATTCTGAGAGCAGGCATCAAAAGGTGGAGTCAGCCTGTACCACATTGTTGGAGTTAGCAATGCTCCATTCATTTCCGTGACAGACCTCATTATGAGGAAGATTTTTAAAAGCGACTCATTCTGAGGAAGCTTTGGATACAGTTCCAAAAGCAGAAAATAAAACCTGTGAGAATGGGGGAAAGCAAAAAGAGCAGGCATTAGAATCAAGCAGGAAAGCATACAAAAATCAGCTCTTTTGCAAGTTCATTTTTCATTAGGTTTGACATTCTTCAGGAGAGAGAGCTCTGCTACACACTTGTGACCTCAGGCAGTGGAACTGGAAGAAGATATTTCAAGAACTGCAGAACACACACACAGCTGTATTACACAGAGAAGATATAAAAAATGAATTGGCAAGATTGTGATGCTAACTTGCACTGGAAGTACATCAGCTGATGCAGTCTATTTTGAACTAGAAAAGTCTACATATTCCTGATTATTTTATTACTTATTTGGACCCTTGGATGGTGGGCAGAAGATGCGGCATCTAACGTTCAGCTGAACAATTAATTTGAAGTCAAACACGTCACATATAGCTTAGATTCTCTGAAGAAAACAAGCTGTATCTGAAAGCTGTGTGTGAATTTTTGAGAGGAGAGATACTATCAGTAATAGTTCTAAATAGACAGCTAGGAAAATATATAACTTGATAGCATTTTGTGGATTCTAGCAACCTCTGAGACACGTGTTTATCATTTTTAAATCAATCACACCATCACAGAAATTAAACAAAAACAAACAAATGATGTTTTGTGCTCCCTCTGCTGGTTCTGAAGCAGCAGGTAGCTTACATATACTAGAGCCAGAGATCTGCTGTTCCGCATAACTCAGTGATGATGAAGCAGAAACAAAAAGCTTTGTCTTTCAGTGTGCTTTTGCATGCAGCTGTTGTTGTTGTTAAACAACTGAACAACAACAACAAAGCAAGATACATTTTGTTCCCCTTATAAAGAAAACACTATATGTCTCTTTTTGGGACTGATAGAAAAAATATGTATAACGGAACTTCAAGGCACCTTGCAATAATCACCATCTGGACAGTACTTGGGACAAGGATGTGCGACTGAGTGGTTTGCAACAGTACAGATACTTCGTCATACTTCCTGCAAGTACAAGTGAATTTATGGTCATGAGTTTTGGCCTGAGCTTGATGATCTTAAGATTTTCAGTCTCAGTTTAAGCAAGTAGTTGATCAAGCCTCAGTTGTGCTTATTAGCCCAGTTGGACTGAGGAATTAACTTGCATACTCAGAGAACATAAATACAAAAGGCTTCCTATTTAGAAATAAAAATAAGCACACAAACAAACAAAACCTGAAAGAGATGAGATTTAACAGAATATATTAATTTGTTGATGAAAGGAAATTCATACTCACTGAGTTTACAGGAAAATTCAATGAGCTTGAGATGTGCTGGTATTCTTGTATGCTTTGGTGCAAATGAAGTGTTTCCTGTCCTACACAACATCCACAGATATTAAATAGAGGCCTGGTTCCCCTCAGATAGCACCTCCTGCAGTGATACTTCTGCTGGCAGTTCCTGCAGGAAGAGGAAGGTGGGAAGAGTGATACCAGAATACATGGTAACCTCATTACTCCTGAAAATATGTCACATTTACCCTTTAGTAAAAACTGAAGGAAGAGCAGAAGTCTGATGGGACTTCTGGGATGGGTTAGACTTGATTCATATTGAATGAAGAACCTCTTAATCCTCAGAAGAACGGAGGCTGACCATTAGCACCTGAAGGCATTTGTAGATATTTTAGGTCTGATTAAATACGGGTTTTGGTTCCTGCATTAATACAGGGAAAAATATGTTTTGTAAATACAGAGTGGAATAAGGAAAGTACACACACAAATATCATGGACACACATAACCCCTACTTTGTCATTGGGAATTTGTGGTCCTTCAAAGCACCAAAGTAGCATGTATGTTAGTTTTAGAATAGGGCTATAACCCTAGAGAAGCTATGAATTATTACTCACTTACTAGCATAATTCTGCTAATTATTTTTTTTTTCTTCCCTACTGTGTTACTACTCCTGGTCTGTATTTCCTTCTTTGTAGGCCACTGTTGTGGAGATCAGTTGGGGAGTTCCTGTTTGGTGACATAACTGAAAATCAGCCTGGTACCAGAGTAGATAAAAGTTCCCCTTAGGCAATAGAAGTGCACTAGCAGGACACCTGTGCAAGCAATTGGAGGTCCCTTTCTTGGTGCATCCCACACTTTGGACCTTGGTATGCTCTTCATCATTTACAGAATTTAGAGGGATATTAAAATGCCTTCCTTCAGCAGAGAAACTTACACGAGGCACACATGAAAAAGATGTGAGAAAATGCCACTGGCCATTTGATTAGCTCTCAGGAACAGAACTTGCTAACATAATGAAGCATGACACATCGTCAGGAGGCTGCGTCTATCAGGAGAAGTGTCAAACAGCAAAGTTTTATGAAGCATGGATAGTTTGCATTATGGAAAGAGAAAAGGATTTAAATTTTGTTTCAACCTCAGCTACCAGCCCACCACCCCTGGGTTAGACATGCTTCCATATTGCAAGACTGCATAGCTTAGAAAGTCACATAAATTATTATGGCATGAATAACAGTACAAGCACTGAAACCAGTCCTTTCTCTTTTATAAATGGTAAATAACTTCCATCCTTTCTAAGCTAAATTCTTTTCTTAAGGATATTCTAAGAAAAAATAATTCTTACTTTAAAATAAAATGGAGCAGGAATAACATAAAAATTGAACTATATAAATTATTCATTTAATTCAATTTTATAAGAGAAAGACAGATTGAGGGAACATTTTCCTTGTGATTCACTGAAAACTTTCTTTTTAATGGAATCTGTGTGCTTAACTTTTCTAGATAGGTCACAATGATAACGTACATTTTTGTACTATTTCCCTCTGTGAAAATTACATCTATGAATTGGGCTAATAACATCCCAAAAGTGGAAGGAGAGATCAGATCTGGCAGGATGAGGGTTTAATATTAGAGTGCATCCATTTTCTTGTTAAGTTCCCTCTCGGGGTCTGAACTGTCTCTAGATCCACTTCTCCAAGTGAGCATTCACGACAGAAGCTGTAACATTCACAACTACTTTTGGACTGTCCTCCTTTCCTTCAGATACATTTGCAGTCTGGTTTGAAACACTGCTCCCAAATTTCAATTCTTTCTATGCAATGTCATGTATAAAAAAGATATAGCTCCACACTTCATTTTCTTTCTAGTCCCTTTTAACTTATCAAACATCATTATTTCAACTGAAAATATCCTCTGGTGTCTTGAAGACTCTATATTTGGCCTTAACTCCACTGTTAAATGATTTAATGAACTGTTTTAATGAGAAAAATCTCTACTAAGAAGGCTACTGAACCACTAATTTCTCATTCCTAGCATTCTCACAGTATTCATCAGGGCCATGTAAAGATTGGGAATTAATTATTTCAGAGAGGTGTCTTTTCTGAAATTTTCAAGTGTTCTCGTCAAGATTCGAGTGAAGTACTCTCAGATCATTGCCGAAATTTTATCTCCTTAGAAATAGAAATTACACAACCAGAATAATAAGCAAATTTACAAGGAAAAGAAAAATTTTTATACAAAGCAGGTATCAAGACTCATTTTCAAATGGAATAATCAGACCAATTTCTTTTCTTTTGTGTCTAATTTACCAGAAGTAGAAAGAAAATGTAAAGTAAACATTATCTTGAAATACTGGAGAAGAATTATGGGGTTAGTGTTACCTGATCACTGTGTTCAGTTATTTTCTATGTACTAATTCCTGCACAGCATGGTCTGTTAGAGAGGTGCGAAAGGTCAACAGCTGTAAAAATAGACCAATAGCTACCCTGAAGTTTCACACATGCAGGCAGAGACTCCTTCAACTCCCTGAACTTTGTCCTTTAACTGTAAGGCAAAGATGTTTTTTAAGCATCATGCTTCTGTTTTCTCAGTAAACAATGGAAGAAATTAAATCTATTACGTGTCCTCCAGGTGAAAGGATATCAGTATAAAGATGGAAAAAAATATGGCTTAGAATTTAACAGGTTAGATTTGTAGTTCTTCTGCCGTAGATGATAAAATATTATCAAATGAAAAAAGTGGTAGTACATTTTTATTACTACACAGGAAATGGCTGCAACACTTATCTGTAAATGCAACTCAAAGTAAAGTGTTTTTAATAAAGAGGCTTCTGACGAGAAAAGTTTATTTTAGTACAAAGTAATGTAAGTTGCACTGGATTGTATTGCATTTAGTAAACAGAGCTTCCTACAGACCTGGAAATAACTGTAGCTTGAGAAAAATGAGAGTTAGAATCATTCTGAAACTGTATATTTAAACCTAGAACTCAGTGATACAGAAATCACTGTTCTCAAAGGAGGCTACGAAATTAATAGAGAGAAAAAGTAAGAAAAGGCAGAGTGACAATTAGTCATTCTCTGGTATTTTTTTTGGTAGAAAAGTGATGTTAAGATGATTAGAAGAATTTAGTTTCCCCCCTCCTCCAAATCTGTCAGCTATGCAAATGATACAGACTGTATTGATAAATGGTTGAAACAAAATGGGAAAAACAAAAACAAAAACATAACAAACAAAACCAAAATGCAATAGGAATCCATGGCAACAGCTGTCCAAAAAAGCATATCTCAGTGTTTCATTTAGAAACATTCAGCAGGTTGACTGAGTAATTCCATGCTGCAGAAATGCCTTTGGGATATGCTCCTACTGGCATGCTTGTACCACCTGTTTTGGAAGTACTGTACCATGGGCCTTAGCATTTGCACAGACTTCTGTAAAAGGAAAATGGCAGCTTCCATCTGATGTCTGTTTCATTGTTACAAAAGATGTACATGCATAAGAAGTGGCAAGGTTTATGGAGACAAGAAACCTTGTGCTTCATCTTTCAGTGAGGTTGGAATCTACCTCTTGATTTTCCCATCTATACAAGGCGACTATATGGTGAACGTACAATAGACTTCATGCAAATGAAATAAGTTCTATTCAATATGAGCTGGTAAGTCAGATCCCAGAAGCACTGCTCCCTTTACTTCAGATGTAAGTCTTTAAAGACTTCTCATTAAAACTTTTATTAATTTTTTTTTCAAAATACATTCAGTTATTAATATATCTTTCTTTTGAAAATATTTCCCATGTCATGACTGAAGTGATTTGTACAACAACAGACCTTATGTTGCCTCCCAGCTGTTACTATAAATTATATTTTTACATTTCAAAGGAAGTTATCTGAAAAAGGTTTGTGCAGAGTGGTCAGGCTGGGGAATGATTAGAGATAAGGTACCCAGAGAATAAAAACTAACTGCACCCTACAGGTTATGGAACAATGATAATATAAAAAATAAGTATTGAAAATTGAAGAGGCCAGTTTAAATTGCTGGTGGAACTTAACACTGTAATTAGAAAAAACATGTACGATGATCTTGCACTGCTGTCTGCAGAGGGAACTATACTAAACAGCTGTGCAGAATACATTTCTTTTAAACAGGTGACTAGTGAAGTATATTTTGGGTTGTAGATTGACTTGGAACATGCTCGATGAAGAAACGCTCATTTACTGCCAGAGTATGTTATAATGAAGGCCACAAAAGTTGACATATGCCAATGTTTTACTGACACAGAACTAATTCTTTCACCACGGGATATATTTTGTTTATTTAACAGGTAAAATTTGGTCTTCTTACTCTTTGGTGCCTCTGTACTATACCTTACTCAGTCCAGGGTTACTGGAGTACACCCCATCCATGCTCCTGAGCACTGTAGCTAATTGAAAAAAAAAAAAAAAAATGTTGCTTCCTTATCAAATCAGCAGGCAGTAAAAACTGATAGTTCAAGAATCAGTATTTTTAATAGTTTAGAAATGCTAAGATGTCCTTTGCAACATCTCTATTTTCCAATTAGTCCCATCAGAAGCTGTACTCTTGCTGGGATATAAAATTCCAAATTCAAGGATTCAAGCAGGCAATCCTGTGAAAAATGAATGTTGTTAAGTATAAGGAAAAAAAAAAACAGTAAATAACAAAAAGGCAGGGCTCTGGATACCTCTAACACATTCAAGATAACCCACACCGTTAATTTCTCCCAGGGAGAGATAAGCTGTCCTACTAAAAGATGGCTTCTAAGCTTGATCCTTTATTGCAGAGAGATCATGGGAGCAGATCCATCCTAGTAATGAGTTACTTAATTTTTATGTTTCTTGCTGTTCATTGCAATGCATATACAGCAAGTCATTTAAACTACATTCACTCTGAAAAGTTAAGCCCTGGTACTGCATTTCAATCTTAACAACTTATTTCATTACCAGATGTTAGAAGGACACAGGAAATAAACACTTGAAGACAGACAAAAGATGTGTGTTTCTGGCTTACTTTACAGCTGAGGTCTCCTTTATGCACATACCATAAACTTGTAAATCCCATGTCTGAAGATTCTCAGAAATAATTTCCAGCATACCTGAGTATTTTTCTAACACAATGGTTGTTTCTATGCAGCTGGCAGCTCTGGTTTACTGCATTTAAGAAACAAACAAAGCAGTTTTAAACAACATCATTTTTAAGACAAATTACCTTTCTGAAACTCCAAAGAAGTGACTCATTCAGACACGGGATCTATTGTCCTCTCATCCCAGGCACAACTTCCTTTAAAGCAGATCAAGGAGAGAATATACTTTCTATTATTTAGATTTTTAAAACTATCTCAGATCAGACCCATGAAGAACATTAAGACCATCTTAATGGACAAGCCTTTTAAGAGGACAAAGCACATACATTTTAAGGAGCAGAAGCAGCAATGCATTATATGCATGTTGCTACAGAAGCACAATTACAATATACTGAATGCAATATATTACCCCCTTCCTGAACAACACCAAGGTAAATTACAAAAACTATAAAGAATCAGGGTGTACGACTAAAATCCACTTCAGAAGAATGACAGCAGATCTCAATGTGGGATCTCTGCATTTAACTAGAAAAATCATGAAAAGCTAGAAGAGGCATAAAACTGTAATGAATAACATCCCATTCATCTTCATTTAACACCCCCTACCCAGTTTCTAACTCAGAGTCTTTTACAGTGCTAATATGGACATTTTAACTTCAGCAATACAGTAAACATGAGAACAGCTTTAAGAAGGCTCTGGGCAGAAATTTCATTTCTTCCATTGCAGAAGTCACAGATGTTACTTTGTGTTTGTATACACAGCAGCTTCACAATCAACTCCATACAGAAATAATTGGAACAGGTGGGGACTTCAGAAACATATGACCACCACCAATTTGTATCGCAGCAACTCAAAATAAAAAATTAAAAAAAAAAGCTAAACTTAGAAAACGTATAGTGGAAAAAAAATATAATATTACTTTCTGTATTTTTCTGTTTTTAATGTCCTCCTGAAACAACTGACAATATATATACATACACATATCCCATATATCTCTCTCCTCCATTTCTTTTTAGAGGTGAACAAAGACTATTCAGTACACTAAGTCTGACAGTTAGTCTCAGCACCCTACAGTAACCACTCTCCCTGTGCTCCATTTGTTTTGGTGCAGAGCCAGATAAAACACTTAAAAGTTCATTTTTTTTCCCCGAAAACTTTAGGGCATTGGGTAGTGTCCTATTAATACTATAGGTTCATTGTTCACAGAGGGATTGGGAAGTGTCTGTGAATAAATCAATATAGAGATTTTTTTTACCAAGTCACCTAAACCTAAGCATTTTTGTCACAACTTTACGCTTGACATATGGAGCATTTATTTTCTGTAATATGAGTGTTTAAACTATTTCATCTCTTCCTTCTGTTACAACGTTTTGAGAAGGGGTAACAAAGTCCAATGTGTTTTAACTTTCAATTGACTTCCTTTGTGTTTATAGGCATGTGTTGCATGCTGTACCAGAAGGGAAATGATGTCCCATCCTACTCATACTTCTGTCCTGTAACTCAACCAATTAAGTACAGTCTTTCTATAGCTTAACTGCTGAAAAGAATTATGTAATAACTGTTCATTATTTCTGGACTACAGTCTGTGGTTTTTTTTTTTCCTTTTAAATCACATGAAGATTTATTTTCCTCAAAGCAGAAATTAAGAACGAAAATAGCTTCCTTCCTCACCATTACCAAGTTTGTTTCTCTAGTATCTCTGTTGGAGACATGGGTTTGTTTCACCAATGGCAACATAACAAACCTCACGTACAAGAGATTTTCTCCATGCCAGATGCAAAGCAGACGTATGGAGTGCCTTCTGACTCTATTTCTAAAACATGATTTGGTCTGTTAGTCACTGACACCTTCTCTCTTTGAAGACAGAGCATGACAAATGAGGGTGATACAGAATGCAGGAATATATCTTCTGGTGTGCAGATCTGAACATTTTGCCCTAGCACAGCCATTGACACTCATTTCCTTACCTTTATGATCTTACGAACGAATGAGTGCTCACAAGTTGCTGTCTGTTGGCTGCCTAGCATAGAATGTCATCCTCCAGCAAAAGGGCAATACAGCCTTCCACCACTCCAGCAAGGCCTGGAATATACTGTCTACCTAGCATATGCTGTCTCCTCTAGCTTTGATGTGGCCTTTTATTATGACTCAAGTTCTTGGACAGGGGCTTTTATGGTAGTAGTTACTGATACACAGGGTATTGATACAGCTTTGCTTAAAATAAAGTACATTTGTGTCCCTATAAAGGATGCTTAGTGTGAATGTGTCCTGGTTTTGGCTGGGATATAATTAATTTTCATTGTAGAGGCTCATGCAATGCTGTGTTTTGGATTTTTTTTGGTTGAGGGAGGGGGCTACTGCTGCTCAGGAGCTGGCTGGGCATCAGTCAGTGGGTGGTGAGCAATCCCATTGTGCATCATTTGTTTTGTATATTCTTTTATAATTATTATTATTATTCCCTTCCTTTTCTGTCCTATTAAACCATTTTTGTCTCAACACACAAGTTTTACCTTTTTTTTTCTGATTCTCTCCAATCCCACTGAGGGGCAGTTAGCAAATAGCTATGTGGTGCTTAGCTGCCTGATGAGTTAAAGCCCAACAGGTCATCTACATTTACATTTGTTACCAGTGAAGGCTACAAGCTGGATAAAGATTATATTTGTATGAAGAATAATGTATATGGCAAAATATTACTTGATCAAAGCCTTTCTTATTTTATTCCCAGTTCATCAAAGCAGTGGTGTTTGTATTGGTTCAATAAGTACTTATACGTGAATAGCTAGATTGTCACATAACCAGTCGACAGCAAATAGACAGAAAAGAAGATTTCCAATTTCTAATGTCAATAGTTATTCCTTTTGTCCAATCTCTCTCCCAATCAACTGTTGGAATGAATGAGTGTGTGTACTTGCTAGTATATTGTGAAGAGCAAAGGACTTGCTATAGTTCATCTGTACAGCACCAAATTGTCATCTCCATTGTCCTAATCTAACCTTGTAGTAACTAGATGGACTCAGTACTAAGTTACTTTGGCAAAACTCTCCATCCAGGATATTAAAATGAGCAAATGTGCTGTTTGGTAGTAATAATTCGCTAAATCACACCTTCTATGATTCTATTACTATTATCATAAAACATTCTCCTACTTTATCAAGTGCATTAGTAATACATAAGCCCCTTTTGCCCTACTTTCTTCATTGTACAATTCAATGAAGGAACACCTAGATATGAAGAGTGAAATTAAAGGGCTGATCTTTGTGTAAGATTCCTTTATAGTAAATTCTGTTTTGGTTATGCTTGCCTTTTTTTTTTTTCCCCCCCTCACACGTGCAGCAGTGACAGAAGATATACACAAGAGATTGGAATTGAGAATGGATTGAAGTAAACTATTCTTCCTACATGTAACTAGAGAACTACTGGCTATTCTACAGTGTTGATAGCTTTTCAGATAAGAGTAGCAGAATTTTTAATAACAAGTCTCATAGCCAGAAAGACGTCATTTACTAATAAGACTAAACTACTTTCAAACTGTAAAAGGTATATTTTTGCCTTCTTAATCCCTCAAGGATTTTGAAAAAACTATCTCAAATGATATTGGGTATCAGAATGAATGCTGATCAGCTGGTCTCCTCATTGTTTGATGTTTAGTCTAAATTAGGTATGATTTACTGTTATAGATATACCAACAAAACTTCATGTTGTAGTCACAACTGCTGTTGAGAATAATGAACTTCTATTAGTATTATTTACATGTTCCTCAAAGTATATCACAACAGCTTCAATGAGAAGGCTTTCACTGACAGAGAGGCACTGGAAAGAATCATGTCTGTAACTAGCCAAACAAGAAAAAATTTCCAGCATAGAGCAATCCACAACAAAACATCATCATCCTTTGTTGTGCAGGTGACTACGTAAGAAGAATACAAGAATGCTGGTGAGCCAGGGCTTGATGCTATTGCTTATTGCCTATGAACATTACCTGCTTTGTTAATATGCCAAGATTTTTCCTTCTTGTTCTGGCAGCTGCCTAAACAACAGGATTTAATGATTGTCTACAAAGGTAAATCACACAGCAAAGAGCTGGCCTTGCTCCCCTTGCCACACTTGTGTAGCTAAGATGGGAAATGTCTCATGGCCTCAATATTGCCAAGGCTGGGGAACAGTGTCACTATACCTTCACTGGCTGGAAGAAATTCTGTGCTGTCTTTCCCAATATTGCTGACATCCAGTACTGCTGATGTCTCAGCTGCAACAGGATGGCTAATACAAATATCCAGAAGCTCAACTTTAACCATATTAAATGTTTTAAGTACCGTACATGTTTTCCTCAGCCGTGTATCACACGCAGTGTACTGAACTGAACTGATTTCCTTTTACAGTCTGAAGTCCCGTTTTCTAACTTGAGTTCTCTGTCAATTTTCTTCTTTGTTGTCATATCTTCCCTGTGGTAAAGAGGGTTTCAACCTTTTTAAAAGAGAGTGAGATGCTAGTTGCTTTCATAAATAGAAACACTTCACTGTTCTTTGCATTTCTGTAACATGCTGGACTTTCTTTTATCAGACTATCTCCATATGAAAACACATTATTTGTCAACCCTGATGCAGACTGTTCTTCTGTTTATGTAAAATGCGTAGCTACTTCACTAATGCATTTTAACCCACATTCTACATTCTTTGGCCATCATTCTCTGGTTTGTAAACTTAAAAAAATAATAATAATAATAATAATAAAAAATCTCTTCAGATCTATTTCCCTGCTGTCATATTTTCCTTTAGATATCTTCTGAGGAAAGCTTCTTTCTCTGAATTGAAAAATGTCATAGTATGCTTTGTACCGTCTAATTTTTCATCTTATTAATATCAATAATATAATGCATTTGAACACCACAATATTTTCATAAGATTCATTGGGGGTCTATCTTTTTCCAGCACTACTGTAATGTTCAGATAATGAAACGTAGGGACTGAAATAGATACCCTGCTGACCACCTGAACCCAGAAAGATTAAAATGTATGATTCAAAGCTGTTTGACAGATATGCTTTCTGGAAGAAAGATTCCTGTAGTGCTCTGTCATTAACATCTAGACACTTCATACTGAAAAACTCTTAGGCAAGTAGAAATTCAGTTGCCTCACGTAGCCAAAAACACGTTTAGACAAAATGCTAGGTACAGGAACAATGGTCATTCAGCTGCATTTATACTATCATTTAGGTTACTTGAAGAAATATTATTTTTCTTCTTTAAAGAATTAACTTTAAAGTGGCTCAGAAATGAACAAGTAACTGAAGCAAGATATCTTTGGTATTTCAACTAAAGGAGGCAGAAAATGGCACCAATAAACATCAAAGAGAGCAAAAGCAACATGCTGATAATAAAGCCTTGTCTGACATTTTAGCCTTCAGAAATTAGCTACCAATGAAAAGGTGTAATTAGTGAATTGGAATATATGCAGAAGTAAGATCAACTGTAAAGTATATAGATTATCAGAAACTTAAAAAAAAAAAAATAATGCCAGTGATGGAAAGGAGACTGCAGGGGATTTTCAAGATTTCAAAATGCAATTTTGGTGAAAGCTATTAAGTATCTAGAAAACGTGAAAGATTCAACAACACTTGTTTTCATCCGAATTGTCTTTGATAAAGTATGTAGTCAAAAAACTTAAATGCAGAAAATTTTGTGCACATCTAGTTACACTGAAATAATTATAGTCAACGACTATAGAGGTACCTTGGCTTTGACTTATTCTGGACTGCTAGAAGTTAAAGACTATGGCTGGTTCATAGCCTGGGTACTTTCTACAGACTGCCAAAAGAAATCCACAGTCTGAACTGATGAAAAATCTTAGTTTAGTCGAGTGGCTTATTGACTTCAGTGAGGCTGAGGCTTCACTGACTTTTCAAAATAAAATTTACAGCTGGCTGACGAAGAGCTTGAACTACTTTAAAGGATATATTTAATTATCAAATTCAATAACATCCATAAAATGTTATTCTGTTCCAATGTGGCTGTTCTTTGTTAAATTAAATACATTCTGTAGCTCTCTTCCTTCTCAAATGAAGCCCACATTGTGATTGTAAAGTGTAATTTTTCTGGCTTACTTCATTAAAGTTACATCCAGATGTATTGCACAAACTCTCCACTGAGGATCATTTATTATACCTGGAAGCCCTGAGACTTTGCTTCTGTATAGAATACTGCTGCCAAGTCAGAGTCACCTGCACTTCAGAGGAACATAAAGAGGTAAAAATCAAATTTTGTTTGACACCTTGATTGTGCCTTGAGGCTACAAATCTGATAGTTTTTGATTAGTGAAAAGCATTGTGGTTGTGAGAACAGGTGAAATATGACAATTCAAAATGTTGCTAAAATTTAGTAAGGAATAAATAGACCTCAATGACTTTGACAGGTGCTTCTAAGAGATAACCACAACAGCTTCAGTCTCAAAGGCTTTTTAGCCATAACTGAAACTTTCAGTAATCCATAGGCATTGTGACAAATTGCCAGTTCTGCACTACTTTTAAGGAGACTACAGTGCAAGAATGACCCACCTTGTTCATTCCCCAGGCTACTGGGAGACTTCTTTGGTGTCTGCAAAGTTTGATGAGTTGCTATTTATCTTGCTGTGAAATGTAGTTTTCTCACATATCAAATCATCTTACAAGGTGTTAAGATTTCCCATTCCCATATATCAAAACACTTACCACAAAACAGATGCACCAAAGATGAATCAAGTTTGAATGCATACTTGAGCTACCAGGTTTCAGTTTCAACAGAACTGCACAGGCATTCCAAACAACACGATACAGCTGAGCTGGTCAAGGAACAGCAGCCTGCTGTCCTGTTGTAAGAACAGCTTGGGTGAAGTAATTAGTTTACTTCACTCTCCTAAATTCTGAAGCTATACAGTATTTTGCTCTGGCCAATCAAAAGGAGGGGATCTCAAAATTCACTCTATTTATAATAGCTGTTTTGGCCCCAGGAGTTTTTCTGTCGTATGGTATGACTGCAGAACAGAAGTGCTCTGCCTGTAGGATAGTTTTAACTGTTTCTGTGTCCTACATAGAATAGGAACTCTACTATATGTGGATCCTCCAAAGGAACACTGTGCTAAAATACAATCTTTCATCAGGATGGGGAGGAAATGGAAAAGAAGCAGAACAAAAATACGCAGTTTGATAGGTTTCCAAGACAAAAGTATCATAAAATCATAGAATGGTTTGGGCTGGAAGGGACCTTTAAAGATCATCTAGTCCAACCCCCAAAAACATGTTTATGAAATGAGATGAAACAAAACTAGAAACAACATCCAAGTTTAGTACCGCCATCTAATATTCTCATTTCTTCTGTAATGATTCATCTTAAAGGAGACAAAAGACTTTGATTTACTATAACTAAACTCTGTTTGAAGAATTTGTCCTGTTAATCTTCATAACCTCTTAACAGTCCAGAATGATCATTATATTAGTATGTCATTACTGGAATTAATACTTTCCATGGTGAGTCCTCCAGGAATTTTAGCGAAAAATGTTTGCATAGGAAAGATCATGAATTAAAGAACTTGCTTTTCACTAATAAATTTGCTAGGAATGTCTTTCTTCCTAGCGTAATGAGCAGTCACGAGCTTTTATCATTATGAGAATAAAGAGAACTAATCTGACAGTTCTGCCTTCAGTCTCCTTGTCACTTGTTCAATATCAAAATAGCTCCTGTGAGTTCACTGAGACTGGTCCTCCTTGTACCAGGTTTTGAAAATAATCATATCAAAATTCTTTTATTTCAACAATGTCCTCATTTTTCTTGGACATTTTTTGAAATTCTGAAGCAACTATAAATGGGACTACCCCAGTTTTATGTGTGCTCCTTTGAAATAAAATCCTAAGCCGTGTGGTGTGCAAACTCCCTTGACAGCTTGATGAGAAGGGCTGAAGCTTAGGTCTGCTATTTTCAGGATGTTCTTCTAACTCTTTTAAGCCTTTTCATTAGGGCTAAGCAATCCTTTTATCAGCATCTTCTATTCTTCTATAGAAGTCAATACATTCCTCACCAGAGGGCCTGGTTGAGGACAGAAATATTAGGTATTGCCAGCCTCCATAGTTTCACTGCTTAATGCTAACCATGTATGTACCAACACAGAAGAGGTACAGCAGCCAATGCTGCATCCTAAACAATTCAAGTGTAAGGATAGAGACAGGAAACTTTCCAAAATGTGTTTTTGTTCACACCTGGATACAAAAACACATTAATCAAAGTCATGCTTGATTAATAGGTAGCATGTGGGGTACTATTGATACTACTTAAATCTTAACACAGCTGGATATTAGTACTGATGCAGTTAATTTTAACATAAAGTAAAAAGACTTACCAGTGAAATTTATATGTAAAAAAGCCATGTAGAGATACAGAGAGCAGTCCCTGTACTCAAAAGATCACAGGGATGCATCTGTACCTGTCCATGTCGTGGGGGCTCCCAAAGGAATCTTTGTGTGATTTCCTTGTGCATCCATGAAGATGCTGTGTCAAACTTGCTCCACTTTAAAAGAAGACATGCATTTTTGCAGGTAAATCTTTAGTCTGTCTTTTCTAAACAAATTTTACCAGGCGTCTAAGGCAAGCATACAGTATCGATGAAATTAGAAGAAAACCCACAATTTATATAGTATTCGTGGTAGCTGCTTACAATTATTTTAAGTCTAACATAACTTGAGAACTATGTTCTTTCCATTACTTTATGAGAGAACTCTCAAACAAAGCAGAGCTGATGAAATTTCTTGTCTACAATCATTTCAGATAAATCAAATAAATTACATGACCAAAAGGTTACACAAATTATTTAAACATCTGAGTGAAATCTTATGGGACCCATAAACATTTCTCAATGATGAAACATAACAATAAGAGTTTTCTTTGTGGAGGTTATGCTGAGGTTCCCTTGGATTCTTTATATATAAAACCATAAAAACTGATTCCTGGGATATATATATCAAATGAGGTTCCCTCCACCCCTTACTAGTAGCTAATATTTCACTAAAATCTAATAGTATTACAGCTATAAACAATGCAATATCCTGTTTACAGGAAAACGTTGAATGCTCACTGAAACAGTAAAAAAAAATAGTATCTAGATATTTTACATAGAAAAAAGGAAGGAAAAGGAGAAGTAATGCAATATGAACTACATATTATAATTCATTAAAGCAATGCCTGCCTATTTTTCAGTGCTTGAGTATTGTGCAGCACAACAGGATTCCCAAACACTAAATTCAATAATTGCAAGTTAAGTTGCGCAGAACAGTTCATTAAAATTTTTATTCTCACTTTACAAAGATCCCACTCCCCTGTTTTCATTGTTCTTTGATTGTCTGGTCTTCAACAGTTAAAATGCAGCCTGAGTAGCAGATCACTCACCAGCAGCACAAGCAAGGGGCAAAACCGTTGGAGGTGAGCATGTGAGTCCAGGAGCAGGGGATGCAGACAGCAGAACACGCAGCCCTGCCAGGAAGAAACAGACCAAAGTTTCTCCATCAGCAGGGGTGGCTGAGGAGGTTCCCATCTGTCCTTACAAGCCACAGCACCTTCTCACACTCCCTGTCCAAAGCTCCCAAGCATGGCACTGCTTGTAACTGTAGCCACAGCTTACCTGGTAAGGACAATATAACTTCCATTAAGCATGGTGCAATGAATAAATAGCTTTTTACCATATTTCCCTTTCTACCAGGTTAACTAGTTTTCTACTTATGAAGGAAAATTAATTACAATAATACACTAAATACCTAAACATTGCACTTGTATGTACAGTAGGTATATGTAGAAATGCTATTGATATATATAAATTATTACTTTATAAAATCTAGGCTTGCATTTTTGAAAAATTAAATTACAAGGTTTCTTACAGGAAGTTCATGTATTTTAAGATATTTTAAGATATTTATAAAATTATTTTGTGGTGTTTGTATGGAGTGATGAAACGTGTACCTGCAGCCGCTATCAGAATATTGGTCCAGAGATTTTTATTCCCGATCAGAAAATTGGTCACTTCCCTAGGAAAACATTACTACATATTTCAATTATTTCGATTATTTATAGATTCAGAGTATCAAGAATGAACAGCACCTCCCTCCCTCCCTCCCCCCCCAGGAAAAACAAAACAAAACAAAGAACAACAACAAGAAAAGAAAAAAGGAGAAAAGAAAGATCTATAGTATCAACAATGCTCTAGACGTTTTCCTGTTGTCTTGGACATAAATTGCAAATAAAAAATAATGCTATGCCATTCTGTCACAAAATTATAGATTTAAAACTACTAAATTTCAAGCCCTAGTAAATGAAACTTTTTTTTTTTTTGTCATCCCTCAGGACCACAATGTTATTACATAAAGGAAACAGAGGAATAAGACTTGTTTCTACAAGTAATTCTCAAAAAAATATTTATGTATTTTATAAAAAGCAGATCACCTAGGGGTTGTTTTTCTCTGGATTGTGTTGTTAAATTTAGTCACTCTAAAAATATGTTTTCAATATTCCTGCTTTGAATAGACCTGCAACATTTCAGAGAAAAGCAGAAAAAGTCTGAATGATGGCTGTTTTCTATCATCCTGCTGATTTTTTCCTACTTTCACTGTTGCACTTACACATCTGTACAAAGGAATTTCATCAATGTAATTGCTGAAAACAAAAACAACAACAACAACACCAAAAACTAAGCAATGGTTTTTGAATTAAGGCAAGCTAAATAATCTTTTGTGGAGGAAAGACGACCCTTTTTCAGAAGGGTAAAATGTATCAGGAACTATATTCTTATTAAATCCTTTAGGGTAGCATATGCAAAGGGAATTTATCAACTGAATGTATACAGTAAAATTGTGCGATCATAACTTTTACAAAATATGTTTATCATCACATTAGGATGTACACCTTGAATTCTCCTTCAAACAAGTAATTTGCTGTCTAGCTAATTTTTTTTTTTTTGACAGAACATTAAACAGAGAAACCATAAGGAAAACACCTAGTATTTCAAATATACAGGGTTTTTTAGTTCAAATCTAGAAATACGAACCTGCAGCTCTACTGCTGCTTGTGAAGAAGAGCCCTTCAGCTTATAATTCTACTGCTCTGATCCTTCATGAAACTCATTTTTTTCGGAACTGATGAATTGGCATTCCTGGGACAATCAATAGGGGTTCACAGAATCACAGAATGATTGAGGTTGAAAGGGACCTCTGGAGATCATCTAATCCAATCCTGCTGCTCAGGCAGGGCCACCTACAGCATGTTGCACAGGATCACATCCAGATGGGTTTTGAATATCTCCAGAAAAAGAAAGTCCACAATCTTACTGGGCAACCTGTTCCAGTGTTTTGTCACCCTCACTGCAAAGAAGTTCCTCCTCATATTCAGATAGAACTTTCTGTGTTTGAGCTTGTAGCCATTGTTTCTCATCCTATCACTGGGCACCACTGAAAGTCTTCTGGACCCATCGTCTTGATACCCAAAAGATATTTATACACATTGATAAGATCCCCTCTCAGCCTTCGTCCTCCAGGCTAAACAGGTCCAGCTCTCTCAGCCTTTCACCATAAAATATGCTCCAGTCCTCCGCAGACTCACTCCAGTAGCTCCATGTCTCTCTAGTACTGGGCAGTCCAGAACTGGACACAGTACTCCATGTATGGCCTGGAAGAAAAGAAAAAATACATACACAAAACCAACCAACCACCACTACCACCAACAAAAACACAAGATCATATTTTGATGAAGATACTCAACAAAAATTCCATCTGTTTATTGCAAACCTTGGTTCTAGCCAATTATTTTACTTCACAGTTGTTTGATAGTAAACGGAGCTACTGGAGCTGTAACCAACCTTAAGCTAAGCACACCTGTGAATTTCCATGTTACTTATTAAGAGGTTTGTATAGCTAAAACAGAATCAGGTGAGCTATCATCTATGTTTTCCACTAGTCAGTAGAAATCCAAGATTTCCATACAGATTTGTCTTTTTTCCCCTATTTCTTTCTTGGGAGGTAGTCACTCAGCCTTTTCCCATTCTGTCTTTGCCTTTTCAGCTGTGATAATTTTCCTGTCACTGCTACTCTTTGGAAACAATACTGAGACAAACTGCTCTACTCACTGATATTTGATGAACAAACATGGAAATATATACACACACACATATATATATATTCCTTTTTACCAAGCTGACTACTTTATAACAGCTAGGGGCAATCTCTGAAAAGTTCAGCTCCATCTGCCAATCTCACCGTATTTTTCCTTAGGGGTATTCATCAGTTGAAAGGCAGCATGTAATTACTGATAAATTTCTATAGCTCACATTCTCAAATACAATGAATGTGTATTAATTAACAACTTTGTCAAACTAATCTCTCATAATGCCTAGAATATATGTATTTTACTCAAAAGAGAATTTCTGTTTATCAGTTATGACAAAACATTATTAGTGAATACTGAAAATATGTACAATAACGTACAAGAATGAGAAAGAAATAATACAGTGGCTTTACTGAACAGGTATGAAAGAGCCACAATCAGAAAATCCTTCAAAAGCACACCTTTTATGGATACGTATTCTATGGTAAATGTATGCTTCCATGATTAAGAAAGTAGCTTGGAAAAATTAATTTGGGGGGCCACCAGTACAGTCAAAGACATTTTTGAATAATGTTTGCTTCTTATCGTCAAAATATTTATGATCATGTACCTTCTAAGCTAGCTGACCCTGAGTGAAAGTACAGTGGGTCAGTTGCTTGGTATTCAGTAGCTTGGTGTACAACAGAAAGTGTTACAGTAGTCTGCCAAATAAGGGAAAGCTACAGCTCCAGTTTTGCAAGAAAATTTTTTTTCCACACATACTCATCACAAGGCAATGATACTGACTTTCTCTTAGAATCAAGAACTCTCCTAGAGCAGCATAAAATGAAACTGGTTCAAGATACAATTTGTCCTGCGGTTCACTTGGTTGCTTGATGAAACAGACAACTCCAGACAACCCTGTGGCACATTGAATTCTGCCTGTACATACACTCAAACCCTTATAGTTATTTAGCTACAGGCAAATTATATATATGTTGGTAAATTTTGAATATAGTTTAAAAGTGAGACCTGACATTCATCTGATGTGAATAACCAGCACTGAGCCCAACATCATTTTACCTAGTAGGACTGAATGAGCAGTACAGAACGGAACCAACATCCTAGGCATCTGAAAGCTTTACCTTTAAATAGTAAAAATAAATAGTGACAAGTTTGAGAGGTATCACAAAGGAAAAAGGAAGATGAACATCTCCACACATCTCCTGAAGTCAAATAGAGCTGTTGTCACTCTGTATCCAATGCTTATGTTGTCTTTGAACCCATCCTGTGCCTAACCCTGCACTAGTCCTACCATTCATGGCAATAATGTTCCAGAGTGGATAGATGGCAGTTTTGTGTTAGTGTCCTAACGCACACACCTTTGTATGTAGATAGAGAGAGCATACAACAGAATTAAATAATTTTTTACATTGGAAGGGACATCTTAAGATCACCTATTTCACCCTTCTGCCCAAGCAAGGTCAGATAGACCAGGTTGTCCAGGACCACGTCCTGCTGGGTTTTGAATGTCTCCAAAGATGGAGACTCCATCTTAGACTCTGTCTAACCCATTCCGGTGTTACTTTCCAGACTAGTGACTTTCCTCAAACTGTACTGTTTGATGCTGGTCACAGCCCTCTAAGCCTGGCCATTCATATCATTCTCAATCCACTTACTATCCACTTATCTAACCCATACTTTTCCAGCTTGTTCATGACAATGTTATGTGAGACCGTGTCATAAGACTTACTAAACATAAACAACATCAGTTGCTCTCCCCTCGTCCACCAAAATGGTAACCTCATTTTATAAGGTTGTCACGCTGGTTAAGCATGATTTTCACTTCATAAACCCATGCTGCACATTCCTCATCAAATTCTTGTCCTTTGTGACTGGAAATGCTTTCCAGGAGGATTTTCTTCACTATATTCGCAATGGACTGGGGTGAGGCTGATTGACCTGTAGCTCCCCAGAGCTTCCTTCTTGCCCTTCTTGAAGATAGGCATTTGCCTTCTTTCAGTCTCCAGGGACCTCTCTCACATGTAATGACTTTTCAAAAATAATTGAGAGGTGCCTCACAGTGACATCAGCTACGTCCCTCAGCCCTCAAGTGTACAACCCATTAGACCCTATGTACTTATGTTATACCCAGTTTGATTCAGTGCTCCACTGAGGCTAAGTCTTCCTTGCTCCAGACTATCCTTCTGGTCTAAGTAGCCTTGGAACTCCTGAAGGCTGGTTTTACCAGCAAAGACTTAGGCAAAGAAGGCATCGAGTACCTTGGCCTTTTCCATGTCACTTGTTGCTAAGACCCCTGCCCTACTCAGCAGGAGACTCACATTTTCCCCAGTCTTTCATTTGCTGTTTTGTACTCATAGAATCCCTTTCTTGTTGCCCTTACCAGATTTAACTCCTGTTTAGCCTTGGATCTTCTAATCTTATCCTTGCAATGTTGCAGAGCTACTCTGCAATCCTCCTGCTTCCATCTCTTATGTACTTCCTTTCTATGTCTGTATTTAATTAGAAGCAACTTGATCATCCATTCAGACCTCCTGTCTCTTTGCTTGATTTTCCCTACTTTTCAGGAAGGAAATTTTCCTGAGTTTCAGTATAGGCAAGACAGCAGTTTTCAAGTCAATACCAGGATAAGTAAGCATATGGCCATTCCAGCTAATGTGGTTAGTTCTGCAAGCTGGTGTTTCTCCACAGCACTGCAAAGCTGCAAGATTGCCTTACAAAGGTGAGGTCTGTTTTAAAAGTGCCAGAATAGGCAGACTCCTTGCCTAGGTACACCTCTACTAGCAATGGCATTGTTTAAGCCAGCAGAATGAAATCTTTTCTTTCCAGGCAAGAAAAATAAAACAGTAAAGCCACACAAGTAGGCATACTACTAAACACATTTACTCCAACAAGTCAATCTTGACTCCCAGGACAAGTAATGTAGAGCTATTATATTTGTGTTACTTCTTGTGCTCTTGTAAAACAGACAGGTCTCATTCATGTAACACAGCAATCAGTTTGGGGTATTTGCTGGGTCCTGTGCATAATTAACTTTTTTTTTTTTTTTAAGATAAGAAATGCAGTGTATTTTCATGAGAAAACATTACATATTTGAGTGTAATTGTGCTAGGATATTACTGGAAAACTCTGAAGAAAAGACGGGGCCAAACCTGATGTAGTCTCATCCATATTATCTAGTAAAGAACCAGTCACAGAGAGGGATGTAACCCACCACCAGAACCACCCTGAAATTTGTCTAAGAGAGAACCTTCAAGTTTCCTTCAGGAAAAGTCCTGTAGTGAACTAGTGCCTGTAGAGTGGACAACTGGGCTCCAGAACAAGGAGTGATTCTGGAAGCTATGGTATTTTACCATTTTACCTGTGCATCCAAAGAAAGGGTTCCTGCTAATGCACCAGCAATCATCTCTCTTTGCAAGAAGTGTTTCTGTAAGGCCTACTGATCTATGTGTGAGCTTTCTGCTTCCTGAGCATTTGTTACCCTCTCTATGTGCTTGCACAAGATGCCAGGAGCTTCGGTGCCAGAACAAGTATCTTGCTTGCTCTTCTGTCACTTTGGCTTTGCATTCACACTATTGACTAAAATAGCTGTGCTAGCAGAATCCAGGGTAAATCTGTGCTTAGTTTCTGGAAACAAAGGAAAAGCACTTAAGGGAAGAGAATGCTTGAATAAGTTTGTAATATAAAAGACAGGATAACATTCAGACCTCTATTGTTCGGATGTTGTTACCTGGCTCAACATCTGAATTCTTACAATTCTGTTTAGGTTCAAAATCCCACACTTTATCATTTTGATCATTGAGTGCAGTAGCCTAGGGTTGAAATTTCCAAGAGACTATAAGGAAGTTTATATTTCAGTGGGATTTGAGCACCTGATTCTCCCATGATACCTTGATAATCCCAGCACACAAAGTAAGATTTTTGTCTGAAAATTATTTAAGGAAAAAAAAAAGTTAAGATTCAAACACTGGAAGTCAGTCCACTGAGACTGAGAAACTCATTGCATAATGTTAGATTCTTTTCTAAGACTAGTGATTGCATCACCAAAGACAAGAACATACAAGACCAAACTGGTTTTACGAAAGCCAGAATCCCACTGGTCATAAGGGGAGATCATATTAAACAAACAGACAGAAAAGTCCACTTTAAGAAATTTCTCCCCAGGCTGAAATACAGGATCATCTTTGGGAAAAAAAAAAATAAATAAATAAATGATAATATTGCAGATGGCAAGGCTCCTGCTAAAGAAAATCCAGTTATAGCAGAGGAGAAAAGCATATGTTTCAGATATGTACTATAAATAGACTAGGTACTCTTATGGGATGTATCAGCATACAGAAGAACAGCAATAGAAAAGGCCAGAATAAACGTACATTTTCTTTTTTTTTTTCAGTTCCATCAGTTTCCTGCTTACATTTAGCAGCATTATAGTTTTTTGCCCCTCATATGTTTTAAAATCTAGCATTTGATTCAAAATAAAGCTAATTTGCATTGGCATAGTGACTTAACTCACTGGTGTATTATTACTGTGTAAGCAGGTGTACCAGCAACTGCAAATAAATGCTTGCTGATGGAATCCCAACAGGGTTTCTGATGAGTTTTCATTTTGTTGAACCTTACCCAGGAAATTATTGTGTAAAAAGCTTTCCTCTTACTTCCTTGCCTGAAACATTATTTAACTACACCTGGCCAAATTCACAGAAATTATAGTAACTATTCATAGAGAACATACCAAAAATCCCATCAGCCTTTTTAAATCATTGTCTCAAAACCTGCATATGAACAGTGAAAAAATCCCCCTCAGATTAGTATGCACAATGAGACTTCTGATCCAAATGCTGTTCGCTGTATAACCTACATAGAGAAAGATGAAAGCTTTAAGGTGGAATCTAGGTGACACATCACTGAAATATTACAAGTGAAAATATTTTACAGTAAGACATCATTCAGAGCAAAAATATTTGCTATTATGATGCTTTTGGCAACACATTTGATCATGTAATTAGAGTTGATTTTCGCTTTAATTATTCGGGCTGACAGCATCTCCAACTATTTTGCCATTTGGGGAATAAATGGCATGTTCAAGTCAATTAGGAATATCCAAGAAACGTTGCAATGGGCTCTTCATGTCCCACATTCTACAGTCTCCTATGAAGGAATTATTTAGGTCAATCTTTCTTACCTACAGTAAAGAGCAGGAGAAAAGTTTTCAGTAAAAGGCTGAAGAAAAGCTATTGATGCTTTTATATATATCCACAAAAGTAACTGCCAAAAGCACATACACAATCCACATCTAATACTATATAATGCTTTGCAAGTAATCTTCAAACACTGCCAGGGTGTTGATTTGAAAGTCAGCAAACAAGATTAAAATAAATGTTTTCCTTTGCAAGTGGGTGTTTAAAAAAATAAAATCCAATAGATTACCATGAGTGTTTATGAGTTCTCTTAACCGAAAATGATGAGAATTTATATACAACATAGAAAAGTTGATAAAGTACCTAAAATTTGCTATGGAAGGTTCTATTAGAGGCAACTGGGCCATTATTTACAAAGAATACTGACTTACTTCCCCTCCCCCTCCCCCCAAAAAAGAAAAAAAAAAAAAGACTATACACTGTAAAGTTTTTTTTTGTTTGGTTGTTTTTTCCCAGCTTAAAACTGAGTTTGCCTTCCTGCTTAATTCCAAAAGGATATACTACTACATGAGTTTTACTCACCTGTGATGTGAAAGTCACTGGACAGAATTCCTGCAGCAACAGGAAACACAGGTATAGTGCTTCTCAGCCACCTGGCGATCACAGTGAAATGCCTGTCAGTAGCTAGAAGAACCAGCATCTTGGCACGATTCACAACGTTATCATTTCAGGTTCCTTTCAGTTATATGTACCACATTATATAAAAATATAAAATATCCTTCATGTGAAGAGTCTTCACCTCACAGTTTAGCCTTTAGTGCTCACAACTTTTGACACTGTGGAGAGACTTACCAACCTGATCTTGCCCTGTTGAGAAACAGCTACTTGGAGGGACTCTCTACCTAAGTCAGAGTGGAGACAGGTAGTAACACAGGTGTCAGGATGTTTCTGGATGTGACTTCCAAATGCTTTTCAGCTGTTGAAACATTCCTGCATAGCCATAGCAAGAGAAGGAGGATAGTGCATAATTACTTGAATATGCACACTCTAACCTGACTTCTTTGGAAGTCTTAAATGCTTTGAGGAGGTTTCTATGTATACAAAATAAATAAATAAATAAATAACAATTTACTTTAGGAAAGTAAATCTCTCAAATCTTTTAGTTGTTTAGCTCATTATTAATTTGTCATTTTTTTCAGGCAAAAAAAAGAACATGTGAAATGGGATATAGAGTACAAAATGTGTCTGGGAAGTCATTATGTGTGTAAGCTTAGTAATGAGTGGGAATACAATACCTTTTCTAGGGTTTGGACTTTTTTGTTTGTTTGTTTGTTTGGCTTTGGCATCACAGTGCCACTACTCATTTTGGAGATGCTGAGGTAGTTGTAGTCATATTGGTGCTTTGGAAGAGCCTCTCCCTTTCTTGGAAGTCAGCTAACAACACCCTGCTGAATAGCAGGCTCTCATCTGTAAAAAGTGGTTCCTTCTCTTTCTCAGCACCTGTTGAACACAGCACTCAGCTACATACACTGCCTCCTGCAGGGAGTAAGGATTCCTTTTCCCGTGGAAGAACAAGCTCCTATTGCCTTCTGGCTGCTGACTTGGCTCTGTGGGAAGTTAGCTCCCAGCTCTGTGCTCCCATTTGCCTGCAACCAGAGCAGTAGGAGGAGCTTCCACCCCTTCTGCAAGCATAATTTCCATCTATTTAAAGAGCTGTGATTCACAGGCCATGAAAACTCCAAATTTAGCAAAGCAAACTTTAGAAAAGCAGGCGTCCCGCCCCTTCATACCACTTGTCCTCAGATCTCACAAGAAACCTGAGTCTGACCAAAGGCATAAACTCACCAACTCACCAGGAGCAAGGTGAAGACTGCAAAAATGTCTGATTAAGAAAAAACATTTAAAAAATTCATTTAGGAGCAAAATGAGAAAGCAAGCATGCAAGCAATACAGTTCATTTAAGTAGAAACATGTAAACAATATTTTTATCAGGTCATCCTGGAGAAGAGATGATTGCTACTTTGACAAAAATGCATTATTTTAATACCAAAAATGCATTTTATTTTTTATTTTTTACCAAGATCTGCATGATAGACGGATTAATTGATTCTTTGTATTTCTGAGCTTGCTAAGGTCAGCAAGCATTCCTAACAATTTCTAGTTCCTCATCATGACAACCATTATGTTCACCTCTCAGATGTCTAAATGTATTCCACGTATAATGGAAACGTTATGTAAAGTGCAGCATGACAGGAATACTTAGAATTGTTCAAAGCTGCACTATGGAAACGAACCTGATTTGTGCTAGCCATCCAATATGGGATTTGCATGTTTTGGTTTTCTACAGGCACACTGAGAAATTCAGCTACATAAGGGCTTAGACATTGCAGGTTGGCTAGTGTTACATCCCTTGTGGCTTTACTATAAGCAGAAAAACAAACACAAACAAAAATAATCTATACAGGAAGAACAGGCATGCTGACCGAGATTGTTTGACATTAGAAAAGCATAGTTCCAGCTGCCTACTCTTTGTTACGATGTCTACAGTAAATCTGGCATAATGTTCACACAAGAAACAAAGAACTACTGCAGAGGACTCTTAAATAGGAGAAATAGATTTTGAAAGGTGTCAATTTAAGTAATTTAACTACAGCAAATGAAAAATAAAACAATTCTCTAAAATCTGAACCTTTCCATTAGAGAAAACAGCTGTGAGAAAAATTAGCTGTTCTTTGAAGAAGAGAAAAATAAGGCAGCGTGTGATACAGGCAAGAAACTGGAAGAAAGTGCCTGCATTCATAAAATATAGTGTGTTTGGCTTATCTGTATAGCACAATGTCAATAAATAAAATAAAATAAATCTACTGTTCCTGTGTCTGAACTTGTCAAGAGATCTGTGACATGGTCTCCAGCATAGCAAAATGGCCTGTGCTCACAGAAACAAGTACAGCTCACTGGTTCATTGATGTTACCTTCAGTGCCTTTCAGTAACTACGTCACAGGTCTCATGCAGCCTGGGAAGGTTAGTGAGTAGCCATTTAACAGAAGAGCAAATTGCACCAGCCAGAGAGGCCCTGCAGGTAGGAGAGTGGGTAACACACATTTTGGTACTTGAAGGATTTGTAATTCGAAAGGTGTTCCAAAAAAATTCTTGTCCAAGTTGAGAAGAAGAAATCGAATTTTCCTTTGGATTTACCAAATGTCCAGCATCAAAAGTCCAGTCTGAAAAACTCAGCGTGAAGAACAATTTGAACACAAAATGAAATATCTGCAACACAATTTTCACAAACAGGTCTGAGAAAGACCTGCAGCATTGTTCACACTCCAAATTCACTATAGATATACTAATAGTACAGTATTTGTAGACTATAATATAATCACACTATAGATTAACAAGTAGTGCTGTAGGAAGACGCGGAAACATTTCTTTCTGGCTTTGTATTGATTTGCATCATCTCCCTAATATCTGCCAAACATCTTAATTTTTCTCTCACACAAACATAGCTTTTAATAAAAGGTTCCTTATAAGAAAGAATTAGATAGAGATATTAAACATATGCTGCTTTAAAAGCAACTAGATCATTGTTTCCTCCATATTGTAACAAATAAAGATCTTTTTTTTGAAATATATCTCAGGAAGAAATTTATGAATAACAGCTGGAGGCCAGAGCTGGCATAATATAAGGTGAGGAGGAAAAAAATCAATTTTTTTTTTTTTTTTGTTATTATTCTGGAATTCAGATCTCTCCCTAGTGTTCCTCACCAGAGCATCTGAAACAAATCCAAGTGCAGATTGAAGAGGTTGTGGACTGAGTAGATTAAATGAATGTCAAAAAATTGTCACGTTCATATGACATTCATCCAGCATTTTACCATGACTCAAAAATAAAATAACTTGCTAGTACTTGTGGTGTATAACTTCTCTGCTTTCACATGTGATGGCTGGGAGGTAGTCAAAGATTTAAAAATTATGCAGAGGTTTTGGGGATCTGACATCCATGGAACTACAGATTGATAAATGTACCAGGAAAATAACTAAAAGCATTAGCAAGGAACTGCTGGACTGCTGCAGAAACAGGAATGGAAAAATCAGCCTACACATTGAAGGGTACATCTGGACTCACAGATTGTCAGATTTTTTAAAGGCATATGGATAGAAGAGGCCTTGCTGATTCTTATCTCCATGAATATAGGAAAAACTTTCAATCCTTTCACAATAGGCTCTTAAGAAAAACACACAATTGGGTAGTAAGAGAAAAGAAACTTCCACAAATAAATGATTCGTTAAAATAAAGGGAAAAGAAGGTATTAGTAAAGGGGAAAGCTTCATAGCAAAGGAAATGTCCACAGGGACTTATGAGTTTGCTTTTCAGTGTATTCATAAGTGATCTGGAAAAGAGCATGGCAAAATCTACTAATAAAACCAAGTTTTTTTAGAGCAGTGGTAAAGATGACGACTGAGTGAACCACTTTCCTAAACCTATCAAAGGATAAAAAGGCTAATGATAATGGCGGTTGAAATTCAATGTAGGTATATGTAACATGCTGCACAAGAAATAATCCTTGCTTGATATATGAAATGATGAACTCTAAAATGACTATCCCCACTTGGGAATGAAATGTTGGAAGGGCAGCAGTTCTAAGCTGAATGCTTGGTTGGGTGTGAAGAAAAAAAAAAAAAAGAGCAAAACTGTTACACTGCTGTATGAAGCAATAATATACCTACAATTTAAAATTGTATACAGGCACTTCTCTTAAAAGCCTCAAGCAATCTATCCCCAAAACCACATCCTTCCAACACTTAAGAGTATGATACCTAAACCTGTTAAAAATCATTTTGCTAATGAAGTAGTTTAAGTAAATTGTTTCAAGACCTTTCAGAGAAAACAAATTTAAACTTCACTTCAACTTTTAGAGTAGAATGCTCAACATTTGCAAACAATAAACATGTAAATCTGGCTTAATAAAGAGTAAAGCCGGGCTTCATTCCAGATACTTAATTCTTTTCATTAAACACTTTAAAAAAATATATATTTCTGTGAGATTTTCCGCGTAAACACAGTAGTGAAACTTCTGCTTGGGAGCAGTGTAAAATAGTTGCTTAAACTTCCTAGCACAGCTAGTATGGGCTCTGTATCTGTGGTATTATCCACTGTAAGCTATTAAAGAAATAATCTTCGTAGTCATTAGAGATTTGATTCATGACAACAAGAACATTTAGTTTTTCTTTAGTGAAAAATTATCACTTGTGTCTTCTGTAAAGATTAAAATCCTACATATTTCAATTGTAAATCTTAAAAGGAAGAGTAAGAACTGACTCACCGGAAATCTGAGGCTATGTCTGCAGCATTTTTTTTCAAAATATAAAACACTTGAAATAGAAAAGAAGAAGAATTAGAAGAGAAACTTCTATAGAATCAAAAGGATATAAGCCTATAAGAGAGGAAAAAAATAGAAGAGGATTGTCATAGCAACCAGTTAAGAACATATTCAACACAGGAAACAATCTGCTTAATCTTCCTTTTTAAGAACTACAGCACATAGTGCACCGTCCAGATGAGTAACAAGACATTTTTAAACAGATAATGAATTAAATCTCACTTCATTAAAAGACTGTGGTTTATTCACAGAGTTTTTGACTCATTTGGTGCATCTACAGCTACAGGGCCATAGAGGAAAATAAAAATAACCAATCTTCTCTTTGTTTCAATTGCCTATCCTGCAATTAAGCCCAATGATTTTTGGTGAAAGAAAAAGAAAAGGTAATACTACCTTTTAAAAATTAGGAATAGATGATCCTCTTGCACTCAGAATAAGAGTATTAGAAAATTAAGCTGGTCCAGATCGAGAGAACAAGGAATGTAATCCCAGCTATTCTTTTCCATTTTAGTGCAAGCTGGTCTACAATGTTACAGAAACCTTGGTGGCTTCTGAGCAGTATCTTTAATTCATGAACCCACATTTTTGTTTTAGTATTGACATCAGATATTCAGGCAGTTTTACTCAATCTCAATTTTACCATATGCTGTAATCAAATATTGCAACATTGCCAGATTTGAAACAAAACACACACTTATTTTCATTTGCTTTGCAGATAATCTTGATTTAAATAACACTTTATACGTTTCTGAAGGACTTAGCTTCAGCCACTATATGACTTCACATCCAAGAATTCCAGGAAAGTCTCGTTAGCAAAGCTGCATGGAAAACATTGTCTCTCATTAGTGAAAAATTACTGTAAACCAAAAGGCAAGAGGCAGCAAACTTCTAATGAAATATCCCACCTTTTTCAAGAAACCCAAAATATTAAATACAACCAAAGTCTGCTTTTCTAAGAAGTTGTTAAACATTCTGAAAAAAGCTGATATTTCTTCTGCAAATAAAAATTTTTGTTGAGGTTTTTATTTCTCAGCACAAGGGAATTTGCTCCTATAATAAGTCATTTGTTCTTCAAGTTTTCAGAACCAAACTGCATTTCCTACAAATCTTTTGCTGTGTGTAGCCATTTATGTTTTAAAAATCAAGGAAAAACACTGCATGAGCTAAATAAAAAGGGCATTTATTACATAATTGAAATCCACAATTATTTTCTGGCAAGTTGAATGCATTAATTTATTTCAGATCCTTCAAGAAAAAGTACTATTATTGCAACTATTAAAACTGGCATATTTCTGAATTCTAAATTTTTACCCTCAGGGCTTTCCTTTTCAGATGCAAGAAAACAAACTGCAGAAATTTATTTTGGTAAAAAGGATTGATAGACAGTAAATTTGGTCTCACACATTCACTTGCTTTAAAATACCTTAATGGATCCTAACCATTAAGTCTAGTTCTCCACTCCTACCCCAGGGCAGAGTCAGAGCACTTGTGTTACACACATTAGGCTACACCTGCTTACTTCTTGGCAGGCCTCAGGTAAGCAGCCTTTAGCTCCTGAGTCAGGCACCATGGGGTGGCCTGCAGCCATGACAAGCAGCAGCCATGCTCAATGTCATGGGACTTGTCCTAAAGATCTGCCTTTTCCAAACTTGGTGCTCCCTTGTGCCCCCATCACCAGTTTGTGGCCAGACCTCACCAGCACTGGAATGAGCTGGATTTACCTCTTGCCCCATCACCACCATCTCGATAGAGCCATGGCCACCTCCCTCTCACCTCCCCTACTGTCGTCTTCATGGGGACATGAGGACAACTCGTGTTGTTTTCTCTGTCATACAAACAAAGTTGTGCTCTCTGTCATGCAAAGCTTTGACAACGGGTTGAGCTGTCCCAGCAGCCAGAACTTACCCAAGGCAGTGGGTGGACTTGTTGATGAGACGTGGGAAGGCTGTTTGCCATTCTATATACTGGGGAAAGGTGCAACACGTACACATGATGACCCCTTTGCATGGTGGCCTCACAAATACTTGGTATCTCCTCAATAGGTGCAGCACAGTGCTCCCCAAAACAGCATCCTGTTAATTTTCTGTCATTTAGCAGTGAAAATTCTCTGAAATTCAGGGTTACAGATCTGCTATTGCTCTGCCAGGCCACCCTGCGAATATGTGCCATCCTTCATTGCACTGCCAGACAGCACCTCCTTCAAATTCAGGCATCCTCTATTCTGTCTGACTGGTTTGCCACTTACATTACTATTATTAAAAAAACACCGGTAAACTACATCAAGGTTTTGAGCCACCACTGTTTGTGGAACATGAGAGGAATATACTCCCTCTCCTATACAAACAACTGTCTAACACACTTTCTCACTTGTTCCATGTCCCTCTTCTTGGTCTCAGAAAGTGAATTAAAATCACTTTTATAGAAATACTTAAGGTTCAATTTTGAAAGGTCTAACAGCTGATCACAAAAAAAAAAAAAAGCCAGCAAAATATTAATAATGACGGCAGTTGAAACATACACCTTAAAGTCGCAGAAAGCAGAGCTTTGGCTTTTACTGTTTCCTGACACATTCCACCAGTCTGTACAGACAAGCAAGGTGCTTACCCAGAAGTGGTAAGGGTAAGGCAGACATGGAAGCCTGGGAAGGTCCATGGTGGGGTGCTCCCCCAGGTACTTAATAAAGGTACTTAATAAACTGCTGTGATTTTTATCAGAAATGCCAGTAACCCCATTCCACAACTACGTACCAAGAATGGGAACAGGCTCCTGCTGTTTGTACAGCACGTAATGTAGACATAAAGACCCAAAGATTTATGGTTCATAACTTAAACTCTTAGGTGTCTAAGCCTGCTACCAGCATTTTACATTCTTGACTAGTGTAGTCTTGTTTAAGGTTTCCAGCCTTTCATTTTACAATAGTTAATTCATTAGTCAGATTCTCACTTACTAGATTTAAACTTTACCATTTGCTGTTTCACATGTTCTGAGGATTTTGCTAAAATTCCTGATTAAAGTTTTATGCTATTTTCCTTTTAATGCTTGGCTGCATTTAATAAAGTCACAAAGAAGTATGTGTTGAAAGAATATACATCTTCATCCACTGTTGCTTTGTGTTGTTCTTGCCTTTTATGAAAGGTAAAGTACTATTATTTATTCTCTTTATAAACACTGTTTTACAGTAGATTTATGTTGTATTTATATAAAATCAGCAATACTTGAACACATTAGAGGTATTATGTGTTAACCACTGACATATACATATTTATATACATATTGTGCAAGTGTCAACATTGCAAAACACTACTGAAAAGAAAAGGTTTTAAAAGACAGGGCAGTAGCATTTTTCTGCTTCAATTTTGGCCTAACAGCTAAACACAAAAAAAAAAAAAAAAGTGCTTGTAAAATACTAGTGATGTTAGTAACTGAAACATGCCCCTTAAAATTGCAAAAGGCAAACCACGGTGTATGAACTGTGTATTATATGTTAACAGAACGTACGGAGAAGCTGAATTCCTACCCTGAAAGCCTGTAAGAAATTAAACTTTTGTTACAAAAAATAATCAAAAATTTTTTTCAGCTTCACATTGCAATATGGTAAACATATAGGTTAGCCTAGGTAAACAATAGGGTTAGCCTTAGGATTATTGTATACCAAATATCAGCAGAAATCTGCAATCAGTTCTAGAAGAATCCACAAGAATTTCACTCCCAAATCTCTATAAACAAAGGTTAATGAATGAACTGTCCTTGAACCTACAATGTATCTTCAGCGTGCTTACAAATAAGGATGATCCACAAACCAGGAGAAAACACTTAAACAGCTTCCAAAGGGGCAGATAAAATTATTTTCCCTAACAAACAAGCATTCTAACCAAAAGTCATACAAAGTTCAGCTGGCATGAACATAGCCACTTTGAAGTGCTCGCTAATGACAAACTGCCTCCTACAGACATTTCCATGAGAGCATTGGAACATCTCAGATCTATAGTCTCAGCGATAAATAGGTTAGACACTCACGCATTATCATGGTAAAGATCACTAGGAGAAATAAATCAGTGACCTATGACACCATCCACTGGCAAAATAATTTTTTAAGAGAGTATGGCAAAATGACCATTTGGATGGACAACTTTGCTTTTGTAACTAAGGACTGAGATGCATATCCTTCCCTTCAGTGCAGCCATTTCTAATTTGGACTTTACTTGATGTGAGTAAGCCACTTACGCTTCCAAAACTAATTTAAAAAGACAGTAAAAGGTAACAATAAAAAGCGTATGATTTATCGCCAAAAGATTTCAGTGTATTCCAATTAGATTTTGATATTTTTCACTGATAACACTGTATTCCAGTAATTTCTTTCTGTAGTCATAAGAAAATTTTTTACACGTATACCTACTGCTGTTTATCAAAGCAATAAATGTACAAGGTTCTACAACTGAGAGAATTAACATTTGAAACAAAACAGACAAAAGAAAACTCTTACTATAAGCTTACTGTGTCATTAGCTATATGAGATGGTGTGTAGGAATACATTATAATTTCAAATGAACAGTGAAAAATTGATATTTTAAAAAACGATATAATTACCAAGCAACTTCAATAAACACTCATAAAATGATAAACAAAACCTTTCTGAAAACTGTATCAACATGTAGTAAAAGGAGACAGTCAGGTTTTGCTCCAAAACCACTGTTGTTCCAAACCAAAATAAAATAATTTAGACACAGCATGTTTAGCCTTTTGTGGAAAGATCCTCTACAGAAACATGTATGTTGGTACACACACACACATATATATATATGTATGTACATACGCTTATACCAGTGCACAGTAACATACTGGTTTACTTTAACACAGAGTGAGTTACTGATGAGAATGGGGGGGGGGGGGGAATTACAAACCAACCCACTTTTTTAGTATAATATAATCTTGCTCAGAGGAGGACTAAATAATGTGGAGGTTGAGTGAGAAAAAATACAATATATTTGCATTCCATCGTTAGCCACTGTGCTGTTAAAAGCATTAACAGTGTTGCATCAGTATTACAAAACAGAAGGACATTTTCTTGGAAAAAATCAGTAGTAACAAGTAAGAGCATTGCCACAGTGGTTCCATGGACTAGATTAATAATGACTGATTGCTTACTGTTGCTTGTAGAGAACAAGAATGGGAGGGGGGACATCAACAAATGAACTTGAGAGGCAGCAGATTCAAAACTGTGAAAAGGAGGATGTTGGTCATACAACATGTTGCATTGTATTGAAAGATGAGTGCTTAAAGTTTACTTCTTGAACTCAAGTGACAACTTGAGTAAATTAACAGAAGAGTTCTCTACTGTGGGCTATTAAATATAGAAAAAATAAATCTGGGTTTGGAAGTCTCTTAAACACAAAATGGGAAAATAGTGTGAGAAAGTGTCATTTAATGAAACTGGAGGCTTTCCATGTGTACGCATCACACCAAAGGAAATGCAAACATATTAAAATATGTTGCTGTTAACAGACTTCTGACTTTTACTTATCAACAGTTACCACTGTGCAAAATTTCCTTGGGTAATTTCAAGTGGTGTTCTGCTGCCTACGGTCCATCAAACAAGAGTGACTTGTCAGTAACATATAGCCTGACTACTGAAACTTAGGAAAACTACACATGCACCTTCCTGCAATTTTAAGGAAGTGGGACAATAAATAAACTTAAAGATAAAGCTCACGTATAGACATTCAAAATTAAACCTAATTTTCAAAATAAGAAAACCACTGGAACAGTTTTGTAAAGGATTATTCAAGGGTTTGGAAGTGGCATTGTTCTTTTTTCTAGCTGGGAATATAGAAATGAAACAATTTACATATGGCTAATGTAATACAGGCAAGTCATACATTTTCCTCTTTTTCTACACACACCCACACCCACTGGTTACATTTTAAGAAACAGGACCAAAACATCCTGTTTCAACAAGGATAGAAGACGTAGTTCTGTATCCAGTATATGGCCTTAAATGCAGTAATAATACTGTAAAAAAGTCTCATGTAACAAGCATATTTTGATGCTTTAAAGTAGAAAGGTGTACTGTCCCTTATTTTACTCTGAATACAACTGAAAATGAAGTTGCATTATT
The DNA here is from genome assembly GCF_964034855.1 of Anser brachyrhynchus. Taxonomy (NCBI): domain Eukaryota; kingdom Metazoa; phylum Chordata; class Aves; order Anseriformes; family Anatidae; genus Anser; species Anser brachyrhynchus. Next base: position 83,468,931 of record NC_137694.1, read on the forward strand.
TTACTTAAGCCAAAAACAAAAGAATAAAATCAGCTTGTTTTGTTTGGAGGTTTTGGTTGCTTGGAATCTCTGGAGAGCTCAAATACTTAAGTAAATTGGACGGTACAGTTCACGGTTCATTATGTCTTCTCTGCATTGCCCTGACATTCAGTCATATGTCTTTAAATCTGCAAGCAAGATAAATAAACGCTGTAAGTTAGTCATGAAACTTAAAAACTCAGCTTCCTGTATCTTTATGTTTTATTTCTGACTTTTCCCATTCTATTAAGTTTTTCTTTTGAGTGGGACAGACATGCTTTCAGTGCAGATTTTCTGGTGTCTGATATTACAGTTGAGCTGGCATGAGAGTTTATGAGAACATATAGCATCACAAAACAGTTTTGGATGGTCCAGGACTTAAGCCAACAGGCTTATGAAGTAATGATTCTGAAAATCAATCTACATCTACATTTTTTTTGGTTGTTTCCATCCCTGCTAACTGTTGGAAAATGTGTCTACTTCACCAGAGTAAGAGGCATGGTATAATATCTCAGAATGAAAAGCTACACTAAAGTTGGATACATATCAGTGAACAAATAATTAAGTTCTGTATCTGAAATACATCCTTTATATTATAATTTTATAGCTGAAACTTTCTGAAGATTATGCAATATTTAGCTAAATATTGTAATTAACATTATATTTGTTTTATCTATAATTTTAACTACATTTATATATCGAAATGAAGTATATTATTATTGTTATACTTAAGGAATAAGAACAATTTTACTTCAAAATTTTCCATATAGTTATACATATTTATGTGTATGTATATATATATATTTTTTGTGGACATATAAACATCACAGAATGAAGCCACATGAGCCCTGCTTACTGTAGCAAAAATATATACACATACACAACACCAAACTTGAAGTTCCAGGACAATGGGATGTTTATAGATGAAGGCCATTTTTCTTAGGTTATATGTCCCATTACTTTTCCATAATTTCTAGTTTCTAATTTCTGTGGGTTTTATGCTGTAGCACTGCATTAATGGAGGACTTTTGAAGAGCCTTATAACACTGCAAAACAATGTTATGGATTATTATCCATGAAATGAATATACATAGATTATGGATTTATATGTGCAAATGTGAGCACTGATATAAATAACATGTATTAATCCATATTAATGACCTATAGATATTGTATACTTATACAAATGACTGTATAATGAGTTCACAGAGCTTAAGGTGTGTGTTTCTGTTGTTGGGCAAATGGATCAATACATTTTATATTTAACATGAAGAGTAGAATATTTCTGTGCAGGCATAAATCTCTTTTGTATTAGAATATTTGGGAACTTCATGCCATGATGCTGGTTTATTTCTCTTTTACATTACCTCCTGTTCCTTATTAATAAACTAATAAATAGAAACAGAAAAGTTCAATAAGAATAAAACGTGTTTGAAAATTCTTTTGTGTTTAGGTATGTTGGGAATACTGGGCACTGATTTGATTTCACAACAACACAAGTCAAGCTGACAGCAGAGAATTCATTTGTCCACAACACAAAGCATAAAGTAAATATTCAGCCTTGTTGTTTGAATGTCCTGTCTGGACACACTGTTCACATATGACATCTGACTACATTACTTTGAACAAGTTCAGCTACAACTACCAACAAGACTTTGTGATTTAAATTCCTTAGTCATATTTCTCTTTATATCTTCCAGATTTCATGATGTCTCACATTGAACCAACTGCCTTGGGCTACTGCTACTATAGCAGTGCTCAGTCTAGAAAACTGCCTAACCTGATGGAAAAGGTAAATATCAGAAAACAGAATCATGGGGACTATCTTCTCTTAGGAATTCTAGCTTATGCTCCTCATCTTCACTACAGTGTTTTGGGTTATTTTCCATATACCTATGCAGTCCATTTTCTGAACTCTACAATATCAGAAATTGAATTTCGAAGAGGAGAGAACAGGGGAGGGGAGGAGAACTGGTACATTAAAGTATGACTGTTTGAACTTAAATTTATTTTTCTTTGTATGAATTAGCTGTACGTTCGTCTCTGAGGCCTTACATTGCAGGAGGTTTATGGCATTTAGTTTGCATCTGTGTTGGCCAGGATTTAATATAATGGAAAAATCTTCATGAAAATATTCTTAATTCCAAAAGCCATCAATTCCAAGCACTGTATGGAGCTCTGACCTTAACTGTTTAGGAAGAAAATGCATTAACTTTGCATTAGGCACTCTGAGTGACAGAGTGATTGTAATGCTAGTCTGTCTGGAGGAAAAGAAGAAAAAATAAAAATAGGAAGGTGCCAGGAGAAAAAAATGAAAAAAAAAACATTCATAACAAGACTGAGTTCTAAGTGCATTCAAAGTGATTTATTTTGAGCATATACTTACCATATATTCATACAGGCTGCTCATTAAAAAAATGTATGTCCCAAGAGTCCAGGTCTCCATCTGAAATGCCAACAAATGCACCTTTGCACAAATGCCAAGTAGCAAATCAAAAATAAATGATCCAACTAAGTAGCATTTAATGAGGTTTAAATGACAAAAAAAAAGAAACAATGCAGTAGTGTAAGAAGGTTACAAAAAAAAAAAAAAAAAATCAGGCAAAATTCCCTCCATCTGGATTTAGTATATAAAAGAAAAATAACAGGTAAATAGGGATTCAGCAAAGAGTAAAGTATCAATGAGCTGGAAGACAGAAATTAATACGGACAGTGAGAAACATCTGAGTTGTTTGTAAACTAAGATGTCCAGGCAGCAAAATGAAATACTGACACAAGATGGAAGAGCAGATACTACAGGAACAGAACTATAATAAGGCTTGGCAGGATTTAGTTTTAATTGGTTAAGGTCAGTAATAATTTTTTTGCTGTGCTTCTCAGCCTCTGAACTCTTAAGATACCTTTTTCCTGATTATAATTTCTGGACAATACGACAATGACTGTAGACTCCTGGAGAGGAAGTTTTGCTCTCCAAAGTTGTTGAAGGGAAGAAGGGATGAAACTGTCCCAAAATTATAATCACCAATAAACATCAGCAATAAAACATTAGTTATAACACTTAATTTTCAAGCAAATGCAAAAGAAAAATTGAAGAAGCTTAATTATAACACAAACATCAAAGGGTATATACACTAGAAAGTAAAATATGAAAGTAAAATAAAAAAGATGACAGATACACACTGAATAATTAACATTAAGTACAATTGCTGCTATTTCAGGTTATAATAGTAAGCAGGTTTATTTACCAAATACCTACTGAGTCAACAAGAGATGGTTTTATGCTGTTTTAAATGAGGCTTTGGTAAGTGGCAAAGAAAAAAAGAAAAGCTGATTGAAGAAAAATACCTTGCATTCAAGTGATCATAAGTGAATTAAATTTGAAATAAGATTAATAAACTATAGATTTCCATTTTGAAAATATGGACTTTGAGATAGTGGAGTCATTTGAACTTCACTGATGAATGTGTGTAGAAGGGGGTTGGAATTCATTTCAGTAAAGAAAGTGAAAGAAAAGGTTTTGAATTTGTACCCAACGGATAGGGTACACAATTGTGTTATAACTTGTATCCATACAAAATGGGCCTTCTCCCCTTTGCACCAATGTGACCAGATACACAAAATGTCTTTCCTCATGAGCACCTAAGATGTAACTTACTTACAACCAGAAGAACAGTTCTCGTGTATGTAATGCTCTGTTCATTTGAGTCCATTCATCTCAGCATGGTAAGATTTGCTTGCAGAAAGCCTGAGATTTCTGCTGTCTATAGACTATTTTAATATTTGTTCTTGAAAGATGTTTTGAAGATGCAGGGTGCCAACCCTTGTAAAACACTCAATATTCACCATTATCCATAGCAATTTGTCCTTGTGTACTCTGCAAGTAGTTGATGTCAAAGACGTTATTATGACTGGCCACAAAGAAAAATTTCTTTTCCACTTCAGTATTTGAGAAAGAAATGAAATGTCTGGAAATTTTAGGCTACACAGATGCTTGAGTGTTCCATTTACTGAGGGACATCCTGATTAACTACCTACACGTCAAAAATTCTCAAAACCCACTAATAGGTTAAAGATGAACTCAAAACCTTGTTGTAAATAAATACATTATTAACAAATAGAACATCAGAAATCAGGAAATGAAGGGGATGTTAACATCTAAATAAACACACTTCAAATTTCTGTTCGTATTGTTCCATCAAGCAAAATACCATTTAACTAGTTGCCTTGTGAGAACCTAGGAATTTAACAAATAGTATTTATGCCTACCTGACACAAATGTCTACACATGCAGAAAGTGAAACTCCAAAGAGTTGGGACTGATAACTTGTTTTTTTTTGGTTTCTTAAATCACAGACTACCAACCAAGAGTCCAGGAAGTCTGAATTGTTGGACAATTACTAGATTGAATTAAAACAGAACAGGAAGCACAAGAACATACTTCACCATTACCAGATGCATGAGAAAAAGATTGGCTTGAAACCAGTCATAAAGTTCAATAATCTTTTTTCAAAACATTTGTTGTTGTTGTGCGGAAACACAGCTTTAGCTAACAAAATTTTTGTCTTTATCAAAGAAAGGGCAAGTGTTTTTACATGGATGTGCTCAAACTGTGTACCAAAAACATGATCTAAAGCGGAGGAACTTATTTTTATTCACACAAGAAGTGCAACATTTCAGCACAAATTCGTATCTCTCACAAATGGTCAAAATGTAAAATTCCATACAAAATGATAAAAATACTTCAAAGTTCAGGAAGCCTGCATCGAACACAATCACTGTTTCCTGGACAATACAAAATTAAGACAATTCCTTTTTCTGTCATTATGTTATACAGACATAACATCAATAAAAGTAAATGTGTCTTAAGATAAATGTATTAATATAACTGATATATATTACCATTAGAATATCACTGTGACTGTGTCCAAATTTCAATATATGAGACTGATAAAATATCAGTGAGAATACTATGCACACTATACTGTGACTGTTCCTACTCTTGTAACTGTAAACCTCTATTTTAGGTGACGTGCTCATTGACTTCTCCCAGAAATAATAAATAATAAATAAATATTAAGGATATATAGATTCAGAGAGTTGTAATAAAATGACTGCTTCAGCAGGTAAAGAGAGAAAGACAAGCAGCTTTGAGGGAATGAGGAAAAGGAAGAGTGAGAAGGTACTATGCAGCACCCAGAAAGAAGTAAACTAGGTTGGGAGCCAATGAGGAGAGGCAAGATGAGGTTTCTATCAGCTCTGGTGATGGATGTGGTTTCTGTGATCTTCTCCCATTTAATACAAATCCATCAGAAGAGACTTCAGGGAGGACTTTGCTTTCACATGGCTGTCAGAGAGAGGAACTGGCCTGGAAGACACAGGCAGCTGCTCTTAGGTAGTAGACCACAGATCCCATTGATGGGGATTATCATGTCCTAGAGCAAAATAGATTTTATCCCTTCATAGTGTGATTTTGCACAGACAGAAAGGGCCGTAAAAGTATATTTTCTTCTTCATCAGCTCTCCCTGAGAGGGAACGATACAGATGAGAGAGCCCTCAATGATACAGAGAGAGGAGGGGGGAGGATGTGGAGGGGGTTGCTTTGTCTGGCTTGAATTCATTGTTACAGGTTTATTCATGGCTTTTGGTCTACCCCATCCTTTATTGCCTTGCCAACATTGTTGTGAAAGGGATAAATTCTGCCTGAGGAGAGTAGGGCTTACCACAGAGGTACTGCTTGGAGTGCGTCTCCAAGCAAGAGGTACACCCTTGGAGTGCCACAGCTATCCACATCAGGCGGAACTCCAGGGAAAGGTTTAGAAGCAACTCCTGCTCCTTGATGAGCACATGGGCTGTAATTGTCCACACAAGCAGAATAAAATCCCTCCAGGCACTCTTCCTATCCTCCTTTCTTGCTGGCATTTTGCACCTATAAAAAGTCTAAACAAAATGGGTCTCTAAAAATGAAGCCGGGGACTTAAAATGAAGCAGTTATCACCGCAGTCACATTCACACAGCTTCTGTCTTCATCCAGTAGCAGTTCTTTGGAAAAGGACTTTGTGATACCTTGCTTGTAAACTGTGCAGTATAAAATTCTCTGCCTTGGCAAATTCCTTTGCAAAAGAAAATGTAAAAATCACTGCTATAAATACTTCATCCATCTTTTAAAATGTATAGCTTTTAAGACTATATCACACATGGTGATAACAGATCAGGAAAACAGATTGAGGCTTTTTAAACCATAGGTTTTATCCTGCCAGCTGCACTTATTCCTACTGTCATTTACTATCAACATTTCAGTGTTCCAAAAAAAGTGTAAAGACTCAAACATATTCTTGAAAAATAGTATAAGCTGCATGCTAATGAAGCCACTCTTCCTGAGGGTCTGTCTCCTGCTATTTGTCAATAAAGACATTCAAGTTTCTATAGTAAATAACGTCTGCTCCTTAGAACATATTGCAAAGCACCAAGAAGAAATAAAAGGATAACAAGTACCAGGCACTGTTACTTTCCTAAGAGAAACACTACTGACTTCCTCCATCAATCATCAGCTCCCCTCCACACCTCCTGAAAATAGCATCTAATTAATTGTTGTATCATTGAAAAGTTTGGATTCCAGAATACAGCAATAAAAATATTATATAAAGAACAGATAATAAAAGTAGCACAAATTTTTGTGAACTGTAAATAATGAAAGAATCAGATTTGTGCCATCTTTCTTAGTAGCATATACAGCAACTTTAAGAAGCTGAAGCTGACATCTGACTGACTTCTTAGCAAATATTACCCCTGGTTGCTCTGGCAGATTTCGCCATAATATGTGAGACTGAAACACTAACTGACTGCTGCCAAGCCAGGACTGAGCCTTTGTTTTTATATTGCCTACTTACTGTGTGCTTTATTTTGTTGCCTGTTTTTTCGTTGTTGTTTGTTTGTTTTTAAGAAAAGATTAATTTGTGAAATTGTTTGCATTTCTGCTTTATGTTATCTTAACACATAGTAATAACAAAAAAAAGTATGCAAATATTCTCTCTCTCCAGTGGTCCAATAAGATTTATATATTCTTATCTCTTAGCATTGTTGTTCTGTGCCATAAAAACCATGAGAAATATGTGAGCGTATGGAGGAAGGGATACAAATAATTTAGTTTTTATCCCAAATATAAATAACAATATAACATATGTAGATTAACACTGCTCCCGTTCCATCAGGGGGTTCAGCTGCTATCTGTATTGCATGATATTTATCATTCATACAATGACCTTCAACCATTTACTTTGCTACACTACCAAGACCCCTTTACAGAATAAAGGCCAGGTTTTACAGAATTAGAAAATATTAGTCTTTCCAAACAGCAGCATTACATAGGTCTATGTTTGTCTTCAGGGTAAAGCATGAGAACACATTTTCTCCCACGTACACCAACTTAGATCTCCCAGTGACTGAATTATTCATGAGTGAATTGGAGACAAAATATAATCTTGAAAATATTAGCTGAAAATTTGTGTTACTACTGGGGATGAGGCACATTTCTGATCCAGAACATCTCCAGGATGTTTAAGTACTACAGAGCTGTAAATAGTAATCATTTGATCCATTAGTGCAAAAAAATACATAGACCAAATGCCTTTAAACTCTTCCACAAAGGTTTGCTGTCCCTCTACCTTTCCACAGAGGGATGAGCTGCCCAGCAGGAGGGTGCTGCCTCTCCTGCAGTAACAATAAGACATTTCTATCACTTGATTTCTATCACTTGAGAGCATCCCAAGGCTGAAGGCAAGCACAGGTGTCTCTGGGGCATTTCCACAAAAGCCAGTCTTGTAAGCTATACTTCTGCAAGAAGTTAATAAAGCTATGTTTGCTGGGATTGGAGTGAGTAGTGAGATGAGAATTACCCTCAGAAGATTGTATTAAGGTGTTTTATCCAGATTAAAAGGAGGAAAAAAAAAAGAAAAAGAAAGACAAAGAGTACACTACACCACTCAAAACATACAAAGTACAGCCTTTGCAGTTACACTAGGTAGGATAACAGTTATTATGGCTATTAGCTTCCATGTTACAGATCAGCTGAAGAGGTCAGACGTATTTCAGCCAAGCAGTGTATCTCAACTAGGCAGAAAGAACCATTTTAATCTTCCTTCAGCTAACTCAAATGATATAAGCAATCACTCTGGAATTTAGGGACCAGGTCTGCACTTAGAGAAGAAGAAACGGTGACATTTAAGATACTAGTCCCTCGATTTCTTTGTCTGTTGCCAAAATGAGGGTGCATACCAAGTGCTAGAGAGAATTGCCTTGAAATAGACTAAGGGATCACACTAAGGATATTAGATATTTAGACCAGAAGTCAAAGTAAGGAAACAGTCTATTTGTATAATAATTTGGCCCTACAATGGGGCCAAAAAGATAAGGAAGTCTTAGAGACGTTGCTCTCACACCTTATTTTTAAAGGTGGTGACACTAAGAAAAGCCTTCTGTAATCTTTCAGATTAAATTTGCATCCTAACATAAGACTCAGAGAAGAGTTAAAAAGATGCAATGAAGATAGGTAAAATATTTTATATTTCTCTAGTATTTATTGTAGGGTTTTAATTAAATAATTGAAATGTTCGAACTAGAATCACTGGATTCAACACATCCCAACTTTAGGCAAATTTATTTTAAAGCATGGCTATAAATTCCACTTTTCAACCCTCTCCAGTAAACATGTCTGCAGCTACCTGTGGGGGTAGATGGTAGGGAGGACTTTAATACAATCTAGCAAAGTTCTCCCATTGATTGCAGGGAGGAAATGTCTCTGCAGCAGCAGTAAAATGCAGAAATCAAAATTATAATATAAAAATAGATGTGGCTTAACATACATACATACGTACATTTGAGAGAGATGATTTTGTCTTGCAGAAATGTAATAAGTAGTCCTGGTCAGTCTGGGATTTAAACGGTGTCTGCATTTTTCTCTTTCTTATGCATACCCTTTGTGTGATAGGAACACTCAGTTTCACAATAAACAGTTTTATGCTTCTCTGTCCTGCAAGGTCAACTCAGCTTATGAAAATCAAGCTGCTTTCTGTCTGCCTTACCTCATCACAAAAATTCCCAGACAGAACAGAAACTCCAAAACTCATCAAAACGCTATCAGTTAGACTGCAGAGAATTAGAGCTGAATACTAATTTTTATACCTCTATTATGTATGCACAAGACAACTATACTTGAGGTTGAAATAAGTAACATATCTTGAAGGACTCCTGTTTATTCTCTGTTCCCCAAAAGAAAAGTAACAATTCCATCTAATGAAGTGAGAAGGTGAAGGTAGTTTTACTTTGTGAGTGAGTTAGTTAATGAGGCAATATCCTCTTGAATCTTTGAGATAAGCTCTAGGTCAAAGGTAGACAAATTAGCATAACATTCATATTAATATATTTCAGAATCAGATACAGAAACAACCTGCACTCTGAAACCTGCCTAATCACAGACAGCTAATTTTCAAAGGAGTTTTGGCACTCATTATAGTGATGGATGACAGTACTAAAAACATCAACATTTCCTTGAGATCTGCCACGCTTTGTAGGCACTTCTCTTATGTACTCCATGAATTGTATTTTATACATTTCATAATTTATTTAGATACTCATAAAAGTGTTAGAAGGTTAAAGATATTTTGGCATGCTGCAACAGTGCATTTGTGTACTCACAACACAGACAATCCAACACATTGCTACTATCTAGTACCAGGCAGTTGCAGTGCTGCTACTGTAAAGCTACTAATTTCATACCACAATGAGAAATACACACAGACATTTGTCTAAATACACTCACTCATGTAAAATATTCTGTACATGATGTAATCATACTAGTAGTTAAGGACTTAATGAACACATTTACAGATGTATATATACACAAACTCTGTTTTCATAGCTGTGTAGCCACTGTCAACATGTACCAACCTGTATGCTATTGGATGCAAATTACAAAATTATATAATTTTCCTTCAAATTGAATTAAACTTTGGTATCCGAGGAACTATTGATAACTCTGTATTAACTTTGCTGATGTGGTCTAGTAAAAAGAAGACAAAACTGACAGAGAGAATGCATGGAAGATGTTGTAAAAAAGAATAATAATCAGAGTAATTTTAAAGAAAAGGGGCTCTACAACCATTTGCTTAAGTTATATTGGATTCATTCAAAGAGGCTGCATTAGACTGCCTGCAATTCTGTGGACTTCATCTGAATTGGTCAATGTAGTGAGCTTAATTGAAGTTGTCATGGTTTTGGCTGGGATAGAATTATTATTATTTATTTTTTTTCCGTAGAGGCTTGTAACATGTTGCATTTTGGATTTATGATGCAAATAGTATGATAAAACACCAATGCTTTTAGATATTGTAGAGCAGCGCTTACACAGACTTTGCTTCTCGTGTTGCCCTGCTGGCAAGGAGTCTGGGGTGGGCAAGAAGTTAGGAGGGGACACAACCAGGACAAGTTATCCAGACTTACCAAAGATATATTCCATATTGTACGACATCATGCTGTGCAATAAAAGGTGGGGTAAAGAAAGAGGAAGCAGGGGACATTAGGAGTGATGGCGTTTGTCTTCCCAAGAAACTGTTCCACTTTCCTGCAAGTGGCTGAGTGCCTGGCTGCTGATGGGAGGTAGCAAATGAATTCCTTGTTTTGCTTTGCTTGCAAGCGCAGTTTTTGCTTTACCTACTAAACTATTTGTCTCAACCCATGAGTTCTTGCACTTTTACCTTTCTAATTCTCTCCCCCATCCCTCCCGGGGAGGACGAGTGAGTGGCCGTGTGGTACTGAGCTGCCCGCTGGGGTTAAACCACAACAGAAGTGCATTTCTTATGAGCCCAAAACCCAACGTTCCTGGAGAAATCTCATGTTCAAATAAAGTATTAAACATCATCAGTAAAAATGAAATGCAGCCCTTTGCCCCGTGAGCTTTGGATGAATATATATTCAGGGCCCCATCCTAGAAGTGTGCTGATCAACTGTGGAGGCGATCAGCGCACACAGCTTATACCACCTACAGGGGAAAATGATGTATTTTGGCATCTTCTGGGTTCAGGCTTTGTCTTCTTTTTTACTGTAATCAAAAGTCCTCAGGCAGTGCATACTAGCCAAAACCACATAGGCTTGAATGTAAGAAACGACTGGAGAGTACAGAGCAACGGTAGGGCTGACAGCAAGATTTACCCTGAAAGTTACTGGAGCACAAGCTGGCCATCAGCCTACTAGCAGCAGAAACTAGAGATTGAGCCAAGGGAAGGGAGCTCATCGATCTAACACACGAGCTGACAGCATGTTGGCAGCCTTGGCCACAGACACAACAGCTGTGAGCCAGGTTACAGCTTTCCTTCTCCCACCTCAGGGGCTCCATTCCTGCTCTCACTTGTGATTGGAACAAGATCTGTAGCACCGCGGGTGATGCAACAGCCCATGTTACCACAGCATTTGTTACAGCAGTCTCTTCCCTCTCACCACTGGAAATGTCTTTATCACCCAAATACTGGTTTTGCTCATTTTCACAATATTGTTCCTCTTGTGTCATCCTAAGACAACCCTCTTCTGGTTACAGTTTTCTGAACAAGTTCTAGCTATAGTCACAGCCTCCCATTAGCTGTTTGTGGCTGTGTAAAGACATAGCATGAAAGACTGAATGAGACAGTCTTTATGTTCCTTTAAGCATTGTTACACTGGTGAAAATGTCATTCTTTCCTAAAAAGCTTTCTGTCTCCCGGCATCTTCCTAATCACTCATTGCAAACATGATACTTCAGGTCTCTTATAGCAGCTTTGCAGGCACAAGCTCGAAGATAAGCAGAGAAGTTGTTGGTGACATCCTAGTGTTGATACTTAACAGTCACAAGCACTACTGACAACACAAAGCAGGGAGGCTTAAACTCAAACTCACTGCAAATTCACTCCACATCCAAAGACTTCTCTTAGTCAAGGCACAAATATTCTGAAGGGATTTTCCCATCATTCAGGGACCAGGTGTATGCTTTGTGTCCTGAGTTTAAGTCGTTATTCCTGGTCGTATTATTTCATTTTACAGTAAGAAAGAGTTTAAACCGTTATGATGAGATTCTGAATTATGGAATTCCTCTACAAACAAAGCACGATCTGCTGGATATGTCACAGCAACATAGATGTGAATCTAACACAGTACTTTAATTCAGCTTTTAAAAAAGAACAAAAAAACACCTTATTTTTTCCCCACACAAATATGCAGAACAAAGCCTTAAATATAGTCAGGTAAAGAAAACAAACAAACAAACAAACAACAAAAAAACCCCACACATTATACATTACCAAGCCAGAAAAATACAATAGATACCTGCTTTCTCTTTCCTATAAGATTTCTCTATGTCCATGGCATGGGAAAATTGCTTTGTGAAAAGCTTTTATCCTCCTCAGACAGTAAATTTTCTCTTCTATTATAGAAGAACAGGTAGCCAGGAGTTTACTATCGGTTATTTAGAAAGCTCATAAACATGCCTATCCATTACACCACTGATTATACCATTACACCACTATATTATACCAAGAACTTTTTTTTGCTCCAGTCCATTCCTACTTTGTCTAGCATTTATTTAATACTACTTGAAAAATTACTCAGATTATGACAGTAGCTTTTAGTTCACGGAACACGTTTATGCTTTCTGCCATGTGGATTCTTGATACAAGAAGCAGAGGAGCTTCTTGTAAAACACCACAATTCCCTTGCATAGTTTTTTAGATGTGTCCTCCCACACCCCCCCCCCCCGCCAAAAAAAAAACAAAAAAAACTTGCCATCATTTTCTTGTTGCCAGTGAACACCTTGTCTGTGCACCTTGAACTCCTTGGCTGCTGCTCTTCTGACACAACAGAATAGGTCAATGAGATTTTCTGGCATACTTTTTATCACTTGTTTGAACTGGTAAGGCCTATGGAAGGGAATTTTTATTCTGCCCTTGTACATCATCTGCAACAAGGTAGTTCTCATTCAGAAGAAATAGCAGGAGACAATTGCTGTGTGGAGCCTGAATAAATACAGCCAACTCCAGACACCAAGACTGTGTTGCAACTACCTACTGTGAGTGATGCCTACATCAAAAACTATTGCATGTTGATACTACGTCATTTTCTCAGTGCGTGGCAATGTTAGATTTAATAGCTTATTTTAGCCCATACATATAGCAACTTACTGAGTTCACTTGTTTGACTTCAAAGTTTTACTGCTGATCACAGTTGATGATAGGGTTGCATTCGTATTCACTTGCAATCTTAAGCATTCAACTTCAGTCGATGGAAGCCAGAGAACACAATAGAAGAGAAAAAAATTTTTTAAGGGTTGGAATATTTTTTGTCCCTCACTGTCTTTACAGTATGCTTCATTTTGAATCTTTAAACATTATAGATTCACAAGCAGAATGAGGATAATCAGTGCAATAGGGATTCAGTATTTAATGAAAGTAACTCTTGTTTTTAATTATAGCATTTAAGATCATCTTATTGTCAAGTGGAATACAGACTTGCTTTTTGTGATTTGGCATCCATGATCCCACTATATTTATAAAATATCACACAACCCTCTCCTATTATAACCTAGATCATTTCCCAGATTTCCAGATAACTGGATATGTGTTATATACCTGGTGCAGATATGAAGGGAGCTTTCCAAAACCAGAAATGAATAGCAAACAGTTCAGAGGCATTATCCAAGCATCCTAGTGGAAAATATTTTATCATTTTAACATGCTTCAAATGAATGAGGGCAGATCGGTTTTAGGTGTCTTACTCCAAGTTGTTTTCCCCTCTTTGCATTTTCTTCCTCTTTAAAGTACATCCTGCAAGATTAAAACAACCCCAAAGCTAAACTATTTGGAGCAGACAATTTGGCTGCAGGTAATTTATTTTCACACTTTTTTTTTTCCTTTTAATGTTTTCAATGATTTCATTTATATTATAGTAAATATTTTTCCCACAAGTAAAGAACACAATATTGGACTAGAGATTTCCATCTTCTTGCAAGAGAGACTACCAAACAAAAGGATAAAAACTATGATTAACAAAATGTTCCAAATCTTGTTTACATACAGACATGCACTACACCTCAGCAACAGCAAAAACTAATTGTATCCAGACACATACATTTCAAGACTGAAAAAAAAAACAAACAAACCATAATGGCTGTGTTTAATGTTTGTATCTTTTGTGTATATGTTAACCATATTTGCTATTTGCTAAGCTATTTGCCTGATGGCATTATTATAAATCTATGAAATCCATCCTTTGAACAGATGGTGCTATAAAACACAATTTTAGCTGGGAAGAAGTGTTTGAAGACATAACGTGTGTAGGCATGCATGTGATGACACCTAGAAGACCACGAAAGCTATGTAAAATAGATAAACACACCAAATGGGAAGCCTGGTTTCCCAGGATGGCTGATAGGTACATCATTTTCAGAATATCAAATGCCATCTTTGCAATGCTTGTAAAATAATACCCATTGGGTGCAGGAATAAAGATTTCCACTGGTACCTCAGCAGTATTTTTTTTTCCTGAAAGCTGTGTATTCCCTATGGATGATCTGTTTCAGCAAGAAAGAGATAAACAATGTGTCATGTTTTTTAGTTTCTCTGCATTTTCAGATGAATTCTTCCTCATTTATGGAAGAAACTGTTATTGGTATAAGAACCCTAGAAAAGTTTAAACATTTCTTTTTACCATAGCAGTAGCAATATTTATTTAGTAAGACTTTGAGGCTATGTTTTTCATGAAAATATGCAACAGAAATAATAAAAAGTCAATAGTGTATTATTTAACCCAATATATATAAAGAGCTGGCTCCAAGTGCTGAAAATCCTACCACATGTTGGCGTAGCTCAAGGAGAGCAAATTTGCAATGAATGATGATAATTTGCACTGAAAGAAATTAGTGCCAATTTTGATTAGGAATTAGCCTTCTGTTCAAGTTTCAGCAGAGTAATGTATTCATTCCTGGTTAGAACATTAGCTGTGCTGAAAGGGTGAGAGAAAAGCCAGTGGACAAAAGCAAATAAAAAGTAAAACGATTTAAGAGCTATTTCTCTAGTTCAGTAATGAAGTAACTTATACAGTTCAAACAAAGAAATCACAAACAAAGAAGCTTAAAAGCACGTTTATGATGGTACCCAGCTTTTGCTTAGGCAGGGACTCCCATTGTTCTGTTTTTAGGAGTACATTGTTCACAGTCTTCTTTTTGCATCTAATCACACCCAGATTTCTCAGTTTTAGAGGCAGGTAGGAAGGCTACCATTTTGTTACTTCCTGAAAGGAGAGTAACACTTGAGCAAATACAATATCGTTTGTAGAACTGGTGTGGTGTGCAGGCAACATAAGCTTTCCTTTACTAGCCATATTTTGATATTAAATAAAGCACTTAACTAATGACTTTGGACCGTAGGGTAGATGCTTAACTAGTGAAAATTGCCATTGGTCTTTTGACTTCATAGACTGTACAAATATTGCACAGATAAGACTTTGCTTCTTCCATTTCAGCCCTGACCTGGAAAAACAATTTATCAATTATCTCAGAGCAATTTGCGTTAAACCTACACAGGTAGGCTTCAGAGCTACTGAAATCTTTAGCTGCCCAGCTATAGTTCCCACCCAGGGTGTCACACAAGCTACAATTAGTAAAATCTCTAGCCAGGAAAAACACATTTCCAGAAAGAATTGGATAGAAAATCAGCTTTATATATTGAAAAACCTGGCAGAGAATAAATGAATTCTGAGCAATCTCTGTTCAGAGAAGGCGAAAGTAAAAGCATTGACTGTGATAAAGAAGAACCTGGAAGGGTCTGCCATTCAAGTGTGCAAGCACTTTGAGGAGTTAACCTATGAGATAAGCTTAAAGAAATGCCAGTATTTCTGTTGTGGTGCCAGCTGTCAGGGCTCTGACAGTTTACCTCAGTGCTGAAGCTTCTGAACAAAGGAACTAGGTCATGAAACAGAAAACCTAAGCATATTCCCTACGAAACTTACCTTAAAAGATGAGCATTCAGGTTACACAGTCAAGCACTGAAAAGTCAGAAAATTACATATGTGCACTGTTGAACTGCTAATTACGTGACTGCAGAAATAATTGTCTATAAGGACCATACTTTAGCTGATGGCAAAAAGACATGCTGTTACTTATTTTTAAGCTATTAAGCAAAACACAAGTGTTTAAAATATCTCAGTGAATACAGTGCCTGCACCCGGCCTGATGGCCCCAGATGGGTCCCTATCTCCAAGGGGAAAATGGATCCTAGACCAGGAGCTGGCGGGGCTCATAGAGAGCGCTTTAAACTAGGTAAGAAGGGGGACGGGGCTCAAACAAGGCTTGTTGGAGCTGTGCTGGGGGAAACAATGGCTAGGCCAGGGAAGAAGGCCCAGCTGAAGTGCATCTACACTAATGCACGCAGCATGGGTAACAAACAGGAGGAGCTGGAAGCCATCGTGCAGCAGGCAGGCTATGACTTGGTTGCCATCGCGGAGATGTGGTGGGACCGCTCCCACGACTGGAGTGCTGCAATGCCTGGCTATTGGCTCTTCAGGAGGGACAGGCAGCACAGAGGGGGTGGTGGCGTGGCTCTCTACATTAGAGAATCTTTTGATGTTGTGGAACTCCAGGCTGGGAATGATAAGGTTGAATCCCTGTGGGTTAGGATCCGCGGGAAGGCCGGCAAGGCTAGCATCCTGGTCGGGGTCTGTTATAGACCGCCGAACCAGGATGAGGAGACGGATGAGGAGTTTTATAGGCAACTGACAGAAGTGGCAAAATTGTCGGTGCTTGTCCTCGTGGGGGACTTCAACTTCCCGGACATATCCTGGAAACACAACACGGCACAGAGAAAGCAGTCTAGGAGGTTTCTGGAGAGCGTGGGAGATAGCTTCCTGACGCAGCTGGTCAGTGAACCTACCAGGGGTGGTGCCCCGCTAGACCTTCTCTTCACAAACAGAGAAGGACTGGTGGGAGATGTGGTGGTCGGAAGCTGTCTTGGGCAGAGTGACCACGAAATGGTAGAGTTCTCTATTCTTGGCGAGGCCAGGAAGGGGACCAGTAAAACTGCTGTATTGGACTTCCGGAGGGCTGACTTTGAGCTGCTCAGGACGCTGGTTGGCCGAGTCCCTTGGGAGGCGGTTCTGAAGGGCAGAGGAGTCCAGGAAGGCTGGGCGCTCCTCAAGAAGGAAATCGTGATGGCACAGGAGCGGTCCGTCCCGACGTGCCCAAAGACGAGCCGGCGTGGAAGAAGACCAGCCTGGCTCAACAGAGAGTTGCGGCTTGTGCTTAGCAGAAAAAAGAGGGTTTATAATCTTTGGAAAAAAGGGCGGGCCACTGAGGAGGACTACAAGGATGTAGCGAGGCTGTGCAGGGAGAAAATTAGAAAGGCCAAAGCTCATCTGGAGCTCAATCTGGCTACTGCCGTTAAAGACAACAAAAAATCCTTTTACAAATATATCAACGCGAAATGGAGGACTAAGGAGAATCTCCATCCTTTACTGGATGCGAGGGGAAACCTAGTTACTAAGGATGAGGAAAAGGCTGAGGTGCTTAATGCCGCCTTTGCCTCAGTCTTTAGCGGCAATACCGGTTGTTCTCTGGATACCCAGTGCCCTGAGCTGGTGGAAGGGGATGGGGAGCAGGATGTGGCCTTCGCTATCCATGAGGAAATGGTTGGTGACCTGCTACGGAGCTTGGATGTGCGCAAGTCGATGGGGCCGGATGGGATGCACCCGAGGGTACTGAAAGAACTGGCGGAGGAGCTGGCCGAGCCACTTTCCATCATTTATCAGCAGTCCTGGCTATCGGGGGAGGTCCCAGTTGACTGGTGGCTAGCCAATGTGACGCCCATCTATAAGAAGGGCCGCAGGGCAGACCCGGGGAACTATAGGCCTGTCAGTTTGACCTCAGTGCCAGGAAAGCTCATGGAGCAGATTATCTTGAGGGTCATCACGCGGCACTTGCAGGGTAAGCAGGCGATCAGGCGCAGTCAGCATGGGTTTACGAAAGGCAGGTCCTGCTTGACGAACCTGATCTCCTTCTATGACAAAGTGACGCGCTTGGTGGATGAGGGAAAGGCTGTGGATGTGGTTTACCTTGACCTCAGTAAGGCTTTTGACACCGTTCCCCACAACATTCTCCTCAAGAAACTGGCTGCTCGGCGCTTGGACTGGCGTACGCTTCGCTGGGTTAGAAACTGGCTGGGTAGCCGGGCCCAAAGAGTTGTGGTGAATGGAGTCAAATCTGGTTGGAGGCCGGTCACTAGTGGTGTCCCCCAGGGCTCGGTACTGGGGCCGGTCCTCTTTAATATCTTTATCGATGATCTGGATGAGGGCGTCCAGTGCACCCTCAGTAAGTTTGCAGATGACACCAAGCTAAGTGCGTGTGTCGATCTGCTCGAGGGCAGGAAGGCTCTGCAGGAGGATCTGGATAGGCTGGAGCGATGGGCTGAGGTCAGCTGTATGAAGTTCAACAAGGCCAAGTGCCGGGTCCTGCACCTGGGGCGCAACAACCCCAAGCAGAGCTACAGGCTGGGAGATGAGTGGCTGGAAAGCTGCCTGGCCGAGAAGGACCTGGGAGTATTGGTTGATAGTTGGCTGAATATGAGCCAGCACTGTGCTCAGGTGGCCAAGAAGGCCAACAGCATCCTGGCTTGTATAAGAAGCAGTGTGGCCAGCAGGTCTAGGGAAGTGATTGTGCCCCTGTACTCGGCTCTGGTGAGGCCGCACCTTGAGTACTGTGTTCAGTTTTGGGCCCCTCGCTACAGGAAGGACATGGACGTGCTCGAGCGAGTCCAGAGAAGGGTGACCAAGCTGGTGAGGGGTCTGGAGAACAAGTCTTATGAGGAGCGGCTGAGGGAGCTGGGCTTGTTCAGCCTGGAGAAGAGGAGGCTCAGGGGCGACCTTATCGCTCTCTACAGTTACCTTAAAGGAGGCTGTAGAGAGGTGGGGGTTGGTCTGTTCTCCCACGTGCCTGGTGACAGGATGAGGGGGAATGGGCTAAAGTTGCGACAGGGGAGTTTTAGGTTGGATGTTAGGAAGTACTTTACCGAAAGGGTTATTAAGCATTGAAACGGGCTGCCCAGGGAGGTGGTTGAGTCACCATCCCTGGAGGTCTTTAAAAGACGTTTAGATGTAGAGCTTAGCGATATGGTTTAGTGGAGTACTTAGTGTTAGGTCGGAGGTTGGACTCGATGATCTTGAGGTCTCTTCCAACCTAGAAATCTGTGATACTGTGATACTGTGATACATTAAACTGTTGGAGAGTGTACAGAGGAGGGCTACGAAGATGGTGAAAGGCCTGGAGGGGAAGACGTACGAGGAACGGCTGAGGTCACTGGGCCTGTTCAGCCTGGAGAAGAGGAGGCTGAGGGGAGACCTCATCACAGTCTACAACTTCCTCGTAAGGGGGTGTCGAGAGGCAGGAGACCTTTTCTCCATTAACACCAGTGACAGGACCCGCGGGAACGGGGTTAAGCTGAGGCAGGGGAAATTTAGGCTCGACATCAGGAGGGGGTTCTTCACAGAGAGGGTGGTTGCACACTGGAACAGGCTCCCCAGGGAAGTGGTCACTGCACCGAGCCTGTCTGAATTTAAGAAGAGATTGGACTGTGCACTTAGTCACATGGTCTGAACTTTTGGGTAGACCTGTGCGGTATCAAGAGTTGGACTTGATGATCCTTAAGGGTCCCTTCCAACTCAGGATGTTCTATGATTCTATGATTCTATGATTCTATGATTAGTGTTTTTGAGTTATTAATGATTAATATGACAATTAAAACTACTCTTTTTAAAGGTGAAATTAGAACAATTAAAAGTGCAAAAAATGTTTACAAACGTTCTTAAGGCATTAGGATATTTATGTGCAGATAAAACCTTCTATACAATGATAATAGCCCATGGCGCTTATTTTTCCCCTTTTTAATTTGCAGAAAGTTATCTAATGTCTTCCTTAATGGCCAATTTTTTCCTCAATTAATATAATGTAAATTCTGACTGTTGAATGAATCTGGACTTATGCATTAAGAAGGCCTTAACCCAAATCCAGTTAAAGTAAATCATGATCAGATGTAAAATTAATCTGAAGAGGAAAGGAGTATCTCAACACCCAGGTCACCGAGAAAGCAAAAGCATGACAGCAGCTCAGCCTGCACAGAGATGAAGGCAGTGGTCTTTTCAGCCAAGCCATGTGAGTACTTCTTGGGCCCACACAAGTCAGAAGCAAAGACAGTGAAGACCTGAAGCAAAGACAGCGTCACCTAAACTCATACACCCTTCTCATTCCACAAGATCTCCAAATTCAAAAAACTACTCTAGCAACACATTTATTCCTGCACCATAAGCGAAAGCAGAAATCTTTTTTTTTTTTTTTTTTTTTTTTTTTTAAGAAAGGGATGGGGAAAAAGCATGGGAAAAAGAAGCTGGATATCTCCTCTTGAATTTTAGCGAGTGGAAAATGTAACCTGTATTGTCCCCCACAGCCCCAGTGAGACTCTGCCATCCTCAAGCTCCCTCCCTTAGTTGCCTACCTGACCTCTTTCACTGCCTCAGTTCCCCTGCTCTGATCAAAATTCAGCTCTAAGGACCCCCAAATGCTATTACCGCTACTACTACTTCTACTGCAAACTCCAAACTACTACTCCAGTAGTCAACAGCACCTCTACATCTCTTTCTCCTTCACTCCCTTTTGGATGAGACAGCGGAGAATGCAACAGCAGAGGAAGGGGGCTGCTCCCTCTGATCATCATCAGCAACCAAGTCTCTGCTCCCTTTCTCCTGGACACTGGGAGCCAGCTCAAAAATGCCAAGGCAAGAGCTTTGGTGGCAACCACCTTTTTTTGCCCCAACAGGGGGCATCCTGAAGCTGCCTCTTGCCCCTCCAACTACTAATTTTTCAGAAGTCTAAATTAGCAATTTCTTATAGCAAAATGGTTTGACAGATGTCTCCTTCACTTACTGTGAGCCAAATTCCCTTGCTTTATGCAAGATCCTCTTCAATATACACCTACCAGTTTAAAGAGATCAGACCTCAGAGAAGACAAATTTTCAAATACTGATGTCCTCCACAAGAGCAGCAATGCCCCTAGTTCCCTTCTCTCTTCCTACTCTAGATGTCTCAAAGACAAGGAAAAAAAGATCACAGTCTGTATCTCCCCTTGATTCTAAAAGTTACGGCACTGTGCTTGCCTCATCCTACCCTGCTGTGAAATGCACGTACTCTGTAAAACACTTAGTTTTGCAAAGTTTTTTCTTGATATTGGAGAAAATAAGACTATGCCACCATAAATTAAATCTCAGACTTTAACGAATGGATCATTTCATAAGGAGAGAGAAAATCTTTTATGAAGTTAACTAGTAGAGCTGGATGAAAAACATAGAAGCTCTTGGAAATATATTCTTCAAGCCATGATATCTTCAGGTCATGGATTTATGGGTTGAGTCTATATAAAAACACCAGCAGCTGGAGTGTGTAGTACCATGTACAAGATACAGAGAAATAAGGCATATTACATCTAATATGTATTTACAAAGCCATCGCTCATAAACCATTCAGAAAATAAATGTTTCCTAAAGCCATTTTAAGCACACTGAAATATGCTTCCTGACAAATGCATCCTTTACAGCCTCTTCCAAGTCAGAACTGGTTTTCAGTTTAAAAACAGTAAATGCTATTTTTAAGGCAGTACAGAAGTGGCATATCCTTCTGCATAAAGCGCTTGCATAGTAAAGATAATTGAGGATGGAAAATACATTATTTTTCTGTTCTTTCTATCATGGCAATTAAAAACAACTGTGTCAAGGTGCAAAACAGTGATTTTAATTACACTGCCAGAATAACATAAGAGGTTCACATGCAGTGACTGCATCCTTGATTGGTCCAGGGTACTACTAGAGAAAAGATAGAAATCCTTCCCTAGGGCAATGTTCCCCACCTCATTCATGTTGATTTACTTCACAAATACCCTCACAAACTTATTTTACTGACTTCCATGGTAGCAGGTTTTTAGAAGACCAATTTTTAAATACTACCTGAAAAATGTGCCATATATAACATCATAATTTAAAATCTGTCCTGTAATTTAAAATTTGTTATGAGGTTAACAGAAATAATTCTAAAAGAATGAGTTTATTTTCAAAAACATTCACAATATTATTCAGGGCTCATGAAGTCCAGATTTCTCACTACCGTTGCTATCACACTGAAGCACACTCAGAAAGCAGATCATCAAAAAGACCCTCTGTTTTTATTTGTTTTGTTTTGTTTTTGATTATACCTTTACTATCACTGAAATAGCATGCCTTAAGGCAAAAATAGGAAGAAACAGCAAACTCTTTCCTGAAAAGTTCATAAAGCAAACATGATCCTTATATCTAAGTGTCTATTCCCCTTGTACCTTCAGGGAGAGGGGAATATTATTGAAATGATTAAGTTCATTTTACTGTCTATTGCCTTTGAATAGTATTGTTAAATTGGAAAAAGAATATCTCTGCACTCTTGAAGCCAGGGTCTCTAATCCAGTGCTAGAGGCACATGGAACCATACCCACATTCTGCATAATAATAATATATTCAATTTTATATTAGACTATTCAAGTTGAAGAGGGCAGTTTCACAGTAAAGCAATATCCTAGCTTAAATGGCTTTGTCAAAACAAGTTCACCTCTGGTTTCTGACCTTTTTTTTGTTTAATTGTCATAAATACAGAGATCATCTTAATCTCTCTTGTTTTTATTCAAACACCTGTGCTGGTGCATATTCATAATGATCTTTCATACTCCTTCATGCATCTTCCAGCTTGTTTTATTAAAGATATTTGGGAAGGTTTTCCTCTTATTCCCTTGCTTGCTTCTTAAGAATAGTTAATTAACACAGTTCCATGGAGATACACAACATGGACCCACTAAATAGTGTCAGTCATTGTATAAAAAAGAGCCAGCGTGTTGGCTAACGGGTTATTGCAACACTTCTTTTCATGGCAGCCCTTGTTCTTATTGTGATTCAGCAGAACTGCTGAGGCATCAATTAATGTGTGGTTTCTAAAAGCTTTTATAATTCATGTTTAAAGTGCCAACTTCAACCACAAAGCACAGCAGTCCCGTAATCTACAAAATAAAATTTGGGGTTCAGTTTCCATTTACCCAAACTTCCTCAATAATAAAAATGTGTCTGTTGAAGACATCTGTTACAACTCAGTAACATCTAATTTTAATGGCAAATAACAGAGTTCAGCTCCAAAAGATTAGAGGTTATGGGCTAAGTCTTTTGGCTGGCTTGGCGTCCCTGTTGAAATGTTCCGCCAGCCAATTTAATATATGCATTAGAAAATCCAGTGACTTGATGATTCCCTCCTCCTAAGCCTCAAAATAAAGCAATTTTGTCTTCTCTTAATGCTTTGCTCCATTGCATTGTTGAGCCTATGGCAGCGTCTGTTTGATGGGACTGACAATAATATTATTTCTTTTCACTAAAAATACAGGCTAAATGAGGAGAAATAGAGAGTTAATTATATGGTGGAAACATGCTCTGCTGGAGAGGAGGTGGAGTTGCAAAAATCACTGTATTTCAGGCCAACCCTGCTTGCACTCATAGATTTAAAATATTGGACTTTATCAATGCAGAGTTTGAGACTCAAGCTTTCTCAAACTAAATTCAGTCTTCTATCAAATGTAAATCACAAAACAATACACAGCACTTGTAGAGGACACTTTTAGAAAATAAATATAATGTTGACATTCGAAACAATCAAATCTTCTGTGAGTTTTAACCTCTGAACAGAAGTGCTGCATTCCTTTTTAATCCAAAACCCTGTTAGAGGTATTTATGATTCTCCTGCGTAATATATATATTAGCAAATTAACCAGATTTGAAATGCCTGTTGAAATCATGAATAGAAAAAGGATGCTGTCACTTCATCCAGCCTCTAACAGAGCTAACAATCCAGCAAATCACTGAACAGAACTACTTGCTAGGACATGCATGAATAATGCTGCAGAGAGCTGTTCACCAGAGATTCAAATGCTATTGGATAAGTCTCTAAAAAGCCTGCAGAATCTGGGAAGATTGCACCATCAAAAATCAATCTGTCCTGTTTGAAAGATGAGTAGCAGAAATACAGCAAGCTTGGGAAGGAAAATGATCAGCAACCTCACAGGCTGGCTGCTGCTATTTCAGAGGTCTAAAAGGAATTTAGAAAGACAGGAAAACATGGGGCAGGTTACAGTTCAGGTTTTACTGTCCTCCATGCCCTGCTTTCCCACAGGGCATGCACCCTTAATTTGACCATCACCTTGTCCAACTCAGCAGCTTGCACTCTTTCTGCCTCCTTCCTAGGGACCTGAACTCCGTGACTCCGCAGCTTATTGTCTTATCTC
This sequence comes from Anser brachyrhynchus, assembly GCF_964034855.1. Taxonomy (NCBI): domain Eukaryota; kingdom Metazoa; phylum Chordata; class Aves; order Anseriformes; family Anatidae; genus Anser; species Anser brachyrhynchus. The sequence continues at coordinate 83,493,342 of NC_137694.1, forward strand.
AGCAGGTCTGGCTTCAGTTTGTAACCTTAAACCCAAAGGCATTTTCAAGTGCTCTATGTCTACCTCTGGAAGAAAATTTTTCAGATTTTCAGTGGACTGCATTTAAGTATGTATCTATGGCTGGTATAGTGAAGTCTTTTGCCCTATAACACCTGTGTAAGAACAAGCAAATTTGTCGTATTTTCATTTGAGAGTAAACGCATGTCTTACAGGCACTGAACATTGTTGCAAGTCCTTTGTGTCACTGAACCAGACTCAACCTGTGTATGTGCTCTTCATGGGGTAGAGTCACTGGGCTGCACAGCTTAACCATGGGAGTTGGACCACTGCTCTCTAGTCTAGTCTAGTGACTGTGTTTGGTCCCCTCATTAGTAACACTAGGTAACAACTGAGAAACTCAGAAAGATATGTGCAATGCTTATAACATGAGTACAACAGCGTTAGAGTACTCTGTGCATCCAGAATATTTGCTGCATCTGACTGTAGTAGCTATATTACTGTAATCTTCAAGTGCCCAGCAAGCTGAACATCTTCAGCAGTTGATAATTACAGGGCCTGTCCCGCAGCCTATTTAAATAAGTGTAAAGATCTTACTATTTTAAAATTATTTTGGAACAGATTTTTATTACTTATAAAAGTTTGGGCAAGGAAAGAAGCGTGTGTTGATTGTGCAGTTTTCTAAGTCTAAAAAGCAGCTGTTTTGGGAAGTCTGTTGTTTCTCTCACATTAAGCATCACAGTGCCCAGTCTCTGCCTAACATTGTCAGTCTATACCATCAAAAGAGACACCTTATTCTAGAATAAGAGTAGTTAATTTCTCTCCCCAGGGTATGAATACACTGCATCAGTAGTTTTCCCCCCAGAAATGAAGGAAATAAATCTGAGTCTCTGTATCCAGTTGCCTAGATAAGAAGGACAGAGCATTGTGCTGATAAAAGCATGGAAACGGACTTTCATTTTATCATTTTGATACTGATAAACAAGTTAAAGAAACAGTCTTAACAATAGTACTTTACCAGTATATGAAACCTGAAGCTCCTAAATTCACTTGGTGTTTGCGCACAACAGCTTTTTCCATGTCAGTAAGTCACAAACATACTATTTCCAGTCTATCCATGAGCAAACAGTGCCTAAGGAGTAGAAGAACTATCAAATCTACCACTTATGTAATTCATAAAGTTAAAGAGATTGCAATCCAGGAAGGGGTGAGTGACCTAGAATAACATCACAGACCTTCTCCCCAGCTATCATCATGCTTCCTCAGCTATCAGCCACATGTAGCATTTTAATATACTATGCTCCTGGTTCCTCACTTTATCAGTTCTGGTACATTCATTTACAGCTCTACACATCAAGTAAAATCCAGGTGTCAGGTATCTTTATTTCATTTGGGTAGTGCTTTATGAACTACTCTGTAATATAAAGTTTGGAAGTCAGCAACCGACTTTTCACACACACAAAATTAAGAAAGGCCAATGACTTTGGACGAACCACATGTTTCTTGTATTCAAGTGTAAATCCATCAAACTACCACACCCTTTTCCGGTCCTGTCCTTTTGCTCCTTCCTGTCCTCTCCTCTGCATTAGTTTGAATGTTGGCTTACAGGCACCAAGACATCATGTCCACAGAGCAGACTGTGTGTCCACAGGCACAAGGGAGGCAAGGGGGCTACACATCCAGGAGTGAAGGAAAAGCAGTACCTGCATTTCAGGAGCCCTCTGGGTGTAGCTTCTGGCCTGCACCTAAGCCATCTGGATGCTCACCTCCTCTTATCCACAGTCTTCCTTATACTAGCCCTGATATTCAGCCAATGACTAGGTATGTGAGTTGTCACTAACCAAATAATACAAAAAAATCACTTTTTTGTATTCAATCACTTCTCCCACCCTCCCTCCCTCCTTTTTATGAGGGGTTACTGTTTACTCACCTAAGTGCCACACCATGCTCAAGAGAAAGCAAGAGCATGCCCCTGACAAAGGAGAGCAGGATGGGAGGGAACTCTTTCAGACAGCAAGAAATTACATCAGCTGAAGCCAAGTTATGAAAACACATCTCCAGAGAGTAGAGGATGCTCCCACAGACTTAGCTGATGAGTCAGGACAGTAGGTGATGTTTACCTGCTATTTGCTCTTCCAAGTGCATGGCTAGTGGAAGAAAACACAAGTGAGAAAAGCACTGGAAATCTCTCTATCTCTCTAGTCATTAGGTAGAACAGCTGAAAACAGTGTTTACCAGAAGAGCTAAAGTACCTAATAACCACCCCAGAGTGGGAGAGGTTAAGAGGACATTGAAATCACAGCCACAGTTCATTCTGTTTTCTATCCAGGGGTTAAGCATCCACACTCCGTTGTATTTAGGCACTAAAGGCAACAGCTTAGCCTTTTATGACTGGATGATTATTTTTGTCCACTGAGGTATTTTTTTAAATGAATAAATATTAAGTAATTTTATTGTTTTCATCTGTCAGTGCAGTACCATGCACCTCCTTTGCTCCTCCACTGTCTTTCAATGAAGCTTTCTGTGTTCTGGACACACCTGCAGAGCTCTTTAGAAACAGAAAATTGGTCATCATCAAGCAAATATTTCTTCACCTCTCATGACTCTATTTATGATATACTGATTAATCAATCATAAGACAGATTAAAGGTCATCTTTATAAAATAAATGGCTTATGGCTGCAGCAAATCATGAGTTTGAGATTTATTGGCAAAGGCTGTAAATTGTCAGTCATGTTATTACACAAATAAATCAGACAGTTACTGCAAATTGATTAACTGATTCCAATTTTTTTTAGGAACAAATTGTTGCTCCAACCTATTTTTCTGTCCTCTTGGACAAAATGATTGCTTTGTAGTCTGAGTGAATGATTGTCTGTGTGTCCAAGGCCATAGTTATTGCTTTAAGTTGCTTCACACACATTAGCGTTGTTTGAACGTTGTTCACTACAATTTGCTTTCACATGAGCACTGCTCCTCTTCTGAAAAGACTGAATGGTACAATGGTTGTTTTAGATGTTGAAAATAATATTTCAATAGTAAAATCAGCATTATATTTATATATGGCACAACCCTACAATTAATATAGATAGGCTTTTTCAAGTTTCACAATAAAAATAGAGGACAGAGGCTAATTTCCTATGCTGAAAGAGAAACAATTAAGACCCTCTCATTATACCTGACTTGCTGTAAACATGTCAGTAATGTGGAGTGAGGAGGGGAAAGGGAATTAATGGGAGGTTTCAATATCAAAAAATACAGTTGGCTGAAATTCAGGATATTCATTGCTGAGATTACGATATTTCTTAGCAAAAATAATTATATGGAGGTACATGAAATTAGAAATTAAGAACAGGCGAAGCACATTTAACTTATTCTCACTGCATTTGCACCATCTGCATGTCTCAAATAAATCCCCCTGGGTCACAGCTAGTAAACACAGTGTTTGAATTTATGCTGTCAATTCAGATTACTCTGTTTCATTTCAGTGCCTTGTTCCTGTGACCATCCTTACTGTATGCCTAAAGGACTCCTTCTGGAGAAAAACGGATAGGTTCCTCTCACCAGCTAAAACGCAGGCATGGCGCCATAGTTAGATCTGCCCTGGAACTGCTCAGATGGGTGATATAGATATGTCTGCACCAGTTTTTTCTCCTGCTGTCAAGCTCTGTCCTATGATACTGAAGGTCTTGTATCCTTGCACATACTAATGGCATGCCCTGCTGCAGGCACAATCTTAGATGTCAGGTTTTTGGAATATGAATGCAAAAGGTTCTCATCTCTGGCATATTACAAAGAAATATCAATTATTAAAATACCTCAAAATAGCTAAAATATCTCAGGATCATTGAACACTGGGCAGGGCCAGGAGGCTCATGCCTCAAACTGCTCCAGAACTGGAATGGGAAGGAAGAGGCGTTCATTACTGCAAAAGACTTCATAGCCACTTACAGAAAGATGTACCAGCTCAGCTTGCTACAAGAATTTTACAGTGGTGCCACTCAAAACTGAAAAAAAATAAAGTATCCCACCTGAAAGTCCATCATGAAAATTAGTATGTATATGTGAATGTTAGGGAACAGACAAACTTTGTGCACCAAGTATTCAACAGGCCAGGGCAGCCTACAGGTGAGATACAAAAAGCTGTGTGAAAGGTAGGAGTCAGATCATTCTATGCGCCGTCCTCTGGAACTAGCCAGATCTCCCTGAAAGATCCCCAAAAGGTAAATGTTGGGAAAACAAGTCACCTAATTTCAAGTGCAAGCAGTTTTTGCAATAGGGGCAAAATAACAGATGAGTACGTGATGACACCGTTACCTTTATAGCATATATATTTTTGGGTATACTTCAGGTCTGATTTAGCCTGTTCCAATGAGCCAAACATAGACACAGGCATGAGGCTCACAGTAAAGCAATCTCAAAAGCTTTGAGACTCTTGGCTTTCTTGGATGCAGGTCTCCATACAGACAAGTCTAGTCTATATATATAAAAGACCCAGTGCAGTCTTTTTGCTTGTGTCATGCAGAAAACAGCAGCATGTCACTGCTGCCGCCATGACTGCATGTATAAACCCTCACACACAGCAACAAGCCTGACTGAAATGAGCAAGCCTGCTAATTTCTGGTGTCTTCTTCACACACACTGTTCTTATTCTGAGTTTGCTCATTGTCCAAACAAAGGCTTTGTAGGGGTAGATGAAATCCTGCTTCCACTACTCTGGGACAATACTGTGAGTGAGCAGACAGGGTGCCTCCTGCAAAAGGAGGGAGGAATAAGACACGTTAAATTACAGCTAATCACAGCAACTGCTTTGTCACAGGCTAAGCCAAAGCTTTGGTCTGTGCCAGGGAACCAGAGTGGTGGGACTGCAGTTTTCTCTAGATCTGAGACAACCATGACAAATGTGGCACTTTTATCTGTAGAGGGACAAAACAGAAGCCCTTAGCTGTGATCTGGCATTGCTAATTCTCTGTCACTGCACAAACTCCTGAAAGCCCAAACTCACATTCAAAACAGTGGCCATGGCTCTGTAAGACCCCATGACAGTGGGCTCTACCAGGCTGCAGCTGAACAGGGGCAAAGGGACATTATTTTTCCATGTCTTCAATAAAAGGGACTTCATCTTTTTGATTTTAACATGGAACTCTTTGCTGGTCATTGTGTATGTGATTACAGTCATGAGCTTAATGGATTGCTTCAGTTGCTGATAATGAAATGCTATCCAGACATCAGAAAAGGTTTTGGCCCTTCAGGGCACAGGTTGATGTCAGTGGAGCACTTTTCTGGAACTTCTGTGAGAATAAAGGGAAGTATGTTGCCATTTCTACAGAGAGCAGGAAGAAAGGAGATATAATTCTTTAAAAGTGATAGAACACAAAAGCAACAAGGGTAGAAGACAACTGAAGATAAAACAGTTAAAGAAGAGAGAGGATCTTCAGTGAAGAGATGGCTGCATGACTGACTGCAAATATAAAGGTGTGTAAGTCTTATGGATCTTAAAATGCCATAAAAGAGCTCTCCTGAACATTGCATGAGCTGGTTTGTAAATCTTCAAATGGCATATGCATGCTTGGCAAGCCCAGGAGACCCTTGTGCTATTGTGAACTGTGCAACACTGTTTTACACTCCTGTGTCCTCAGCGAGGGTTGGAGCACATTTAGTGCATCCTGGGAGGAGAGCTTTCAGCTCCCTTGAAGGGAGTCAAGTTTGCACAAACCAGGCTAACCCTCTGAAACTGGAATGAAACCTGGGATGGGAGGATGATCTGCAATTGACTTCAAAACAGTTCTAGCCCCATTAAAAAGAAATACTAACACATTCCCAGACGCTTCTGTTGCACACATAATGGCTATCAGCACTGTTTATGCTATCATGAAGCAGCAGCTCTGGCAACATGGACAGCAGACCTGATTTGCAAGTCTGATTCATCACAGTCCCTCATTAAAGTCTTATCCCTTTGCTTTTACAGGAGCACAATAGTGCCTAAAATATCCACTTTGCTAACATGAATGCAGCTGAAAAGAAGATATTGGCCTCCTGTACATTGGAGTTCCTAGTCTCTTGATTCTGGAATGGCCTCAGCAACTATGGGTTGTTGGTCACAAAACAGACAAGTTTGAAGATAAAAGTTTCACGGCAAAGACTTAACTGGCACCTGGCAAGTCCTGAAAGAAGGACCAGAAAGATAACTGAAATGTCACATTTTCCCTTCTGAGCCTGCACAAAACACAGTTCAGGCAACCCAGAGACTCTGGGGCAGAAAGCTAAAGGGTCTGGTCACCTCCAACCTCAGAGGAGACAGTACCAGCTAATGTCACGGACTACTGCTCGGCCTCAGCCATTCATCTTTTTATAAGTGTTCCTTTCAGGGAAGTACAGTGGGCACCCGGTGCTGTGTTTTTGTTGTTGTTGTTGTTGTTGTTGTTGTTGTTGTTGTTTTTTCCTTTAAACACATTGGTCAAATGCCAATTATTAAGACTTGCTTATCATGTAGCATCTCATGACTGCTAAAGTGGCTTCATGCTATGTGCTTGTTAACATACTTAAAATAAATAAATAAATAAATAGAAGTGATAGAATTATCCATTGAAAAGAATTCACTAATCTGGTTAGGAGCTCATCACACAAACACTAATGATACACTGGCTAGTCAATATTTACTGGTCATAAAAGACAGATAATACCTAGTAATTCCATTTACGAATTGTTTAGGTAATTTCTCACATGCATGACTCACATGCATCCTCTGTGCCAGATCTTTACCTATTGCAAATCAGTCATCCCATCAACTCAACAAATATTTCATTAACTAGTGCTAAGTTTATGCTTTTGTGATAGACTCCATCCTGTAAATGCCTGCAACACCAGACGGTCAGCATAAGGTTATTGAACTCAGTGAAGCAAGGCTGATTGTCACCAGCTGAAAGCCCAGTCTTTCTCATAAGCATGTCCACTTATTTTGAGTATTTTTTAACTGTATTAAGAATACCTTTAAAAAGTTTGCCAAAAGTTTCAGGGTTTTTATAATGAACTCTAAAACATTAAAAATCTCTGTAAATGTTTTAAAGGTTAAACAAAGCCCCCCCCCCCCAAAAAAAAAAGTAACAATATCCTTTTAATGGCAAAAAGCTGTATTGTCATTCTTAACTTTTAGACCAATATTTGCTTTAGTTACATCATAATGAAGTCTTTTCTACAGAAATCAACTGGAAAAAAATATCCTATGGAACTGTAACAAAAAGAATGTGCCACCAAGCACGCTAATTTTAAAAGATCACAGTTATTTCTTCTGATAAATCTAGTATGATGCTTGCAATACACTTTCAAGTAGAGCTGTTGAACTTTGCTTTTCAAATATAATTTCTTTTCTTTTTTTTTTTTTTTTCCTGTTTTGCCCTGAGGTCTGTGAACTTTGGTGAGTATATGAAAGTATATGAAGAATCCCCATTATTTTCTTTCTATTTTTTTCTGCTACTTGCCGTCTTCTGGGTTGCCACTAAAAAAGTCATGCTTTTGTAAGCCATCCGTAGATGTTTCACTGTCTCTTGACAGTAATTACTCCAAGAGCCAAGCAAACCTGACTGCTACTGGGCTCCAAATATAGGAAAGCACCCACTCTTTAGGGTGTCCAAATATCAAAACATATGTCAAATGACCAGTAACAGAAGTAAAATGCTGATACTTAAAGAGAGGTTTCATTAACTTATTGCTCTAAATATTTTAAGTAGTAGTAATAAGTAAAACCATAACATCCTAGTTTTTCTATATTGCTCAAGCAACTCAAAATCTAGAATACCTAATAAAGCCCACTGGTAGATCTTGTCTGAAAAGAGCATATCATGACGCACACATCAGAACTTATAAATCCAAATGCCATCTTGTACAGTTATGATGCTGCGATCTGATGATCTGAGTGAGAGACTTGCATGTCATAATGCCATACTCCAGTTTGAAAATCAAAAGCACAAAAATAAATCTTGAGGTTATTGAAGCCATTGGACAGGAATAAATCCTGAGGTTATTAAAGTCATTGGACAACTCACCATTGTTTCCCAAATTAATAGGATCTGGCCCACTGCAAAATCACTATAGAGAAAAACATAATAAAACCAATATGTAAAAGGTACTCTTCATTTGGATTCAGACCACTGTATAATGAACCAAAATATTTGTATTCCTTTGTCAAGTAAATGTATATCCTATTATTTTAAAATAAGCTTCAGAACACCTTTAATTTATCCTACTACCAGTCCAAAAAAAGAAAAAAAAAAAGACTGTCAGTTTAAAGAAAAACATTTTCCTTCTTTTTGTACTGTTTTAATACTGCATTAAGCTATTAAGAGACATTATAGCCTTCCTTAGGTTCTCTTCTTGGTGGCATTGCCACCACTGAGTTATTATGTAAATTATTGCAATCTGGTTAGCTCCTTCCGTCTCTTTACTTAACAAAAGGGGTCTGCAAGTGCTAATCAAAATGTTGCAATTTACATATTAATGAAGTTTTCATAATAGCATTTGCTTAATATGCAATATGAATTATATGGAGACTTTTCACTCTTCTTTTGAGCAACAACTACATTTTGATTTCCTGAAGTAGCTGAAGTACATTTGAAAACAAACCATAAGTGCATCACAGTATATATCTCTCTATATATCAATATAGTTATACATCTCAGTTATCAGCGATATGCTCCAGTGTTTGAAGCTTAAACACATTATTTGAGTCTGTGGACTGTCATCATTTACTCACACTCTCTTGAACACATTTGTTGCAATCTTTCTGCAAAATGCTAAAGGCACATTTTTCTGCTGAGACTGCTGAGCACAAATAAGTAGTTAATCATTTTTGTGGTTTAAAAGAAAAAAAAAAAGAGAGACAGAAATAAAATTTAAAAAATACCACAACCCATTCCTATGAAACACTGAAAGGTAAAAAATTCCCCTACCAGGATAAATGTCACATTAAAAAAGCTGGATAGGTAAGCACATTGAGATTCCTTTTTCCATTCCATTTTCTGTTTTACTATTATTTTAAAATACGACAACCACATAAGGTGTGCTTAGAATTAGATGTTTAAAGCTTTCTAATTAAAGAAACTCTGATTACATCTATCTGTAAATCAATACAGTGGACTGTATTGATTTCTACTTTCAGCTGAATAGCCAATGTGAACAAAGTTACGTCCCTTAAATTTTGATTTGAAGATAGGAAATGTTAGGAAATGCAAAACAATACTATGCATGACGAATTTTTATCCATATTCAAATTGAATCTCCAAATGTTTTTGTTTAACTTCCAGTCGTGTGTTTTTGTTCTGCTCTTTCCAGTTAAGCTGAAGAGTCCTTTACAAAATTTTGTTTCCTCACTAAAAAACGGAGACAAGTTTAACTGCATGTTGAATAAACTAAATAGATCATATGGAATCTCTCAAAAGAAACAATTTTCTTCACCCATTTTATTTATTCCTTTATACCTTTTTCAGTATTTAATTATTTTCTTCAGGAATGGACTCTAAATTTGGTTATTCAAAATGTTTATTCTTGGTGGTAGAAACTCCTTACTTCTCATCAGTTTTTCAGGTTTCTGCTTTAAACATTGCCATTGGTCTTTTTGTCTCAGTTTCTACTGGGAACTCTTTTTCAATGGATAACCCCTTTGATTCAGATACCTGAATTCAGAACTCCAGAAGACTTTTTATTTATTTATTTATTTTTAACATTCTTGAGACCTTAAGATAAAAGCAGCTTTTCCCCCACCCTTCTCTGCTACGTTATATCTGCTTCTCCGTCATCCATCCTTTTTGTGCCCTCAGCAGTTGTGGCATAACTACCTGTGAGCCTAAGGCGAACTGGACTGAGAAACTGCTACTGTCTATTAAGCTAATTCAGATCACTCACTCCATACAGATTGACTTTTCTTTTTCAGGCTGACTTCTAATATTGTATTTCTTCCATGCTGGATACAAAATATTTTGAGACCGGAATCCAGTATGTATAGGTGGCATTCTTTGAAGATAATAGAATCTTGTAGCATGAAACTTTAAACTGCTCAGGCTTAATACCCCATCAAAACACAGATTTACTTGCCTTTTAATAAAACAACTTCAATGTAATTGATAGATGTTCAAGGTATTTTAATGTCATCCATGTACTTGATCATAGTCTAGTGTTTTAATTGAGAACACAGCCCAGGAGATTACAAATAATTTCTCTCCAATTTTTCAGGAGCAAAAAAATGAGGAACTATATTTTTGTACAGAATTTCACTCCTCTTCTTAATTTACTCACTCAGTATACTCTAAACAGTTTGTTGTTTATGGCCTAATCCAATGCCAATGGAGTCAACATTACCTAGACTCTAATGGAGGATTTGATTGACATGGAACATGTTTTTGTGATTGAAAAAGTGTCTTAGTAATGGATATACCTGCAGTTTCATGACAAATACTTTAAAAGCAGATTGAGGATGTGTAGGAGTTACAGAATGATATTAAAAAAAAAAGAATAATTTGCACTGAATTTCAGGAAAATCCTTGAGAATAAGATTGATCAAGCTATAGAGAATATTCCCAGAGGAGCTGTGTTTCATTGCTCTGAGTATTTAGAACTATTCCTAGAGAATAAATATATTTTCTATTTTTAGTTCAAAATGTTTGAAACTGAACCAACGTTCATTTCTATTTTGTTCTCCTTTTTTTGGGAACTGACATATGATCAATATTTTTAATTTACTGAAATAACCTGTTTGAAAAATGATACATTTCAATAACTGCTAGAATTGTATTTTCAATAATGAGTTCAGAATTCATCCAGAAAGGGCACAAAATATTCAGTCAGAGTATAATATTAAGAATTTAATTCTATGTTTTAAAAAGTGTATTTTTTTCAACCAGAAAACCCAGGCTACATGAAAATGTATAGCACCTCTATTTAGAACAAATTCAAGTAATGTTTCAGAAATCTTGCCTGCTCTTTGCATCTCCTGTCAAGTTCTTCTCTGTATTTTAATCCCTGAAGGGAAAGGCAGGAATGATGTGCAGTACCAGCCATAATGCTAGTGTCCCCGATTGCTGTGCAAAGGAAAGACAAAATATCTTCTGTAGCTTTTTTTTTTTTTTTAACCCAAAATATCTTATGACCTGTCCTGAGACAGACAACCTTTCTAGCCCTGTGAACTTCTTACTGAAAATGTCATATGATTGAGGGCCACCTGACACAGCCCGCATCAGAGACCAAAGAGGTAATCTCTGAGAGAGGTTAATTGAAGAAGAGTGACTGAAGAAGTTTCACTTGAACTGTTCATAATGTGCATGCAACTCAAGATTTACAAGTTGGCCATCCTGATCTAACTCAAGGCCAACATCTAAAGCAGGAAATAACCAGTATAAATTAGCACATATAATACACGAAATATCTTGTAAGAGATAAGGAAGCAAACATCAAAAATACTGCTTCGAAACTTCATTTTTCTCCATAAAACCCATGGGATGTTCATTCCAACCTTTTATAATTTCCATGAGGAATTCTAGAGAGACTTTAAAGCAGAATCCATCCTCATTTTATGATCATTTTATTTATCTTTAAATTTGCCTCTGATAAATTACTTTTGTCAAAGGCTAAATGTTCTGTTTTAGTGAGGAGAATGGGCTCCCCTGTAAAGAGACCAAGTTCTGGTGTTTTAAAGTCAACTGAAGAAAATTTATGGTTTTCCTTGCCATCTGGAACCTGAGGAAACATATATATTAAAAAACAGAGCAATTCTTCGGGATTGGAATATGATGTTTAATACCATTATTTTGTTAGAAGAACCAGCTCACCTTTTGCTGGTGCTTCCTGAATTCTCTCCCAAACAGTTCCCAGGCAGAGATGAGGAACTAGGTCCTTCCAGAGCCATTAGTGGTTTACACGCAGCCAACTGTGCTATGAGGGCTAAGACATTTTGCAAACAAAGACTCAGATTATCCTCTGAAAATTGGCATTCACACCCTGAAGTCTTCCTGTTCACATTCAGTTTTTTAGTACAGATATACGTACAGTTGCTTACAGGTATGCATACAGCTCTGAGGATGAGAAGGTGTTTGCACACAGTAGTATATTTTCATAAAACTTAGCTAACATTCCACCCCCCACCCCCCCCCCCCCCCAAGAATCAGGTGTTTTTTCCTATCTGTGATGTACTTTTGAATTTGACATTTTTTCTTCATTTTTATGTGTTTGGTGGTTTGTTTAAATATATCCCAGCTGGAGCAATGGTTTGCACAAATGCTACAAAACAGAAGAAGTAAAGTAGACTTTCAATCTGATTCTGTAACAGTGGTGAAAGTATTCTTAAAACTGAAATACTCATTTTTTTAGGCACATCAATAACATTTAGTAGTTGCTATTTATTCCCGAAGGAATAGCACACGTTCCAAATCCTGAAAAACAAATGACAAACTCAATTTCTATTGTGAATGACAGGGAAACATCAAATATGATACTGCATATGTACCTGGAAAACGAAACAAAACATAAAGAGTGTTTCTGAGAGAGTTCTCAATCAAACATTCCTGAAAAGAACAAATTCACTGATCCATACCATCTTTGTTACTTCTCATCCCAGATCAAACATCCCAACTGAATTCTTTGTACATATACTTAAAAAGACTTTACAGACAAAATGATTCCAAACCCAGCAAAACTGCCTTGCAGATTTTCTATTCTTGTACAGATCTGCACTGCATTCTGCCTCTCAGAAAACTCCAGCAGAGTTCCTTCTATAGCATTAGTTAGCTATCAGATTTGATCTGCTTAGAACAGATTTAGCAAAGAAGTGGAAGCAGAGCAGCAAAGGGCTTAAAAGCATTCCCTGGGAAATATACTATACAGGGCATCAGCATGAAATTACAGGGGAGGAAGGCAATGGGAGAGAAGCATATCTCTAGGAAGGTGGTGCAACTGTGACATGCCTGGCTGATGTATGGGAGGGAACAACAAAGATCCACACTGGCCGTTTTACACCCAGGAAAGGCTGAAATAATTTAAGCAGTCAATTTGTATAGTAAAGATTAAAAGCTGTATGGTAGAGAAGTGACAGAAGACAGGGAAAAGACAGAATACTGTGGGTACTATGGGAAACCTGGATTTGCAGTGCCTAGAGAAGCCTGGCCAGTGAAAGCAAAAGCCATCATTAGGAGCTAATGAAACTTTCTGAGCTTAGGAATTACCAGATATTACAGCATGAATAATCAGTTCTGTAGAGAGCTGCAAGGGAAGATAAAATAAAACTGGGACACCTGTGTTGACAAGTTTCCTTGTCGTGCAAACTTGATCTCCCACTAAGTATGAAAACTTATATAATATTAAATCCATCCCTGTAATAGGAATTTAAAAGTTCCTAACAAACATATTGCTTACTTCTATTACCTACTCTTATCTCACAAAGAAATGATTTCAAACTGGGTGCCATAACATCATAATGTGTCCTAGATTCCTTTCAAGTTTCCTTGTAATGAAAGACAATGCCATGCTTCAATGAAATTAAGTTTGGAATACAGCCAGAAGCATCTTCTGCAGTGTAATTTCCTTTCCTTTAAGAGAAAGGTGCTTTTAGTTGTAACATTCTGGCTATGGCCAGAGACAGGAAGAAATCATGTCATTGCCTCACACTTAGAAAAAAGTGACAGATGTCATTGTTCTGGAGATACTAGTATACTGTAAAAACATGGGAAGAACAGCAATGGTAGGCTATTAATATACTCTTCCTGTACACCAGGTGAAGTTCTCATGCTTTCATATGTTTAAAATTGACATGCCTAATTTAAGAGCAATGAAGAAATATGGAACAAAACATCAGTGGAGAGAAAGTGATGTTCAGAATTTACGGTAAGGATTCAACAAAAGACAATTTACCTGGGACAATGAATGCACAGGTTCACCTTAAAGCATTTGTCAATACCTCAGTTTTAGCTGGGAGATACAGCCATTTAACTTGCCTCTACATTTCAAATATATGAGCAAACAGAGGTGGTTTGGATCCATGTCTGGAAAACAGTTACTGGCTAAAACTTTTTCCTCTTTTTCTAATTCTTATTTCCCAGGTGAAGTTAAAAAGCCTATGTCAAGTCACCTCACACCAGAGCTGTTAAAAGAAATTCCTTGTTTTTCAATGGTATTTGTGCTGGAAACAATTGCCAAGTTGTCCAGACTCTTGACTCATGGGGAAGTTAAGATTTAACTTTGGCAGCAGGCCATGTGATTGACGTTTCCATTGCCAGAGTTTGTCCAAGTCATTTCAAGAGCCAACTAGATTTCATTTTGCCTTATCTGTAGGTTATCATTCTTACAAGGATCATCTCATTCTGGTGGATCTTGATTTAAAGCTTTAAAACTCAGCTGGGCTCAAACAGTTTTTGCAAGGTCACAAACACTGCAGGTTTGCTCCATAAGACAGAATTAGAAGATTGAGTGCCAGCCCTTTCAATGTCCTAGCAATAGTTAGATGTGCTGCACAGTCTTGTTCTCAATTAGGGCAATTTTTAAGGTTGACAGCAGCTCACAATTTTATCTCATGTTTCTTACCTCAATATTTTTTCCAGTACACAGTCATGACAAAAATTTGCCTCCCTTCCATTTGCAATCTACTTGGAGAGCCTACATTTGTGTTATATTTAAATCAGCATATTTCATCCAATCAAATAAAATTTCCCTATCCAAAAAATGTCTGCTGCTGTAATTGACTGTTTCAACCATGGGTGCATGTAAGATGGAATGCTTTTTTGCACGATACTCACATATGAAGGATCAGCCCTGAAAACTTATTACTGTGTTTGAATTAATTGGCAATTATTTTATTAATTGAAAATAATAAATTATTGTCAAATATATTGCTGCTTTTTATTTTAAGCCATTCCCCAGGGAAACAAAATAAGCACTGAACTGCTGGTAAGTAACTGCAGGATATACATAGTTTCAATGGGTTCACTGTGAAAATATTATGTGTTAACTTGTAGATTTTGCCATTAAATACACCCCTCTGGCTAGTCACTCATTAATCCATTTCACTGAAAGAGGCTAGCTAGCACAAAATCCTAGGCAAGTGGTCATCATACATATGCAAAATGGCTCTGAGATTCAGATGTCCCATTGTGAGTGCAGTTCAGAATTGATACCAAATGCATGCACATGAGTCATAACTGTGATATGGGGTCCTGGAGTGTACTCCTTGTAGGTTAGTCTGTGTAAGCCAGAGCAATCGTATAAAGCAGGCACCATGTGGCTAAGGAGTCCTTGATGTGTGAAACACTGTGAACGTGTTATATGTTACATGAACACCTTCTGTGTTGGAAATCTGAGGCAGAAATCAGAGAGCCTTTTACCCAATAAAAACTTTTTATTTTTACTTTGAATTTTGAATTTCAGGTATGTGTAAGTTTTAATTGGATGTATCATGACAACTCATAGTTCTGAATACACAAGTTATGTTGTGTAAGGTAATGCCATTTACAGAGAATAAAACCATACCTTTTAAACCTTAACATTTGAAGTAGGAGCTTTTTTTTTTTTTTTCCATATCTTATTCCATTGCTAATTTTTATTACTAGGTGTCTCCTCCTTCTTTAGTTGTCCCACTAAGTAATTGCTACATACAAGATTCTCCTTAAAACCAGAGGAAAAGAAACTACAATAAAATATTTCAACATTGTTGCAGAACATTAAAGGAACAAGGTAAATCTATATAATTAAACTTAGCAAGAAGATGCTCTTTAAACAAAGGAGCCAACATGCTACATAAAGTTTTATTTTAATAATGATTGTGAAATAACACAATAATTTCTCTTGCTTACTACTTGCACTGCAGTAATATCAACAACAGAAAGTTACAAATCTTTCCACAGAGAGCTTTGGTCCCAGTCCAGCCATGCACTTAAGCAAATATACAACTTCAGGTAAACCTACTGAATTCAAAATGCTACTCATGTACTTCAAGTTAAACAATGTGTTTAATGATGCTCCTGGGTCAGGAGCTTAAAACATATGAAGCTGGTTTTTTTGTTTGTTTGTTTTGTTTTGTTTTTTGAAAAAACAGCTTAACAATGTTCAGTTATGAGATGCTTTATCTAATGGAGAATAAAAAGGTTGCTTCATTTTTCTTTCAGTCTTTTCCAGTAAGAGTATTTTCCATTACTTAGAAAATTGCTTCCTCCTGAAAAGCACCCCACAAACATACTTGTCAGGGACTAACATAAATATAACTAGCCACAGTATAGGCACCCAGGGATAGTCCTGTTATTTATTATATACCATAAAGAACATCTTCCCATCACTTTGAATTATCCTTGGCGTCGTGCTCTATACCTTCAGCAGAGCACTACTCTTTCTTTGAAAAGGTCACTGAAACCAAATACGGTGAACTAGCTGTAGTCTGGCCAGTAGCTTGTATAGCAAACAATAGCATTTCAATTTCAGTTTCCCTATGGAGATGACTCTATAGCCTGCTTGTCTTTTCCAGTACTATTACATGCAGTCACAATTTCAAGGACCGTTAAACAATAAAAATCTTTTTTTTTTTTTTTGTCACTCGTGTTTACAGTTTCCTACAGCTTTTATTATTTGTTTGTCATCCATTTTGTCTTACATATACAAGCATAAACTTTAGCCTACTTGTTACAGCCCCAGAAACTGAAGGGATATCAAGGCCATATTCACTATTTTGAAGTTTTCTAAAGATACCTATGTTGCAACATTGCATGCTAATAACAAATAGTAATTTTGGTGATCTAAATATGTCAGATGGTATTTGGCCTACATACTTGGACCATCTGGACAAGCAGCATGACAGCTTCTGATCCCACTGCAAACCATTTATTAAAATTTACTTTGTTTACAGATGTACTACCAGTGGTAAACTGTGAAAGAATGACCCATATTATGACTGCACAAAGTTCTTCAGTCATATGGAGGAAGAGGTAGCCAATAATAACAAAACTGAAGATGCTACCAATCTATGGATGCTACATGGAAATACAGCTGGTTGAATATGGTAAGCATTTTCACATCTCAGAGATATTCTGTACTTGCTTTTTCATTATGTTCAAAAATCTTTTTTGTTCAGTGGGTTTCAGTCAATAATTCATACTCATAACTGAGTATGAATCAAACACAACTACTTAGGGATTTTAAAAAGAGACTTTACTGACACCAGATGTAAGCTAACAGGGTAAGCTGCAGTGTGTAACTGGGTCACGAAGACTTTGTAAGGTAGCTATTTATAATAATTAAGGTATTTTTTTTTTTATCCTCAGCCATTTACCATAAAAAGGAAGTCAATGTGTATAAGTAGCTGGAGAAGGCAAAAACAGTGTCCAGGATATGGAACTGATAAAGCAAGTGGAGTGATGAACTCCACATGTAAGCTACAGCTCAGTGTAGCCCTCAGCAGCAAAGACAAGCTCTACTGTTAAAGGATAATTCATGCAAGTGAAATCATGGACTGACTCATTATCCTGCATTTCCAAAATTACCTCAATATTTTGTCTGTGTTCCTGAGACATATGGTTTCCTCAATCACAGACCTCAATGCTGCATGCAAAACAGACAATTTAAGAGAAAAGAAATACAATATCAGGTAGAATTAATAGAGTAAGTTATCTATATGAATAATAAATAACTTGGTAACAGTCTCACTTTCCAGATAGGGTAGTGAGTACTTCTAGATCAGTCTGCCTTCTAACTGAAACAGTAATCCTGTAATTGTTACTTAGCTCCAAGACTACTATTGTATTAATAGAAGTCCCTGACAAAGAAGGCTCAATGCCTGTTGAACAGTTAGTTGCATGTTCACTACTTTGCAACCTTGTGAGAGTGCTGGTGAAGGCAAAAGTCTTCTGAAAACTCAGTACCATCCTGCTGTTTGAAAAAAAGCCCCATGCTACCCCAAGTCCACAATAAACAATATCACAAGGCTTTTAGGAAATTTAGTAAAGAAAAGGAAACAAAATAATTAAAGGAGAGAAATACATCATAAATCTGGTTACAAGCAAATACTACCTCAAAACTTGAATTATTTTAAGATATCTGTTTCAACATTCCTGTTTGGCTAATCTCAATCTAGAATTGTGCTCCTTCCCAAGTAACCTTTTGCCTGATATTTTCAAGGATTTACCTAAGCAATTTGAAAACAGTGAAAACATCAAACAAAAAGTAGCATTACCTTTGATGAAAACTAATTGACCTGTTTCAGTCCCACTCTCAAAAGTGAATACAATGTCAAAGCTAGAAGCAATGTGTCAGAAGAACCTGGTACAAGGAGCACCTGTGGTCATGCATATCACTAAGAGAGGGGAAGCTTACTTCAATTCTCTGCCACAGCCAGAACAGCAGAAAGGGCAAAAGCAAATTGTACATCCAGAAACATCACTTCATGAAATGGTGGGAACACATTCAGTCTTCAGAGGAAAGGGATGAGAATGTTTTTGTCTCCTTCACCAAGATATCTCCTTCATGAAATGGATCACTGCAAATGGTGAATATAGTATATATTACAAAATAGAATGAAGTAAATTCTTCCTATACTGAATGCAGAAAATACCACATAACAAAAACTGAAAAAAAAAAATGCAATTGAATTAAGCAATACCAGACTCTCATAAATTTATGCTACTTGTCTCTAAAGAAATTAAGTACCACAGCATGCTCCATCAATGACTCGACACATTTTTTGCTAATATTTTTCCATAATTGATGTCACAGACCTATCTCAGACTAATGACATTATGTTTGCAAGTTTCTAGTGCTCTCTTCAAGGAACTTGGAAAATAATTTTCTGAAGACTTCATCTGTTTCTATCTTCATTTTCATGAACTCACATGGCTATGAATTATCTTCATTCTAGTATTTTCTTTCCTTAAGATACTATAAATTTTCCCTTATGATCTAGTCTATATCACAAAGACCATGACCTTGAATTATTTAAGAATATAAACTGACTTGTTCTCAACTTCAAACAGGTGAGTATTCTTTCTGAAGCTAGTACAAACATTTGTAATTTTAAGTCATATATATGTGTTTTGTAAGCCAGGGTCCAACTCTTTTCCCTTTGGCTATATTAAAGAGCTGGCGTAGGAATGCCAAAGGAAGGAAGAAAGCCTGCTTGCAACCTATTTATACAAGTTGGATTGGCATGGCACAGACTTACAAGTGGTTTCTCCCCATCATGTGGCCAGGCCCTCGCTTCCTCAGATATCCCAATTTATTCTGCATATTCCTGGTTCCTACAGAGACTCTAGCCCCTCTCTTCAAACAGTTTCAGTTAGGCAGAAACCTGCATCACTGCTTCAAAGGCCTGTGAAAGGAGCCTGCCACGTGGAAAGGTTTGTACGACTGAAGAATTTATTTCCTTTCTGTTCTATTACTTTTACTGTTTTGTTGTCATCCCTGCCTACAATTGCAATTTGGCAGTCAAATAATAATGGAAAGGGAGAGGTAGGTTACTGTCAGTCAAAAAGTTCTTTAGTTTCTTCTGTGCTACCAACGTGCTCTGCCCTGGCCTTAGCACATCTCTGTTCCTGCTTACCTGTCTGTAAAATGGAGCTATGATTAATCCCCTACATCTGTTACCAAGTAGGACAGAGCTCTGGAAATGATTAATACAACATTAAGTGTTGATAATAGGTTTAATTCGGAAATGTAATCCTTGCCCCAAGCAGCTTGCCATCTCCTATCTCTTCTTGAAATCTGTTATTTTGTTAGACATTTTTTTGGTTCCCTAAGCTCCTTTTTAAGCATATCTATTTCCAATTATATTTTTCATTTACTGTAAGCACAGAACCAGAATCCTTTGTTAGTTGAAATACCCTTTACAATTCGACATTCAACAATGCTAATTATGTTCTTGACTTCCTTATGGTTATTTTTAGAGATTTCCCAATCCACCCCTCACTACACTTTGTATATATTTTTAAAGAAGCCTTCTGTTTATAATTATTTTTACATTGCCACTTAAACAAACTTGCATCTGTTGCCTTTTTTCCCTCTAGACTGAACTGAGATGGATTTTAATTGCATCACCGTTTCCAAAACACTTCCTAGAGTCTCCACTAGATTCCCTCTGCATAATAAAATCTTGACCAATAAAATACTAAAATCTGTTAGAGCATTTCATATTTTCTCAATATCAGCTTTCCTGCAGTCCAGAATGTTCACTTAGTTTCCACCAGCCCCTAAGAATATTTTGAACTAATGATATTGTAATGTCCTGGGTGTTTCTTTGCTTCAGTCCTATTAATCATACTTCGTATATTTTCTAGGACTTGGTCCAAAATAGCCTCTAACCATCTGAATGCTTCAATAAGACATGGAAGAAAGCAATCCTGAAATACCTCTCAAAATGTGTTCCTCCTCTTCATTTTTGTATTGAGTGGTATCCAAATCAACATCTGAGTAATTAAAACTCTGCCAGGATCTAATATCCTGCCTTGTTACAGGATTCTCCAATGTATAAAAACATTTGCTGATTCTGTGTTATTTTATTTTAACTACCCTTGAGATGTAAACTCTCTCTGTAGCATCGTAGAATCAACTTACCATTTTATGGATCTAATTTCTATACAGATTTCTATGTCAGCCATAATATTTCAAAGTTCTGCCTAAGCAGTTCTCTTACCTGCTGCTTTAATTTAATTAACCCTTTGGCAGATTATGTATTCTTCATATTATGTGATATTTCTCTGTTAAATTATTAAAAATGTCTTTTAAATAAAATTTTATGTATATATTAAAAATTATACAAAATACAAAAAAAAAAGTATATATGCACAGAAAAATACTGGAAAGATGCACACACATAATGGAAGAGAATTCAAAACAACTGCTTCAGAATCTGATCTAATTGTCATGCTAAATTCTGCTTAACTTCCTTAGCTGAGTTACAGGGTTTTGTAGTCACAGGCTTATGATTTGCCCTTGCTGTCAGTACAAATACTGTTGGTAGAAATGGATATCCGTTTACCCTTTCAAGTGGAAAATAGGTCTTGATAGATCAGACAGACAGAGATCAGAAAACAGGTTGATTAGATTTTTGATCCCAGAATCACTGAAAAATGAGGGTGCAGTTCTCAGGGGAGTAGCAATGCACCAGTGAGGGAATTGGGGTACAGAGTAAAGGATATCAGTGATAAGAAAAATATCCCATTCGCTGAAGTAAGGCAGTAGCTGAAAGCTGTCTCAGGCAGTGAAAGATTGTAAAAAACTGGAATCACAGGGAATTTACCTGAACTCGTAGGATGAAAAGTCTGCACAAAATCAATGGTCTATGTATAGGATTCAACACAGAATGAGACAAAAAATGAGACAGAGGTTGATAGAAATGGTTGGAATTATGTACCCTGTGATCTCTAGACATATCTAGGATTTTTCCCTAAATTAGATCTTTTTCCTTTCCTTTCCTTTATCTACCATCAGAAATAAGAGAAAATTATTTTATACTCCCTTTTATTTTTGTGAATACAATTATACATATGAATTTCTAAAATATTTCCAATTGCATATTTCCCATATGATATTCATTTCAGGAATCAAAACAAACTGCAGCAGGTTCATCATAATTTCTCTTGACTCACTGATCAACCTTTTCATTATCTTCATGAAGATTTGGCCTGTGCTGAATAATCATTTTCCAGTTTCCCTTACACCTCTAACTTAAACAGTTATCCAAAAGCAAATCAGTTCTCCTTTTCTAGCAGAAGTTTCCTTTTCTTCCTTTGTTGTGTGCATCCCCTTCTTCTGAGTTACCTACAAATGTCAACAGAACCTTTAGATGCTTGGACAGCAAAGTTTTTACCATTTCTGCAACAAGAGTCTTAGAATCCAGTGAAAGTGATGAATTTGGAAGCAAAGTTTCAGATGAGTTCTGAATTTCTGAGAACTAGAAGATCATTCCCATTAGGATCCAGATGTCCCAAACTGATGGCACCCCCTTAACTTTTAAATTTTTAAAATTCCTGTGCATTCTACAGGAAGAGAACAGATCAGGAAGAGAACACTCAGGGAAATTCATCATTGGGAGCCATCTATAATGACTTAAATTGAGGTACAGGAAATCTAGGGAGAAATTTGACATTGCATCCCTTGAGGAACCAGCTCTTGCCCAAATCATATTCTCCTGAGCCCCATGTCCAGTTGCAGTGCACAACTGAGGCTTATAGCTGCCCTCAAATAGATGGATGCCAGAACAGCACTTGTACAAACAGCAAGCCTATGAACGTCTGCTTGCTAATTTGAACACAAACTTTTTTTTTTAGTGACACAACCAAATAAGTCTGGTTTCTCATCATTGATCTGAGCTCTTCTCTCAATGTCATGCAAGTGCACAGCTGTACCTAGAGAGAAGCATCAGAGGCTAGCTGGGTAGGCAGCCTTTTTTTCCTATTCCAGAGCTTGATCATCCATGCTCTACCATTGCTGCACCACCATGCCTTTTCACTTCATTTTCAGTTTTTAAAATCAGAATACTGATAGTATTCTCAAATATACTGAAAAGAAAGACTGATAAATATCTCAGAGATAAGCAGCTTCCATGGAGCTTAGTTGAATTCTTCCAGGAAGAAGGAGAAGAAACAGGAGAGGAAGAAGGAGGAGAGGAAGGAAGCAGATGAAATTTGCTACCCTACTCAGATCAAATCTGACAAGTGGTGAGAGAAATACTACATGGTGAAAGAAAGCCATCAGGACTCCTTCCCTTTAACAGTGGCCTTTGTTCACATGATTATGGAGTTCATATGGAGTGGATATGACCATGGAGCTCTGTCTGCAGATGCCCTGAAAATGGCATTAATTGTCCACATTGATCTTTTACCAATGTTGGCAAAATGATCCACATTAAGTAGATGAACACTTATAGTAACAAAATGTGATTCTTGAGATTCTCATTTTCTTAGTGACTTTAATTCAACATGGACATTGGGGTTAATTATAGGGGAAAGGACTTCTTTCTCTGTTTGTATATTCATTGAAATAGTTGTATACTTATTTTATGTTAATATTCAGACTGCATTGCATTTTGGAGCAAATATGTATTAAAGATTTAAGTACAAGATCTTTCTCCTAAAAAAAAAAAAAAAAATTTCTTGTAATTTTCTAGAGGCTTTATGAACTTTAATTTAAACAATCGGTATTCTTCCCTTTTTTTTCTCCCATGGATTTTTTTTTTCCCAAGTAATAAAAGTGAAAAATGGAGAAGGTGAGAGGAAAAAGAAAAGGAAATGAAAAGAAGAATCACCTCTGATTAAGGATGCATTTGATTTTTCTAAATAAATTTTTTCCCCCACCTTGGAACACTTTAAATTGAGTAGGGCTTTTACCTTGATTTTTTTATAATCTAAAGGGAAAAAAAAATCCTCTTTTTAGCCTTTTGACTGGGTCTTTCCTGCAAAATATAGACACTGGGAAAAGTATTTCACACATTATACCCCTCTAATTGTTATTGCTGTATTGCAGCAAAGGATGGAAGGTGCATGTCTGTCTTTGATGAAGGAAAAGAAAGGAGTGAAAGAGGAAGAAAGACATCCCAATTACCTTCACATTGCACAGCATTGTCATCTGAAATCCTTGTTATTTCGGCAAAGCTTATTTTAGTTAATTCTCAATTTTGTCCAGAACAGGACAACTCAGCCCAGTGAAGTGGTACAGATACAGGAGGTCCCTACTCATTTTCAGCACTCTGAGTGATGAGGCTTTGCAAAACTGTTTCTGCAATGATTAATGGCAGATTTGACTCTGGGAGGTAATTATAGGTTTTGACAAGAAGTTTGAGACATTGGGGATGAAAGTGACTGTGAAGGTTTCACTGAAGAAACCAACCCCTGACAGGCACAACATGCTCATTACAGAAATTCTGAAAAAGCACAAAGATCTGGAAAAAAAAAAAAAAAAAAAAAAAAGATACGGCAGAACATATTTTTATTAACCCCACTGCTGCTGATGGCAGATGTATTCTCCTTGTTGTCTGGAGACTGATGTGATTTGTAACCCCAGTAACTGCAGTCTTTTTAAGACGCAGAGGTTTGTTTGCTTGTGAACTCCCTCTTATCCTCCTTCCTTCACCCTTTTTCTTCTGAGCATTAGGTAAAGGATGTGGGGAGAGGGAGTATCAGATAAATAGTGTCATGAAAAATAAATTATGACTGATCAGAAAGATCTTACCATCTGCAACTAGTTCTATTAGCTGTTATCATTTTTATTATTTGAGTTTTGGCAGTGTTATGAATAAAGAAAATATCAAAGTGGCATATGCATTTCTGAATCTCAGAACACTTATTTTCAGCGAAATTCTGAGAACTGGAGTAAAGCCTAATTAAAAGGGCTTCCTCTAAGGAAAAGGTCCTTAAAGACAGCAGGGCTTCTGGTAGGAGCTCTTAGTGTCAGCAAGTGCTTTAGACTCTTCAAAGAAGCACAATTCAGCAACATCAGGCTACTGTCAGGGCTGACCATCTTGTTACTCCCTCCAACAGACCGACCAGGCTATTACTATAGACTCTTAATTCCCAGCTTGAGAGGACCAGTCTTCATCACATGCTAGAGAGCAAAGTCCTAATGTGAATTCGGAACAGAACTTTTCCCCCCCAATTCTTTTTTTTCTAGTGAATAAGAGCATTGGAATAGAATCCTGCTTTAGGAATGGGCCATGAAAAGACATGCCAAATCTATATGTATTTACGATTCATACACTCCTTTATTCGTCTTGCCACTACCAGGCACAGTCCTAGTTTCAATAGCACCTTCTGGCTCCTTTGTGCATTTTTGTCAACATAAAGCAGCTGTAAACCTGCCTGCTCTGGCAAATTAAGTTGTTTTGTATTTCTGGAGTGGTGCAAAGGGAACCCACCCCTTCTGCTCAGTTTGGTTAATAAAGAGGGGATATATGGGGCACACAGGAATCACAAAAGTCAGAGTAGAAGAAGAATCATGGGCCAAATTCTTGAGCTGCCATAATCCAGTGGCAATCTAAGGGAGATATGGCAAATTATGCTATCTGGGAGTCTGTGAGATTCCACCATAGATGTTTTGTGAGAAAATAAAATGACATTATTAGGCCACCTGTCACCAACATTCCCCAAAATATATATTCTCAAGCCATTTGAGAGAATCTGTGAAAAAAGAGCACATACCTAATATCATTTTTGTTAGATCATTTGCATTGCTTCACATTAGTTGTGAACAAATTCCCTAGCACAACAGGAGCTTATCAAGAAAGCCAGGGAACCATGTATCATAAGGATACAACACTGACCAAAGAGTCAGCATGGGGCCATTTTACTTTCCTTCAAAGCCATGTTCTGTGATTTGGAGTAAAAAGATTAGATCAGAAGTTTGACCTGGACTTCAGTCTGGGAATAAATCTAACCTGCAACACATAACAAAAACCTTAATAAGCAGAACCAAAGTGAGAAGTAGAGCTGCTCCCAGTGATGCAATTGGAGTTTTACTTCTCCAGGCAGAATCAAGTCCTTATTGTTGCTATACATATGTGCACCATGACATTAAAAAGTCTGTGATATAGATTACCTCCCCGTGTTTAGGTACCTAACATAAGCCAAGATTCATTTAACCTAAAATCAGATACCTGCAATACAGAAATATCCCCTTGAGCTAGACACCTTAGCATATAAGGGGGAGGTAAGTATATGGGGGGGGGGGGGGGGGGGGGGCGGAGATCATTGTCTAGAAATACCTATTTCATTGTTCTCTTCTACATTTCAGTTAGATAAATCCTGTCTTTGCCCTCCTGGTCTCCAACTACAATCAGTGACGAGAGCGAGCAAGATTATCCAGAGAGCAATACACAGCTCTTGTTATGTGAACAGTCCTTGTATTATTCCTGTCTCTCTCTGTACTAATTGAAAAAGGAACCCAAAGTAACTGCTATCATGAAATAAACAATGTGAGACTCACCTCATTTGCCTCATGGAAGATCCTCAGTTATTCGCTCAGAATTAGAAAGAAGGCATCTGGACCTATAAATTTCTGTCCAACAGGGTTATGTGGACTAACTTTCACTTTAATATATTTGTTTAATGGTCTTTCTTTACAGAAAACACAAGAGGAATAAGAGTAGTTGGAGTACTGCAGCAACTAAATAGTTCTGTGACCATTTTCACCTTCACTATATAGTGAGAGAAGCAGCTCCTGGAAGGTCATGGTCTCAGGACTGGGTAGGTGAACATCAGGAAAGGGCAGATCACGTGCTACAGAGTCAAAAAAAAAAAAAAAAAGGTACAAAACATGACACCTCAATGGGGTGAGCTTAATCAAAAACCTGCAAAGGAAAATGTTTAAAATTGTAGAGGAAGTTTTTCATTCTGTATTCGTAGCAGCTTTTCACAGTTAAACAATATTTTCATTGAAAGCAACTTCAATATTATATGCATGAAAACTGGCAGAAACTGACCTTTACTTCTTCTCATAAAGTACTCACATAAGAATTGCTTGTATTTTCATGCAGTCAAGGCCAGAGTACCATGGGACTCACAAGGCCAATTGCAGCTAATCAAGGATCAGATAAAAAAATCATCACATTTATTTCACCAGTATTAGAGTACATAGTTCCATTTTCTAATAATTGCTGTCAAGACATAAAATAAAAACTCAAAAAGACATCTGTCAAATGAAATTTTAATAACATATGAATCAGAATAAGTTGTAGCCTATCATTTGAATATTCCAATAGTAGAAAAGGAGGTTAAATTCAAATAAATTATTCATTGAGAATATTTGCTCATCTCTAATATCTCTCTGTATAATTTAAACAAAAACAAAGGTGTGCCCCAGAATAAAATGAGATTTTTAAAAACATTTCCTTGAATCTAGACGATACAATTCCCTATATCATTCCAAAATACTTATTAAACATTTGAGGAAAAAAAAACAACTAATGCATAAAGAATATATTCAATTGGCAGATGGCAAATACATTATTTATTACATCTAGTTATTGATGAGTTTTCATACCACCTCATCGTTCTGTTTTGCTCTGTCACTCATGAGCTATAAGATCATCAGTAACTCATAATAAATATTGTATCCACGGTCAGTCCTTTGGGTAGCACTAGTTATACACATGCAGCTATGTACTTTTTCACCGAAAGAAATGGCCAGCACATTAAACTACGCTGATCTGCAGAGGTTTCAAACTTACAGGCAGAGAATGTAAAAAAGGAACTTTAGAGGGATATGTATATATTTCATTGTAAGAATATATTGCTAGAATAATATGCAAACACAGAATGTTATAATGGGATCTCTTCAAATCACTGCATTAAACCTATTGTATATTTTAGTTCCTCCCATATTTACTGTAATTTTTAACCATAATGAAAAACTATTTTAAAGGATTTAATGTAAGCAAGGGGGATAAAATTAATACAAATTGGTATGACTATTTTACTGATGTGTTCTACACATTGAATAGTTTAAGCTTGTGGAGAACATGTGGGTAAGGTTGAAATAGAAAATGAATTCAAGATGTAAATTATTCTTATAAAAATGACAATTGCACACATTATTGGACTGAATGGATGGATTCTGTTACAATAACATCATTTATAAGAAGTAAATATTTCATCCTACAAACATTCCTGAATATTGCAGCGAAATCCTGATGCATGATAAAAATGCCCTGCAGTTCGATGTTATATACAATGCAGTTATTAAACTCTTTTTTCAACTAATGAAGTAAGAATTGGGTTGGTTCACGCCAACTGTACAACAATATACAAAATGATTAACATGTTACCATAAGTAACAATTTGCATTTTCGAAAAAAAAAACAAAAAAAAACAACAACAACAACAAAACACCTGGAAATGACCCTTTTTGCAGATTTTGTCTTTAGGGAAACAAATATCTGGGGGTAGGTTCTACAGTCTCAAATTCTATATGTTGCTACAGGCAGGATTACGTATTTTTCTATTTTCTATCCACACTTTTATAATTTACTATGCATGATAAGCTTTTGAAAATGTCTCAGAATAAAATATAGGGATATTATCTGTACAAATAAGTGAATTGATGAAATGTGTCATCAAGGTAAACATAAGCCATTGGTGCATTTTTTTATTTTTAAAAAAGCTAATATGATAGTACAACAATGCAAACCAAATATTTCCACAGGGAGACGTAGTATTAACTCTATTGTATAAAATCCTGATGACAATTTATGTACAATATTATAGGGATACTTTGTTTAGTTCTAATCATGGATGGCCAAGGAAGAGAGCTTCAAATAGGAACAGAAAGAAAGATGGGTTTCTAGGATAATATCATGACTAAATGGGCTTCTCTTTGTTCAGTTCAGAGAAAATACTGCTGTGCATGTAAGTAGATATGTATACTTTTCAAATGTTCGTGTGTGTGTGTTACGGGAAGAGAAGGATAAACATTCAAAAGAAAAACTATTTACACTAAAAGACAGTGTAGTCTTTGGCACAAGAACAAAGAGGAATAAAACACAGCCTGGAATAGGCTTACACATAAAATGAGATTTCCAGAGCAATGAAGGAGAAATAATGGGCAAATGATCCTAACTAGAAGGGGGATTCAAAAATATGTGAATACCATCACATAACACAAGGCAGAGTGCAGCTGCCCCTGAAGACCTCAAGAGTCTTTCCTATGTTCTCATGGACTAGTGGGATTTTTCCTGAGGAAAGGCTAGCTCAATTACAGACACAACCACAAAGGCTCAGCTGTAAGTAAGCAAAGGAAAAAAAAAAATTTAAAAAAAAATGCACAGTGAAAAAAAAAACACAGGCGAACCCATCTCCCAGCTTCATTCTCAGCAGCCAGCGCTAGAGCCAAATGGCTAACGTCTTATCTTAGTAAGGCACAAAGAGCTACACTACCACTTCTATTCTTTTTGCAGGGCACCTTTCTTCACAACTGAGACTGCTCACCAAGAACCCATACATATTGCTTACATATTAAAAGAACCTGAAGTGCCTATAGGAACAACAGTGACACACTGACTGAAATCAATAGGTAGAGTAGCTGAACACACGGAAATAAATAAAAAGCTGGCATGCCCCAAATCCCCAGTGCTTCCCACTGACTTCAAAGACTTGTGTCAGAAAAGGTCCAAATTAATTTTTTGTGGGTTTATTAAAGTTTTCCTTTATGCAAGGCAGAAACGTTCTGAGGCCCCAGTGCTACAATGAGCTCCACAGCTGTGTGTGCATGCAGCTACCCTGAAGCCGGGGAGAATCTGAATACGTTGATCCCGTCATACATTATGGAGGCCTTTGCTTGACTGCTACCTAAGGCTTGGAGCCTATAGTATGCTGAAAATCAGAAATCAAACTCTTCCTTAGTGGAGTGTAGAAACACAGTCCTCACATATGGACTCATTTGACACAGCATGCATGAAGCAACCAATTACAGCAGCAGGTCAGCTAAGTGTCTGGACTTTTTTTCCTAAGAAAAGAATGAAATAGTTCAATCCCCCACAGATTCTCATTCTTCTCCTTTTAAAATCTGACATCTGCTGTCATATCCCAAAATTCTACACTAGAAAGCAGCAGCCTAGAATTTCTCAAATGTGTAAATTTTTCATATTGCACTGAGACTGCCATAGTCTTACCTAACCAACTGCATCTATCTGTCACCTGCCAAGCAGCACTTGCTATTTGTTTACAGTCAACTGCAAGGAGATATATAAACTTCCCCAGATGAGGAAGATGTTGAATTTACACAGACAAGTGACAAACGAGCTTGGAATGAAAATGCATACAAGAATAGCCTACAGTATGCTATTATATCATGACATAAATATATGACAACTACTCCAACCAAGGCCCACAGCAAATATTTCCATGTGCTACCACTTCTACAGTAATTTTTCTGTGTTGCATTTTTTTTCCTTTTTTCCCACCCTTTTTTTCCTTGAATGAGAGATTCATTCTAAAGTAACATGTAATTAAAAAGCACCTATTAGAATAAGCAGATTGTACTGTACTAATTGGGCTGCAGGACAACAGTCTGATTATTGCAGTTAATGCATCTCATTTCTTGTGGATCAGCTTCCAGATACCAGTAATATACTCTGTCAGAAATACATACAAACCTATATACAATCTGTGATAAGCTATAAGAAGAGAAACTGTAATCTCACTATATCTATCATTACATCTAGACTCCAGCCATAATAAACAGAAAAACCTACCATATGTATCAGTAGAGTAATACAAACCAAAGTTTTCAGTGAACATTAACAGCAGCCTTTCATAAAGGGAATGGACTTTGCATAAGTGTTAGCATGGGATGCTAGCTTTGATTTGTCAACCAGCATTTTCAGTTCTTTCAAAGCTTCAAAATAATGCCTCTGTAGAGAAACAAAACAGAAATCCTCTGGGCACAAGTGAAATCCTACCTAATCCATCAAAATGAAGTTTACATTGCAGGAGATGTTGCACAGATCTTGGGCTAATCCTGTGTAAGTGAACGAGTACCTCTGAAAACAAGAAAAAAGTGGCATCAACCATGGTAACTTCCCTAGTTTCCACAGATTGTTGTTGGAGATAAGAGTGATCAAATCCTTGTTCCATCCTCAGATGCATTTAGCAAGCAGCCTTTCCGTTTTAGAAGGGTAAGCTTCTGTAGCAAAAAAAACATGACCCAAATATAACCAACTCAGGAGTTTCCAAAATCACACCATTTCAGCTGAAAGCCCATACCTATCATGGACTGTTTTACATTTGCACTGTTTTACTGGGAAATTACAATTTAGTTGAAGATGGTCGAAAAAGCAACCTACCTTTATTCTACTATATAAAAAACACTCTTTGCTAGAAAGAGATGAAACTCATCGTTCTGAGGAATCACTACTCAAATGCAGGTCAGCTAGTGCTGGCTGAAATCTAACCAAAGAGTTTTGGCTGAATTAGATTTTTATTTTTATTTTCAAGATGAATCAAAACCATCACATCAGGAAATTGAGAAGGCAGTAAGAAAACAGTGTTTCTCAAAAGTGCATATGGTAAAACCTGGGGAAGGAGAGCTCCATGTTAGACATTAGAAGGAAGTAGTGAACTGTAACCAAGGACAATGAATCCTAGATTTGATTCTTAAAGTGTTCAGAAAACTGAGACTTTGCATCTTCTTTTTTAGAAGGGAAATGAGGAAACACAATGAGGAAATGCATGTTTTCATCAACTGTTTCCATCTCTAATAGATATAATCCACAGGACACCAATTTGGGGTAATCACTTGGTTCAAAAAAGTTAATACTTTCCTCTCTGTTAGTAATGTCATTGATTTTTGATGTCTCCTGTGCCTGTTTGTTACAGGCAAAGGAATGACAGACCAGGAATTGTCCCTGAGTATCAGACAAGAGATTATCTCTATGGTGGACATATCATCAGCTGCTCCCTGGTCTTTTTACTCTCTGCTGTAGAAAAGTAATCAGAGAAGGTGGCTGGGAAGAAGCCACAGCACATTTTGATATTTCTTTTTGTAACTAATATATAGTCTGGGACTTCATATCAATCCCTGATATTTACTGCCCACTCAGTAAAGTTGTGATTGTAGTTACAGAGAAATAAATGATGCTTTATTGTTTATTTCATAGAATCATCTGGATTGGAAAACACTTTCAAGATCACCAAACCCAACCATTATCCTTACCTACCCAGTCCCAACACTAAACCATATTCCTTAGTGCCACACCTCTTAAATACCTCCAGGGATGGCAAATCCACCACCTCCCTGGTCAGCCTTTTCCAATACCTAACTACCCTTTCCATGAAAAAAAATCTCCCTGATACCCAAGCTAAACATTCCCTAGTGTAACTTGTGCCTTCCTTATGTCCTATCACTTTTCACCTGAGAAAAGAGACCAACACCCTCCTTGCTGGAACTTCCTTTCAGGTAGTTATAGAGGGCAATAAGGTTTCCCCTCAGTTTCCTCTTCTGAAGACAAAGCAGCCCCACTTCCCTCAGGCACTCCTCATATGTCTTGTGTTCTAGTCCCTTCACCAGCTTTGTTGCTCTTTACACACATTTGAGCAACTCAACATCCTTCCCGTAGGAGGGGCCCAAAACTGAACATATTACTCAAGGTGTGGTCTCAGCAGTGCCATGTGGAAGGGGACAATGACTTCCCTAGTCCTGCTGGCCACACTGTTTCTGCTGCAGCCAGGATGCATTGGCCTTCTTGGCCACCTGGGCACGTTGCTGGCCCTTGTTCCCCTGGCTGTTGAAAAGCATCCCCAGGTCCTTTTCTGCCAGCCAAATTTCCAGCCACTCTTCCCCAGCCCTACAACAATTCATGGGGTTGTTATATGGCCCAAGTGCAGCACCTGGCACTTACCCTCACTGAATGTCATGTGACTGAACTTGGCCCATCTATCTAGGCTATCCAGATCCCTCTGCAAAACCTTCCCACCCTCAAGCAGATCAACAGTCCTGCCTTACCTGGTATTGTCTATAAACTTACTGAGGGTGCTCTCAATCCCCTCATGCAGATCATTAATAAAAACATTAATCAAAACCGGCCCCAGTAACTGAGCCTTGGGAAATGCTGCTGGTAGCAGCCACCAAATGGATTGAACTCCATTCACTATGACTATGAGCCCTGCCAGACAGCCAGTTCTTCACCCACCATACTCAATCATTGTCTGCAGTAAAGGGTGCAGTATTTTCAAACCCTGAAACCCTTACAGGCTAAACACTCAAAATGTGCAACAGATTCTTCAGTTTGCCTCAGCAAAGATACAAGATGGACAGGAGTTGCCTGAAGTTGCTCTCAGTCAAAAATAGGAATTGCTTTCAGGGGAAAAAGATCATACCCTTATGCAATCCAGTACATGACATAATTTTTAGCTTAAAGAATAATATAACTTACACTTACCCTTGCATAACCCAGAAAAGCTGTCCCCATTGTCATGTGTAACCAGAGTAATTCAGGCACCTAACCACTGTAGTAGTTTAGATGCCCTGGAGTATTGCCTCCAACCTTTCTTCCAGCTGCTGTTCTACAGTTCTTCCCCAAGTCCTACACTGCATGTATTCATATTGTGAAGGTGCCTCAGATTCCTGAGGACATCTGTCTAAAATGGTCTACTTATGTGGGTCTAGGCAGCTGAATCCCACCCATTATGTTTTCCCTATCCCATCTTCTATGTTGGGGCAGCTAAGAAGATTGTAATCCATGTTTCTCTACTACCCTGAGACATGTTCTACATTAAAAAATAATAATTTTTAAAAAAAAAAGTTTGCTCCAGCTTAACAACCCCTTTGTGTAAAAAGCAGCATAAAGAGGTCAAGTCAGAGCTGAAAATTGGACCAAAGAGAGTATATTTTCCTCTGGATGCACAGCTATAATTGCTATTATGTTTAGGGAATTGGGCTTGATCACTGAATGGAAAACACTTTGCAATTAAGAGGGTTGAAAGCATAACTAGATTTGAATAATCGATGTTAATTTCCATTTGCAGACAAGACTATCACAATGCTGAATCCAAATGCCATGCACTCTTCTGGTCCATTCCCTCATTTCTTGTTGCCATAAATTGCAAGGTAATGTTAACTGGAAGGCCTTGTACAGAATTGCTACATAGATCACATCCCATTATACTTCTGAAATCAGGAAGAATCCACTCTTGCATCACTCAGGCTCACGAAGCAAGTTCTTCCCTTCTTTGGCTACACAATTAACTTGAATGAAACTGAATGTAATGCCTTGAAAACAATACTAAATTAAATGGTAATGCAGTAATCCATCAATTACAACGGGGCAACTAGTGGTTTGAAATAGCTTTGTACAAGAGTTTTTAGTTGGATTAATAATATAATTAATGTTATGTACTCACCATTAAAGTAGGAAATAAAATATTGTTTTAGTTAATCTCTCTTTGTCATTGATGGGGAAGTGCAATGCAACCAAAATGAATATTCATTGTAACATAGTGCCTAAGCATACTAGTATCTATCAAGATCGGAAAAAAAAAAAAAAAGAAAAAAAAAAGAACAAAAGAAAACCAAACCACTACCAAAATTTGCCACCTATTAAAACATGATTGCTACTGGAATTCATATAAGTATCAGCAATAGTAAACACATTTTTAATAATCTTATTTTTCCTTAAACACATTTTTGACCACATTATTTTTCCTAACTGCAATAATGCACACTCTAGCTTTGTACAGTTTAGAAAAGGAGAGGGAGATTTGAGTAATAGTGTGGTTCAGTTCTTTTGAAGAAACTAGCAGAAAAAAAAAAAAAAAGATGTAAATTCTCTGGCCAGCTGTAATAAGAAGGAACAGAATGGAATCTGTATTTGGAAAAATGACAGAAAACTCATTCTTCTGCTTTTTGATGTTACACATGTTGGTGATCAGTTCAGATTTTCATACCTTCTACAGACATCAAACAAAGTTTAGGAACTGCAGGAACTGTAAGCCACACACACATGCTGAGTACCTCTTGCATGATGCTTGTGTGAAACAGGTGTTACACTTTCTAGTCTCCTCTGGTAGACCCTGCATGTGAATCATGTTCATTATCCTCTTGGTTTATTTAATTTGCAAAAGCAATCTCTTTAGTGGTGAAATGGCCACCTGCTCCATTTTACAGAGCGGGGCATCCCATATCGATTCAGCAGATCCCAAAGACACAGCAGCTTTTCCACCCATAAGAATGGGGTGGGAGCAGGAAGAAACACAAGAGGGAAGAGAGAGGACGAGCTGCCTCCCCCAGAAGGACCCCACAACAGGAACATGACCTTCAGCAGAAGGGAGGCTGCTTTTCCTTACCCCAGGGCTCTGGGGTAAGGACCTGCAACCTGAGAACTGAAGAGAAGGGCACAGAGCTGCCTGCCAAGCACCATGGGAGCCCAGCCTGTGCTCCACTGATGACACCATCCTGCCCAAGTGATTTACAAATTGCAGAAGTCCTGGCATTCAAGGGAAAAGCCATGCTGCAGTGTGTGATGTGCACAGGCGCGCTGCAACTTTAAGGCTCTGCAGACCACTCTTTTGCATGCCCTTAGAGCAGATGGCCCAGCACATAAGGCTGTATTGCAACAGCCATGCAAGGCTTCATACTGACCTAAAATGCAGCTACAGAAAAGAATCCAGGGCTCCAATTTCATGCTTTGTGTTGGAAAATTATCCAAAGAAACTTGTTAGCATGGATGTGAGCTAAGAACTTACAGATTTTATTTAAATATGAATCTATATATAGTATCTATACATAGAGGTAGAAGCACACACACAGACAATTCATCTTGGTATGTTTACAGTGGCTTTGAAGCATATATTAAAAAATAAAAAAAATAAAAATCTCCATCACAATAGGGGTTGCTCAGAGACTCACCAGGAGAAATGACTTGCTCCTTCTTGTCTTTGGACCAATAAACTGAAAAGCAGAGATAACTGTAGTAGTTCCTCCTCCCTTCACCTTCCCCTCTCTCAGTTTTTGCCTTGTCTGGTAGCTAAAAAGATACAGTTGTTTCTGGGCTATGGAAAAGTGAGGAAATGGCTGTTCTGCTTTGCTTTCTAATGCTTTCTGCTGACCCTAGCAAAACACCCCATGGGCAAGATATATTCAAATAGACTATTACCACATAGCACAGGTCACTTAGAGAGTAAAAAGCTATCCTGTATTATTTACAAGAAGTATTAGGCAACATTTTGGCCATGGATATACAAAGACACACCTTGAGATCATTAAAGCTTTAATGTGCATGCAAAGCAGAAAGGTGTTTTTTAAAGAGGTTATCAAAGGATCCTGCATGCGTATCAAGCCAGCTCTAACAGAAGCAAAAAGAAATATGTCTACTAACATTAATGGAAACTGCAGAGTAAGTAGAAAGACATTCAGTTTGACTGTCTCTGAAATCTGGAGTACACATAGCTCAGTAATGCTGAGATTTTAAGTTGTGATTCAGGGGAATCTATATATTTCAGTTAAGAAGCATAGCTTATTAAACATCATGTCTAATATTTTCAATCTTTTAACATATTCACACAGATTTATTTTTGTTATTTGCTGTTTAGGGTGGGAAAGCTGGTAAGGAAAATCAGCTTTTCTGACTGTATTTCTTTTAATCTACTAAGGAAAATGGAAGAAAACAACACAGGATACTAGAAAACCCAAGGTGGGGTGGGGGGTGGGGCTGGAGAGTAGGGATAAAGGTTAAAATACCTATATGGGACAGAATCTTCACTGATTTGTGCATTCTGTGTTTCAGATTTAAACATTGCCTTTCAAAACAACAATACTTTGTATTTGTTTGGTGTATGTGAAGGAACAAGAAAAACACAGAAGTGTAAAAAATCACACTTCTGTGAGATAGCTTAAATAATCTAAATTTAAGAGTATATCTTACTCAAAGTTTTATTTCATTTTAAAGTCATTCCCAAACATTTTCAAATATTGAAGGATATGATTAGGCATATTTGTGGATATGCTTCTATGTTTCCCAGGAAGAATAAAAACTCCATGAGAAGTTCAGGTTTTAGGGACAGGAACACAGGAAAAGGAGTGGAGCACAGGTGAGATAAGGGGAAAAAGAGAGCAAGGAGGAGAGAAAAAGTCATTTTTACGTCACTTGGGCTTGAGGAGGAAATTGCTCAGGGTTTTTTTTTTATTGTTGTTTTTTGGTAACTGTCTATAACTAGGTGTCTTAACATCTGCAATGGATTTGAATAATTAAGGGAGTGAACAACTAGAAAACATCATTAAATTATGAATAGAAATGCTTTAAAGCCCCTTAGCAGCAAAATACTAGTTCAAAAGGAAACATGCAAGTGTAGAGCAATGTCTTTCTCAGAAAACACAGCTTCCCTGCACCACTTGGGGTATCTGAATGAAGGATGAGGGATGTGAAGCTGGGAACAATCCTGTATGATCACTTTTTCCTATAATTTATTGACTGTTGTCACTGAGTGTGGTACTGCGCAAACACTGCCCTAGGGTGTTTATCCTCTAAATCAGAGGCAGATAATAGAAATCAGACGCAAAGTACCAGGGGAGAGTCCAAACCAGATGGAGATAATCCATTTTACATCAGATGTGGAAGTAACTTTCTCTTGGGCTGATTACTTCCCATTAGAAGAGTGCTTTGGTCAAGAATTTAATTGAAAAGTGGCTATTGGTTCTATCAAGACAAAGAGTTCCCTTGCAGGAGGTGCAGAGCAAGTGCCACAGCTCTAATTTAAGAGCAGAGAGTACCTTTCAGGGACACCCTGTGACTAAAGGCACTTTAGTCAAAGTTCTGGATGCAAAAGCATAGCAGTATCATGCAGTGCCACCCCTGAGTAATTACTACATTACCAACTGGCTGTTCTGTGTCTGTAGAACAGACAGCATGCCAACTGACCTGTCACCTTGTTCAGAGCCAGCTTTTATATCTGTGTCTGGTCCTACCATGTACAGGCTATGTTTTACGCAAAAGGAAAGAAGAAAACTGAGTAATACTGGTGTAGTCTTTTAACTGCTTCAGCTATTTAGACTGCAGGATCTTCATGGGTCTGAGTATGTTTGTGTACAGGAGGAGGATGTCACCATGTGACATGAGCTGAATAAGTCCAGACCATAAATTATGGCGAACTTGTTGACACACCTTTAGAGTTGTCATAATAAAGATCACCAAAACAGAGACACGAGGATCCTGAGGTCTGACAGCCACTGTGCAATTGTCGCTCATGTGCAATTGTCACCAAGACAAAGCCCCAGTGACTCACACGAGAGTGTTCACAAAACAGCCCCACTACCGGTATTCTCTCAGCCCTCATCTGAAGAGAAATGTGTAAAATATTTCCAGACACAAGTCTGGGAACTAAAGTTTATAAACCTAAAAATACAACAAACAAACAAAATACAAAAAAACTAATAATTTCACTGCCCATAGCTAATAGTTTTAAAACTTCCTCAGCCTCATGCTTACCTGCACTCATATTAATCCCTTCAAGTTCTTGAGGCTATGAATTATCATTCTCTTTTCTTTCAATTTATCATCTCTTCAGTATCATCTTCTTTATCATCTCAGTAGTAACATCCCCCCCAGTAACATCCAATGGACCTAATGCTTTTTGTCTCATGGTTTGAATTTCAGCTAATTGAACTCAACTCTTATGTAGCTTTGAAGTTTGTCATTTCTATTTCAAACCTGACAGGTGTGCAAAAATGGCTATTTTCTCTGTTAACTGTACTAAAAGTTTTAGTAAAAGATGTCTTTGCCTAAAAATTTATTGGACAGAAAAGTAAGCACATGAAGAAATTCTAGAAGGAAACTTCAAAACTATGAGCATTTTCTATATATACCTTCATGAGAAGCAAAGCAAACACTGTTTCAAATATTTCCACTTACCACTATGTAAGTATTTCCAGTTGCTGAGCTAAGACAATACTTCAGGCTATATTTACCACATGAACAAATCACAACTCCAATAGCATAAGATCTCATTCTCTCTGACCAACTCAGCTTCCCCCCTCCCCCCCCCCCCCCCCCCCAATAACATTTTTTCTGGTATTCTGCAGTTACTCTTCTTACTGAGGTACATAGTGCCCCATAGGATTTGCATCTAGCCGTTATGCGCTGAAGGGCAATTCCCCCAAACAAAATGTTTTTATTTGCTTCAATAATTATTGCAGACTAGATTCTTTGAATCTTTGTTCATATGTCGTCTATTTAGCTCTGCAATTAGTTTCACTGTGATGAATAGGACACTTGAAATCTAATGTATGTCTCAGTGTGGCTAACTATAGTGGAATTGGGCCATAATAATGGATAAAATAAACATATCATTTTATTGCCATCCATACTGTTCTGAAAAGCCCTGTATAAAATAGCCGTCAGACAAAGAAAATGATGAGAAGACACAAAATGAGTCCATGAACAACAACATAATTCAAATTAAGAATTCTAACCTAAAATGGCCTTCAGAATTAATAGACCATTCAAAGAAAAAGAATACCCTCAACAAAAACAAGTATTTGTATGACATCTTCCCTTTATACCATTAATTTAGGCAGAGAGTTTCCTCCTGAGCTGCTGTTTTGCATGTATTTATGCGCTACAGTCCACATCCAGGTGGAAACAAGGTACTATTGTAGATAGATACTGATATACAATATGAATAAGAAATATCACTGCAGTTACAGGACACAAAATCTGAGCTGTTACAACTGCATGATGCAATTTGATTAGTTATGTGACAGTATCTAGATTATCACAACATTTGGAAGTTAGTAACAGATTTATTTTGGAAGTCACTTTTAGCAGCAGCGAGTTTAAATTATAGATGAAGAAAGCAGTTTGGTAGCTGTAAACAGTAATATTAGAACACATATTTACATATAGAAGTCATTATAATGCTTTTTTTTTTTTATTTTCCTCCTTTGTCTTTTAATACAGAGTAATAAAGTCTGTAAAATGATAGCATCAAGATTAGGTGACTGCAGGGTTGCAAATAGTCACTCTCTGTGGTGCCACTTCCTTGAAAAAATTTTGTGCAGTATTATGAGAAAATCCTATCAACTCCTCTCAATTATATAGTGATTGACATTGCCTACTCCAAAGACTCCTGAACAAGTGCTACAAAAATACCTTTTCTAATGGTTTGTTATATTTTATCCCCCTAGTGTCTTACTCTTTATCTTCCTGAAAAACTTTTCAACATATAAAAGTCTGTTGACGGGATTTTGTTAAAATTGCACTGGCTCTTACCTCAGGTATGAGTGGTATTATTTCTGGTAACAGTTATGACTTTTCTGAAGTGCTTGAATTTCCTTAAAGTCTTCTAGTCAATGCAGGCAAAAGAAACTAAATAGAAAAATCAATTTAAAGAGAGACTTATTCAATACAAAGCAAAATGAGATTTATTTATTTACCCACCATTTTGTTCTCTGTTTAAAAGTATATGAATGTGTGAATACCTGAAAAGCCATTTAGAAATTGTGAAAAAAAATAATAAAGGACAATAAGAAACCAAACCAAATCAGGGAAGAAAACTGGAGTTTTGTCCTAAGTACTCAAAAACAGGGGAAGGCCCAACTTCATAAAGAAGGAAGTCATTCAGACTGAATCAACAATGAATAGGTGATAGAAAATGCTCAGAAACCAAATGAGTGATTACTCAACATGTTACAAAAAGAGACACCTGATAAAGAAATCTCTTAAGCTGTGGAAAGCTGGAGTATGCAAAAAACAGCACATTATGCTGCACATGCAACTTGCCAAGGCAATTCCCCACCCTTAGTGAGGAGAAAGACCTGCATAATTTTTTCAACAGAGCAAGAATTTAAGTATACCTAGGACAGGGTTCCTGACTATTAAGGCAGACCTTTTTGATTAAAAATGAGTAAAAATAAAACTCAGAACAATCTCAAAGGAGAAAACATACTCCTGTAGGTTAAGAATGTGACAGTCCTTGGTCCACTAGAATTTGCAAGACGGGACAAAAGCCACTGGAGATGTCATCAAAAAGGTATAGAAAACATCTTCACAATAAAAAGGATGTGAAGAACTGTAAAGTGCTAAAGTCAACCGGCAAGTTCTCATTCTTGAAGCTCCAAGAAACAGAAAGCAAAGAAAATGATCAAAAGACTCAGTATTCTACATGGTCCCTACAAAAATGAATGAATGCAACTTGCTCACTATATATAGTTATAAATAGCCAATTTTTCTTCCAACACTCAAGTGTCAGGAATGCCCAAGCTACTGCAAAAGATGAGACTATGCAGAATGTAACGGTTTCTCCTGAAAAGACTAGGTTGGGTGATTGTAAGGCATTGGATGTAAAGAAGTCTAAAAGAAAATCAGAGATCCGTTAAGGACAGAGAAGAGAGAGAGAAGAGAGAGAGAAGAGAGAGAGAAGAGAGAGAGAAGAGAGAGAGAAGAGAGAGAGAAGAGAGAGAGAAGAGAGAGAGAGAAGACGAGTGGATTCTATATTCATCTCAAATAAACAAAAGATATTTTACAGCAGAATCTGAAGCACATAACAGAGCTCTTTTGTCAGCAAAAATTAGCAGATAGTCTTTGATATTTTTACATTGGTTGTAAGAAACTATGTCCTTGTCCTAGACTACTTAGACTTGCTTCTTTCAGATAGACTGACTAGATAATACTTTAGTTCAACAGTTATTTTTGCTACCCACTATCCCTGAAATGGTGGGTATGACTGTGCAATTTTCAGCAAATTACATGTTTTGACATAATCTACTGAAAATCTAAATAGAAAACATGGAAGAACACTCTAAAACCAGACCCTTGTCCATATTTAGCAGTGCCAGATTACAGTTTGGAACCAGTGAAATATAGGTTACAAACTGATAACATCTGGTTTGACAGAAATGGGAAAATAAGAAAGTTTGCACTTATGTGAAAGACAGATGTACAACAAGGCAGACAGTGTTAAACAAAACTCTTGCTGTGATTTGGAGGTGAGGAAACCTCCACTAACTCCTGAAAAAGACACTAAATAGAACTAAGTTCTTGCACCTGGAAATCAGTGCCAGATGCCCACAGAATGTTGTCCCAGTCCCACAGGCACACATGTAAAAGCAAACATCACTTCCCATAATGGCAGATAGTGAGGAAGACCAATACTCCTGCCATCTTGTCAGGCATGAGCAGACTGAGGCTGCTCAGCCCCAGGTCTTGGAGAGACTGGAAATATAGTGCTGCTGGAGTCCATGGAGAAATATGCATATCTGTGAAGCAATACATGACACTTTGGAGGTTACAGGAACATTCTTGATTTATAGGAGAGAATGTGTCTGTGAAATCTCACCATCCTTTGTGATCTTACTAGTCAATATCACAGTGTTGGGCTGCAGAAGACAGTGGTGGAAAACTACATTTGGAAAGGCATTGTAGAAGAGAGGAGCAGTGAGCAGCCTGACTCTGCATGGCACAAAAAACCCCTCTGACTATTGGCCAGATGTACCATCAGTGAATGGGGGCAGCCCCACGGACAGCTTAGCTCATCAAAAGCTAGATGCTCCCATGAGGGGAACAGCCCATCCTCCTCTTGCTCTTTTCCTTCACCAGAGACAAAGCTCGTTTCTTTTGTGGGGTTTGCTGCCACTCCCTAAGAAAGATGTACTGAGGGTCCAAGGAAACTACGGGGCTGATTCCCCAGCAAAGCTAAGGAGCAGGAGTCCCTGCCAGGATTACCAGGGGAACTGGAAAGGTGAGAGTGAGGCCCCCAGCCGCTTTCAGTAGCAACGAGCTATTAATTTGCCTCAGCCATGTCTGGTCGAACAACAGCCCACAATCAATCTCTGCTCACCATTAACTGCAGCAGCAGAGCGTTTCTGACAGACTAAATGCACACAGTGAATGGTGAGGAGAGATAGCAAGCAGTTTTGCTGTGCTGTTCTCCCATCTTCCAGTTCTGGAAATTGAGAAAAAAGAAAAACAAAGTAATGCTCTACCCTACTTTTGGAAAAGATTTTACATTCCTCTGACCAATTCAAGTCTGCAAAATACTGACTTTCTTCCCTGGAACAGAAACAGCAAATACTAATTACAAGCCAGTTACTAAGTATGCTTATGGCTGAATCATATGCCTTCAGCAGAGGAATCACTACATCTGTTATGTGGGAGGCAGACTTTGTACTGTAATGGGAACGAACCAAGTGTCAAGTGATGCAGTATTCTTGTTACAGCTTCAGAACAGATGTCATTTTGTCATAGCTGCTGACATAATTTTGAAGATAAGAAGATTTGAAGATTTAGTCCATAATGTTTTAAAGCTAAACACAGACTGGATTAAAGCTTTAAATTTAAACATAAGCTAGATATGACCTTAAAACACAGGGTTATATCAGACATATTCTAAAAAATATTTACAGCAAAAAACATGCCATTATTAATTTATTGTAACTGCAATACTAATGCTACTTCACTTATTATTTCGCCATCTCATATATTATTAACCACTATTCTCACAGAATGATGTAGTCAGAAATCCTGACCAAAGATTGCTGTTCCAGAAAATAAACAAACAAACAAACAAACAAACAAATAAATAAAAGAAGGAGGAGGGAAAAAAAAAACACTAATGAAGCTTGGTTTCCTTGGATTAAGTTTTATTGATTTTCATACCTAGGATGATGTAAGTTCCAATGCAAGTGCTTCTTCTTAAATGAACAT
Source organism: Anser brachyrhynchus (assembly GCF_964034855.1). Classification (NCBI taxonomy): domain Eukaryota; kingdom Metazoa; phylum Chordata; class Aves; order Anseriformes; family Anatidae; genus Anser; species Anser brachyrhynchus. The sequence goes on from NC_137694.1 coordinate 83,536,467, forward strand.
CTCTTTGTGGATTTTCTAGTGTCTAATATTGTAGCTCATGTTATATTATTTGTTTTAATCAAGGATATTACAGAATTTCTTTTCTACACCCAGCCATGTATTTTCAAACAGCTCTGTGGTATCCATAACTTCCAAAATGATGCATCTCATTCAATTTTGACTGGATTAGCCACTTTTGAATCTATTTGGTGTAAGTAAAGAGACACTGGCCTATATCCGAAGATACAATAATCACTTGATCCTTGTTTGAATAAACTACTTTTAGTGTTTTTATATTTAACAAGAGAAGTACTATTTTGCAATTAAGGATGCAGTAAGAATTTCTTCAGAAGTCTGCATGTTAATCTGAAGCTAACCAGCTTGGTTATGGGTGTTGGTAGAGAAAAGCGTGGCTTAAAAAAGAAAAAAGTAGTTTATTCAGATAAACTAAAGGAAGCATTGTCCATACAGCTCTTTGCTCTATTACAACTAACATACTGCTGCTTGAACTATTTAGCCCCTTTTAAAGGCTTGATATAATTTGATAACCATGTAAACTGGAATCACATTGTTGACCACAATGCAGATTGTACACATAAGGCTATACCCCATTGTAGTCTTGATGCATAACAGTATGAATATAAGATAAATCATCTGAATGAAAGCAAACAGTACTTCAGAGAAATGAGGCAAGCAAGACACAAAAATCTCTTGTTTTGAAAGTATACTATTCTACAATTCTGGGTCCACAGGCAAATAAATATGAAATACAATTACAAATGACTCTTAAATATTGTGTAAGAATTGTACTGATTAACTAACGTTATTAAAGGGCTTTCATTCTGTCTAGTCATCTAAACTCTACATCAAAGTAGTACTTGCTTTCTGTTGAGGTTTGTTCATGCCCAAACATACTATAGCAGACTTCAAATGCATCTAATCTTAACATGGCCCAATAGTTTAAAGCCAAGTCTTCCCCTTGCAAGGATAAAACAAGAACTCTTAATGCTTTCAATAGTGACTGAGTCCAATTTTATGGGAGTTTTCAAACCTTTTACTAATACCTACTCAGATCCCTTCTTCTAGACTAGAATATCTGTTGAAAAAATACTGCAAATGCTCTATCACTTTTGATTCATTTAACAAGATGTTCAAATGAAGACCTCATGTAGATGAGGTGCTGATGGCCTAAGCTAGTAAAATGAATTTTATAAAACCGGTAATGAATAGAATAATCAGAGTGCTCAGCCAGTCTGTGGTTAGACATACTAATAACTTGTCCACAATCCCTGACCAAATAGCTGTACATTGCTCATAGTGGAAGGCTTATCCTTCCTGCTGTTTTGTATACACACTTAGAGAATTCCATTGCTATGGCTGTTCAAACAGGTTAGCAATTAATACAAAATGACTGGTCTCTTGCTCAGAAACAAAAAATCGGAAAAAATACCAAACTAACAGTTGCAAAACTAGAATGGCTAACATTATGTGGGCAAAATAACTGGCAGCATTTTTTTGTCTTTTATGAAGGTAACTTTTTTTTTCTTTTTTTTCTGTAAAATATTGGTTAAAAGTCTAAGCTGAGGAAGAAGAAACAGAGAAAGACCAAGGACAACTAAGTATACCTTCAAATAATTATTTGAAGCAAGAGATCCAATCTTTCCATATATGAATGGTTTTGCATTTCAGAACTGAAATCAGTCAACTCCTAGTTGCAATAGATAAAATGGAACACTCTGTTGAACCTCTGTCTTGCTTCCTGACCTACTCTTTACTGAGTATGCAATTAATCTCTGCAGGTACATCTGAGTGTCCCTGAGTTTTTCACATAACATTTTAAAATGATCTGGAACGGATTCCTGTACCGTGTGAACTCAAGTAGCATGAAACCTATTCCATTTGAATTGTTCTATCTTGTGACCTCGTTGATTTATAGGGATTTAACACCACACCATGCTTTCAGAGATATAACTTACCTCACTGAATATAATAGCTCCCTTTTCGTATTCATATGAAAGGACCTCTCATGGGATCTCAAAAGAATAAAAGACTATATGGTCATATACATACAGAAGATGTAGATTTGAGGCCTGCTATGAAGTCACCTTCAGTAAGTTCTGTTTAACCTAATAGTAAGCCACCAGCCACAGTTAGTTCATCACACAACCATACACGTCACTTTTCTCTTGAAGCTCATTGAAATTTCCAAGGTACGGGAGCTTGGGGTTTTCTTCCCCCCCGACTACTTTACCCCTTACCTTAAGAACATCCTAGACATGGTCCTATTCCAGGATATTACTGTTACTTTAGACTACACTAAGAAATACCTTAAATTTACTTTTACTTACTTTTGACTTCCTTAGAAAAAACCAGCTCTTCCTCCAATTGTTGTAGATGTCAATGTCTTTTCTATTATTTTTTTTTCTACTAAAATATTAAGAGTAGATTTCTTTTAAGGTTTGAAATATATTATCTCCCTTTTGGGGGAATTCTAGGGACTGGGGTGAAGAAGACAATACACCGTTCCTGTGAAATGCAAGGTGAAAGAAGCAGTTATGGTGTCCTTCAGATCTATTAATTCCTACAGGTGACTATCATCCTTCTGAAGTTCAATACACAAGTAAAGGCTTGTGTGCTGAATCTTAATTTGTGTACTTCTTTCTCTCTATTGATTTCCTGCTATTGAATTTTCAGAAACACATGAATTAGAGAAGCCTGTAGCTGTCATTTTATACTCAGTCAGATAAATAGTTACAGACCAAGCCATGACACAGTGAAATCCTCGTAATTTTAAGAAATTGTTGTAAACTAAAGCTATTTTGACCCTCATTTTATTTTCTCTAGCACAGAGTAACTGAAAATGGGAATTTGTTATCTTCAGGTTTTATTTTTGCTGCTTTGGTCAGAAAAGCTGTTTTCTGCTCAGAAAAAGGTTTGAAAAACAAAGCTCCACAGCCTTATTACCCTGCTTATGGCATGAAAAGTATTCACCAGTATAAAAAGCAGTAATCAATATCTCCAAACCTAAATGAGACCAAAACGTTCATACCAGGGTTATCACTCTTGTACGTTACAGCAGGAGGAGCATCAACTTCAGTGGCAGCTGGTAGCTCCCTGGGAGGATACCTTGTGTTTGGCTGAAAGGCAGGCTGTGGTTTATGGTCCTCTAGCTCCTGGATGGCTCCTTCCTCAGGTAGTGAGCACAGTGCCTGCACAGCTGTAAGGATTTCAGTTGCTTCAAAGTGGGCCAGTAGGGAGGGGAATGGAGGAACATCACCTGTGTGGAGCCCACTGTAGAACAGAGACAGAAACATGCCAGAAAAGGTGACAGCAGGTCTACATCCAGACCTTCAAAAGAGAAATGAAACTAACCCCAAGAGATCCAGATGTTAACAAGTTTTCTGTGCTTAATAAATCTAAAGGAAGTGTCCTAACTGAGAGCATGGGTGACCCCTTTTGCAAGGATGCATTTGGCAGGAGCCCAGTCCTATCTAACACACTCCTGAAAAATGCAGATATTCTAGGTTGTCAACCGAAAAGATTTTGTTTTGACAGTCAAATTTCCCATTATTTGTTTTTCTTGAAGAAAGATGGGTTGGCAAACCCACCTTACCTCTGCCTTTTACTTGGAGTCCAGCCACAGCAGCAGCTGAGTATCCAACCCCAAGTGTCTGTTGTTTGAAATTTATTTTTTTCCGAATTGTGGTTCATTGATCTTTTTTGTGTTTTCCTTTTCATTAACTAAATACTATCCACTTAATATTAGTTTATGACAAAAAAAGAACCTTTTCTTTGGAATCATAACTTTTCTTACTGCATAACATCACACTCATCATCAGACCCCCCAGCCCTTTTTGACAGAGGAATGTGATGAGAAAATCTCTAAATACAAAGGGGCAAAATTCTCCCTGACAGGATCTATCTGAGAAAGCAGCATGCTGTTCCAGAGTCTCCTTTGTGGTGCTCTCCACAAAAGAGAGACCAAGGTGAAGGGGTAGACCAGTGTAAGTGACAGGATTGATGATACTGAGCATTGCACCATTGCCTCCTAAGTGAGTTTTGGCTACCAGAATAACTTCACCTAGAAACTGGTTTCAAAAATACTGATGGCTGCAAGCACCTACTGCTTTGCATCTTATCCTGTGGACACCAAGCTCTTCTTTAAAAATAAAATAAAATAAAAATAAAAATAAAAATAAAAATAAAAATAAAAATAACATTATTAAACAAATACCCCAACACTTGCCAGAGCAGGGAATATTTTTCTCCAGAAATAAAACTGGATGTGAAAAAACATGATGCTCTCTTAAGCCCAAATGGTTCTACAAATTACAGAATTCAAGATTTTCAACTGTCAATAAACAAAAAATGTATAGTTTTTCATCATAAGCTTCTGTACATGTCTATGTTCACGCACACAGGTACACGTGCCTACATACACAGAGTGATAGTGCACAGATATGTAATACTCAGCATGATATATTTATCTTTCCTGTTACTTCCCATTGCCCAGGAACAGGCTGAATACAGGTGGCCTCATAATAGCAAGCATAAAAATAACAATAATTTTTTTATTGTAGAATAATCTACACTGTCAGATGTAACACCATCTGTGTTATTCAGTACTACTGCTCACTGCCTGCTGCCACCAGCACAGGCCCATTGCTGGGGAAATTACAAGAAGAGATGGTTGGCTTTATGATAGAGCTTGAAACCAGTCCCAGAGTTGAGTACAACATAAGCCCCAAAGCTGGGCTTATGTGTGTATTCAAATGGTGTCTCCTGCTGTTTTACAACAACAGGCATATCTGAAGGGCATGGTCTCCACTGTTTCCTTGTCAGAGACCAATGAGTTGATATAACTTGCAAGGCCAGAAAATGCTTTGTATAGTTGTGAGAGAAGAATTGAAGATGCCAGGGACTCAAGCTTGCTTAAAACATTTGCCTCTGCAACTGCCATTGCTGCATTATTACAGAAAAACTCATAGCATCAAGCCTGAGCATGAATCAGACATCACACTCTCACCAACATCCACAAAAATGCCAGACTCCAATTATTATTGGGTGAAACCTCACATAAGAAAAGTTTTTGTCACAACTTAGGGACTGTGTCTTTTCATTGTGTGTTAACATATTGCTTTAAAATCATGACCTAATAAGTGATGGTCAACATTAATAACAAAATGAACAAGCTCTGTGCAGAATAATAACTAAGAGAACATTAAGACTTTCTTTGCTTGTTGTCAGCTTTGTGTTCTCTTCTTCCTCACAGTCTCAAGTGTTAATGAAAAATGCTCTCTGATGACAAATGCTGTGGCAGTTTCATTCCTTGTTCACTATTACCTGTTTTCACTGTATTCTAGGCAGTAGCATTTTGAGAAAGAAAATGTTATAAAAACTATTGGAAAATTAAAATATTGCCATACTGGAAGATGTTTCCATAGTCATAACATTTTAAATAGTAAGAAGATTTCAAGAAAAAAAAAAAATCATTATCTTCAGTAGAAAAAACAGTTTAGTCACAATTATTTTGTCAGCCTTTGGCCTTTTTCTGCACACACATTCATAACTCAAACCACCATCTACTGTATAACAAATAAAACCTGCCAGACGGACTAAAAATTAGAGATAATGATTACAGATTAAACATGTACTAGGCATTGTCTTGGTTGTCCCATTCCACCTATGAGGGGCCTGATAAAATGCCGGGGGAGGAGGGTTCTATACAAATATGGTTTCAAAAGTGCTAAAAAGTTTTTTCACAGCCATAATATTTTGACATGCCTTTATCAGTAAAACTGTAGTGAACAAACACAAAAATCTTAAGAATGGCTTAGCAGTAAGGCTGCCTACCTACTGTGCTCTCCACAAGTTTGAATAGTTTTCATATTACTTCCATATAATGCTATGATAATAGCATATGACAGTAGCCCTTTCCCACACATACTCCATCTACGACAAACATTCTTTTTATTGTCATCCAGGTGTGGACCCTGAATACATACTACATTGTACTTTTTTTTTTTTTTAACCTTAACCAAAATCCACCAAATGAAAAAAAAAAGAAAAAAATAAAAATAATTACAAGCTTTGTTAAATTTTCTTGAAAAATAAAAGTTATTTTTGGTTAAAAATGGTTAAAAATCTAGCTATATGCAGTGAATGTAAAATCTTGAGCCTGATATTTTTCGCTGATACATTAAAAGGAAACTCTTGGCATTAGAAGCTCCAAAATGGAATTTCTTTAGGTTATACATTGTTATGTTATCACTATTCCATTTCTTTCTCTCTGTTTAAAGGTGGCACATCATCTATATTCCTATTAGTAGAAAAGCATATGCATACATTTCTATATAGAAATGTATTAAAATAGAAGTATTAAAGTATAAGTATTAAAAAAGAAATTTATTTATTAAATGGAATTTATTTATTAAATTTATTAAAATGGAAGTGTTGGTAAATCTGGAATATATTTCAAAATAATTTTAGCTGTATGAAAGGGAAAAAAAATAAGAACTTCACAGAACATGAAAATTAACTATGATATGATAATTGAAGGTAAATTTCAAACAGAACATGGACTCTTATAGAGCTTCAATCGTGAAAATGGTACATTCAGTTCAGCACAATTACAGTTTGTTCTGTGATACACTGAAGGTCTTATTGAACTCAAAAGTCAAGAATTGTCAAGAAACACGAGCATCACATCACACATCGTGTCTGCTGTGTATGTGTGTTTCCAAAGACTGATAGACGTAGCATATTGTGTCACTACAAGAGGCTTTCCACCAAAATCAGTCTATTACAGGGTACAAACATGCCCAAATTTAGAACAAATTTGTGTCAAGGTTACTTCTACCATCAGTTACTTTTCAGGACTGGACTGACAGTCCAACTGAGCCCATAATTTTCACAGTTTGAGTTTCATGATTTGTCATGCAAGGGCAGTGGCTCAGCGCAGCAGGCAAGTCCATGATTTTACAAATGCCCCAAACGACAAGCTCGAATTTGCCATGCATGTTTCAGTCCACCGGGATGGTGTCCAAGTAACAAATCTTTCCTTTCACTCACAGGCAGGAAAATATTCCTGATCTACTGTACAAGGGACACAGTTCTGCTCTGGAGGCTTACCTTCTTGTATGTGCTGCTTTATTTCTGTTTCTTTATACTTGCATATATACGTGCACAGTACACACTTACATAGCTTGATATGTCAACAATGCAGATAAAGACAAGAAAAACATTTAGCTCTTGAGTGAAAATTCCTCCTCGGCTGCTCTTTGGGCTATAATCTCTGCTATTATTAAACCCATGAGCTGTTAATCACCCTCATCTCCACTGAGATAACAGAAAAAAGGGTGGTTGGCACCTGGCAGGGCTGGGATCTAAACGATTTATAAAAGCTCAGAAGCTGCTTCTCTGATTCAGAATAATTTGTATTGAGTATGATTTTATGCGTAAAAAGGATTTACCAGGCTCATAATAAAGACAAAACGGTGGACTATAATGAGGACTGGCAAGAAAAGCAAGGAGGAAGAGCACAGCATAATGAAAAAGAAAATGGCAAAAGTGAAATAAAAAAGAATGAGGAGAGCAGAGGGAAAAGAACACAGTCAGCTTCTTTTCAAAACTTCTTATAGCAGAGATTTCTTACGCCAGTTAAAACATATTAATGCAGCATCCCCCAAAACTTTCTTTTAGAACCCCCCACTAAATGTTGGTGATAACAACATATTGATGACTGAAAATTCAACATTTTCTGGAGACTGACTAGGCTTCCAACCTTACGGCTAGTATTTCATCTGTCTTTGTTACTCTGCTCAGTTATGTGTGTATCTTTGTATCTTTATTTTTCTTCTGGTGACATATCTCCTCTACACTAGGTTCTTTTCAGTTCATGGACCAAGAAATACTACATCATCACCTTATGTGGGACTCAGAGTAATAGCCGAGACCACCACTTTTTTGACAAACATATTTTCTCTAGCCCAGAAGCCAGCAGAAGCAAATTGCAGTGCAAAGGGGAGAGTAACCAGGGGGAGGACAAAAAGTCAGTGAAATAAATAGCTTATAAAGAAGTGTAACCCAAAGGTGAAATGAGTCTATGCGTAGCTGTTGCTCAATTAATGGAAGAAATAAAGTTAAAATACCGGTGCCAAGACAGCTAGCTGTCACAATGTCAGAGCTTGGGTAAGCCAGCTTTTCCCAGACAGAATGTAAAATAACTTTTCAGTTTCATAACATGGACAACTTTGTAAGCTGTGCATGAGCAGAGTTGTCAGAACATGGAAGGTCTGTTTCTTTAGGTGATAAACATGTGCGCACCAAAGACACTATGGGGAGAACACTCCTGGGGTTGTAGGGTAGGTAAAAGGGGTGGCAAAGTAAGTCCAACACTCCTCATTTTTAATGTTTCCCAAACTACCTCTGAGCAACTGTTCAGCATCCTCCTCGGCTTATCAAGGACTGCTGCATTGTAGACTAAAAACTTGCTATGAGCCAAACTTACAAGTAGCTGCTGAAAACATTATTTTTCTTTCATCTCTGCATTGCTTATTGAATATTAATGCACCTCTGAATTTCTACCACCATCAAAACTCCCCTGCCATATCCTGGCCATAAACATCTGTTTCAGGATTTTTTCTGCTCTGACAGTTTCTCTGTGACTGCTTATTCAATACATTACTTTACCCTTTTTTTGTGTGGACAGGTTAAGTGCCCTCCTGTTTCATTACACAGCCATAGCATACCACTACTCTTCCATAATTAAATATCTGGGAAAGAAGCAGGGAGGCATGATGATGGATGTGACAGAGCACGAAGGAGTGACGGTGGGGTGGGCACATCAGCCAGGAGCCAGCACCAGTGGGAGCGCACTGGCACACTTATGCAGAACAACCAGTGCAAGGGGAGAGGCAGGAGAACTGCAGTTTGGCAGAAATGCAGTCATTATTCAGATGAGATCTCTCCAGCCAAAAAGAGTGCTAGAAACTGCATATCTGTGAAATAAGTATATGGTTATGGGTCATTAACTCCACAGTATCTCTGTTCTCTGTCTGACGGGGGCAATAACATTTGACAGTAATTTTTAAGAATGTCTGTGGTCAGAGGAAGGTTAGATTTCATATTTGCCAGATCTTTCTTTTCTTTGTTTTCTATGGAAAAAAAAAAAATAGTAGAATATTCCTGAATCATTGACAGCTAAAGCAGAGCTCCTATTTTCTTTACACATGCTTTTCCTGGATTAATCTGAGAAAGAAAGGAAGAAATGGACAACAGAGCTGGGCCTCTTCCTGCAGGCTAACAGCACATTATTGACCATATCTCCTGTTCAAGTGTGACCTCTGCCAACAAAGCTGTTCCTAGAGTGATACCAAATGTTCATGGCTTTTCCTTGACTGAAGAACCTCTAGAGATAACAATCTAGTGGAGGAAAAACAGTTTTCTTTCTCCTCCCCCACCTTTATTTTTATTTTTTAACTATATGTCTAAACACGGTAGAGTCTTGTCCATCACGATCTCACCTTTAATTACTACACATCCAAATGCACGATTTGAAGGATTTACATTTTGATGCAAAGCACTTGACAAAAGAGGGAGAGAGATCTTTTACTGACTGCAACACTTCAGACCCGTGCTGTAGATTTCAAAAGTACCTTTCTGATTTCCTGTGGTTTGTACCTTCATGATACTTTAGACTTCTTTACTTACTGTAACTATGGATCAAAAAAGCTAAAACTCCATGTTTGGGCTTTAAAGCATCTATCTATTCCAACTTGAAAAATAAACAGGCAAAATGCCTTTAAAATTTCCCCTGCTGTATATACAAATTTGTACTCAGCTTCCAATTATTATGCAGACTTTTCCAGCTATTGCAAAACATTAACTTCTCTTTGGGATAATGAGTCACAAATATTTTCGACTTCCTTATCTCATCTGTCCCTCAGAGGAAGGAAACATCTTTCAGCTCTAGATACAGGGTGGTACTGCTAAGGGATCTCAGTGTGGTAATAGTAGCTCTCCAAAGCCCACCCATCAGTGCAGCAATGAAACACAAACCTTAGCATTATTATTAATCCAAAGTAATAATCTGCATGACCATTTTTGATGTCTCCTACAGGACTGAATTGGAACTTCCTTTGCCATCCATTCCTGTCAATCACTGCAGAAAAGCTTTGCCTGAAAGCAGAACTGATTCTGCTCAGCATGGAAGCTGAAAAATTCTGCTATGAGGCAGTTAGTGTTAATATGCTACTAGAAACGACACTAAGGCAGTGAAAAATTTTGACAAATAAGTGTAAATAAATTTTAAGCTGTGAGAAAAATATGCTCATATGCATACTTAGAGTGGGCTGTGTAATGTGTGACTTCTACAAACACAGGAAAGCTGGTCTGCCTTCAAAGTTTCAACAATACATACTGATGCTTTAAAGTAAAAAACCTGAGCCCTTCCAAAAGCCTTGTTTCACAGCTTGCAGTCTGTCAGGACCTCACTGGCTCCATAATATACATAGTTTTAAAAACAAAATTACTAGGAGAAAGGATTGGGTCTCTAACTTAAAGACAGGTATAAGTAGGTCTTCAGCCCTATCTCCTCTTTCCTGAGCTTAACACATATCTGTCTCACTCAGCTCACAGTGACAACTAATTAGCTACATCCTGCATTACTTTCTCCTTGTGAACTGCCCTGTAACACAGGCACAGCCTGCAGCACAGGATGGTTCCTTCCTGACAGCCCACCCTTCTCTCATCTGCAGAGAAGCAGCTAAAGAAAACTCTGCCCTACAACAAAAGCGGCAGAAAAATCCTTGCTTTTCGTTTGAAGTAGCAAGCGTGGCATTTCTCTTAGCTCAGGAGATGAGGAGGCAGCATCCCAGCCTGCCCCTACAGTTTGCTGCCACAGTATTGGTTTAACTTCACACTTTTTTTGCAGCAGGACAGGGGGGATGGGACAGCAGAGCTGTAGGACAGCAAAGCCTAATGTGGGTTGTCCACTTGGGAGCTTTTCTGTAACCGCATCCTAAATGAAGAATCCTGCAGTAACAGTGCTTCTGCAAACTGAACAGACTTGGCCTCCTCACTTACACTGCAGTTGTATGTTCAAACTTTAGGGATAGAAATGTTTCTTGCTTTCTTTTCTTCTCAGCATTACTCTTTTGCTGTCTTTCCCCCTTCTCCTTCTCTCATTTTCTCTTTTTTTCCTCTCTCCCCCTTTCTTCCTTATTCTTTTCTTTAGCTCAGTCAACATTCACATTACTCCCTTTCACCAGAGAAGAAATCTCTGCAGGGTGCACAAAAAGATTACTTCATGAGTAACATGCAGAAAGAAGAGTGAGTAAAGAGAAGTCTGTACAACCATATCATCAGACTTCATTGCTCACTATAGGGTAAATATTGGACATGCTCTAAAGGAGATTCAGCCATATGATGCCCAGTGACATCAATGGGACCCCACACAGCTAAATGCCCCCATACAGCTACCCCTATATTTCTGACACAATAATTAAGCAATGGGATGTGAGCTCTGTTGTATCAATTCTTGCCTACCTGATTAAGTTCAGAATAGAAGCCATGTATCATCAACACAACTAGGTGTAGGTTAACAACACACAAGTCCTGTACTACTGCACCCTATTATTATTAGAAAATGTTAGTTAAAAACATTGACATAGTTAACTATGCAATGATGTTCTGCATTGTAACTGTAATCAGCCCTATTCTTTGCAAGCCAGTTCAGCGTCATGAACGGTTTTCATTACTCATGGTTTACAAAGCTTTTAGACACTCAGATTACAAAGTAGCTCATACCCATTTTATAATTATTTAACAGAGCAGTAAAAGGAATGTTCATTAAAAATAAGTAAATAATAATGTCCTCTTTTTTTTCTTTTTTTTTTTTAATTTTATGTAGCTAAATGCCCACCAACATTTCCACCTAGAATCTCCTATTGAGTACTACCACGGATGAAATTGGTTCAAATTCCACAGACTTGAAAAGATTTAGTCTACTGTTAGATTATACTTTGTGTTATTTTTTGTGATTTATTGAGAGTATCACACTTTCACAGAACAGCTATACATAAGCCTATATTTTTAAACATCCAAATCCATTTCTTTTTAAACAGACTATTACAGTTATTAGATCCTATTTTAGCTTCATAAGACTGAATAGACTATAGGAATTTGTCTGTGTTAACACAGGAAAGTCATAGTCCTAGAAAGCAAAAACAACATAGTCATTCTTCGAGTATTCATTAAAAATGACACAATTTTGTTCCTTAATTTAAAAAAAAAAAAAGTACCAAAACGTCAAGATATAGCACTAATCACCACCACCAGTGATCAACAGTAATCCGCAGAAGCTTAAGTTCTGCTGAAACTAAGTAGAGGACTGTCTACTTTGGTATCTATGCTATGTGACTCTTACAAATGAGAAAGTCTACAGGATAACAAGTATAATTGTTCAGAATAATTTCAGAGAGGAATATTTTTCCTAAACTAATGCTATTAGCTTCAGTAACTTGAGCCTCAAGGTGACATACTTAAGCATTCAGATGTTTCATCAGCAGAGTCCATGACCCCAAGAGATTTCTAGACAAAGATCGACCTAGGCAAGACCAAAAAATCATGGATCAAAGAACGGTAGAAAAGCTACAAGCTTGCTCTACTTGTATAACTTGAGATGAATATGCAATATTTATCCATCACAAAGTATAATTCTGAGTGACTCTAAGTAAGCTTAGCAGCAAGAGATTACTTGTCATTTAGTAATATATCCTACTAAAAAGGTTATTTTAGTACAGATATCAATATTATTTGGTTTGTACAGGCTGAGTGTTTGTCCTGCTGTGACTGGAATTGGGAACTAGAGAGTATACCTAGAGTCTCCTATTGCCAGCTCTGTGACTTGTTCCTGTTGAGCAGAAATCATCTTTGTAGATCCTTGCTGTAGTTGTCATTTGAGGCACTATCAGGAAGGCTTGAGGGGAGAAAAGGAGGTCTTCTGCATGTTACCTGGATCTAGAATGAGATCTGCTCTGTCAGAGTTACTCTACCAGTAAACATCATCCCATATTTTCCATTAGTTTTCATGTCCTGAATATAGGAAACTATTGAGGTAAGATGTATGTAACTAGGCTACTGGTATCCAGTTACTGAACCAATGATACAATGATAATGGGGTAGAATAGAAGAGAGAAAAAATGTGAGGTTTCTACCTAGAGCAGAAAACACCAAAGCAATTATTTACTGCACTCTAGAAACTTATAATGCTCTGTACCGTTTAAATGATACAAAAATAATAGAAAATCACAGTGATAAGTAATAACTATATCAATAATAAAATAACCCAGAAAAAAAAAAGTCAAAATAATGAAAAAAATGAAAAGCAGAATATTTGTGAAGTACAGAAATAATAAGTATCTAGGTAGCAAAGAAAATACATTTAGTGCTGAACACTCACTGTTATTGAAACTATCAGGAAAGATTCAGAGAAGTTTTTTGTTTGTTTGTTTGGTTGGTTTGGTTTTTAAAGTCAGCACTTTTTTGCTAGTGCAATGTCTAGATACAGATGTTATGTCAATGTGTTTTGTAGATATGTTCATGACAGGAGACATTAAAAAAATAAACAAACTGCTAAAGTGCTTAGTGAATGCCGGTAACTTTGTACATACTATTGATTTTCTATTTTTTAGAGACTTCATGCACTGCAGCCAACAAGAATTAAAATGAAATGTCCATGTACCATTCAAATATATTAACAAATATTTTGCTTTTCTATTTTCACAATGTTCAAACCCAGTTTGTGTAAACGTGCTGTGACTACTCATCAAAGATCTCTACTTTGCAAGGAAATTTACAGGGAAATATTTTGGTTTAGACGAAGCATTAATTTTTACATTCAAGTAAAGGTCAACTAACATAGCCAGATTTAGCTGTAATGAAAATGTGTTCTGCTGAACAATGGAATAGTTCTTTCCATACTCTGTGTCAAATGCCTCTTTAAATTAGCTATGTTAAAACTATAGGAAAAAAGCACCCACTAATCCTTCAACTGTCAGTTATGATAAGGAATCATTGAGATGTGAATTACAGGATTCAGACAGGAAAACAGCACCAAGCAGAAAACACTTGAAAAGCCTGAGTTATAACTTCTGTTGGGATTGCTTAAAAAATAGCAAGGGCAAAACTGATATGGGTAACATTTATAGAAATACCAGATTTGTATGTATTTATAGGATTTATAGAATTTTAGGCAATGACTTTTAGAATGGAAGTGTGAAATACTATGAATGGCTTGGTCATATTCAGTGAAGAATAAGGATACATTTGTGCTTAAAATACCATAGTGTTTACACTACCCTAGGAGTAAGTAGTCTGCTTTATTTTATGCATACCTTTGATGACCTGTTCCCAAACTACTCCCACACAATTCGCTTGATAAGGCAGTAAGAACTTGGTCAAATTACCTACGAATGAGATTCAAATTTCATAACATTAGCATGTCATTTTCCAGCTCCTAATGATAATACACTCTAAGCATTAAAAAGAAATTTAAATAACTATGGTCTACATCACAAAGCACTGTGTATTATTGATAGAAGTATATCTTCTAATTGCCAAGTACATATTAACTGTTAACAAAAACTTACCTAAGAAATTCTAGGAAATTCTAGAAATTAAATTACATTAAAATTTGATGTCTAGCTAAATAGACCGTAAGAGCTATCTGTCGTAGTTTTCATCAGAAATATAGCTATCAAACTTATACAGATTTGCTGTTAAAACCGTCTCTCTGTTGTACTTTGTGCATTACTCTAGATTATGGTTCAGTTCAGTTTTTTGAAGAGTAGCCTGAAAGATGGTGATACTCAACTGAGTAGCCTTCCCATCATTAGAGTCTGGATACAAAGCAGACCTGGATTTTGAATCAAAACTCTGCTGCAAGGCCTCCAACCAAGATCAAGATTTTCATCATATTTGCATTAGTATAAAGCCAGAAGGGTTCGGTTGAAACTGTAGACTTTCCTAAACCAACATTTTTAAGTTGCAGTGTCTAAATATATCCATAGCTAGACAGAAAACAGAATTATTTTTGAGTCGGTTTTTATCCCCTATCAGAACCAAAGGTTAGTGTTTCAAAATATTTCCACAAATGGGATTAAAAAAAATAATGCTAATACTGAAGAGAATGTTGAAGCCTTTCAAATCAATATTTCAATTTTGCTATGTTAACATGTAGTGACAAAACAGAATTGATAAAAATGAAAAATTCAAAATGACCCATTTTGTCATTTTCAGAGCAAATCACCTTAAAAATAACATAGATCCAAAAAAACTTCACCCTTGAGTAAACTAAAGCTTCTGCTGTCTTTTTTTTTTTTCAGAATAGTAATTCCCATTATTCTAAGAATGATAGTAATATGAGAAGTCCCCCCTCAAAAAAAAAAATATATATATATATAAAAAAAATCAGGTGTTTAATGGAACTACTTGAGATGCTCACTGTTTTGCAGTGTAATGTGAAAGGTTATCTTGTTGATAGAGTTTGTGTCTTAACACTGTAATCGTTTTTTAAGTAAAGATGACAGAGTTAGAAGTAATCTAACCTAAGTTTATGCATCAGCAGTGCAGACACCTTTATCTGATCCGGTCATCCTGTTAAAAAAGAGAAAAGTATATGTCTTCCCTGCTTCTGTATGCCCAGTTTATGCAAGGTTGTTGCCTAAACACTGCAGCTGGATGAAAAATTCTTTTAGACAAGTTTGCCCTCCCACTCACTTCTTTCTTTCTCCTGAAGGACACCATAAGATGTAGCTTTGCAATTTAATTACATGTGACATGTGTTGCTATAAGCTACATACTTGCAAGTACAGTATTTATGTCAAGTATGAGCAATCCTAGAGTAATTATGGTTTATGTTTTACAGAGGGCATGTCACTCAGCAGACAAGTTTCATGAAAGGACTGAGAAAAAAAACTGCCAAAAAAAGAAAAGGAAATTATGGGCCAGAGGGTTTAAAGCTCCCAGCTGAATAAAGTGAAACTGGAAAGCCTCTTAATGACAGAGGAGCAGCTATGACAATAATGATAGTAAAAACCTAGAGGTTAGAGCTGAAGGCCAGACTGCCAAACCAGGCAATGTGCTGAGGGTGCTGAGAGGCGATTACTTCAAGACTTGCTAGGAGAAGTGCTTTTTCCAAAGATCTGCTCCAGAGCCTTTGGGGTGTAATTCTCTTTCAATGATCCAAGCTGGATATGAAAGGCAATTTCAGGAGGCAGGTGCAAAGGAGTAATGTTTACTGGGAGGAGTGTCTGAACTTATTCATAGGTAGACTCTATCTTAAAAATCACTATACAGCTTTCATCGTCTGGTATATAACATCACTGGCAAAAGCAATAGGAAAGATCATGACAGTCAAGAAAGTATATAAAGATACTTTGATTGTGGATACAAATTTCAAAAACACTTAAATGTAAACTACACTTACTTTTTGCCTCAGAATGGATATTCAGTATAAAGTGGATGATTTACTGCTCTATAAACTCTACAGTCATTACAGTTGTACTAGCATTTAAGTATCATGTCACTGTAAGATACTTTAACATCAATAAAAGTGTTATATACTGTTGTAACTCTCCTTTCTGTGTAGGATTCAACTATGCAGGTAGCAGCATTGTTACAATGAAATATTTGTGTAGGAAGTTATCTAATTACACTGAGATGTTAAAAAACTGCACAACTATCATGCGAAGAGGCAGAAAATACTTGAATGCAGTAAAGTACCGGACTAAAAACATTGCAAGAGGAGCTGAATTGCCTTGATAAACTGCATTAAACTAACACGTGAGGGAACCTGTTTTCTGCTCTCAGGTTCGTGTATGGCCTGAGTTCATGCCGGTGACAGAGGGAGAGACCTGCTCACTATTAATGCGGCATCAGAGAATTATCACCAGGCTCAACAGAGCCTTTCTTGGTGCTCAGCATCAACCTATGTGCCCTCAAGAGCACCCCAGTTACTGTGATCATCTGGTAACTCAAATCTCTTCCCTGATCCCATGCTGATACCACTCCTAAGGCACTCTCACTCCATTGCACCTCATATAATTTACCTTCTGGTTACAGGGTATTTTATTGTCCCTAGCTTCCTGGTAACTTCAGTAATCTTACAGAGGTGTCCTCTTTTCGTCTTTTGGACCATGTCACCATGTGGTTTTTTCAGCTTTATTTTTGGAGGCGTCATCTTTTCCTTTCTCCACATATGCTCACTTCCAATTACTTTTTCTCTGAGTTATCTTAGACATTCAGATGGTTTTAGCTGTTATCTTTCCCAACAGATTAAGACGCCTCTAGTTCAGATACAAGTGAATGTGAAACACTCAACTTTGGATCCATCTCCAGAAGATAAGTTATTATAGGAATGAAGTTCATTATTTTCTCTCTATCCATTTAATCGTCTGAATACTGAAACCAAGTTCACCACAGTAGGTTATCTAAAACTATTGGTACTCTGCTTCACTTGCCATTTCTCCAAAACCACTAAGATAACTGTTCAGTTTTCTTTTTCTATCTTTAGATTGAGGTTTGGATGGAAAAGCCTGACTTAAGTATTAACCTCAACACCTTGCTCTGAAAGTGAATGAAATACTCAATCATTCCAGCCTGTTTCAGAAGCCACTGTCAGCGGAAAAGATGCATCTTGTGCTTTCACGAGTTTCTTGATGAGTCCAGCTGTCAAAAGGAGTGGGATTTCACTGGAATTTTATGCCAATTACACCAAGACCAAATAAAAATGATTTGTCACGTATAAACACAACAAACAAGCTTTATTTCCACACGTCTATAATAGTTCCTATTAAAAAGTTGCATTATGACATGAATGCAAATCTTTATCAAAGTCCTCCACTTTACAAGGAGCATATCTGATTAGAGAGAGTAGATGTTTCTAACTTTTTAAAAATTTCATCACAGCATCAGCTCCACAAACAACTAGAATTAGACACAGTGTTCCATTTTATGTTTTCACAAGTGCTGAGACAATGACATCAATATTTCTCTTTCTACTGGAAATATCTTTGATGAGATTACTCAGGTCTGCATTTGTTTGGCTTTGTTTTTACTGACAACATCTCACTGGGAGCTTATGAAACTTCCTGGGGTCAGCAAATACATTCAGGCCTTTTTCTTCCTCACAGTTGTTTTCAGCTGATGAATTTCCAGCATATAATAGGCATTCTTATTAATTCCTAAATGCATGACCTTGCACACCGAACTACTTAATTTCATCCTATTTCTTTTGCTCCAGCCCTCAAGGTGACCCACTCCTCCTGCATACTGACAATAGCTCACAAGTTTTGCGATCAGTGCATTTCATTATTGGACTCCTGCCTCTGTGCCAAGTACTTTAATGAAAATATTAAATAAAATTGTCCCAAAATTTATCCTCCGGGGCTCCACTGATAGTCTCAGAATATCATTAGGCTTTACATTTTAACGCTAATTATATTGTATTATTTACATTGTAGCAGCAAAACTAGATTCACCCCTAATGTAGCACTATGCACATATATACACAGCAAAAGACAGCCCTTGTCCAGAGGTGCCAACAACCTGAACTGGCAAGATGAATGGAGACAGGCTAGAAGTAGCATTCAAAGCTAGTGTCAAGCAAACATTGTAACATCATCCAAGGAATCCTACACAGATCTGCTGGGTCCCAGTGTGATGTTTTTGTTGCAAAGCCATCTTCTCTTAAGCATTACTCTCTTTATCAATATAAACAGGGCACATAAACCCTTTTCAAAGTTATTTCTACAGTCATAATTCCTGAAAGAACAGGTAGATTGCTTATATATCAAAGATTGATTTCATATAATATAGCAAAAATTCTTAAGTGAATACAACACAAAGAGATCTACACTACCTACCAGAGGAAACCAGCTATACCTTTGACACTCTTCACTTGGCCATGCACTGCACTGCAGTACACAAGTAGGGGAGCTGTGCACACTGCTCTGAAGTGCAGGGGCCAAGCTAAGACCACTGGACTTTCTCTACAGCTAGTGCGAAAAGAGAGGCTTTTCCCAAGGGTAGCTGAGAAGGGCCAAGCTCTGGTGCCCCAGCTTGCCACTGTGCCAAGCCAGGTAACCAAGCAGCACAGACGCCTAAAGCTGGGCATGTGAACATAGCTCTGCTTCACGCCAATGCGTGGGGGACTGACGGTAGTCAACACTTCATTGCTAGTTTTGTTGCTACTGCTGCAGATATTTTTTTTGGCCTCAAAGTCCTGGATTCTCAGATGACCCAGGCATTATTTTCTGTTTTATTTATCCTGTAACTGAACTCAAAATAACCCTTCAGACCTTCCTTTTAAATAAAAGAAAATATATCTTTGTTTCCACCATGTCAGTTTTCCTTTGATCCTTTCTATAAATCAATGGCAATATTTGAATTAATTTCTTTAAAACTTGATGAATTTATTAAATCATTTACTTTGCTATGAACTTTGTCAATATATCACTTGATAGTAATAAAATATTCCCATTCTTACCTAGACTAACATCGTCCACAGTTTGCCCTCAATGAGAAGCATAAGGGAATTGGAATCGGTATATATGTGGTTTCCTGGCATTTGGAATCTGCATTTCCATACTGTGGGCATGTTGTCAAAATGTAGTGACAGTGTGCATGCATCCAAGAAAGCAAGCCTACAAGCAGTAGGCGAAGAACATCAAAAAAATGAGACCACATAAAATCTATTTTTTTTTTTCCTTTTCTTGTAGTATAGATTTATTACACATCAGTGATCTGGTTAAC
This sequence comes from Anser brachyrhynchus, assembly GCF_964034855.1. NCBI lineage: Eukaryota > Metazoa > Chordata > Aves > Anseriformes > Anatidae > Anser > Anser brachyrhynchus. Next base: position 83,556,261 of record NC_137694.1, read on the forward strand.
TAACTAAATAAAAGCTCTCCAAAAGCTATTGAGAAACCATCTTGCCTATGAACATAAAGCAAAGCTGACAGAAGTGTTCAACTACTTATGGCTTATACAGAAACGTTCAAATTCAGAGTGCTTGACAGACATTAAATTAATCCCACTGTATCTTAATTCTAATTGTCACAGGGTTTCGGACTGCTCTGAGGCATATCTGCTGCAAAAGTTAAGTGTCTGTAGCACCTTTCTACTGCAGGAAATACAGTTACGCTCTGGTTTGTTATTTTAGTGAGAAGATTCTTTCACAGCTGTTTTGCTACAGGTTAAAATGAGACTCAATCATCCTGGTTTGTATCTTGTTGCACAGTGTTATTAAGTTCTCAGTCAAGTAAAAATGGATGTCATTGAAATTTCTCATTTGAAAGTTTTATGATGATTATCGCGATATTCAAAAATTACAATTTCCACAAGAAATATTACCTTTAATTTGTTTTCCTAACACTTTCATATGCAGTAAAGTAGGAACACAACAGTGTTTACTTGTTCTTTCAGGGAAAAAAAGAAAATTTAAACCACATTTTCAACACTCCCTCCCCCACCTTTTCAACTTTGCACTTTTATTCCAGGACATGCAGCATTTCTGACCAACTCCTTTCCAAGCAGTTGTGCACTCAGTCACAGCTCATCACAGATCAGAGGACCTGGTGGACCAAATGTTTGGTGGTTTGACACCCTGATTTCTTTTGTGGTCTAAGACTAATATTCTGCAACCAACAACTTCTTCAGCCACCCCACCTTACATCCAGCATCATGTTACTTCCCTGCCTAAACACATAAGCAGGATAGAGCACTAGTAGCATGGGTTCAGGATTTACTGCCTTCCTCTACTATAACCAGCCAAAGCGAGATCTCAAGGATTAGGTTCCCAATGAAGCTTTAGTTTTGCTATTATAATACAGTGCATGGCTTTAATGGACAAATTAAAAATTCTGTCTGAAGAGAAACATTTGCAAAATATTCATCGAACAAGGCATGGAGATTCTCACCAAACAGAAAGAGTTTTGGCAACCTAGACAGTCAATCTTCATCCTGTATGTTCTTTTTCTTTTTGTAGGAAAAAGGGTAAGATGCAAGTGAAAAGAATGTCATAATGCAAACACAGAAGGGAAGAAAATCTTAGGCTGGTGGGCAAATTTATGTGTGCCCACCCTCGCCCGCCCCCATATTTTTTTTTTTTTTTTTAGATATGGTACACATAACACTTGTGATAGTTCTGATGGAAGTCCTGAGGCATTCAACTTACACAAGCTGAGATGTAATAATATTTATGTCTATCTCAGATGGATTCCATGCTAGAAGTTAGTTCAAGGAACAGAAGAGACATTACACATATATGGAGCCATTTGGCATTCATATTGTTTGTGTCTGCTTATATTGATTGTTTCCTACATGACTGGACTCCATTATCACCTTTCATTGTTGCATTATCTGTACAATTCTTTCAGGTTCTGACCAATACCCAAGAGATGGTTAAAGACTTCAGCCTCATGATGGCTTTTGAATTTTAAGTTGTCTAGACCATAAAATACTGCCACCTTTTTAATATCTGTCAATAAGAGCTACGGAAAATAATACTTTGTTTTAATTTTCATTTGTATTAGAAAGGTGAATGATCAGTGGGCTACAGGCCTGGCTTGCTTTTGAGATGACTGTGACATGACCTAGTTCTGAGCTCCACATTTTTCAGGCATTTAGTAGGTATGAGAATCTCTGCTTTGCTCTGTACTCAGCTCAGTAGACTAATTTCTTTTGCAAACATCTGGTTCAGGAATATAATGAAATCTTCAATTCCGTGACAATTAACATATCAGATATAAAGGATCTTGGCCATTATTTTCATGCTATACAATTGCTTTAGGAATACCCTGTTAGTTACAATTTGTTGAAAGATTTTTTTGTTTTGCTTTTGTCCTTCTATTCATCAGAGCCTGTAAGGGCTTCTTTGCTGTTATCTCTTGCTGCTGACTTTGAACCACACCTGTGCTTTAATACTGGTGGGAAGCCACAGAATAAAAGTCAATACTAAGTAGTTTTATTCTGTATTTCTTGATCTTGCTCTTGCTAATAATATCTTAAGCCTGAAAAAAAACACTCAATAAACACATTTTTTATCATCATGGCTTTGATTGTCATGCTCAAAAAAAAAAAATAAATCTGAAAAGCAATTGGCTCCACTTTATGCCAGATACAGACACTAGAAACGAGTAGGTCCCATCTTCATCATCTCATGTGACAAAATGCTGAATGCCGCGGTGAATTAAAACTCCACTTTCCTCCCTCTGGCAGCTGAAAATGAGCCCATTTAGTGTATATTTAGCAAGGAGACAAAAAAAACAACAAGCATGCAGCAAGGATTTCACTCTTTTTCCAGTGTTCATTGCACTGCGATGCCTATTGTTTACCAGCGTATAAGGAGGCAATTCACTTCCAAGTCGCTCCGATTCAACAGGATTTTTGTCATTAACTTCAAGTATGCTTGGATTCCTCAGCTCCCTGAGTACCCTTCTCTTTGTCCCTTGATTCTCCCTCTCCAGTCTGCCTTCCCGCTTTATGGTTTTCACAGAGACTGGATTCCAGTTTCACCAATTCTTTTTCCTCTTTCTGAATAGAATGGAGTATTTTTCCCACTTTCAGTATGGACATAAAATGTAAAGGCATCCTTACTGGTACGGTGTATCAAATCTTTGTTTCTGAGATCCATGATTTAGCGTATTAAGAAGGTTAGAAACATATAGCTTAAAGAAATGATGTTCCTAATCTTCAAATGTTTTACTGTCACAGACAGCTAATAGTGCACTGGCTTTTGTGAGGAATATACTTACAGGTAATGGAAAAAACATCAGATACAAGAAAAAAAAAAAAAGAAAGGAAAATTAAACCTGCATTTTCTGAAATTTTCAGTCAGTTCATTACAAAATGACATTGAAGGATTTGTTCAGCAAGGATGACATCCATGGCAACACCAGAGTTACTCTTGTAGGTTTTATCTGTAAACTTCAAACATCTATAAACATGTTTGCCGTTTCAATGTTTGGAACCCTCTTAGTTCCTGACCTTAGCCTCAGAAAATACGAAACTGTATACACACGTAAATCTGCATTTGCAGATAGCAGTATCTTCATGTGCACATATTAAACAAATTATGCTTCTCTTATACGTAAGCAGTAGGATTTTCATTTGCAGAGAATTTCCAACTCTAACTCTTTAATATAAGCAAAAGTAATGTATAAAAACACTTTATCCACTTATAACAATCTATTTTGATTAATTTGAAAGTTTCACTTAAGCAATATAGCAATTTTAATTTTTAATAGGTGGCTCTGTTGCTGACAGTAAGACAATCTGTTAGGAGCTGTGCATACAGAGGTGGAGATGGGATTTTGAGAAAAACATTGCAGAACAGATGTTATTTTAGGCAGATCGTACATTTTCCCCATTGAAGACCTTTCTTTGTTTATTCAAGGAAGTTAATTGAATATAGAATACTAAAGTAGAAGATGGCAAATGTAACATTTTGTGTAATACGTCTACATTAACTTAAGCAATAAATTAACTAAGTTGGTATTTTAACAAATTATTGCTTCTGGAACTTAGGAAGTAAGGTGGTAGACAGTTCAAATGTATTTTCAAGTGAATTACATTGTTTAGGTTTCATGTTCAGTTACAACTAACCTACTCCTATGCAATTTTTGCAAATACAGATTCCAACATTGTATATTTGCATTACCCTAGTATAATAATAAATAAAAACAAAAACAAAAAAAACCCTTTGTCATTTATACTTAAAAATAAGTACTATTTGGAAAACAAACTGAAATGTAATGGCAAAGAATGTGCAAGGCACTTTCTAAAATTTTATAATTCTGATAATTCTGATTTTTAGACATCTTTCAGAGTATCTTAGCAGAAATAGAATTTTGAGTAAAATCAAATTTTATATTACTTATAGGATTTCACAGAACACACTATAAGAGAAATCACACTTCTACATCCATTATATTAATTCAGCACAAATACTATGGACTTTTCTATTTGCTTTCTCTAGGCATTAGTCTGGAGACAGAGCATAATTCAAAACTCTGAAAACTACTTTCTTCTGTTCTGTTGGATTGCCAATCACTGAATAATTTTTTACGTAAAATAGCAAAGTGAAGATGACATAGTTTTACTACACCTGAACACTGAAGACCCAGTCAAGAGTATACTAACAAGAGCTACAATTTTAAGACCAAGCGGTTGCATATTTTATCTTCATTACAACGTTTAGGGTAAGACCATATCGTACTTAGGACCCAACGTAGGTAACACAACTTTGTGACAAATCTATGACACTCTGTCTCAAGATACGGCTAACACCAGCTGAGTGAAAACACCAAACAATCCAAATAATTTCTTATGGAACACCATAAAACTGATTTATACTAACTCTCTCTGAAAAAATAAATAATTGGGTAAGATTTCCCACTAACCATTATTTGAGATCAGAACTTTACCTGGAGCCCGACTTCCAGTGAAGGTACACAGACTGATTGACATTGGCTAAGGATCTGATGTGTGGTTTCCAGCATTTCACCATGTCAGTAAAGAACAAAGGGATTTCCAGTTAGTCAGGCATGCAACAGCACTGTTTCTGAAAAGATATACCTTAGAGGTATACGTTCACACACTACAGCTGCAACTAGGTCCCAGTTTTGTGATGCACCACTGTGCCCTAGGAAGCGGCTTTTGTGCCAAGTCGCTGACATCTTTAGACCTTCCTTAACTGTTACATTGGTCCCTACACCTTACTATGTCAATGGCTTGAGCCCACACCATCAGGCTGTTCCCAGTGTAGGAGAGACAATCAGCTGCTGAAGCGGCCTGTGGTCATCAAATCAACCTCTCCTGCCTCCTTTATAGGAAAGGTGCAGGCCAGTTGGCTGTCTCCTGTCTGTCTACAGGCTCTTGTCTGGATTACACTGGTAGTTGTAATGCATGGTGACCTGAACTCAGGCATGAAAACTGAAGACACCTCCAAAAATACACAACCCTTAAGCAAAACTGAAAGGTAATATTTAACTTATTCTACTACCTTAATACCTGCATTGAAGCAACAATTAGCAAAGAAATGATATTTAAACTTAGGCCAGATTAAACTGTTAAGGCTCTAGCAACCTTCTGTGGCAAGATACTTGGTGCTGTAGTACCCAGTAGCATCTGTAGATCTGGCTCCAGACTGTTTTAAGCTCTTGCGAAAGAAGAAATATGGCAGTCAAAAAGAGAAGGAGCAAATGGCCACAGCAGAGGAGGACAGCAGGCGCTCAAGAAAATTTGTATTTGTGCTGACCCCAACAAACATATGATTCATAATATTTGTTCTCTTTACATACTTGGATCTTATTTCATTTGTAACAAATGTATCTCACCCCTGAGGTGAATGCTTTTGTTGGTACAGATTTTCTTCATCAGCTCCTGGAAATTGGCAGGCTAAGAGATGTTTTAGTTATCACAGTTCATAAAGCACCCAGGAATCAGATTTTGAAGGTAATCAATCATAATTATGCAAAATCTTACGCTGTATCCAGCTCTCTCATTTTGCTTATGCTACTACTTCTCAATGATTTCAGTGGAATAGATTCTGATTCATGTTAATAGAAAAAAAGGTCAGAAGTGGCCTTAAAATTAAGTTTCAGGGAACACAAGAAACTACGCAAGAAAGATATTGTATTTGAGAACATTTTTAATAAATAATGTGACAAAAATTACTTTTCTGATTATTGGATCCTCAGTATGCAAAATTATGGCTAAAATATGAGGTTTCTTACATGAACATAATGAAAACATTAATCACGTGGATTGTTCCTTTAGTACTGCACATCCTTTCTATGTAACCTTTCTTTAAAAATTAGCTAAATGAAAAATTTCAGTCCTTGGTAAACACCAAAACACTTTTTTTTTTTTCCATTGGGGCTAGTCCTGATAGCTGTCAATAAACAAACACACATTTTTCCATTAGCACCAATGACAAAGAAATTTTATAATTACAAAAAAGATCATAAAATCTACAGACAGAGGACATCATTTGGCAAATTCAATGCAACTAATGCCTCTATTTCAGCTTTAATGATAATCCAATGTTGAGAGGCCACAACAAAATTGAGAATTTTTCTGTAAGTCCAGGAAAAGTGAGAAGTGTTCTGATTATGGCCCACATTTAGGTTTGTTACTTTACCGTCTGTCGTCATTCAAATATTCCCAATACAAACATAGAGCATTAACAAAAAGATGAAAAATATCCCAAACAATTGCTTAACATTTTCAATAAGACAAAAAAAAAAGGTTAATAGTTACAATGGTTTACAAACAAAGTTTAGTGATTGTGCTTTTAAAACCAAAAAAAAAAAAGATAAGCAGTGCATTACAAACAAACAAACAAACAACCGAACAAAAAAAAAAACATAATCGCCAAGATCAAACAGAACTTGTTTAAGTGGCACTTCTTCTTTAAGATGAATTGACACAAGTAGAGGTCTGAGATTTGGGCCAGTAACAGTTAATGACATTATCCAATCTTTATTAAAAATGTCCACTGATTTTCTTGCTTATTTTCATAAGTATTGTTGAGGCTGAGAATTAGAAAAAGTTTCAGATAAACTTGCTCATGCCATAATTAGACAAACAGCATTCACATTGGCTTACCTCCTGCCCATTTCAATGGACATTTTTAATAAGAATGTACTTAATAATGAAAATGGAAAGACAAATTAAAGTACCACAGGGGCTTTAAAATGAGTACGTATTTACAATAAGAGCCACCTCATCCCAAATTGATTTCACTTGTATTTGTAAAACTGTATATGCTGCAAAAAGTTAGCAGTAGACTGGCAAAAAACAAGATACATAATCTTTATTGAAATTGCAGGATGCCATTTGCGCTAACTGCAGACTACAGTAAAATCCCTAGAATAAAAGAATGCTCTGCATGATGGTATCTTTGTGGAACTTTTTAACCAGTGCTGTATTACTTGTAATACTATTGATTGGCTCACTGGTGTACCAGCAGTGTACTAAGCACTGACTCTCAGGGGAGAGATCCAGGGATCCCAGGCTTCTGCTCAAATCCCGAAGAAGCAGCTGGCCTAAGTACCATGAAGAGCAGCTTACCTGCCTTCTTAGGCAGCAGAGGTGATGCACTTAGCATTAGGGAATAGGCAACAGCCATTCCTAATAAGGAGGGTTTACAAAGAAAGAGTAAAATAAAAACTAGCATTCTGATGGCATGAAGAAAAATGAAAAATTGTACACACTGATTGCACTGAACATTATTTCTGGCATCAAACATCATCAGACTTGAGGCATCTTAAGTGAATTTTTTTTTTCTGATTAGATTTTAAAAGCCTGTTACAGTACATATTGTTGTCTTCAGCTTTCTGTTTCCTGTATTAAAAAAAAAAAAAGGAAAAAAGAAACCAATGACTATAGGTTAGATTCTATTATTTAAAGTTTTTTTCACATGTTTATTAGAGATTTACCTTTAAATGATAATTACTATTCCTAATTATGTGCATCATTATGACTGCGTGTTGCACACCCCTTCTACAATCAGGATTTAAATTGAATGAATATCATGAAGCAGAAAAAAAATTAGTATCTTATAAAACCTAGAACTAGAAACTTTCAAAAAATGTGAAAGGCAATGTCAAGGCATTCACAGATGTTTTATTTTCACTATTGGAAGGATCTGTATAATGTAAAATGCATTCTTGGCATCTAAGAACAGAAAATAGTCTTATTTTATTTATGGTCAATAGTACAATTGCATTTACCTCCATCTCGTCGTCGTCTTCTTCTCCTTGTTCATATGCTCCCAGTACTTGCATTTCTGCAACATTCCTTCGGGCTATATTTGCTTGATCTGCCCTCTGTCTACCTCCTGATCCTCTTGAAGACATAGAGCTGGAGGAGCTAGGATCTCTAGGATTATTTGATGTTGGAAATGTTGGTCTAGAATATGGCAGGATGTCCTCTGTATAATAAAATATATGTTTACAAACTCAGAGATACTGTGATCCTAAGATTTCAGCATACAGTTGATTTATTTTACTTTTTATGATCCTCAGTAGGTTTAAAGTGATGCCTGACAGGAATATGAAATACACTGTTTCCATAATAGCATTATAGAAGCTTTCTTGAGGAAATTTATAATATTCACATGGTAACATTCACCACAGAAAAACCAATTCAAGATTAATGCCCACTCCATTTCAATTTATGATACCTGGTCTGTGCTCTATAAGAAAATGAAGAAGAAAAAAAACCTTGCATTATCTTTTCAACATGACCGAGTAAGAGAAATGACAATACATACATGATATTCACTAGAACAAGGACTTCACTGCATCTGAATATTACAGCCTATATTTCTCAAGCTGGATTTGAAACAAAATTAGCAGGATGGATCTCAGTGCCATCCTCAAATGCAACCTTCTAATACCTTTTCTCTACAGTAATTCACTGTAATCAATAACAATCTCTCACTAGTGTACCCTTTTAATGAATTTACTACCCAGTCAAACCAATACTGACCCTGCACACTTTCTGGAAGAAAGGACCAGGTGTTTGTATGAATTTCTGCTGAAAGTCTTAGTGATCACTTGGCAAATTCCAATAATCATGTTCCATTCCCTAGTAATCTTAACAACTTCCATAAAAAAAGATTACATTGATCAGGTCTGATAAATATAATGCCACGTCAGTTACTGTTTATATCTAATGTGTCACTACTGTGGCATTCTTATTTTTAAACATGATGAGGTATAATTCTGGAACTTTTCTCCTTTACAGATATTAGATGAAAACAGGCCAGGTGCCAATTCTTTGGTAGAAATATTTGCCTTGCACATCAGCTATCTGACTTCACCCAGTTCCCTTTTAAATTAGACTGTAGTTAGATATAACTAGATTCTTAATCCATGCTAGGATTCAGAATTCAGGGTGAGGACATTGTTCCTTATGACTCATAAGGAATATTTCTTTTTGGGCTTCTTTGGTGTTATCTTCAATATACAATGGATGTATATGGAGTGTAAGGTAGAAAATTATGTTTTTCATATGGTTGCATTTTATGTGATCTGTATTAGTACTGTATATCGAGAGATAAATGTTTACAATTCTGCAGATCTAATTTTATTCACATTGGTAGTGTGTGAGACCTAGGAAGAATTAGCCTCTTCCCTATGATCAACACACAGTACTTCATTAAATCCAAAACATGCAAAATAACCTTGAAGAAGATGAGTTTTTGCTGGTGTGCCTTCTCGTTTTGGTGTTTTATTTCCTCGCAGTTTCCCATCACTTTGCTGTTCCTGTGATTCTCTCCGCTCTCCTGAATTTGTCCGCACATCTGAATGCTGTCTCCCATCCACCCCGTCCCTCCCCTTGTAGCTTGCTCCTTTCCTTTCTGCAGATCTGTCTGTCCTCGGTTCTACAGAAGCCAGTTTTGGCAACATGACAGGCCGCACCTCCAGCTGTGATTTGGACTGAGCAGTTGGTGATTTTATAGCTGGAGGTGGCACAGGAGGGGGTGGCAAGTCTACAAAGTTAGAAAAAGAATAATAATTAAAGTGACATCACACATTAGTAAAATTAGAAATAATATTTAACTTCTGCTGAAGAAACAGATGCTCTATTTATTTTTAGCCCTCCCTCTGCCCTTCTCTCTCCACCCCAAGAAATATTATGTTACTGTTACAACTGCTGACAGGTATTTTTCCAGACCCCAAGCTTTAATAATGCAAAATAAAGACCTCTCAATGCCTTTTTGAATTACAGTATTTGCTTAAAAATCATTACAAAAAAAGCTGTAATAATCTTTAGGCACTTAAGTATCAGCACGTCAGTTATTATCTTTGCTGGTATTTACCATTTTGCTAAATCCAACCAACAACACACCAGTTTTCACTACAGTTATTCAAGATCTTCAATGTACTGAGGGTTAAAACAAGTTGTCTGGGGATTAAGAGTGTACAGACATGCTGCTGATATACGTAGGGATAAACTGTATTAATTATTGCATTCATCTATTGCTTTTGTCTATTTTCAAGATGATAGATTAAAATATATGTTTGTGATATCTGAGTGTACGTCATGAGATTAAAAAAACATTCAATCAAAGAAGTAACAAGTTCTCAGCAAGAATAGAAGAAAGTAAGGATACAAGAACTCTTCAATTTGCCCCTTAAATTAGTACAGTACACATTTCACTTAGTTACATTTTTCTATTCCTGTAGTAAGACTTAAAACTAGAATGTGTAAACTGTTCATCTGGATATAATAGTGCTCTGTGGAATACAAAATGTGAAGAAAAAAGATGTAAAAGTCAAACAGGGAAGCAACAATATAAAAGCCGTTCACAACAAAGCTATAGGAACAAATTACATGCATTTAAGAGAAAAAAAGGTTAAAAATAGGGAGATGGGAAAGATGTTTCTGAGGTTAATACTCTCAAATGAGGCTGCTAAGAAAAATGAACAACTCTGTTAATTAAAAATTATTACTTCAGCATTTTGTAATAGCAAGCATTCATTCTTTCCACTTCCACAAAAACCTTGGAGCAGCTGTGGTTTTTAAACAGCATCACTACATATAAGCTAATTCACAGTCTATTCAAGAGAGCATCTCAACTGAAAACTAACTAAATTGGCCCAAGAATAATTGCAGTACTCCTGCATAAGAAAAAAAAATAAAATAAAAAGGAATCTAACATATTTGTATAAACTGGGATATGGCAGACGGCAGAAATTTCCAAGAGGTTTTCCAGGGACACAGCACAAATGACTTGATCTAGCCACGCTGAAAGATGTAGCAATGCAGAACTCAATACTGTATGCAACATTAGTAGGCACCATCCTCACATTAAACTGGTGATATTAATTGGAATTGCCCTTGACCTGTTTTAAGTAAGACTGGTAATTTTATCAGCTGTCAACTGGACTGGGATGGTGAGGAAGAAAGATGTCATGGAGTACATTCCCTAAGTTTGAGCATACTTCTGGTAAATGAGATCTGTAATATCATTCTTGTTGCATTAACTCCACTGTCTTGGTAAAACCAAACCACCGAACAAAAAAAAAACCTCTGCTTGTTTTAATATTTGACTTGAATAAGGGGCCAAATCCATTTTACAAGAATCTTAGAATCATAGAATCATAAAGGTTGGAAAAGACCTCCAAGATCATCTGGTCCAACCATCACCCTACCACCAATATCACCTACTAAACCATGTCCCTAAGTGCCAGGTCCAACCTTTCCTTGAACACCCCCAGGGACGGTGACACCACCACCTCCTGGGCAACCCATTCCAATGCCTGACTACTCTTTCTGAGAATAAATGTCTCCTAATTTCCAACCTAAACCTCCCCTGGCGCAACTTGAGGCCATTCCCTCTAGTCCTATCACTAGTTATCTGCAAGAAGAGGCTGAACCGAGCTCCTCACACCTTCCTTTCAGGTAGTTGTAGAGCGCAATGAGACTCCAGACTAAACAACCCCAGTTCCCTCAGCTGCTCCTCACAGGACTTGTGTTCCAGGCCCTTCACCAGGTTTGTATCCCTTCTCTGGACATGCTCCAGGGCCTTGATGTCCTTCTTGTACAGAGAGGCCCAAAGCTGAACACCGTACTCGAGGTGTGGTGTCACCAGAGCAGAGTACAGGGGGACGATCACCTCCCTGGCCCTGCTGGCTACACTATTCCTGATACAAGCTGTTAGCCTTCACTGGCCATCTCCTTTCCTTCTGTTCCTTTTACCTATGTAAAAGTTGGACAACTACCTATATATTCTTTGCAAATTCCACAGGGTAGCTTGTTTATCAAACGTAGGCTGTTTGCGGAACATCAGTTTTAAAGAACAGCTAAAGGTAAATGTTTGAATACTGACACATACTTTGAAGAATCTACTTAACACTCAACATTTGCAGAGGGTATAAAGAAAAAGCACTGTCATTTCCAAAACTTGAAAAGACATAACATAAATTAGTTGGGAGCCTGCATATACTAAGTGGATGAATCAAAATAATTTTATTTAAGTAGCGGAAATTATTAAGACTACAAAGTAAGAACAAAGGCAGATCTGTGGGCAATGGATTGGATTTATTCATCTGAGGAAACTGTAAATATAAAATGGAGAGGCAACTTCTCATTCAGTAAAACATGAACAACAGATTTTGGCAAAAAAAAAGGTATAGAATCAGTTAAGATGCATTCCTTTGTCATCCACAAGTCTTTAAATGTTGTCTATGGTGATGACCTCAGTCTAATACACAACTTTAGCAATGAAACTCTGTAACTCCAGACATCAGGGTAGCACTCAGACCTCCTCCATTATGCATCTAAAAGTGCCTTGTGAGCTCTAGCTACAGAAGAGCAAACCAAAACATCCTCACTGCACTGCCCAGCCCAGCAGATGCTGATATTCACTATGTGCCTCCAAGTTCGGACATTTGGATCAAAAGCCTCCATAGCCACGTGAGCTTAAGCATCAATACATACTCCAAAAAATGTTGGTCTTAAGAACTATACATACCGATACAATTCAACATCTAGGATTGTGGGAACCCTGTCCAGGACCTCAGTATAGGGCGTGATACATTCCATGAGAGCCCTGTGCGCCAGACCGTATCAGGTCCAACACAAAGCATATCAAGCACAGTAATTGTTCTTCAAAAACAAAGCTGGAGATGGTGATGACCATCTTTTAGCAATTATAGAACTTGCTCAAGATTTCTTAAAAAAGAGTAATGACAAACGCTGACTTAGCCCGAGGAGGTTCAAACTATGTTTTCCTTTCTCAGCAAAACATCCTCCTTATAACATGTCTTCTCTCAGAAAAGGACACACTCCACACAGGTGGAGGAAGATATTCAAATTCTGAATCTGTAACTCAGAACTGTAGGGTTCTGGAATGACAGAAGTTCATGCAACATCTTGTATCTTACATTCCCCATCGGCTGTCTTTATTAGTTATTGGAGCACTGAATTGCCTTTCTGTTGAGCTTACTGATACAAAGGGAGTTTAGGTACTTAACATCAGCTTTTTCAGTCACTTTTGGAGCTAGTCTCCAACAGCTCTGGCATGTCAATGCACTGGCTGAGTACCAAAGGCAAGGAACCAGCATCTTTCCTGTAGCCTATAAAATATAACCTGGAAATACTGTATTCAAGAATCTTATCCAGCTACACAGGACAGTGAACAAAGTGGTGTTAAGTCTTGACTGTAGAAAGGAAAGATGCATTGATATAAAAAGTTTCATAAAATAGCAGTAGCTCTATGGTACAGTAATAACTACAGAAAAGTGATATTCTCTTTTGAGAACATTTTTGCAACCTGCAGGGAAACTATAAAAATCTTCATTATAACAGAGTACTCCTTACTGAGAAGGATTCTGAGGAAAAAAAAAATCTGAGGTCAACACTATTACACCTCTGTGGAATTTATTTTAACAGCTCAGATCACAGAGAAAATCCAGATTCAATCTGCCTCCTCTAGTACAAACTGGCACATTTCTTATTGAAAGAAAAATGGAAGCTTCCATTGTAAGGAATAAAAAATAAATCACAGAGCAACGTCAAACCAATATAAAGAACTCAGAAGTATTTGGTAAAGGTCAGCCATGCTCACGTTTCATTCATGTCTCTTTATTATTGTTGTATTGCTTCCCACCTGGAAAACAAAAAACAAACAAACAAACAAAAAAAAAAAACAACCCACAAATAAAACCAAACCAAAAATTAATGGATGCCATTTTATAGCATGCATGCTCTACAGGGGAAACCCTCCATATATGTCTTTTGAAATGACTGATGACTATTTTCAAGAAGATTCTAAATGAGAACAGACACAGAAATCATGGGAGAAGCAAAACATCACTGGGAAAAAATAACCTACTAAGCTAGTTTTGCACTGAAGTGGAGAAACTACAAATAAGCACAAAAAGATGAATTGTAAGTAATGACAAATGAAGGAAGCAGGCCTTATTAGACTTTTTTTTTTTTTTTTTTAAGTGCCATCAAACTGTAGATTCCTACAGTCATATTCTGAAGAAAACAGCAGTGTTATATAGATTTGATGTAATACTTGAGAAGGTAGAGTACTGCATAATTATGCAGGCATGCAAAACTCAAGATTTTTCTTGACTTAGTGAAGCTCTCAGGTAATTTAAGATTCTTAGATATGTAATAACTTCAGCTAATATTATTCATTTACTGAAGTTATTTTCATGCTCCCTCTTTCAAGAAACATGACCCAAACTATACTCAATAACTGGGTGAATAAATAGACACAGCAAAACCCAATATGACGTACAAAAGTAGTAGGCTGATATTATTATTATTATTTTTATTGCCTGTATGTATATTTACATGACGTTTTTATCAAACCAATTTTCAGTCCACAAAACCTCCCTCAGTAACATAATCAACATCTGCAAACATCTGAATCAGAAGGACTACTAAGAGACCAGATATACAAAAAAAAAAAATTACTATTCCATAAGAAGCTTGTTCTTCATAGAGATAAGAAATGCCTTCCTACTTATTTTTTACCCTGCTGAAATTTGTGTGGAGTAGATTTTTTTGTACTGCACAGGCAGAGGAAGGCATTGGTACATATGATGTTGGCATGCATAGTGGCTTACATTTCAAAGTGGAAATTCAGGTAAACATCTGGCAAACATTAAATTGCCTTTTTTAAGAAATTCAGCTGCCCTAATGTCATGTCATTGATAGCACAAATACCTCAGTTGCAGACTTGAACAGTTAATTGTGAAAACTTTAGTATTTTTCCTTTGACACCGAGAGACTTAAAAGAGAATCAGGACTTAAAATCTCATGTGAACAGTGTCAATGGTGTAATGTCTATTGAAAGATCTACTGAATCTAAGCAACAACAAAGGACTTTTATCCTTTTATTTTTTTAATTTGCATTTATCTACAATTCTGAGGATTGTAATTACTGATGAATAAATTCAAGACAGTTCATAAGAGATTATCAAATACATTATTTTTAAAAAAGACAAAAAATATTCTTTTAAAATTAGTATTAAATCTAACATGTAAGTAGGTGAGATGAGGTTGACAAGGTGCGTACACCTGCTGGTTCTCGTAATATACCCTTAGTAGTTAATTCTCTAAAAGGCTAGATGAAGAGCAATTAAAAATTCATACATTTTAATCCTTACCACCTACTGAGCAAAGATTTTTAGCAACAAATATAGAGAACATTTTACTTCCTGGATGACTGTCAAAGAACAAAACAACCGAGTTAAAATCCCATCCCACATAGAGTAGAAACTAATTTGAACTAATGCTACCAGAGAATACAAAATTGCTAATAAAGTACAGGATAGATCAAAGAGCACTCCTTTATTTTTATTTTTAAAAAGGGGTTAGAAGTAGACCTTGTACTGCTACATTAGTAATAAACATACTTTCAGAAATGCCTGTCCCTTTCCTAAATCTTGCTGTATCAAGACAAGAAATACAGAATTTTATAGGATGTACATACATTGCTGCTGACAATATTCTTAGCATTTCAACTGTTCATGCAAAGACTTGATTTATTTATACATCCTTTTTGTCAACTAACTACAAATTCTTTCTAACAGGTATTTCATGAAACTGATAGCAAATACTAATTTAGGCAGTCTGGAAATAGTAGAAAATTATTTGTATGTGAAAGTAAATTACATTTTAAAGGCCAAGTAAGTAATAATTTAATGCATTCTTCTCTTTTTACTATTTAATGACTCTAGCCACCAATAAATGCTCAAATGCAGAATATCAGCTTTCCTCCACTACAAACATGTATGCTCACCCACTGAGGAAAAAAAAGAAAATCTTTTTTCTATCAGGCACTCCTTTGTAAAAAAGATAAGTAACATTGTGACATCAAGCCAATAGAGAAAACCTAAGTAGATCTGGGAAAGGTCAACTGTGCCCAAATGTTTCACTCACATCATCATATCACTTTTCTCCACTTAAGGAAAACAATTAGTAGATGTTATTTTACAGCTAACTCTAAAAGGGCAGTATGCTAGCTGTGGTTATTAAAGTGAATGGTTATAATCTTTAGTAAGGTTCCAAATATG
The DNA here is from genome assembly GCF_964034855.1 of Anser brachyrhynchus. Lineage (NCBI taxonomy): Eukaryota > Metazoa > Chordata > Aves > Anseriformes > Anatidae > Anser > Anser brachyrhynchus. The sequence continues at coordinate 83,572,424 of NC_137694.1, forward strand.
CTTATGTAAATTGATTGAGGCAATAAATAAATAAATAAATAAAAATAAAACCAAACAAGGTCTTCAACCTTTGAACTGGGCTTTATTAGTTCTGCAGAAATTAAAGCCATAATTTGCCATTCTCTGAATGACCACACTGTATTGCACATAAACCGGTTAGCGGAAATTCTCATCTAATTAGAAAATATGCTGAAGTAAGCACTCGCTATGCAACACAAAACAAATATTGATCACAATTGTCAAATCTGTTGCAATACCTAACCACAATGTTCTATGATTTAACTTTGTATAATTACTTTCACAAAAACCTGTCATCAAATATAGCTCCTCCTCTTATTTATTCCTGTGTTAGAAGAAAATGTCCACATAAAGCTCCTGTTCAGATTTTATTTCTGATGTGTTGTGTTGATATAAAGGTTTGAAGCTCAGCCAATTATTCAGTTAAGAGCATTCTCTTCTAGATAGTGAAAGTGGATAAAATGTCCATAAAATCTTGCAAAAATGCCATTACAAGGGTATCATAAATGTAACATTTCTGGGACAGTTTTGGGATTTACACCTTGTGTTGTCCTTTCACAGGAGCAAACATGCACACAACCACTGTAATAACCTCTTGAAATCAGATAATATTCCAACAGCTCAGTCTCACTGACAGAAGGGGCCTGGGTGTAAGCCAAGAGGCCCAGGTGCACTGTGTCATGCCAGTATTTAATGCAGTCTAATATCAGATAGATGCTAGTGAGAGAAAATACTCAGAATAAAGTGCAGATAATAGCACGGACAACCACTCATTGCTAAATTACTTCTGCTCATCGTGCTGTGAGCTTTGTATTAAATTTTTTCGTCAAGTGGCAGGAATCATACAGAGAAGTGGTTCGAAACTCCCTTCTAGTAACCCTGGATAAGGATCTATAATATTAGGCTTTCATATGATAATGGCAAATGATGCTCCTCTTTGAAAAATTTCAGCCTGGTAATGAAAGTCCTAATCAGATTGTTGTTGCTGAGAACCAGGAGGTGGGGAATGATGCCTTTCTTTCCCCTCCCCCCATTAGCAAATTTAGCAAACTTGACAAGATGGGTTAAGTCTTTGAGAATTTATCTTACATGAATTTCCAACAAAGCCCTTGGGTTGTTTTATAAAACTGGAAGGTAGTGGTTTAATAAAAGCTGCATCACCTGAGGCATTTTCATTAAAGGCTCTCTCTAGACAACATCATAATGTTTGCATTATCCTTCTGTGGTCCCAAGAGAATACAAGCACTACCTTTTCAGCAAGAGTTGATATTGTGTGTGAAGACATGAGAGAAGATGATTAGATTTTGCTTCTACTCACAAAGTAACTGCTTGCAAGAATGCTGTGGTCAGGATTAAAATTCATCGATCTGTGTTGTCTACCATTTGCATGGTAAATTGTTTCTTAGAGGAAAAAATAAGTTCTGAAGGTCTTAATATTTAGTCATGGGAATGATGATTTTAATCCTAACCACGCATTATTCTCAATGACTGTACTATTTATGCTATCTGGGTTCTTAAATAATGACAGTAATTAGCCGATTAGGACACTACAGAAAACAGGTGCAAGGCTGTGGAGTGGAAGCATCAATGTACAGTATTAAGGAACTATGGCATTTAAAATGATTAATCCGTTCAGTGTGTTTAGCAACAGGAAACACAAATCACTGAATTCTGAAACATAACGTTATATCTGTGGAAAAATTTCATACACGCACAGAATGCATATTTAGGAAGGTTCACTGATGTTTTCACCCGTTTCGGTGGACTCACCATCTGTGTAGACTTCTCTGCGCAGATGTCCTGGCTGGTGCTTTTGCTTTTTGGCAGGTCGGACCTTCTGTATTACAACAGCACTCATATTGCTGTCAGTAGACACAGGGCTGGTTGGTCTAGGACAGTGTGATGCATGAAAATGTCTACGGCCTGAAAATTGTTACAGAACAACAGCTATTATTTTTCTCATGCAAAATAAGATATTTCATGTTTGCTCTTTTTTCACAAGAACTATATAGCTATATGGCACTTGAAATTGTAGAACACTGTTAGTACTGTCATCCTTACTGTAATCAGTTTTTGAGTGAGACATAACTAAACAGAAACATTTGCTACCCTGTTAACAGACAGGCTGGCTTAGTTTCACAGAAATTATCCAACTGGTTTGTAGTGGTAGCTCTTGCTCCAGGAGTCTGAGATCCATACACAGACAGGCTTCCAGCCCAGCAGGCTTCTATAAGCAACAAAATGTTTCACTCTCAAAATGGGTTTCACCTCCCCTGGCTTGGAAACTGCAAGTTATTGAGTCTCTAGCAGGCCTTATCTACGGATGCCCCCAGCACTGCTTTGAGTGAGTTACTAAGAATGCATCAGGGATATATGACTATCGTTTTACCACAGTTTATTTGCAGTTAAGAAGTGTCACATTTGCAGGATGTGCAGTCAGGTACAGATAATATCAATGCATAAAAGTCACTGTATAGCATGAACTTGACTGTTAAAAGACCTTTTCTAAATATATAAATGTACACACACACACATATATTTATACGAATGTATATGTAGAAAACGGATGAAATCCTGGCCCCATGGGTATGAATGGGAGTTTTGCCACCTACTTCAGTTGGCCAGGATTTCATCCAGAATTACTAAATTACCTCCCCTCTCACTCCTCATGATGAACAGCTGTGTGGAAATGAAACAAAGGACTGTTAACTCAGAGAGGATATGAGAAATGAGAGAGGAATGTTGCAAATCCGTGGAGTCAGTGCGGACACAGTTGTGACAGCATCCCTCTCCTCTACGTTTGGCAGTTTAATAGGTTTGGCAAAATATTCACAGATCTGTTTGAAACAAGCATTATATACTGTGGTATTCTTGTTTCTTAGACAAAGTATAACAATAACTATCAGGCCTAGTCAAGCTACTGATTACCAGTATACAGCCAGTATTACCAGTAATCAGTATGTTGTAAAGCATAAATATTTCAGATATTGTATTTCATACCTCCAATGGTGATTCGGGATAAAAAAAGAAGAAACATGCATATGGCCTTGCTACATATTCATAATCTATTATCTAAACTGTAACTAATAACAGCTGTCAAATTAAGAAATCATCGCAAACTCAGTTCATCTCAATAATACAGCAATAAGAGCTTGAATAGCATTCTCCAAAAGATAATAATGAAATATGAAATGGAAAACAAATACTTTTTTTTTTTTTTCCAAATGCAGAGGAAATAAGACTCTGCAAGTTTAATATTTATATGGACATTTCAATACACAGGGATTAAATCTCTCATGAAGCGAGTCTGGGAGCCTTACACTGAGAAAAGGACAGAATTTTGTAATTTTTTTTTCCTTAACAAAAACAATCCTTGTTAGAAAAGAACTGACTGGAAACTTTTCTAAAAGAGTAAGGGAACACATAGTTAAAATGAAAGTGTCAAATTTTTGAAACTATCAGTATTCTTTTTTTCCACAATTCATTGTCACAGGAAATATTTGAATCTAAAATGTGGCAGTAATTTAAAAAAAAAAAAAACAGTCATGAAGGCAGTGAGCTTGGAGAAAAAAATATCATAACAAAATTTCTCATATTTATCCTTATCACTATCTCCAACTAAGTAGTTTTATATAAAACAATGGTTTCCAAACTTTGCTCCACAGCTTTGTAAGTCATGCACAGCTAGGCAAGACTGTACTAGGCTCATTCAATTCTGGCTGGAAATCCACAAGCAGTGTTGAGGTTTGGCAACAATCAATGAAACCAAAAAAATTAGGAACTACTTATGTAGAACAATACAGAGCAGCAATTTATTTGAACTGTTTCAACAGAAGTCCTATTCTGCCTCTTCCACTACTGTGGAATTGACACCCCCCAAATTTCTAAAAGTGGCAAGAACAAAAGGAATTCAGGAAGTGGTTGTGGATAAATACATGTGATAATGGACCTTTTTTTTCCTTCTCATATCAAATACAGGAACGACTCACCTCCTGCAGCATCCTGCATTTGACGTCTGGCTACTTTCAGGCCAGCGTATTCTGCAGCTGCTGCAACAGCCTGTGCAAAATCTGCATCAGTAAAAAATGATCCATCTGAAGAGCTAACGCTAGACCGCCCACTTGAGATGTTATCTTCTTCAGAAGCTGAACCCCAGCCATTGATCATGGACCCTGTTACAGAGCTCTCCAGATCCCCAACACTTGAGGCAGGTGTCTGCTCAAGGCCACGCAAAAGGAGTCTCCTGTTCTGCATCTTGGCAACCTCTATATCTGCCTCATCCTCTTCCTCTTCTGGTGCATCAGTATCCATATCAGAGACCAAGGGCCCTGAGATATATCCATAGGTATGTGGTGGAGAGATGGGCCTTGGAGGGGGTGGAGGACTCACAGGCTGACGTCTGCATAAAAATACAAGGGTAAGAAAGAATTAAAGTAATACAACATAAGCGGAATGTAACATAAAGGAAAAATAGAATGAATTGATGAAAATATGCAGCACTGATTTTAATGGAAATCAGCTTATGTTGCATAAAGTTCCTCCTGTTTCCTAATGCAGCTCATGTACAGCTAGGGGAAGAGGTGGTTACATGACTATTTTAAAAAAAAATTGTGCACACTTGAGAGTCTGAGGAAAAGATTTGTCTGTAGAAGATCTAGAAGCTTGAAACTATCAATCTCAACAGATACCTCTATCCAGACAGATTGCTCAATAAACATCATATTCCTTGCACCCATCCCAATGATTCAAGAAGATTTTTAAATTGGTATAGGTGGTAATATAAAAAAAGAATTATCTACTGCAATGTTAGGTTTTAAGGATACCAAATTGCATGTAGATGTATTGTTTAATTTATTTTGAGCTGAAATCATCAGTAATGATGTATCCAACTTAAAGAGGCAATGTATTAGATATCATTACATCAACATTCAGTTTATTTAAAACTTCTCTCTGAAGTCCCAGGTATTAACACTGTCAATAATTTATCTTTACAGGGCCACAGGCATGATCTTTAATTGCCCTTTGTCTCGAAGGAAGAAATACTTTCTGCACCAATAGATGGAATGTTGGTCTTGTTTACCAGGAAATTCTATTTCAGTCTGCTTTGCAGAATTTCCGAAGTAATTTTCCTTTCTCAAAATTCTCCCTTATTATCTCATTGACAGGATGCCGACTTTAAACCTTTTCTTTTTGGCAGGGTGACTTTTTTTCTTTTAATAAATGGAATAATTACTAATTTTAAAATGAAAATTTAGCAAGGTAAAACCTAATACTTTGTTGCATGAGCAAGCTGGAACCTCCCTGGACTGAATCATCTAGCCACTGTTTTGCATTTGCTATATGAAGCACTAAATGGAATGAAGACAAGGTCAGTTAGCAATATATACCAATAATCATTTCACAAAATAAAAAAAGGACAGAAAGCCATTGCTACATGGGAAGCTCTAACTGCCTTTGACTAGAGACCTTGCCCAATAAAGTTTTACTGCCTTAGTTTAATGCTCTTGTAACAACTGTCCTTGTAACTATTTGTCAGTCTTCCTGTTCTCTAGATTTTGGTATTATGAGACAGGCAACTGATTACAAAATATGACAGGATTCTTGAAAATATAGCTTGTGCCAACCTTTAAGAATAGATTAATACAGAGCAGCTGTTCATGAGCATATAGAATTAACAATACTTGGTTCACTTTATCTGATGCAGTGGTTCTTGCTTTAATAGTGACATCATGTCCTATCCCAACTCTGACATTGACATCTTCTGCTATCTCACTAAGTCTTTAGGTTTTCTTCTACTTGACCATTTTTCCAAAGCATGAATTTCAGTTTGCTATATATTTTGCAAGCCAAGCAGACAGAGAAATATTACAGTACCCAATCACCATCACCATCCGAATCATATTCCAGAAGCCTGGTTCTTATAAGAAATTGAGATAATATTCAGCAGGAGCACAAAGTAAAGCTAATAAAAAGTATGGAAAATGGTATTTTAAGCATTATTTTGACTACAAAATCACCATTTATCAATAAATAAATAAATAAATACAGTACAATACATAGAGGTAACACTCAGTGCATTCTTAACTGGAAAGCATTGTCACACCATACTCAAAACAGAAACCTCCTTCCAGAATGGGTGACAGCTGTTGAGAACAGTACATCCAACTCCTATGTAGCAATGCCATGGGTCATATCAACACGATTAAATGGAAAGGATAGTCACCCAAGACTTGCCAATTAAGTAGATAGAATTATGTGCATTTTTTTTTTTTTTAAACTGATGAGGTGGATTGTATATAGCAAAGAGAAAAGAAAGAACAGTTGGAAAAGTAAGAAAGATAAGAAAGCCAAATTTACTCACTAACAATTCTAAGACTTTCAGAAAAAAAAAAAAGACAACCATTGTAGGTAAAAACAAAATAAAGACAAATTTTATTTATTTCCATCTACTCAATGATAAGTTACATGCCCTAGGAGCTTAAACTGCAACATCCTCCCCGATAAAACTTGACCTTCTTCCACTACTTTTGACAATATTTATTGTGACTAGACTTCAGCCACTGTGGTGAGAGAACTTCCAGCTTTCTAGGCAATTGTTAGCTGGTTATGCATGTTTGCATACATATGCTTCAATGTCTACTGCGTTCTGTAGGTCATTATGTCTTGCTTTCCAGAACATGGTATCTGAAGTTCTGGAAGGTCACTCACTTAGCATTTCACTTTCCCATTAGTAGACAGCTAGTTTAACTTCTAAATAACCCTGAAAACAGATGTTCTTAAAATGGACACTTGTGTGCACTTACATAATAGGGTCAGTGAAAATTACAGAAAAATATTACTATCCACTAATAAAAAGAGTGATTGCAAAGACTCAGGAGGATGGAGGAAGAAATAGAGACACAGTACAAGAAGTGCTACCATAAGGACTAAAGCAAAGCACAACAAAACATAACATGACAAAGCAGACCAAGTAGAAGTAAGCAATAAAAGTAAAAGCAGTTATAAACCCTTTATAAGAAAGGTTAATAACTACTACTTACTTAAAAAAGACAAACAAAAATGAACCAACTTTTCGAAAAAACATTCTGGAAAATACATCTGCAAATGTCCCGTAAGCTAGTAAAATCAAAAGTTACAGAAAAAGTTCTTCTGCTCAGGAAGATCAAATTTATTTCATCACAATAAGCCTGCAGTTTTCTAAAAACAGAAAATATGACTGGAATATTACAGGTAAGTTGGTGTAGTTATGATAATAAACAATGTGTGCAAACCACCGGATAAAATAAAAAAAAAATAAAAGGGAATATAATTTTGGATGCAAAAGCTGTATTTTATTACCAAAAAGCAAGGCAAGTAAGCATACACATAAAAAGCCTTATTCGTAATTCAGTGGAACAGAAGCTGTGAGAGTATATATGCAAAATAGTTTGTATTAAAAGCAACTCTGAGAAGAAAAAAATTTCCCTGTAACAAATATCTATCTTTATTAATGTTGGTCATTCCTTTAAATTAGAGTAGGTGGAAATGTTAAGAATTTTTTTCAAGCAGTAATTTACTGTATTAGAATTTATGAGAGGAGGAAAATCTATAGGTTATATAAATTATATATTTATATATATTCATACATATGGGTGACAAGTTAATTGCACAGTTACTGTGAAATAATGCATGCTATTTTATGGTAATAATGCAGTAAATCTATTGAAAACAATGGAACTGTAATTATATGGTAAGCTGTGTTAACGATACCACTTTAATATCCTGATGACTGTGAATTTAACTTGTGTCAGCATTGTATGTACCATAAAGTGATATACTGCATTTCTTTCCATGGTATAATAATAAAACAACTTAATTATATATTTCTAAGGTTACAAATACCTCTAATGTTCTGGATTGGAAGTTAAATATTAACAGAATAAATATCACGGGGAAAACCTTGACCTCACTGAATTCAAGAGGAATTTTCAGTGGGGACAGGATGACTTTTGTCACATCTCTCTCACTACATTTGCATTGACACACCTCCGGTCAGGCTGGTGTTGTATGTGTCCCAGATCCTCCTGACAGTCCTGTAACATGGGCTGGAGTTCTTCCTGGGGAGAGGGAGTGAGAGTGGCAGTTGACTGATGGCTATAGGAGACAGCGGCTGGAGAGGAAGCAGCTCCTCGAACAGGTGGAGTAGGACCTCGCTCATCTTCCTCTTCCTCTAGCTCATCCTGCTGCAGATACATCCTCGCAGGTGGGACTGGACAAGGAATTTCTTGGTCATAGCTAAAATTATTTTTTTTAAAGAAAGTAAGGACTTATTTTTTCACTGTGTAATTGCATATCTGATACATACATAAATAGCCCAGAAAAAAAAAATATCATTGTTATATGTGCTCTTGAAAACAGCTTAGTAAGGATGTAATAACTAGATGTACATCACTGTCATTAAGTATTCTCTTTAAATAGCTACTCTACTGCTAGTTGTTGAGCACTAGAACTGTACTGAAGTCTCAATGCCAGCTTGTAGGGCAGATTACTGTTCAATTAACAAGCAATTAAAGTAAGAAATTGATAATGTTTTTATCTTTCTTACCTTTCATCCACTGAAAGACTGTAATCTTCACTATTGCTGTGGGGAGGTGGATGTGCTGGAGGAGGTGGAAGAAGATCTGCCCAGTTCATGCCAGCTTGCTTGGGAGCCTTTGGAGTCCGAGCACCCTTCTTGTGCCCTTGACTCCCTGTGAATTATAAACAGTACATATTTGTAATTCTTTTAAATATCTCCTCACCATTATGCTTTGAAAAACAAAATAGCCATAGTGCCTTCCATATTCTCTTGAATTCTGTAGGAATTTACAGTTGTGATTTGTTGGAATAAGCTGGCATTCTTCCTTTTTACACCACTTTATAATTGTAGCTTCTTTGTAGAATTACTCCCCTTTTATAAGTAGTTGAATTTTACTGGAAAATTTACATAGAATGTAAAAACTATACAGAACACAAAACTTGAATTGCAAATAGTCAAAATGTAATAAAAACTTAAATGAATTTTACAATCAGTGTCATTAAGAGTGAGCTTCCTACTTCTATTAATTACATTATAGATTATCATCTAAAACAAATGAGCTGTAGACATATTTTCCAAAGTGCCTTTATATTATTTAATTGCTGGAACCTAATATATAATATGATACAGATATGATCTATTAAAGTTCCACTGTCACTGAATATATGTAATTTGTACTTGTCCACTGAAACGTTTTAGGCACAATGAAATTACTAGTTTTAGTTTAAATGGCAGGTGCAGTTGAAAATAATTGCTGGCAGAACTAAAATAACCAAAAAAAAAAAAAGGAGAAGAAAAGATCGATGAAGTACAGCTCAAATGTTTTCAGCTACTATTACGGAGAAATTATAGCTTATAATAGAACATTGCAGCTTTAAAAATTTGAGTAACTTTGAATAGGGACAATTATTCAGGTGGTCTTGATTTTTAACTTTGGACATAAACTGACTCTACCATTGTTCCTTTGTATATGTTTTTATCCTTTGTAACTGTTACTTCACTAACTGCAGATAAGTACCCATATTTTTAAGCATATTTTAGAATATTTTGTATTTCTCACTTCAACTGAGACAGGGTTTTATACTATCATAGTTAAGCCTAGACACATGATTAAATACGTTGCAGTGAAATTTAGGAAGCTTGTTTTTCTCATTTCTGCTGCCTCGGATTTTCCTTTCTTATATATAGTAGTTCTGCTTATTATTGTCCCACATTAGCTGACAGATATCAACGTGTTTTAGTTATGCACAATCATTTTTCTGGTATCTCAGTATGTCACACAAGACCCTAACTATCCCAAGGCGACCATCATCTGCATTCTCTTCCCTATGCACCATGATATACGCTAAGTTCAGCACAATTAATTTATTACTCTGGTCACCGTGCTTCATTCCTGCTGGAGTCCTTGGGATAGGACTACAAATTGTTAGTGTTATGAATAGCCATAATAGGTGTCAGCATGGTGAATACCACCTTCTCATTTTTAATTTGCATAGGCAAAATCTCATACCCCTGAGATGTTTCATGCTGAATTTCAGATATTAATGCCACTGAGCAAAGGCTCAGCACCACAGTCTCATGTTGTAGACCTGGGAACAGGCAAAAGGCTGGCTCCCACAAGAACACCCTGAACAGCTGGGAGAATCAGAAGCCGTGTTTATCTCACCCCAGCCAGTGAGAATTCAGGTCACCCACAGGCACAGCAGACTCATTTACACATTAACACCTCTGCTGTGCCTCAGTCATAATAGGTTAAGACGTAATGCAGGTTAGGATTAAGGCAGCTAGGGTACCAAAGGGGACAGCAGAACAGAAAATGAAAAGAAAAGCCCTAGTCTTTAGAAGGTCAATGTAGATAAGCATCGGCTAAGAATAAGACTTAAAGTAAAGCCCCAGACCAAGCCTATCCATGGTTTGATTTATCTCTGAACATCTCTCACACTTCTACCAAAAATCAAAGCTGGAAGTTAACAGCTTATGCTAATACAAGAAGCAATTAAACCATATTCTATGGTTCCAAAGCACAGAGTATAATTTCAGTGCCCTGGTCAGCGATTTCTAGCACAAAAAGTTAAGTCTCATTTCAAGATTGTTAGAAAGGTCTTTTAGATATTTTGCATAGGAGATGCCTATGACAAACCAAACTTAACTTGAATTATCTAGCCTACATTTGAATGATGAACAAGAGTAGTTTTGACATACAGCAATTGAAACCTGTAAAAATAGAATGGGTATGTAAATGCTCGTTTACCCAATAAAATGCATGGGATTAGTTTAAAAAAATGAAAAAAATTATTAAACCATTCTATTGGGTATAACTCAAATCTTCTGGTATCTTGACCCTCCCAATGCATAAGGTTCTGTTGGGTGCATAGACATAACAAATGGAAAAGGAGTCAGTAAAATACAAGGAAGTTAACGCACAAAATCCTCGTTCCCCCCTCTCCTCCCCTTTGGTGACAGCTGAAAAGGAATTTACATGTTTCCATGACTTGTCTATCTGGAGACCATAATCATTAATTGACATTTAGATGGCACTAAGTAATCATGAGGATGTAAAAGAAATACAGGCATCTATTGAGTCAGTTTTTACAGTTTTGCATCTTCGTGCTACATTATTTTCAGTGGTTCCCTCCCCTTCATCCCTTCTGTAAGTTCAGTAACTAGTGCTAACTATGGCTAGAGTGTCAAAGCACCAGAAAAACATAAGGTTTGGTAAACATTTTAGATACTCACCAGATGTACTACTGCCTCTATCCGAGCTGTTGTAGGATCCACCTGTATTCTGGTCATATGACTGGTTGTATGGAATTGTTGGAGCAATGTTGTCATTTACCCGGTAATCTGTAAGTTTAATAGTATAGTTAATGCCACCCTTTAGAAAAAGATCTACTTTTATGTATCTGCTTTATAACACAAAGCAGACCTCCTGAAAACAGTGAGGAAAAAAACAAATTGATTTTTTTAAAAGGAAAATCATCCTATAATCACATTTTATTTTTATCTCGTCTCTGCAAGTTTAAGGAAAATCACGGGAGTGGCTCCACAGCAAAAATGAAGTAAAATAAAATCCTATGCACAGGGTTGTTGCAATGCCTCCGCAACGATTCAGTCTCAGCAGATATATATGATCTATGTGGGCATTTTGCATATGAATAGACTGTAATCTTGATTGATTTTCTATGGTCTCTGTTTAATTTACGCAAGCAGGACAGCCAGTGGACTGTGGTAGCTACTTTTTGTGTTTCAAAGGTGACAAACCCATAGAGGAGTCAGCCCTGAATTACATGGGCTGAATGACCTGCTGGAGCAACAATGCAGCTCCCTTGATTTCAGATTACAGCAGAGGAGGTCTTCATTCAATATCTACTGTCTCCAACAAGATTTCTGTTTACATTGGGTCATGCAGGTCCTAGCAAGACACAGGGCCCTTTTTGCTAATGGCTGTTACAGTAATTTCTTTCTCCACTTCCAAAGCACTTGATGCATGTGTTACTTTCAAATCTATATTTGGCAACCAGATCTGTAAAACTTTTTCAGAAGTAAAATGCTCATCTGACAAAACAGTACGTTCATGCCAAAAAGTTTTATAATTTCCAGAGAACAGAAAGGAGACGAGTTACTCTTCATATAGCAAATAGAACTGTGTCATAAACAGAACCATTGGACATGAAGTAGTGACAACGAAACACTGCATTTAACTCATCAAAATGGTTATTTCCCATCACAAAAGCTATAGGTATAATTGTCAGCAAGATGATTTTGACTTAGGAAATGAGAAAACCAAGATCAGAATATTGACTCATAAAACGGAAAAAAAAAAAAAACAAAAAAAACCCTAAGAATCCAGTCCCCATCTGCTGCAGAAATGTCTGTGATAATGTAAGCATGGGAAAAAGAGCAAAATGATAAATTCCACACCAGAGCGTATTCTGTAATAGTTTCTCAGCCTAGTTGAATTCCACAGACCACGCTGAAGCCCTACATACCGCATATGTTTACACAGAGGATAAACAGTAAATCAACACTCTGAAATATGTATATATGACTGTCAGCAGACAATGCTTTAAGGGGGCCTTTCCACACTATAATATGCTAGAAAATATGCAGCTGTAATATACACAGTTTGAAAGATGCAGTATCTTCCAGGGCATAAAAACAAAACATGTTTTAATTCCAAAACAGATATGTAATACACAGTTCATGAAAGAAAACTTAATTACAAAAACCACAGCTTTCACCCTCTAGTAAGGAGCCACAAAAACTGAGTTTTCTTTTGACATGTTTATGGCAAGTGAAGGTATCACATTTTATATTGCCCTTTGAACTCCTCTGTAAGTAGATAGGTCCAGCAGTGAAATCAACATTCCTGTAATAAAATGTATCTTTTTACTGGATCACTTATCACTATACAACCGCTGGAGTTACAACAATCCATGCAAAAAGTTCAAAGTTAGAATGGGTCCAGTTCCTAGGGATACTGTTTTGCAAATCAGGTTATTAAAAGAGGTTGCATGGTAGCCTGCAGGACTAGCAAGAAATCACATACCTATTTCTTCAAACTCCCACACATTATATTAAAGAAACATGCCCTCAAGGCCACAAAAGTAGATTCTGATGTTTCACGTTAACACTGAAATCAATTTATTTATAGCTTCTGGATCCACAGACTTCAGGCAGGGTAACAAAGGAATTTAGTTTCCAAAATTGTGTGCAGTAGCATTGCCTCTGAATATGTGAATTGAAGGCTTGCTAGGAACAAGTCTAAAATGAATTGAATAGCTCCATTTCTGTCCCCAGTGTACAACACAACACAATTTTACAGAGTTTGATATGCAAAATTTCATTCGTTTACATGAACATGTAGATTTAATTAGTCTCCATCCACGACTGTGAAGAGTGGGTTGACCTATTTAAAATTTAAGGTAGAGTATAATGTAACTACCATGCATCTGGTTTATGAATAAAATATCTAGCCTCTGTCTTAAGCAATCCCTTAACTAGTATTAAATATAAATTAATCTCAAATCAATAGGAAGTATATTTTATATATATTTTTTCTAAAGACACAATTTGTTATTTGTTATAATAAATTCAGTATCTGAAGGTTATTGTGGTGCTAATTAACTTTTTGACACTGTTAGCATTGAATTGCTAAACCTAAATAGGAAGAAGTCTAAAAGCACCACAGAAGTCTATAATTGCTGAACCTGATAACTTTACACTCCCAGCACCAGAAGGTCAAAACTCCTCTGATGCCTAAAGAGGAGAAACAAGCTAAAAGCTCTTCACCTTTGTTTAATTTGTTTTGCTCCATAATGTTGTACTGTATGGGTGCAACCTCTTGCTTTTGCTGAACAGAGGGTTTCCAGTGTTTCTCATTCATATCCCCGCTGCCATTGTTAACATTATTGCTGATATTTGACTGGATGAGTTGAGTGGTGGCATATGGAGTGGGCTGCCCAGGTTGGCTGACAAATCTTCCATCCTTTAGATTTGGACTATTGAAGGTTTTCATCTCATTGATTTTGTTGCTTAGGTCCACATCACCATATACAGTTGACTCAGGCAACATCAGGTTTGTTTGCTTGTTGTCCAGCTGATTGTTGTAATTTGCTATACAATCGGCTAACCACAGAGGAAAGAAAAAAGAAAAGGTCATTCTGTTCGCTTACGCTATACTTTCAATGAAATTCCCTTAACATTTTTTTTAGTGCATAACTACATGTCTCACATCCATGAAACTGAGATATTGTAATTAACTAGTTTATGGAATATCTTTTACCTTATAAGTTACTGTCTATAGTCTTAAGTCTCCAGATCAAAAGTAGTGTTCTCTGTTTTGCTTCACTGTAAATTCAGATCTACTGAATTGTATCTACTATGACTTACCTTTTTTTTTTTCTTTTTTTCTTTTTCTACGTTTGCCATATAAACATTTACATTTTTAGATATTGTTCTCTAAGCAGTATAAGTACCCAGTAACTGTGATTAAGATAATTTCATTTAAAGAAAAAATCAACCAAAACCCTATAGTGGCAATAACTAAACAAGACAGTCATTTCACGTCAATATAGAATGAACATCATTTAGATTTTTGTAATTGGCGTAAGAAACACAATACAACAGATTTTTATAAAACAGATTGAGGAATGATTAAACGTTAACAGAATTAATTAAAAAGAAACAGTACAATGCAAAAGGTAACTCATTACCCAGCAGAAAAAACTTTATTTGATCATTGTTTCTTTGTACAATTTTGTATTTCAGATTGAAACAAAAGACAGGAAAACAATTTGGAATTTTTGCTAATTATTAGTCGCTTTGGATATGGCAAGGTAATATCATAGTAATACCATTGTCCTGTGTGCAAAATATTGACAGCATAGATAGCATGAATTCATTTTTCTAATAGATATTGTATCATTAGATCAGTACTTGTTACAGTCATACATTAATTAGATGCATACTGATGTTCAGGCCACTACTGTGTGAACCCATGGGCCTGTCTTTCCGGCTTCCCTATCTCCTATGTGACAGTAGTTCCATTACAATTTTTTTCTCTCCCTATCTAATCCACTGGAAGAACACTGAATGGAGTAATGCAGTCTGTGGATTTAGAAGGTTAAGTGAAACCAGCATACCATGATCATTAAACAAGAATTCATTTGCCACCTGATTAATGCATTGATAATTACATAACAATCACCAGGAATATATTTTTCTTCTTCAAAAAGATGTACCATTTATGTTAATGAGTTTGATTAAAAACTTCAAGTACGTTACCTATGGAGGCCACGATTCATTTACTAGATCATAAAAGTAAGTACAGAATTCAGAATTTGACCATTATACTAAGTGAAATAACTTCTAAATACAGAGGACATTCAATTTCAAAAAATATTCCCTAATACATACATCTTTGTGGAGAAATATTTTCTGAAAAAAAGAGGAATAAAATACTACTCGAGAAAGAAAATCACTGACCAAGTGATTTAAGGAACAATATCAGAACATGTCACATCCAACGTATTCAATGCACATTTCACGCCCTCAGCTTTTATTTTTGAAGATTTTACTGTTTGATATATTTTTCTTTCTTATGTGAGGTGTTATTTATTTATTGCTTCACAGTCTTCATCGTCTTGATTTCTACTTCTTAAATGTCTTCATTTCTGATTTTTCTCTCACCTGCTGAGACCACGCTAGTCTTTCCTCCTCTCCAAGGGCATTTTATTCATTATATTGGGCAATTAAATATCCAGTATATTCTTCATTCCTAATACTTCATGCTTTGCTATAATATCCTTGCACAGTCACTTGTAATAAATATTTTTACTTCCTTCCATTTTCAGCTACATCCAATTTTTGTGTAGGGCAATATAATAGATACAATATACACAGTAAATATATTTTTTACATAAACACATTACAACTCCTCACACAAAGTACTTAAAGAAAAGTGGTTCACCTCTATAACAGATTTATTCTGCTAGATATTTTTATTGTATCTACCTTTAGAACAATGTGTTCCCATTCTGTAAAGTTGGAATATATTACTGTAGCACTATGACCATCTTATCTGACCTCAAGCTTACAGGCTGCACTTCAATGAAAAGAATCCCTTTGCAACACAACAAGGGTTAACACAAAAGCTAAATCAAGAGAGAGTCTGCTGCACCTCATGAGAAGACGTTGTATTAGTTTGCAACCCTCAAAAATGTGCAGGCTTCCTCTTTTGGATTTGTTAAGTTTCCATTACTTAAACCTGAGAGGAGAGGAGAGGGAGAGGAGAGGGAGAGGAGAGGGTTCAGTGGGAAGGGACCTTCAAAGAACATCTAGTCCAACCTCCTGACCACTTCTGGGCTAACCAAAAATTAAAGCATATTATTGACAGCACTGTCCAAATGCCTCCTGAACACTGACAGGCATGGGGCATCAACCACCTTGCTAGGATGTCTGTTCCAGTGCTTGACCCCTGTTTACTGTGAGAGTAAAGAATTTTTTTGCAGTGTCCAGTCTGAACCTCCCCAGGCCCAGCTTTGTGCCGTTCCCTTGCATCCTGTCATCGGTTCTCAGGAAGCGGAGACCAGCACCTCCCTCTCTGCCTCCCCTCCTTGGGAAGCTGCAGGGAGCAGTGAGGTCACCTCTTGGCCTCCTCTTCTCCAGACCAGACAAACCAGGTGTCCTCAGCCTCTCCTCACAGGACATATCTTCCAGCCCTTTTACCAGATTTGTTTCCCTCCTCTGGATGCTTTCAAACACCTTAACATCCTTTCTATTTTGTTGAGCCCAGAACTGCGCACAATATTCAAGGTGAGGCTGTACCAACACTAAATACAGCAGGAGAGTCAGCTTTTGGCCAGCTGGCTGTGTGTGTTTAAAGCACCTCAAAATGTGGTTTGTCCTCTTGGTTGCCAGGGCACACCACTGAGTCATCTCTCCATCGGAAATATTTTTACATAGGTATTTGTGAATATGATATCCTCAGGCAGAGTAAGACACATGTCTCTAATGTTAAAATCTCTCACCTTACCCCAAAGCACCTGGTGCTGGTCACTGTCAGACAGGATACTGCAGGAGATGAATCACCACTATCACGTTATGGCTGGTTTCACATTAATTACACTGGAGGTAATGCTGTTTTGCACTTATGCAATTTCACTATAGGTAATCATGCTCCCTCTCTGAAATGCTGGGAAATGCTAACAGCAAAAGTCAGCTAGAAAAGCTGGTAGTGTGTAGGGAATGTGGAAAAGACATTTTCTTTCCTCACTGGTAGCATTAGCTGGGTTAAAATAAAAGGTGCATCAGGCCCATTTAAAACAAAATGTGTAACAAATAGCACTTCCAGATAGATTTCCCCTATTGTCTTCTCATGGCACACACAAGGTTTTCTTCAAGAGTACCCTGAATCCTGTTCAAGCTCCTGGGAACTCCTGCTTAACCTAACATTTCACAATTTCTTTCAGATAGTGAAGTTAACTTTATTATCCACACACCCTAAATGGAAAACCAGCTATCCAATTTTGTATAGAATGGAATCCCAAGGTTGAGTATCTTGCAAGTACTTCAGTGATGTATTATTTCTTGCTTTCCCTTGTGCCCAAAACAGAAAGAAAATCTCACTGGTATCATTTTTAATACTTTTCCTTCTCCACCCAAGCAACAAAGATGTGCAAAACAACCTAAAAACAAAGTTATCTGCTGTTTGTCAGATGTTATAACATACAAGTTCAGTGCGACTTTTGGTAACATGGGACACTGCAGGGGCTCCTTCAGCTTTCAACACAGCTTGTTGCAACTGGCTGGGGACCAAAAGGGACCAAAAAGGGAAAGAAAGCATAATCATGACATAGTGGAATGAAACTACATTAAATCTGAACATATATTGGAAATTAAAAAGAAAAACAAACCTGTTCTCAGATATTATAAGCATATACTGTGTAAAGAAGATTCCTAAGCAAGGCAGAAACATATCTAACCTGGTCGACTGTATGTTGTAAGGTTGCTATCACTGTTTCCATTGCCAGAGGTGCAGCAGTTGATGGAGCAGTCATTGTGGTTGTTCCCTGTGTTAGGCCAAGTATCTGCTAGCCATGGCTGCGTGGCTGGTTCACTGATGTTTAGGAGACCTGGCCTTTAAAAACAAAACTTGGTCACTTCAAAAATTAAACAAAAGCGTTTTCACATTGCAATCATATTCTTCTCAGAAGGTTAGATATTAAAGGGCTTGGACACTGGAAAATACAACTTGATTCAACTGTAGAATGGTTTCCAGTCTCTTATGTAACAGACTAAAATAACCTATTCCTTGATAAGACACTCTGAAGTGAACAGCCAAGGACAGCACTGGTTCAGGTTGATGAACTGCACATAATATATTTGTGTGCAACCTTTACCTATCTGGAGAACTTTGTTGATAATTATTATTATTGTTATCTTTTTTTTTTTTTGGGGGGGGGGGGGGGGAGGGGGGTAAGGGAGTGGTAATTTTATCTTCTTGTTCTTTCTCTGTCTTCCTTAAAGAAAACAAGGTAAAAAAGGGGGCATTGGCAAGTCAAACACAAAGTTCAAACATGGAAGATGGATACGCAGAAATAACACCCAAGTTTGCATGTGAATAGTTACAAATTCTTGGTGATTTATGAAGACAGGTACTAATCACCATCAGATACTACTCTTGTGGATCAAAGGGAACAGCAGATTAGAGAAACCTCTGTTACTTGGGAGTGTTTGGGTCCCACTAAGCACATTGAGTATGTGATATATCTTTGTTAATGAATACAACACTTGCTTAATCTTTATATAGGTGGAACGGCAGCAACTCCTAAGCAACTTTAAAGTAGCTGGGAATACTCGATGACTTTACAAATATCCAGATATCAATACTGCATATCGGCTACATTTGGAATAACATATTCCCACCATCAGCAGAAAAAGACATCATTGCTTGGTTTCCAAGATGCTGAATTTTTCTAGGGAGCATGAAAGACACTTTGATGAATGATTAGTAGAATCTTTGGTGCCTCTTTAGTTTTTACAATAATGATGCATAACAGCATGTTATGAAGTCCCACACAAGTGACATCTTCTAACAACTTTTGATAACAAAGATGCTTTTTAAAAAATAGAAAATTTCATTCACTGTCATATTAAAAAAAAGTAATGCAGACTCTTTCATCACATGACTTAACAAGCAAATTTCCATTGGAAACAGTACAAAAACTAGTCTCTAATATTAGATGATGTTCTTCAAAAATAAAATATACTAATCCTCTGAATCTGCAAGTTGAGAATACAAAATGCATGCAGTTTGTTAAGGGGGTTATAGTCAATCAATGCTGCAGGCCTAAGACATAGTCTTAGAATGACATTTAAAGGTCTATACATACACGTGCATATACATTTCTGCACTGCATATGTCACCTGACAATTTAACATAGGAGGTGATGAGGCATGACTTACTGCCAGGCTATCACACCAGCCAATACACATTCATTAGAAAAGTTTTTTTTTTTAGAATCTGAAATAAATGTACAGTCACGTCATCATGTGAAGAGCTGACTTGAAATACTTTGCTTTCCTTTTCCTATTGCTCTGCTCTTACAATGAGAATATACCTTAAGGCATTTGAAGGAGACAAAGTTTCCAGAATGTGGGCACTTTCAAGGCCTGTGTTCTGGATTTTTGCATAGAAAGTTAAAGGCACTTTGTTTCTAAAATTTACTTTCCATTCAAACAAGTTATCATGTAAGAAACATGTTGTGATGTATATAAGTAGAGGTAAACAATACTGGGGCCATTTAGGTGGAAGCGTTAGCACAAAATGTTTGCATTACAGCTCCATACCCTGCTGCAATATAGGAGATGATCTTTTCCAAAGATCTTCAGCCTTCGCGGTGAATTCTATGAGCCCTTGAATTGCTGCACTGGGCCTGGGTTGGGGTGGAGTCTGGTGAGGTGGGGTGGGGCAAGCAAGCAGCTGTGTGGGTGCCCGGCTACTGGCTGGAGTCAATCCACCCTAATTACCATTACTTGAGTTCTGGCTGAAAAGGGGATTGCCACAGAAGTGGGCATTTTTTCAGCATCACGGAAGTGGGGATTATTTTGAAACAGATCACTGTGACATTTTGAATAACGCTTTAACATGCTCGCATATCTGCACTTGGCAAAAAAAAAAAAAAAGCTAAACCTTTCCAAAACGTTGCAAATATAATGTAAGGAAGTGAAAGCTTTAAGTTCGAAATTCAGAGTAAAGATTTTCATATGTAAAGATAAGATTTTTTTAATATTGCAAAAATATGTTTCATATTCTACTAAACGCCGTACAGCATCAGATGCTCTGTAAATACCATATACTCAGATGAACAAAAGAAGCATAGATGTTAGCACCTTAAATCAATTACACTGCTAGATTATGGCACTGATCCTTAAAAGTAGGGCAGTAAAAAAAGACGCTGCTTCTTTAGCAGTACCAAAATGACTGTATACGATGTAGACACTCCTGGGTTCATTTCTGTCCTCTGAGTCTATGTTGGCTGTGCTTTGTCTACCTTGTGCTATGGGATAAGCAAGAAAGCACAGTGGCACAAAGAACACAAAGGATGTTAACTGCGTATCTTTTTGAACAACCTTGTCAGGAAAAGAGATGGTTTGTCTCTGCTCTCTCTCATTTTCTCACTATCCTGGGGTGAAGGCAGCAACCCAGTGATTTACAGATTTGTCCATTCAAACATCACATGGTAACTGTTCCAGAGGTTTTCCTCCATGGTTTTATGGCTATGACAACACAGCAGCATACAGCACTGGACAGAGAGATGTGCAATTGCTCATAATGTGCCAGGTACAGTAGCAGCACTGGATTAACTCCACATAGCATTCAAGCATACTGGGAATGTTTAATTTTATGCCTAATCCTCACCATTACCAAATTTTCGTAAGGTTTTGCTTATTAGGAATCGACAAGATACCACTTGTGAGACAGGAACTGATATAGGAATTTGAACACAGCTGCTCTCTGAGATTGTAATGCTTATTCCAACATCATGCCAAATCTTTAGCTCGAATGCTTACAAAAGAGCATGCACACAGAAAAAGAGGTGTGCTAATAGAGTGACAATGCTCCTACCTGCCTTTTTGCTAAAACTGCTATTTTGCCTCCTGAAGAAATCTCCATCTCTATATGGGAAATTTAAACTACTGTTTTGTCCATTGCCATTCACTAATAACGTAAACCCAGTAAACATATTTCAGTTAAACCTTCAGTCTTGAATGGACTTGGTTCTCAAAGTAAGGGGCTTTAAATTAAAAGTCTACTTGTCTCCCTCTCCTTCAGTGTACCATCTCTTCAAGTAATGCTTTAACTGTTTTGCATTCATAGCAAGAGTTTTTCTTAAAAAGTCAGTTTATAAGCTCTTTGTGTCTTCAGCACATTCTTCCCATAAACGTTTTTTTTCTTTGTAGCATTTGTGAACCAGCTGTATTTCTTAACCTTCATAAGTGCCACGACTTAATTACTTTTACTCCCTTAATCAGCTGTTAAATCAGATACTTATTTTGAAGTTAAAGTGCTCCCTCTGCTGCTTATTTTTTGAGGTGCAGTTTTTACAGATTAACAAAGCAACTCAAGAATACCATGACCCATTCTTTGGAAGTCATCCTAAAAATGCAAACCACATCCTTCTAAATAGTAAAATATATGGAAAAAGTGTATGCATTAATATTATAAATTAAAATGTATATTTGCAAGTTGTTGTTCTGCCATCACTTATAAGGACAATTATACTCCCAATATCTTTAAATGTAGTTGCACATAATTTACAGCTTTAAAAATAAAGCACATAATTACCTGCCTCCACTGCTTACGGCATCTCCTCCCCTCTGATAGGTTACTGAAAGATTTAAATAAAAAAAAATTAAAAAGCATAAAGACTCCTTAAATAACAATATTAAATCTGCCTTTGTTTCATTTCAGCAAAGACAATAAGTGTGCAGTGTTTATACATTAATCATGAGTCTCATTCTGAAAGTTATTCCTTCAAATGTAAGTTTATACGTAATACTAGTGATGCTGGATAACTGCTACTTTTAGCTTCATCAAAGTTTCATATTCCAGTTCTGTTCAGAAAAACACAAACAAATACATGTATCGCTTAAGAAAGCAGGAAGCCATACATCAGGGTGAACTTATCCTTAACATAACTCTGCTGACTTCAGTGGAGTTACTCTGTGGAAGAATTTAGGTCATATATTTCTTTCATGAATGACTAGATGTTAGAGCTTTGCTCTTCCTTATTATTTTGGTAAGATTAAAGAGGTAGCACAATTTTAAAACAGACTTTACTTCCAATGTAAACAATGGCTCATTACAGCTGAATCTTCTACAAAAACATATGCTTTTTTCTGAACATTACTGCACTTTACTCATGGAACAAGCATACTCTAAAAATCCACAGAAGCTTTGTATTTTATAACACTTTACAATTGCATTTAATAGTGATACTTGTTTTTTAAATCTAAAACCTTAGAAGTATAAATCTTGGTAAAAAGTGACTTGCAGAAAGAATACTTCCTAAATTAGTAGGAGCAGTTTTGCTAGCATTTCATAAGCATCACACATTAACTAAGTGCATGACCACATGCTTTATTTGTTGGCATGGATTATGTATCCTTCACAACGAGGTATCATGGATAAAAAAAGTTATGTTACAGGATGCATACATCCAACAAGAAACAGTGCTATATATTTTTTGGGTTTGCATTGGGCTAGGCAAAGGGTTAAGGAGACTGCCTCCCTGCAAATGCTTATGGCTTCTACACTTTTCATCTAGAAATATCTTGGGGGGGGGTGAAGCAGTCAAATTCTGCTCTTTAGAAGAACTCCAAACTGGGAGTCTGCAAGAGAGAGATAAATGCTGGCAGTGATTACAATAACAGGATTAAAATGTAGAATTCCTTGCTACAGGTAAAAGTCTTTTACTGTAGGTAATGCTAAAGAAGAGGGTCTGGTACCATTTAAAGTCAGTGGAACTCACAACTGGGATTGTGGATTGAAAAAGGATTTTTTATTCCTTTAAACATTTCACATACTTCATGTTTTTCCAATTTCTTCTTTAAAAATCTCAGTGCTATTTATTTTGCAGCTCTGACATATCTTATGGAGCTGTGATATTTTCCTTTAATGTTAAGAATCCAACTGAGAAAATGTATATTAGCTAACCTACCAACCTCTGCAGAATTTCAGTAGCATGCTACAATTGTGATTGCAGTAGAAGCTCTCTGTTAAGCCAATTAAAGTAACAGCAAAATAATAATTTGCATTAGTCTCTACTGTGGATCTCAAAGGACTTCAGAAACATTAAGGGCCACTCTGACACATGCTGAACAGTAAGCAACTCCACTGAACATAATACGATGACTTTTGAAACAAGATACAATTCAGTGTGATTAAAAGCATGTGGATAAGAATCTAACCCATTACCACTAGGTCTGCATGGATCAATGCAGATACACATGAGATTGTTTCAGCTGCAGTCACACCTGGAAGGATGTAATACAGCTGCTGTCCACAGGCCAAATTAGTATGGTGATTTTGAGCTATTATTTTGAGCTAAGTATTTTGAGCTGATTTTGTGCAGAGGAAGAGTTAGGTGGCTTTTACCCTGCCTGGGTTTTACATGACCTGAAAGTCTCATAGACCTCCAATGACAATAAGGGATTTAGAACAGAGGAGGAAGATATGACCTGTCATATATATATATGCAGTACAATGGTGGATAGTGAATGTGTTGGATAGTATTCACTGTTGAGGAAAAGCTGCTAAACTCTCAGACTGTGGGACCGACTGAAGGTCCAGTCTACAGAACAGAAAGGCTCTCACTGAAAGTTTTGGTGGGCTATGGCTTGGCATGTGTCATGGAAATATTTCGTACATTTCCAAGCAAAAAGAAAAAGAAGTTGATTTTAAACCCACCCTGAATTTGAAATGCAGCTTTATGTAGAACAAGTTGACTGCTTAAGAGTTTCATAGCACAAATACAGTTTAAGGCAGCAAGCAAAGAAATCTGATAGCACACTTTGATTTCCTGTATCTGCCAAAGCAGGCAACTCTTAGGACACTGGTTTAATGCAGTTTCAGAGGGAAGACAACAAGCAAATGTTTCACCAACTGTATTCCCATCGGATCCCTTACAAGTCAGCATCTGGGCTCTGCTAAGTCATTCCTCCTTCATCAGAAGTGCCTTTGAATCACTAGATGCAGTGTAATGCAAGATTGAGTGTAATGCAAGATTGAGTGTAATGCAAGAAGAGAGCCCAGGCTGAACTGATAGGAGCGTGCTACAAAATGGTATGCTTGCATCACATGACAAAATGGTACACACAAATGGAAAAAAAGTCTCAGCTACAAAGCAAGTATACTCTACTTAGAGAAAAAAATAATGATACCCGTCATTAACGAAATTGTTTTAAACACTTCCAAACAGATGGGCTGGTTATGTCAGAAAAAGAGAAACAGTACCATGAACGCATGCTAAAGTAACAAAGAAGGGGGGAAAAGTGCAAATATATACCTGTTGGTGTGAAGGTAAAAGACGGGACTGAAAAATCAAAACAAAATACAAACTGGTTATTAAGCTGAAGAGAGAAAGGGAAACATACCACATTAGTATAAATCTAGCAGACAGCTGAACATAAAACAAATGCAAATAACTAACCCAGTAGTTCAGTCACATTAATATAGAAATAAATTTGTGATTCAGAAAGAAGCTCGTCTCCACAGACACCACTCTGAAAAAAAGTTTGATACTTGACTATGCTCCTGAGGGGAACAACTAGTTTAACCTTTCAGTATTCCTCAATTTGATATCTTAAGGTTTTCTGAAAATCCTAGTACAAACAAAAACCCTACACTGTTAATCATTTTAGAACGCAGAATGACAAATTCCTTAACAATGCCTTATCAAGGTCCTATTGAATCTTATCTTCAGCTCACTCAGTAAGTGCTCATTATGCTGAATTAACAGGCACACTAAGTATTCAGTAAGAAAATAATAATCATATAAAGTAACAAAGACAACTGCTATTTTACTGTATCTGATTTAAGAAGGGTACCAACTCTCACTGTAAAAAAAGGCACTAAAACCTACTGCAGCAACTCATTTTTGTTTTCAGAGACGAGACTTCTAAACAGATATGATCTTCCTTAAATAATTATAAAAAAAAAGAGGTAAAAGATATCACTAGATGTAACACCTTTCTACCTTTCAATCCATGGCTTTAAGAAGGAAAGGTTAACAAAGGAACAACGACATTGCTTGACAATCTTCATTCTTGTAGCCACTATAAATCCTCTTTGGATCAATAGGGCCCGTAATCCTAATACAGAGTGCTAGCATCTGCTCTTCCTATTAGCACATGCTCCCCCTCCTGTCGAGAAGACAGTATAGTTTTTCTACCACTGTTGGGCAGAAAAAGGTTAATATTGCCCTTTTTCCTCTAATGAAAGCAAAAAAAACCTAAGAGAATAAATAAAATATTCACTAAAAGAAACCCTCAGATGGACTGGCAAACCTGTCACAGAAAGAAAATGTTCTGGCTAAGAAAACAACCATTACTACAATTTTTGCAATAATTCCAAGGTTTTGGGGTGGGGGCTCTAGAGTGCCTTGTTGTTACAATTTAGAAAATGCTGTAGTTTCCCCCCTACTCTTTCCAAGCTAGTTTATTTCCAGGAATATGACAAAAAGCAAAAATGCTCTGATCATTTTGCCCATTTCAAGCTTCATTTATAGTACAGCTCTTTATTGTTGGAATTCCATTGTATTTTCTTTGAGCTAGGCCTTTTCACACAGTCAAATTTAATTTAGCTACATTCAAAAATACAGAACCCTAGTAACAAGCTTTCATTAAAATAGAAAGTGCACTTAAACCAGAGCTATTCAAAAGAGAATCAAGCATCTCAAAATTAATTTGCAATCACGAGGACATGAAAAAAAATCTTAAAATACTGACTAATTACTCGCCAGTGAGCTAAGTACTAATACTAGTTTAGTTTTTAAAGAACTGAGGAACAAAAGAACAGAGGTTCACCTAAATGAAATCTTTACAGCTATCACACAAAGGAACAACTTAATTCTCAGAGCTTCTATTAATAAGCTCTTCTGAGTGTGTAAGAGTACTATTACAATGTGTGTGTGGGAGCAGTGAAGTATTTTAACAGATGTGAGGCCTGAAGCTAAACATAAAAATAAGTCAATAAATGCAAGACTGAAGAAAGTTTGCACTTGAAATGACGACTTGATGCACTGCAGAGTGGCAAGCTACTTTGCAATTTGTATTTCATTAAGAATAGCTTTTTTTCCCCCCCCTTGAGGAATACTTGATAATGGAGATGCATACCCTACTTTTCTGTATATTTTTATAAAAATCCACACCAAATTACACAAAAGATATTTTGTACAGATATTGAAAAACACAGCTGTTTTGAACAATGGCCGATGTCATTGAAGTAACTATTTTTAAGGACAAATTGTATGCCTTTTGCTTAATCATATGTACTGCTTGAAAGCATAGCGATGTTAGTTTGATAGAACTGTAGAAAGGCAGTATGGCAGCATGCTATTAGTAAAACAAAACAGAGCAGTCCGATACAGCAGTATGTCAAGGTTTGTCTTATCTAAGAAATCCTAGAAGAACGAAATTGAATGTGATATTTGTCCTTGATCTCTGTGGTTATAGCTCCACTAAGAGTCTAGAGCTATAGAGCTAGAGTCTACCTAGAGCTTTGATACTTTAATAGCACGTAAGACAACTGAACCCTGCAGTACTCCAAAACAATTTCCAGGTTTCCATTCACTCAGTCACTATTTTTGACACTGCTTCTTTTTCACACCAACACACTACTACTGTTTAAAAACCTTTGTGGTATATTTGCCACAAATATATCTGTCTCACCCATCGCACATTCAGTCTTGAAGTGACTAAAGAATGCAGTTTCATCATGACACCTTTCAGCATAAGGTGCACCTTTTAAGCTTAGGTCTATCTCTTGATTGTCAAATATCAAAACAAAATCTCTCTTTAAAAGCAGGATCTTCCATTTTCTGATTCATTCCAGAATTTATGGTTTTCACTCCATGAGTGCCTACAAGGTATTGCTTTGAGATGTAATGAAGTGCAGCTTATTGAATTCAGCTTTAACTTCAGGACTTAATCAAAAGATTATGTATCAGGAGAAATCACATTTTTATTCTAGAAGATCTTCCAAGCAGAGATTCTAGTTTTGTTTGTCACAGAGTATAGTGTAAAGCACTGCTTGTCCACTGACAATCTGATATAAAAGGTATCGATAACACAAAAATAAAGAATGCTTTAAAACTAGTCCCACTGCTGTCATTGTAACTGAATGCAGATGCAAGATTTGATAGCCCCAGAATTCAGTCCCAGAGAAGGGCCTCACAACAGCATTTATGAAAGGGTTTTGGGAAGTATTATTGACGGTTGTGCTTTTACAAACAGCTCCTTCACCACATTCCCCACGAATATAACAAAATTCAAGAACACGCACCCAAAGCATCACTGTAATTGACACCACTGTTAGTATTCTTAGCAGTAAGCAAAAGACTGAATGAGAGGGACAACGAACAACCATCCAGTTGCTTCCTTTCCAGATGGTATACGTGTCAGGCAGTAAGAGCATATTGGAAGCTCCCAGACTTAAATCCATCTTGTACATTCCTCAATTGTATGAGTATTTTTATGAAAAGCCAATCTAGGTATTTTGCTAAACACTCATACTTTAAGGCCAGGTTAACACACTATGTAAATAACAGCGCTTTCAACATCAGCTGCTGATCCAAACTTTCTGAAAGTATTGAAACAATTTGATAATTCCTGCATCAAATCTTAAAAGAGCAAGAAACTGATGATACAGTAAATAGCCAGTAAAGAGGTATTCAACAGTTAGGTGACTGAAACAGAATATGGCACCTTTTCTGATACCAGCGTAAGTACTAGTGAGTCCATTTCGCTTCTTCCTGTGGCGATATAACCAGATGCTGAAGACCATGAGAATAATCCAACAGGCTGCACCAATTCCAGCAATAAAGGCAGGCTGTTTTACTACATCAGAAATCTGCTGGGCTAAACTGACTTGATCTTCTGAAGACACAGGGTTTCCATGAGAATCTGGAGGAAAAAAAAAAAAAAAGACATCCCAAATCTCCAGTTAATCTGGATGAGCAACTGTAAAAGGCAGCATGAAAAGAACCAACAGAACTGTAGTGCTGTTCTTCAAGGCAATATGCTTAAGATTGCTTTTGAAAATCTCTTTTTATAGGTCTAGGTACAAATAGTTCAATTTTCTTACAAGACAGGTATCTCCAAATCTACTGGGTTTCGTTTGTAGTGACTGCCAAAATCAGACCACTAGATTTTTTTATTTTTTTTTTTAATTTTAACAAAGCAACATCAGTTTGGGATAATCATTCAGAAAGTCAGCAAAAAACAGAAAGTAGACAAAACCACATGTATGAAACATGCTTCATGTGTTCTTAGGGCTCTGTGAACGTGCAGAACTCAGATACACATATGTACATTCTCATAACTGAAAATCATAGAACAATTACAAATTCAAAGTTCATTCATGTGAGGTTGATGTTGAGTGATACATTTTAATTTAGCAGTTCCTGACAGATGACTTAAATATCGTATTACAGTCGCACATACTCTTTGCAGTCTCCCATTTTGATCTGTTAATAAAAGACTAAATATTTAAGAGTACGTAAAGAAGTAAAAGTACAAAATAACCAATTCTGCCCACTTGACATGGATGACTAAGCTCAAGAATGACTAAAAAGGAGCTCTAAATTGGTAAAAAATAGTCAAACAGTCTCATTATTATTGGACACGCAGCTCTCTTCAAATGCTGTTTATCCTTAAAAATATTAAATTAAAATGAAGACTGGGTATTTTTCTACACATTTTAAACTTTTTTTTGCTCCTATAGAGAAAGCACCAACAATAATCAGTCTTTTGTTCTCCTTCTGTACTGTACTTTTGCAAAAACCTTCTAGGAAAGGTAATAAAAATATTCAGTTAATGAACAATGCTTTCTAACTGAAATGAAGCAACTCAAAGACAAAATACTGTCTTCCTGATTTTTTACCACTACAGTGAGTGGTTACTGGAAATTTCATTACTGCACAGAGTGAGGGCAAGAATTTGAAACCTTTACTCAGAGCGGATATTCCTTTACACATTCCACAGCTTAGTCTTTGAAATACCCATTTTTATCCTTGTGTAAATCCCATTTTTTTTTGTTTTGTATTTTTAAATACTATGGGTAGTGACATCATATTCTGAAAGAGATTGGTGTTTTAAGGTGAAAGGTGCTGTTATTAATACTATTAATATAAACTATGAATGAAATTAACACCCATTCACTTAAAAAACAACACCTTTTCCCAAAGGACTAACCAGTGAATAGTTTATTTTATTGAGATACATCTTGTATCTTGCTGAAATAAACCTTAAAAAAAATAAAAGAGCAATACAAAAAGGGTACAAAATAACAATAAACCATACAAAAACCAAACCTCCTCTGGAAAAGGATGAATGGGAAATGGTTAAATTAATAACTTTTTTTTTTCAGTGAAGAATTTGAGATTTCAGTTTTTCTGACATACCTACTTGGCCAAGGAATCACTGCTGCCTTTGACCATTACCTTATTGGAAAATTTATTTCATATTTCAGGTCCCTGTATCTTCTGTGATCCTAAGTGCACTGCCTAGCCTGAAAGTTCAGCAGGCAGACTCATTCTTTTCTTACTAATACACTCTTTGTGTCTGCTGGGTTTATAGATTTCATGCCTATTTGTGCAAGGTTAAGATGGGTTGCTTCAGATTTTATGGAGACAGCCAAGTGAAGTTCCACACAAGTGGCCACATGGGCTTAAACGTATAAAGTATACTGTGACTAATGAATTAAAACTGTCACTTTGTTTCTCATCTTTTGTCTCTTTGCAGCTGAAGCCATATTAAGATATGAAATCTTGCATCATCAGTCTGTTTTCAAAATGAGTAACTCTGCTGTTTCTATATTTTTAAACAGATATACTACCTGACATTTCTTAATGGAATAGAAAAAAGATTTCCAGACAATCCATGGTCCTGAATAGATCTAGAAGACTGATAAATGCTTTTCTCTAATCCTTTAAAAAATATATATTTTAAAAAAATAATTAAAAAAATGCAAATTTAAAAGCCAAATGAGAATGTTTTTAAAACATGTCAGTAATACAACCATAAAGAAGGACAGTACTTTTATATACACAAAATACCAAAGGATCTCTTTGTACACCTATTGTTCTAATTTGTAATTAAGATTCAACTCCTGGTATTATTTTGTTAGCTAGTACAAGCATAATAACTGCATAATAATGTTATTTGCTTTTAAGAGGCTTATGCTACACTGTATATAGGTAGATTGTTACATTACATAGGTGGAGTCGTTATATTAACTGGTATATATTTACATATATGGTGACAAGAAAAATGAGTATGTGTACATGTATATTCATATAAACAGAACGACAAAAAAGAACTTGGAAGGGCTTCCAAAAGGTCACATTTGACCCATGTCCTTCTCTTCTTATGTTCTAAAGATAGAAAGCAAGCTAGATATATAGCAAGGGGAGCAAATCTAGTTAACCCCTCATTACTGAAAAATTCCATATACAATGTGTAGGAAGCCTTTCTTTGAGAAGCGCATCTTCACTGTTTGTAACAGTTCCATGAGATCAGTCAGGAAAAAAGCTCTTGAACGAAAAAAGTACCGTTTCTTCATCCCAGGAACCTTCTGGAAGCTTTGCCTGAGATATAAATGGTTCTTAATCAACATTCCTGTTCCTGCTTGCACTCCTCAGGGAAACATGCCAAAATAATAAGTGAACATAAACATTGTAAGGCAAAGTGCATCTTACTGCCAGAGCAGCAGCCACAGCTTATAACGTACTTGAAAATGCCTCGGAGTTGTTGGAGCAGGCTGATCCCACAACTCCCTGAAACCAGCATATTATCACACTGACTCATCCCCTTGTCTTCTACCCTGAGATAAGAACCTGATCTGACTGTGCTGAAGCTCCACGTTTTAAACTTCAATAAAATCTTGTTACAATTCATGTGGAGAAGAACTGGGACCTCTAACTCTCTATGGAACACTTTCATGTAAATAATGTAAAAATCAATGTTTAAAGTGTTAAATGTTACACAAATGATTAATATAGAATCAAGATTTGAACGCCAAAGATTTAGAAAGGCAGGAAATTCCAGGTTCACAGGTGTGCAATCAACTTGATCTTTGTCCTGTATGTATACAGCCTATAGTATGGTACTTTCCAATACATCTGTCTCATTTAGTATACAAAATGTACAAACAGGAAATAGGAAGATATATATATATATATTTTGTGGACATTGTTAATTTTGGCAACTCAAAACAAGCAAAACACCTGGAATCTGTAACACAATGTCTGATGTTTCCTCAAATACATGTGCATGTTGCAATATGAAAATTTGGTAAAATACTACCAGGTTAAGAATACGCTGCTTTGTAGTTATGCACATTTCCAAAACTGGAAAAAAAAAATACATTTTTGCAATTTAATTTTACAGCATAAAGTTTGTGAGGAGATAGCACCAAGCTAGTTTGGAAGTGCTTGCTTGAGGAAAAAAAAAAAGTCCCTTTTTATCAAGTCCTTTGCAGGCCACAAGACAAAAATATCAACAAAAAGCCCACCATACAACTATCACACTGGAAGCACTTGAAAGGCTAACAGAATAATATCCCTAAAGGCATCTTAGCTACTTCACAAAGCACATCTCCTAAACAAAACAATTAGAAAAATGATTCAATGAGACGTTTGTCTATTTTGTACACTTAAGACATCCCCTAGTTGAAAAATGCACTCAACAATTATAATTGTACAGTCATCTCAATAAAAAAATGCATAGCATGTATTCATACAAATTATGCATTTATGAGTCACATTAACTGGTGTTGTGGGGCCTTTCAGAGCTGGTACCCTGAACAAAATATGTTGCAGTATGTTCCAATTTCATGACTTATCTGCCAACAAGGATATGTTATACAGCAGAGCTATCATAGGTAGCATCACGTCACTACACAAATCTTAGCCAAGAGACTGGCAAAAACCATTTTCATCTGATAATTCTCACCTTTCTGTACAGTGCATTTTTATAATCTATGTCCTGAAGTCACATGTTGTGACAATAAAAATGTTTTATCATATTTCTCACTATGATTTTTTTTTCTCCACAGCACAGTATTATACATACAAGGATTTATAGTGAGCTGTAGAGAGTTCTTATGAAGTATGTATTTTTTCCTTAGCAGCAAAGCTCTTGTAGTCTTTTGTTACGTAAAATACCAACTTCTCAAACAAACAAAAAAATGGTTTTCTAGACCTTGGAAACCTACAGAAAGCTTTACAAGCTTTACACCTATCAAAAAAAAAAATAAAACAAGAAGATGCATGATTTTTCAGCTGATCTCATGATTTTAAGCACTGAAAGGTAATTCTGAATAACAAGCAAGTATATTGTTGGCTTGTCCCAAGTGGCACTGAAGTCTAGGGTACCACAGCTCAGTGAGCTGCTTCATGTCAGCTGAGAGATGGAAAACGAAAGAGCTTTGAAAGAGCTTTTGTACCTGTCTTTGTAACAGGTTAAGTGCATGCACAAGGTCAGTTATCACAGCTCAGCTGATGCATGGTACTATGATTGCACGCCTCAGCTCTCTGAGAATCCAATTTCTCCTGTCCTCCCCTCTTGTTCTGGAAGGCAGCCCTTGAAAGGTGAAACTTCCTCCTGTCACACACTCGGCTGAAACCCTGCCCAGATATATTGCTCACAGTCAAGAACCTGGGAGCATCCTGCACTGCACACAGTCTCAAAAATGAGTTCGCTGCGCAAGAGAGTACACTATACTGGAGGAAAAAAAAAAAGTGTTAAATCTCTTCTTCGGACATTCTAGAGCCAGCTACAATCTAGTCTCATGTTTTTGTAAGAAAAAAAAACCATTGATTTTGATGGAAAAATTCTTCAAAAAAAGTAAGTCAACATCTAAATCGCAAAGTATGTCACCTCTGACATAGTTCCAGAAAAAAAAAAAAAAAGTAGCTATTATACTACTTCAGATATCAAGAATAATATTCCCGAAGGAATAGTTGGGATCAACAAAAGAAAGATAGAAACTAGGGAGTTGTCAGAGGCAAACACACAGTTCCTTGAGCGTATAGGTACAGGGAGTCAGGACTCTTTCAATCCTTCTAAAAGTAGCATCCTTAGTCCCTTTTCCTCCCCCTGCCTGGCCTCCCTTCTCTCTCACTGTAACCATGTTATTTATTGCTGATGAAAGGTGCCAGCTGATGACATCAACAACTTAATTTTCTTTCTTCAGAAGAGCTACCAGAAAGCTGCAGTGTCTGCTCTGCCCCACTGCTGGGAGCACATTCAACAGCTAAGAATATGAGTCTTTGCGGAGGCTGTAAGAGAACTTCTATTCCCTTTCCACAAGGTAGAGCTAGGTAAACTGGAGTCATTCATATGCCTCAAGGATTTTAGCTTGATCTGCGCTCATGAAGAGTACTCCTCTTAAGCTTTAAGAGTAATTTTCAGCAGCCTCCTGCAGTTGCCTGCTGGATGGCAGCACCGTCTAGGTAGTCCTTTGTGCTGCATTTAGCGGCATGGATCCCCTCAAGTTTCTGTTATCCCCTCCAGGTTTTTGTTATCCAATTGTAACAACCAAACCATGGGATTTTTACTGTAGTACCTGTAGATTTGGCCACACCACTTAATTAAAAGCAAGCAATAAAAAATATGAAATCAAACCCCAACCACATATATGACTCTTACCAGGCTAACGGCACACTTCTACATTTGACCACCCTCCAAAGTGTGTGATTGCTTCTTGCCTTCTAACACAGTACCAGTAAGGCCAACAAGTTGGAAGCAGGCAAAAATCTTATCCTGACAAGAGTCTGATTTGTTTCTTTTTCCACTTGCCAAAACCCCAAAGTGATTAAGTTATGTTATAAATTACACCTTCATTTAGCATTTACATATCATCTGAGGAAAGGGAAAAAAAAATGTGATTATGAAGTCTTTGCCTTTCAACCTCTATGCTACCCTGTTATTTTACACGGCTTAATTTAAATTTTTCAAAATCCAAGCCATTCAAAAAATTTGAGTGGAAAGCTATAGGGAGCTGCAATAGGGAGCTGGTTGTAGGAAAGCACAATCCAGCAAATAATTATGACTTTTTTTCAAATATTAATTGAATATCACATAGACCATATGCAATTTAGTCTTAAAATCTCCATGTACTTGGGAATTATATACCTGCGTAAGTGAAATAAGTTAAAGATAACCTTCCTTTTAATAGTCAAGGAAACGTACATGTAATTTTCTGGAGAATACGTTACTTGTTCACTCTTGTTTTCACACACAATAATTATAGTATTTTAAATACAAAAAGTCAAATAATAAGGAATATCTACTAATGATACAAAGATAGAAAGGGATACAAATTCCAAACCAACACGATGAGTTTGCCTGTTTGTTATACATAAATTATATACTGTAATGATAAAGTAGTCTGAGACAGGCATATTGGTAAAGCATTGTATGACTGTACCTAAGGCTACTATAAATATTCTTCAGCTAATGAAAGCAAAGATGCATTTCTCCCAGATACATCCAGAAAAATGATGAAGATCTGCATTTACGACAGAGGAATGTTTGGTGTAAATGAAGTTAGGAGGTCAAAATAATTTTAAGTCATCTGTGTACCTCTTGTTCCTCTTCCGGGGTTATTTACTAGCTTTCACACATAGCTGACATTTATTGTGCCTAATGGTAGCATGCTCTTGGTTTTTCTCAGCAATAAAGAAAGATAAAATCTGATCAAGACAAACCAACTCTCTAACCAAAAGTGAGCCAACACTAGTGATTCATACTCCTCTAAATGTTTTATTACACTATTCCAAAGTGTGAAATTTCACTGAAAAAATCAACAACCAAGAAACGCTGCTAAATTAGGAGACCGAAACATTTACATTGTTATAATCCTATCTTCAGGATGCAATTCTAGGACAAGTTTAAAGCCAGAAATGCCAAATCCTGCTGTTCCAGAGATCAGGTAACACTATCTATTTCACCTGTCCTGAAAGTATTTCTGGTGCCATAAAAGACAAAAGCAAGCAAACAACATTCATCAAAACCAATAGACAGAATTACCAGCAGACTTACCTAATTGGATAAACTGCGGATCACTTTTCACTCCAGGTCCTGCCCCAGTACTTGCTGCCACTTCCACGCTGTATCGAATACCAGGAACGAGGGAGGGGATGACTACAGAAAAGGTGGAACCATCTACCGTTTTGTTTATATGGTATCGACTTTCATTGCCAAGACACCAAACCTGCAGGGAAGTAAGTGTATTGTATGTATAAATGTTTAAAATTCAACGGTG
This sequence comes from Anser brachyrhynchus, assembly GCF_964034855.1. NCBI lineage: Eukaryota > Metazoa > Chordata > Aves > Anseriformes > Anatidae > Anser > Anser brachyrhynchus. The sequence goes on from NC_137694.1 coordinate 83,608,054, forward strand.
GAGGATAATTAGAAGGCAGGTTGACCCATTTCCTTCTGCTGGATAAAAATTTAGAATTTATCAATATTCTAAAATCTGTAGTCATGGATCACCATCCTTGGCACTCTGAATACTGGAAAGATATTTCTTGTTCCAAAGAGCAGATCCAACTACTAATATTATTTGATGGGTTTATCCTAATTCATTAAACCTATGACAACAGTGCTAATAAAACTAAGTGTTAGTAACATGGAACAAGTAAGAGAGGTCCCTTAACAAAGAAAATCATTCATATAAACCACAAAGTAACAGCATTCAGTTAAACGAACTTGCAATTCTCTTGTTCAGGAATCCTTCATCAAGCAAGGCTTTCTTTACTGAAGTGCAAGGGCAAGTCTTTCAACACGACATCACAAGAGAACTGATATCATGCTGGAATCAAAACGTTACCTTTTTTTTTTTTTGAAAATGGTAGTGAGAGGCAAGGGTTGAGTCATATATGCCATTTTCTATTGAGAGAACAGTATGATGTCAGATTTCATTTTTGGTTGTAATTAGGACACAGGTCTTCAATTCACCATTTTACAAATGCATTATATCTAGTCACATTAAATGACTGGGAGAAACAATGTGATATTTTAATCTCCTTGGGCCTGCTCTATTTGTGTGTCAAATGTTTTTTAAGAGTATGGCTGAGCACTGAACTACTACTAAAAGTGAAGTAGCAGATTATCTAGATCTGTTAAAAAAAATGAAGCTGTGTTGTTTTCTTTTTTGTTAATTTTCCACAGATGTACTGCTCTACAATGAATATTCATCCAGAAATTTAAATTAGTTAAATTCGGTGCCTTATTTGTAAAGAAGCAAACTTTCCTGGGAATGTCAGCACTTTTGAACCTGTGCTGATCGTGCACTGGAGGGAAGACTGTGCTTCTGACATACGGAGCTCCTGAAAGATTTACTACCCAGATAGCCGTTCTTAATCCCTTGTGCAGTTCTGCTGCTGTAGAGATTGCCATGTGAGGGAGCTAGAGTTTCCATTACAGAACAATTGCTAGGGCACTTTCCATAGACTCCTTTTTCCTGGATACCGTAAACTTTATTTCATCTTCAGGACACTCTAAGACCCTTTGTCATTCTCCGGATGCCAAGGACTGAAACAAGGCTAGCAGGACACTGTGAGGATCTGAAATATATTTTAAGCTCCTTTGAAATAGAATCCCAATGCAGCACATATAGAACTGCTTCTGTAAAGCGGGTCAGAGCACACAAAAAGAACAGAAGAGGTTCTCCTTTTTATATTCTGATATTAAATACAGACTGTTTCAGGCAGAAGTAGGTATAATTATTAGTAACACTGCTCTTAAATTCTGAAGGTCTATGAAAATGCTATTATTTAAATAAGAACTTGACAAAGTGAGGAACAAAAGATTTAAATATCTGCATTTTGACAAGTCATTTTCACAGGAATTGTTACTGCCACCTTGTACAATAGTGCATATGTGAACAATAAAAACAATTTATTATATATTTGCAACTATGCACTACTTATCTGTAAAAATGCTTTGTTCTTAGGAGCTCAATTAAATGCAGAGATCCACAAATCGAGAATGGTAAGTTAAATATCAGGTTGTTCAGTGCTTGCCAGTACTATATTTGAATGCATACCTGAACAGGTAAGTTAAAACTAAATTTTAGAATGTTATGAAGGAGGGATTCATACTCTAACAGACACATCAGTGAAGAAAAATTAGTATAACAAGGGAATTTCTAACTTCATCTAGGAATGACCTCTGCTATGGTTTGAATTCCTGGCTTTTTGTGTGTGCTACTGGCACTTCTCCAATTAAGATGGTATCCTCCTTCCTATTTGTCTTATCCTTTAATTACATAGGTATATTCTTGCCTTAGAAACTCCAACCCCCAACACGCATACTTTTTTTCTGGGGGAAAAATGTGAGATAGATAAACATCAAGAAAAATAAATTTACAAGACTTCCTTTTACAAGGCTTCCTTTTTTTAAAAAAAATAAGTTAATTGTAGATCATTGTTTTTGCATTTTTAGAGAAAAATATTAAATATATACTGCTCAAATAGCAACTATATATATATTTTTCATTGTGTCTGTTTTCTGTCTATGGTGAAAAACACAAAGGAAATTTATGCAACGTACACAATAAACATAAGAGAAATGTGCCAGTGTGCCACCTACTGCTACACAAGCACTACAAGACGGCTTTCTCTGATACATGGTAGCTTATTACCTCTGAATGTTAGGAGGTATATTAGGTATTACATCTACTTGGAAATATGAATTTCCTGACCTTTATTGTTTTCTCCTTACAACCTTAAAATTCCTCTAATGCAGTTTCTCGATGGAAATAAATCCACCTCTTCAGGTCAAGGTCTGTCTTTAAATAAAATAACTTTGCAAGTACTTTTTTTCCAATTACATTATATATCTGAAACTAAGCCACAAACAGATTTTTTCTTTTTACCATTTGACCAGTTTCTGAAAGGTGTTTTATTATTCTAAATTGACCATGACGCTTAGTGATCTCTTCCCTTTTCCATTTCTACTGAAAAAAAACAAAATAGCAGAATGAATTTTAAAGGCTAGGAATATATGTCTATAGCACAGTGTTTTACCTGAAAAAATAGCCCAGAAAATTTCATTTAAAAATTTCTCTCAATAATGCCCATATGCAGGGACTGAAACAGATGAACCTGCCACTTATTGGCTGTAAAGCTTACTTGATATACACAACTAGATATTTAAAATGTCTGTAGCTTTCTTAGGAAAAACAAGCTTAATTTAATTTGTTACATAAATTAGCTCAAAACAATTTGAACTGAAAATACAGTGTCTACTGCTACATGAACGTCAAATAAATATTTTATAATGTACTTACAATTTGTTAAAAATTATATAGCATAATGAGAGCTGTGTTTGTGTAACAGACAAGAAAAATTCTATACGCTTAATACATTTAGTATTATGCACTCATTCTTTACTTGAAAGTTTTCCATTTAAGTACCCAGATACAAGTAAATTACTCAGATATTAATACTGTTAATTATTATCCCTGAGCTTTTCAGCTTAGTAAACCTGTTCATATTTATTACCTTAGCCAATGTCTTTTGAGTCACAAAATGGTTCTCAAACAGGTATAGCTCCTTCTCAGCTTGTGTACGCATTTCTCAATTTATAATAAAGACAAGAAGGTAGTTTTAATTATGAGTGTTGACCCTTTGCTTTGATTTAATAGAGGCTGTATTAATTGCTTTCTACCATTTAGACAGAATTACTAAATATGGAGTTTGATCCAAACTCATTTTGCATTCGATGTGCTCTGACTTTAACCAGTAGATGGAGCCAAGAATCCACAAACAACTTACCCGTCAGAACCCAGCCAACACTGCCAGGGGACACAGGCATGTAAGTATTACCTTATATTCTTGAACCATTCCGTTCTGGTTATCCTCGGGGGGTGGCTGCCAGGTGACCACAATTGCAGTCCCGTTCCCATCATTTTTAGTTACCGAAACACTCTGAGGTGGAGCACTGGGCGCTGTTCGTTTGGAGAAAAGGATTGAATACGTCAAATGCAACAGTGAGGGGTATTTTTTTTTTTTTTTTAAAGGAAAACTGGTTTCTGGGCTACACAAATACATTCATTTACTCTCCAACCTTCCTTAAGGGCAATTCTGCCCACAAGCTAAAATTATTATTACAATAATCAATGAAAATTACAAGGTAAGTGATGTGAACCTACAGCCAGGCTCCTAATTTCTGTTGCAGTCTCTCTGTAAGATAGAAAAAGACACGCAGGCCACCAGACTCTCCAAACTCAGATACCCATTACATGACACAGTCCTGAGCACTGAATTCCTTATTGGTCTCAAATCATCTCATCCAGAATCAACAGTTTTGAAAAATAAAGTCTGTAAATTGACCCTAAATAGAATGTTAAACCTTAGTTCTCTAGTGTGTAAAAATTAATGAGTAATACAAAACTTGTTAAAATCAAGACTGAATTTGTTTCCATTGACAGGTTTACATTTTGCATTTTAAATAGTCTTTCTAAAAACTGGATGCTTAGTTGATGCTTAGGATGAACATAGTTAACTACCCACAGAAATAAACCAGAGCTACACCGTATTTATACCAGGTAGGAAGAAAGAAGGCAAAAGGTATCACATCCTGCCAGAGGCACTGAAATCCCTGTTCTGATACACCGGCCACCTTGCATACTCATTATGCCTGAGATACCAGACAAGCTACAACAAAGGGAACAGCTATATGAACCTTCCCGTTTTAGCATGTGTTTGAGATGGAAATACATAATTTAGCTCACTATATCTGTTGCCCTCATTCATCTTTTCATTTTGTATTACTGATTGATCCAGATATAAAAGCTTTCTAAGAATGTGGTTTCCATTCCCTCAGCTATAGCACTTTGATGATTTCTGTGGTGTCTGCTATCTACTCAAGATAGTGATTAGTAAGTGCTTGAATCTGACAGAAGTCACTTGTGACCAGACCATGAACTCAGCAGGGAGGAGTGCACACTGCAGTGAAGATAAAAAGCACATTTCCCATTGTCTGTTGAAGGGGGGGTTTGCACATCCCTCTCTCTCTGTCTCTCACACATGGTTCTGAATATTTACTTCGATGTCACCAAACAATTCACATAATGATCAGTCCAACACAGTCTCCTCTGCTGCTGATTGCTCTTCTCAAACAGCACGCACTTCAAACAAAATCAAATAACGAACATATCAGAGAAAAGCAGGCCAGGATACTACTTCAAAAAGGAAAGATGAAGACAGTCTGGCTCCTACTTGCCTTCTTCTAGGGTTTTTGCAAATTTCACTTCACTATCTGCTCCTTGAAACTCATTAAAAAAGGGGCGGGCCTTAATTTCATAGTTTACACCTTTCTTCAGCTCTGGAATGATAACACTGTTTTTGGTTGGAGTCCTCACTTCAAAAATTAACCACTCTGACTCTCCATAGGATGCTGGTGTAGGCCGGTACAAGATTTTATATCCTTGAATATACTGGGATTGTTGGTCCACCTGGCAAAACAACAGAAAGACACCCATTTAGAACACACAACGCTTTGTTTAATAAACAGGAACTGTGGATGTTGTCTGTGACTTTAGTCCTTGAACTATCCATTTATTTTATTCAAAAGAACAAAGCTGAATGAGACACAGGCTCCTTGAATTACAGCAAATTACAGGTCTGATTCACAAGTGCATTAATCTGTTTGATGCTGGTAGAACTGCACAAGTTTCGGTAGATTTATGAAAGCATTAAAGGGGGATAGCAGAGTTGTATAATATACCCTAGCTCTGTGAAATGAACCACCTTTACATCCACGGAGAGTCTTGCCAGAATTGAAGGAACCCAGCACACACACTGCCCACCCCAATCTGCTCTGCAGAATGGGGCAAGGCAGGTGGGCGAGGCCAGGGGAGCGATGGCTCTGCAGTGCATGCTGATGAACACAGATCAAACAGCAAGTCTGCCAGCTCTCCTGAGGTGTGGAAGCATCCCAAAATTCATGAAATGAGCACTGCTTCCTGCCTGCTTCCTTCTGGAGTCACCAATTTAAAAGGGCAGCCAATTGGCACTATCTACATTGTTCTGATGAGACTGGAGGCTGTCAAAGGACAGATTTGTCCAAGCACTTGCTCCACGATCACTGACTCAGCAGGAGGCTCCTCTGCTGGAGGAGAGGAGATGTTTTCAGAGTGTTCTGAAGAGGCTCACAAAAATCAATATGGTAATAAGGATGAGACTTGGTAAAGCAGATCAAAATGATATTCGGCAGTCCCAAATAATTTGAGACTGAGGCCATTTTATATTGCATGTATGAAGAAATAGACCTTAATGTAAATAAGGACAGGATTCAATGTGTTTGGCTATAACTGCAACAGAAAGTTACTTTGTAGAAGTGATCTCTTGTGGAGCATTAACTACCGCTTTCAATTTCTGATGAATAAGGAACTCCAAAAACAACAATAAGAAACTTTAAAAAGGTGCACCAGATTTTCCCTTTTTTCAAAAATCTTATACAATGGTATAATAAAACTGCTTGCTTGCTATTTTACTCCAAAAAACCAACATCTTTCATTTTTAATAATCACGTAAAGAATGTGTGTGTTAGTTAAAACTGAGGTAATGCTTACTTTTGAAATTGCAAAGAAGCCACAGGCCACCCAAGAAACTGACAAAAATTGGCTGTCTGGAAAAGGTTGTTCTGTAAGTAAAGGTCAAACAAAATTGTGCTAGGAACCTCAAGGTTGTTTTAATGTTATTAGTTAAAACAGGAGATTGCCTACTGCAGGTGGCCTTACTGCACGTGACAGCATAACTACACAGCTGATATTACCTTGCAGCACTGAGGAGCCCTGGTCATGGACCAGGACTCAGTTGGGCTAGGACTCTTCTACAAAGTCAAAATGCCTTTGTTCTTGCTCAAAATGTTCTGTCACAGCATGACGGGGATTACACCCTGTGCTCTTCCTGCCAATATATTGACTTGTACAGATGGAGGACATCAACAGACCTATAATCTTACTCTCATTCGATTTATTCCTGCACTAGTATAAGTTTCCCCCATTTTTTTCTTCTCTCTGCATTCTGTTTTAAAGCTGGTCTTCTTTGAATTAGATTTCCGTTTCTCATTATTTGTTACTTCTAGTTTCCCATATTGTTCTCTCTCCTCATTTCTACCTTTTGGTTGCCAAATGTTTCCCACAGCAAGACATTTCTAACCTTTCCTTCACTGAGGCCCCAGTCTTTTCTAAGCCTACTTGAACCGTTTTCATGTATGTTCTCATTTCCCTTGCTTCAGGGCTTCTACAATGTTGCTTTCTCACTCTTCCATTTTCTCTACTATATTCTCCACATGACCAACTTCCTGCTTCCTTCTGTCAGATCAACATCAACAGAACATCTCAAAATTGTTATTTTTGCATCTTCTCCCTGTACTGTGTGCATTCATAGCACCATGGAAAGAAGAATACGTTCAGATGAGGCTCTATTAGTTTGTATGTGTTTCCCAGTATGTATGTAGGACAGAGGCAACAGTTTCAAAGAGAATTATGTAGTATTTCCCTCCAGTGGGGTCTGACAGATGGGGAAGTTCCCAGGCTATCTCATTAGGGGACTCATACACTTCCTACTGAAACCAGTGCAAAATCTTCAAATGATTTGACTTATGAAAGTTTTGATCAGTCTGTTAGTTTCCAGAGGAGAACTTGGAAACACTCACCATGTGATAAGCAGCACTCCCTACAGAGGGGAGCAATGGTGAAAATGGGACAAAATTTAATGAAGTAGGAATACAAAGCCCAAGCAGCACTCAATCCAAAGAAAAACAATTTCAGGTGTACAAACTACACACCTCTTAAAGTGTGACTCCACAGCACTTAGAGAGTACAATTCATCAATGTATATAACCACCACCATGACACAGATTTTTACTTACAGTCCAATGAACTTCAATTGAGGAAGAAGAAAGGATAGTAGGGTTGTGCAGATGTAGTACCACATCACCTAGTTCTTTCTGGACCTGCTTGTGATCCACACCCTGACTTGTTGGTGGAACATCTGTAATAATTTAAGATTCCATTCTCACAATATATAATTGTTAAAATAAGCATATGTAAATACAAACAAGTGTATCAGAAAACATATGATGCTTTCATCAGTGAAGCATATCCTAAGTACTTCCCAATAATGTAAGAAAAATCTACATGAGTGTTGTCTTGCTCTTCTGACATTTGGTCTATTTAAAGCTAAAAGGATTGTTCATACACATGAAGCAATAAATGCCTCTCAAAATATGCAATAGTACAATGGAAACACGTTTGCTACATGCAGAGCTCTTGAAAAGCTTATTCAGCTGAAATGGAATGACTGTCCTAGACATATATAAAGTCTATACAGCAGTCACTAATAGGGTGTCTAAAATATACATTTACTATGGACAGTGGAGGAACATAGTTTCTATGTTGCTTTCACATGTCTTCCTTTGATCACTTCATTTTAGCAAATACCATGCTGACAACAATTAAAGTCACAGACTCGGAAATTCACGGAAAGTACTTAGAGTGATTTTTTTTTTTTTTAACAGAATTCCAGATACAGGGTAATGTATTACGTAACTTTTGCTCTAGCCTACTACTTTCTCTGTCTGAACTCCTCTTGCAATTGGGTAAGATCAGAAAATCTTCAAGGGTTCTGTTCTCGGAAGACCTTAGTAACTTCCACACCTGTCTGCTCACAAAAAGGGCCAAAGAGACAGTAGAAAGAAACCATATATATATATATATATATATATATATATCCATCTACAACTACTCAAATATGTCATTGCAGGTGCGTAGACTATCTTGAAAGCTGAGGTTTGGATAGTGCTGTTTGTAAAGCATGTATGTATGTAAAGCATACTTTTTGCATGGTGGACATATTCTCAGTTTACCAACTTTTTACACCTTTCTTTCCAAAAATGTAGTTCTCCCATTTGGGAATACAAAGCCTTTGCTACTTTGCAGTCTTGTCATACAGTTGCCTCAAACATTTGCAAGATGATGAGATTTCTCTAATGTTAATAAAGCAAATTGAGGGTAGCATACAGTCAATAGGTGACAAATTCAGATTCTTAGCAAGGAATACTGATAAGCACAAACACACACAAACCAAAGAAACACCACTGATTCACCACTGTATCTATTTATACAGTCCATTTATCAGAGCATTTCCCTCCCTTTAATGCTTTGAGAGCATTAAAGATAGACATTTCTGTTTGGAGAGTTGCCTAAATCTCGTCCTGCTTAGAATATTACAGGAAAGTCAGTTGAGTAATTAGTAATATTCTTGCTACTAGTCATAAAAGATGAGTTATCAACAATATGACTAAAACTATTAATAGCCTCAGTCTTTTGCACATCTGTGGTATTGAATGGTGTATATCATCTATCCTGTTTTCTTGATTAGGCTTTGAAGCTTCCAAGACAGGGACTGTGAGTGAGTATACTAAAGCATGTTGTTATTTTGTCAATGTTAGTCAAGTCTAAAGGTTAAGGTAGGTGAGTTTCCTGATCTGTGTATGAATTTTGGACAAGACAATAAATACTTAGGAACAAAAGTTAACTGGGAAATTTTTGAACTTACTAGCTCAGACTAAAAGCTTGTATAAAGCTAACCTTACAGAACACGGAAATGTTTATGGAAGAAGAGTGGAACAGCATTAAAGAACATGACACTTTATTATGCTTCTTACTATTTATGAAAATTTTATCTGTTGGCCATTAACTTTGCTCTTAGGTTTTGCATGGTCTCAGTTCTTCAGCTCTACTAGATCTCAGAGGACAGGTAAACTTTTTTTGTACCATTATAAACAACTCATTTCTGTGAGTGAACAAATATTCTGCCTCATTTGCTGTTTATCAGTCAAGTCAGTGATCAGTTCATTTGGGACATTCAACCCTGATACACATCTCGTCTCTTCAGATGAAACTACACTGCATGAAAAATGGACTCATATAGAATGTTGCTGCTTACCTGCATAAAAACACTTTGCCCTTTGGGGAAGACCTAGGAACCCGTGTAATTCCTATTTTCTATGTGGTCATAACTCTGCTGTCTATATATCCAAGGAAATTGCTACCCATCAGGAGAAATGCATAATAACAAAGGATAGCAATATGAAACTGCTCACTCCTCATGGGAGATGAGAAAAACTTGCCTTCAGAACAAATGAAAATTTGCTAACAGAAAATGCTATGTTTTCTTTAAGGAACTTCCTTCCAAAAACAAGTATATACTTACTTTTGCAAACAAAGGAACAAACATACAACACAGGTGCTCTTAATAAGCCCATGGGTCAAATTCTCCAGTAAAACAGGAGGAAAAAAAAAAAAGGAAGATGATCTTTATCACTTTTTCTTTGGAAAAGAATATATTCATTTTCTTTCTATTTGCTCATAATCAAGGAAAAATGCAGGCTGCTATGTTGCAAAGTATTATTTCCTGTAAGTTATTGTAAGTGTCATTTATTTTTTATAGTGAACACACGGTTATTTTAAATTTTACATATGTGGATTAAGTCCATGGCTGGAGTCAGCAGATGACTCTTTAATTTGCTATAATACAGCCCTGTCTTACACTTGGCTGTCTGTAAATGTCTCTTTTTCCTATTGTTTCACTTTCAACAGTAGCACTACTGCAATACTTCTAATACACTGCCTGAAGTTCTTCTTTACTGGCCCACAACACCTAATTCCTTCAAATTTAAAATTTCTATCTTTCTTAATGCAGCAGAAGACAAATCACATTGCGTGCTATTTCTCTCCCTGTCTCATTCCTAAGCCTCATTTGATTCACTGGACATAATAACATTTCCATGGAATTTTAGGTTTTGTGTGATAACTTCAAAAATCAGAGAGTACTTCTGTTGTTAACAAGAGCTATTCTGCAGGACGTAACTATCTTTGGATAAGAGATACTAGGGTTCTCTTGGGGAGCATGATATGCTGTCTACGCAGCTTTTAGAGTCTGTGTTATAGGGAAATACAAGTTTAAACAATGCATTTTACTACGTAGCATATATTATAGCCAGTATAGATAGACAGTTGAAAGCTAGTAAAATTTTTCCATGTAACATTTCTCAGTTAACTTGTGACAGTCACTTTGGACACCTAAAATGTTCAATATCTAAAGCTTACCTTGAGTTTTCACTGGATCAGATATTTGGCTTGGGTCACTTAGTCCATACGCATTTGCTGCCCTCACGAGGAATAGATAAATTGCATTAGGTTTTAGCCCTTTAACTGCAAAACTCTCTGTTTTCACATTTTCAGCTACAGTTTGCCAGGTGCTACCAGATGCATGGCTAAGGATAAAACACACACAACAGCAGGTTAGCACGTGCCTCTTTAACAATATATTATATATAAACATAAGTACAGCATGATCGCATGAGACTCGTATACCTGAAGGCCTCAATTATGTAAGAGGTTGGAGTTGCACCTGAATTCAAATTTGGTTGCCATGACAATGTTACTGTATTTCTGCTGACATCTGTAACCTCAGGTTTTGATGGAGCACTAGGAATCAAGTTTGGGTCAGTGGGTCTTGGTGGCTGCACTGGGACTCCAAATTCTAACAAAGGAGAGAAAAATGCTGAGTATAGACAGGAAGAAGCTGTAAGCTAAATGCTGTTCACATCTCACCTGGCAATTTATGACAGAGTCGCATAACTACTACAATTCAATTTCTGACTTTCTTTTACGTATTTTCTCCATGCAGAGAAAACCTAATTGATTTACCTTGGACCTCTATGTAAGCACTCCATGTAGCTTCGCCACTTGGTGTTGAAGCAATGCAGGTGTACCGACCGGTGTCGCCTAGCTGAGTGGGAAAAGAGAAGAATAAATATTTGAAACAATCAGGCACTCAGTGGGCTAGAAAAGTAATTACATCTCTGCATGTTTCTCCATGAATATGGATAAATGTATTAGACTGCAAAAAACTTTGAACCAGAAACTTCTTACATTAGAAGGCATGAAGTTAATGGCTATGTTTCTGAGCTTTCTTCAAAGAAGGGAAAAAGCTGCATATTCTAACTTCATGTTACCCGTTCTGTAGCATTTATTCCTTACTCTGCAGAGTTCTTAAATAAATTGATAAGGAATTCAGGTAACAGGACTCCCATGCAACTTTCTGCCTAAATGATGCCTAGGATTTGTCTGGACTGCAGCATTAGAGAGAATGTCAACCTTCAAACAATTAAATATTTCACAGGGCCTTATACATCTTGGGTTCTCTATACTAGTAAATGTTTCACTCTAAGGCAGATCCAAAAAAAGGATCTCCATATGTTATTCTCATCTAGTTCTGAATGCTGACTTACTTGTCCATATGTGACTTAATCACATTTCAAAGGAGTTTTTTTGTTTGTTTGTTTGTTTTGCAAATACATTGTACCCTACCATATTGGGTTTATGTGGCAAGGCTGTCCTAGTGGGGAGACTGCAGGGGTGGCCTCAGTGAGCAGATCCCAACAGCAGCCCCATGTGAGATCAGAGCCAGCTCCAGCTGGCTCCAAAAGGGACCCGCCACTGGCCAGAGCTGAGCCAGGGAGTGACATTGGTTGGGCCTCTGAGATCATGTTTAAAAAAGGAAAAACTGCTGAGAGACTAGCTGTGAGAGAGAAGTGAGAAAATTCCTGTGCAGAGGCTCCCAGTGGAGCAGGTTGTCCCCCTGCAGCCCATGGGTCCCACACGGAGCAGATCTCCACGCTGTAGCCTGTGGAGGAGCCCCCAGTGGAGCAGGTGGATGTGGCCTGGAGGAGGCTGTGGCCCATGGAGAGACCCCGCAGGAGCATGGGGCCTGGGAGGAGCTGCCGCCCGTGGGGGATCCGTGCTGGAGCAGTTTGCTCCTGACGGATGGTCACTGTGGTATGGAGCCATGTGGGAGCAGTTCTTGGAGTGCTGCTGCCTGCGGGAAGCCCCCGCAGGATCAGTTCAGGAAGGACAACATCCCGTGGGAGGGACCACACATGGACAGGGGCAGAGAGTGACCGTGAAGGAGTGGTGGAAACGAAGCATCAGGGACTGACCACAGCCCCCATTCCCCGCTCCCCTGCACCACTTGGGTGGAAGAGATAGAAGAGGGTGGATGGGGGAGCAGGTGTTTTTAGTTTGTTTTGAGTTTCTTACTGTTCCATTATGCTACTGATAAGCAATGAATTTTATTAACCTCCCTACACTGAGTCTGTTTTGCCCATGACAGTAATTGGTGAGCAATCTCCCTGTCCTTAACTCAGCCCTTGAGCCCCTTCCATTGTCTTGGGGAGGGGTAAGTGAGAGAGCGGTTGTGGTGGAGTTCAGCTGCACATCAGGGTAAAACCAGCACACCTACTGAGGTCCCAGCCTCAGCAGATGAGATGAATGGAAGCACTCAGAAATCAGAGGTTGAAAGTCTCAGCCAGCGAAACTTATAAAAGGTAACACAGGAAGTCTAGGGAAAACACTGAAGTAATATATTTGGCCTAATTTTAAGAATTACTAAAGTTCAAACCACAGAAAATAGAGAATCATCAGTGTGCTGGAACTTAACAACATTTTAAAACACTGTACATTTTGCAAGGTGTGACTGGCAATATCGACCAGGAACTTTTTACAATTCCCTAAGGAAGCCATGTACTTCTCAGGTGTTTAACTATTTGAAGGTATGCTTATACTGTCAAGTAAATATATTTAACAGCTATTTTGAAAAAGCTGTGTACATGACTCTCATTACTGCAGCATGCTGAACAAGGATTTTCTTTATAAGCATTTGAAATAATTAGATCATTTTTATCTATTAGTGATGAAGTCCAAATATTTTAAATTCATTTCACTGAAATACGAGTTTTCCTTCCCCCTTCATGTTATAAATACCAAATAATCCCCCTCATTAATACTTCTTAATAACATTTTTGCATCTGAAATAATGTGCTCTGTGATATACAAGCCAAGGTGTAAAGCTTAAAGAATGAACTATCTGAAAGCATGACATATCAAATAATTTAATACCATTATTTATCATTTCATTCATTCTAAACGTAGGACATTTACATCAAAAGAGCTCTGAGGAGAAAAAGTGAAACAAACAACAGGAAAGACCCAGCACAAAAACCAGTTTGCTAGTTCAAACTACCTTAGCATATCTGATCTGCAATGCTCCAGTTTCCAACTGCTTGATGCGAGAGTCCTGGGTAGAGATCAGGATCCCATCCTTTCTCCAGAGGATAGTGGGCGTTAAAGTGCCTGTAGCCACACAGTTCAGTACTAAAGTACCATCTACAGCTACAGTCTGATTCACAGGACCCTGTCGAATGACAGGGGGAGGCCGGTCTGCAATCACTGCCAGAAGAAACAACAGGAAATAGATTTCTGCGGCTGGAAGCAATTTTCTAATCATCTAAGCAACAGCAGTTGCTTGAGGCTTTGAAACAAACTAAAGATAATTAAACAAGTAATTAAAGTCAGAGGCATGCATTATTCAGGGCAGGGTGCATCATAATGATGCACAACTACAGAATTTTAAAACGATATACAATACATTAATTTCAGAAAGGAAATAAGCATTATATATTACATATCGGTATCTGGTAGACATCCTCTAATTCCAATGTCTTTACAAAGTGAAAACAAAATGATAAATGACTTTGCAAATTATTTGCAAAGGCACAGTTTTCACCTTGTTCATCTTTTACCATGTAGAAGGCCTGTAAAACATACTTCCTCTATTCAAAGACAGAGAAGAAGGAAGTAGGCAGGCATGGAATAACCTGGTAAATATGTAGGGTTTTTTTTTTCCATTTTTTTCTTTTTTTTTTCTTTTTTTTTCAAAATGCTGTAAATCATCGATTTATCTTTGTGCTGTTTCCTAATTGGGAGATGCTTATGAGTAGGCTAAACATAATGCTAATGAATAGCACCATTTCAGAACTTTTCAGCTACAAACTATTTTCCAGTAGTTTCTGACAAATTAATCTGTCAATACTAGTTCGAAGTCACAAGGAGAATCCCACAGTGTGTTTGCATCAGTTCTAACGCATGTTGCACACAATGAAAATGAAATGGTATTGATGAGTTATTTACTAACTATGCACAGAAATGTATAAAGTAATCTCAGTATTCACAGAAAAAAGAATGTTTTTCTACACATTTTTACCATTATCCAATGGATAATCAAGAAAACAGGTAAAAACTATCTAGTTTTGTTTTTTGTGACCCCCTCCTACCTCTATTATCTAACATGACATGGACTAGTAATCTGAAAATAGCCACAACTTTAAATGACGTAACTCTGTTTAGCAGTTAAAATCTGGTCTGGTAGCTGAAATATAAACCTGAAGTTCTGGTAGTTTGGGATCACCACATAGTTTTGGATTGCTTTTTGTAACAATAGATAGGGTGTTATCATTGCTTTTTTTGGCTAAATTCCAGCTCCTGTAATTTCATTTGCATGTTCAAATGACACTCGATGTTTTCAATCTCCTGTGCTTCCTGTCCCAACCTGTTGTAATGCACTGCATGGCACTGTTAGGCCATTAGTATCTTTCTCACGAGAGCCAGCCAAACTAAGATCACATATAGTTTGTATTTAACTTTAACAAGCTTCTAAAGAAGCTTGCAACTGTCAATGGTATGAGGCTCTACAATAAAGTTTGGACATAATTTTCCAAATAATTTTCTGAGCAACATCTTCTGTTTGGACTTGATAGTTATGCTTTGCTTTACCATTACTTAATACTATTTAATGCTAAGCAATTTACAAATTGTTTACTAATAATCAGTTACAGTAACATGTTGATATGCCAGAAGTCAAAAATGTATAAAAATAATGCGCACCAGAAATAGTATGGATATGTTGCTATTCAGTATTGAACTGCATAAATTCCACAGTATCTTTGCCCCACCTAATGCTCCCAGTAATCACCTCGCTGACTGATCTGTGCTCTACAGCTTAAGTCTAATTCCACTGAAATCCATGGTAAACATAAGTGCCATTGAAGCTGGTGGCAGAACTTCTATTACCTTTAGGAATATGAGGGTATCATTCTAGATATCCTGTCTTTACTTTAATAGAAGTGAAAAAAAAAATGTTCCAAGACATCATACAAAATAATTATCCACTAGATCAATCCATAACATATGGTCATAGTAAAACAAATATGTTTAAATGAACTTGATTTTTTCCAAGTTCAGATGGCTTAGGTCATTAAGAAAAAAACTCTTAAGGTCTTTAGCTTAATTCTATTATTAAAATTTCTTTTTCACCTTGCCATGATCTTCTCCACAGTGGAAAGGGAAAGTGGCTTAAGAAACATGGCCTGCCACTTTTGAGAAATCAGAAATAACGCTGTCCTATTCCTCCAAACAATTTCAATCCAGTGTGTGTAAAGAGACAATTTTATTCTCCAGTTTCACTGCATGTTTCTAGTACTGAACTATTTCTATGCTTTCTATAGTGCAGAGGCCTTGCTTATGGAATCTATTCTCTGGCAACAGCTTCCTTCACCTCAAAACCTCTCCACAGACTGCATTCATCCTTTTTCTGTAAGGGCTAAGATTATTATTTTACCTACAAAAATATTTTTTTCCTTCCTGTCTTTCCTATAAAAAATATTAAGAATTTCTGACAATCTGCAAACTGACATAACACCAATATATATTACTGCTTGCAGTATGTTCCCTGTAGTTTTTTCATCTTAAATTTTGTCACAAGTGCTCCTGAAAGGAAATGTATGATAATACGCATTTGCATATTATTCTACTGACTTCCATACAGATAAAGGTTTTTTCTTTGCTATACGGCAATACTAAAAAACAGGGAAAAAAAAAAAAAACAACAGGAAAAAAAAAAAAACAGGGAAAAAAGCAGATAAATGCAGATGCTTAGCAAACAGGCACACAGTAATAGGGATAAATACTTAGGCAACAAGCAATCTGAAAGTAAGTTAAATGTAAAGGGTGAAAGCAAAAAAAAAAAAAAAACAGATAAATTAACAGAACTGACAAAAATCCATAAACAGAAGTAAACTTATCAAATACCAGATGTTGATTCACAACAAAATGTTAAGTGATATCCGAAATTTAACCCCCTGGCACAGAAGACCCAAACAGGATTTTTACGTTCAAAGAAACAATGCATGCAATATGACTTTATGTAAAGCAGATCCAAATAGTGTCATATCCTCCTCCTGATGTATGCAAATAAAAATAAAAACTTGGGAACAATAAAATAAAGGCATCATTACCATCAGTAACTTCCAAGTAGGCTTTTGTTATAATACTTCCTGCAACATTTAATGTCTGGCAGATATAGTAGCCAACATCCGACCTCTGGACATTGGTGATGGTGAGGTCACCTGTCTGGGAAACTGAAAATCGGCTGGATGACTGAGGGGGCTGGTATGAGAAAAGAAGGTTCTAGGAAAGAAAGAATGTGTAGGAAAGAGAGAGAAAAAGAAGTGTTAAAAACATTCTAATATCAATATTAATAACTTAAATATATCTAAACAAATTCATCTTTCCACATTATATATGAAACGTTCTGCCCCTCATATCTTAAGCATGTCTATACCACAATGTGAGTAGTTTTATATTATTTATTATTATTATTATTATTATTATTATTATTTGGTGATAAAATAGGTGCAGATACACACATAAAATTGTGTAAGTCTTTTGGGGTTGCTCTAATACCCTCAGTAGTCAATGCTGGGCTTTATACAAACTGTAACAAGCAGTAGTAAAGGTCTGATGTGTATAGATATCCCAATGGTGCACGCAACTGTGGTGAGCCTGACTAATTCGCTTCAACTTCTTTTTTTTAGACCTTCATTCAGGGCATTCTATTTATTCCATTTCAAATACAAATGTTCATTTACTTGTTTGTATTTTAACTTTCAAATTCCCAAGAATGGAACAGTTTTCTAAAAAAGAGATGTTGTTTAGGTCTCTGTAGTCATAGCATTTATGTTCTGCAATGAGCCTTATAATACATAATTCAGTCCCACACCAGTTTTTGCTTAGACAGTTTTGGTACAAAGTACATGGTATTTTACCAGCAATAGTCCAAAGTCAAACGGCAGACATAATAGTACAGTCTGTTACACCACATAGTGGTTTCAAATTTCTACCTTTGGCTGAACAATTTATAAATGAGAATACCCAAAGTTTACAGAAGCTATTTTTCATCCTGCTATCTTACCTAATTTTATTTTGAATTTCCAAAATGCATCTGAGGGAATGAGACACAAGTTCCGCTGCTTTAGTATTAGCAAACCATACTCACTGACCTTCATTCATTAAAAGTGTAGTAAAAAATAAGCAAGAAAAAATATGTACTAAACAACTGTTAGCAAAAAAAAATCCAGGTCATACAAAAATGTAAATATAATCTATCTATATACTTTTACAATAAGATATTATCATCTGAATTTGGCCACTACTCTAGTTGCACTTAAACATTTAGACAGACATATTCAACAAAGAACACTTCGTGTCACATCTCTTCTTCAAAAGATGATCCTGAAAGAAAACTGTGATTCTCTTGCTGTGCTATTTTGCGTTTCATCCACTAGCTTTCAAGGTTCTTTACAAAGAAGCTGAAAATAATTTTCCCTCCCATTCAAATAAGGAAGCTAGGAGAAAAAGTGCCCTATTCAGGTATGACCTGGGGCTGACTGACTGACTGGAAAAGTAGATATTAGTCCCAAGCTAGTGTCCTATCCAGACAGTGATGAAGATCAACATAGCAAATCATTTAGTTCTCCAGAAACGACACACACACCTGGCAAACTAATATCTGCACCACAAAAACAGACTCAAACTTTCTGAAAATTTTTGGGGTATTTGGGAATTAAAGAAAACTTCAGCATCAGTCACTTTTTCATCTCTTAAACGTTTCTCTCTGATAGGAGAAAAAGATTTCCATTTCATGGAATGTTTCCACCTGTTTCATAAATTTATTTTTACTTTCATGGAGAAAACTCGAGACTAAGCAAAACATAGATATACTTTCTAGTAAGGTTGACATCTCCTTGAATGCGTGTGACTTAGAGAAGAACTATCCAGCATCTCCTAGCACTAGAGCTATTTTTCACATCCTAAATACAAGAATTAAGGTATTTTTCTTTCATGTGACAACATCTCCTCAAGAAACTGCTAAGAAGAATGGAGAGAAAGACTGTTTTACCTGACTTCCCTCTCTCCGCCAAAAGATGGCTGGCTGAGGGTTTCCAGTTGCTTCACACTGGAAAGTCACTGTTCTTCCCAGTGCAGCTACCTGATCACGCGGCTTTACAACAAACTGTGGAGGCTCTGAAAGAGGAAAATACCGTAAAAAAAATAAAAAAATAAAAAAATTACACTGCTGTCAGAAGACCAAAGCTAGCCTATTTGAAAGGCATGATATAAGTCCTGACTTTAAATGGTGTAAAACAGAGCAGTTAGGTGTCTTTAATAAGGAGAGGCAGCACAAAGACTCATCAGCTAACAAATCACAGCTTCATCAGCACTCTGATCACCTGTTCTGTTGCTGGACTTCTCAGGTAAAATCCTTACTGTGCATCCATTAATTTTACTAGTCACCAGTTGTACAAGAAAGTAAGTCCCACTAAACAGGACAAGTTGCAGAGCAACAGACACCAATGTGAAAAAATCTGTTAGATTTTTATTTTTTTATTTATTTATTTTTTCTAAGATTGATTTTTAAGCATGGAAAAAGGTACCAAGTCACCATGGAGAAATCTTTGAGTGACAAGTGGCCCACAGGCCACACTTTGTCAAAGGCTGTAATAAATCCTGTTGAGTAACTATGAATTCCGGTTTACTTACACAGAAGTAATATATATATATTTTATTATTTATGAGAGAAAAAGCCTCACATTGCTTATAAAAGAGACTTTTGATGTAGTTGGGGTCTCTTGATTTTTACAGTTTAACTCAAAACCCCCACAAATACCACTGAACGATTTAAAATCTTCAATCCAATTACTGAAAAGGAATGAATGTAAAGCAACAGCAGAGCTGAATGTCTTCCTCATTTACATAGACAAGGGCATGTTCAAACAAAATATATATGCAAATGAGGGCAAATTTGAAACATCTGCTCAGCCTAACATTATAAATACTGCCAGCATTGTCCAAACCATTTGATTTATACAGACTTCAGCAACCACTTCATCCAGTAGTAAATAGAATGTCAAAAAATGATGTCAGTCACATTAAAAAAGAAATCAGGATAGTTGACAGCATTAGATACGTTGTTGGGGATAGCACAGAACAACAAATCTAGCTTGTTTGAGCCTGTTCACTCTCACTCCTTGAAAAATGTGCATTAAATGAAAGTCCGTTTACTTAGTGTTTATTCATTTCCAATTCCTTCTGATCATCTGTCCAAAACTAATTATTCTCTCCCTCTTGTTTGGGTTGAGAATAGAGAGGATGTTTTGAATTTGACCTTAATAACTTGTATCTTTTTTTTTTCCATTAAAACATTTCTGTATTTAAAAGCTTTTCTTTAAAAAGGGTTTTAATCATGTCATTTAAAGATAATGCTCAATGTGCTTAGTAGAAATCATGTAACTGTGACTTTATATAAAATGAATTAAGAAACAGTAAAAGTCCTTTCTAAAAAATTTACTTTCAGTTTTCATGTGGGCCAATACTTTCAGTTTTCTGCTTCTCTTTGCCTGTCTCAGCTCCCTACTGAGCTCATGGTAGAATATACTCTTCCTATCACCCTCCTGCTTTGGGGCAATTTTTAAAGCACAACATATCATTATTTACATTTGGATGCAAATGTTACCTTTCCTAGAATTTTCTTAGATAAGGAACTACACGAAGTTAGGGTGCAGTTCACCTACAGCAATTAGCAGACTTAAAAACAGTTAGTTCTGAAACATTCAATCAACACCTTGGAAGAGGATGTGCGAAGATTTTGACATGATAACATGTTTAATTTAGAATGGAAGGTGATGCTGCTGGGGATTTACCACTGGGTTGTAAGGTATGATTGGGAAAATGGAGATGAGAGTGAAGCACCTTCATTATGCTGTTGGAATTCTAATAACAAGAATAAATTTAGCATACAGTTGAATTTAAGGTTTGACTAGTTCTGTACTGGTTTGTGACATAATACCACACAGAATGGAACCAAGGGTTTCTCAATTCTGTGCTACTGACTATGATTTATTAGGTTTAAGATTTCATTGAACTTGAGAATGGATACTGTTATATCAGCATAAAACAGTTGTGACCACTGGAGAAATAGCTGAATGCTTGTGATTCTAATACCCGAACATGATTTTCAGGGTCTACTGAATGCAAAAAAAAATGACAGGAAATGTTGTCTCCCAGGTAACCATTTATAAAATACAGATAGGTATATGCTTCTATGTATTATTCTAAATATGCATTTCACATGTATATTAGTCAAAATACATGTGTATATCATGCATATTTGTATTATTCTGAATCTACTCCCATTAAAGTAAATAATGAAAATACCAATAGCTTCAGTGTCAGAAGAACTAAAATAGGGTTAAGAGAAACTTTGTTATTAAATTGTCTTCCGTGTTTTTACTGCACTGGAAGCATTTTCACCATTATTTCCTATAAACTTCAGTTTGCTTTCACACCTTGCATCGTTCAAACAAGTCTTATGTGTTGACTATACCATAAAAGAAGTGGAACTAATAACCCACTTAAGGAAAAAATTTCTATCCTTGAGACCTTTAAAACAAAAATTATTTTCTTTTATAGAACACAATTTCAACTAATGCAGTCATTGAAGATAGAAAACATCAGGATTTGACTCATTACATCACATAAAAACGAAGTTAGCAACCCATTACCTTTCTCTTTGTCATTAAGTTACCCATACTTCATGCAGAATTTATTCTGTGCGATGTGTCTTGTCAATAACAAGTAAAAGATGGGAGCTGACTGGTTGAAGGACATGGAAGGGGATGGATGGAAAGGGGAGATGTTCTCGTCACAGTAATACGATGATTAGAAGATGGCCAATAAAATTTCAACTTACCAGACACAACTAAAAACAAAAACAAAACAAAAAGAAAACATGGAATAAATAAAATTGAATAGACATGAAACAAAGTAAAGAGTAAAGCAAAATTAAAAAAAAAAAAGGATCATTTTTAACGATCTTAGAAAGCACATATATATTCTGATATATGAAACACAGCTTAAAAATGTTGAACCACATATTTTGTATTTTTAAGCAGAACTCTATCATGCTGGAAGTAGGCTATATAGACTAAAATGGGTAACAGACTAAAATAATGGTTGGGCAACTTGGGTTCTATTCCAAGCCAACTGTTGTTGTGGAACCTTAGGTAAAAACTTTTTATTTTTTTTCCCCATATTATTGTTTCTCTGCATGAAGAGCTTTCCATAGTAAAATGAACTTGAAATCTCCAGTAAATATCAATTTGCAACACTACTGAAATAGAACAGTGACATTTACACCCTTTCTAAAGCATACAAACATCTACTAACAGAAAATACTTCTTTGAGGCTAATAGCTATTACAAAGGCAGTTTACTCAACCTTTAGTAATATGCTGAGGAATTTAGCCCCCACACCATATTTTTTTCAGTATAGAATTGCTGTATTGAGGTCATAATGATCAGTATTAAATTGTAAATGCAAACTAATCCACAATTAAAATTATATTTAAAAAGATTCTTAATCCTTTTCTTCCCCCCAAAAATCTCAATTTCAGTAAAATACACGAAAGCAGAGATCTACTGCAAAACATTCTATTTCTCAACAGAAATATTCCAGTGGTAAATTATCTAGTAGAACATTGTCCTTCAAACATAGGTGAACATTACTGTAAGTTTGGAAATGACCTGATGAATCCTGGCAGGCTAATTTCACTTATAAAAGACAGGCATGTCAGAAAGCATTCCAACAATACATCACTAATTGAAAGAACTGATTCAAAATAAAAACGTAAAAATTTTGCATTGCTTAATTATATATAGATTCTGGAAAAAAAATTTAAAAAGGGTAGTTGGTATAAAATAATTACAGTATAAGTCCAAATATATACACTTTTCTTAATACTTTTTACAAATACCAAGCCCTTCAAGCTTTAAGCTGAGAATAAAACAACTGTTGTTCAGCAGGGTATGCTTTTATATTGAGCATGTAAGCACTTGCTATATACCATCCTCTGATAGAACACATGGAGGAAACTAATAATATCCAGTCTGCCAAAATTCATTAGGCATGAGGAATACTGGCTTACAGTTCACATAAACAGAGGACTCCAGGTGTAATAAGAAAATGAAGCAGAAGTAGAATCAGATATAATACTTGAATTTGGATTGTGCCAAGAAGCTGCAACTGAAAGTGTAAAAACCTGGTCATATAGAGAACTCTATTTTTATGTTATTAGAGACATTTTTTAAGGAAACAATCCCGAACAGAGGAAATCAAAGTGCACAGTTTTCAAAGTTTTGATTTTCAATTTTAGGGAAGTATTCTGAATGTATGTTAGCCTTCTTTAAGAGTGTAGGTTCAGAATTTCTCCAAGAGAAAAATAGTGTGTATTATTCTGCTCAGGTTATCCTGGCAAATCTGTAACTTTTAAGAGGAGTAGCCAAGAAATTACACAAAAGAATTCCTGAGAGAAAAATGCTTGTCCCCAAGACTGAGCTCCTAGTGACTCTTGATCATGTATGTTTATATTACACAATAGCCACTCCTTTAAAACTGAAAAGCTCTCTGCTAAACTTCCAATTACAGTTTGACCTGCTTTAAAATTAAAAATGCTTTTCCATAAAACACAACTCATATTCTACATGAAGGAGTCTGATAAGAGACACAATGTAATGCAATTCTTGCACAGAGGATTGCACTCTAAATTACCAATTTTCCACTACTTAATAAATGCCAAAAAGAGAAAAGATAAGCCTTCCTGGTAGCAATGTAAAGCTGCCTGAGCCTTCTACTGAAAGTTCACTTGAAATTTTCAAGATAGAAATCTGTCTTTGTTGCTCAGTTACATTTCTACAAATTAAATTAACTTGCAAGTGCTGAATTTCCACTTTTCTTTTAACCAGATGGTTTCATTATTGTATGTCAAAAATAACCCTGTTGAGCAAATATATTTTTTTGCCCACCTGTAAAAACAGAGGCGATACTGATACATGAAAATAAATCCCTGTAGAAACAGGGCATCACGTTGGTTGCAAACTTGTGTTAAGGGCAAAGGGTGAAGTTTCATACAAAAATTTAAACAGTTCTGTCATGGGGAAATCATGTGGTTTAAAAGAACAACAATAAAAGCAATAGCTACAACAAAGACCACTTTCTTACTTTTATCTACATACTATTAATATCTAAGGTTCCTAAAACTGAGAAATAAATAGTTTTTACTCTATTAGGGCACATTTTATTTGACAGCACTTACACTCAATTATTAAGTAAATTAATTTTCCATGTGTTTATCACGGGTTTTCACATGGTAACTAGGGGGAATAACCTCTTTGTAAAGACAGGAAGGTAGCATGTGAAACCACAAATACCAAAGGAATAATATTTTTGCCTTTCAAATAATTTCCCTGACATGTGAGGTTTATCATAGAAGACATGTGTCCAGTCACCAAACAAAAAACAAAAGAAAAGTGGTTTCCAGACTAGCAACTTTATATTCTAATGTCTTATTCTTGCCAGCAATCTTATCATCCTCACTGGGACTATTGGTATCGTTAAATCCACCCTCAGGAGTAGGAATTTGCAGATTTAGGACTCAAACTACAGACAAGTATAGTTACCACATGTTAGTGGAGCAAAAAATTTATTTGATAGATGTCGTATTGGAGGATAATAGGATAATTCAGGTTGGAAGCAGTATCAAGAGGTCTCCAGTTCGAACTCCTGCTCAAGCAGGGTCAGCTATGGGGTGAGACCAGGCTGCACAGGGCTTGATCCACTCAGGTTTTGAAAATTTCTAAGGACTGAGAATGAATAAACAATCTGGGCAACCTTCTCCTCTCCTGACTGTCCACCCAGTGAAGAAATTTCTTCTTGTATCCAGTATCAATCTCCCTTGTTTCAACTTACATCCCTTGCCTCTTTTCCTCCCAACACAGCCTGGCTCCGTCTTACTGACAACCTCCCTGTAGGTACTGGGGGCTGCTGTTACGTCCAACACTGAAGCCACCTCTCCTCCAAGCTAAGCAAGAGCTGTTCTCTCAGCCTTTCCTCGAAGGATATATGTACACATGAGACCAAAACATACTGTACATATTGCCTATATCTTTAAATAACACATTTATTAATTTTTCTCACAGAAGTGAATGCAAATGCTAATCTAGTGTTTCTCTATAATTTATCAGTACTCTAGTATTAAGAAGCAAATATTACAGAGTTGCCTCTGTTTCCTAGTCTGACATTGGACAAGGTACAATATTCAAGTATCTCATTCCTAAAAGCAGTAGTAGTAATATCTATCTCAAAAAGAGTAAAGAGACAGAAAGTGTCATTCATTTATACTAATAAAGTACTTTTGGGATCTAGGGATTCAAGGTGGTACTTAATTAATAAACAGCACTTGTTCTGCATATTAAAAACTCATAAAGTATGTTATGACTATTACTATTTATGAATACCTTCCAGATTCTTAGAATACATCTTGTAGTTCAGCTGACACAAGCTAAATACCTTCAATTTAAGCCCAGTGTATTTCATTTTTTATTATTAGAATAAAAAATTTTAAGTCTTTAAGGACTGCTTGACACCCTTATAGCATGTAGAAATTAATATAAAGGTAGTGAGACTGTATAATTCTACACCAGAGAAATCAAACAATCCCAATATTCAGGCCAATAATTACATACAAGATCAAGGTAATAGGCAGTCTTTAGTTTCTGTATAAATTTTTAAGTATATGATTAATCTATGAAATGGCAGTCACAATGAAATTTAGATTGCTTTCAATTAATTTTGTGATACATTAACCCTAGTTCAAGCAAAAAAATATATATATATCAGAGGTTGAATATGCCCGTAGAAACAAACTGATAGGAGATGGGATGTGATTATGAGCCTACGTGCTGGAAGAGACAGCCTGGGGAGCTGGCATTAATGATGCAGTTGGCCAAGTAGAGACTAAAGAGTATGACAGGAGAAACTCCAGAGCTAGCAACAGATAGTACAGAGATAGCTATATTATTTGTAATAAAACATTGCCATTTTCCAGAATGGCTGAAACTTTTTTGAACTCTCAAATGTTTATAATCTCTACATGAAAGAAATGGCTAAGTACAGAAAATTTGGGTACTGGATTTACATGCAGAGGAAGTGTTAGTTTGAATAGGTTTAACAAACTGGTCAAACTCTGAGTGGTCACTCCTTAAAAAAAAAATTAAAAAAAAAAATTTAAAAAATTAAGAAGGTCTGATGATCTTTTCCAATTCTTTTCCTTGTTTCAAACAATTCCTCAGCACAAAAGCTTCCTACCTCTTCTGCTCATGAATATGTTTCACTGTTAAACTCTGAAATCTAATTGACAACTTTTTACTTTCCAAAAAAGGATTTAAATTCTGGAGGCATTAATATCTGAACAAGGACTATTTAATGCCTTCCTGCGACACACCTACCAGAAAGTGATGTTGCTGTTCTACAAAAGCTATTATTAAGGGAATTAGTTTAAGACAATGTTTCATTTCCCTTCCAGAGATTTGTTCGCTATTTGTTCTTATCAAATCAATCTGAAGCACCCAATATCCTTCACAAGCAACATTTCTCTGCAGTCATCTGTGAGAAGTATTACTTTCTACACAGTAATAAGCAAAGGCCAAAATCCCCTGTTCTGAAAAAAAAATAAAAAAATGCTGCCATTCAGCTGTCTCCTGACTACAACCTGTGAAAAACATGGGAAAATAATACCAGATACATTACAAAAGAAACAGTGTATATCCTTTTTCATCCTCATTGGTCTTTGCATTTTCAACTGTCATTTCTTGAGGTCTCTCTCTATATACAAATAGTTTACATTTTCCCATATTTTGTGCTAAAATTCACATTCTTAAAAGACCAGACTGGGACACCTTTACTCACCATGAATGCTTACACAGTATATAGCTCCAGGGCATGAAGTGTGATATAGTGCAGTACAAACTTTGGAGGAAAGGTCTAACAGTCTGGCTCCAAGCATGCCACAACCATATATAGTTCAGGGAAAATGTTTACATGTGAGTTTTTGATGTTTCAAATCAAAAGCAAGGGCTTGTAATTCCAAACCCTGGCAAGGGAGTGATCATAGTTAATTACATTTATGATGACTGGAAAAATTCTGTTTTGGGTTGTTGATGATATATCAGATAAACACTTCTTAAGTTTATAAGAGCAAGTGACTACTGTAACTTCAAATGAGCAAAGATGAGAAGATGGAAATCTAAAATGACTGGAGAGGAGGAGCAGATGGATTATATTCTATAACAGTGCTATAAGAAAGAGAATGAAATTAAAATAGAAAACTGTTGATTGAACATTAGGATAAACAGTTCTGATAGTTGGGATCACCGTAAGAAGTAGTGGAAATCTAGAAACCCAAAACAATGTTTCAGTTTCATGCACTGAACAGTTAATAATGGAAAAATCGCAGTATTAATTAGCTGCTGTGTTCCTCAAGATATTTCACAACATACTTTTGTTTCTTTCTTTTTGTTTGTTTACAGTTAACCCACATTCTCTCCTCTGTTAGGAGTCAGAAAAGCAAAGACTTGCCACGTGCTGGGCAGCAACTTGAAAACACGCTGAGTACAATCTGTGCTTGTCATGAATGTGCCACCATCAGGGTGCTGGTGGACTGCCAGCTGCACTTCTCACCACACTTATCTGCTGCACTCTGAGCCAGTGGTCGTGAGACAGGTGCAGTCTGGAAACTGGGCAGCCACAACATTATGATGCTTACTCTGACCAGGCAAACAGAATATATTCTCAGATTCAGCAGAGGACGTGGGCTTCTACCTGCTGGCTTGGTACCCAGAGTAAAAGGGCAGGTGACTGTGGACTCAGGAGCGCTAATGTATGTCAAGGGAAAGTGGTCTCACAAAGAAAAGTGCAAGTACTGTTCCTTCCTGCTGACAGTACAAATGCAGCCTTGAAAATTTAATTACATTTAGGGTTAGCACACGTACTGGGGAGAGACAGACATGAGGATGTCCATATAGAATTCTGGTCATTTTGAGATTTAATTTGGGCTGAGAGGTGATTTTTTTTTTCCTTCTAAATTCTAATTTATAGGGTTGGGTAGTGAAAACTGGTGCTCTCTCAGCTGTGTCTCGGTAGTGAAATTATATTAATGTTTGCTTCATAGCAAATCTTCCCTAAAAAACATTTAGAGTTAAGACGAAGAGGGCTACACAAGCGAGTGGGTATACATGTGTGTTGGGGAAAACCTACTGCAAAAATCTCTGGGAACAGAACAGTCTGCACAATGTACTCACACCAGATTTTTTGATTTGCAACTGATTTTGCTGATACAAGCTACAAAATCAGAAAGCTTGCAATCTCACCTATTTCAGGAGTTAATGAAGATTTTTATGATAAAATCAAAAATGTGGAAAGAGACTTTGCAGTGTGGTTTTAAAAGGCAGCACTTCTCAGGTTAATACATGTAGTACTCTCAGTTTATAATGTTTACAAATCCTGTAGTCAATGCCTTGGGGTGACAGTAGAAATCTAAAATATGGGGGGTGGAAGACAGAGAGGGAGAGATTTAAGTCCTTCCAGAAGTTCCTCTCCTGCTCTCCTCTGTTCCATCCTTGCTCTTGGTCCTGCTAAACCATCTTATAAACTAAATACAATTTAGTGAGCACACTTAGGAGAGGCTTAATTCCATCTATTTAAAAACCAGAGCAATGCAGTGAACTGTGGAGTTCTGTTTCCCAGGCTTTTCTTTTTTGGAGAATGCTTGTCTTCCCCTCTGTTTAAAAAGAACTGAGGTAATTTCAGGCGCTGCTGCAATCTAAGCAGTCGTGGATACAAATATTTATACTATAGCCTTTTAAAAGAGTGAAAAAAGATAGATAATTTTTAAGTAAGCTGTGCAGAAGTACAAAAAGATTATGACAGCTGGATACTATTTGAAGAATTCTTAGGAGCTCCCTACTGCATTTTTTTAACTTACAATAAAAGATAGTAGAGCTGAAAAGGAAATGGAATGTAATTTTTTCCCCAGCTGTTTATGATAGCAGAGTTTTCTTCTTTAAAAGAGGAATTTAAAATCCATAGCAACTTTTTTCTAATAAGTTAAAGCTATTTGTGAGAAATGGCCAAAGCCCCATGATCAATGGATACCAAACACAAACTAAAAATGAAAGGACAATAAACCTCCACAGCGAAGTAACTTTTGATCACTATAAATTATTATTATTATTATTTTTTTTTTTTTACATGCAATACTCAGTAAGGAATACTGCCAACTGAAACAGATACTATTTCAAAAGGAATCTAGACTTCTCTTTCTTGTTATAAGGGCGATACTTCCTCACATATAGACAACCCAAGTCTACAAATAGCACAGAAATACCTGATCTTACTTTTTTGATAGTGTTATCACTATCAAGGTAACTAGGACACATTAACAAATGTTAATCACAGATAGCAAAAATCGCAACATTTAAGAACTCTACATCAGACCAAAATAGCCATCAGGTACCAGGAATTTTTAGTGTGACGCGGGTGGAAATGGGAACAAGCTGCCTAAAGAAATAAACACAATCTTCAGAAACAAAATATATACATATATTATTTAAAAACAAAAAACAAAAAAACACTCAGCCTGTTTTTCATACAGTGAGGCAGTGGTTCACCTTTACCAAAAGACTGTAATACTATCAAAATTACTGGTGTCCAACCTGATGTCCATCCAGACAGTTTGTTTGTTTCTCAACCCTCTCATCCTATTCCATAATCAAATGAAAATAAAATTCACTCCGAACTTCAGGAATTAATGTGCGGTCATCAGGACAAGAAGAACATGCAAATTCCTCCCACTGAGAATAATAGGAGCATACTTAATGTTTATCAGTTTAAGCTGGTTTTTTCTTGCACTGGAAGCTCATGATACTGAGCCTACTATGTGACACAGTTTGCTTGTAAAGACTGCAAGATACTTTATTACCCAAATATATTCTGGAGTGTTATTCAGCACCTAACAATAACCTATTTTAGTGTTCAAACAAAACATAATTCATAGTCACAAACAGTGCCTAAAACAGCTTAGCGAAATAATGTTTGAACACACTGCTGTTATAAGTCAGCATTTTTTGTCAAGAACTAATTCGCAGAGAAGACTGATTTTAATGATGCATGTAAGGTAACATAAGTAAGGGAGTGTACTATAATCACTGTATAGTCCTTATGAAAATTACTCACAGGTTAGAAACAAGGCCAGAAAACGGGTGTTATTTTTTTACAGATGTTTAGCGTAATTTAATAAGGCCTACATTTATTTCAGAATGAGCATACAGGAGAAATACTGTTTAATGAGTAGCCAATATAAGTTATTATTCCTTGCACTCTATTTAATTTTACATATAAATCCCCAAATCCCCAAACACAACATTTTGCAGTAAAATTCTGCTTTGTCTATTTTAATGGCACAACTGTTGAAATGTTATCTTTACAACAGCAGTCATACACACACACACAAAAAAGCCTGCAACAGTGAAGCCTGATACAGAAACAATTGATTTTTCCGTAGCCATTGGGTTTAGGAAATTGCAGGCAGTAGAAAAGAATCTTTGCTACTTTTTAATTGAGTGCTGATTTATTCTACACAAATCTACTTTCTTAAATTCTCTGCACTGAGTGATTAAAAGGTGTAATTTTAAAGAATTTTACAGTGAATTAATCTCTTTCTGCAGGAGAAAGCCTCTAGCTTCAACATATCTCTACAGTAACGTTTCTTCAAATTATTTGTACTCCTTATGCTCTACTTGCTAAGAAACATCTGCCTCAACTTCTTGTTTTAAAGTGCTAAATTGCAGTAACAGTTCTCTAAAGTTTTTAAGCATTTTTTCCACATAAGCAATTGTAGTCATTGTTATGAGATGCTATGTAAAAAAACAAACAAACAAACAAACAAACAAAACCTCCAGTTAAAAACTTAAAAAAACATAGAAGCAGTTGTTTGTTAAAATACGTTACATGGATTTAAAGTAACTATAAATCTTTTTTTTTTTTTTTTTTTTAATTTTTTGAAATACTTACTGTTTCCTTCTTTCCCTGCATTTCAGAAATGCTTCAGGAGTCTTAGTGTTCATCACTCGCATCAGTAGAACAAGCACCTTCAGGGCACTAACCTCTTCTTCAGATAGTTTCCTCATTTCCCTCTGATTAACTTCTAAGATTTATATTCTCTAACCAGAAATAGGTGGCAGTCAAACTTCTCAGATCATTGATAGAAATCTGAAGTACTGTCATAGTTTACAGCAGTCATTAATGGGGAAAGGGATGTGCCTTTAAGCTATACAAATCACAAGAGATAGCTCCCCTCACTTATCCTGCCAAAAGTTTATTAATTAAAAAAAATACTGAATTTCATCAAACAATCACTATTATTCCTTTCTCCTTCATGGAAATGTAAGACACAATATTGCTTAAAATCAATTCTTCCAAAAGGGAGAAATACTGACCACGTAGACAAGTTTAAATTTAAAGATTTAAATCCAAATCCCTGTTTTAAAATTAAAGCATTTAATGATCCAGCGAGGCCTTCACTGCAACACATAATAGCCAACATATACCCCAATGGCATTTTTTTAAATCCCATAAAAATTCAAATTGCGTCTTTGTTATTTTAATGTCTGTATCTCAGATACCTATAAAGCAATTACATTTACAGCCAACTTATAATGTGTAACAGCAACCTGACACAGTGGAAACATTTACATGGTACTTGACAGACAAAAGAGTAAATCCCATTCCTTTTCATTCAGCGTGGTTTTCCTAGCCCTACCCAGAAACCTAATCAAATAGATGTCTTCTATGGCGTGCCTTAAAGTTACTTTGCACAAAGAGGGAGGTGGAAAGCAGAGGAAATTCCAGACCTGATGCATGTGCCACCTTTTCAGATTAAAATTCCTTGTCAGTTGACTAGTCCAGCAAAATCCCAGCGAGAACTCAGTTATGGAAAGTTCTTGTCACTGTAGGCTGGATACCCCACAGGCAATTTCTGTTATTCCCAACAGTAATGACATCATAAACCAGAACAACCTTGACATCAAAGAGCACCACTGCAAAATATGAATTTGCCAGAGCTATTTCCGCAGGAATTCTTCCTTCTTCCTGCCAAACCAGTAACACTGAATATGCTTAGTGCCTTTGAATGCCAACATTTACAATGCACTGTTCAGTTACTGCTGCTGAATGCTTGGGTGTGTATTAGAGGGGGCACTACAACAAATATTGCAAGCTCTTTCACAGTCACTTTTTGATGAAAAGGACCTAAAAAGAACACAAAGTTTGAGGATTTCCGTTTACTACCAACCTGCTGGTGACCAACCCATAGTCAACAACAGGGGTATTTTGTGGAGACCTGGTCATCTGACATACTTAGCCTCTTCCTCCTTCAACTCCTGCTGAGCAGCAACGATACTGTCATTGCTATAACTGTTCTTGGCCTACAGCCTAGGAAGACTTCCACTGGAATCATAATTTTCAGTTGTTTTAGAGAGTAAATCTCATTTCAACATAAATGATAGAAATCTTATTAAAATGGATGTTTAAAAAAACCTGATTAAGTACTGCAAATGGGAGCAAAGCAAATGGAACTAGGGGAAAATAAGTGAAACCTTTTGTTGCTAGATTTACTTAAAAGCATTTTCATGATTAAATGTGAAATTTGCTGGTTTCTGAAGAAAGCCTACTGCTATTTCCATTAATGGTAAAACCAATTCTGTTTTAGAACTGAGGTTCTGAGGCACATATTCATGGCAATTTTATATTTCTCAGGAATATGGGATTCAGTTAAATTGTATATAATATTACCATTTCTACTGTTCTGCTTAAAGGCATAAAACTAAGAAAAACACATAATAGACATCTCCATGAAAACATGAAAAGCATCTTGCATATATACTAAAATTGTGCACGATAAGTATATCCAATTTACTTAGTGCTGGAAACTAAGAGAGAAATCCAGTGGGTCCGGAGATACATTTTTGGCCATCATTTCCCTTTGCTGGAGCACATCAGCTACTTATTAGAGTCTGGTAAAATGTACTGTACTCCAGGCTGCTTCCTGGCAGCTTGTATTGATTGAAGTATTTATTTAATAATTAATCATCTCCTGAATTAAACTCTACCATGTGTATTCAGCAATGTCTATGGATGCCTTACATACATTGATACAAAATGAAAACAATGGACTGAGGTTCTCTAATTTTAGGAGAATTAATAAATAAATAAATAGTAGAATTAAGTTTTCTTAAGTATTTAGTTTTCCAGGAAGAAAATAAGATAACCTGACAAACAACTTGAAAGACGGAAATACTTTTAAGCTGCAATAATAAAAGCCTAAGTAAGGGGTTCGAAGTTCTACGTAAATAGGGAACTCCAAATTTGGTTTAGTAGTTTTAGTGAAACTGAATAAAAATACAACATCTGTATCTCATATATAGACAGGAAACACTTAAAATCCCCAAAGTTTGGAGTCTGTATGCAGGGAAATACTGATCCCAGTAATCAGAACCTGTGATGCTGGTGCCTTGGGCAAGTACAACACTGAAATGGAACTGGTATCTCCTCCCCTCTTTTGTATTTTCTACCATCAGCATCCCATTATATGTAGTTGAATTATCTGAGATGATAGTTACTAGTCCACGGATACAGAGACAGCTTGTTCCCAGAAGCATTACTAGCTTAGAGGATGCCACACAGAGTTTTATGGAGCACTGCAGGGCATGTCTTACCAACTGCTAGATGTCTGCTAGACCAAGAAGTGCCAGTGCTGAGCTGAAGGCTAGCAGTACAGCTAGATCCCAGCTAGCTCTCTGTTGAGACACCAGGTTAGCTATTCACCACCTCCCGTCATCACATCCCTGCCACCTAAGTATCTCCATTAGCCACCGTGCTACAATCTCCACCTCTTAATACCCTAGATAACCCTGCAGGCTGCAGAACTTGCACAATTCAATCAGGCCTGGAAAATGATGAGCACAGGAATAGGATCTATCATCATAGCAGTGCCACAAAGCCAGAAGACTGAGAAGCATCCTGAAGAGCATTGCTTACAGCACTTTCTGCTCTATGTCACATTTCACGCAGGGTAGCACTTTAACAGCATAGACACTTGTCAGACTATGACCACCCCTTCCTAAACAGACATGTCTTCTGGAGTTGTTACCATTAACAACTCCCATATTGTTTCCTTGGAGGGCAGTCTAGCATGAAAACACCACTGCCTATCCCAGAGCTACCGAGGGAACAAAAAAAACAACCTTTTTTTTGTCATTTGTTGAATTTAAAAAGGACAGATACACAGTTTCAGATTCAAATTCTGAGGCCATGGTTTGTAACATAGCCCGAATATGCATCAGAAATAACTCTATCCAGCATACCACCCCCCCACACACACACTTATGTATTATTCCTTCATCAACAGAACGTATGAAAATTACCAAAAACGCAGAAGAGACTTGTCATTTCCATTTCTTAAACCAGCCTGAAAAAATACTAACTCATATAAATGAAAAAATATTTTCCTCAATGAGCTGTGGAAACATGCTCATATGTCCATGAATGCTGTCAGATCATTATCATCTTAACACTGGAACAAGAAGATCACATCTACCTCTCTAGATGTAGTGTAGCCAATAAGCTGACCCTTCAGAAGATGTGGTTTAAACAAGAAGGCAGAGGAGGGAAAGCAGGGACCAAAAAAGAAGAGCAGTAGGAGAGAAGAAACAGGAGGAAAAGAAGGAAAAATGTGAAAAAATACCTGAATGGAAAATGCATGCTCTCTAGAGGACTCTTATTTTTTTTTTCTTTTTTTCTTTCTTTTCTTCCATAAGTCTATGTTTCCTAGATACTTTAATAAATGGATTTTGATCGTAATTTACTGCATTATAAAGTAAAAATTGGACCCACACATCACAACTTCTAATATCAATCCATTCTACAGACACATTAGCACAGAAAAATAGCGCAGGAGATAATCCATTCATGCTGGGAAACCAATTATTGTATAACAATATCTGCAGAGCAAAGCTCTTACAGTGTAAACATCCACTGTGTAATATAAATGCTTACAAAATCTTACTGAATCAAGACTTATGCTCTGATACTGTTCCTTAGACATACTGTTTTATTATCAAAATTCAAAAGATCTAACTCTAGATCTCTATCAACTATAAACTTAGGTAATTTTGTATTTGAGTAGTACCATCAACCTATATGGCATTACCAGAATGTGTCTGCAGATTATTTGAATAAGACTGAGGAGGACTAGGGATACTGATAGCTTATTTCCAGAAAGGTATCTGCTCAACCAGTCATAGAGGAAAAGTTCTTAATACTGATATTCTAAAAGATTAACAGTTGACATAAGACATGATCTTCAGAACAAATAGCCATTTAAAAAAAATAATAATTCAAGCTTTTTCTTCGGAATAAACTGTGCTTACTACTCACCTGTTAATCTTTTATTCTAAAACACTGAGCATAAGAGATGATTATTTTGCAAACATAAGATATCAGTTTCGATGTATAAACATCATGATGACTTAACAAAAGAGAACATCTCAAAATTTTTTGTTTTATGAGACCTCCAACAAAGATATTCTTTCCTGTATTTTCCTAACGGCTACAGATGTTAAGGATACCAAATGTTTCTAGTGGAAAAAGGAGATCAGGTTAAGGACAAGACCTTTCCTGCTACAGTAAATGTGTCAAAATAGAGTGCTGTTACCAAATAAAATACTTTTAAGCCTATACTTCCCCAGAACTTCATAATGACTAATTCCCACTGAACAGAAAAGAAGGACAGGAGGACCATCAGCGTGTAGAAAAAAAAGCGTCAGTATGACATCATTGCCTGTCTGCTAGGCCGGAAAGGAAGAAAGGGATTATCTGAATAGTGAACATCTGGATTTTGTATATAAAGGCAATGAAGACTCTATACATATTAATACACTGAGTTCCACTGAATTTTATCTTACAGAGAAACAGTAGTGCTATGACATGCTTTTATAATGAAAAAGCAACTGAAATTCCAGTGGTCTGGGTTAATGCATTATAAGATATACATACAGATTTATCATTCAATGCTTATTTATGACATTTAATTGAAAAAAATCAGCAGATAATTGAAAATAAAATTAAAGTAATGTAGTTTGATAAAACTGGTTCTATTCTTTCTGTTAGTGTTTCAGATAAAAAGCTTGTAAATAATATAATTCTGAACACATTGAAATTCAAAATGTATTCAATTCTCCACCCTGGTAAGGTAAAGACTGCTTGAGAAAAATGTTACATCTGAAATGCTTCTGTTCCTAAAGAATACAATTTAAACTAAAATTATATTTTTGCATTTTTTTTTACAACACAGCATAGATATACGGTGTAAGTAGCAACTCTACGAGTTGTTTATAGACACAACTAATCTGTGTATAACAACTCCCTAAATTTGCCATGTAAAAAATCCATTTCTCTTAATTCTAGGTTAGAATAATATATAAAGAATCATTCTTACCTTGCACTGTTAGAGTTGCTGATGCTTCAGCTTTTCCAACCATATTTTCTGCAATGCAAGTATATGAGCCCATGTCTCCTGCCATAACTTTCCGTATTTTCAAGGTATGATCATCACGGATTTCGTATCTTTAAATATACATAGTAATATATAATGAACAAGAACAAAGGTAGAACTTTGTACAACTTTTGTAAAGGGTAGGAAGAAATACAGTGTTTTACCTCTGAAATATTTTTATGTATACATTTCCCATATAAATAAAAATATTTAAAAATGATTGTAAATCAATAATGTAAAAACAAAGGTTTTGAAGCAAAATATATATTTATAAATTTGAAAACCTGACTCTGATTTCATTTGCAACACAAGTCAGTTTCACTGGCATCAGCAGAATTTCACTAGGGTAATACAATTATAAGGTTCTACCACAGAACTTTTTAATTATTAGAACTCTCTTAACAGGTAAATTTAATAATAGTAATCATTCTCGCCATACTTTTTCCATCTGAATGAAGGATTTTATTTTTTTTTTTAATATGGTTGAAAAGAAAATATTGTCCTCAGAAAAATCAGAATTGCTTAAATTTCAGTGTAAATCACAACTCATTCAATAATTTTTCTAAAGTATGATGTGTGGCCTTTCACAATTTCCTGTTCTTTC
Source organism: Anser brachyrhynchus (assembly GCF_964034855.1). Lineage (NCBI taxonomy): Eukaryota > Metazoa > Chordata > Aves > Anseriformes > Anatidae > Anser > Anser brachyrhynchus. The sequence goes on from NC_137694.1 coordinate 83,645,013, forward strand.
ATAACCTGTTTTTTTCTCTTCTTTGTATAATGCTTTCAATGTGTTTCTCTTCATGGAAGCATACTTTCCTCTTAAAATTGCAATACTTTTTATTAAAGTTATAGACTAGATTAACAGAAAAATGAATTTGGATGACAGGAGCCAACTGTTACTGTGTCTTCTTTCAAATCCCTCCTGCTATCCTCAACAGGTTTTCAACTGATGTATGTATGGGTGTTTCAAGTAAATAAATATATAATCTATCACAGAATTATATTTCCTTTTAATAAGGTGTTTTACTTATTGGCCTGAATTAGAGCAAGGACAGAAAGAAACTAAATTAGAGATTTAATAAGAAAACCATATATAACCAAGACAGTTTGGTACATTAACAGACTACATTTTACATCAATTGCAATTCCAGTATACACTTCTTGATGTTGTAACCTGATTTATTAACTGTTATACATTCCCTCAAAGTTTTAATAATTACAGAAGGTTTTTCAGGTGAAGTCTGAGTCTATTTCAGATATTACTGACTGAACTGAGTTTTTTTTTTTTAAACGTGTTAACACAACAAAAGGCTTAGAACAAGCAATTCTTAAGTTTTAATATAATTGATAACTTCAAATCGAGCTTAATGTCTTATGAGGCTTTTTCTATTCAAGAAAAAGAAATGTTAGCAGTCAAATGTTGAATGGCAACATCATATACCAAACTAAATGTCATCAGAAAGTTAACTACATATACTGTACCTTGCTTTAGGTAATTCCCCGTCATCTTTCCTCCATCTTACTGTAGGGACGGGGTCACCTCTTGCCTCACATTTAAACTCAGCACTATCATCCACAGTTACAGCCAGATTACTTGGTCTCTTCACAAAAGATGGTCTTTCTAAAGGAAAAAAAAAAAAAAAAAAAAGGATTAAAGGATTAGTTCAGCAGTTTTGTGACTGAATTGTGATTTTCCCTCAGTTCCAGCTGTTAGAGAAACAGGAACAGTGGGATGAATCCAATGGAGCTGATTTTGCCACTGCTCCTCTAGCTCCTTGCCCCAGGACAGAAGCTCAGACAACAAGCAGAAGATTTGTAGCTGTGTAAATTATTCGTCTCAGTACAGTAGTCTCAATGGTAATTCAGGATCCAAGCTTATTTCTTAGATATCATCACATCATAGAACCATAGAATGGTTTGGATTGGAAGGGACCTTAAAGACCATCTAGTTCCCACCCCCCTGCCATAGGCAGGGACACCTCCCACCAGACCAGGTTGCTCAAAGCGCCATCCAACCTGGCCTTGAACACCTCCAGGGTTGGAGCATCCACAGCTTCTCTGGGCAACCTGCCTCACCACCCTTTGAGTGAAGAATTTCTTCCTAACCTCTAATCTAAATCTCTTCTCTTTTAGTTTAAAACCATTCCCCCTTGTCCTGTCATTGTGTGCCCGAGCAAAAAGCTGCTTTCCATCTTTTTTAATAAGCCTCCTTTAACTACTGAAAAGGTGCAGTAAGGTTACCCAGAAGCCTTCTCTTCTTCAGGCTTAGGTACAACAAATATACCTAAAGAAAATCACATCTTATTGAATACGCAAATTGAATACACATTGACCCTTAAAAAGAAGCAGACCTGCTGCAAGGCCTCAGACAAATGACTACTCACCTGCTGCACTGCTTCAAAAAGACAGAAGGCAAAAACTAAATACTATCTTACTAGAGGTTTTGACTCAATGGTGCATATAAATTCTAAGTAATGCCCAGCACACTAGCTCTATGAGGTTGCTTGCATGTCAGCAGCAGCTAGCACATGATGGTCATTTCAAGTACTACATTAGAAAGAGAAAATTTTCTTTCATGAGCACACACAAAATAAAGTAAGCCAAAAATACCTACAATGTCTTCTCTCTAATTCTTGCTAATAAACACTGCTGTTATCCCCGACTCACATCGTAGGACATGGATGACCCCAGCCCTGGTTCACCAGAGTCAGAAATACACATTTTGCAAAATTCTCTCAGTCTTTCTGAAACGGCATCTCAGCACAGGCTGTGCTATTGTGGCAACCTAGCTAGAAGCTAGAAATTTCAAGAAAGGAATCCATACACTTTGCTACCTGCAACAGGGTCCAAAGTTTATGGTGCTGTACTGTCCATAGAGTTTTATACCAGAGTGGTGCAGTGAGGTTTGCACATGCACGAGGAAGAAAAGTATTTGAAGAATTACTGGGATACTCCAAGAAGAATTACTCATCCAGAGAGGCAGCATCAAATGACAAAAAAGATGTCCAAAAAAGAACATGAGAGCACTTTGCAGGTTCCTTTGCCTAAGGCAGATGACCTTTTTGCCTATAAAGCTGTGAAAGCTCTGAGAGAAATGAGAAGACAGTTGCATGTTTTGACTTGTATGTATTAAAGATATACATATCATCTCCCTGGAACTGGAAGAGTCTGAAGTCACTGGCACCATCAGGAACTGTGAATACCCAAAAATATGCCACAGATCTCTTATAGGAGTACAAAAGAACCTGACAGAAGGATAAAGAGACAGGTTTATATTCTTAGCATCTGACATTTGTGTTACGTTTGACTAATATCACACTTAACAAATATCACTTTGACTATGCAGATAAGTGTTTACAAATTCAGTATTATAAAACCATGGTGAATGGTTCAAAAAGGACTGAAGTAGAAGTGACAACTAAGCAAAACTCTATAGCAAAATTTCCTTTAGTCTGGAGAATGTCCAGACAAACAGGACACCAGTCTCGTAGAAAACTTTGCTTTGCTTTGCTTTACAACCAGGCTGATTATGCTGTCAGTTCAAGCCTGGTTTTGTATTCAATAAGTGAGAAATAAAACAAGGACCTACAGATATGAATCTAAATCACGACTTAGAAATTAAATTTCTAATTAGTTGTTTTTTAAATTAATTAAATAAAAAATACATTTACAACACCACCCCCCCACCCCCCTCCACCCCCATTTTCTTGTAGATGCAGTAAAACCACAATCCTGAATAAAAGAAAATGTTCCAGATTAAGCATCACAGTAAGAATACTTTGAGGAAGGATATTCAGTTTAATCCTGCAAAATATAAAGGACTGATCTGGTGAGGACATGATTGCTGTGCAACAGCAAAAAAAAACAACAAGAGGCCTACTTTTCTGACAACTCTGTATACTTCTTATCAGTCTACAACTTTCAATAATGAAAATAAGATAAAGTGATATTATCCACACCAAGACAGCATTGTAAAAGTTCAGCAAAGTAAATCCCCATACATATATTCATTTGGACACACTTAAATCACACTATTGTGAATGTTCAGATATACAGCAATAATATCAAAAGCACTTAAATTACAGTAACATCCAGGAACACTTGCAGTGAATGTTTTTGTCACTGTTTCCATTGCCAGATTTTATCTTTTTAGGACTCCTTAAATCTGATGTAAAGATATGACTGCACAATGAGTCTTAATGCTGTGTTTTACATAATTCTGGTTGCACTGTAAAACGAAGAAGGTAGGAACTGTCAGCATGCTTGGCCAAACAATTATTGTTACAAATGAGTTGTGTTTTTTTTTCCATACTTCTGTAGACTCTTTTGTGTGCCTGATCCATTTGTATTCTATGTACTTATAAAATATTTACCTGAAGGCAAAGTTTCCTCCACTTCAGAGTGCCATCAGCCCCACCTCTGAAGAACTGGGATTCAAGCACAACTGCAATATTCAGTTTCAGCATATTTTGTATATCTCACTTATGAAACATGGAAGATCTCTACAACACTGTTTTGTTTTTCTGCATTTTAATCTTTATTTCCTTTTTAATATATCCAATGTTTAATATTCATTTTTTGAGGGATGCCACTGAAGAGAACAGAACAAAATAGAATAGCTCAGTTGGAAGGGACCTACAAAGATCATCAAGTCCAACTGCATGACCACTTCAGGGCTAACCAAAAGTCAAAGTATATGAATGAGGGCATTACCCAAATGCCTCTTGAACACTGACAGGCATGGGGCATGAACCACCTCACTAGGAAGCCTGTTTCAGCATTTGACCACCCTTATGGTGAAGAAACTTTTCCCAATGTCCAGTCTGAACCTACCCTGGCACTGCTTTGTGCCATTCTCTTGTGTCCTTTCATCAGTGATCAGGGAACAGAGACTGACACCTCCCTCTCTGCTTCTCCTCAGGAAGCTTCAAAGAGCAGTGAGTTCGCCTCTCGGCCTCCTCTTCTCCAGACCAGACAACCCAGGTGTCCTCAGCCTTTCCACACAGCACATGCCTTCCAACCAGCCTTTTTACCAGCTTTGCTGCCCTCTTCTTTCAAAGCTTTCAAAGATATTAAGATCCTTTTTATATTGTGAAGCCCAGAAATGCATGTAATATTCAAGGCAAAGCAGTACCGCTGCTAAACATACCGAGTAATCACTTCTTTTGACCAGCTGGCTATGCTGTTTAATGCACCCCAAAATGTGTTTTGTCCTCTTGGCTGCCCACTGCTGGCTCATGCTAAGACTGCTATCGACCAGCATCCCCAGATCCCTTACAGCTGAGCTGCTCTCAAGTCACTTGTCTCCCCCTCTGTACCTGTGTCCAGCGTTACTCGGTCCCAGGTACAGAATCCAGCATTTTCCTTTGTTGAACTTCATGCTGTTGCTAATTGCCCAGTTCTCCAATCTATCTAGATCCCTCTGCAATACCCCTTATCCCTTCAGGAAGTCAACAGCACCTCCTAGTTTATCATCAGCAAGCTTGCTGAGGATGCGCTCCGCTCCTGCATCCAGATCATTGATAAAAATGTTGAACAAATTTGAGTCCTGGGCCAGGGCTAGAATTGAGCCCTGAGCCATACCATTCTCTAGGTCAGTTTCCTATCAGAAGAGTAATAGTCCAAGAGCTTTTGTCTGCCCATCCTTAATTCTCTTATTCAAGTGCATAAATGGATAAAGGAAATCACACTGATACTAGTTAAGTATCTATCTTTGTCACGCAATTATTTGGTAAATGCAAGGAAAGCCTAGTAAGGAACACTTTGAAATCTTCTAATATTACAGCCTCTGGCTTATAATCCTCCCTCTGATCTGAAGCAGACCTAAAAGCAAAAGTTCAACTTCCAAATAACCAAAAACCATAAACACAAGATTTATGCTGAAAGATATTAATATATGAAGTCAGCATGTTTCTCATGCCTTTTGACTCATATCTAAGACCCAACTTGAAAAAATGAAGTGTATTAAAGTTTTCTAGACATAGATTGATAAGACAGACAAAGCTTTACTGTCCAGTTTGAAAATAAAAGCTTACTAGTTTCCCCAAACTGAAAATCAGAAATTCATTTGAAGGGAAAACCAGATGGAGTAAAAGGCAAAGAAAGACCTCTTTCTCTAATGAGTCCATCTTACAGGTTTCTAGCAAGAGTACTATTTCCAGCATGAATTATATATAACAGTCTATATTGTGATTCTCTGGTTAGAAGAATAATTAAACAGTACAGTTGACAAGGAGCCCAGTGTCAGGACTTCACTCATGTAACTATAGCCTTCTTTCAATTCTAGATTTTGCTCTGAAGTTCTAAAAGTCTATTTGACAATAAATTTCCATATGAAGTGCTTCAAAGGTTTTCAAATGAAAAAAAAAAAAAAAGGGAACCAGGATGGTGGATCACAGAGATCCTTCCTTAGCTTACAGAAAGTTACCAGACCATCTTGCTGGATATTCAATCTCAACAACTTCAAAATGGCAGATAATTTCACTTCATTAAGGAAAACATTGCTTCATAAAAAACTCTGAGCAGAACCTTAAGTCGCCAGCATCATATTTTTAAAAAGTAGTGAAGAGACATGAAAGTGCCAAAGACTGACAAAACACATCTTAAACCTGAATAAGAAGTTCTGCAGTCAGTAGAACTGCTAGTTTGGATTTTCACAGGGTTGATTTTAGGGACCTATTCGACAGGGTCTATTGGGAAGCAGTTCTAAAAGGCAAAGGAGTCCAGGAAGGCTGGACATTTTTCTAGAACAGAATAAATCTTGAAGGCACAGGAGCAGGCCATCCCTATGTGCTGAAAGATGAGCTGGTGGAGAAGAAGACTAGCATGTCTGCACAGAGAGCTTCTTCAGGAACTCAGAAAAAAAAAACAAAAAAACAAAAAAAAAAAACGAAAAAAAAAAGAAAAAAAAAACGAGAGAGAGACAGACAACTCAGAAGGACTACAAAGATGTTGTGAGGTCATGCAGGGAAGAAATTAGAGGGGCTGAAGTCCAAATAGAGCTTAACTTGGCCACTACAGTAAAAGACAATAATATACATACATTTTTTTAAAGTACATAAATAAGAAAAGTAGGACTAAGGAGAATCTCCACCCTTTATTAGATGTGGGGGGAAACAACGACAAGAGATGAGGAAAAGGCTGAGGTATTTCATGCCTTCTTTGCCTCAGTCTTTACTAGTAAGACTAATTCTTCTCAGGGTACTTAAGTCTGCTCAGAAGAATGAAGTCCTTATAATCCAAGGTAAAATGGTTAGCAGCTTATTACGCTGCTTGAACACCCACAAATCTATGGGGCTAATAGGATCCACCCAAGAGTGCTAAAGGAGCTGGCTGAAGTGCTTGCCAAGCCACTTTCAATAATTTACCAGCAGTCCTGACTAATTGGGAAGGTCCCAGTTGACTGCAGGTTGGCAGATGTGATGCCCATCTACAAGAAGGGCAGGAAGGAGGATCTGGAGAATTAGAAACCTGTCATTCTGACCTCGGTGCTAGGGAAAGTTATGGAGCAGATCATCTTGGGTGCCACCACACAGCATATACAGGACAACCAGGTAATCAGACCCAGTCAGCATAGATTTATGAAAGGCAGGTGCTCCTTGACTAACCTGATCTCCTTCATGACAAGAAGACCTGCTTAGTGGACAAGGAAAAGGCTGTAGCTGTTGTTTACTGTGACTTTAATAAGGCATTTGATGCTGTTTCCCACAGCCTTCTCCTGGAGACAATGGCTGCTCAGGGCACAGACAGCTGTATTGCTCACTGGGTAAAAACTGACTGGATGGCCAGGCCCAAAGGGTTGTTGTGAATAGAGTTAAATCTGCTTGGTGGCCAGTCACAAGTGGTGCTCCCCAGGGCTCAGTATTGTGGCCAGCTTTATTTATGACCTTTATCAATAATATGGATGAGGAGCTTTAGTGCACCCTCAGTAAGTTTGCAGACGACACCAAATTGGGTGGGAATGTTGATGTGCTTGAGGGTAGGAAGGCTCTCCAGAGCTCTGCAGATCTGGATAGGCTAGATTGATGGGATGTTTCCAATTGCATGACAATCAACAAGGATAAATGTAGGTGCTGTGCTTGGGTCATAACAACCTTACACAGCAGTATAGTTTTTGGGTAGAGGGGCTGGAAAGTTGCCTGGCAGAAGAGGACCTGGGGGTGCTGGTCAATAGCCAAATCAACATGTGCCAGCAGTGTACCTGGGTGTCCAAGAAGGCCAACAGCATCCTGGGCTGCAGCAGAAGCAGTGTGGCCAGCAGGACTACAGAAGTCATTGTCCCCTTGCACACGGCACTGGTGAGCTTGCACCTCAAATGTCCTGTCAGTTTTGGGCCCCTCACTACTAGAAAGATATCGAGTGGCTTGAATGTGTGCAGAGAAGAGCAACAAAGCTGGGGAAGCAACTAGAAAACAAGACTTACAGGGAGTGGCTAAGGAAACTGGGGTTGTTTAGTCTGGAGAAGAGGAGGCTGAGGGGAGATCTCATCACTCTCTCTATAACTACCTGAGAGGAAGTTGCAGCAAGGAGGGTGTCAGTCTCTTTTCTCAGAAGCAAGTGATAGGACATGAGGAAATAGCCTCAAATTGCACTACGGGAAGTTTAGACTGGATATCAAGAAGAATGTTTTTTATGGAAAGGGTGGTTAGGCACTGGAACAAGCTGACCAGGGATGAAGTTGCCATCCCTAGAGATATTTAAGAGACGTATGGATGTGGCATTTAGGAACATGGAACTTGTAATGTTAAGTAGATGGTTAAACTTGATCTTAAAGGCCTTTTCCAATCTAATGATTTTGGTTATAAAAAAAAAAAAAAAAGGCAAGAACCAGGATTACTGCAGCAGCACTGTGATGGAAACAACACAGTTCTGAACTCATGGCTTGGATATTCTCATGCAGTCATGATAAAACAGCTTAATTTCTCCTTCAGAAGCAATAGATATCTCAAGCTTTCCCTACTTCCAAGTAACATATAACACATTTTGAATGAAAACTACCAAAGCTGCATCTACAGGGATAAGGCAACTAACTCTCACATGCTGAAGATAGTCCGAGATTACACTGGAGTTACAGTTTCTTTTCTGCCATAGCAACAAAAAAATCCAATTTTCACCTAAGATCAGTTATCTTAAATGAAAATATTTTTTAATGCTTGAAGGAACTACCATATGATCGTTTGAACAAGTAGACCTGTTGCATCTTTACAACACTCAGCATGCATAATAAACAAAACAATAATTATTTGTAATAGAAGTATAGAATAATTGTGATTTGCTTCTAAAAGAAAGAAAAATATAGCCTCTTCTTAGCGATGTCACTTTTTGTTTTGGTATTGTTTCATCGTACTGACCCAGTCAGTGGACATTGGAACTATTTTCAGTTTGAAAACGAAGTATGAAAGTGTCTTCTATAGTAACAACAAAGCTAGATTGCAAAGCCATTAACTCACGGTTTGACTTGGTGATCTTAAAGGTCTTTTGCAATCTAATTTATTCTCTAATTCTAATTGCCACCCATTTGCTAGAATGCTAATGTGACAAAAAACATTTTCAAAATAAACACCGAAAAGCAAATACCTGACAATGACCTTTAATTAAAGGCTTCCTAGGAATAACAAAGTTGGACATTTTCATATTCATGGACATTTTCATTAACACAGTCTTAAAGGAGAGTTCTTACCTAGAACAGTGAGCTCTGCAACTTCGCTTTCACGTTCTCCAACCATATTTGTTCCAACACAAACATACTTGCCAGCATCATTCTTTCTTGTGTATGTGATCATAAGCTTTCCTCCTCTGATCTAGGACAAATCAAGGATAACAAAAAATACTTTAACAGAAACTAATGACTTAATAATATTTATTAACTTGAAAAGTGTTTTGTTGCTGATTAAAAAAAAAGCTAGCAGTGATTTTCCAAATCATACAAAACATTGAAAAAGTAAAACTAACTACTAGCTTAGTTTCCTCTTCTTACAAAAAAAAAGGCTTGCCTCTTAGTTTTACAACTGTAGTTTGAAATCTCTCAAATTTGGACCTCTATTGCTCTTTTATTCATTCTGTGTAATGCAATACTAGTTATTTAATGGTCTGTTTAATACTCATTGGCAGAAAATGCTACAGTTCCTTTCTATGCACTATTATAGTTTGACATAGGTGAAGAGCAAAAATTAGCATTAGACATAAATCCCATTTTCACATCAAGTGTCAAGTGTAACAATTACTTTTTCTTGCCAGAAAACCTCATGAAGTTCAATAAGGCCAAGGTCTTGCACCTGGGCTGGAGCAATTCCAAACACAAACACAGGCTGGACAATAAGTGGATTGACAGCAGACCTGCCAAGAAAGACTTGGGGTGTTGGTTAAAGAGAAACTCAACATGAGCCAGCAATGGATGCTTGCAGCCCAATATGCCAACTGTATCCTGGTCTGCATCAAAAGAATTGTGGCCAGCAGGTCGAGGGCGGTGATTTTCTGCCTCCACTCTACTCTCATGAAACCCACCCCCCAACATAACACATTGACCCGTTACAGGAGGTCTAGAGGATGGCCACGAAGATGATCAGAAAGCTGGAGCTATGAAGACAGGCTGAGGGAGTTGGGGTTGTTAAGCCTAGAGAAGAGAAGGCTCCGACAGACCTTATAGCTGCTTTTCAGTACTTAAACGGGGCCTACAGGAAAGCTGGGGCCCAATATACTCTTTACCAAGAAATATAGCAATAGGACAAGAAGTAATATTTTTAAACTAAAAGAGGGTAGATTTAGATTAGACATTAAGAAGAAATTCTTTACTACGATAGTGGTGAGGCAGTGGAACAGGCTGCCCAGGGAAGCTGTTGATGCCCCATCCCTGAAGTATTCAAAGCCAGGTTGGATGAGGCCCTGGGCAACCTGTTCTAGTGGGAGGTGTCCCTTCCCATGGCAGGGGGGTTGGAACAAGGTTATCTTTAAGGTCTCTTCCAGCCCAAACCATACTATGATTCTATATTATCCTACTGTTGGTAGGATGCTTGTTACTATACATGATTATTATTATTATTATTTGTTTCCTTTAGAAATAAAAATAAAAGAGAGATCTTAATCTTTATAAAGTTATTTACCTTTGATTAAGTAATTTTTAAGGCTGATAAGCAGTTGGGCAGAAGCAATTTAAACCCTTATTGGGAAATGAATAATCTGCTCTTAATTTTGTATTCAGTTGTTGGAAGGTAACAGAATTTCAGTAGCACCCAAATCAAGAAAACATATATCCCCTTTGTGATTCAAAATTTATATATTTTAAAATATACATTAGAAGTACACAGAAATATCTGATATCCCTTTAAAAATACTACTCCTATTTGATTTGCAAAACAGCTAAAGAAGTTTAATTGTTCACCAAAATGCAACAAAATTTGTGTAGGCAACTGAATACATACCTTGTTTACTTTAATATATTAATACATTATTTAATTACATTTTTTGTTGAACACACACTTATGACTCACATCACATATGAAAAACACTGAAGTTCAAGGCACGGATGGAAGAAAACAACAAATAAAAACCAAAGATGAAACTACATAAAAGGGTCTAATGTGGTCAGTGACAAGAAGGAGAGTGTTCTCAATCTGAGGTATTTTGCTCAAGTTGCCTGCAGCTAGAAATCTATCCCTGAAAATTTGACATCTTGAGTAGTATTGGTCTCTTATTATCATTGTAAGATGTACACACACAACGATGACAGTCAGTTATTGAGATAAATGAACATGCACATGTAACGTAGACAGTGTAGCATACAAATTTCATTCTTTTGCCTTTGGCACTCATTGTTTGAGAACAGAAAAGATACGGCCTTTATCATCCAGCAATCTAGTAATGCTGAAATTTCAATGGGGATTTCAAGCATGAAGAATGAAAAAAATAAGGTGACCTGCAACTATACATTTTTTCAAGAGTCTGAGTGCACTTTTAGATTGTTGACCACCTGAAACAGTAAGCAGAAGAAGAGACTGTAACATATAGCTAAAAATCTCTCTATATTTATTCCTATTATACATTTCCCTAAATCACAGAATGCTGTTAGTTTCCAACTAATCTATAGCAAGGGTTTTAAAAAGTGATTCAGAAAGATTTCCATATTCATTTTGAAGTACTTATATATTCAGATATCTATGCAGAAATACATTATTTTCATGTACATCAGTATTGAATGCACTGGATTTAAAGAAATGTATTTACACACCACAAGAATCTACTGAAGCTCCTAATGATTTCAAACCTATGTAAACTGAAAGCTGTGATTTTCATACATGTCTCAGGAACTGAAGTCCCACTGACATTCAGTAGTACTTGTGCTCCTCTGTGACTTTGGCATTTATGAAAATCCCTTCCAAAGTCTTTACAATATGGCACAACTGCATGTTTTGTGAAAACTGTAACCTCTAGCAAGAGCTATTCTAGGAATTCCTTCTAGGAATCACGAACGGCCTCTCTTCAAACCACAGACAGAGAAAAGCATTAAAGCAGAAAGATTTGAACAGTTAACAATCACTGAAAGCTGCTAATCTTCCAAGTTGAGATTTACGTAAGAAAGGAGATGCAGAGGAAACACTCCCTCGTGTCTTGCATAAACCTATGAACTCACTCTCTCTAGTATCATGGACTTTGAGGCAGACTTTCAAACACATGGCATGCCTATGGAAAGTAGCTATGGTTCCAAGATGGAAATTCTGAATGCGTTTAGATTTTTTTTGTCTATTTTTTTTCCTTTGTTGATTTTTTTCTTAAAGTAGAATAAATGTTCAGAACTTTAGCCACAGTGAAGGCTATGTGGGTATATAAAACATAAAAATAGGATAACTTACACAATTATGATAAAATATTGGGCATGTGGAATTAATTATGTCTGCAACTAAGTATTCACAGATGGCTAGAATAATATACTTCCTCTGCTGGTTCAGTACCCAAGTTTTACATTGAGTTTTAACAATTAGGTACCCACCATCTGAATAAGATTGATCAAGACCTTCTATTTATTAACAAGACATTGCAAACCAAATCCGTAGCTATGATAAACCTGTGTTTTGTACATGCAATGTTTGCCACTGTTTCTCTAAATAGGAAAGAGCACCTTCAGTACTGCATTTAGCTCTGGGGCCTCCAACATAAAGAGGACATGGACTTGGCAGAGCGTGTCCAGAGGAGGGCCACGCGGATGATCAGACTCCTGGAGCACCTCTTGTATGAAGACAAGCTTAGAGAATTGGATAAGCAGTTGGGCAGAAGCATTCTAGGGGAAACACGCAGCCATCCAGGTCTTGGGCTGCAGGGTGTGCCCAAATCTTCTGTCGGTATCCGACAGCAGCAGTGAGGGGTATGCCTGTGGGAGGTGTGCCCAGATTGAAGAGCTGCTCAAACAGGTAGCGGAGCTTTGGGAGGAGGTGAGCAGGCTCAGGAGCATCAGGGAGTCAGAGAGGGAAATTGACTGGTGGAGGTGTACTCTACCCTCTCTGAGACAGACTCACAAGCCTGCCATAGCACAAATGTCTCCTGCTACGCAGAAGACAAAAGCTCCCTCATCCCACCAGGCAGTAGGAGGAGACCTAGGCCAAGGGGGTGGAATGGAGGCAGGTTCCTGTTCGGTGTAGTAGGCGAGCCCTGTCCCTGACCACCTCACCTTCACATCTACCCTTATATAACAGGTATGAGGGTCTAGAACATGACAATCAGAACAATGAAGTAGACGAAAGCCCGTCCCAGTTGGAGAGGATGCCTAAGGCAAGGCAACCTATTCCCCGCATTGCTACATCAACTGTCAAAAAAGAAAGAAGGGTTATTGTCATGGGGGACTCCCTTTTGAAAGGGACAGAGGGCCCAATATGCCGACCAGACCCAACCCACAGGGAAGTCTGTTGCCTCCCTGGGGCTCGGGTGAGAGACTTCGCTAGGAAAGTCAAGCGCCTGGTACGGACCACCAACTACTACCCGCTACTGGTCTTTCAGGCTGGTAATGACGAGGTAGCAACGAGAAGTCCGAGAGTGATCAAAAGGGACTTTAGGGCGACTACTTAAAGGATCAGGGGCACAGGTTGTGTCTGACTCTGTCCTTCCAATAGGGGGGATCGATGCTAACAAGCAGACTCATCACATTAACACTTGGCTTCGGGACTGGTGCAACCGCCAGAATTTCAGGTTTTTCAATCACGGGAAGTTCTACACGACACCGGGCCTGCTGGCACCAGATGGGATGCACCTCTCTCAGAGAGAGGTGAGGATTTTTGCTCAGGAGTTGGCAGGGCTGATAGATAGGGCTTTAAACTAGAGTCGAAGGGGGAAGGGGATAAAACCAGGCATGCTGGTGATGAGCTAAGGGATGGTGTGCTAGAATCAGAGGGACTGTGTCCTAGTGAGGTCCTTCGGTCAGCTCCACAAGGTGCTGCATGTAGGGAGGTGCATTTGAAGTGCTTCTACACAAACGCATGCAGTATGAGGAATAAAATGGATAAGCTAGAAGTCTTGGCCCAGTCCCGCAGCTACGACATCATTGGCATAAGCGAAACCTGGTGGGATGGGTCCTGTGGCTGGTGTGTTGCAATGGATGGTTACAGGCTCTTCAAGAGGGACAGGCAGGGTAGGCGAGGTGGCGGGGTGGCAATGTATGTGAAGCATGGGCTGGACTGTGTGGAACTTCAAGTTGGTGATGGCAAAGTTGAGAGCCTCTGGGTAAGGATTAAGGGACGAACAAATAAAGGGGATGTCGTTGTGGGAGTCTATTACAGACCACCTGGCCAGGATGACAACGCCAATGAATTATTCTTTGCAGAACTAAGAGATGCCTCCAGATCAACTCCCCTTGTCCTTATGGGGGATTTCAACTTGCCAGACGTCAACTGGGATCGCCACACGGCTGACACGAGCAAGTCCAGGAGGTTCATAAAGCACCTAGATGATAACTTCTTGGTGCAGGTGCTAAGAGAGCCAACTAGGAAAGGTGCCCTCCTAGATCTGTTGCTGGAGAACAGAGAGGGTCTTGTGGGAGACGTGGCAATTGGCGGCTGTCTCGGTCATAGTGACCATGAAGTGGTTGAGTTTAGAATTTATGGTGACAGAAGGAAAACTGCCACCAAAACTTCAGCCCTGGATATGGGGAAAGCAGACTTTAGGCTGCTCAGGGAACTCTTCAACAAGGTCCCCTGGGAAACTGCTTTTGAAAGCATTGGCGTCCACCAGTGCTGGTCAGTCTTTAAGCACTGCCTCCTAAAAGCACAAGATCAGGCGATTCCAAAATATCGGAAGTCAGGCAAGCGGAACAGAAGGCCAGCCTGGCTGACCAGGGATCTTCTACTGGAGCTTAGGCGAAAAAAGAAAGTGTACGGCTGCTGGAAGGAGGGTCAGGCGATGAGGAAGGAATACAGGGATGCTGTTTGTGTTTGTAGGGAGAAAATTCGTGTGGCCAAAGCCCAACTACAGTTGAAGCTGGCTATGTCTGTGGGAGACAATAAAAAAGTTCTTTTTAGATATGTGAACAGAAAAAGGAGAACCAAAGAAAACAGAGGTCCGCTACTAGATGGGGAAGGTCTCCTCACAGATAATGACATAGGCAAAGCAGAGACGTTTAACGCCTTCTTTGGCTCTGTCTTCAACACTGATGATGGGCTTCGGCACCCAGGGCACCCTGAGCTGGAGGACCATGACGGTGGGAATGACAAACTCCCAACCGACCCTGAACGTGTGCGGGATTTGCTGCTCCACCTGGATCCATACAAGTCCATGGGTCTGGATGGGATTCATCCCAGGGTGCTTAAAGAGCTGGCTGACATCATCGTGGGACCTCTCTCAACTATTTTTCAATGATCCTGGGAATCTGGAAAGGTCCCATTGGACTGGAAGCTGACAAATGTGCCAATTTTCAAGAAGGGTAAGAAAGAAGACCCTAGCAATTACAGGCCTGTCAGTCTCACGTCAGTGCCTGGTAAAATTATGGAGAGGATGATCCTTGAAGTTATTGAAGCGCACCTGGGGGACAGTGCAGTCACTGGTCCCAGCCAACATGGGTTCATGAGGGGTAGGTCCTGCCTAACAAATTTGATTTCTTTTTATGATAAGATCACCCATCTAGTCGATCAAGGGAAAACAGTTGATGTGATCTTTTTGGACTTCAGCAAAGCTTTTGACACGGTTTCCCATAGGATCCTACTGGACAAAATGTCCAGCATACAGCTAAACAAAAACATCATGCGATGGGTGAGCAATTGGCTGATGGGCAAGGCTCAAAGGGTTGTGGCAAATGGGGCCACATCTGGCTGGCGGATGGTCACTAGTGGGGTCCCTCAAGGCTCCATTTTAGGGCCAGTCCTCTTTAATGTTTTTATAAATGATTTGGATGTAGGACTAGGAGGTGTTTTGAGCAAATTTGCCGATGACACCAAACTTGGAGGAGTTGTGGACTCGGATGAGGATGGAAAGGCCTTGCAGAGAGACCTGGACAGATTGGAGAGCTGGGCGATCACCAACCACATGAAGTTTAACAAAAGCAAGTGCCGGGTCCTGCACCTGGGACGGGGCAACCCTGGCTGTATGTACAGACTGGGCAACGAGATGCTGGAGAGCAGCCCCGCAGAGAGGGATCTGGGGGCTGTGGTTGACAGCAAGTTGAATATGAGCCAGCAGTGTGCCCTGGCAGCCAGGAGGGCCAACCGTATCCTGGGATACATCAAGCACAGCATTGCTAGTCGGTCGAGGGAAGTGATTGTCCCGCTCTACTCTGTGCTGGTGCGGCCTCACCTCGAGTACTGTGTGCAGTTCTGGGCACCACAGTACAAAAAGGACATTGAACTGTTGGAGAGTGTCCAGAGGAGGGCAACGAAGACGGTGAAGGGCCTAGAGGGGAAGACATATGAGGAGCGGCTGAGGTCACTTGGCCTGTTCAGCCTGGAGAAGAGGAGGCTGAGGGGGGACCTCATCGCAGTCTACAACTTCCTCACAAGGGGGAGTGGAGAGGTAGGTGACCTATTCTCCATTATCACACCAGTGACAGGACCCACAGGAACGGCATCAAGCTGAGGCTGGGGAAGTTTAGGCTAGACATCAGGAAGAGGTTCTTCACCGAGAGGGTGGTCGCACACTGGAACAGGCTCCCCAGTGAAGTAGTCACTGCACCAAGCCTGTCTGAACTTAAGAAGACATTGGACTGTGCACTTAGTCACGTGGTCTAAACTTTTGGGCAGACCTGTGCAGTGCCAGGAGCTGGACTTGATCCTTATGGGTCCCTTCCAACTCGGGATATTCTATGATTCTTTGATTCTACAAAATCCTGCGAATACCTATGGACTATGAACCAGTGGCTTTAACTAACAAAGTACAGAATGGGATACATGCACGTGCATTTTGGTATGACCACATAAAGAATCACTGCTACATTTCTTTGTCTTACTAAGCTGTAAGTTCATATCTGGAGTTTAGAGCAGTAAAGAGCCAAATCACATTTGAGGGTATTATCTGAAATCATGCCACATTAGAGCTGGTCCTAGTCAGTGGACACGTAACAGTTAACCAGGGGTTTTACTTCGAGTGCTTCAGCTCTTCTTCTCACATTTGTACCCCTGCCTCAGAATACACCAGCTTCAAAGTAGTCACGATATACTGGTTTGAAAAAAATGACAGGCAGTGTAACGTTTCATCCCAAGCCCCAGAAGAGTTGTTATCATACTAAACACAAAGAGAAGGTTTTTTTTTTTTTTTCATAGTGAACAAGATATACCAAACAATTTTATTACACTATTCTAGTAGGTATTGCACATCATGGGAAAAGAATTGCTTTGCTAACTGCCAAAGCTTTAAGTTCAGTTTTGAAAAAGATGGAAGCAAGTATCATGTTTCATTTATACAGAAATGATGTCATGGCACTTTCTGACTTTTAATGTCTCCTCAGGATTTTGTTCTGTTCTCTGCCTACCAACAAATTTATCAGGGTTATGCAAGTAGGGGATATGAAAATAGTACTGAATACTGATGGGGAAAAAAAATTGTGATCAGCAGTTTACAGATGATCTTTGGTTGTCTGTAACACAATATATGATAGTATCGTGATTTAAAAAGACATATTGAAAGCTATTTTCTATGACCTGTGTGCCTGACCATATTTTGCTCCTCATGAGTAAATTGTTCATTCCAGCAAGTCCACTTCATTTATTTCTTTAAACAATAGTTAGAGATGTTGATACAGAAAACCCTAGGCACCTACACAGTTAACTAGGTCCAGAATTGTAAATTATGACCACCCAGGAGCAAAAAAAATCACATACAAATAATTAATCAGCTTGGTCAGCCAATAAATCAAATCCACACAAAACTTACACAAGAGTTCTACAACATACCACCATATTCAGAATAGCTATACACATATATTCTTATCCTAAGACCATATTTTATATACCTGTGTTTGTGTATGCGTATGTAAATTTCTGTATGTATAGATGCATACCCATCTGCCTGTATTAAGAAATATTTTTTTTTCATGTGGGTGATTCATTTACTTTTCACAGCAATGTGCTATGTAATATGAGAAAGAAAGAAGCCATATGAGAAATGCTTGGCAAGTCCAAATATGAAGATGACTGGCATATTTTCTTTTACTTTCCTTTAGCTCCTGTTTTCATTCCATTTAATAAATGAAATGTGCTCTGTTGCAAAATAACTCTAAAGCAAACCTAAATCCTTAAGAAAATGAAATTTAGACTACAGAGTGAAACACTGACCTGTTTGTATAACCAGGGTTTCTGCATATGTAATGTCACAAATTTCATATATTTCAGTCTTCTGTAGTAAAGCTGAACATCACATTTTATTTAGAATGAAATGTGATGGGCATGTGATATTAACCTGTCAGACATGGTCTATACTTTAACAGTGTACCATCTAATTATAAATGACAATACGATGACTGAAGAACAAGGTGAGTATAAGCAGTTGTAATTAACAGTGTCACCAATGATATATAAAAGTAAAATGGAGCTTTTATTTCTTATTTACAAAACACAGAGTTTGCACTGTCTTGTCTATGTGGTCTAGCATTCCCAAATAGATTAGTATATCCATTTTATTACTTGTCATTGCATCATAGACTGTGAGGCATGGAATAGAAGCAATAGAAGACAGTTTTGAAATTGTAAATGAGCAGTTGAATAAAAAAAGGATAAATGAATACCTACCTTATATTTTTGTTTAAAAATGTGTATCTTGTTACAAGCCTTGTGAATCCCATATATCCTTCCCTACCTATTATAATATGCTTCAGTATCATTGCAGGACACTTGACATTAAAACATGTTTGACAATGCTCTTAGTCAACTTCAAAGTTCAAACAAGTCTTTCCTACTTCTGTTCCATTCTCTCAGACCCCAGGAAGATATGTGCTGCCTTCTCCACATCAAACACATACAAAATACTACTTGAAAGAAGTTTAAAAAATACTTTCATCTGGCCCTTCTGTGCCATAAATCTGCCATGGCAAAATGCAAGTCAATTGTTTCGCACTACCATAAAGACCAACAAAGTAGTCTCGCAGTGGTGACAGGTCTGAAAGCAGCATTTATAATGAATGGTGCAAAATACATGCGAAGAAAGATTTACTTAAAAACAAAGAATGTTTAAGGTAGATAAAATGACAACAGATTAAAGCTGCTCCTTCTGGCACCCCTAAAAATTTGGCTAGCATATCTGGAGAGTCAGAATCGGTTTCAGTTCTGCTCATGAGACAGCCTTCGTTTCTTTTATGGTCTCGTTACTAATGACTGTATCCATAAGATCAGTATCTACAAAGAGTTAAGGTTTATCTGTGTCCCGAATTGTTTGGTGACTTCAGAGGGAACTGAAGGTTGTTCAGTACTTGGTATTATCACAAGACACCAAATATCAGAATTACCATAATGTGTTTGATACTTCCCACAATTAACAACACAGTGAAAGCAGCCAAGGTATATGCAGAATATCATAAGTCAACTTCAGGAGAGAAAAATCCTTATCTCAGCATATACAATTTTCAGACCTTTAAAACTGCAGCCATCTCAATCTCACTTTCTACAAAGATTTATTCAAAGATTTTATTCAAAATAGGCCATATTGGCTCACATTAATCAGACCTAATTTCTGAACAGACAGCTATGTTTATATGAAAATATTTGAACCAATAAAACACTTTCCTGAAACGTTTTCACAGTTACAGTACAAAACATTTATTATGCTATACTTCCTCTGTTATTATAAACCAATATTAAAATCCTCCCACAACAAAGGCATGTTACAGCTACCCTCATGGCCTTAAATCCACTCATCTGAGATCTGGGGGGAAAAAAAATAAAAAAAAAATATCAAATCCTTGCCTCAGAAACTGTTTTTCACAATACTCTTTACCGAGTACAGACAATATACTAAAATAATGAACAACACATAAGGAAATCCTACAGGCCAGTAAAAACGCTATGGAATGAACCAATCTTTCTGCAACACAGAAAGCCCGACTGAGCCCAAATATTATTGACCCAGATAGGAACCATGTGTCTGTATGGACAACTAAGACATTTCTGCAAAACCATATTTATCCTGGTATGTGAATCTCCCTAGATGAACTGGTTCATGTATATGGTAGCTTTCATGGCAGTCAGTGTTAGGAATCAGAAACAAAAGTAAACTTGAATTGATTTCACTGTCTGGTGTGTCTTCATTTCTCTCCCCTTCAGCCAAACAATTTGAAATGTCTGTTACACAAGAATTTTTTAAGCATTGCCACCAGTGTGTTATTTGCACACCTCCGAGGATAAAATCTCAGGCTAACTGGGTCTAACTTGCCACACAAAATCTCTCAGTGTTTAATTATGTTACCTAAGTCATCACAAATGTAATATGGGAAAATAATCCAAACAAACCACAAATTTGAAGACATACAAAGAATTTCTATCTGGTAACCACAAAAGAAACAATATAGCCCAAATCTGCAGAGGTATTTTGCAGCCCATTTTCCACTAAGCATGTCTACATTGCAAAAGACAGATGCAAGGCCACTCTTTAGGGATGTATCAAAAAGTTCACAAGAATGAAAGCAAGTGCAGATTCAGATAATCTCTCCAGAGAGTACGAGGGACCATTTAGGTGACCAGATCCAGTGACTTAGCCTGCTGCAGAATACACCTCAGCTGTGCAGGCATTACTGGGGAGGAGGAGTGCAATACAAATTCAGAAGAATATGGACTGCTGCTGATTTCAAGGGGGTTTAGTTTCCTAATTGTCAGTTTCCTAATGGACCAGTGTCTTCTTACTTTTCTAAATTTGAAGTTACATGGGCAGGACAATTACATGGATCTAAGACAACTCAGTATCATGTGTATTTACTTGATAAGAAATTTCCTGCTGTCCCCTCAGAAAAGAGGACTTGTGCAGGATACAAGTCTCCAACAGCAGAATTCTCATTTTCAACTTCACGGCTTAGAAGTATTGCTAGGCATAACTTCACTGAGACTTGTAATCTGACAAAAGACATTTCTCAGAGCGCAGATCTCTCACTGCCACAGTGTCACAATAAATGATTTACCAAGGTCCTTATGTAGGGTCTTCTAAAGGGAACTGTTGTGACAGGACTCAAGATATCAAGAGCTTTGAAGTAGAATTTTATAGGCCTTCTACAATGAGCTCCTACAAGAAACTGAAAGGTTTTAAAAAGGAAAGGGAACATTTTACTAGACTTAGAAGTACAATTCTGAAAGAGCATCAACAAAACCACCTCAGTTTGAGGAGAGAGGACAGAAATAAAAAGAAATTATTCATTTATTTTTCCTATTGGCATGGGCCTGTGCAGCGGGTCATTATTTCCAGCTTTGGCTTCAGTCATTCAGTGACCTTCTGAGTTGCAGTAGATTTGGCACAGATTCCCTCTTTACATCCCCTCTGAGACTGCCCACCGCTGGCTCCTGACTGAAGGGGATATGAGTTACAGGTTCCTTGATCCTTCCTGTGACTGTTTCACTTCCTACACTCGATTGTCTGTGAAAGCTTTCTTCCCTGAAGCCAGCTCAGTAGCTTCCCAAGGGAAGAAGGAATTTCTTCCTTCCTTGTGGGGGGTAAAACCTGAGCCCTTTATGGTACAGAATACAAACGGAGAACCAAACTAATCAAAGAAAAAGCTGTCATGGATGCAAAAATGCAACGAGTCCTTTTATACACTTCCAAATTGATATTTTGACAGTTTCGAATTTTGAGACAGATTTGATGTCTCATTCAACACATTGCCTTTCAAAACTTTACAATCAAGTTTACTTCCAAAGAAGTGTTGGCCTTACCAGTCTAGTACTACAGACACACAAATACTTCGTAAAATGTAACCTTGAAAAAATAGACAATGTTCTGCAATATAAATACTAAAAACTTGCTGATTCTCCAACTTTAGATCGGGGTGATGTATCATGTAAATTACATCATGCTTCAAGAAAGCACAAAAACCTGGGCTACGTTTCTATTGCGTGTATCTCTGACTGAGCCTAAGCTCAGCTCTAACTTTCATACTAAGACAACGTGGCACATACAGAGTTGTGAAAACATTAAACCTTTCACATCATTTCACATCATTTGTGAAACACTCTTAAAAAAAAAAAAAAGGAACACACACACACTTTCATTTTTCAGAAAGACTTAAAAGTCATAGTCTGCCACATTTCGCTCTTCCATCAGTGATCACTGCAGTTCCTGTCAGCCTCAGCACATGCAAGTCATAAATCATAGATTTCCATGTATTTTCTGTGGTCTGCACACATGCTTTGTGCTACAGGACTGAGGTAAAAAAAAAAAAAAAAAAGTTGTTACAGGCAGCCAAAGCAAATCTGATGGTAGCTTTCATTTTTATTAAAAGAACACTATAAAGCCACTAGACATTAAGGATATGTATAAGGCCCCTGCTTGGAAGCTCCTAAAATTTAAACTTACAAAGAATAAGGAGAATTATGCACAGAGAGGTGAATATCCACTCCCCCAGTTCCCCCAGCTCACACAGCAGCCTAGGGTCATTATTTTTATTTTCTCTTCGTGCTCAACATTTGATCCTCCAGACAGCCTCAAGAGGCAGTGAGTGACCTGTAGATCTCAGGCAGTTCACAGAGCATTCAGTCCTCTGTGGCCACAAGGGACTGCACAAAAAACGTTGATCTTTAGCAAAGCCAGGAGCTACTTGGAGTTTCTGTTACTCTTAAAACAACCCAGTGCAGGTTGCAATCAGGCCAAATGAAGTGTGCAGTGTTCTAATTCTCCATGTGGGATAGCACTCCCAAGTGCTCACACATCTCCATCCCTTAAGCCCGTTACCTCCAAGACTCTTCATTGATGGGCTACTGGTAGGCTAACCAGGGAAGAACACGGCTCCTTCCTCCTCAGCCCTTACCTTTGGAGCTGCAACCTGCTTAATGTTCAGCGTTGAGAATGGCAGTGGTCATAGTGTGAACAGCCAAGGAGTCTGGAGAGACCAAAGCATGGGAAATGGTGCCTCTCCCCTTGCCTTGCCTGCAGTTCTCTCTCGTCTGCTCGCAGCTGGTGGCTGCCCAACCTATTGAGGGGGCTCTGCAGCCCTGCTGGGATAACTGCTTCCTCTGCAGCAGTTTCTTGCTATTCCTCTCAGATGCCATGGTGTGCTTAAACTCCCAGCACAAGGTTTGCTGTTAAAATACTACTGTAAACTACATCAATGGAAAAGGTGGGGAGGGTATAAGTGGTTGGAAGGGGGGAGAAGCTGTTTGGGACACTGGAAATGTCAGCTGCTCAACTTTTTCCATTTGTATTTACAAAGCAAAGTAATCTAAGATCTAACTGGCCAAGTTCTGTATGGAAATTAGTGTTTCCTGTTTGTGGCAGATTGCTGTTGGTAGAATGGGCTTGTAAAATGACTCAGTACTTTCATTACCCCAGTTTCTCTTGTGGCTGCTTTGCCTGCCTTTTTTTATAATTAGTACTACCCTAAAATACGTAAGAAACTGTGATGCTTTCTGTGTGAGAGGTATAGAGATGCATAATAAAGAGGAAGTGATATTTAGACAAAATTAACTAAAATTTTCACCTGACCAGATTTCAGTCCTTTGGTATGAATTACCTATTTATTTATTTATTTATTTATTAAATGACAGTGACAGGAAGTTAAAAACTACAACTGCATTCCCATAGTAAACTTTTCCCCCTAGAAACACAAACAGCCTTACTAAGCTTCCAAAACAGATACAAAACCACAAGTGTCCAGTCTGAAATAAACACTTTACTTTTAAAGACAGTACTTTTACTTGGCCAATTATTTAGCATGACAAACGGAATAGAAGATCTACTCTTCCATGTAAAGGAGTCATCTACCTAACACGCTGACCAAATTTTTCAAAAGCAGATGACAAAAGCTAGGAGTGCTTGTCCACTGGGTAACATAAGGGGTACTCAACACATATGACCACTGGACAGACATACTGACATGTTCAGGAAGCTGAGTGAGCAATTCCAATTTCAAAAATCTGGTCCTGAATGCACGTCACCCAAAAGATGCTGCATGGCATGCACTACATCAAGTGCCATTCTGATTATATAGAAATGGGGCAAGTAAGTTAAAGCTGTCCTCAACTGGAGCACCACCAAGGTCTGACCTCCTGGTATACTCTAAGACTCCACTTAGCACACCAAATACATGAAAATATTTTTAGGAAAAATATTTATGACTGGAAGTTCTCTGTGTTATTCCTGTTACTGCACTTTTTTTTCCTTTGCTGGCTGACTTCCCATGGTTATGCACTACAAGGAAAGGTAAGAAAAATGATGCAAAAACACACTAAAAACACACTAAACAGTGAATGTGAACAGACATGGAAGGCAGTATTTAAAGGACTGCCTTGTTAGCATCTATGAAAAAAGAAGACCTTATCAATAAAATTCATTAGTCTTCTGGTCTCCTTTTCCAACACACAAAAACACGAACAGGATCAACCACTGCTGCATTACATAAACAAATTTCAGTAGGTTACTTTACTCTGCTATCTGCACCAAGGTGTAACCTTACAGAAAATTTTGTTAACAGTGGTTAAAGTACACCCTTTTTTATATTAGAGAACACATTTGTTCCAACACAAATCCATTGTTTTTTCTTAGTTATGTCCAGAAAAGTTATTCATTTGTGGATTCATTTTAAATTTTAAAACGGTATGGGATTTTCAAAGTCTACATAGACAAAATATTCAGAAACCAAGTGAAAAAGTTGGAAAAAAAAAAAAACTACGCAAACAAAAATAAAAGTCAAATGCATTATCAGTTGTGTTATACTTTGCATTATACTATTTGCATAATACTTCAGATACTTCACACAAACTTTTTTTAAGACATCCTTTTTTGAAGAAAGAATAAAACCAAACTCTACTGAAAATAGAAGACAGCCACGAGGAAAAAAAAAAAGCCAAAGCTTTAGAGAAAGTTTGATATAGATCGAAAAAATAAAAGGGTTATGATTCTCTTTACCTATCAAACAGTCCCATGTGTTACTACAAGTTTGATAAAAATGTCAGAAAATCTTAAAAAGTTTCATCCTTTAGTAAGATTCAAAAAACAACAAGAACAAACAAACAAACAAACAAAAAACATCCATTTTCAGGTTCAGTTTTGCTTTGCTGGTGTCACTGGATTGCAATGAAATGCTACATGTTTGCCCCAGACCTAGAGGTTGGCAAGAAATGTTTGGTGGAATATAATCTGCATATTTCCACTATATTTCAGAAAAATGTTTGAATAGTCCTTAAATTTCAGAATACTGAATTCTAAACAATGAAATTCTGGAAAATCCTGTTAGATTCAAGCATTTGTTCATGACCTGTAAGAACTGAGGCATAAACTGTACTACAGATATTAACACTGACAGTTTCAAACATCCATGCAAGGAACAATCTGATGTGTGTGTTGTATATAGTATTTATGTATGTACTATGTACATAGTATCTGCTGTATTTAGAGCTGCCTTTAATAATGCATTAGATTTTTGTCTAGACTCATACTGCTCACACAGCAAGCTAATTTCATAGCATGACTGCCTTGAAACATACCATAAAGGTATGAGCTTATGATCCTAATTGTAACTCTTCAACAGATGCTTAGGAGTTCACCTTGAAACTGAGAACTGCACCTCTGCTGAGCCTGACATATTTGTAGCCCAAAGGAGAAACCCTGTCCCTGAGACATATGAGCAGGTGAAAACCAGAGCAGGAAGAGGGATTTAATGAGATGCACACTTCCTTGAGGATTGGAAGAGCAGGAGTTTATTAAATGGGAATGAGGAGGAAGGGATACAAATGGAATTCCATCAGAAAGAAATTTTAGATGTTAAATTAGTTAGACAGGCATGTAGCTATTAGACTGGTTTGAAATGTTATTTCCTTAGCTGTATGATCATGTGGATAAACAAACAATATCCTTCCTTTTCAGAAAGCTCTATTACGGCATTTTCAAACTACAGTTCAAAATCTTCCAAAGGGTAAAACTGTGGCATCACAAGGAACTGGACTGAATGTAGCTGTTACGCTGATGATTACAAGTTTCCAGAGAAGTCTCAGAGAAGGAAAATGACACAATTCTAACTGAAAGGAATAATTGATTTAAGGTTTGTTACCTAAAATATCATGTTCAGAAAGAGATGACAGAAGAGGATACAGCACTACCTTTTAATATCTCAACCCTTTCAACTGAGTATACAGAGGGTGTAGAATAACTTCATATGCAGTCTGAATGATATATGTAGGTATAATGCCTGTAAAACGCTGCTAAATAATTGATTTTGCAGAAAGTAAGGGAGAAAGGATACAAAGTCATGATCTAGTAGACTTGTGCTGTTGGAATTAAAAAAAAAAATAATAATATCCATTAGCAGAAACAAAAATTGCATTGACATTTTCCTCTGTATCTCAATAAATAGATCACCTTTTCAACATTAGCTACTGTTAACTCCCCAATTAGAATACGTGGAAGTAATTTGAAACAATACAAGAAGAATAAAACTGATTTTGATATTGATTCCTTTTATTATTTCATGAATACAAAACCGATAAGCATAACAGCACCCAGGAGTCAATCTCGCCAAACTAATGGTATATTTGTTTTATCAGAGGACAACCTCGACAAAAATAGGGACTTCCCAAGGAGCACATTTATAGGGTACAATGTATTAAAATAACAAATTTTAATACATGTTTGGAAAACCTCTATCAGCACAGTAAAAGAGTTCTCTTGGCTAGCTATCAATCCCATAGACAAGAACAGTATTTGCAAACAATTTTCTGGGTTAGTAAATCAAAACCCATGTTAATTATACCAGGCTAATTATCCAACACAGTACCTTGGTAGGACAATTCCAGATAAACTAACTGTTCTTAACCTGTCAATAGCTAGAATTTATCCCACAAAGCCAATACTTACTGATGTCCTTTGGCCTGTCACCACACACTGTTTTGCACTGTGCAGCTGTGCAGTATTGTAAGCAGCAGTTCAGGCATGATTCTGCCCATTTAGAAAGAAAATTCTTTCTCATTGTGTTATTTTTGCTTGTAATTGTATAGATGTTCTTTTAATAACTTAGGAAACACAGTGATAAAGCTGTTTTAAAATTTCACATCTATTTTTACACAAAACTAGGAAGAAATATAATTCATTCTTAAAAATCATCAAAACGTATTTCTATGGAACAGCAGTGAGAGGCTGCTTCTGTTTAAGTTGTCTGAAACAGTGTAGGCTAAAAAAGGCTCCAAATAAACAGGTATCCAAAACATCACAAGCTGTAACGATGTGTTAACCTTGGTGACAGTCGAAACAGAAGGGTCAAAGGTTCAGCTGGCACCCCTAGGGGTGATCTTTCAAGGTGAATTTGAGACTCATTGACAGGGCAGCATAGTAAAACTGACACTGCAGCCTGAGATACGCATCCGTAATGAAGATGAAAAACTGCCTTCTTTCTTGAACTTTATATTCATAACGGTAGAAGAAATGGCCTTTGTTGAGATGGTTAGCATATGGAGAACATAGATCTCTACCTGCTGAAATCCAGATGAACATTTTCAAAGGCTACTTTCTATTTTCAAATCAGAAATAGTTAGCAAAGCAGCCTTTCAGGTTTATTTGTTGTCATTACTCCAGCTACTCTTAATTTTGCAGATGTTAAAAGTTATTTCCCCATGTCCTACTTAAAATGTCCAAATCACTAAAATTAAGATTTCTCCAGCCACTGAAAACCCTGTTACAACTACCTACATTTGTTAGCTTCAAGAAAAATAGATATATAAATGACCCCTTATTCCACCAAAGCCTTTCATTTTGGAAGAGAGGAGTTACAGCTCTCTCTTTGTTCAGGTATTTCTTAACATTTAAGAATGACAAATGCAAGAGATATCAGCTAAACATGTATGAAAGCAATTTTCTTAGCAGAAAGTCTGCAGTGAAAATGTAGTATGTCCATAATGCTCCAGGTGGTAAAAGGAAAGTATCTTAATGGCAAACAACAACAAAAAGATAAAGAATCTGGTCAGTACTCAGTATTCAAGCATCACTCTCTCCAAGCTCAAGACCAATGTATCTCTGTGTGTAAGAAGTCAAGCAAAAGGGGCAGGAGACCTACATGGATGAGCCAGTAGCTCCTAGCAAAACTCAAACAGAAGGAGCAAGTATATAGCATGTGGAAAAAAGGGACATGCTTAGTAGGAATATATAAATGTTTTCAGAGGATGCAGGGATGTGATGAGGAAGACCAAGGCCCATTTAGAATTAGATCTGACAACGAATGTCAAGGACAACAAGAAGGGCTTCTTCAAATAAATCAGTAGCAAAAGGAAGACTAGGGACAATGTGAGGCCGATGCTGAACAGGGTAGGTGCCAAAGGATACCGAGAAGGCAGAGTTACCGAATGCTGCCTTTGTAAGACTGCTTCAGTCTTCACTGCTAAGGCCAGCCTTCATGAATCTCAGATCCTAGAGGGTCTGAGACAAGAGGAAGTCTGGAGAAAGGAAGCCCTTCCTTTGGTTGAGGAGGATTGGTTAGAGATGATTTAGGCAAACATGATACCCACCAAACATGGGCACCCTCAAGTGATGAGGGAGCTGGCGGATGCTATTTTTAGATCACTCTCCATCACCTTTGAAAGTTTGTGGAAAACAGGAGAGATTCCTGAGGACTAGAATAAAGTCAGTGACACTCTACTCTTCAAAAAGAGCAAGAAGGAGGACCCAGGAAGCTACAGGCCAGTCAACCTCACCTCTATCCCTGGAAAGGAGACAGAACAGCTATCAGGAAGTTATCTCCAAGCACAAGGAGGATAAGAAGGTGATTAGGAGTAGTCATCATGGATTCACCAAGCAAAAATCATGCTTAAACAATCTGGGTAGATGAGGGGAGAGCAGTGGATGTTGTCTGACTCCCCAGGGGTCAGTACTGGGTCCAGTATTATTCAACTTATTCACCAATGACCTGGATTAGTGCACACTCAGCACATTTGCTGATGACACAAAATTGGGAGGAGCGGCTGATGCACCAGAGGGCTGTGCTGCCATTCAGAGAGACCTGGACAGACTGCAGAGTTGGGTGGAGAGGAACTTCATGAAGCTCAACAAGAGCAAGTATAGGGTCATGCACCTAGGGAAGAATAACCCCATGCACCAGTACAGGTCAGAGGTTGACCTGCTAGAAAGCAGCTCTGCAGGGAAAGACCCAGCTGGGAGTCCTTGTGGACAAGAGGTTAACCATAAGCCAGCAATGTGCCCTTGTGGCCAAGGTGGCCAATGGTGTCCTGGGGGGCATTAGGAAAAGCATTGCCAGCAGGTCAAGGGAGGTGATTCTCCCTCTCTACTCAGCCTTGGTGAGGCCTCACCCGGAGTACTGTTTCCAGTTCTGGGCTCCCTGGTACAAGAGAGACATGGAGCTCCTGGAGAGACTCCAGTGCAGGCCTATGAAGATGATTAGGGGACTGGAGCATCTGTCATACAGGGAGAGGCTGAGAGAGCTGAGCCTGTTTAGCTTGAAGAAGAGGAGGCTGAGAGAGGATCTTATCAATGTATATACTTATCTGAAGGTAGGGTGTCAAGAGGATGGGGCCAGGCTCCTCAGTGGTGCCCAGCAACAGGACGAGAAGCAATGGGCACAAAGTGAAACACAGGGAGTTCCAGCTGAATACTAGAAAACATTTCTTTATAGTGAGCGTGACTGAGCACTGGAACAGGTTGCCCAGAGAGGCCATGGAATCTCCTTCTCTGGAGATATTCAAAACCTGCCTGGATGTGATCCGGTCCAACATGTTCTAGGTTGCCCTGCTCGGCAGGTTGTTGGACTAGATGATCTCCAGAGGTCCCTTCCAACCTCGACCATTCTGAGATTCTGTAATCTCAACTGTTTCAGAACTTCAAAAAGGTTTCTCTCTTGCTGTAAATTATATTGTATGTTTTCTTGGAAGGGTGAGATACCAATCTCAGCAAAGAAAATGGTAATACATTGATTTCAGTAACACATCGAAATGTACACTGAGAGTACAGGATATGTGCAAAGTGTATTTTCATGGAACATACTAATCATAGTCTTTGTGAATGCAAATTTCCCAGGAGTTATAATCATGCAAAGTACCTACTATAAAGACATTCCTAGTTTATTAATAAACTAGAGATCCCTGAACACAAGGGACAATCATTTTAAAGCCACTTTGATGCTTCAGCATACAACTTGAGTGGTAAATAACTGTTTTCTTTAAAA
Organism: Anser brachyrhynchus; assembly: GCF_964034855.1. Lineage (NCBI taxonomy): Eukaryota > Metazoa > Chordata > Aves > Anseriformes > Anatidae > Anser > Anser brachyrhynchus. The sequence goes on from NC_137694.1 coordinate 83,675,016, forward strand.
TACAAGGAAATCTCAAAATATTTGCATATAGGCTAGATCCTGCAAGTATTATGCAGTCACAAACACCTAGAGGACCATGGCCTGAGTATGTGAGTGAGAATATTTCTCTACTACTTTGCCTACAAAAAAGAGTCTATTCATGATTTAAGATGCAATAATGCTTTGCGCTTTGGCCAAGTGGCATAACACAACTTTGTTGTAATACTGTCAGGCTGCTTTACATGTATGAATAAATTCAGTTTCACAACTCGTGAAATGCTGAACAAGAAGTACTGAATAATTTCATGGCTTGCCCAAAATCTCATAGGCAGATTGCAGCAGCACAGCAATCTGCTTTGCTTAGCTTGCAGACTTTCCACCTCAAGGCAATCCTTCCCTTACTGTACAATAATTTTCTCCATAGGAAAATATTTGTGGTTCACTTTTAAAAATAGTGTTGCAATGAATGTATTGTCTCATGGTAAAAATAGCTTATGTTTAATTCTATTCAAGGTACAGGCCTGCCAGTGAGAACCCTTCATTCCTGGAATTTGGAATTCCTATCATGAACTGTAAAATAGCTTCAATCAGGTACTTGCAGCTTCCGTGGTTACATTACACAATGAACAAGCAAACTTCTTCCTATTTGATTTGTGTCAGGTTTTCCTCCAACAGAAAGGTTCAAATTGAACACCAGACGTCAGAGTAGCCATAAGAGCCAAATGACTCTAAAAGAACTGGAATAGCAAAATCTGCAATGGGGGTGGTGAAGGAGGGAGGACCAAGCTATCACATCAACACATTAATCTTTGAAAACCTTGGCATTCTGAATGGCATAACTATTTGGAAAAGGAATGATGCAAAATATAAAAACTTACAGTTTAAAGATCTTGACTCAACATTATTTTGTTCAAGGAACCAAACTTCAAATGTTGTAAGGGAAGGCAAAATTACTTAAGTATATATCTCTATGGCTACTTTCAAGATCAAATAAATATACTACATGCGATAGAAATATTGGAAGATATACATCAGGAAAGCATTTCACTTTCTCAAGTTTTTCTTCCTGAACAGCATTATTTCCCATGGATTATTTTCCCTCTCTTAAGCTTGTAGGGGGACAATCTTCCTCCCTCCCTCCCCATATCTGTATAATTTATTCTCCCTCATGCAGCCAGAACAAGGAGACCCAGCAGAGGCAAGCACACAACCATTAATAGCAGCAAAGACAGAAGGAACAGCAAAGCTGTTGAGTTAGAAGAAAGTGAGCATAATTAGATGCAAGTAAAACTAACCACCCACACTGCCATATTAAAAAAAGAACAATCTTTATGTGGCCATTTGCCAAACAGGTTCTTGCAAGATAATGATTTTTTGAGGAAGAAAAGTAAGATCAATTGTACCATTGATCTAAACGAACCAGGAGCATTAGCAACAATTGCCATCTAGCTAAATAAGTTTTGTTTTGTTTTTGTTTTTTTTTTAATCAGGGACAACTTAAGAAGTGAGGCTTGGTCCTTAATATTCCACAGGAGTCTGGAATAACACCCTGCAATGTGTATGTTAGTCCCACACTACTGCACATGGTGAATATCTGAACTTGGCAGTAATTGTGAGTATATTATTACCCGTAGAGAGAGAAGTACTCTGTTGGGTTGAGGAAACCCAAGAACTGAAAAATTATTATTTTTGAAGTGCTGAGATTTGGACTAGACTTTTCATATAACCAGAAGCATCACAGGAGATTCAGTAAGGCAGAACTATCCAAACAAAGTGAAATAAGCAAAAATGAAGTTGACAGAACTTTCAAAAAGTAGACCAAAAAAATCAAAGCAAACCAAACAAGAAGCTCTAATCACTTACATCTGTTCGAAGCTCCAGAAATGGGCACTGTTCTTCTCTACTGTTTTTATTCTACATTTTTCATTTGATTATGAGAACATAATATGTGCAAACTCAGCACATAGATTGTTGAGGTTTTATTAAACATGCTTTTAGAGTTAGTGTCATTCTTACTTTACAAAACTAATTTTTTTTAAAAAGCATGATATACAATAAAGTCTCAGTTAGCAGTTATCCGATATTTAGATTTTAAGTGACAGCATGTGGCTGCTGCGGTGTGCAAGCAACTAGGAATATCAAAAATGCCAAGAACAATCAAATTTATAAGGTCTACTAGAGACTTTAAAGAACAAAAATGTACTCCTCCCCCTCCCCAAATGGAGTGGGTTTCAGTGTTTGGAAAACACTGAACACAGTGAGAATTTGGGTTGATTCACTTCACTGCTACACACTTGCCACAAGTCTTTCATGATATTCAAATGGAAATACCTCCGTATGTAAGTGTAAGGTAAATATAAATACAGTAACAAATAAAGCGAAAGGCTCACAGGTCCAGGAATCAGCATGAAAGTACCTGGGAACACAGACAGTTTCTAGTGCTTAAGTTTCTTTTGCACATTTGATAGGTAGGGACGGTTAGTCTCATGTCCGATGGACTGAACTTTCCTCTGAATACATTTTGTGCCTGTTCACAGTGCACACGCTTCCCAGTGAGAGACCTGATGCGTCTGGCATGTTACGTTCATAGAAGGCTCTAAAAGTTTGATACTTCACATATCACTCTGTTTCTCACTGGTTTTGCTCTTGATTAGGAATCAGAGAAGGTAAACAGTCCTTAAGGGGTTGGGAGGAATAGTTTCTCCAGAAATGGACTTCTGATTTAGAGGAGGATGTCCACACTGTACATTTAGGATTTCCATACAGCTGATGAGAGTAGGGAGGGAGAAGAATCAACTTTCTAAACCCAGTCTTCATCCTTATTGTACTTAATATAAGCACAATATAAGCCTCCTTTCCTGACTGCTTAAAAAAACTAACCAAACAAAAATGTTTCTTTTTCATTAAGAGAATCAAATGAATGAAGAAATAATTTCCCTCCCACATCCTTTCTTCAACTCCCTTACCCATCCCAAAGAAAACAACTAGAATATCAGCCAAATCAAACAAAGGATTGACTTTCTCAGCATAAATCACCTTTGCTCCTAATCATTCAAATCATAAAGGCCTGCATGCTCTGGATAGCTCAAGTAACCTAGTCTGAGATAACAGCCACCTGTTTTGATATTATTTTTTAAGGAGTAGAAGCTTCCCAGACTCCATTTCTATCATTTCAGATGATCCCAGAGGTTCAAAACTCTCAATAAACCATTTTACAAGAAAATCCTGATGTCTAATGTCTAGTTCTGTGGAAATCTCAAAACTCAGATATCTAACACTAACACACACCATATTTGCTGCAGGCACTTTTTTTTTTTTTTTAAACACTAGGTCATCATCAGTTCATGACTAGGGACAAAAGAAATCCATGGAGAATTTTGACTCTGTGAAGAGTTTTCAAACTCCTTTAAGCACTCACAATATCTGCAAAAGAACATTTTTCTTCACTTTATTTTTATATTTAAAGTAGAAATAATTGTAAAATAAAGTTCAGTATAGAAAAATGCATACTTGGTTCACATTAAAGGTATACTTTTTATTATACAACAAGAGTGAAACATCAAAGAGAAACCATAGTTACATGTTTGATGCCTAACATTTTAAGCAGTGAGAATAAAAATAAAATAGCTGAAACAATGTGCATCACTGATGCAAAGGAACACTTCTCAAAGTTGTGAGAAAAGCAGACAGGATGGATACCCTTAGCTATGGGGAATTTTTTTCTGACAATATGATCAGCAACAACGTGGTTTAAAATGCCAGCCACTACATGATCATAACTAGCCTTTTAATCTAACAGTGAATTAAAATGAGTTTTAACTCCAGTAGTTTCAGATTGTTTGAATGCAGTCTCTAAATCTCATTACCTCGCATGGTAGGTTGCACTATGATAGGGAATGCCTTTGGGATAGAAGAGGTCAATTTTGTCCTAAACACAAAATGTCGTCTCTGTGACACCCAGCACAAGCCAACAGAACCTGTTGCCCATCCACAGATGTTTGTTACTGGGCCACCCTTTAGCCCTGCATCATGATGCTCCTTCCCTTTCCACTAATTCCACAGGCCATCATTATCCTTTTTGAGATGTCCACTGAAAAGGCACAATGCTTTGATTATTCTCTACTAATGCCCAGTTTCCCAGTGACTGGTTTATTAGCCCTCATCTCTAGATTCTTCAGTGTGGATTCTTCTAAAGCATGTTCCACTCAGTGTGAAACAATGCATTATTTGCCTTGTCCTACGCGTTATTCAACATCATGACATACAAGGTTCAGGGTTAATAATTACTTGTTTAAACCAATTAGAACAATTTCTGGCATGAAATATGACTCAGGCACTTTAGACTAACTGGCTAACCATCTTTTTCTTGCCATTTTCTTGCAGCAAACTCTTCGCACTAATGGAGAAAGCAGCTTGTCCCCCAGAGAAGTATTTGGGACAGTTGACTGTAAGAGCTATTGGGAAGGAAGGGAACGTCCACACGGATGTTTTCAGGCCATTTGCTCTGGCTTGGCATGTGGGGACCTCCAGCCAATGCAAGCTCTTTTTGCCCTTATCCTCAGCACAACAGAAGCTGTGTGGCCGTATTAGTACAATACCGTGCCTGAGTGATCTAGCCTGTCTCTCAGCAGGGCTTATTAGCTCAGGCTTGGCGCCACATTAACCGCTGCCATATGGTTCTGGTCGATTCAAAGAGTGAGCTGAATGAGCTCACATCTGCCTGACAAAGTCTGCACAGCTATGCTTTTTCAAATGGCAAACCTGCAAAAAGCCGTGAGGAGAGAATCTTGCAATAGACTAGAATTTTCAATCCCTGTTTACTTCAGTAATACACTTTTTACAATTTACTGCAGAAATACAAGCTGTCACTATTAACAGCTGGGTTATTAGCAGGTCAGGGTTGGAAACTAGTTGTGAACATATTAGAGATGAAGAGTTTCAAGGGCTAAGTCTGAAATAAGATGGAATACCATAAGCCTCTAGGCAGCATGGAGGAAGAGGGCAATGAATACAAAAACATATACTTTTTCAGTGTTTTATTTTCTTTCTTTGTTAGAAAGTCATTCATCCTTGAATGGTACTCAGGCTGCTAGAATTAGTCAGGTTTTTACAGTCTTCCAAGAAGAGTTAGGTCATCTGTAGAAGGCAATGTTTTTAGGATTCTACCAGGAAAACACACAATACACAAAATAATGTGACAAATGCTAGTCATAAAGATTTTATTTTATTATTGTACCACTGAAAAGACCCAGATATCTCTGTGATAACACATACCTTAAAAAAAAAAAAAAAAAAAAAAAGACTTAGGAAGTAAGACAAGAGCTTTAACAAACAGAGCTTTAAGCATGAATACAGAAAAACAATTGTCACATTCTGGAAAAATTAAGAACAAGAAACAGCAGGATTTAGAAACATTCTCAGCATCCTCTGGGATAGCTATGGGGTTCCAAATTCTTTTTCACAATCTTTCGTCTTTTTTCCCCTTTGGGTGCCAAGTTAAGTCACAGCAGTTCCAACTGTGTTACCAGTGGAAGCAATATTAATAGCAGAAGAAATATAAATCATTAACAAAAACTACTCCTGATCCTTGAGGAAACCACCATTGTAGGGATCAGCAGAAGAAGGAAAAAGAGAAGGAGAGTGGAAGCCAACCCTCTCTTGAAGTAAGAAAAAGAAATAGAACGAAGAGAAAGGACTGGAAAGAAAGGAAATTTCTGGGAGGCAACAAATACATAGCGGAATTGGCAGAAAAATACACTTCTCTTTTGAATCCTCCTGGGACATATAGGAAATTGCTGCATGCCCTTTAATCTGCCCCCCAAAAGAAAAACAATTAAAATGAAATAAAACACTTAACTGTAGTTACTTGCTGCCACCCCCCTCATACACATACTGTTCTGTGTGCTGTGTACCCTGGCCATGATCTCTCATACTGTTCTCCACAGGATAGACTATGTTAACCTACAAGTAAGCATTACATCTTCTCCAGAAATATGCATTCCTTTGATATATATTTAAGATAAGTAATTTGGGGAGGCTAAGATGTTAAAACATTCAAGATTAAGAAATTAATGAAAGAAAGAGAGCCAGGCCAGAAAAAAAAAATGAGAAAAGGAGAAAAAAAGAAATTAGGATAAACATCTTGAATTAATTCAGAGTGGCACCATAACTGTATGATTTGTGTCAGGAACAAAGCTGTTTTAAAGGGTTAAGTTTCCTGCACAGCACACAGCAACAAATTCAATCAGGTTTTGTTTCCTTTTTCTTGATTCACTTCCCCTCTGCAATTTTTCCCACTGCAATTTATCTTTGGAAGGAAAGACCCCTTTGGATAAATGGAGGATTAATTTCTACTTTTTCCACTGTTCCCTCCAATACAAACAATACTTTCTCTTCTGCTTTTTAAATGATATGCATAATAATTTCTTCCATTTCTTTCTTCCTCCTTTTTATGACTGAGATCATATTGGTATCACCTATCTTGTTTTAAACTTGTCAAAGCACAATGAGGCTGTGAATGGTCTCAACCAACAAAGATGAACCAAGCTTTTTTCAATAATTCATTTACAATAATAATAATAATAATAATAATAATAATAATGGGGCAAATACATAAACTATCTTCCTGTGGATGGTATCGTTATGGAGGTTTCTTGTCACATCAGATCAGAGACCTCGTTTTTACCTTTTGTAGAAAGCATTTTCTAGACTCACTTGTGTAAAAATAGCATTGTGCAAGAGAATAAATACTTGGTATTTAAGATGTACTATTTAAGGGACAGGATAAAAAACAGTAATCAAGAATTCAAGTTACAACTTACCTAAAATAAGAACATAAGTCATTCAAAACTGTTGCTGTCACAAGACAGCCACACACAAAAGGAATGAAAACCTGAATGCATTATTCATTCCGTAACTTTGATCTTAAAAGCTAAGAATCTTGAACAAGGAAAGATAAATAGCTTCTCAAGGTTTTTCTTTTAAAGATCAGATTAAAATGGTTCAGGATAAATGATAGATAAGAGTTAATGCGAAAGAGGGGGAAATTGCAATCACAGAGCTGCATCAAAGTTTCAATGCAAAAGCTTTGCTTTTTGTATTCAGTTGCAAAGGATTTCTTTTTGAGGTACCAGCATCCTTTTTCATGTATATGTAAAAGATTTTAGCTATTAACATTTAATTTCCAGTATGCGTAGCTCCTTTCTTTCACCATCCTTCGAGATGTGGGCAATTAGTAAGCTTTCTGAAGTATGGGCTACTGCTGGTCATGGGGCAGGTACAGAAGAAGCTGTGAAGCTCTGACCTCTAATCCTGGCTCAAACATCAACTTGCTCTAGAGCTTATGTAAGATGTATATATTCTTACACTGGGAAAGTATTGATAATTACAGGCACTCTCTGCATTTTTTGAGGTTTAGTTCATCAAGCAGACATTGCCTATAACATATGAGACAAATTGAGACAGAGATCCAAAAGTGCATGGAGGTTCCCCAGTCTAATAGGAGATACACAAACTCCTCTTTGAATGCTTTGCACTCCGCAGAGTCTGTAGTTATTGCCAGTTTTTGCCTAAAGATATGCTCAAAGGCCCCACCATCTCGGTTAGATTATTGATGTCAGCATCTTATATGCAGGCAGTTGCCTTCAGATTCACAAAGATGACGGATCAGCAGCAAAGTTCCTTAAGGGAGGCTCTGAGCAAATCAGATGCAGGCAGGCAACACCACATTCATGACAAATCATAGCACACCACCCATTTACATTAGCAGCAAAGTCAAAGGGAGAGTGCCTTTACATTACAGTGTAGAGCAGGAGGTTTTGCTTATCTGGCATCCAAATTATTACCTCGACACAAGCAGTTAGCATTAATCAGATGCCAAAGTGGGGCTAGACAGGTGGGAGTAAAAGGTTGGGTAAATACAAGGGCAGGTTGTGAGGAAATAGATGGGGAATGAGGAAAAAAATTCATTTCAGTGGCGTGTGGTAGGAAGGCAGTGGGAACACCATTTGAAAGGCAGTGGGAGGTTTTGGAGTACTACAGGAAGAAGGCTGAAAAGGGAATGGAGGCACAGTAGGGGTACTCACAGGCTTACAAGCAACCATTATTCACTGCCGTATCTGTGAGTGCCCAAGCTAGTCATTGCTCACAGCCACTGATGCTCCTGCCAACTCTATTTAGACAAAACACAGTGGGAAAGACCAAACCCTGTGATTAGAACAGTCAGCAGAAACTACAAGACTGATTCCACTTCCTCCTTAACCTGAGGCAATGCAAACTCAGAGCTTTCAGCTCCAAGGTAAGCGCCTGAAACACTTGGCTATGTACTAACGAAACTGGGCTGCCATGCAAAGAAGATGGCTAGACTGCTGGGGCTGTGAGTGTGCCTGTTCCTGGTGAGGATACCTAGAAGCCAGGAGCCCTGGTCTAAATCCTTGCTCTAAGGAATTCAGTATGAATTTGACCTAGCAAGACAACTCCATATGCATGAACAACAGTAAGGGCTGGAAACAGATTGAGGAAGTTCCCCACCCCGGTGAGTTCTCTTCTCCATTATTTGTAGTCCTGACCTTGCATTTTCTCTCTCCACAGCGTCTCAGCTCCAAGATGAGAGCTGCACAGCCTCTCCTAGCACAGATGGAATACCTTAACATTGGAAAAACACATTTTGTTTTTAAACTGTTCACAGAGAGAAAAGAGAGGCATTCACTGGACTGCACTGAAGCACTCTTTTACGGCTATATATTATAGCAGGGATTCTTGATTCCACAGTGATCCCCAGAGAGAAATTAGCTTGATGAGCACAGAATCTCACTAGTTCTGCTCTGGCCTCATGATAATTGTTTTTCAATTCAACAAATTAAGTTAAAGATAAGCATTTGCTTCCCATGCAAGACTGTCATTCTTGTTTCATTCACAATATATAGAGAGGGATTAGGCACATCAAGCATTTTCTTTCGTACCGTGCTGTAAAGGATACACACAAAAACAATCAAGTTTAGCTACAATGCATGGAGAAAACTGTTTATATACAGCATATTCAAGAGCAAAGAGAAAAACATGTTTTAGTGATGACTCTTCATCAGATTCAACCAGTGGACACGTGTACAATGAACAGCCTGTACTGAGCCTGACTTGAGGTAAAATTGAGCAGTACTGGGAGAGCTGTGCTCAGAGAGAATGTCTGTTTCTATAAACCACCACAGACAGCTGTGCCCAGACCCTTACTTTCATTTCATATTTGTTCCACTCACTACTGCTTATAACCTGAAAGACAAATTTATTTCTTTTCAAAGCATATTTATCTGCCCTACAAATGGACCAAAATATGCAAAGAGCACTTTGATTTTTATTATCTCACCTACATAAACATATCAATTTCCTTAACCCTACCAGGACAAAATAATATTTTCTTTTTATTGCATTCCAAAGGAAGTAGTGCCTGAACTTGGATCTTACTCAACTGCTATTTATCTAAATCTCTGCTTCAAAATCTCTGTCGGGAACGAAGCTACCACCTCTGCTTCTCCAGCACCCTTAATACTCAATCTTGTAAAAAACAGTTCCGCTGACTCAAAGATCAATATTGCCATTGCAGACAAGAAAGACAGTTTCCATATATTAAAAATAAGGTTGCCTCATGGACGTAACATGTATTTTTAAAGAAAGTATAGATACAATTCAGAAAAGAGGTGTCAAACATCATCCTCTATACCTAAAAAAGTATAATCTTAATGCTTATTTTAAAACTCTTTTCAGGAAAAAAACAAAAAACAAAAAAACAAAACAAAACAAAAACATTAATATTGAATGCTTTAGGAATTTTTTAGGAATGAAATCAACTGGAAATGCTTTAAAAGTGGAACCACGACAAGTATTCTCATTGGTTATATGTCCACTGGTATTACCTATATATTGAACACCAACACATACATTTTGGCATTTCCTGATCTGATAATTTCACAGCTTAAAAAGAGGAAGGTAATGCCTGCAAGCCATATTACCTGAAAGTCAGTCTCACTGCTATCAGTAAGAATTTTAGCATCAATTTTAATAAATGTTGGCATTAACTTTAAGTATATGTAATTCAATGAAAAAAATATTTAAAAAAAGGCTGATTTCATACAAAAATTAAGTCTATCACATAAAAGCCAACAATTTCATTCTTATTTCAGCTATTGTACTGCTTTAATTCTTTATGTTTCTGTTTTTAAATACAAATGGAAATAATCCAAAGAAGATCTGTAAACAAAAATAGAACAATTCTAAGTCAGGTTTCAAAATCAGTATTTTTTGCCCATCTGTCCTTTGGCACATTCTCTATCCCAGGTCTCAGTCTCTTCGTGTCTCCCAGCCACTAGCAAGATAATACAGAAGGTTACTGCAAAGTTGTTTGAGATGTACATCTGAATGCATATTTATCCACTTGGCAAGATCCTGCTACAGCTGTAAGTCAATGCAAATTTGCATTACTATGTAGCTTCAGTCTCTTGCCTGTGTGAGAAAGCAGTCATGACATTCATGGTGCTGTTTAAGACTATGCGAGGCAAATATGACGTAAAATGATGCAGTTGATTTAGCTATCTCAGCACTGTTAATTCGCACCTCGGAACACACACACTCATATCAGCACGTGAAACGCATACATCTACACCTACATCAAAACTCATTTTCAGTTGTTTGTTTTTGGAAGCAGAAACTGATAATACAACCTAACTTTACCCAATATCATGGTGAAAGAATACTAGGTAGGTGAGTATTTTATGTGATAAACAGAAAAGAAAACCAAAATGAGGATCTTTATTTCATCATAAGCACAGTTTTAATAAATACAAGTGGTGTTGCCAATCAATGACTGTTGCTTTTGTTCTGGGTATGTGTTTGTTCTGGCAGCTGGGAGAAGAGCAGTTTTAATGTATAACAAAGGAAATGTACTGAATAAGTTATACCTGAAATTCTTTCAAGAAACTACAGCAATATAAAATTCAAGTTTAGAAAGCACTTCCTGAAGAAAAAATAGCATTGGAATCTTCCCCTTATCTCAGGTCAATTGATTTGTCACAGTAGGAAGGAAATTTTAAACGGAAATTGCAAGTTCTTTTTAAGTATGATTGGAGGAATTGTGTTAATAGCCAGCAATCAGTATAGGTTCTACAGGGCACTTAAAAATTTAAATGTATGCATATGCCAGAAGTACACAATGCCAGAGCTTTGCCTTGTTTGTAAAAAGCATATGAAACAACAGGCAATTTAAATCTCCAGCATCAGAGGTAATTTTTAACTTAGGTTGCTGGCATTTAAGTGTTCTTCCATTAAAAATCTCCCTCATTTCATCATCTGATTGAGGTATATAAATATGTATATGACCTTGTTTTACATTAATAATCCTCAAAATACCAACAGGATAATACATGGTATGTACTTTCAGATGATACATATTGTTACCATATGGAAAGATGTTCTGGTTCACCATGCTGCCAGCATACAACTGATTTCTAAACTCCACTTTTCCTTACCCTTTCTTCAAGCCATTAGGCTCAATAACTTATTGTTTTACATATCAAAAATTAAAAGAGTGATAGTTTTGTGATTAGAGAAGATGCTTTTTACATACTACTGAATAACTGTGCACTGTATTCAGCAAGCTACAGCTACAAATGAACATAACACCTCTAATAGGAAAACAGCTTAATTTGAGATTATAGGGTAAGTCATTACCTCTCTAAAGAAATATTCCAAATGTTTTCTTATCCTTTATACCACAATGCACAACTTTTCTGCACAGATTGCTTTCCAAAGAATTACAAAAGAAAGTCTCACCTAGACTACCAGCAGTTCTTCCTTCCAACTAAAGAAGGCAGGTACAGTTGCAGGAATTTGTAAGTGGATAAAAGGCAAGAAAATTATAGGAGAATGACAATGAATTTCATTTTCACAAGTTTGTAATTCCCCTAAGGAAGAGAAGAACACAAGTTTTGCATGGTCCCCTTTAACAAACAAATGCATAGCTTGCAGTGAAGCAGTATGCGACTAGAGAATGCATTCCAAGCTAAGTGCAAACTAACCTTGCCTTTGAGGCAAGGAAAGGACAGAACCCAGAAAGTGCAGCATGACTGGATGTCCACATGCTCAAGAGACTAATAATTTAAGTTTTACAAGTTTTTCAAACAACACTCTTTTATACTTACTGTAATTCTCTCATCTTTGTCATCCAGAGGGGTCCCATCTTTTTTCCATGATATAGTGGGTTCTGGGTGACCTCTTGGAGGCTGACACTCCATCACAGCAGGTTCGCCCACGGCTACCATTACATCTGATGGATTTTGCCTGAAGTCATCACGCAGAACTGAAAGAATGAAGAAGATGAAGTCAAAAACTACCCAGCAATACACCAACAGGACAGCAAAGTGTTTTATTTTGACTTCTAATGGTTCCTGCTGTCATTTTTATTTATATTAATGAACAGCATAGCTCATGAATTTCATTTGGCATCTGAGGATGGTTTCTAGTACTTCCACTAGGATGTACATCCTTTCTAGGATGGTTTCTAGTACTTCCACACTGTAAAACAGAAAACCCACATGTAACTAACACTGTGGACATGAAAGGCTGACACAGATATAGGACTATCTGCAAGAAACAGCTGCCTCATTTGTCCCATATGAATTGCACCTTGAGTTTATGGCAAAGATTAACAAAATAAGTGAACTTTGTAGTTACTTACAAGTTCTAGATGACACTAAGTGGACAAACATTTGTGCAGCCTTAGCCAAGCTAGTCTTTGCAATTCGGCCCGTGTTGTTTTCAGGGGAATTTTTTTTTTCCTGATCCCTGGGAGTTATCACTTATTCTGATACAGGACCACATCCTTCATTTGGAAGAAGTCAATTTTATTTAATAACTTTTCACAGAAGGAAACTTTTTTTTTTTTTTGGTCTTCATTACCAGAATTTTTTCTTTACCATCATTTGGCCAAGCCTAGGCCTAGGAAACTCCATCTCCATCTGCTAATCTGCTATGAATTTTATCAATATCTGTGTGAATATTTTTCTTTTTAGAGGAGGGGAGACATCATACTGTGCTCAGCAGACCACTACATCAGGACTCAGTTTAACAGAATAATGGCATTCCTAAGTCTTGCCAAGCAAGTGGCATTGGGTTTAATCTAAAAATAAATAACTCTAATGATAATAAATATAACATTATAGATCTCTCCACTGTGGTTACTCCATCCACATTGAGCAAAGGATATTGTACCAGAGAAGTACACTACAACCAAAGGACCCTTAGGATTTTGACAAAGCTATCAGTCACTCTTGCTGCTCGTAACAATCTTGTTTTGACACTGAATAGTGCCAAGAATCCATCGCAAAAAAAATACGTTCCTTGAGCCACGGACCGCAGACATACTGGCACACATTACTAAAGAGTGGTTTGGTTGTTAATGCTGTTTGAAAGCTAAGTATGACTTGTTAGATGTTAAGAAATGTTGGTGTGCTACAGATTGGCACTGTCACCAAACTGTTCCTCTCTTGATAGGTCTCTCATGCTGTTCAGACCTTTTAGAATGTCCTGAGGGTAAATGGATCATTTAACACAGGACAGGGGAAATACCTTTCTCATACCTTCCTTCTGCAATGCTATATAATCTAAAATGAAGTGGGGGAGCAAAAAGGACTTATAGTTCTTTGACTGTTTGGGGGGATTATTGGCAAATAATGCTGTCAATAATGAGTATGACTGTTTTCTATTTTTTTTCCCCAAATAAGTTTACCTTACATTCTGACACCCTACAATTCAGTGGCTACAATGACAGGCTTAGCTTGATTCATCAAAGGTATACCTTGATTCATCACTACAAACCCTACAACGGGAAAATTTCAAGATTTATCTATATCAATCAAGTGTAGATGGGAACCAAAAGTGGTAAATACAGACTATTATACCTCTTTACTACATACAGGATATAATTTCTGGAAGCACCAAAGAATGTTTGTATACCATGAGGACTGAAGTATGTTGCAAATGCTACCAGACATCATCTGAAGTTACTAATCCCCTTCCATACTGAAGCACTCATGTTTCAAATGCTTCAATTAAAATATTAAATTAAACTTTCTGAATGCCTTGGAATTGGGAGACATTGATGCGCTGCAAAAGGGCAAGTTAGGGATAAAACAGCTCTAACAATTTAACAATGTAAATTAGTACAAGAGAGTGCTAGGATTTAATGAAGAAATTATTGAATTATTCAGGTTGGAAGGGACCTCCACACTGTTGAACGAATGTTACCTTGTCTCAAACAGATCTAGTCTAGAAACTTAATTTCAAACAAACAGAAAAACTAAACACCCAAAACAAAACAACAAATAAACCTATAATGTTTGGTGTGCAAAAAAATGAAAAAGCATGTTCCATAGCAAAACATCTCTCTCTATAAAAAGCAAATAACACGGATATTTTCCTTCTATGGACTAGGGAAAACTGATGACATTTTCAACAACAAAAACAACAAAATAATCCAGGTTACACCTAGATGAAATAAGTTTTCAGAAATGAGGACTATGTCATTTTTAGTTTTTCAGAAAAGTATGTCAAAAGATCTGTCCTTTAGCTTCCCTTCTGCTTTCAACAGAACTGTATTAAGTTTAATCTGCATTCCTCTTAGAGTTTTCTTACTACATTCCCGTAAATATTAATGCAACAGATTTGGAAACATCAAATTATTTTGGTTCTGGAAGCACTAAAATTCTACTCATGCACACTGAAAATCTTTTACATATATATTCAGCTTATACTGAATATGGCATTAATAACTAGATGCAACTTGCTGTGTTTCTAGGCAGCTAGCCCTCAAGCTACCCAGATACAGTAAATTGTGTAGCAAAAGTAGACTGGGCTGACACTACTTAAGATTTTTTTAAGTTTACTTTAATGGAGACTTTTTCTGGCTTGGATCCACTGGTCATATTATTACTTCCTTTTTTTTTTTTTCACATTCACAAACTAAAGAACATAAAGTAATAGAAACTGAAGTTGAACCAAGTTACTTTAAAAAAGTATATATCCAGTTCCCAGTGCCAACAACACATGGAAGTGCAGGAGAGATTATTTGCTATACCCCAGTTCTATTACAAAGCAACAAAAGAGGTGGTTTGACGAAGAGTAAGAAGCCTCTTATTATTGCTGAAGATCTTAACACTTGGATAAATCTAACAGATATATAAGTGCCTTTAAATTACAAAAAAAAAAAAAAAAAAAAAGTGAAGGGAAATGATCTTAACACGCCATAGAGCTTTTCAAGTCTGAAAAACCTGAAATCTAAGACGAAAGCCTGTCAGATAGCTAGCACCTCAGATGGCTTTTAGCACCTTTCAAGCAACAAAGAAGTCCAATACTTGCATAACAAAAATAAATTGCTTCAGTAATTTCTACACTTGCTAGTCTTAGATCAGCTTTACAAGCGTAGTACCTTGTTTGTAAAACAAGACCTTTCAGAAATTAACCAATGCATAATAGAACGCCTTAGGAGGATATCTAAGGTTTATGCCATAGATCCATTGAATTATGTTTTTTTCTACTTAACTATGATATTTTGGGCTCTAAATTTATATAAAGAAATGCTAAGAAAATGTAATCTATTAGAGATTACTCCACAGATAGTTGCTATTTAATTGCTTGTGCAGCTGTAAAGTAGATATTTACTTTTTTTTTTTTTTTGGTTTTGTTTTGGTTTTGTCTCAGGCCCTGACAGTTTTGGGAAAAGAAAAAATGTTTATCTTATGTTCTTCGTAGTCAAGCTCACTGTAAATTGAGATTACATTTCCTCTTGAAGATATATTTGAACTGTGCTTGATAATCCAGTACAGTATGTGCTTTCAGTCACCAAAGGGTCAAATTTCACCACTCTTTTTTTTTTATTATTTTTTTTCTATCTAAGTATATGCAGTTGGAATGAAAACAGATAAATTGAGAGGTTTTTTTTCTTCATATTTAATATGTAATCATCATATATAAAAATCTCCATTTCTGACACACTGTGGTTAAGGTTTTCTAATATTTTACTCAATTTTCTCCAAAATACAGAAAATCATGATCATAGTTATTGCTGTTGCACGGCTAAGACAATACAATGCGCCTTGCACAGCTAAACAACTTGGTGATGTTGCTGTGTGAACTCTCAATTCCCACGCTTGGGCAGAAAGCACTTTTTTGCTGTGCTTGCTGAATTAATCGGGCTGAAGAGAAACTTTGGTAACTCCACCTAAAAGTCGACGACTCCTACAGCTATTTAAAACCTTGCATTGTTCAATCAATAAAGCAATTACACTCACCCCAGAGAATCCTTCCCAGAGCAGAAAGGAAATAGCAATCACTTGAGGATAAGTTTTTATTGACATTCAACATAAGTAGAGACGCTGTTTTTTGTGTAAACCATAAACAGTGCTTGTCAAAATGCAGCACCCAGTGTTTTTTTCCTAATATTTTTATGCTGGCTACTGTGAAAAAGAGTAACCAGTCACTACTGGGTGAAATGACAACTCTATTTCAAGCTTCAATGATATAAAAAATCGTTCAAAGGTTTCATAATTAGGAATGGAAACAGTGTCCAGGCAATGAAACAGGAGCATAGATTTTTTTATTTTTTTAAAACTTACATACAGCCACATGACATTTACACTACTACCAGCTAATACCTACGCAACCAGCAACACAACAGTCCCAAACCATGCTGTCGACCCCCAAATGGTCGTTATACACCTAGTGCAAGTTACTTGATATGTTGGTCATTGGGCACCCATGGGCAACACAAGAAGAAAGGGTGTGTATTGGTTGGTTTCCCTAAACACCATGGGAATGTGCACTCTTTTGTCTTGCAATGGGCCAGTCAGAAGCATGCCCCTGTATCTAGTACATAACCGTGCCTTGATCTGCTCAGAGCAATATGACATGTCTGAAGGTAATTGCCAGGTAGGCAATTTTTTTCAATGTACACACTGCAGGTGTTTAAGAAAGACTACTGTTAATTTTTTATCATTAAATAACTGTGATCTAGTTCAAAGACAACAAAGAAAAACACAACAAAACACAATAAAAATAAACCAACCAGAATGCTTTAGTTAATAAATGGAAATAATGCATTTGTAAGGAATGTACTCATTCCCATTGTATATTACAGATATCGTGCCTTAAGGGGGGTATCATTTAAGAACCTGAGATTAGAAAATTTGAAAATTTTTATTATAGGTCTATTCTAGTCAGACTGGCTAGACACTTCATATACCAGATCTATTCAAAGCAATGCACCCAAATGTATTAAGCATTCCTAATCAACCAGGTCATTATAGCCACGATTGCCTGATAAAGAGAGGAAGAGAGGGAAATGAAGGTGTTTGGGGCACAGCTTCATGATCAGATTAAGGGAATCTCAATCTATTCTAATTCTTCTACAAGAGATTGCCCAGATATGTTTCCTGCTAACTCTCCTGCATTGTCACTGCCAAACCATGCAAGGCTGGTTGCTGGACAAGTGAGCAGGGATGGGCGAGCCAATGCATCTCACCAATAGAATAGAAGAGACCCCAGCAATTACCCCTTTCTCAGCCTGAAGATCATTTAAACGTTTCCTTGTATTGTAGCATGTGTCTCAAAAATGGGGAAAAAAAGAAAATGAAAGTGAAATAAAGAGAGGTGATCATTCCTTGCATTGTTTTAGAAAACAACCAGACCTCAACTAATGAGCAAGTTTCCTCACAACAAACAAAAATGTGCTAACAACAAACTACATGCTAACACCGAGCAATGCAACCCCAATGGCCCACTGCTCTGCCTTCCAGCTAATTTCACTTAAAAAACAAACAAACCAACAAGCAAGCATGTAATATATCTTATTTATCTATTTATTTTTTAAATACGTACAATTCTATTATTTTAATTCCTGCAAGTCTATAACAAGTATTTCGATGTGTCCCTTCTTGCCCCGACAAAACAACATATTGCAAAGAAAGTTTCTGTTTAATAATTAATCTGACTAATAAAATGAGGTGAACAACATAAATGAACACTTTCTGTAAAATGCTGTAAGGTTAGGAAAATGTATTGGATTCACGAAGTTAAATATTTGTTTTAATCCCATGAACCAGTAATCAAAGAGAAGCTAGTTATTTTTTTTTAGTCAGGATTGAGCTATTGTTCAAAACCAGAACAGTTCCTGTAATTTCAGAGCAGCAATGATCCCTTTTCCCTGCTACCTATGGAATTCTAACTTGCTGAGACACAGCAGACAGCATTTTTGGCATTCAAATATATTGTAAGACACTTTTGTCAGTTGGAACAGTGCTTCAAAGCAGGTGCCTAACGGCATTAGCCTGAACTATAGTACCTTTTTAAAAGACTTTGCTGGCATGAAATTTATACCAATGACAGAATATCATTTGTATTATTAGTGGCACGCATATATTAAAGAGTTATGGCACCTAATTAAGTTCAAAAAGAATAAAAACCGCACGTGCTCAGATTTAAGACAACATATGTGCTACCAAAATGTATTTTATACCCTATTAAACTCTTTAAGAATGTTATCTGGTCTGACAAAAAACTTGATCATTTAAAAGTTGGAAATATTCTTTTTTGGAGATGATGCCCTAGAAGTTTCCATGCAGTTATGTAAAGTCATAGCAAAAACTGGTTCCCTGGGGGAAGGGAAAAAAAAAAAAAAGAAAGAGATTGTTGCACAGTCATTAAAACAGAACAGAAGGAGCCTGGCTATAAATAGTCAGAAATGACTATTATGATCATCTAACAAGATCACTCACATAAACAGACAATAATTTTATGCAGTGGCTGAGTCCAGCAATATGGTATTGAATGTTTCAAAAGGCGTCTATGCTTTTAAAGAGCCTCTGACAGGTTAGAGTCATTTCCTTTAGCAACCTGGCTGGTTGCTTTCATCATTTTCCGTTCCCATCTGATTCCTACCTTGAACCATTTTGACCTCAGCCATTGGATCTTGTTACACCTTTGTCACTTGGCCTAAAGAGCCTTCTGACGGCAAGCAGATAACAATCAGGTCAGTATCTAGAACTCTCATCTTCCTTAAGCCTCCTCTGAACTTCCAAACTACAGAGGTAGGGCACCTGACAGTCTCACTCTCCCAGGCAGCCAGCCCTTCCCACGACACAGGACTTCCCTGGTGACAGCTGAAGAATTCGCACTGAATAGGTTTCCAGATACAAGAGACTGCTCACACTAAAGAGACTGATCGTAAGTGATGATCGTCACTTAACATTATGACAGCACTTATCGATTTTGAATCTTCAGCCATACATCTATGACAACAGATTCAAAGTACTCTATTCATACAGGGTTGTCCTGCTCTGCTCTGTCCTTTAGCAAACCTTGCTCCCTCAAAGCCTGAACAAACAAAATAACTTTAAAATCCAGTGGTTTTTTTTCTTTTTTTTTTTTTTTTTCTCAGTATTCAAATGTATTTGTACCCATCAGTGTTGATACCCTTGTCCTAAATCTTTCTCATGGAGATAACACAGCATCTACTTGTATTTCAAGATCTCTTTTTCAAGCTCTAAGCAGCAAAGTTAAAGGAAATAACCACACACGCACCCACAAACAAAGCAAAAACCTACTATTTTTTTTTCTACTCTACTACCATTGAGATCAAATTTAAATAGGTCCAACAGCTGGTTCATAAACACTTCCTCCATGATGTCAACATGGAAGGAGTTGTAGGGTTAATGAATGCAAGTACATATTTTAAAAGACCTTCTAGCAATGTTGAACAAATTCTAGATCTGCCATTTATTATTACGTGCATTCTCTTCTTTTTTTTTCATATTTTCAAATGCCCTATTTTTAAGCTTTAAATTACAACATTTTTAAGACTTCAGTAGACATCTGTCTTTCTGTATGCCTGTTATTTTCTTGAATATCAGTAGATTTTGAATACTGAATGGCGTATTTTTCATATATTGTATGATTAAAGTTTATTTATTCACTATTTTTGTGTTCAGGTGGCAGGGAAGAGAATGGTACTAGGTCTTGTACTGCTGCTCACTTTGGAAACACAGCTACAAAGAATTATTGTACAAAACAACAGCTGATATATCAAATAGTATTAACACGTGAACTAAGGTACTAAAGTACTTGCACTAATAAAAGTTTGTTAATACTTTATTAAATCAAAATAATCAAAATTGGCTGCTCTCCCCAAACCTGAGGTCAATTGTACCAAACACAGAAGCCCTTCTGTTTTGATCACAATCAAACTGCAGTGAGCCTCTGGTATACAGCAGAATTACAGGATTTGCAAATTTAAGCCAGATTTTTAAAGTAATTGCTAATTTTTTTAACCTCAAATTTAAAACACATTAAATACAAACAAGTTTCAAAAGAATGGCTGCTTCGTTAAAAAAAAAAAAGTCAAAATTAAAAAAAAAATCGTTTAAAGAGATTCAGAAGCAATTCGAAATGGAGATATCCAAAATCAATATCATTTAAATATTTTGTGTTTATGTTTAAAACTGAGCTGTTTTCTTTTAAAATACCAAAAAAGTTTTATTTCAGCTCTCAGTAAAACAGGAAACACAGTCTTGTACCTATGAGTTAGATCATTTTGTACAATCTAAATCTCATAATGAGAACTACCAGTAATTCAAATTTTATTTGGAAGAAATATGAGTACTAAAGAACAGTATTATTAATATGAGTAAAAGAAAATAAATTAATGAATAAATTAAAGAGTGAATGGTACATATGAAATGCTTTCAATAATTGAGAAGAAAAGTTGAGGAAACTTTCATTCCTACTGCCCACTATAGTAAAACAGAGTTTCAGGCAATGTGAAACTGCTTATTTTTCATTGAACATGCAAACCAAATATCTATTTTATTGAATCTGCTACCACATTCTGCTATAACAATATTAACAGATTAAAAGCATCAGGGAGTGGTATTAAGTTCCTGAAAGAACACTTTAAAAAAAGTTAGTGACTTTAGTATTACCTTTATTAGTACTGCCCAGCTGATGACACCAGTATAAGAGCACAGGTGGCCAACACAACCAAGAAACACAGCATTGTTTTAGCACTAATTAACAGAACCAAGACCCATTCCAAAGCAAGCTGAAACAGAGTTAAATATTGGCCTTAGATGTATGAAAGAACAACTGCCTCTCCTGACTTGAAATTAGATCGCACTTTTAAAATGTTAACAAAATGTACTGTCTCAATTACAGCAACCTTTATAAGGTGTTTTAAAATGCATGCTCTCCAAAGGGTAGCTTATTTATTTATTTTTTTTACAGAACCTCCAAATTGGTATCTTAATATCTACTGAAGGTTAACAGTTACCTTCTCCAGAAAAAATGTCATTCCCTACTACATTCAGCAAGATACGTTAGCAGATAAAACACCTGCATGCTTCTAATCCATTAATGCAGAAAGAAATCACAGAGTGCTGTATCTACCAGATCACATCTTTTAAAAGTTGCTGATGACAAATACAGCAGTGAATGAAGCAATATGCTACACTGCAAAAATAATTAAATGTTGAGGCATTTGGTAATAAACATACCAAATGCAGATAGAGATGTTAAACCAAATAAATTTGTCTTTTTTTTTTTTTTCTCCACTCAGTCATTAAGAAACTTACCATTGTTAATAGACGAAGATGGTGAAGGGCCTAGAGGGGAAGACGTAAGAGGAGCGGCTGAGGTCACTTGGCCTGTTCAGCCTGGAGAAGAGGAGGCTGAGGGGGGACCTCATCGCAGTCTACAACTTCCTCGCGAGGGGGAGTGGAGAGGCAGGTGACCTATTCACTGTAAACACCAGTGATAGGACCCGCAGGAATGGTGTTAAGCTGAGGCAGGGGAAGTTTAGGCTGGACATCAGGAAGAGGTTCTTCACCGAGAGGGTGGTCACACACTGGAACAGGCTCCCCAGGGACGTAGTCACTGCACCAAGCCTGTCTGAATTTAAGAAGAGATTGGACTGTGCACTTAGTCACATGGTCTAAACTTTTGGGCAGACCTGTGCGGTGCCAGGAGTTGGACTTGATGATCCTTAAGGGTCCCTTCCAACTCGGGATATTCTATGATTCTATGAAAGAAATACATGCTTAAAGAGGCATGTTCCAAAGAAGACTTCTGGAACACCCACTGGCTGAAAGTTACAAATGATTATTAAAAAAAAATAATTATAGAAATCCCTCAATCAGTCTGTTTATTTCACTAGTTGAAGACTTGGACTTTAAGTACTGCCAGGAATCTTATTGGGCAAGATAGCTGTCATCCTGTACCACTATTTCTGTATGTGAAAGAGTAAATGAACTAGATGATGAATTGGGAATCAATTAAATGGCCAAATCTGAGAAGTCATATAAACAGTACCTTTAACTCCTGTGAGAAGGGTAACTGACAGCACAGGAGAACACACTGTAACACTTGGGAATCCTAATTAAACCCTGAAGTATCTGTGTGCCTCAGGCATGTGGCTTTGAGAATACCCGTCAGGCTGACTGAAAATTGAAAATAGATAAGGAAAATGGACCTAATTATTAACTTAATTGACTGCATATAAAATATGGTCCCTCTCAAGATCTTCTGCATCTTACGATCTAGGAGAAGGCATTTACTATCTTTAATTCAGAATTTACATTTTGGAAGACCAGATTCATTTGCACAGATTGTAGAGATAATTCCCCTTCTTTTGTCCTAAATAATTACAGTTATTTTATTATTATTATTTTATTGTACATTCCATTGTAAAGTTTTTCAGTTATTTGAATCACATTCATTGCAGACAGTATTTTTACCATGACTAACACAGCAGATTTCCAAACTCATGGACATAAAACCAATGTGTTCCAGACAGTTCACATAAGAACTTTGTCTTTGGGAGATCACAGATTAGATTTCCCTAGGCAAAGAAAGAATTACATTTTTAAATCCAAGGATTTGGTCGTGTTCTGTAAATAAAGCTTTCTTTCTGCACATTCCAGCTCAAGGTCCGAACGTCCAGTTTGAAATGAACTGTTATAGCTGTGCCAGCTTTCCCCCAAAACAGATTACAATGGAAAAGAAGAATCAGATTAAAAGGCTGTAGTGAGACCTTGCTTTGGTCCTGCAAATTCAAGCATAGAGACATAACTGAAATAACAAGAAACATAAGGACCAAAAGATAAGAGAGAAAAGGTGAGAAGACACGTCACCAAAAGGCCAGCTTCCTTCTTTACTATTTGTCAAACCTTATTCCAAAACTAGAATGATTTTCCATTGCAAGAAAGATGGTATGAATCAACCCAGAAGTGCCAGTGTCCTGTCACTTAGGATACCAGGGAGAAAAATAAACTAGGAAATAGCAGTAGCAAGGACGGAAGCAAACAGCCAGTTTTCAATGAGAGCTTAAAGTTCTGATATAAGGCACTGGCCAATTGAGTCGGATTGCAATTCATTGAAAAGCTGTTGCTGTCACAGCTATGTTGGTTTGAGATGTGAAAAATTGACTCTTCCCGTGGTTTCTAAGCTGGAAAATCCCTCACCAAGCAAAACCTGAAGGAACCTATTTGTCTTCAGTTGCACCGTTGAAAGGGGAGATAAAACTATTCTGCAGACTTGCCAATGGAACGACAGCAGCACTGTTTCTGTATCACAGGAATGACCTACATGTCATATGCTTATACGATTGCATATAATCATCCTTACACTCTGAAGAAGCCAAAAACTTATCAGAGCAGATGTTTTTATAAGAAATAAAGATTCACAAGCCAGGATAACCATGTTTATGCAGCATGCACAGCCCTAAATCTGCATATGCACAATGATACATACTGTCATGCTAAGGTCCTGCCACAAGGCAACAATTTTAGCCATGTCCTGCCTAGCATTCAAATTTTAGTATTCAAACCTTCGTATGGTTGAGTGGCTAATTCTGAACAACAATGGAGGTAAGAACAGTATGCAGGATTTGTTGTCACCAAATTACCGCAAAACCTCAAAAGATTGCTGAACTGTTACACTGTTAGTGTACAATTTTATTCTGTTGAACGGAACCATTAAACAGCTCCCACCTCTTCTCACCTCTCTGGACTGATGCACGACAGAATATACCCTTAGTTAGAGAGTAAATTTTTCATTCATTATACATCACTCTGTATGTCCAAATGCATGAATGTCATTCTTACGGCAATGTTATGTTGATATACCTTCTAAAACATTTAAACTGACAACAGATAGCCACGGTAAGAGCTGGTAAACTTTTTCAGAGTGACATTTACACCCAATATCATATATTTTTCAAATTTCTGTTTTCTTAATTTTACTGGTTTTAGAAAATATTCCAGGAAAACACCTCAGGGAAAAATGGCAGACAGCCTTACACAGAAGTCACAGAGAAATATGGTCTTCATCTAATTCAATTAACTGCTTTGAGATAGATAGAAAAATGTTTATTCTATTTCAGACATATTCTAAGTTATGAATAATACTGCTTTCTCATTATAAAGAAACATGGCTTAATAGCATACACTCAAAATTTTTATTGTTCAAAATCTGAAAAATCTCTAGATGACTTAAAACAATAGTTCTTCATTTAGGCAAAGATCTGAAGGCTCCAAATACTGTAAAATTCTACCTAGAGCTTTACAACAAATAGCCAAGTTTACAACAATGGAAAATGGTTTTGTAAACAGATGGATATTACCAAATCTCCTAAGCTGGAACTCTGAACTGAAGCTCTTGGAGATTTATATACTATAGTAAATGGCAAAAGACAATAAAATTATGCAGAAAAGTACTTCTGCATTTGGACTCTTATTCTGGCTTCAGTCCCTATGAGACAGTCAAAGGCAACATGCCAATTGATCAATATGTTAGCATTTAATGTGCAATAAATGCTACTGAGCAAAAATCAGAGAAATATTGCCTGTACGCAGAGTATGCCTTATTGCTGGCAGGAATGAGTGCATGAAGTTTTGGATCACCCCATGTGGTAAAACAGCCAGAAGTCTGATTTTGAATTAACAAAAGGAAATAGAGGGTGATGCTCAGCATGAACACAAATGCATATAAAGACAGCCAGATTTCATTACTGAAGATTTTAATTTTGATTAAACACTTCCTTTTATATTGGGTCACGTTCCTTGTTTTCATCTCTGTGTTTTCATTAATATTTTAATAGACATAGAACATTAAGTTGCTTAACTTCAGTGTTGTGGCTGAAGATAACATCTTTAATAACAGCTACTAAAGGGAAACTGGCATGCATTGCTATCCAGCTTCGTAATGCTGCAAGGCACAATGGGCTGGTGTGGACTTCACAGCCTGCGACACAATGCGTCTGCACTTGCCGACATGTAGAAGTAAAGTGGATGATCGTGACACTTGCTTAGTCTGTTCGAAATAGGAACATATAAATGCATTCAAGACAAAACATAATGAATGGAAATGGCCTAGAACAACCAAGGCAGTGAGTGCACTAGGTGGAAACCTTAATCTCACCTTTGTTTTAAATGCAGTGAGAAAATGCAATACATTGCAACTCCTTAAAAAATGTCTCAGGAAACAAATCGTGGTAAAGAAACACTAATGTATTTTTTTGTTACTAATCATTTTTTTTTTCCCTGTTTTTTCCATTTCTAACTCCTAAGATGAAACTTGACAAAATTCAAAATTCTTGATCACAGATGAGGTGAGGTACAATTGGCAGAAGTGCTTACACTTGATTGCCCCTGCCATTACAAACCTGAACCGTGGGGTGCCATGATACACTCTACAAAGACCTATCAACTTTGTTAACTCATTTCCTACCAGTCCAAAGCAGTCTCTATGGGATAATTTCCTGGTAAACCACAAGACTCCATTTAAGCTTCCCTTACAAAAAAAAAAAAAAAGAGGAAATGCAAATGTGATATGGTGTGACTGGTGAACTCTCAACGCAATTAAATTTTCAAGTCAGTAGAGTGGACTGTTTCTTTTTTGTATGTGTAAGCACAAAAAGTACAATATGCATGCTAAGCTTGAGAAGCATTGATATTCTGTATTATCAATAGATGCATAAAAATAGAATTCATACATTTTTAAGGACCTTTTTAAAAAGCAAATACATTGGGACTAGGACTAATTTTGGTAAACAGGATGCTGAAACCAGTGAAGAGAAAAAGCTTTCAAGATAAAAGCTATTAGTATCTTCTAGCAATTCACTCAGAAACAACTGAGGGAGGGGAAAAAAAAAAAAAAAACTAAATGCATCAAAAAAAAATCACACTATTTAGATTGCCAAAATCTTTATACTTGTTTTTCTGTTATACTGAAAGAATACATTACATTACATTACAGGATGATCTAGTTAAAAAAAAAAAAAAAAAAAAAGCCTCCAGCTGGTTTGGTGCTGCTTCCTTGCATTGTTAGACACTTCAGAACTTACTGGTGAATGGCACCGTGGACGTTATTTACTGCTGCTCACTACTATCAGTGACATTAGTGAACAGCAACATCGCCCTCAGCAGTCTCCAATCAATAAGAACTCCTATCCCATCTAGTTAGTTAGTGCACAGGAGCTGTATCAGGCACCTCAGAACTGCAGTTAATTTGCTAGGTTTCCAGTCTGCATATCTATGTGGGCCTCTATGAAATATATATAAGGTATAACAAAAGCAATGGAAACTTAACTCCAGATTCTCTTGCATTCTTCAGTTTGCTTCTAAACAAAGCACAAATCAAATTCAAAAGCAAAACAGAAGTTCCTCTATGGATGTGTTTGAATCAGTACTTCAGTTTGGAAAGTGTGAAGGCGATCTCCAAATCTCCACTAACCTTGCTTTGAGACCTCTCTTGAACTAGGTTTGGTGTGCAAAAACTGTTTTTTTTAAGCTTGACTTTACTTATTTATTTATCTGGGGGTGGGTGCAGATGGAATGAGACCAGAAAGTGAATACCAGGTTCCAATGGATGCTCAGGCCACAGACCAAAACGGAGCACAAAATGACACACCCTGCCCCAATCCCCCATAGTAGACACCAGTTCTCAGGCCAACTGCTTCCCTCTGTAAATACACTTCTATCGGGTTGCATTACTTTCAACCAACTGTAGACATAACGTACATATAGCAGAAACTAAGAAAAATATCATGAAGATATCACTTCTACACCTCCTCATTCATATCCATTTTAACAGTCTCAGTCCTTCCTCCTTCCACTTCCTTCAGCCACCACACCATGGCCCATCCAACACTTCCGTCAGCAGCACCATGCCTTTCTTCCTGCATGTCCATTCCATTTCTACGGGGTAAGAGGAGTCACGTGCCTTTTACCAATATTTACACATTATTTGCCCAACCAGGAGGCCAAAAAAGGATAAATAAGCTTTAAGTTCATATTGTAGTGTTTCTTTTAGTGTATGTTTTGTTTGTATGTTTAGTGTATGATTTTGGCTGGAATGCAAAAGTAACAGGGAGCAAAAGGGCTAACAAAGATGATACAGGCCTTCTTTCGTCAGGAAACAAGAAAATACCAAACACCAAATAAAAATCTTTGAAGTCACAATGTTGATTTCCATATGAGAATCTGCAACAAAAAGAGAAATTCTCTTTTCTAAATAAAGTGCCTTTTTGTGTGCTTGAAAGAAGTTGACTGGTATCTTCCAGTCAGTACCTCACAACAACTGGCGATTACTCAGAGCCTTTCTTGAACTTTCAGGCAGAGGCAAACAGTTGCTTCTTGTAGAAAATGCTTTTAAGTAGACAGCCGTAATGTTAATACAAACTATAAGGTGCACCTAAGCACTTGGTTTTCTTGCTGTGTTTCTTGTTCCCGTTACAGCACTGAGATACGTGTCTCAGAACTGAAACGCACAGAGTGGATTACATGGTAAAGAAAATGATATACGTGCATACTACAGCTAGATGTTCAGGTAGTTTTGCATATTTTGGAATTCTTTTTGGGGGTAGGGATGTATCTTTTGTATCCTCAACAAAACCATATAAATCATAGTATTATGTATCCACATATGTGTTGAATCAGTCCACCTGGTCTAAAATGGGAACCCTAAGTAGGGAAAAAAATTAGTGTTTTTACTACTAGTAAACAGAAGTAAGCAGTGCTATAGCATTTATTCCCATTATTGTGTCAAACTTTTGTTCTCATTGTAACTCTGTGTGAATAATGCCTAGGCAGACTTTATTATTTTAACATATAAAACTGTACAACAGACAAAACTATCTGATCTTCTCTCAGAGGATTTTTTTTTTTTTTTAAGAGCAAAGTGGTAACTCTACACATATTCATTTAAAAAAATAGTAACAAGTACCTTACTAAATTCTGTCAAGGTTCACGGAAACAACTGGGATTTGTATATACATCATTTGGATATAGGCCATTAACAAACTATCTAGAGAGTTAATCAGCAGAGGACACTTTCAGCAAAACAAGACTGATGCTGCATAATCAGAAACACCAGAGCTGTAAACAATGGATGTGCACATTATTATTCCCAAACAATATAAATAATTTAAGACTTCCAGAAGTGAAATTAATCTACATACCATTTGAAGCACACACAACTACCAACTCAGACAGAATAATAAAAGGTAAGGGAAAAACATATGGATAATTAAAATGATACTTTCCAAGAGGGAATACACTTAGCTTGGTAGTGCTAGTAACAAGTCAAGAAATAAATATCAAGGCAATCCTATTACGTGCATGTATATTTTATACTTTTTTTTTTCAGAAGGATTTTTTTTTTCCCTCTGGTGTGATTGGACACTGAATCTGCTAGATCCATCAACATCTATCTGATTAACTCCTCAGCTCTTTGAAACTTCAGTGTTTTATTGCGCACTGTTTGCACGGAGATGGAAATAATCTGATTTGCCAGTATTTGAGATGGGCATTCTTCTTTTAGCCCCCACTGCCCTAGAAGCCCATACCCTTCCTTACCCAGATAAAGTCTCAACAGTGTACTTCAAAGGAAAAAGATATTCATGGTGTCTTAACCTTTCCTTTGAAACTGAATCTCTATATCCAGTATCATCTAGCAAGGCTAATTGCATAGTATGCAAGGGAATTACTATTATTTCAATATAACCCACCATAGAGAAATGATGAAAGCCGAGGCACTGTTGTAACAGGCTTTACATACAGATAGGACTGCAAACACACTATCAAAGGTGAAAATCTTACGCAGGTAAAACCTGAGAATTTCACAAATTATCTTTATAACCTTAGCAATTACATTAAAATATCAGCTGCCTTATCCTGAGAAGAAAGCCTTGGGAGAAATAATAAATAAATGTGAATATGAAGACTATATCTGGTTCCATGGTTGGCTGTCACTATGTATCTTTTATCATATTAACCTACTGTATTTGCTATTTACTTTACATTCCAACTTCCTTGCCCTTTACATTCTACATCTTCCTATAGTATGTGTCCAAATTACTTTACAAGTTGATTTAAGATAAAATAGAAATAAATAAATAAATAAATAAATAAAGCGGAGAAACTAATAAGCAACTTTCATTGTAAAAAAAAGGTAGCAACATTATCTTTTTAATTAAACACATATATAAGACTCTACCTACCTAGAAATCCATGCCACATATTTTAAACATCCTTTATAATTCCATGGTAAAAAGTGGGCAGCCACTTGATTATTAGGCATTAAATATTCATATTTGATGCTGTCTATCTAGTTAGAAATTCATGTTTTATGTTTTGAAAATGTACTAATAACATTTTTGGAAGTCAAACATTGAAAAACCAAGAAGTAAGTCTTTCCTGTCAGATTACTTCAGTTTTTCAAAATCTCTGAACTCTAGGAAATTATTTTATATAATACAAGAATCTACTGCAGTAATGTATGCAGCCTTTTCAGCAGAAATATTTTCATATATACTTAGAAACACTAACACTGCTGCTAGAGTTACCTCTTCTAAAACAAGTGCAGTTTACATTCTGCAGCTTTACCTCCTGTCCTGCAAGAAACAGTGCCAAAAGATTTATGAATAGAGTGGCATGTGCACAAAGAGAATGATGATCTAAACAGCAATTTGGAAAACCCTTACTACGTTGAACAGCTTGCATTGTAAGAACAAAAATAAAAGGTGACAGATTTGGGGACAACCAGAAGCTTTCAAATGAAAGAGAGGAACCTTTTACTCCTCACCATGACAATTCATATCTTACATCAGTTTCATGGTTTCTGTCAATGCAGAAGTAAAAGATAAATACTGGAACCCAAGCTAGAAGTTAGTTAGAAGAAGTTAGAAGTAGTTAAGCATATCCCAATAATCTCAGAGCAACAGTGAGTTTAAGATACGCTTAAAAGCTTTCTGGAATCAGCATGAGACCTGACAGTCTTCCCTATCGATGTCGAAAGCAGGGAAAGGTCTTCAATCTTACTGAAGTACAAATACGATGTTCAACTAAAAAAGAAACACAAAAGCAGCCTGAATAACACTAACAAACATAACTTTTACAGAATGAGAACTGCATTCTCGGATTAATTTCTTATGTAACAGTGTATATGGATAGGTACAATTACATAAGGTACATATAGCAATGCTTTATACTACTGGTGATTATACACCATGTATAATCTTATTCAGAAAGCAACAATTTAACTTCAAGTCATAAAGGCTTATGCACTAAGATCTAGTTCCACTTGACACACCATGGGTTCAAAACTGCTTTGTCCACTTGAAATACGTTCAAGGATTTTTTATATTTTTTTTTAAGTTTATGATATAAAGAGGTTGCAAATTGTTAAAATGAATAGCTAAGAAAAAGAGCAAACAAAATAAGATCACTTTTAATTAAACACAGAAATTTCTATCTAGCACAACATAACACATTAATAATGTGGTAATTACAATATTGTATTCTGGAAGATAAATATATTAGCAAGCCAGAAGAATCTGGCCTTATTTTATTATACTTTAATAGAAGGGAAACAGAGTTAAACAGATGGCACTCAGGATTTCTCAATGAATTCAGCATCTGTGAGTACATGTTGCATAAATGCCAATTAAAATGTGTCCAAGTAAGTTTAAATCCCTTGCTGATAGAATGTAAGCCAATCTAGCTGGCTTAAGATCAAGGTTAAACTTAATCGTCTGCTGAACTCGTAGCAAGTTGCTCTCAAATTGTACAGAAATTCCCAGAGAAATAATAAAACAGCACTCCTATCGATTTGTATTTATTTACATTCATAATTCTCTTCTCAAGTACTGGTCTGAAGCACATAGGAAAAAAAGCATAACCGTGCAAATCATTTGGCAAGCCTGAAGTGAAAAATGTTTTTCTGTGATTTAAAAAATTACTGCAGAAATCTTATGCATAACTTTCCCTTTGGGTAGTTTTATGAAACAATTACTTCGGAAGTGCCTTCAGAGTTCTTATTAACCACAAAGGCCACTTTTTACTTTCTTTTACTCTGTGAGCGATGAGTTACCAGTATTTTGAAATTAGGTCGGCATTTTTTATACAATGCAAAGTGAATGTTGAGTATCAAATAATAGAATATGTAGAAAAGGTTATATTGAAAAATTAAACTGGTATTGTTATTCAACCCTGTAGCAGTTCTAATTCAGTTTGACATTCAACTGTTTTGTAATAAAAATGCATAGAGATGAACAGAAAAAAAATAAAGTACCTTTGGTAAATATAAAAAACTAAAAATCTTCCAAACAATAAAATAATACAAAAAAAAGGCTATAAGAGTTTGCCATATATTTCAAGAATTACAATGTGAAGTCTAACAGGCCTGTACCCAGGAAGACTGAGGATCCATTCTCATGGAAAAAGAGAAAGCATTTTTGTGATGTGCTGGGCCATCCATAAAAATCTGGTATCGTTGACTGATCTGGGGCCAACCTACACCAAGCAAAGCTTGGATCTTTTGCAAAGCTAATCAATTAAGTCCCTTTATACATAATCCATGTGCACAGCCTTTTCCCATACCAATTATTTCATGCTGGCAGCATTTGGTTGAGGAAAAAGCCAATCAGAAGCCATAAAACATACAGCACAACAGCAAATGAAATTAAATGCCTCAAGTGCAAACGACTACCTAGGAAATGAAATCTGAGCTAGTCATGCATGTATACATGCTAGCAATAAATTAAATGGTGGTAGGCAGGAAAAAAAAATGTCATTAGGAAGAGTGCAATGGAAACACTGGTGCAACATTCAGTAACTATAAAATGAAACCTTTCCTTGAAGTGGGAAAACAAAAGGTTTTATCACTGTTTTCTACAACAGTGGAAATAAAGTGGCCCAGCAAGAAATACACACATCACTGTGTATCTTCAGATTATAGAAAACATGTTGGATTTTGAGCAGATCACTAATTCAGCAGAATCTGTTTCTTAGGCACTTCTGCAAGACTGGATATGGAAAAAATAATTGCCTCTTACAGAAGGCCAATGTGTAACAGAATGCACATAAAGAACCTGATTTCTAGACCTATTCATCACTGAACTATTGAAGCTCTGGCTGAGGAGCATCATTGAAAATTAGGTCCCTAACATTTAACAACAACAGACAATGATACTGAGGAAAGGAAATAAAAGGCCAGAAGTCAGGGTACACAATACGCGCTTCCTAAACTGAATTATGTATTTAGTAATGTCAGCAGAATTTTCAGATCTAAATTGAACTAAGCATGGCACACTACTCTCTTCTGCCTTGCAACTGGTGGCCTTTTATTACAGCACAGATTGACTGGAGCAGGAAGAGTGAAATATTAAAATGCTGAGGAACTCAAACATTCTATAGTACAACCAAGCTGGCTATAAAATTTACTGGGAAAAGCACACGGTCCTAGATAAGAAAATTTGTCTTTCAAAATGTCATTACCAAGAAAACTAGAACCAAAAACCTTCTGAGTAAATGTCTGAGAACAGACGGCATTCAGCACAGAGGGAGGCTGAGGGATGGCAAGACAGATGGATTCAGTAACTTGGCACTGCTGAAAACATTACATGATGGACACCGATGGTGAGCAAACAAGTGATGGTGCCCACTTCAGGTCCTTTCTGTCTTCCTTTTTAGGAGAACTGTTTTTGCTTGAATCAGCTGAAAAGAAGAGTTCTGTGGAAGAGCAAATTCCACATGGATAGATGAAAGCGTCCAAATTAGTAAAATGGGCCTTAATCCCCTGCAGAGAGTGCCAAGCAAGAAGAAGGAAAGGTTTGTGTGGTGTGATCTTATTTTGTGCTTTTGCTCCCAGTAACTATTCCTGATTGTACCTGTGCTTGATCTCTTCTATTGGCTCATTTTCCCAGCCCCTTTAGGGGCTTTAGACCCTTGCACTTAAAAGTTTAACTGAAGCCTGGACATGCCCATTCCCACAACCAGTTCATAAGGGCTGAAGGTCACATGCATCACAGCAAACAAAAAGATTTTCTCAAAGTGGATTCACAGCTGGTGAGATCAGCTGTGGGTGATCAGATGGTGGGAGAATCTCTTGCTTCACAAATAGTAAGTTTCGCAACTGATATGTCAGAAATACTTACCTTGAAGGCCTTGGAAAATGAAAGGCAGAGCACCTAACAGAAAGGATCAGGCCCTACCTGTACTAGTCCTACAGGACCAAGTACTAGTCCTCACAATAACTGTCATGATGCCTGGATTAGATTATTTACCATAGCTTGCAATGCACAAAATAATATGATTCAACAGTTGCTATAATTCTCGGCAGTTACACAAAGAATAAACACTTAAAATAAAGATTCAACAGAGCAGCTTTCATTGTTCTCTACCATAACTGCTGCTCTATTCATTCAGAAGAGGCAACCTTCCAGTAACCTTGTTTTGTGGCTATGAATGAATGGAAATTTGAGCTTGACCTCACTTTATAACCTCTGTAAAAAGAATTACACTACAAAGATATTGCATCTTTATGCCAGCGTATCAGATAAATATTTTATTCAACTCCTAACTGGGTAATACATTTTCAAAACAACTCACAATGCTGAATCTACTTTTTTTTTTTTTTAAGAATGTTGCCAAATGAAGCAATTTTTTTTTTAAATATTAAAATATATTTGACATATATGAAATACTGGACATATTTGCCACTTGCAAGAATGCATTAATCATTAAAAAAGTTTTAGCTTCCATTAAGAAAAGGTATCCATGAATAATACATTTTTTTTCTAATGTCTTTTTATGTACACAAAAACATCAATTTGTACCTAGCCTAAAAGAAAGCTAAACTACAGGTAGGCCATCTAATGTGTCCCTTACTACCCTTTGGCAAGCTTAGTCTAATCAGAGTTTTTCCACTAAATTACCCAGATCAACAGAAACCTTGCACAATTATATCCTGCTCTCTAAAATAGCACATGATCTTTGCTCATGTGGGTAATTGCTAGGGTGGAAAATTGCAGTGAGGATGACGGTACAGATGTTCTTTTCCAGTTGACCAAACATAACGAAAGAAAACAAAGAATTCCTGTTTCATAATGACTTCTATTTAAAATGCACTGTTTTATACACATCCACATACACACAAACAAATATAATGGGAATTTTCAACAGATTTTTTCTAACGGAAGATTACATTCTTCTGTTGATATACAGGAAAAGGTTAAGTTTTAAGGCAGAAAAAGTATTAATAAAACATCAACATTTGAAAAACAAATGTTCAATGTTTGCAAACTGTACGAATATACACTATGATATTTACTAAGCTAAAGTTGTTGAAGAGGTTTTCAAAGCAGGATGGATACACTGGAGAAAACCTTTTTTTTATCTGTATGCAAAGATGAAAGACAAGCAATCTCAGTGCTGACAGGATAAAAAAGTTCTGCCTTCAGTCATCAATACTGCTATAATGCAGTCGATGTGGTCAGCGTGACCACAAATTGCACTTACAGGGGATGAAGGTAGGTCATCAGGAGTCATGTCCTGTGTATCCACCAAAGACTGTCTCAGAACCATGTCCACAGAAGGGGCATCTGACAACATCTGTTTTCCAAATCTCACAACCCCCTACCCTTCCTTTGCCTTGTTCTTCTCACCCCACTGATAAGCCCTGTTCTGTATTCTTTTGGGAGCTGTTCTCCATTGTAAGTTCAGAGAGATTTATTGAGGTGTGAGATTTTTTGTTCTTACAATTAATCATTTTACATTGTACCCAAAAAGTACCACTGAGCATTATTGCTGTTAGCTGAGGTTCTTAACCTAAGAACCTAGGTTACCTTCTAGCTTACAGCCGAAAGGGTGCTGCTTATTCTCAAACACAAAGCAAAACAAGCACTAGTAATTAGTTTTCATTGATGTGTATTGACACCAGTCATCACTTAGGACACTGAGCTCACTACAGAATGACCACGACTGTTCTGTCTTACAGGGAGAGACAACAAGGAAAGAGGACATAGAACCAGGAAAATGGGAGGGAGAGCTTAGAAGAGAAGCTATTTGAAGCTAGAACACTACAGAATCCCTTTGTATAAGGGACAGCAGTGGTTGCTATCAAAACGAGTAGCTTAATTATATTGGAAAAGGAGGGCTTGAAGCAGAACTTACGTTGACCTGAGAGAACATGCTATGAGCAGTGAAAAACTAAATTGCCTTCCCTTACCTCCACTGAGAAACACGTGGGCTGAAAATCCTCCACCAGCACACAGAGGAGCCAGGAAAAACCATGAGAGAAGATGTTCCCTGTGCCGTGTTTCCTATCTTTCAGCCCCCTGTGAGGCAGGAGTGGCATTTGTATTTGAGAAGGACAAAGGTTAACATGTGTCTTACATGCATAAAGTCTTGTGAGGGGTGAAAGAATCTGCATCTGAAGAACAGCTGCATGCCACTTTCACGTGAGGCAGGCACTGGCCAGAGACAAGCACTGTGCACCTAAGCAGCGTGAGCAACAGTGCTTTACTACTGTCCACCTTAAAGCAGGCTTTTGTCCAAGTTAGAGTCACTTGGATACAAATAATACTCATTCGGTGTGGTTATGAAAGGCACTCATGTTGCACACGGACACTACCTACATATCCATCTGTCATGGATAACACCCCTATCTCTAGGGCTCCATTACATCTAAAACTGCTAGTAGAGAAGGAAGAATTACTCAAAGCTAGTCTGAAACTGGGGACTAGGTATTATAGCTCAGGTGATGTGCTTGCTTTTTCTGATTATTGCTAGACAACAGAATATGCAATTATTTTAAGTAACATAAGCAGTTATCCGTGGATATTCCTGTATAACCTCTAACCATGAACAGGGTTGAAACAGTACTTCCTACCAACTTCAAGTATGTGTTTTATTTATCCTTATTTAGAATACAGGAATCAAAAATGTCTAATACTTAACAATAAAAAAATACATGGCTGTAGATGCTAAGAGTAAATCCCTTTTTTCAGCATTTCATAGTGTTACCTATCTGGAGGACTCCGTTCCCTCGTTTCCTTTGCAGAGCACATACCTGTAACTACAGGCTAGGTTTGGTTCAGCTTTACACGCAACTGAGATGGAAACATGACATACGTTGGGCTACATTTCTCTCAAAACCAGCCTGTCAAGGATCACTCATACAAGGCAGGTTCCCAAGACACTGACCTTCTCTCGTATCAACAAGTGACAATGAGCCAGAACCACCATTCCATTCCTGTGTAACAGCCTAACACCTGCAGCCTTAGTTGATGACTAGAAAGCCTCTGTCATCCCCTACACTTCCAAATAATTGCTCTACAAGAATAGAGTGCTTGGACCACTCCATGTATCTGCCTCCTGCAGACTGCAAAGCTACAATCAAGTTACCACATCCACACGGCGCAGCACAGTTGATGAGAGGATCTCATGCAGGTCTGAAATCGGCACAGCCACGAAAACCCAAGTTTCAAACTGCGACTGAGTTAACAAACCTGCACATCAGAGTGTGGGGATTTGGGAACAGAAGCATGGTGGTTGCCTCTGCAGTGTAAACGTGCCTTGCCATTCTCTAGTCCCAATTTCTACGCTGCAGAAATGCATGGTTTACTACACAGCTAAAGGTCATAAAACGTTAGAAATATGAAGGCTACGGGAAAACCTCAAACAGATGTAAACCATGACCTAAATCTAAACGGAGAGAAATACTGAGTGAATTTAGATCACTGAGCCCTTCAGAAACTAAAATAGCTCTACATTAATGAAAATCCTTCCATCCTCTTCATATTTCCAAAGTCCACATACATATGTAAAGAAATTCAACTTATTCATAGCTTTCTGTACCTAAAGTCATATTCTTGCCACAAAGACAGGCACATTTTCCTTGGCCATAGAAGCAATGTGCTGACCTGAAAAGGTATTAACAAGATGCCTCGCTGTGTTTGTTATACTCACATTTAATTCTGAAATGAAAGCCTATAAACCAGTCATTAAATAGATTTAAATCACACTGAAACTGTACAAGAGAGGTTTTCTATTGTCTGTTTTTAACACAAAAGGCACTGTAATTATTTATGTGATATGGATCTGATAATTTCCATTCACCTGTTCTAATGGGAGCATAAGGTTAATAAAAGATGCTGATTTAAGTGGAAAGTACCATAATTGGAATCTCATCTTTTCATTTGCTCTCATACCATCAAATCCTGCAGAGTAAATGGCTGTCAGATTTCTGGGGCAAAATATATTAGGACTTTACGTCACTGATTGTTATTGGATAATGAGGCTGTCATCATATCTGAGTCTAGGATACCATTTTATGTATGCTTGAATTAAATTCACATTCCTTAAAAGCTCCTTGCAGCTCTGTTGATATTAAGTGAACTCTAATTACTGTTCTACTTTAAAATTATAAGTAATTATGTTAACTCAAATTTAAGTCAGGTAGCTAAAGTTCAGGAACAGCTGCAAGAGATCACAGGAAGAAAGGAGGACAGCAGTTCCATATATTTATGGAACAGAATTACACACAAACATTGCATTCTTTCATAGGTTTCCATGTTTTCATAAAGCCAAAATAATGATCACTTTCAATGACACCGTAACTCATAACCTGCTCAGAACCTGCACCTTGATCAATGTGATTCAATTCAGAAGATGAATCGAAGAAATCTTTCTTACTGCCTTACATCCCTTTTCTACATACAAAATCCCCAGACTAAGAAACAACAGTTCCACATGCTTACACTCACAGCACATATTTATACATACACATGAAAATATGTATGCACATGCTCCCTGTTGTTTGCACTCCTGTTGTCTGAGGTACCTGCACTGTCTCCTTGTCTTCTAACCTCTCTTGTTATCCACAGGGGCTACTGAATTACAAACCCAGTGCCAAAGAAATCCAGAATGTTTACAGAAATTCTCATGCAACTGCTTTATAAAAAAGATCTAGATCTTAAAATAAATAAATAAATAAATAAAAGGCTGCATGTCATGAGACTCTCCGCTGAACTGCAGGGATTGTCCAACAGTTTTGCTGTGCTCAGATGATGGGCACTCGGCACAAGAATATAGGAAATTGTCCCAGTAATCACTCATCCCCCAAACTTCCCTTCAGGACACCTCTCTTCAGCAGCAGTTCCGAAATAGCAGTCAATCCACTGAAAGCCCTGATACCTCCCTAGATCCCAACAGTAGTGTTTTGTTCTTCCTATTTCAGAGAAGGCCTTAGGGTCATAAAAGCTCTAATGGCACTAACACACAAACCTGCTCCCAAGCATACTGAGATTTTTGCTGTTGTTGTTGTTCCTGTTGTTTTTTCCGCAATAACTTAGAAAGACTCATGTACACCTCTTATTTAATTTACCTGCAAACATTTTTCAGCTAACCACCATGACTCCTTCTATGGATGTGACTGCAATTGTGTAAGACTGTTAGGAGTTCATTGATCACAAGACACTGTTTAATGCTTGTCTGAAAAAAGAATGGGGAAGAGAAGAACAAATGGAAAAATAATGCCTATCACCAAATTTATGTCAATAAAGCAAATTCAAAATTTTAGATGAAAATTCATTCCTCATTTAATGCACTGAATGACTATTTATGATTTTATATATGGTGGCTAGTATCAATGTTGTAACATTATATGAAACCACTTCCACAAAAAAAAAAAAAAAAGACAATTGCTCTCCTTTTTGCTTTCTTTAGTGTTAGCCTATTATGATTTTGAAGTGGTTAAAAGCTGCTTCCTGACATAGACTGGTAGCTCAAGTACAAATGCATTCACATGTACAATAGGTGTAACGTGTCTTTACATAATCAATAGAGCATCATGTTGAAGTACTTTGCCATCACTAATAGATCATCTCTATTCTACAAATTAACTTGTTTTTATTAATTTAAGTGGGAAATAAATAATAATAACCTCAGACTCCAGTCTACTTTTAGCTTTATACTAAGAGTGGTAGTCATGTGATTGGATAACTTTCAGAACTAAAAATAAACTTACACCTATATAAAATGAGTGAAGCTTGTATCTGTAATAGCAGAATCTCCATGCCAGGAGAGCCAAGCAGGTTATTTATAAAACTGAAATCCATTTCAGTGACACTAAATAGAATAAAAGGATTTATGAATAGTCTCTCTCCTTGTTACACCCAGATAACTGTGTCATCTGGGTGAGGCTAAGGACTTAAGACTATTTCACCTAAACTAATAAACCTATTTACTGAATCCGAACTAAGTGCTGAAGTTTACTTCTATTGAGTGTTGACTGATCTTGGCAAATAAAATGAATTAGACCACACAGAGCTGAGCTAGACAAGTCATCACTAGTCAGTGTGTCCCCAGGGGCTTGAACGAATAAAAATTGTTTCTCAGCCTATTATTTTTTTTTAAGAATCACCACAGACATTCATGTTGATAGTAACATTATCTTGACATTCTTTCAGAGCTGTTCTTAGCACTGGTAATGTCTTGTTGAGATTTTTGTTTGAGAGTTAAAAATGGAGCCATTTTAACAGTTTATTTTATTTTTTATCTACCCAAACACTTATACTCATCACCCTAGTATCTGTAAGCTTGATATTTGAGTGTTGTCACACAAAGGATTAGTGTTCAAGTCCCCCAGGGCTTGAAGTGCTCCACATCAAACAAAGGATTTCATCTCCAGTTTCCTGTGTAGCAGTTCTGGGGTGGCAATGGGGTCCACTCAAACAGGCACTGGACTGGGAGTCAGAATATCTGGCTGTTTTGACTCATCTTTTTTGACACCCTGACAGACCATGCCACCCCTCTGTGCCTCAGTTTCCAAGCAAAATAGAAACAGTGAGCTCTCTCAAAAGCCTTCAAAAGCTATGCCTGGAATGCTTGAATAAAAACTCTGTCTCTATTCTTTATGAAAACTGCACAAAAATCACTGAAACAGTCAGGGTATTTTGCACATCTAATTGCTTCAACCAGCAGAAATGCTGTAATGCCACCAGTGCTATCAGTCTCATAAAATCAAAATAGGGCAAGTAAGCCTAATGTAACAAGAACATAAACATGATATACCATGCTTTTAAAAGTTTTCCTGCTTTTATATAGTGAGACTTTTTCTATTTCTCTATTTTCAAGGAAACCCACTTATGACTCAGATAATGAACAAAATGTAATATGTCCTGTGCCCTTGTGCTGATCCCTTGACGTGATTACAGCTGTAAGAAGGAAAAAGCCAGTCTTTTTGGATGTACCTTTCATCACTAATGTAACTTGGCTAAAGTTCTAATTTATTGCTCCCTGGACAACTTTTTTCTAGTTACTATCCCTGCTTGATTCAGAACATGGTAAGCACAGCTAAACGTGCTCAGAGGATGCTCTGGGGACCCAGTGTGCGTGCCCCCATCAGAGTTTGCCAGTGGGGCCTCAGGGCCAGCTCTGAGGGCCTCAGGGCCGGCTCTGAGTCGGTTCAGCCAAGGGCAGCCGTGGGGAAAGGCCCCTGGCAGCACAGAGGCCAGGGCCTACCCCTGCCCCTCCTCTCAGGCTCCCTGCTCGGCCCCTGCCTGAGCTACAGTCCTGCCATATTGCAGCCCTGCCTGGCCAGGGGCCTGCTGAGCTGAGCTCACACACCCTGGCCCACAGGAGGTGCCTGATGTCTGGGGCTGCTGCTGGCTGCCCCCTAGCCCACTCTGCTCCTTCCCTGGGGTGGTGGGATGGGCCCTGGGTGGTGAGGCCCGTCCCGTCCATGCCTACCAACCCAGGAGGCCACCTGCCCTACACCTTGACACAGAGATGTGCTGAGGGATGCTGCCTGTGTAAGGAAGGGTGCTGGTACTTATCTGTGCCAACAAGACCTGGAAGACATCTACAGGACCTTTCTGCACACCTAAATGCAGAGCTGCACTGCTCAAGTCCAGTTACTGTAACTAGCCATGACGTGATTTTTTCATGGATGCTTACATCTGTGCTGCCTTTAACTTGTTTTTGGTGAAAAATTTTACAGCCATTGGCCTCCGATAATTTTCTCCATGGCTTGGTTGTCTTCAAAGAAAAAAAGAAAAGCCACATACTGCGTTACACACAGTGTCACAATGCTGTGATAAATTATGCCTAAAGTTGTAAAACTTTTAAAGAGTAAAATCAGAATGAAGGCAGATAAACTCTTCAAAAAACAATATTCCAAAGGTTCACTGACAGAAATTGCACCCTCCAATGACATAAGGTTTCCTCAACACAAAACAAAATAAAAATCCCACCTTTTTTTGGTAATAAGAAGCCTCAGCAGCAGATGACTGGGAACACAAGACTGCTTGGAACAGATAGTGCTACAGACCATATCACTGCACGGTGAGCTGGAGATCTTCAAAGGTTATTTCAGAGACATCAAAAAAATTTGCAGACTAATATAATAATAATATCTCTTTATAAGTAACAGCACATCTGCTGAACTGCTTTGTCCAAAGGATGACACTTTGCTCATTTGCTCCCTGGAGATTTTCAGCTGTGCTGTATATTAACTTGAATGGTCATCAAAAAGCAAACGCTACCTGCTCTGATTTTTTTTTTTTTTCCTAAGTACATTGTGAGATACTCCCAAAGTTCTTTTTAACTGCAGCTTTTGTTACCTGGGTGTTTCTCAGACATCTAGTATCTGAAGCTGCTTAAAAATGAAAAAGAACTCAATATCAGTGTAGCGCTGGGGAAGTAAATTAGCACTTTCCTTGTAAACAGGCTTCAGACACCCTGGAAAAAGCAGAAGGAATTGGTGTTTGCTCTAATTGAAACCTAGTATGCAGATAAACTTGCACACATCAAACCTTTGTTCTCTTACTACAAAGCTGTTCAATTACACATGAAAAAATGGAGTGCAATAAAAGCTATGGCATCTATTCACACCACAGGAATCCAGTTTAATTATTCCCATTAGGAGATATGAAGTATTTCCTAATGCAAATACTGGACTCTCAGAACATCAATATCAAGGATCTGCACTGTATTTTCCCCCACAGGGAAGAAGTACAAGAAGTGTTGCATTTTACACTCAGTTTAAGCACAGTATTTTTTGATGAAAATAAAAAGGCAAATCTCTTTCAGTAAAGTCCTTGCAGATTTTCTAACATGGAATGTGAAATAATGGATTATTGCAAAATACAGCTATTTCTGTAAACATTAATAGATATGTAACAGCACACTCCACATTCATTCATGGACCTGCCATTAAAATGTAAGCAACTTTCTGTAAGCACCAAACATTTTAGCGCTGTTTCACCATTAGCTATGCAGTTAGGAATTAGCACCAGTTACAATCAAAATGGGTTATGAATTTGTAAGGCATGTCAAAGTCCAAAACTTCACTTCTATATAAATGCCAGATGAGTGGCAATAAATACTAGCTTTGAAGAGGGTAGATTGATTTGCTAATGCTTTAATCAACAATTCAAAAGGCACAACATTCAAAGCTGAAGCTTCAGCCTGGACCAAATGACTATATACCACCAAACATGAAATCCAGCCTCTGATCAGAGGATTTTCATCCCTGTTCTCTGCCAGTGCTCTACCCTCTGACCTTGCCCTTGGCCACCTCAGTGTCTGCTTTTACAAGCTGCTTTTGCAGGCCTCCTTCTCCACATCCAAGTTATTTCCAGCAGCTCCTACTGGTCTGTAAATGGAAGCAGTCCCCAAGCAGCAACTGTAGGCTGCTAACATGTGGTCCAACAAGGAACTCAGCTGCAGCACAGCTGACAGTCTTCTACACTACATACCAGAGTACCACACAAATTATTTTATTTCCTATATTTTAAAATAAATAGAAGTGAATGTGAAGGAAAAATGGTCTTGAATCTACAGACCACCATATAAAAAGTTCCTTGTATCTGCTCAGAGCCTAAGGATTTTTATGTGAAGTTCCCCAAAACAGGAACTGAATTCCAAAGTGTACATTTGTCACTAGCAAAAGGCACTTTTATTATTCCAGCAACAGAAACAGATTTTAAGAGAGTATCTGCATGTTTTCATTAAAAGTGTCTGTCATTAGATCCTTAGAGGAATAAGGATAATGACCGGTCCATATTAAAACAAAAAAACTACAAAATATCATTTTGGAGGAAAATTTAGATTCTCCAGTGCTAGCAATCCAAACATTCTCATTTATGCTGGAAACTGTGTGTTTGGAGTTCACATTTACGAAAGTAATTACATTCTCGGTGAATCAATGGTGAACAATACACATATGCATATGTAAACCTTCATCCAAAATACTAGAGCTAAGTTAACTCTATAGCTACAGTAGCTTTAGCTTTATTGGGCATTACATTCAAAAGTATGCTTACACATAAAAACCCTTTTCAATGTAAGACTTTTAATTTGATATACTATTTAAAAAAAGGCTGGATAAATAAAATGTTTCAGACAAACGTGGTAGATTCACCGGTTTAACTTCTGTACAGAGACATACACACGTCTTTGCCATACACACAGCTCAAAATTGCTACCATGTGCTAAGTAAACTTTTACAGATGTTCAGCAACAGAGTTCAAAGAAACTGCATTGTGTCTTTCTGGATATATACAAGCCAAATATATAAAAACAAAGAAATGTCAGGATATCAAATGAAGTGTCCAGTTGCTGATGTTCAGATAAATGAGAGATGCAGGTCTGCTAATATTCTCTTTCCTATTAGTTGAACTACATTTGAAAGATAGATTGCAGTTATTTTGATCATGCATCATAAGGCATTCCAGCTAAACAACGGCATATCTTAAAATGACTTTTTTCCTCAGTTTTCAAAAGGATATTTCTACATCATAGTACATGCGTGAAACCCCCTTCAGAAACTTTTGTGTGTACACACAGAAACAGTCTCTCTCTATATATTATAGCTGTTACCAAGAGAAAAACATTCTTGTTGGGGTGGGGCTACATTCATAACTTCAATCAAAAAAAAAAAAAAGACATTTTGCTTAGTAAAATTAATAATGTCCTAGACAAAGTATGCCTAAAATAAAAATAAGCTAAGGCATCACCTCTGCTCCAAAGGGTCTGTATTTATTTTTATTGTTTTAAAGACAAATATATTGCAAATTCATTTAATATTCAAAGAACCATGTAACATAGCCTGTAACTGTTCAGTAAGTTTAATTCCTCATGCACTGTTCACCACTCACCTGTTCTATACTTCTGTGCCCACTAATCCATTTTCCCTAAGGCTGTTCTAACGTTCAAACATTTGAACATCTTCAATCACTTCTAAAAAATAAAAATAAAAATTAAAATTAAAATTCTCCTCCCTGCCCTTCACCAGGAAATATTTCCTTTCTTCATCTCCATTGTGGAATTTCCATTTACCTCTTTATCCCTCAAATACCCCCATACACACACTCCAAATTACACTTCCCTAAGGCACAGGACAAGCAATATTCAGTCCTGGAACAGTGACAGGTTTAAAGCATAATATTTCACAGCCCATTAGGGCTGGAAACAGAGGCTTTCTAGCAATTAGTGAGCTACTAATTCCCTTTCCAATAAGAGAGAACCTGGTTCTACTCTGTTTCTCTCTCTCTCTGCATATATATACGGGATACACTCAGACGAACACGTATCTCTATAATACAGCCATCAAATTTTTTCAAC
Organism: Anser brachyrhynchus; assembly: GCF_964034855.1. NCBI lineage: Eukaryota > Metazoa > Chordata > Aves > Anseriformes > Anatidae > Anser > Anser brachyrhynchus. The sequence goes on from NC_137694.1 coordinate 83,719,991, forward strand.
AGAAAAATTATGGAAAAGCAACATTAGGCAATTTTTAAAGGTTTCTACATTTTTTTTGCTTAAAAAAATCTCCTTTCTTTTCTAGTTCCACACAGGTGGATTTGTTATATGAGGGGAACTCAGTCAAAGAAAAAAAAAAAAAAGAGATGAGGAATAATATCAATGCCACTGAGAAGTAATTCAAGGGAGTTCTATGAAGCTAGATTTTTCTTCCATGCAAGTTATGTGGTACATAAAGAATTCATGGTGTTTTGGAATAACATGAAGTTTTAATTTCTCTTTCCTTTGGATGAACTGCAGAAGTAACTTATGGCTTCCACACACAATACCATCAAAAGCTCATGCCAATAAAAACTACTACCACCCCTTCATGCTTTGTTCCTCTCCCAAAGCTAAAATTTCCTCTCATATAAAATAGTCTATAGTTACTGCTACTGAAAAATGACAAGCTCTTTTTCAAACAAAAACTCAATTCACAGAACATAAACATAATTTTATGAACAGCAAAATTAATGAACCCTGATTTCTTGTGGATTTGCATCTCATAACCAGTTACTCTAGTACCAAAGAAGGTAGCAACTTAAATTCAGTCTTTTTCACTAGTTAGGTCATTTACAACAGCTCTGTTCTCTGGTGTCTCGTAATACTTCATCCATGGTCTCTCATTCTCTGGCTTTGTTATGTAGCTGCCTATATGTCAGGAAATTTTTAGAACAGTATCCGAGAAACTGGGCCCTTCTTCACCCCATCAGATTTGCCTGAAATCGGCCAGTGAGTTAAAAAGTAGTTGTAGGAAACACTGACATGGTTGTAGATGCACGTGTGCATGCACACCCAGGCACACATACTGTAATCACATAAACCTCATTTCCTTCGGAAACCAGGCTAAAAATGACATAGCAACAGCAGATGTGAACACAGTTATGAAAAACAGCTGCATGAGTTTTCTGTGAAACAAACAAACATAAGGTCAACACACATACAGGTTCCTTTTACAAAGCTGAACTGGCAAGCCTTTGAAATATTTACATAAATATTTTAAATATCCTCTTTCTGTGGGGCAGAGGACATGCATCTTGACTTCAGTTTATATAAGGTATGTTTCTTATTTTCTCTGGGTCAAATTCTTACCCATTGAAGTCAATGTTAGCTTTATCTCTGACTTCAGTACAGTCAAGATTTCTTTCTCTGAGTACACTGATATAATTTCTCTGGGTGAGCTCATACCTCTCCTTTCTCTAGTTCTACTTGTATAAATACTGTGTTCTTCTGTTTTCATGCTATATATGAATATATTCAGGCAATTTCAAAATCTATCACTGACATAATATGTAGGACAGCCAATGCAACAAAATGAATTAGAACCCAGAGACATTTGGAAACAAGTATCACCACAAAATAGCCCTATACTCTAAACTAGAGAGATGAGCTTTGCTGCCTCTGACAACATGTACAAGTTTGGTGTCTCTTAGACCAATATGAGAGCCATTTAGCTAACACTTTGTTACATCCAACTTCAAAAGCCATCTGGAAATTATAATGGGCATGTGTCATCCTAGTAAAATAAAAGCATAGTACTGTGAGGGATCCTGAGGGACAACAGAATCCAGGCCCATCTTCTTCTCCACTCTGCAGGCGATGTTTAGTCCGGAGAAGGTTGTAGCATACCTACTTTTCCTACCCTACGTTTCTTCTTTCATTTCCTGCAGAAAGTTCAAGACCTTAAAGCTAGGGCCATAATTAACACACACACACACACCCCAGCCCCCCCCCCCCCCCCAAAAAAAAAGACATTTTGTATTGAAGAATCTATTTCAAATATTAGTTTATACATGGCTCAACATAATTTGTCTCCAGTGGGTCACAGGAGCTACATTTCCTCCTCAGTATTCCTCAAGAAAAGTATGGAACTAGCATAATTTGAACATTTCAGCTAAAGGGCATTACTTACCAGTTTTATACTAATTCCAGAGGTAAGAAAGGGTTATCTTAACAGCTTCTATGGCAAATGCAGTAAAACATTTAAAAATGCTGGTACATTTTGAAATACTCTTAACAAGGGCTTCATTTTGCAGCATGCTGACCAAATTCTTAGACATTCATGAAAAACGCTTAAAATCAAAACCCTCAGCAGGAATACTGGATATAGAAATAGTAACAATTAAAAAAAAATAAAAATGAAACAATCAACATTTTAACAACTACCTCGCTTACAAGCTGTTTTCCCCAATCTAGCAGTTAGGCTCTTTTTTTTTGAATGGAGTAAGAATTAATTAAAAAACACTTAATCACCCCTCCCAAGGAGATCTGGGTAAAAATTAAGAGATGAAGAGCTACATGCATCCGATATTGAGGGCACTGGCATCCTCAGACAATAAACTGAAAATAAAAAATCTCAAAATTTACAGTTAAGCAAAAATATATTAGAATATTACAACTGCAAAGCATTCAAAAAACAAACATCATAAGTGTAGTACAAACCTGGTGATTACCAGCATAGATGTTATAACCTAGATTACTAAATCTAAACTGAAACATTTTCTGCTTACTGCTCTTAAGTTTTGTAGCCCTGCTCAGCTCTTTTCAAGAGAAAAATGGGCCACGTGTTTTTGCTGGTACAATTTGTATTTGGTAGAACATAAGGTATTTTTTCTCATTTGTATGAACTGCTGAAGCAGCTGTTGAAAAAGGGCCTCCTGAACTAAGTGCAACTGCATCACGTCTATGTTCATGTATGTTTGAACCACTGTTCTCATTCTTACCAGTTTTTCCTATTCTGTCAAGCTAGATCTTCCCCAAATGCTGGGGGCACAATGAAGAGTGAAGGCTTATCATGAGTTTGCAGAATAAAATGTTTCCAGTAATATATGAGGTTTATAGCACTTCAACTGAGATGACAACCAAAGTGCTTTGCCTGGTAAAAGGAAGACCACACCCTAGTTAAGCGCTCTATCTTCACTTTACTTAGGAAGAGGAAAGAAAGGCAAATTCAACTGAAACCAGAAAATGAAGATGGGAAATGTAATTATCAAAATCAACTAATTTCAGGACAACTCAGATAACACTTCAGTTGCATCTTCAATAACATACAGAACATATTTAATCATGTCACCAAATTTGCAGAGACAGAAGTAGAGTGTGCAGATTAATTTTGAAGGCTAATTTGCTCTTAGTGTTTATCTGATGTATCAGGAACATAACCAGAAGCCAGAAATCAAGGAAAGAGGTTGTTCTAAGAAGCTGGTCCCCAGCATGTGCGCTCAAATGATGCTATCAGTGCTCCCTGTTGAGAAATTTAACTAGTACCCCATCTCATTTAGTTTTTAGGATTAGAATTATGTCCTTAGTATGTCTTGTTAAGTATTCATTTTTCTTTTCTAATTTCAATTCTAATTTTGGAATCACACACCTATACTTTTAATGTGCTAGAATAAATGTGGATTGCGTCTATAATTTTGTCTTAAAATAAAAATAAGGTTAACGTAGCCTGACAGTCACCAAACATTTCTAAGTGTTTTTTTTTTTTTTTTTAAACATTACAAAAATATGTAAATATTATCTGGTGGCATTTGGCATCCCAGATGGATTTTGGACTGTTCAGAATCAGGGTGTGACCTCTAGTTTGAGACTGGTGTCAGATCAACAAAAAGCAGTCTCCATACTGCAGTATACAAACTGATCTACAAATGCACATAACAGAAAACACAAAGCTAGATCGTAATGCCAAGAGTACCCAATTAGTTTGGCAAGACAGTTATCTATCCCTTTGAAAACTTTTGAAACACTTTCTATAATTTATTCTAAAGAAGAACAAAATTGCTTCCAATTTTTTGTTGTTTTCATTATTGCGTGTTCATACATATAGAAAACATTAGAAATTTTCATACTACACGTTTCTCTGCAGCAAAACTTACACATGAATGTTCTTACGAATCAAAATGTTAACTCAGACCCTTTCTAAATAAGAAGTAACGACTCTACTTCTTTCCAGTTTAAAAAAAGCAAAAACAAACTAAAACCTAAAATGAAAAAAAAAAAAAGTTCTGTTTCCTCAATGAATCCTTAAAATAAAGTACATATAACTGATTTTCATTTTGCATCTGCCTCAGGATCTGGCACATCCTGGATCAGCTTGCCAGTGCCTGGCTGGTTAGTTCACTGGAAAAAAATCTTTCAGGCTTTTGGCACAATTCTTTTCCCTCCTGGAAGCCTTCCCAATGGTTGTGGTTCCTGATCCTTTTTTCTAAGGACAGCTCAGACATCTCTGGGCTAGCTTGCCTTCTGCAGTCCTCTAGATTTCTTTGCTGTGCTTTTTGGATCAAGTTCCAAAAACCTTACGCTCATAAGCATTCTCACAACTCCTGTCTTTTGCATGCTATTCTGGTTTCTGAGCTGATGCTGGCATCAGTCTTTTCATAGTTCCTTTCCAGGAATGAGTCAGTCTGTGGTGCAAGTCTCAGCACAGCAGCTGCCTTCATCTTCCTCTTATTTTAGCTAGCAGTACTCTGCTTAGCATCTTACATAAGTCAAAGGTTTAAAATTATTTCTAGAGGTCAGCAGCAGCTTTGCTCCCTGGTGTCAGGAAATCAGGATTCCTTGGAGGCCAGTTCCTCCTCTCTGACAGAGCTCCAAGTGTGGGCAGCTTCCAACCACTTCTCCAGCAAGTTTTCAGATGGAGGTGCCTGCTTACATGGCTCAGGCAATCCCACCCACTGAGAAAATGGCTGCAGCTTGGTAAGAAAATATGGCATCAACTGCTTGAAGAATGGGAACTTTTCTTGGATCTACCGAAATGAAACAAACAAAAAAATCACTAACTTGCACTCTCTTTCTCTCCTTTTTTTTTTTTTTTTTTTTTAAATCCAAAGTCAGTGCAGCTATTTACACTGAACTGGATCCTAATGAGCACAACAAGACAGTCTAATCCTTGTCTCATTCCTCTGCTTTGCATCTACTCAACCACAATGACATGTAAGGAAGGTAGGAACCCCTGTATTAAACCCATGCTGTTAGTGAGGATACATAACCTAGAGTAAAAAGAATCTTTAAGGGAGTCAGAAAAGGAAATTTATTTGCTGGAAAGACAACCGATCTAGACTTACCAATTCAGCAGTATTAACATATAATAATTTTGCATGCTGGTGTTACAGAAAGACCCTTGATGCAGAACCAAATTCCTGAAAGCAATTCTTCCATATCACTTTAGAATTAAAAAAAAAACATTCATACTAACATTTTCCTGTGCCACCAAACATTTGCCAGCATTGGTGATTTGACGGCAGTCACATCATCACTGCTGAAGCCCTGAGATAATGCGGAACTCCAGCACGCACCTGACTTCAAGAACATAAGGAGTCTGTTCTTCTTAACTTGGAGCACAGGTTGCATTGGCACATCAGTTCAACTTGCTATGTTATGCTTTTCAACACTGAAGACGTTAATGCCACCAAGAAGATTTAAACAAGTGTTTCTTTACAGTTCCTTACACAGCTTCATTTTTTTTTTGTATATTACCACACCATGGTGCATAATCCCATCAAACCTTTCATGCATTTCTTGTTAAAATGCTGTAACTATTCCTGAGTAAAATAATTTTTAATTAATCAATCATTTCTGTAACCATGACTTATCATATCACAGAAAGATATGTACGAGATAAGGAGTTAAAGTAAAATCTAAAATAGGATTCCGGCACCTGAAGGTTGCCATATTGAGATTCATACTGTATCAGCCATTTTATACATGACTACAAGGGAAATATCTGCAAGGTCTAACAGCTGATAAAGAACAACCTGCCCTTCTACTAAAAAAAGGGAAGACTGTTCTATTCAAAGGCTGCAGATAAGACTTAATGAACTGAGATTTCATAATGGAGAAATGATGGATAATGTAGACCTAATATGTTCCATATACACAAGGCATTAAGAAAATACGTTAAAAAGAGAACCTTAAACTGTTTTGGTTTTTTTTGGGTATTGGCAGCCCCGCATAAAGTACTGATTTAACTATTTTAAACAACTCTTTCAATGTCAGCTTTTCCAGAGATGCTATTTCTAAATTAAGATCATGTGATTCCCTCCACCTGTCCCACCCATGCTATGGCAAGCATTACTAAAACACATTATTTTAACCAGCATAGAGCATACAGGCTCAGAAAGGGCCTTGGGATATTTGCTTCGCTGGCCATTTTCACAGAGAAGAGGTTAAGCCACACGAATTTTAACAGTACTCTTGCTGGTCAACTCAGAGAGAAGCAAAGCTAGTTGTCATTGTGGAAAAGAGGGATCGAATTACAAGTAAAACAAACAAACAAACACCTTTTCAATGAGAGAAAACAAGCTTGGTCTTTTGGAGGAGGGTGCTCTTTCCTAATACTGTTAACCCAAAGGAGCTGAAGAAGAGATTTTAGCACTACAGAATGATTTATAAAATGGAGACTCTTACAGCACAAGAAAAGACAGAGCAAAAATGACAATGGACCAAAGAATCCCCATGGCTGCAGGCAGTGTTTCACTTTTAGCCATGTCCCAAACTAAATTTGTTTGCACATGCATACTAATTTAATTCCTTTGCAAGCCTGTTTAGAGAAGATTGAGTTTTGTGTCTCTCCTAAAACAAAATGAAACCCATGAATTTTTAGGTAAGTCTAGATAATTTGATAATTTCATTTGGCTGAAGACTGTAGTATATTCTAGTTTTAGCTTCTTAAGTATTAAGGCATGTTAGTTACCAAACGAAAAAAAAAATCAGGGAGAAACAACTTCCACTCAAGATCAATTCTCTCACAGCATAGCCCTTCAAAATATTTGTAGCCTTGTCAACAGTTTTCCTTTAAAAAATATATTGCTGAGTCCAAACTTTAATCTAAAACGTGTTATTTGGATGAGAAGTGCTACTTCTCAAGCAAACACTAATTGGGCCAACATTTGTTTCTTGTCTCAGTAACTTGGAGCTGTATTCTGGAGAAGATTGCTCAATCTGTTACAAGCCTTGTCACTCACAGCAGTGATATCACACCAGCAACTAATGAGGCCTCCATCATTTAACAGTGATTAGCTGCCAGCCTTCTTTACTGCGTATTAGTGAATAAAATGGGATCACCATGTGGTGTACGACTGTAATTGGCTGAGGTGATCAATATGATTGGCTTCCAGTCATGTGGTTTTCATAGCCGCACAAATCAGTACACATTTGCCTAATCGCTCAGTAGGTGTTAAATAACAGAACGTGTTGTTTAGGATTGCCATTTAAAAAGCATTAAAACCATTTAAGGTCAGTAACTGCTCCCAGGAACACCAACAGTGAAATATGGTGCCAGGATTTCCACATTTTTCTTTTTTGTTGTTTTGTTCAAAGAAAAAAATATATAAGGCAAAAACCATGCAAGCAAATGCATTTGGTGAAAAAAAATATTCTGTAAAATGCGTTGGAAAAGTAACTTTATTCTGTAGCTACTTTCATAATTCAGCTCTTATGTTACCCTTAATGCTCCCAGGTCTGTGTGGGACAAAGGGAAGTTTGCATCCAAGAAAGTAATACATATGGTTTTAATTGCTTTTTTGCAGGGAAGTCAGGGTCCAATGTAAAGAAAAGTTATTCCAAACTCCAGCTTGCAAACAAGGTTTTCATGTAAAAATTTCCAATAAAAAAAAAAAAGAGCAGCAACAGATGTGGCTGAGGCTATTAGCTTGCAGAGGACATTTTTTTCAATCTGTCCACTTCCAATCAACTGCCATCTACTTCTTTCTAATCAACACTGTATTCTCTCTGAGCAGCCAAAAGACTTCCCTCACAAAATCTCTTCCCACAAAGAATCAGCTGTACATACAGCAATACCCAGTGCTTTTCTTTTCCTTCAGTTCTCCTTTTTTCCCCCTATAATTTATGTCTGAATTTTCCTTTTACTCCTGAATTCACGGGTTGATACAGAACATCATTTTTGAATGAGGTAATGAAATATGCTATCAAGCTACTGCACAACAATGTAGCTGTCTGTTCTAACACTCCCCATAGCAAAAGAATTCAACTTTGAACTTCTATAAAACATGAGCAACTTCTTCCTAGTTTGATTCCTTGGCCTTGACTACAGTAACCCAGAGCATTATGCATAGAAAACCTTCACTAACAGAAGTTGTAAGCATATCTACTGACACAGTGCAATTTTAATGTCCTCAGAATAAATGCTATCTTATCTTTACACAAATTCATCTAAGAATTTCAGCTGTTAACTACCCTAGGGTCTCAGCTACCTGTGAACACACTGAATACCTGTGAATTTTGCAAGAAAACCATTCTTCTGCATGTGGAAAATAGAATAACTATCAGTGTGGAGAGTGGTGTGATGCTGCACTGGCTATAAAGTGTGTATTATGAAGAACTCCTATTATAAAGGGCTTCTCATCTTCAACAAGTGTCTTCTGCATTTTCTGACCTGTATGTATAGGGAACACTCAAACCTGCAACAAAAATCTTGACTCTATGTTATCCTCTTTTAAGGTCCTTATAATCTTCATCCAGAACAGAACAGAAATCCCAAGAATTTAAGGATAATTAGACTATGCAAAGCTAACTGTTGGGGACTAACGTGAGGGTTAGCAGAGGAGATGGGAAGAAACACTTTAAAATTCAAAGAAGAATGAAAAAAATGTAAAAGATACTGAAGACATTAGCAGAGCAACAACAACAACAAAAGTAAAATAATATTCAGAGTGTAATCTGTAATTTAGGACAGGGTAAATAAATTCACACCAGAATGAAATAAAAATACAAATAATAAACAAATCAGTTTAGCTAAGTGAAATTTTCTGAAGTACCAACAACTAGTTTTACAGGAGATAGGTATTAAGAGCTTAAGGTCAAAAATTATTTTCAATGGATATATACAATTTTTTATTTTTATTTTTATTTTTTAGTTCTTGTGACAAACAGAAGATCTGGATCATTGCCATTTGTGAATGAAACAGAGTAGGTAACTATAGGACAAGATTTCAGTTGAAATGCTAATAGATTTTGGGGTGGCATGCAACCATTAGAAAGCAGCATCTGAATGCTCCAGAACAAATCTTCATTTGTATTTTCAGCAAAAATATGGATATTACAGTTCAAGTATGGAGTGAAGGAAAATGCTCTATAGATCTGCATTTATTTTTGTTTTTTGTTTTCTTGTGATTGCATTCTTTGACTGTTACATAGTTGGGGGCAAAGATTATACAACTTTTATGTCTTTCATACAGATTTTCCTGACATTAAATCTGTTCAACAGTTGGGCTTTCAAAGCAACATTCCTTTTATAACCAAGACATGGGGAAGGGAAAAAAAAAACAACAAACCAACCCACAAGCACACAGAAGTGAAAATATTGCACATGCTGACTTAATACACAACTCCTTCAAAAGTATAAAATTAAAATATATCAGGAGAGCTATATAGGAAATATTAAATGTTGAATTAAAATAAAAATTCATCACTGAGGGCAAGAGTAGTTCTCTCCTCTTACTGCACTTCTTATCCCCAAAAGAACATGTGTCAAATTGAGATGGAAAACTGAAAGGAACTCACGGACAAAAAAATAGCTTATTAAAACTTGACATGGTGCTCTCTAGAAAACAATTTATTTATAGGTCAGTATATTACAACAAAACCTTTTCCACCACTGTTCTTTCAGCTCCCAAGAGAGTAAAGAAAAACTCCCCACTGTATTTGTCTTTGAGAAAAGCATTGTGCACCTTGCCAATATATTTAATTATAAAAAAAACCAAACCAAAACAAAAAAAAACCAACCAACACACCACCAACAACTCATATTACATGGAGCCAGAATCTGCTCATGAAATTCAATGACTAATTTTCAAAAAAAATTATAAACTCAACATAAAGATTGAAGCTACACAGATAGGTTAGAGGTTCATTTTAATCTATAGTTTAACTTAATGTAATTGGAGTATCTTGGATTTAATCTAGAAACGTGTGATTTAGGTAGGTTGCATTTAATGAAAGAACATTTATCTGAAACTTCAGTGAACACAAGGATATGAATGCTTTGAAAAGCAGTGAGGCTTTCCTTTTATCTATATTCTTGCCATGACATACCACCATGTAAATCCTTGATTTGGTGAGAGAGTGCTTTTCAAACAACAATACCCGATTACACTGAGCGTACCCTTCAGTTTAACGACACTTCTCTGAGGAAAACACTTGATTAAAAAAAAAAAAAAAAAGTTTCTCAGTTTGAATCCTGAACTCTGAGACTATTTCAGCTGAAAAGACAGCCCCAAGATGATTCCATGAGTCATGCAGTCTAGCGAGCAGAATCAATGGGAGCACTACAGTTAACGACAACCCAAGAACCATTTTCTCTTGACCTTCTTGTCTGAAAGAAGTTTGTATTTTGTTCTCTTAAGCCTTAGAATAAGAAAGAAGAAAAGAAAGGAACAGACAAAATTCCTCAAGGTTTTTGGACATTTTTAATGCTAACTTTTCTAGCTCTTGAACAGCCATTCACCATGTACACGATTCATCTATAATTCAAGTGACTTATAATTTTGATTCCTTTCTGTGATGAAATCTTCAATCATCACCTGAGGAAAAAACAAGCCTGTATGTTGTTAGTGATCACATTGTCAATTATGTATTTTCAGTTGTTTTGGAAACACAGGTAGAAGTAATCATATTAATGTGATTTAGCATATGTTAACCCAGTGCCTAACATAAACTTCTTCCAGGTTGTTGAGGAAACATTACTGGTAACTTTAACATACTTTTAAAAGGAAGGTCATGGATGTAATTTGGTGGTACGTCTCTCTTTAGATACTGCAAACACATGTCCTCTTGAGCGTTAATTCAGCTGCAAGGCTGGAAATATCAACAGTTTATGGACTAAAGCACAAGAACAACAAGAAAAAAATCCTGTTTATAAGAACACAGCAGCCATTAAACATCTGTTAATATACTACAAAGGGCTCTTAAAGTTCATTAAAAATTATATATACCTTGCTGCTCCATTCTTGAGAAAAGGCATACTACCCTCTGTACAAAAGGACAAGGACGTGCAGGACAGGGATTTTTGTATACAAAAATTCAGTAACAGCTCATCAAGAGCACAAAAAAAAAAGCGCTGCCTCTGTCACACACTCAGACTGAGGTTGCAAATTATTTGACCAATGGAATTTACTTGACAAATGATACAATTCAGAAACTTCTGCAATATACCCCTTCTGCTACTCCAGCTTTTTGTGCTTCTTTCTTGTTTCTCTTGTCACTCTTTCTTTGCAGCAACATTCAGGTCTCAACACTTCACTGCTCTAAGATCTCAACTCTACTGTAATAAGTAATAAGAAAGTCATACAGCACTGAACTTCAGATCTGAAAACAAAGTGAGCATATGGGCAAGCAGCCACTTGTGCTATACAGCCACCAAGGCTAACAATATAAAACCAATTATATAAATAACATTACATCGTGCAAGCTGTATTGATGGACCACACCACCTGCATGGCCAATGGACTAAATATTTACAGTGCTTATCCATAGGATTTCTTGGAGCAAACAGAAGCGTAAGCCCGAGAAGACAGAGTTTTTGAATAAGAAGCTTTGCAAGATCTAACTTCAGGGAAGATAACCAGGCTCTCTTCTGTCCTAGCAGTCACTATTGCCTATCAGAGTAAACAAGCAAACAAGAAGCCTTGCTCTGACACATGCCTACCAACATGCACATCTTTATTTTTAAGCAATTACTCAACTCTATAGTTCACCTTTTATCTGAATACAGACATTTGCTTTAACCAGAAATCAAAATAACAGCTAAAAAGAAGAAAATAACATCCTATGGTCTACAGAAATGTCAAAAGACTTAAGCATCATCTGGGTGAAAGGATTACATTACAGAATAACTACACAAGTCAAACATACAAACATATTCTCTTTTCAATTTTTCCTCTTCTTAATCAAATCCAATTTCTAGGCATCTAAAAAGCATGCAACTTCAGCATGTGAGAAATCCCACTGATGTTAATGTGCCTAAAGTCAGCACCACGCTTGAGTTGTCTGATACACAGTTAATAAAGGCCACAAACTGAAGTATTTCAAAAAAAGTGTTTACTTTTCTCTCATTTTGAGACAGTAAATGGCTGAAAAAAAGACTAATTTGCAATTTTATTGCTAAAATATAGAGTTCAAGATCCTGATGCTCCTACTGCTGATACTTGGGTTCCGGGATCTAGCCACTATCCATAAATAACTTGCAGGATCAGGCCACCTGTTGGGTTACCACGTCCCAATTTTTTGTCTTTCTCCTAAAGCTGAATTACCTCTTTTGAATGCTGTTTTTAATAATTTGGGCTATCTTATGCCCATTTTTTTTCCACAATAACGTTATATTGCAGTGACCTGATTTACCTGGGAGCTTATTCCAATTAGTAAAGCATGATTTTGTTCTTGCTTACTTTTCTAACTTACAGGCTCTTGTAACTCTGCAAACATCATCATTAAAGAATGTGGTTTGTTCTTTTGTTGGGGGAAAAAAAAGTTACTTTATAATTTTGTCTTTTTTTGGGTTTGGGTTTTTGTCCGTTTAGTTATCACTTTCAGAATCTTATCTCTTTTTTCTTTCTTAAATGCATTGTTCTATCTGTAAAACTTAATACCATACTATTTTTCTCTCCTGTGGCTGTAAAAAAATACAGTGGGAAATCTTTAATTTTATAGCTTCATAATTAGGGTAAATGAAGTTGAATAAAGAACTGCTTGTATAAAACTAAAGAATGGCAAAGAAAGATTTCTAATTATTATGGTCTCAAAGATTCTAAAAAAAAAAGTGTGTATATGTGCATTATAAAATGTTCCTGTACAAATTAGTATTTACAAATTGTTCTGAATCTTTTTCTCTAAGTACACAATAGTTCACTTGTTAACACTGACATATTTATCTGGCCTTTCCAGTTGTAGGAAAAAATTATGTCAATTTTCCCTCAGACTGCCTTCCTATTCTGTCACACACATTATTTCATGAAACATGAATCCAAATGTTCTGTTTCTTTTCAGTTTCCTTTCACCACAAATTCCAGAGTCCCCCACTCCATGGCTTTTAGTAACAATCCAGCCTTTCTAGTCTAATGGCAAAAACTCAATACTTCTGTCTTTAATCAGGCTACTTTGGACTTCAGTGTCTTTAATACTGAAGATTCAACCCTTTGTTAGAACTATTTCTTTTCCAGGTCATGTTATACCTATGATTTCACATTAAGTACCTATTCTCACAAGAAACAGCAAGGCTTGACAAGCTGACTGAAAAACACAGAACACACACACATAAGGAAAAAGAAAAAAAAAAAAGTAATGGATACTAAGGAAGAACATTTTTATAAGCTGTAATAATCAAATACTTGGGAACTTCTAAAAGACTCTGGTGCCTTTGTACTATGTACAGTACAAAGTACTAAAGTACTAGTACATACTTTGTACTATAGTACTTAGCATTATTAGTACTTTGTACTAATGTACATGAGCCATTAGAATTACAGTTAGTGCAAAGGTAATCCATAGTACTTGCAAAGAGGGGACATAGGTGATTTTTAAACAACTGATGTGAATAACTGTCTTTTTCCTTTCCAAATTAAACAACCACTGTTTAGTTGGTTCAAACCATCTATGACCACAAGTCCACTTCAGACTTCTGACAATTGAAGAGATGAAGATTCACAGCAGCAGGGTTCAAATTAGTATGATGAAAGTGACACGATCCTAATACTTTCCATCCTGGAGACCTCAAAAACACAAGATGTGGCAGACTGTGTGAATAAGGGGATAGAATTGACTGATGCATTGAGGAGAAAGCTGTCATTACTAAGTGGATCTTCTTTCTTCAGTAGCTGTAGTTTTTGAAAGGTTTGTCCTGTGGACAACACAATGCAAGCTAAAACATCAATGTGGCAAAATGATTCACAGATACATGAATCCTTATAAAAGTAAAGTATGGAATATTATTAGAAGAAACACTCTTCACATTCTGCACAAAAGCAAATCCGTAGTCTTTGATATAGCTTGATATAGACTAAATGGGAAGTCTTATACATTGTCTGCTTAACTTATCTAAGAATGTCCTAAATTCTGATGAACAACCATCGTTGATTAGCTGTGTTTCTTTGTCCAAAAGGAATGCAATACTCAAAAGGAGTTCCATATACCACCAATAACTAACTACACATGTAAACTGAACTTAGTAGTAAGCAGTGTCTCAGAGACCTAAGAAAAATAAAATCCACAAGACAATCACAGACCTCCTCCCTTTGTACCCAGGCCTCTGGATCTGTGGTCCAGCTGGTGTTAAGGAGAATAATCTTCTGAAAAGCCTTGATCATCGTTCTTTTGTTATTGAGCAACAGTACATATAATAACCCTACTGTGCCACATAAGCTGAGAGATCATGAGAAACCGGGGTTAAGCATTCTGAATTCTGTGCTCACATAACAGACTTTGGCCCTCCTTCCTACTGAGATCTGAATAAATAAAAACATGTGTGGACACCTGAAGCCCACTTGTGTGGACTTCACATTTACATCTACGGAGACCTGCTGCCAGCTGCAGGTTCTGTTCAATCAATAACATAAATTATAGGTTTATTAGATTTACCTCCCACAGCAGGTGGGAAATATATTACGAAGGAACATATATTCTGTAGACAGCCTATGCTACAAATTGAAAATAGCATAAGAAATGGATCTTGGGATAACAAAAAAAAAAAAAAAGATTGTCTCTTCCATCAAATTGTGTAGTACATTTCAGGACTCTGTTCCAAAAGAACCAGATGTTTGGTTTTAAAATATATACATTAAGCTCAAAATTGGTTACTGAAATGAACAGCAGTTCTGATTCAGATGTGTTTATAAACATAGAGGTTATGCTGAAAGATATACAGGCATTTAAAATGTTACGTGTATTTGTGTATGACTATCTGTATGTAAACTGGTCCCAAGTATTATGCTTTGATTAATCCCTAAAAGGCAAACTTTTCCAAAACAAGGACAATTTACAGTAACAGCAACGGCAGAAATGATATGGAAAGGAAGGTTTACCTAGGGGTAATACAGCTATTTCCTTACATATGGGGGCTTAGCTCACACATCCTCTCTTCTGCAATACCACTTCTCTTAAGGATGGAGATAGCGGACACAGATTTGCTTCAACAGTGTCAATACCAATGGAAGATGTAAGTCAGTGACAGATTGGGAAAATAATGAAAAATATGGCTCTTCAGCTTTGAAAAAAAAAGTACCTCACAAAGGCACTAGCAAATAAAACCACTGCTCGTCTCTTAAATGGGTTGGACTGCACACTGATCAGAAACTACCTAAACTCTTTTGGGTTTTATCCAACAAAGTGACCTGGAAATCTGTTCAAATCAAAGGATTCTTTCAAGGGATAGAAGTAAGGAAATGCTAAAAAGAGGTTTTTAAATTGCAGCAGATTAGATAACAAAAATATTCAGACACGTTCATCCTATCCCAAGCAGAAGTTAAGCAAAATACAACACAGCTGAAAACATTTTAAGATAACTCATCATGGAGAACTGCGTACCAAGATTCCTAATGGCATACACAACTTACACCTCTTAATCACTGGATTAATATACACTGGATTTTCAGTGGCTGAAATTTCCTCCCTGATGATGGTAATCAGTTGCTTTAGCATCGAGTTTTGAAATCAGGTATTTGCTCCTAACACATCAGCAATGATATTTACTTGCCTGTTGTATACTTGCAGTTTTAGGACAGCAACAATTTTTGGTTTCACTTTCCTCTCTGAGCTGGCAGTAACAAGAGGTTAATGTTATAAGATAGTTGTTAGAACACTGCATGTTAATTTAATAACAGAATGGAGCCCCCAAATAAAAACTGAACAATTTCTGAGTGTTGAACTTCATATCAAGAAAGACTGGCATTGAAGAAAAGTTTTCTAAAACATTTTCTAAAACATTTTCACTCACATTTCACAGGTTTAAAAAGAAAAACAATATAAATGTGATACTGCGTAGATGCTGCCTCAGATTGAAAAGTACTCCTGAGGTCAGCTCCACATAAGAAAGATGACTCTAACAAGGCAAAGAATTAGGGCAATTAAAGTGAGATACCACAGCTAGACTATTGTCCCAAGGTCTGATCATAAGAAGGAAGAAAAAAGAAACTTTTGAAAAGCTAACATCTTTAACCTTGAAGACAGTTATTAACAGGTACAGAACTTGTACAAAACTCAAAAGGAGGTTGTAGTGCAATATATCATGATTCTCTGTTTTCTGTTAAAGGAGAAGGTAAATTTTGGAAAGACCAAACACCTTCTGTTCGGATGTTCTTGTGTTTCCAACTCCCTAGTAGAAATTAAAGCTCCAGTAATAGCTCCAATAAAGCTCTTAATAATGGTATGCAACTGAATTCACCTCAAGGTGAACAAAAGGAAGAGAAATACCGTTACAGGGGAGTTACTCAGTCCTTAGAGAAAAGGTTTCCCAGAAGACTGATGCCTGAGCACAGAATTACAGCTAAATGAAATTTTCACAATTTATATCTAGGGGATGCATAACTCATGATGTGCAATGAAGCAACTGTATTGTTATGATCTTGCCCGTTATGTACTTGAGGGATTCAAAATAATACTAGGACAATTATTTTGAATGCTTTCTACAGAGTACTGAAGCACAGATGAGAAGACAAGTCCATAGTCATACAAGTTGTCAACAAGTACAGAAATCAGGACAACCAAGAATCATACGAGCCTTCTAACTCTTCTTCTGCTTTGGGGACCATGGAAGAGGACTTCAGCGCTTCATAGTGAATCAATCCTGGACAGTAATCACTGTGCTGCTTTAATTAATTTTACTGTAAAGTGGTACTTCCTACTGTCCTAATCTGGAAATAAAGTAGATGTAAAACTGATGATTATAAAAATGATCTGCTAGTCTGCTAAGGACAGAATTAACCAATGTATTTAAATTAAGATTGAACAGATTGGGGGGGGGGGGGGATTCCATGTTCTGTTAATACTACAAAAGTGACAACGATTACATCCAGAGTTTTTAGCATATTCAGCTGTTACCAGATTCAAGGCAGATTGGTTTAACAGATCCCATTCTGTCTCTTCTTCTTACCTGGCATCAAATGTACATATAATACAGTACATATAATACAGTGTCACTTTTGTGGCACTGTAATCTGTGTATCATTAGGTGACTTTAAAATGTACATGGTCTAGCCTACCAGGTATGCACAGTCAATGATTTTCTATCTGGCTTGATGAAAAAAGCTAAAATGTCACCCTGTAAACATATGCAAAGCTTAACTGAAATCAATGCAGCTGCCTCTATTTGCTTGGGCTAAGAATATAGCCCAAAATATGTAATACAATAAGCATCTAAGTACTTCATTTTCGAGTGTGCAAAATCATATTTCCTAGATATGCTGACCATTAATTTCTTTCTAAAATACTAGACTTTCTCTACATAAAATATCTCATTTTATTTCCTCTCTTTTACTTAGATTTTGCAAGCAAACAAAAACTTTCTCTCAGTATCTTTTACTCACGTTTCTGGTACTAGAAACCCCAGAGCTATTCTATAAAAAATAGTGCATGTCAAAAAGGTCATCTCATGTGTTTTGACTTGGCTTTAAACCGGTAAGATTATTTTGCAGGAAACAGACAAAACTGGAACATATTTTCTATTTACACTGATAAAGTAAGTCAGCTGGAATATATTAAATAATTTGCTGGAGCTAAATTAAATTTTCTGTTAACTACATCACCTGACATAGAAGCAACAGAACTTCTCAATTATAATTTTTTTTGAAGACCTGTTTCTTTCAGCTTTTATGTCCAAAATATTGACATATGAAACAACTTCAGCTTTGCTCGATGCTGTACAGCTCAAGATCACACTCATATTCTTCTGTGGCTGAGAGTAAAATTGCACTCAATTTAAAATTATCCTTAATAAGCAGCATGTGCTAGTATACTTGTCAAAACTACTCTGTTTACACCAACAGTGGAAATGACTTTTTTTTTTAATAACTGACTCATATTTACAGATGCTGAGTTTTAATTATGATATACAATTGTAATTAGGAAAAAATGTGGAAGACAATATATTTAATAGAAGACTCAATTTTCTGAAGAATGAGACTCAAGAAAAAAGATGGAACCACTGAGACACAATGTAGTGATTTTTCTCTTTCTAGACATTTGCTAGTGCACAGAGATTTATTTTTATTTTTTTTTTACATTTTCTAGCATAATCTCTAATCTTCTATCTACCCTTTTATCTAAAAACAATGCATATTATGAGAGGAGTAAAAAAAATAAATTAAAAAAGGGAGGGGGGGGCCAAGCAAGCCAAGGAAATACTACTACACAATAAAACCTCAAATACTCAAACCTTGGAAACTATAAACAAGTAAATTCATTGTTCTAACAACAAACAGTTAGGATCTACAAATATCAGTAATGTCAGCCATTAGAACTAGCAAACAATCCTGTTGGATTTTTGTGATGGTTTTAGTAGTCTGTGTTGTGTTGATAGTCTCGATTTTATTTCCAATCTAACAGCAGAACGTATTTCTATTAAATACCTACATTATATGTTTTCTCTTATATGACTTTTTAGCTCACAAAGAATGAGCAGAACTGCTTGAAAGTCCCCAGGGATCTCTTCTGAGACCACTGCTATTTCCAGCTTTTTTGTGGGTTTTGTTTTTTGAAGAGGGGAGGAGGGGGTTTGAAATAATGATCTAAACATAAAGTCCCTTGCAAGCATGCAGATGACAGAAAGATTAGTAAGTATGTAAATAATCCGAACAGCTTGGCTACTGCTACAGAATCAGCTACTACATTAAACAACTGGAAATCAACAAAATATATATTGAACTGACAAACCCAAACTAACACCTTTGGAGATTAAAATACAGTTTACGGTAATAAAATAATAAAATAAGAAGTTTGGAAGGTCATCATACAGCTCAGCTACAACGATTCAGGTAGCCAGCCCCCAGAGGAGCTACTATCAGAACAGGCAGAAGTAGAGCTGCAGCACTGTGGCACCTCGCCAGAGCCAGACTAACCTTGGCACAGCACTGCACTGAGAGACAATGCGGTCACAAGCAAGTGAAACTAATCCGACAGTATGCTACCACTGAAAAAGGGCTGCAAATTCCTCTGCTTCTGGCCAGAACGCAGCTGTAGGGCTCTCCATGCGGACTTGGACCAGCTCGCTGATTCAAATTGAGACTTTTTTTTTTTTTCCCCATGCTGGATTTAGTCCGATGAGCAAACTTGTACCCAAGCTACAGCATGGTGAATCAAGTGCCAATATAGGGGAAGGAATGGGAACATGTGGCTGTGGCCCAGGTAACAACAGCCCATTCCCCTCAGCAGAAGCACAGGCTTTAACCAACTTCTAAGCCAGTAAATAGCAACGCTGCTTCCAGAACAACCTCAAAACAAACAAACAAACAAACAAACAAAAAAACGTGCTGCATAGTGATACTTGCAGATATTGCCTTAATGTGTTTCTAGTGTAATACTGTGGCAAAAAAAGAAAGAAAAGGGAAAAAAGGCCATACAATAATCACTGTTTATATACAACGAGAAGCATCATGCGCAAGTGGAGAACTGGCTACATCAGTGGTAGAATGCAACCTATCAGTTTGGGATCCCAAAGTTCAAGACAGATGTAGGACCATAAGGAAAAAGATCCCTAGTTGAAACAAGCTAAGATGTCACCTGCTTGCTGAGGGTGCACTCGATCCCATCGTCCATGACACCAACGAAGATGTTAAACAGGGCAGGTCCCAATACTGACCCCCCTGAGGAACACCACTCGTCACTGATCTCCTCTTGGGCACTGAGCCATTGACCTCAATTCCTTGAGTGCAACCACCTAGTCAATTCCTCACCCACCAAGCAGTCCATCCATCACATCCATGTCTCTCCAAGAGAGACAAGAATATTGTGTGTGACGGCATCAAGTGCTTTGTACAAGTCCAGATATGCCACATCTATTGGTCTTTCTTTATCCACCAACAGTGCAACCCAGCCACAGATGGCCACCAGATGTGTCCGGCACCGTCTCATGGCACAGTGAAGCCATAGTGGCTGTCATCAACCACCTCCTTATTTTCTATGTGCCTTAGCATAGTTTCCAGAAGGAATCTGTACTGTACTTGGAGGAATCCTGTTATGTACTTGATTCACAGGAGGAGTAGCTCACTACATAAAAGTGATACTATGAATTCTAGTCTGACTGCTTTCAGTTTTCACCTTTTGTTATTCTTTTTTTTTTTCATTTCTGGGAGAGGAAAAGCAAGAATAAAAGGTAAATTCCTCATTACTTCCCAATTTTACACATTGGTCACAGCCCACTGAAGAATTATTTTTCTTAGATACCAGCACACGTGTATTGCTTGCCCACAAAGAATCATGTTGATCACCCCAAGTGTAATCAAATGGGATGCACGCTGTAGGTCTTACTGACAGGAAAGTAGGGAGGAAACAAATCATACACATTTTCAGCATACATTATGACACACCTGCTGAGATCATCTTAGCAAATTCATCATTTTGCACAGACCTCAGAAATTGGTAACGTTCTAGTCTCCACTGTCTTCAGCTGTTCTAAAAAATAATGCTGTTTATACAAAGTTGCCGGTCTTAGCATGCAGATAACTGGGTGAAATTTAACAGATGTGACATGCATGGTCCCAATGAGACTCAATGGTTTATTGATCCTTCTAGGTCCTAAACATTATGAAAGCCAGACAGGTCCAAATTACGATGAACCCCCAGATGAAAGCAATTGTGGCTAATGATAATTAGGGGGGTAAAGAGTGGAATAAAAAAATCAGTGCAATATAAAATAATTTTCACTTGAACTCATTTAATTTGATGGAGCGTGCATCTGACTGCATCACGTAAGAGTTTGAGAAGTTCTTTACTGCACATATGCTTACATGAGTGTATACAGATGTGTGTACCATTAGGTGGAATGCATAACCCATTGATTGCCCCATGCTTTCTCTAATGACACTCATCAAGGCAAAAGATCTGAATCACTGCCAGAGGCACAGGGGACAGCAAAAGACTTCTTGCATTTTTCTGAATATATGCCAAAAAGAAAAAAAGAAAAAAAGAAAAAAAAGAAAAAAGAAAATTTACATTGACATTTTGCTTGCACTAGTTTTGATGACTTTCAGGCCATGGACTGCTCTTACTGCATTTGTACAGTATCAAGCACAACAATGTCCTGGTCCTAATGGGAATCCCTAAGGTCTAGTGTAATATACGTAATAAGTAATAATGCAGTCTCCTGCTGTTTCCTGTGTTTCTAGCTGCTAGGCTGACCTTCTTCTCTTGATACTGCATGTCAGCTGGCTCCATTTGCTTCTGGAATTAGCATTAAAATGGCAATTCTTAGAGATCATGCTACAGCCAGAGTAATGATAATGGAGAAATAGAGATTTTGAAACAATTTTGAGCGTTTTTTAATTTCATACTTTAAAATATAACCCTCTTTCCTATGACAATAGGAAGCAAAGCTGGAAAAAACTGCTGCTTTCTTTAAAAATAAAATAAAATATTATTTTAAGAAATTTGTGCTGGGAGATGTATTTCTCCCTTGCATGCTGCCAAGTCATACTGTGGGCGTATTTGTCAGAGCAATGCCATTAATGAGATTTCATTGTGAGTTTACCTTAATTGAAATAATAAATGTTTTTCCTTTCTAAAATACCTGCTATGGACTTGAGAAGTCTTGCAATCCTTGACCAAATTTTAAAAAGTAAGACAAACTAGATTAGTTTAAAAATTGGATCAATAATCATAAGATACGTGGAATGAACATACTATTCAATAAATAATAATTTTTAGATACTACAGTGATTTGTTAAGGAAATTTTGCGTGGGCATTGTATCTTCCATGATTCCTGTCATGCTATACATCAGGGTTGTTATATATTGAATCAAATTCTCTCAGTTGAACTAGACTGTGTTTTCTATATTTTTATTGCCTGCCCTTTACCTGAAACTCAGTAGGAAGATATTGTCATATAGATTTGCAAGACCATATGACAGTTCAGGAAGAAATAAGGTTAAGAAATGGCATACATCACAGCCTTTAAACATGAGGGTTTCTTTGGTATGTCTTATTGTATTTTAAGATGAATCTATTTGTTTAAAACTCTGAAAACGAGTTTACACTGTATGCTTGCAGCATTTCTGGTAAACACATCTATATCAGAATCCATAAATTGGGATTCTTTTTCATTTATTTATAATGCATGGAGAACATAAGGAAATATACTGATGTTGCAACACAAACTATTAAGAGTAAAAAAAATACTGTTATGTATTGGGCTTCTTTTTTTTTTTTAACGTCAACCTGATTACATCTACAGCTTGTCAAATCTAAAACAGTACTGCTTCGTTAGGTATCCGAAACGATGAACATTTCTGGGGGGGGGGGGGGGGGGGGGAGCATACTTTACATTGGCAAACAAACACAAAATTAAATTGCTGAAAGTTGTAATTGGACAAATTAAATCCAGAAAAAAAATAGAAAACACTCAACAGTCAAAGAATGTGGTAGATTCTCCCTCATTTTAAATCTTTTAATCAAGACTAGATGTCTTAAAGATATGTTCTAGCTCAACCATAATTTGAAGGTTGGATGTCAAAATTACAGAGTGAAATTCTAAGGACTGGGTTATGCAGGAGGTCCATTCCTGGTCTTAAAACCTCTACATTTATACTGAGATGAAAGACACTTCAAAAGTAAGTAGCACATAATTTGATTTCTGTGAATTTTGAAGTCAATGCATTTTCTTGGGGGTCAGAAATAAGGAAAGAAAGGAGTCACCTAGACTGCATTCTTTCTTCTAAATGAGGAAAGGAATTTACCTCTCTCATATGACAGCACTATTCTAATCATAGTAACAGAAAATCCATGCTCTAGAAAATATGCCAGTGCATTAAAAAAAACACTCTTATTTAAAAAAAAATACTGTAAATAATTGTATTTTACTTGACTGATTTATCATCGTGTCATTCAGATACCATCTCTGCTTACTGTTCTACGTCAGAGTAATTACACAACCACTAAAGATCAAGGTTTTTTTATCACTTTAAATACCTACTAGCAGGTGTGCTTTTTCCTTCTTGTTCATACAAAATAGAATTAAACCAGATCTCTGATAAATGCATGTAAACAGTTTCTGTGACATGACAAAGATTTAATAAGCTCTTTATATGCAGTGCTGGGTGTGTTACACAGAGAACCTCACATGCAACTCAAAAGATCCTCAACAAACGATGAGAATTTAAGAAGAGCAATAAAAAAGTTACTGAAACACTTTGAGTAATGGTTTATGCAGAAGTATGCCAACACACTGAATTTTCACTCCACTGAGACAAACTAGAAATATCATGAAGACTGTCTTGTGGGTACCAGGGTAAAAAAAGGCAGCCTTCCTGGCCTGTACAAGTCTAATGGCATCATCTACACTGAGAGCTAACTGAGCTTTGAACTACAAACTGAAGCTCAGAGCTTGCGCTGACTGAAATACAGGCTGTGGATCCTGGGCCCCCAGGTGCACCAAGGCCAGCTACCGCAGGCTTGGCTACCTGAGGCATTAAGAGGTGCCCCCAAAAACATGGGATTACAGAAGCCTTCCTTCTTGCTCCACTCTCGTTATTCGTGGACTGGCACCCGGCTGGCAGCTGCAGGAGGCTCACCCCCATCCAGCTGGCAGGAGGACGCCGAGCCAGGAGAAGCAAAAACAGCCTTGCAGGGAAAGGTGAGGTGCTTCTGATGAGACTTTGCCCATGTAAACACAAGCGCTCCGGAGACAAGCACCTCGAGATAATCTCTTCTCCCAGGATGTGCCACCCCAAAAAGCCTGCTACACTGGATATCTCCAGTGGGCCGAGCCCCAAATGCTGGTGCCAAACCCAGTGAGTGCCAGCAGCCCATTGGCCTACAGGCTGAGCATGCAGGACAGCCATCTTGTTCTTGCCGACACGGTTACTTTCTGGCAGCTCAGAAGTGCTATGTTGGAATATGGGCATTTTCCAAATAGACTGATTTACGTAAAAGCAAGAGAGTGAAATAAACCACAGAGAATAAAAAAGAAGCGTAGGGGGTGGAAGGAGCGAAACTACCAAGTACTGTGTGCAATTAGCTTGTGGAAAGCTGCTCCAGTGAGGTGAAAGACTCACCACTGCTTAAGGAATTTAAATGTGAACTTAATTACTCTCCTTTGGGAAGAAAACGTTCATTGTGATGGGATGACCTACCAAGTTTCTTTCTTCTGTGAGCACTTGGAGGGAAAAGCACTTAATTTTAACCAACTTACATGCCAGTGCTATGACATTATCATCTCTGATTGTTCTTACAGTACCAGCACTATTTCCCTATTTCTACTCAACTTTTAACTAAGATGTCAAAGCTGTAATTTTCATCAATGAATAAAAATGGAAAGCATTTTTTTTAACTGGCAGCATTATTCGTTAACTTCAGAGACTCCCTTATCTACCACTGAATGACCATCCCTGAGCTGTCTAACTGAGCCCGCCTCAGGGAGTTGCTCTGCTATCAGCTGAAGTAGCAGAACTCTTTGAAGTCCCTCTCTTGTAATGTCAAGTTAAAAAGAAAACACTGCCTCCAAGGAATTCTAATTACAGTATTTCATTTCCAGGAACATAGCTTTATACTGACCCAACAGCTCAAGGTACACACGTTATTTTTTCCTGACATTAAGATAAATTAATAAAGCCAAATATATTTTGAAATTATGTTTCCCATCCCAGAAGGTTTTAAATATGTAGGGGAAAAAAAAAAAAAAAAACAGGGTCAGAAACCTTCTCCAATAAAACAAATTAAACTATAATGAGGATTAAAAAACAGGTCATTCATCTGCTTTGCAGTTCTATTTACAGTACATCTATGTAGACATTTTACCAAATTGTCTATATGAACAGCTTAATGGGAATGCAAAAGAATAGAATAAAATCAGTAACAAGAATGTCAACAGTTTGGGTTACAGTTTTTGCAGTAGTCAGATACAAAACATCTAGATAGGTTGTATTAAGTTTCATTTCTTTATGAAGGGCCACTTTACCCTTTATTTTTTAAACACAGATAATAGAAATATGTCTCTCTTACTTTTTTAAAAACAATGTAGTTTATTAAAAACAATGTAGTTTAATTCAGTCATTTCAAAAACATTTTTAGCATTTTGCCTTTCTGAAGAAATCATAGAAAACCACTCACTAAATCAACAGAAAGGTAGTCACAACAATGACTTTGTGTGGACAGGTTCTAGTGAACAGAAATAAAGAGTTCCCTGAGACAACATTACACCCGTTTGGAAAGTTTTGTCCACAGACTTTAAAGAAAGTGAATCAGTGTCAGATGCTACACAATCAATTTTATAAATATGGCTGAAGAAACAGATAACTCATCAGAGCCTCCAAAACCATAATCTACATTGTTTACATTACAAGACTGCATTATCATTTTTCTACGGGGAGCACTTAGTGTTAAATTTTAAAGCAATACTTTTTTACATAAAATTCCTACCAGTAAATTATATAACCTGAGAATTACAGAGGAAATATGTCTAACAGATTAATTACACACACTTAAGAATTCCAAGTTGCCTGTATTTAACTGACTGGGAAATGCGCATTTCAATGCATTTTTAATGCTGTATTAATCTTCAGTATTTCATCTTACCAAGACAGTTAAATTAAACATTTTGCAAGAGAGTAGTGATATATCTTAGCTCTGTGCTACAGTCTCTGCTATGAAGACTTAAACATTCATTGGGAATTCAGGTGAAATAGAAAGGATTGATTAATTTAAAGACAAAGAATATGCTGGTTTTACTACTTTTTAAATTCCATTAAAGAAAGAAAGAGAAGGCAGTGGGATGAACTCACTCATCGCTTGCTACCTTATTTAAATGACACATCCCACTGAGCAAACCCAACTCGCTGGAAATTCTGCCTCACTTTCTCCAGGCTTTTAGTCTTAGAGCACCCACCTGGGCATAACAAGAAGTCATTTCACTACATTTCTGTATGTTTAGGAACAAAACTCCTCTTTATTGACCCACTGTGTAAAATGGACTTGGATATTGGCAGGGGTCCTTTTCTAACAATGTCAGATGGAGAAGACTTATAGGACAGCACTGCAGAATCTGTCACACAGAGAGCAACACTAGAAGTAGATGATGGAGGAAATAAAGAGATAATGAGAAAAAATTTTTGAATCTGTATTTCTAAAGGTATTTTTCTACATACATATTTATGCACCCAACTGTAAATGGCCCACTAATCACAAATTCTCCACAAATTCTGATTTCAGCTGCTGATGTTTCTAGTTATTATATTCTTCAGAAATTCTCACATGTATTTATGAAGCTACCAATCAACAACAACAACAAAAAGTAATATTTCATTAAAGAATACCAGAAGGAAGGCCAGCATAAATAGGAAATTTCCACCAGCTTTACAAAAATGATAGTCCCCCTCTCTTCCCCCAAATCCCTGCCTATAATGCTGTCCCTTAACTAAAGAATTCATTAAATATATCCACATTTAATCTATCTTCCTTGTCATACATTTAAAACCCCTGGTTCTCTCCTGAAAGTCCTTAAATATTTTAATCAGTGACTTTGGCAGGATTTCAGAGAGCTCTGGAGGTTGAGCTTTGCCATCACACTTCAGAAAAGATGTTAACTAACTGCAGAGCTAAAAGGAGACTGGGAGAGGATAACCAGGATGTCTAGATGTGTCCTCAGAGGAAAAAGGAGCAACAGTTATCTAAAGAGCGGATAAGACAAAGGGAGACATGATAGCAGTCCTTGCCTATGTAAAAATATTAGTTTTCTGTAATTTAGTAATATTATCAGACACATTTCAGTTTCTTAAACAATGCTAAAAAATTTTACTTGGACACAGTCAGCTGTTGCAAGATTGGGAGTGGGAGACTTGATATGAACGGTTGAGGAAAGATTCTTTTTCTGCTCCTGCATCTCCTCTGACTCATGCAAATTATAAAGAGCAAGATTATCATAGAGCTGAAATTATATAGCTTTAGACCTTCAAGTATCCAAACCTTTGCTTCTGATTGGTTTTATTTTAATTCTTCAAGTTCAAACTTTGTCAGGAAGACAACAGGATGATCCCTTGAGGTTCGTTCTTTCTGTGGATATAGACTATAAGAATGACCTAACAAATCTGATTCCAAAAATGCTGCCATGCAATCAATTAAGCTTTAGTATTGCATAATGCAGAAACTGTGGCTTCTATGCTATTTTCTTTGAAGTGGCCTTATCTCTACTTTGAATAATAAACTGAAAAAAAATCTAAAATTATGTATTTTGTTTTAAACAAGTAACCCATTGATAAAGGCAGTCTCAGTTTCATTGAACTGCACCCTAGATCTCTTTGCAGCAACACCAAAACAAACTTGGTTTTGCCTTAAACGATAGTATCTGTAGACAGGAGACTTTTTTTTTTTTCACTCAGTTATTTTAATTTATTCTGGATGAATGTGGAGATATGTCAGCAAGTGAACAGATGTCTAAAGCTAATTTCAAAATGTTTCACAATAGTTTTCAAAATCGCTATATCAAAATGTTTAAAATGTTTTATGTAGAGAGACATATAATACACTTGGCTGCAAGGATGAGAATTCCAAAGACCTTCTCCATATTTCTAGTTAGTATCACAGGTGAATAAATCTTTCAGTTTCAGATGTGTGTAATTACAAAGCCCTGAAACATCAACAGTAGGATGGAAAAAAGCAGACTAGACAAGTATGTCTACATGAACAATATTTATGTGAATTGTAGAGTCAAAATTACCTGAAAAAGCAAGCTCTTGATAGATGTAACTCCCTACTCAGATTTTGAGGGCTGTTGCAAGTGTAGCCATTCTGCATCCAAACATCTATGTTTTATTTTCATTGTGTACATACATTCTTCTGTATTGTAACCAAATCAAATATGAATATTGGGTACAAAATTATTTCCCTAAGAGGGAAACAGTATTTGCCATTTTGCCTAATGCACAACTCAACAACGCTCCAATGGTAAAGGCACTACAAAAACACAAGCCAGAACGGTTCAATAATGGAGTCTTAATACATTGCCATTGCTGCAGGGGATATTTCTACCCTACAGGATGCTGTCTGTAAGAACAAGTTCCTACACAGTTCCTACCTATTATACCTGCAGGACATAGTGAGATTTGAAAGATTCAGCGTTATGTGACTAATGCTTTTAAATAGAAGTAGCATTTTTAGATGGATTTCATACAGAAGCAAAGTTTATATGGACATGCTGCTTATCTGCCTGCTTACCTCTCTCACTCTAATAGCCTTGTGGAATGCAGTCACTTTCAAACAAGTCTAATATCAGGCTACAGTCTCTGAGATCATTACTCTCCTGTGAGTTCTGTGGAAGTGAGCAGTTAGAGCCAAAATAGTCTAAATCAGTTGTTTCTAGCAAGAAAAATGCCATCAAAGTTTTAAGGCAGTAATTGGCTCACAAATCTGTGTAGATTAGCCACAACACCCCCACCCCCATGGTTTACCTGAGCATCACAGATAATATAGGAATTATGCAGGGTTACACACATACCTATCGATACATTGAGAAAGAACTGGGAAACAACCATCAGCTTGCTTTTCCCTTTGACTGCCTGTAGATTTGTGGTTTTAGCAGAAGAACTCCAGACACCACGACAAGAGCTCCAGTGAACAACCCTTGTGTTTTAAAAGCTTTCCATGAGGCTGCACTACAGCTGCCACAGAGAGGCAGAAAACATCCCTGACCCACCTCCCTCTATCTCTTGTGATAAGAAGTCCAGCTCCATGCACAGTGATTTGAGTCCATTGCAGATTGAAGGTATCATTATGTAAATATAAGATACTCCTGACATTTTAAAAACATCATCAAACCAATACAGCATTAAAAACATTTTGATTTTATTGATCTAACCATTTTGTTTTATTCATGTACAGTAAATGATAGGAGGTTTCAATAAGCAAATGAAATGAGAAAAGGACCGGACCACAAGGAAAATTAGTGTCCCTTTCAACACAATTGCACATACAACAGTCCATATCTACCTAGCCCAGTTTTCCATTTCTCCTAACTAAAAGCAATAAATCAGGACAATTTGTTGTTGTTGTTTTTTATTATTATTATTCTGAAAAAGAATGTTTTGACTTATCAATTTGATGTCTTCAGCATCAATTAACTATTGGACCTCAGAAGGGCATCTTCTGCTACAGCGTTTAATTTCAGACCCATTCCAAAGCCTATTAGCAAAATCCTTCAGACTGAAACCTCACTTACATTCACAACATATAGCAACAGGACTAAAAAATAAAATAAAATAAAATAAAAAAGTAAATAATCACAGAATAGAGATGGTTACATTTTGTCATGAAAAGACTAAATAATAATGGAATATCAGATTTCAATAAAATCATTAATTGCATTTTCTGCATGTTAGGCTCTGTCCTTCCCCCAAAATATGTATGAGGTACTCAGAAACTAGCCCTGACCAAATGGTCCTGCCATGTCCTCAGCTTAACACACTGTGGAGTTTGGCTCTGAAAGCAAGAGAAAATTATTCCAATCAAGTTTAGTAAGATTACAGAGGCAGTTTAATAGAACTGCTGGGCTATATCACTACTTTTACACCTCTTGAAAACTATCAGTTTAAAATACCTGTGTAGGAACATTTTTTTTTAATTCATTAAAAATTCATTAAAAAAAGCTACATGCAAAAAAAAATATATATATATATATATCAGGCCCTCACACTGTATCTTATTGAGCTTTTACACCTATTTTTAAAATGTGCAGAATCTCTACTTTGGCAGAACCAAACCATAGGATGGTTTGAGTTGGAGGGAACCTTAAAGATCATCCAGTTCCGACCCCCCATGCAGGGACACCTTCCAGCTAGACCAGGTTGCTCAAAACTCCCTCTAACTTGGAAACATATATTATTTAAAAACACTGTGAACTTGAATTAAAGCAGGAAAATTCCTTTAACACTTAGTCCTATAGAACTGAAAAAAAAATAACAACAACAAAAAACTTTCAAAAAACTTCCACTTTTACCATTATGGTAGACTTTTGCTAAAGAAATCAAGAGAAAAACAGAATACAAGATGTAGCCAAAAAAAAGTGAATGTGCTCAAGATTTTCTTCACTTAAGTAAACACAGCACTCATTTTGCAAGTCCCTTAATGAGTAAGTGTTCAAGGAGATGAAGGTGGTTTCAGTCATTTTTACTATTTAGACATTTAGTCTGGTTATAGTCAAGCAGAGTCTTGTTGCTAAAATCTCAGTTACCACTTTGAGAATTTAAGTTTTGATAGAAGTTTCATTTATGCCATGTGTCTCTTGAAGGCTCTCTTCAGCGAGATTTTTTTGTTTTTCTCTATGGAGCAAGTAACTTGAGTCCAGTTAATAACAGAACAATGACCATAATACCTGTGATAAACCTGCTGTTTTTGGCTTTTTAACTGCTCCAGTCAATGCTAAATATATCAATATCCCAGACATTACGGATAAATTCTAAACTCCTAATATGTACTTCACATGACCCTAAACAAAATATTTGAGTACAAGTGGAGAAACGCGCAATAACCGCAGTGCTCAACTACTTATCACTTCAGCACATTTCTACAAGAGTACAATGAATTTAGGTATTTTGTTTTCTTAGTCCTTAGATGAAAACAGGATAATTCCAAAAAGCAAAATGACTTTCACACAATTTCACACAAAAACAAATACATCACCTATCCTTTACATTTTGCTATAAAATACATTGTATAATAATAGTTTTCCATGCATATTTAGACTTTGTAGACCACTAAAGATAGACAAAGATAAATGCATAAAGCTCACTGAGCTCCGTCTAACAGTTAAATGTATATAAAACCATATACACATGCACACACAAAGAAATGTGTACATATACAGACATACACAGAAAGCATGGCAGTTTTATGTGGTTTTGTGACACAACTTACTGCCAAAACAAAGTAACCTAACATTTTACTTGTTTTGTTAGAGAAAAATTGTGCTGTTTTTTCCCTCTGTCTTCAAAAAGAACTGTACAAGTATACAGGACAAAAACCAAACACCTATTCATTGTGTATTTGGCTCCACGGATACTATCTGTTTGTAAACCTGCGTGTTCAGATTGCCTGTGACTGTACACAAGACAACAAGAGTAAAAAAAAAAAAAAAAATCTACTCATCATCATGCACACAATATTATTAGAACCGTACCACAGAGAAAATACAACTAGACAGGGCAATGGGAAACTCATACTGGTGCTTTAGAAATACCTGATGTATTTATTTTATCAGCTCTTTGACATCTATTGTTTCTATAGTCAGAGTATTTGCTACCAAATTAGGATAGGGTTTTTAAAAACAGTCAATGTTGGTTCAGTCTGCTACCACTGAAGTTAATGGGGGCCAGATTCACATATGGTGTAAATCGGCTTAATCCTATCAAATCCAGCTTTGAGTGTTTTATCAGTAACTTCACTGAGTACAGATTAGGTGACTGACGAGCATTTTGAAAATCCCACTCCTTAATTCTTCTGCACACAGTAAATTTAAAGCCCAGTAATTAAAAAGGAAAAAAAAATTCTAGGCAAAAATGAGGCTACCAGCTCTGGAGGATTCTACTTTTCCTGTCAATGACCATCCATCTGAGGCCTCTAATATAAGTTTTCAAAGACAAACCTGTGCATATTATTATTAAAAGGAATTCTGTCTCTCACTCAAAGGGCAGTAGTAATACGCTTACTAATTCCCAACCAGCTACCCACTTGTGAACTAAATACTCTCAAAGCTATTTGATAACATCAGAGACTAGCAGCATGTACAAGAGTTATGTTTTTAATATTATCTTCATCTGAGTCAAATTAAGACTATAATTGCATTCATCTCAAGATGCAACTGTACAACTGAAAGCACTGGGTCAGTTAATTTGTCAGTCTTAAGAAGTTGAAAATTCCTTTGTAAATGATGCATTAAAGTAAGGGACTTTTGCCATAAAAGGAAGAGGGATAATATCCTTTGCAAGGGTACAAACTTTTAGGGGCATAAATTTCCCAGTGTAGAAGAACAATTGAACATTGCACGTGTATTGTTAATTTTCACTTATAGAGTGCAATATTGAGTCCAGCTTCAGCTTTGCCAAAGCACTCCCATTTGTTAGAAATGGTTTTGTACCACAGACAAAGAACCAGACAGACCGAACTGATGAACCGCTGAAACATCAAAGATAAGATAACACAACCAGAGGATTCTGTGGGATAGTTTTTATTTTGCACTGTTTGGAAGACCAATCTCTTCCATAAAGTTCCTTCCCTCCCGATTTGCAAACCCTGATTCTGTAGGTAATAATCATTTTCAGAAAAGGTACCAGGCTAGAGCCCAACTAAATTTGTAGGCAGTATATATCTTGTACCATCTCATTTAGTGCTCAATGCCTGTCTGTGAAGATACTCTGATATTAGAGAGTCAGAGAGGAAAACAAAGAAGGAAGCAAAAATACATTTAATCAGCTGTGTATCAGGGAATATAGTGTACCTTCCAGGCTGTCTATGGAGTTGACCAGACAGAACAGGCATTTTCTTAATGATAAGGGTTATGAGAAGGCTGAAGGCAACACAAGCGACTCTTCTCCCTAGGGCCCAGCAAGGAATTGCGAGGGACTCCCAGTGCTGTCTCTCTCGGGAACAGCATAATATCAAAACCGTGAGCATTCCAAACCAATATGTTTTCTTGCAGTTAGAAGAA
Organism: Anser brachyrhynchus; assembly: GCF_964034855.1. Taxonomy (NCBI): domain Eukaryota; kingdom Metazoa; phylum Chordata; class Aves; order Anseriformes; family Anatidae; genus Anser; species Anser brachyrhynchus. The sequence continues at coordinate 83,752,873 of NC_137694.1, forward strand.
CACTGTTCCTGTTCTGAACACCTATCTTACAGTGGCATTTTTTCCATGCCAAATGTCTCCAAATGAAGTGAAAAAGGTATGCATGTGACTGAGATTTCCACATTATAAAAACAGAGAACATGATATTTGTTTCTGAAAATTGTTTCTGAAGTTCTTACACACATTGAGTTGAACATCATCAAAAACAGTCAGTGGCATATCATCATGTCTCCAGCACAGAAAAACAAATGACTTCTTAACTGAGAAAAAGAATATGAAATAATTTCATTCTTATTATTCCCTGAGACTGGAACCTGTCTCACAACCTGTTTCACAACTGGAATCAGATATTTAGAAAGACTCTGTCCTCTTTATTCCCTTGTGAGTTTAGTTACACACTTGAAGGGTGCACATGTAGAGCGTTTTTACAGCTTTCTGACAGTGATAGTTTAAATGGTATTTTCTATGATAATTTTCACTTTCAAGGCCCCTTAACCTCTTACCTCTCCACCTTATTGTCTTCTGTTTAATCAACATTTCCTTTATTCCATTTTCCCCAGAGAGTGCTAATTCTGTAATATCTAAATAGCATCCCTATAACAGTAATGCTTCTGACAAAAGTCTGGTAGAACTGCTTTGCGACTTTGAAAGTTGTACTGTTGCAACACTTACACGCAACTCAGAAATTGCTAGACTGCTGATGGGCTGTCATCGTCACTTACCATCTACTTCTTTCATCACTAGCTTATGTTCCCTTTGGCTGTTTTTTGTTTTTTGTTTTTGTTTTTTTTTTCTTCTCTACTCATCTATCATATCACATCATAGACCTTCACTGTGCATGGTATCATATACAGCATGCAATGTGTACAGTTTCACCTCCTGTTTTCCTTCTCTATTTAGAATCTGAAACAACTGAACAACAGCAACTATTTATTGCAGTGTTAAAGAGTGAAGGACAACCCCCTGCTTTGCCCCACAAAGCAAGAACCATCTTTAACATCCAAATTCAATATTTATCATCTAACCTTTCAGTAAGTTAACTTCTGAAAGTTATGACACAAAAAGGCTATACAAAACTGGAGCAGCAAGAGGTGGACATTTTTTTGTGTGTAAGTGCACCTTTGCACTTAATTCCAGAGAGCACCAGATTCCTTGAAATAGTGCTGTCAGATCTGAGGTGGTGCAGTAAGACAGAGTAACAATCATTCAGTTTCTTTCTTCTTCCAGGGAAACAAGAGGAGGGACAAATCTAGTTGCAAAGGCATCAAATTTCCTCCTTGATGCACCCCTTGATAAATACATGTGTTCTACCAAAGCTGCTTACAAAACGTGGGATTTCAAGAGAAGGTTATTGAAGGTTGCTCTCCACAGGAAAATGCAAGTAAAATAAACTCCCCTATAGTGTTCATAGGGATTTATGTACAAAATCAAGGACAGAAATTAAAAAAAAAAATCCCTCTCAGGCGTTAAATCTTTAATCCTTGACTATTTGTCCAGCAAGGTGACAGATGGCAAATCTACTGCTATTATTAAAGCTCTTCCTCTGCATTGGCATCTGTTTTCTCTGGGGTAAGTGGAACTAGGGAGTTTGCCTGCCTAACCAAATCAGCTAAGTCTAGATATGACTCCTTTCAGTATATTAATTTTGCACATAACTACATTGTCTTCTACTATCACATTGTCTTCTACCATCATGCCTGCTGGTTATATATTAGTTTGTCATGATATTCTGTTCCAGTCTGTGCATAAAGGGGAATCTAAAAAGATATTAATTTACACCTACCTACATATTTCTAGTACATGGATTGCAGACAAGTAGGCACCAAATATTACTGATCTCAGAGAACTGAAATTGTAGTCATGGAAACAGGATCCAAGCATCAATTTTAATTTTGAATTCAAAATGAATGATCATTAAAAGGAGGGTTAGTATTGACAAACTATTTGATACAGCTGTGTGTTCCTGCAAGTGCATCTAATCCCCCTATCATACAGGCCTAGACTGAATCCTAGATGAAAATGAAGCTGCAGGAGTATCTGTACCTACGGGCACTCTGCGGTGGGGGTGCTAGGATATCCTGAGTGCTGGATTAGTGACAAAGTCATAATTTAGTAAATAAAATAATATTCTTTGCTTCAGAGACATGAATGTACAGTTACCTGTGACATGTAACAAGAGTTTGCCAGCCAGCTTAAAATAAACAAGAACATTTTATTTCATGCAAATACGTAAAAACACTGAGGGGTTAAAGAATAAACTTGCTCACCTTTTGCTCATGAATAGTCAACCTTTTCACTTTCTTGAAGCGTATGTAAATTATAGTGGTGTGCGGGACATGGGACAGTTCCGATTTCCGATTTTTTTTTTTTTTTCCCAGAAAGAAAGCTACAACCTTGTTCAGAATGCTAACTGTGGCTTTTGTCTTCTCTCAAAACCCAATCACATTCTTTCTTTGAAAACGTAAAAGTTGAATTTTGCTTGAAAGGATATTTTGCAACATTCTGGATTCCCTGTAAATTTTATTCACATTTTAATGGAAGCACTTTTCATTGCTACACATGGAACGTTAGACTAAAATTATAAAAGATAATAAGCTTTCAGACTGCAATGATATGCATAATGCTATACATCCACACCCCCTCAATACTAATACTGTAACCTACTTTGCAGAAATAAACAGCTGGTACTCACTGTATAAAACCATTGGGGGGTGTGGCAGGAAGAAGGGGGGGGATGACCATAATTCATTCACATTGACTCCATTAACTGCTTTTTGCTTTTTACAAACAATTTCAGACAAACCAAATAAAGACAAACCAAAGAAAAGAAGCCATCTGTACAAGTAAATGGTCAGTCAGCACATTTAACATACATAAGCTGTATCACTGAACAATGTAAACATTAGCTCCCTGAGCTGACATTCTGGGAAAAAAAAATAAATTATCTGCATCTTTCATGGGTGTGACATTAAAGCTGCTGTGAAGTGATATACCTTGCTGTAGAGAAGAGGGCAAACATACTTGATCCATGAAGAAGAAAATGGAGGAAAACAGTCTCAGTGGTCATTTTGGTCTCTGACAAAATGAGCAAGATTAACAACAAAGAAGCTTAAAACATGGAAAATGAAACAATCATGGTCTTGTCCATCATACTTTTTTTTTTTGGTCAGTATGGATGCAAGTGAACAGCCTAGTAAGAAAGAAGCAAAATACAGGGGATAATACAAGAAAGATATCTGTTGTGATACATGCACATTTACCATCTGCCTCCTAAACAAAATCATTGTTTAGTTCTAAGAAATATTTTTTGGCATATGCACGTTTTCTCAACTTCTTAATTATGGACAATTTGCTTTCTCCTCCTACCTACATGATTAAGCTGGCTGATTTATTTAAAATGAGCCTTTTGGCCTTTTGAATATAAAAAACCCATTAAACTGTATGACTCAGGCATGTACCATAATTTTTCCAGCAACAAAACAAAAGGTCAAAGGCTGAGCTTAGAATTGACAGGCTAGCTGTGCTGTAAATCAATACTAGCCTTTGTTGACCACAGTGATCACTTTACAGATAAAGGTCAAATCATTTAGAAGGTTCAAAGAATAGTAATGAAACCTTGTGCTTAAATTCCTCTCTTTTCCTACAACCCCCTATAACCCAACATTATTTCTCTTGTGTTAGTTCTTTACTGAATAGAAACATGAAATGATAAACTATAAATCATTCAATTACTAATCATAAATGGGAGTGACAAATCATCATCCATACACTCTAAAAGTTCCCCTGACACCAGAAATTAAGAGGGTGATGCCTTTCCCTGCTGGCCTAAGAGAGTGGTTACTGGTGCTGTGCTAGTGCTAAAATATCACTTAATTTGGAATTCACCATGAGACTACTAATTGGGTCAATAGCCAGAAAGGGAAAGTAGACAATGACAGTCTGTCACTCAAACATGCTTTCGCTATCTGCTTAGAAGAATTGTATGCATCTGAAAAGAGCTGTTAGCAATGGGATGCAGCTGCAATTACCCAAGGAGAAGCAAGGACTAGAACAATACTGACTGGATCTGTCTGTATACAAGATGGTAGGTTCCTCACCCTGCAAACCCACCTGAACCTCTCTGATGTTTCCTATAGCACTGCCTCACTGCTCATCCCATCAGAAAGCAGCACTCTGACCCAGGTCAAACAAGAGAAAATTCAGAGAAAGGCTAGAAGACAGAATTTATACCAAAAATAGAAGGGTCTTGATGATCCAGAGTAGCTCTGACTATCCTTTGAGAGTCAGAAGCATGTTCATTGTCCACAATGAAAGGAGAGAGCTAATTCATGCAAATCTGCTTTTGGAACAGACGCATCTCATCTTGAGATAAGTTGCCGCAAACTAATAATTAGATGAAATTAAACCATGAAACATTTAATTACACAACTTTCAGAGTCATCACTTGTTCTGTCCATGCAAATTCTGTAACCAGGGCTGCTCCCAGCATTTACTTTGTGAATGCATTCGGAAAGGCAGCACCTTGTCTGATCATTTCTATTGACCCATTAAGGTTCTACAGGTTTCCACAATTTTCTGCTCCTGACTTTGCATTCTGATTTGCCTTCAGCTTCTTGCCTATTGATGGATCCCTATTAGCAAGACTGTAAGCCACTTTGTCACTGCTCTGCAGGAGAGCAAGAGGCTTTTTCCCCTATTTCGGCACCGTGGTGATCACAGTCCAAGGATTCTGAAGAAAAGACATTTTTCTTGTGGTTTTGATGAAAGTCAGCAGCAGGAATTTGCCCCTTACTGGAAAGTCCTGGACTATTTTTATTTTATGCTTCCCTGGAGTCAGTCAAGAAATCTTAAAAAGTATGAGGTTCTCTCTGAGGTAAGAAACATCAAGAAATGACTAACTGATCTAAGTGCATGGTTTTACCTCATTCTCAAAATTTCTCCTCTCACTGCTCTGCTATTGTTCAGGGCCTTTCTGCCCACCGTGTCAATATAACTCATAAGCAATTTGTAGCTTTCATGAATTTTATCTCCTTTTTATAACAAAGTTGCATCTGAAGTAGAATTTGGTGTGCAGCTTGATTCAAAGGTCCTACTTTTATAAGCAACTACCAAAAAGATTCAAACAAGCTTCTTAAACTCAGTCTTTCAATGTGCTACGTGGCCTGCTGAAATCACTGTATTTTCCCCCTTGTTTACAAAACAGCAATGAAATTCTTAACCTGGCTATAGGATGGCCTGCCAGCTCACATCAGACATCATGCATAGATTACCTTAAAATGGAAACATTAATTTAAAATGGACAGGATTTAAAAAAAAAAAAAAAAGTGCAAAAAAAACCTATCTTCCTGTGGTTTTCCAAAAGCATTCCAAAGAGGTTACTTGCATTGCTTTGAAATTGGTTTGAGTTATGGGAAGGCCATAGCCTGAGACCGGCAGCTGAGACAGCAACGGAGATGAAAGTTTTTTTAGCTTCCAGATTCGAGGGGAGAACAGCTGCTCCAGCTGGTCCTCTCAGATCTCAACACTTACTACAGTGATCGAGAAAGCGATAATGTTTTATGTCTCAGTTTGAAGAATGCATTAATAAAAAAGTCCTTAAATAAAACAAACGAAAAAATCAAAACAATGAATCAAACACTAGACTTTTAGCTCTGGAAACTGAAGTGGGTTGATTTTAGCGAAACTGGGTTCTGTTCCATCCTGAACTAGTATCTCTGCCTGAAACTGCCATTGGTGTGAGTCAGTACTTTGGTTTTAAACAACAGGCATTTGGTTACGTTAACCCCACCAATATTTAGATTATGTTTTTAATTAATGTAAGTAGCATATATATGAAATAGAGAAGGTTTTTGTAGGACACTAGAAAAGAAACATAACACCATTAAATACAGACAATGGCAGATATAATGGACAAGTGTTATTTGAAACATATTTTCTAAGAAAATATTGCAATAATAACCAAAGTGGAAAGGTCTGCAGATCTTTAAGATCAACAGCTCAACGGTTACTGAGCCCTCAGCTCCCAAATGACCGTGTGATACTGCACATGCCCCTCCAGGAACTTCACAAGAAAGTTACTGGGGGTGGAGAAATGGGAGGACCACAAAAATAAATTTTGGAAAAAATAAGCACTTTATCCCATAGGTACAATTATAATGTCATTGCTAACTTCAGAACTTACCTACAAACAAGTACTGGTTTTAGAACAAAATGGTAGCATAGTTACAGTTGTTAAACTATTCAAGTGTGCTTAAAATAATACGAATTTCTAGTTGGTTAACCGAAGTTATCAGATGCTGGAACAGAACATAACTTTGTAAAGCGCAGGGGAAAGCACCAAACCAGAAACTCACACGAATTTCCAGGCTGAGTTCTCCAAATGTTTCCGTTCACAGCTGATAACAATGAGAGCCGCTGAACATAAAATAATACTGATGACACTAGTTCAAGGTGTCTAAATGTGATCGGAGCGCTTTTGGGAATTTCACTTCTGCAGTGTTGTGTTCTTGGTCAGCAACCAAGAGTTTGTCAAGAAACACCTTCAAAACACACCAATGACTTCTTCAAAAAGCACCTGCAGTCACTGGTATGTTGAACTGTGATGTAGATAATTTTGTGATAATAATGTATTTCAAATATGCCTTTTTATTTTTAATAGGAAAAAAAGTCTTCTTTTAAAGGAGATTGGCAATTGTTTTGGCAGTGGAAACTTCTGTAAGAAAATGAAAGAAGTATTTAACCAAAATCATAGAAAAACTTTAGGACTGAAACTCAACAGCTGCACTTGAAAGATGATATAATGATATTGCATCAGATCGGTTCAGTAGCACAAAACACAGCATGAGGGTTAACAAGCTGTTTGAAAACTATTTTTTCCTTCTTTAGTCATCTAAAATACAGCATATAAAGTTGATGAGCTTCATCAGCCACAGAACTAACAAAATATTCCTGTATCTTAAAGTACCCCTAATTAGTCCTTTAAAAAAAAAAACAACTCATCGCTGGCTATGGTAAAAGGTATCCTTCAAGTCTTCTTCCTCTTTTTTCCTAATAGTGAAAAATTTGATACAAGCAGTTATTTGTTTTCAGAACAATCGTGGTTCTATTAAGTTAGCTAAACCCCACGGGCAGCTCTAAGTCAATATGAACAAAAACCTGCAAGTCAGAATGCATGAAAACACGCATTTAGATAGTCACAGATGCAACATTATTTACTGATAATTTGTTTTTAAAAATAAATAAGATCAGTCTTGTTTAATGTCACAGGACAGATAGTAGAGTTTTAAAAAAAAAATTTGTGATTCATTATAATTAAAACAGCAAACAAATGAAAAATCCCTCTCCACAGTAAACCTCATATAAGAACCACCAAGCAACAGATACGGCATAAAAACTACAGTTATACCACAAAACTTTGAATGCTTAATTATGTACCATACGTGAGTCTTACAGTATGTTTTGATCGACCATCCTTAAGAAATGTCATCTGAAATGAACCTGCTAAAATTTTCTCCCCATGAAGCAGACCTTAAAATATTACAACAAAATTACCTTTTTTTTTATTCACTGTTACTAACTTATGTACATTTTTCTTTTTTTTTTTTTTTTAAATAGTGGAATCTTCGCATTTACAAAAGGATTTTGTACATGTTTTCTTGCAGCTGCTTGAGAAATGAACTTCACAGAGAAGTCAGTGGTATATAATTATTCTATACTTTCAAATGGCAGGTGCAAATGTTTGAAGCTTTTGTTTCTGCAGTGTGGGAAGTGATTCATTTTTATGTTGCTGTTTTTAATTAGTCTATATTTGGAGAATGGATTTGAGGCAGAGTTCTCAGAGCTTTCAGACACATGTTCCGATTCTAGGTTTAAAGAGGTAGTCAGGAAAAACAGCACAAGCTTCCGGAGAAATGCAGACATAAGAGGTAAAGATTAATTTGTTTAAGATAGGATTCTGGACCTAGTTAAGTCAACAATTGGCAATCATCGGCCCAGAATTTCTTTCTAGCCACTGAAAGTATGTTTCTTTCTAAGCTAGCTACTGGCCCCCACGTTTTGGACTCTCTCACTTAATACTTCAGAAGCTCCCTGTACCAAAACAAGCAGCCCCACTGGTACTTCAGTGAAAAAGACATACCAGTAAATCTCCGCAGAAGTGGATTCATCACACCCAGCAGCCTGTGAAGTAGCAGCACCGTTTATTTTAGTTATAAATTGCAAGCGGCACAACTACCTAACCTACCGAGGGATCACAAAGCATTAGCCAACACCAGATGGCTAAAACACTGTAAAAGCCAGTGTCCCAGGAGCCAGAGCACATCAGGTCCTACAGCCATGGAGAATAGACTTGAAGAAGCCTGGGCAGCGGCAGGGAGAAAGCTGGGGCAGTCAAGGGAAGCTGGCTTTGAAATGGGGCATGTTGCCCCCATGGTTAGACTAGACCTCAGGAAAACATGGCAAAAGACTCTCTCACAAAGCGCAAAATAACCTGGCAGAAGATTCTCAAAGTACAAAATAATCGCAGAGCAGGTCACACAGACACTCTTTAGTCTTCTTGCTGAAGACTGGTATTTTACTCTAGTTTTGTACTTATCTAAAACCCAAACTTTCAGCAGTTGCCACATCTGGATCTCCCCACTCACGTTGCTGGGCAAGCAGGCATCCCAGTCCATGTCACTATTATGGACGGAAATTTAAAAAGAACGATCACTTTTCAATCTTGTATATTCTGTTGTACATCCAGACACAGCCACAAATTTTGGATGAGAAATCAATATCAAAACCAAGTCTGTTAACTCAGAGGGCTAGAATACTTAAATATGTCATGATCTCAGTAATTCCTGTGAACATTTGGTGTTAACACGCTGCGCTTTCAATGAAAGGGTTGAAAAGCATGTTTCACAAAATTACCACTGAGATCATCCCACTTTACCAGAAATAACTGTTACTTGGGTTACATGTTGCTCCTGCAAGCCAAGAGTAGCATCAGGCAATTGCATTTGGCTGCTGAACATTGCATGCAATGTTTTCATTTAGGAATGCTTTAAGACAATGACATTGCCTCCTCCTTCAGAACTGACTTTTGGGACACATCCAGCAGATGACTGCTACAACTCTAGAAAGAATACTTAGTGTTGAAAAACAAAACAAAATCTCCATGACCTCAATGGAAGCAACATACAATAGTAAGCAATTATCTTCTACTTTCTTAGTCTTTTCTTAGATCAGGTCCACTACCATCTAACTACAACAACTTAGATAATTTATTTTCAACTCAAGAATAAGTTTCCAAAATAAAGCACCTGATCTTCCTAAGTTTAAAACAAGTGAAAACAATGAGGTTAGATTGTATGACAGTGAAATTCACATTTTTGAGTGTCAAATGTGCTAGAAAAATTACAACTTCAGAGACGTTGGTAAAACCATCTGTGAAACTTTAGATGAAAAAATTGAAAGATTAGTCTAAAACGAAGCTATCTAATTTATTAAATTATTAGTTGGAACCCAGAAATTATATCAGCCAATTTTAAGAAAACTATTCTATTAGTTACACATTCCTTGACATTTTAGATCAGAATTACACATCCATAAGGTGCAATCAGCAAAACGGCAGACAAGAGCTCATAAGGTTTACTTCAAGAACAAAAGCCCAGCTCTGTTTAAGAGTTTGTAAGGGGAAACACTGAGTGCATTTTTGGAATGACTTTATAGTTTGACAGTAAAAAATAAAAATAAAACAAATCATCTAATTCTCATTTTACTAGATAAGTCCTTTGTGATTTGACTACTTCTTCATGAAGTGCTAGACTATCTGCAGAATATAAGTCACTATTTTAAAATACATATATTTCTTTCCTTTTGGTAAAAATAAACAGGATATTAATCAAAACTGCAAGACCATCATCAGCTACAACACATAATTTGTAAGCAGTATTGCTCTGAAGTTAAGAAAATCTTCAAGCTCCACTGTTGCTTTTACAGATTCTTGTGGGCAGCAGTAAAACTCTAAATAGTTACGCCAACACCACACTACTGCTGAGTCAAATGCCTGAAAATAAATCCAAGCATTAAGAAAGTCAGGAAATACTATTATTTGTGGGGAAATATGAACTAAGTTCTAGTGTTATTGTGGGCAACTATAACCAAGAACGTGAAACTGGGGGGAAAAAAAGTCACGGACTGGGAGATGGTGGTGAACAGCAGCAAGAAAACTTCATCTTCCTTCTCTCTTTCTCAAGAGGCTTTGCCATGGGAAAGCAGTTGAAAGCCCCTTCTCATCTCACTTTCAAGTGTCAAAAGAGAAATACTGGCTAAAACCAAGTCTATGAACTACTGAAAAAGGATCTGATCAACACTAGATGCCAAACCTAACAATTGGTACCACAACCTCTGCATGAGCTAGCAGCCTCCAAACTTTTGTCTACCTATTTTATTCAGACAAAGCAGGCTGTTTTCCACGTGGGTGATCTCAATGTTTCTTTTCTAAGGGCATTCATGAAAATAACCATCTTTGTAATAAACTGATGTAGACTAAAGTTTAATGAACTAATGGAGAAGTACTTGAATTAAATTCAATACCAAAGGTGTTGACTTTCTTGTATTTTTATGTTCATACAGAAACTACTAACAGATTACAAATGAGATCACATGAGATGTTAGGATAAAACTAGCATTGCAGTAATTATACATCAAACAGACTTTTTGCTTAAGTACCCCTTAACTTTTTTCTTTTCTTTTATTCATTTATTTATTATTAAAAAGAAATCCCATCATGCTCACCACCACCAGAAAAACGTCAAAAGTTATGAAAGCTGAGATGTGTTAACTATGTGGAGTCCCAACTCAATTTCTAGGCCCTGATTCCTGAAAATAACACTACAAACTTCTGGACATGACATATAGAGTAACTTCTTAACTACAAAGTTTGTGAGCCACACAGAATCTAACCGAAATTTCAGACATTTAAAAGTTCTAAAAGAAAAGTACATAAAGAACTAAGATAACCTTACTGGATAAGATCTGGTATCTGTAACTACCTTTTTCAAGTTCTATACTAAAAATTAAAACCATTAACAAGCATATATATTTCATAGCTAACCATTTCTTATAAATACTGCGAATAACTCACAAATGTTATGCATTAAACATAACATGAGTCTAAAGCCTGTTCCTATGGTTCCAAAGGCCTTACTGCAAATCCACAAAGTATTTTAACTCCGTGCAAGAAGCTGGCAAATGAAAAACCACTTCTGGTACAAAGTCAAACTTCTTAATGCTTTACCAACCTAGAGCCAGCCCTGAAGCCATTTAAGGATCTTGTATAGGTCTACATCACACTTACATTTAAGATGAGCGTTTTAGTACATTTTAGGTAAAGTCAAAAAGATCATTTATGAAAACACTTTCCTCTCAGAATTTATTTGGATGACTCAATAATTTCAATTAAATCACATTCACTAGCATTCTGAATGTTCCCATTTTTAAAAATTGTTATTTTTTGTTTTACAAAGAATACATTAATTTATCATTGAGGCTGTAAACAATACCATGAATATTTTTCAGTACATTAACAGAAAAAAATCTTTAAATTAATAAACCTCTTACATTTTTAAAGGAAATGAGTTCTAGAGAAAAATAGATCTAAGTGATCAAAAAGTCACCAGAATGAGTGGTAATGATATGGGTCAGGTCCCTGATTTTACTTCAACCCTGAAAAATGTTAATATTCTAAGTCTTATATTTCATTTTATTTGTCTTCCTTTCAGCAATCCTCTGACAGTGATTGCAGCTATTAAACAAAAGACTAACAAATGAGCATTTTCTGTTCACTCATTCACAACCAAAAGTTTATCATCTAAATAAAATAAAACACATGCTTTCAGTAGAGATAATAAAACTATCATTAATTTCAATCAACAATGATTTTTACCATGTAGACCTCCATTTCACAGCTTGCCTACACTTCAAAAGCACTTATCACTGTCATAATTTGTATACATTTTTAGACCCCAGTCTTGTAAAGCTTTATGCACTAAAAACATTTTCCAGTGTTGCTTTCTAGTTCCCTCGGAAAGAAGCCGCAATTTTATTTTAAGGTTGGAAAACGTACTTAAAATTCTGAAATAGAAACAGATAATAATGGAATGTATCGCCCCTTTTTTTTCCTTTTTTTTTTTTTTTTAGTAAGTTAAAGTTTGTCAACTATGTTTTTGGATTTTGTTTTTTAGTTTAAAATATTTAGTAGCTTTATCACACAGATAGTAAGAAGACCATGGAGACCACAGGCGCTTAAGTCTACGTGTAGAAACGATGATCTAGATATGGATAGGATTGTCACACATCTTGTAGGTTCAAACAAGAAAAACAGTTAAGAAAATCAGATATGCACTGCCATTTCTCAACCTGAAATAAACAGGCACTGATAGGATGATATATCACAACAATGTTAGCAGCTAGCCCACAAAACTACAGAAGCTAACTATTCCCACCTTTGGAGGAAATCAACTCACAGCCAGATCTTGAAAACCAAAGATTACCCCTTGATTATTTGAGGGCAGTCTCTTCTTCCTATATACGGCTTTTTCATCTAGACATTGTCTAGTGATAGCCAAGGATTCCAGATCTCATGGAGCCAAAAGTGAAGTGACTACACTGCCTTTAAAAAGGCAAACACAGTAATTTATTATGCACAGCATACATTGCATATAAGCCTCAATGGTTTATCTAATCACTCCTAAAACAACAGTGACTTTGTGTTATAAACATACACATTCCTTTTAAACTAACACACATTTTATTATTCAGATAGAACTATATACATATTTGACAAGATGACAGCTCAAGTCTGAACATGCTCCTCCCAAGCACAGAATTACTGTTTTCCTATTTTTACCCTACCTAGTAGGGTAAAAAGAAAGAAGAAAAAAAAAAGAAAAAAGGTAACATTAGTTTTGTTTCTGCTCTTGACTTCCTGACTCGCTAATTTGGACATGATGTTTCTTCTAACTATTCTATACCCCTGTTAACCTGTTCAAATTCAGCCCTGTGAAACACTATGGTGCAGACAAGTGAATTGCACCGTACTGGAATAACCACTTAAAGCGTACACACAAAGGCAAAAGAAAAATTACCTGAATATTTCAGTAAAACAAGTCTGACCATCTCTCTTACTAATCCTTACAACTCAATCAGATAAAAAGATAAAACGTGCATTGTTTAGCAGAGGTTATTATATTCCTTGCTTTAGACTTGTAAAATAACCCAGCCATATGCTTTAATTTCACAGAAGTGTACATAGCATTAGCCTAAGGTATTGAAGGGATTTTTATATCTTAAAGATTATGCTTATGTAACATGCAGATGCAAAAACTATGTAATTTACAATTATAGACCATTCATAAATAATTCTATAGCAGAAATCACATTCAGGAGACCACCAACATCCTTATGATACTGTGAACACTTCAGTGGAAAGAGAAGGCAACACAGAATATATATCAGAGTAATAACATTTATTTTTTCAACAATTTGCTCCATGGAGTAATAGCTATCAAGCTATATGGCATGCATTTATTGCATGTAGGAGAGTGTGCTTGTACTGATCTGATAAGAGTGCTAAGTGGAAGGTACATGACTTTCATTAGAGTGTCATGGCTACTGTCCAGAAGGACTTAAGCATTGCGCTTATATCTAATTAAAATGTAACATTTGATTCTTTCTATCTAGAAAGGACATGACTTCTGAAGCATCAAAGGATACTGCAAGTAGAAAATATATTATCCTTCAGAACAGTAACTGCCAAGAACTGGCCTGCATTTCATCCTCTTATAGTTAATGAGCATAAAGCAGCACAAAGCAAGCATACTTGAAAAAAATAAACTGGGCAAGTAATACTTCAGCAAACAAATGAAAGCAAAAAAAAACATTAATAAAACTAGACAAATGGTTTGTTTTTAAAAACGCAATATCTCTAGAAGGTAATTTACAGCCACTAATGTCTTAGTTGACCTACTACATACAAAAAAAGAATAAAAGTGCTTTTTTTTTTTCTTATGCATTAGATGAAATAAAGCAACTGTAACAATTATGCCGAATACAACCCAAAGAAACGAAATGATGAAGAAAGCAGGAAATTGTTGAATAAGCTGGTATTCTGACATTATTACTCTCTTGGACTAATATCATTGTTTTATTCAAAAAGCTTGCTGACTTTAAATATTTTTGTTCTTATTTTAATGTACGCTGTTGATGATGCAACAGCTATAAAAAGTGCTCCCCTGGCTAGGACCGCGACATGTTATCTCTGCCTGAGAGAGAAGTCAACAGTCACAAAAAAAAGAGTTTAGTTTTCTAAAAATGTTTAATTAATTGAAAAGAGACAGAAGACAGGAAACATAGAGGATCTTGAATAACTAAGTCATTTATGGAATACTGATTTGCAGTGGTCGGTGTTTGGGTAATACAGAGATCATCACAACTAGTCTCCCAAGACCACCTTTAGAGGCTTGAATCTTCTAAAACCATGAATGATACATTTTTTCATGTGCGTTCACTGGGACCTGAGAGAACAAGCAAAACATTTTGGGTCACTTGCTATCATCTCTTAATTATGTATTTTAATATCTGCTTTATAACATCATATGCTATGAAGTTTTGATTGACTTGTAAACTAGCCGTGCCTGGTGCTCTAGCAAGATAGATAGATCTCTTCACCTTTCCACATCGTATATTTCTTTTATGTGCATATGTGAGAGAGAGCAGGAGAACGAAGGGGAGTGCATATATTTTGCTTAACATGATAGTTTCTCCTGTAAGGCAGTCTCAGTGAGACAACTACCTTGTGAAGCCAAGGACTTAACGAGGCAAAAGTTTCACCTTTTGAGATGCTATTCTTTTGGGGCTAATAAGAAGTAGCAACTGAAAAGTGGTCAAAAAACTGTTCCTTCAGGCAGTCTTCTGTGACATTCCACTGAAGGACACAGCATTGTGGACTTTGACACAATAGGTAGTTATTTTGCATGCAAAACACTGCGTCACTGCTAAGTATTAGACTGTACCATGGAATTATTGGTGATGATTTTCTGTAAAAATATATATATATATAATTATATGGTTATTCAAGAATCTTTTATAATGATGTAAATATACAAACCTCGAGGCACCTTTACATTGCTTAAAAGTATAATTGGAACCGCTACAAAAGCAAAGTGGCCTACCAGCATAAACGGGGCCTGCATCTCCATGCAAGGCAGGGCCTAAAGTCTCCTGAGGTTAAGAGGGGAGTAGCCCATTTATCCCTCTCCTAAAAGGTTCAACTCTTTTACAGACCAGTGATTTTACAGAAAATATCCTCGAAGGTCAATTCATGTGTCATCACTGATGTGCACAGAAACCTGAAGCCTAACACCATCACTACCTGAAAGGCTCCTCCTACATTCAGGAAGTGGCTAGAAGGACTGCTACAATATTTGTATTTTGGAGATGATGAAAGAGCAGTGAGGGATGATGGAGTGTACGACTTTGGTATTTAGACTGTGATTTAGTGGATTTTGCATGAACAAAGCATTCTGAAATCAGCGACTGCCACATGGATCACTGGTGACTCAGAAAATATTTCAGTGGAAAAAATACACATAGGCCCTTGTTAGCATTTTGGCAACACATCACGCTGTTTTTCTGCCAGATGTGCAGAAGCTGAACTGGCATAACATCATGCTACACACTGTACATCCTGCACGTATCTTTCAGCTGTGATGGCTCATGTATAACAAATGGCATCCGAGAACCCATAAATATCAGTAAACAGTTCCAGCCTCCTAATAGCTTCTCTCTCTCTCTTTTTTTTTTTTTTTTTTCTTAAGTTGGCATTTCACACGAATAGCAAAAGGGCCATTTCTACTGTTTTGAACATAGAGCATTAGCTTTAGGAAAGGACAGACAAAGAAACACACACAAAAAAGATGCAATACAAAAACAGGAAAAAAAAAAAAAAACGAAAAAAAAACCACCCAAATTGCTTTAATATGCAAGCAAACAAACAAATAACAAAATCCTCACACAACCTAAACTGAATACATGCAGAATTCAGCTACTGCAGAGTAACTTCACGTAGGTAACTGAGTAATCAAGTGCAACTAGGATAAAACTGATGTTTGACTTTCTGCCACTACTTCCAGGCAGGAAGCATTACCACTTACACAGTCCATAGGCTGTTAGGAAAGTCCAGGCTGAGACCTGTGGCAGACATTCCACTTCTTTAAGCCACACTTTCATTTTTTATCTGTGTTACAGCTGCAAGCCCAGCAGTATGCATACAAGAAGTCTAAATCTTCTTCCATCCAGTGCTCTAGCTCATTAAAAGTCACAAAATGTTTCCAGATAGAGAAAATAAAAAGGGCAAGGTTCATAATAGGATTTACAGAACAAAACATCCCTTTCACTCACTGTAACTCAGAGAACATTTATATTAAAGGGGAAAGAAAAAAAAAAAAAAAAACTAAATAAACGGTGGAAGAAGTTCCAAGTTCAGTCATCTGACTGTCCTAAAAGCTGTTAAACAAAAACTGTAAAGCTAGCCTATTAATCCTCTGGAAGGACTACAGTAGAAATAATAATCTATACAACCCCCATGGTTACTCTGATGTCTTTATCTGTGGAAGTGCAGTGACCCCTAAGCATCTTTGACCTATGAAGTGCTAACAGATCAAACACTCAACAGCTTTTAATATATTTTCCACATTTAAGAGTTCTTCTAATCAAATGCTAACTCTTAAGTTATTCAGCAATGAATACTCCACAAAATTCAGCCAAATACTCAGAGAGTCAGAAAGTATCAATTCCTATGGATTACATACAATATATTCTCTGCACACAATTATTATAATTTTGTTTCCTAAATTCTTAGCATTGGGAAGCATCAAATGATTGGAGAAAATAATACCAGACATGGTAATAATACATGAGTATTAAATCTATAATCTATATGAATAATATATAGAAATATTTTATCTATAGCATTACATACACTTATTCCCTAAGCAATCTTCCTTTACTCCTGAAAGGTGCATTTGATGTATCACATTCAGAAGTTTACACCAACAGGAAATATGAAGTGAAAATGTTGAACTTACTTTCACTGCATCTCTGTCCATATTCTTATAACACTGGCAAGGAAATAACTATTCTTAACATAGCTCCAGATGTGGCACTATTTAACAAAAATGAACATGTTTAATTATAGATTGACCTACTCTACTGTATTAAAATGAAAATAAGATTTAATGGTGCAATCAAATGAAACCAGAGGGGAAATGAATGGTAAAGCTGATCCAATACAAAACAATAATTTATGTAAAAACAGATGATTTCCTTAGATGGCTGTCTTCAATTATCAAAGCAGAAGTAATAAGATCAGTGTAACCAAGGACAACAGCCATTTTAGATTTTGTAAAATACTTATTCAAATTCAGTTTTGTGGGTTTGCTTTATACGATGACTAAGGGTTTATAAGGGCTTTGTATAGATGAATAAGGAAAAGATGAAGATAGAGGTGCATTAGAAGCCACTAAAATCTGTTCCAAAGAGAAACTGCCATTCACTGGAGTAACCTGTTCTAATCATGCTTCCTTTGCTTCACTTTTACTGTCACAGGAAGTAAAATGTTATTTCAAGCTTGTCTCTACCTGGCAGAAAATAAATGTTAATAATGTTTAATGACTCGTTTTCCAGTTAATCTACTGCTTGAATGCAAAAATAGTATGCTAAGTAAAATCCTTCTAAACATGCATAGTTAATAAATCCACAGTATTCAAAATAGGGATTGAGTAGGCAAACATGATTTGCAACATGTGCCAATAAGTAGCTTACCTTCTCATGAACTCCAATTTGATGATTATTTCATCTGCTTTCAGGCCAAAAATTGTTTGCACTTTAGCAGTTTGCCAGTGGGAAAACAAACTCTAGTATCTTAAGAAGTGCACAACTGAAGAACAAGCAAGTACGTATTTGAACAAAATAGTTACACAGCATAACTATTCTGACTTAATGAAAAAAAAATCAATCCATTTAAAAAAAATGCTTTACTGCTCTCTCATTTTTACCACAGAAAACATATTTAATAAAACAGTGTTCAAAAGGAAATGAGTTCTTTGTCAAAGCAAATTTTATCACTATTACTTAAAACAGAAAAATAAGCTTGAACTTCAGGATTTGCTCCACTTTTGCCCATTGGGAGGACTGTGAAAACTTTACAACCTGCCTTATCCTTATTGTGTCATCTTGCTGAAATCAAACTAAATGCCCACAGTCACTCACAATAGTTGTCTAAAAGGAAAACTGTTAAAGAAGAAAGTCTTCAACACATGATTTGCCATTATATACCTCACATTGTGACTTGCTCTGAATATGCTTGCAGGCTTCACTGACCCTCCTTCATCCTCACTGCAGAAGTAGGGTCCCAGAAGAAAAGAAACAGATAGGTGTAGCCATACCCTCTCTTTCTAGCATACAGAATAAGCAGTACTTGGAAGTCAGAAGGGGCACTTGCGTTATGGTATTTTTTTCTCTGAAGAATCCTCTTTCTGAAACATGGACTCATAACTATTTTCAAGCCAATAACTTGTCCAAACTTATATTAGAGGATGTAGTGCTCTCTACTTTCTATGAAGGCAGTTTTCTTTATTTCTGGGCTATTTCACCCTCTACGGAAGGAAAAACAAAACAAATAAACAGGAAACACAAATAAGCAAGTCCTTCAAGAGCTACATCTGAACAACAGTTATATATAACTGTATAAGTGTGAATATATAATTCACTTACAGCAAGAAAACCAGCTACGTGAAAAGTAGCCCTTAAAGATGACAGTGATTTCCACAGCTATCTACCCAACACTTCACATTTTCTGTTCAAAATATAGACTTTGTTTTAACTAAACAGTAACAATTAAAAATAAGTTTATCCAACTAAGCATAGAAAATCTTCCCATGCATTTGGCTAAGTCCGAAGGGGAACTTTAATTGAAACCAGCAGGCAGGTAAGTGTGACCTCCACTTGTGCATTTAAAAATATTGCTCCAGTAAAGCCCCAACACAAATAAACATGGGAAATAATTCTGAACATAGTTGTTCACTGCTGTGAAGAAGGGAAGTTACATATTTCCTAATACTGCAAATGCAATGATCCTCATACTAACCAAAAGGAAAATTGCTGAAGTAGATTTGTCATACAAAAATTATAATGGGTACTAATTGCAGGCACCACTCATAAATTGTGTTCCCACAGGGGTGCACAGCCCACTTGGGGGACCTGGATGTGACCCCTCATTGGAAATCACTGTTTTATCAAGTGTTCTTAGCTATGCACAAAGGAAGAACAGTAAGATTTGAAACCACCAATTCATCACGTAGGGTATTATTTTAGTTATTACAGGTATTGAATCTGTTTAGAGATTTAGTGTTTGGGAGGCAGTAAAAAACTCCCTTTTATGGATTGCCTTCTCAGGAGGTGTAGTATGTCAAGAAATAAACGAGGAAAGAAAAGGCATATGAAGGGAGGAGAAACCAAGGTAATTTCAGCAAACCAAGGACAAATGGAGGGGTGTCATGCAAGATAAAAACTAAAATACATTTTGTGTGAAAATTCTCTCTTGACATATCAAGCAGTGATTACACTTAGTAATGCTCACATGCAGACTGAAGCAAGACCGTTTACAACAGAAGAATGACATTGTCCAGTTAAAAAATGAGACAAACTTGTAATGTTATGATTAAAAGTTCTTTTTTTTTTTTAATTTTGATTTTTATTTTGGCTTATTCAAGATGGGTAGCTGGCAGGAGAGAAAACTTATATACCTTCAAGTATTTCATTATAATTGTGGAAAAAAATTGTCTGGATTTGAAAAAATATACTTTTAAATCCTGCAAAAAATGGCTTTTCCTCTAGATGAAAGGGGTAAAGTTTAGAATAGGATTATAGAGAAACTGAAATACTTGGCTTTTCTGCCCAACAAGCAGATGTCTTCTAAAGTATTTCTAAGGTGTAAAAGACAGTCTGCTGAGTGTTAGCATCATAATCAAGTGGTTGAATCGGTGATCTTAAGTGCCTGATACCAAGCATCTTATAGCGAGTCCCAGAAAGTGGTACTACACAATTCCTGAGCACAATACAAAAACTTTCAGCTTTTTCTACATATTAAGTAGCCAGTATCCAAATTGCTTTTATATCCCATTTAAAAGCAGACAAAGCAAAGAATACATACTTTTTATACTGCCCCTACTTAAAGAATTTTGACTCGACTACCTTAACGTCCAGAATGATATTAAAGTAAGATGCAACACAAAAGGATTATTGATACTATGTGAAACAACACCTTTTGTACAAAAGTATAAAATATCTTCAGTGGTAATTGCATAGTAATCTTATTTTTTCCACTGTAATGTGGAAATAGCAGCATGCATGCTCATTGCTTATGCTATTAGTTTCTTCCAAGATAGTATTGATACAAATGTGTAACCTTTAGTTAACAAATTTAGATCTTTACCTGTAATATATGGTGTTAACTCACTGATAACCAACTTTACATGAACTATGACTCTGAAATGAGTTAAGAAAGATAGAAGGCAAATATTACTTGCATTGGCGTTCAAATCAAAGCACTTTTGAAATAGGCTTTCAAAACAAATAGAGTAGAAAACAGAAAATAATAAGAAAACAATCTGCTATGTTTACTGAAGTTGAATATTGTTCAGTAATGGATTTTTTTTAAAGCTGTACTGAATGAAATTACAAATATCTAATTTAATATTTTAGAGAGATCTTTTACAAAAGGCCCATGTTACAGATATGGACAGCTTCATTATCCTCTTACTTATCCCAATTTTGCAACAAATGCAGTAGAATTATTCTCTATTATGCTAGACAAGAATAAAAACCACGTGTGCTTCAGGTTAATTAACTGATTCTGGAAAAGAGATTCAAACTATTAGATGTTCTATCTCCCACATCACTTTTATATTTAAAAAAATCATACCATAGTTTTCTCCCTCACTGTAAAACAAACATGAAATGCCTTCATCTGACATTCAGCATAAATGAAACCCTTCAGATATGAATCAGTGCTGTAGAGATTTTCCTCCTCATTTCAGTAGGTGAAGACAAGTCAGACAGAAAGCAATTGCAGTAAGTTGTACACATGCTGGAATTGCAACCAAGCTCAGTTTTATTGTACTTCAGGGCCTGCAGCGTTTACATCATACCATCAATTTTCTATTATTATAATACCATTATCAAAATTCAAAACACATCATTGAGGTTCTTCAGACATGAATGCTTCTCAACCTAAACAGTAATACTTTGTGGTAAACACTGTACTTTTATAACAACCCTAAGCATTAAAACCATAATAAAATCTTGAGGTAACTTATTCTTCAAAAGACAAAGCCTCATCCAAGAGAGAAACATCTAACAAATCCAGAACGAACAAGCTGAGCCAAATGGAAAACCGGCAAGGAAGCTTGAAACGCTTACATTTAGCAAAGATGAAGAATGCTTATTCTCCTTTTAAGAGTAGATGCACAGGTGCATGTGCACACGCACATGCAAAAAGATCTTTGCTTTTTTAAACTCATGTTTTACTTTCCAGCTTTAAACAGGGCACCTCGCTAAGAGTGGCAAGCCATCACATCAACATACAATGTCTCTAGCTGCCCAACCAAATACTGCACACACTCTGAATTGCCAAAAAAAAATTAGTTTCTGCAAGCTGAAAATATATCTGGAATTGCTAGTTGAAAATTCTATCTCATGCTCAGTAAGCAGACAAAATTACTGAACATGATGGAAAATGAGCACATTCAGCTGTATCTTCCCTGCATCATTTTACATAAATATTGGATCTGGGGTTTTGACGGTGCTTATTTATGTTTTTTGACAAAAATGGTCATTAAGTTAAGGGAAACATGGGAGACAGAGAGATGGACAAACACATACATTTGCTCTCATAAACTTTGCTCCATCATTTAAATACAAAGCATTAGCCAGGAAAAGGAGGCATCAAATTCTCCTGAGATTATTTCATACGACAGTGTCTTCCAAACTTTATCAAATATCTTGTTAGGCAAGTTTTTACAGCCAAATAATGAGAAACAGGATATCTACTTGGTCCAAGATGAGTGTCAGTTAGTTACTCAGAGCCCTATGAGCAGAGCTACAAGCACTTAAATACTCGTATAGTCATGAGTGCGGGAAAGCTGATTAGTTGGCAACACACTTTCAAAAGTATGTTTGTCCAACTTAATTACCCACTCACTTAAATGCCTGCTAAGGTATTTCTGAAGTCACACAAGACATCCATCCATGTACAGCAGAAGACTCCTAAGTGTCATTAAATATCCCAACCTTGGACCTTACAGTTTACCTCTATTTGTAAAAGTGTTTGTGAGATTCCATTATTACTCTTCCAGAAAGGTAGTTAACAAAAACGCTCCATCTACGGGGGACAAGAACAAACAATATACCACTTACTACTTGAGCTATAAAATCAAACTGGACTCTAGGTTCTCCACCTTGCCTACACCAATGAAAGCTTTACAAATCATTTTTTCCCCTCAGTGTCAATTTTCCACAGAAGTTTGCCCTTGCGATGGTGGGAATAACAACTTCGGTATCAGCAGATTTAATTAACTAAAATTCATGTTAGCCTTGCTGGATCCAGAAAGGTTACAGAGTTAAAAGGCAATAAAAATGTTGGCAAGTATGAATCTGAGTAAACACACATACTTCAAATGGAATTTCTGTGCACCAGCTTTCAAAATGTGATTGCACTTTAAGAGACAACTCAATACCTACATGACAATACTTGAAGAAGTATTCATTCCTTAGTTCCAATTTAAATATGGGAACAATCTCAGAAAACGTCTGAGAGATGGAAGAAGCAATACAATAACAATAGTATCATTAACATGAAAAATTCCCAACACCTTAATTAATGCCAGACATTAAGACAAACCTGTCTCTGAGGTCTTGAGAGCATGAAAAAACTCTATGATAAAACAGATGCTTCCAAAGTGGGTTTTTTTGAACTATTTGTTAACCTTAGATTTTGGCTAAACTAACTCTCACCGGATGCTCACTGAATTCTCTCATGTACATCTCACTTGTGTTAGCGAGAAAAATAAAATTAAAGATTAAAGTTGAGGACAAGAAGTTTAAGATGAAAATGGAAGAAGACTTCAAAACATTAATAGGTCTATTTAGTAGACAGATCAATGGTTATCTATGGAAATGCTGTACATATTAAAATATACTATGCATATTAAAATGATGAAATTAGTTATTAATTACTTGGAAGATAAGAGTATAATCTGTAAATGTAATCTGTACGTATTAAATTGTGGAAGTAATTAGCAGACTATAACAAAAGTTCTATCTGTATTTTTAATTACCTTATTGTGCAAGTTCTTACTCCTGTTAATAAACAATCACATATTCTCAACACAACATAGAAAAACTTTTAATACCCCCTCCCCATTTTATTTTGTACAAAAAGCCTGTAATTTAGTAGTGAAAATAAGATTTTTTTCTAGTTACAAATACTAAAAGAGATTTTTGAAAGCTACTTCCTTATATGCTTTCTATCTTAATGACTTTCATCTCCTTTTGGCTGAGTAATTATCTGTTTTATTCCCATCCTTTAAGAAAAAAAAAAAAAAAAAAGGAAAAAAATGGAAGGGGAAGGTAGGAGGAAGCAAGCAGCAGCAAAGTAAAAATTCCAGAATCAGTAGTTTTTTCACCTGAAGGGAAAGGAGAAAGCAAGTTTTGGCTTTTTTTTTTTTTTAATGAATGATTGAGCTGTGAAGAAAATAAGTATATGCAACTCTACATATTTGATGTTTTATGCATCAACAATAGTACACCCAGATGCCTAGGTGCATATTTAATATTCCCAGGTGTTTTCCATTATAATTATCACCAATTATCACTCACAAATGTTTCCCACTTTTTTTTTTTTTTTTTTTTTATTCATTGCATGACAGGATCACATGAAGATTTCTCTCCTTTTGTTAATTCTCACAGCATAATCCTCCCAGCAAGGAGCTATTCAGCAGGACAATTCGCTCCCCCTTTAAAAAGATACCAGTCAGGAAGTCAGATATTGCATCAGGCAGATCTGAAACCAGACCACCCTCCCAGCCACCACATTAGATACCGTTCCTCTGGAACTTGCTACTAAAGCGCTAAAAGCCAAGGCTGCAAAAAATTGGTTCCAGCAGACAGGAATGGAAACATCTGACTTGCTCTTGCTGTGGTACACAGAATCGAGATTTTCCTGTCATCTCATATGAGTCCATGCTGTGTAGCCAGACAATGAGGCTATTCTAAGAATGACCCTGGTAAACTTTGGGATTATATCAAACTGCTGACTCAAAAATGGATTTGTTTATGTGCAAGTCGAAACATTATTTATGAATCCGATGGGAAATATCTTGCAGATAACTTTCCTCTCTAATTCGTGTACTAGGTTTTTCTCTTTTCAGAAGACTTTCCAAAAACTCCAGCTATCATGATCAAAATACAGCACTTCATTTTTCCGGTCCTTAAACCCTTCCACTCACACTGTTTTGTAAAACAGCTGACAAACCTATTCTACAGCACTGGCTTCAGCTCTGGTTTTGCTTTCTTCATGTGTTCAGGACAGAACCGAAGTCACTTTGCTACTACAAAAGGCATCAGCTCAGAGATGATGATTTCTTATTTTCCTTCCCATTACTTCATTAACAGTTCAGTTTCCATTGGCTTCATCCATCAGCTGTCCTCTCCACCTCTGTGTGCTTCTTTCTGTGTTCCTCTCAAGAAATGAGGCCCAGAAGGGGTTCAGTGCCATCATGCCAACTGTCTTGATCATTTAGCGCCTTACTAAATGAACACCTCGTACCTGGCATTTGCTAATTCCTAGACATACACTCCACCCTCCCTGAATAGGAGAACAGCAAATATTTGAAAAGTTACTTCATCTAAGAAATTCCACCCAAGTCCATTGTTTTCTGTAAGTCTCCCTATAAGATTTGTCTCTTTAAGACTTCATCTCTACAGGTCAAAGACACCCTGGTAGCTGCATAAACCAGGCACACTACCAAGCCCTCTGAACACCTCAGTAAATGACCAGCAACAGAAATTGTTCCTCTTCAGAAATGAAAAGTTACTATACCGGCTGGCTGCTTTCATACAAGTTGGTCTTTAACCGAAAACCAAAGCATTAGGATGCAGGCAGGAGAAACTGAGGTCATCTCAGAGCACCAAATCAATCTACAGGACAAGCCAAAGGAGTTGAATTAGAAATGAGAAAGATGTAATAGCTTAATTTGAATTAAACAGTTGGACTAAAAATTCTCAATTATACTTTGGAAAATACTCAATAGAATTACATATTCAGATTGATAATCAAGATATGTGAAGAAAGTTTACATAGATGCACGAGATGCATTCCCAGCCAGAATCTCTGCTTTTGAAGTTTCAGTCTTGTCAGCTGAACCAAGCAGAACCACCGTGAACAAAATGTTTGAGTCAATGACACTTCTGAGATGAAATGCGTCAATACAAATGCGAAGGGAAAACAAGGCTGTATTTCTTTTCTGTGAGCAGGACAGTCTCAGCACGACGTAAAGCTATTTATCCTTAGCAACATTTCACAGTAGTCGGATGGAGTCAGATAAAGTAATAGCTTCCCTATATTTAAACCAAAACTTTAGCCAAAGTTGTGGGAAAAAAAGCATTAAAAAAAAAAAAAAAAAGGTGATGCAGATCATTCTGAGCAGGCAAGCTGTTCCAATGAAAACAACTAAACAAAACCTATTCCTGTCTAAAACTTGCTGTCTTCTCTTCATTGCAAGAACAGCTACCTTCTCCTTCTAATGACAATAAGATTAATTGTTGCAAATGAACCAGCTTTTATAATAGGAACAGCTGAGTTCAAATGTGAATTTAGCAGTAGACTTCTTCATTTCAGAGGAAACAGGCCAGGAATACTTGCATATGGAATACATTTTTTTACCATTTTGCTTGTTGCATACTGGATGAAAGCTTCAGAAGCCTCAGAAT
Organism: Anser brachyrhynchus; assembly: GCF_964034855.1. Lineage (NCBI taxonomy): Eukaryota > Metazoa > Chordata > Aves > Anseriformes > Anatidae > Anser > Anser brachyrhynchus. Next base: position 83,778,943 of record NC_137694.1, read on the forward strand.
AACCACTTTAAGAGTGACACACTCTCAAACAGAAAATGCAGCCTTGAAGAAAGCAATCATCATAGAACTCACTGCAGATGGATTTCAAAATACAGAAGATTAAGCAAGGGGCATATATATACAGTTACAAACAAAACCATTAAAATGCCTCTCAAAAAAGAGAACAGGGACTCAGAGAAGGAGCCTTTCAAATTAAACTATATAAAATGGCAATTAAAAAGAAACTAGGCAACCATATCACAGTAAATCAGCTAGTCTTAATATCCAGAGCTGGATTGGAACAGACAACTCAAATTTTACTTGTATATAACAATTTTCTTTGAAGTTTAATGTCTAGAATAGGTATGTTTTGGGTTGTATCCAGTTCAGTAAATCCTCTCCCAGAGAACCTATTAACTTTACCTACGAACTTAGTTAAGCTATTAGCTAAGCCTCAGGTGCATCCGCAATATAGTAGGGTATATCTCTGAAACATCCATGCTAAAATTAAAGTTTGGTAAGAAAGCATGAATAACCATTTTGATTAATGAATCATTTTCTTTTTACAAATACACTGAAAATTAAGAACACCTGGAATCTGCAGGATGGCTCTGCACATAGAAATCATTCTAGTACAAATTCCATGAATGCACAAAGAATTTATCTTGCACTTTATTTGACAGAGGTGACTAAACTTTCTGACTGAGGTGACCAGGTTACTCAAACAGTTATCCAGACTTCCATTAGCATGAAACAAAAGAAATGTCTGGCCTCTGAAATCTTTTTTTTTTTTTTTTTTTTTTTAAGAATGATGGGCACCACAGATTGATCAGACATATACTGTAGATCAGCACACAGCAGAAACAAATGTTTCAACTGTTATCTGAAGTATATACAAAAAAGAATTGCTAGATGTCTTTAGTTGACAACACACATCATAAACATTTGAGAGTTACTCAACAAAATAGGCCTGTAAAAACTATTACAGTGCCACAGCAATTACTCTTTTTAAATGGTGAAATATCTCTATTGTAAAAAATTTGTAAAATAACTTATGTATTAGGGGTTCTTGATGCACGCTCCTCCACGTATATTATTATGAGACAAAGAAAAAAATATCAATCTTGTCAAAAGAATAAAAAGAAAAAAATATCAGGATTAAGTTCCTAACAATATTCATACATGAATAAAAATAGAGATTTAAAGTAGAATTTGAGTTGCAACATTAACTATAGCTTTCACAGTCAGGGACAGGCCAGTCAGAGACATTATCCATTCACACAAGATAAAAGGAAAAAAGTATGTTTGGTACATCACAGCTGTCTTCCATTACCTGTAATTATGCATGTTCAGACCAAGCTGGGAACAAAAGATACACTAGGAACAACAGTTAACCGCATGTTATAAGGCAACAGTGTAGTACACTTTCCAGCACGACATTCACTTGCAATGAAAAACAACGACCATCCCACTCACAGGATGTCAGTTTTGCTTTACATTGTAGAAGCTTTAATTACATACAAGTTAAACTGGATACGTTTTAGAAACCCCTACCCTTCTTGAAATACGTTTCTTGATACATTTCATTCAAAGATGTATTCTTATCATCACATACTTCATAACAACAGATGATCAGTACAGATGTTCTGGATTATCAAAGCTAGTCCTTAGTTCCAATACGAAGCATATAAACTTCCTAATAAATTTACTGAGATATGTCTTAAATTTATACTTTTACCACTAGTACTCCAACCAAAAAGCTGCTTCAAAGCCTCACATTTCATATAAAATTATAAACCCTTTTAAAAATTCTAGTCAGGTTTTATTTAAGATCATTTTGTATTCATTTCTTCTTGGGTAAAAACTAGTCTTCAGCAGAGAGGTTCCTCTTCTACACCATTCACATTTTATTTTATTTTATTTTTTAGTTCTCAGTTTCACTAAGTTATGTTCTTACAGTTTCTTCTTACAACCACGGTTCATCATTCTCCCAGCCATTCTTGCAGCTCTCCCTCGCATCACTTCTAGTCTCATTTCACGTCCCTGGAACATCTGCAATAAAAGTTGTATACGGAATTGCAGATGAGATCTCACCTACACTTTCACCAACAGCACAAATGTTTCCTTAACTACTTAACAGTGACCACACATTTTTAAGTTGAGTCTCACCAGGTATCAGTTATCTTCTGATACCTTCATAAACCTTCTCATATTCAGTCATTTTTAATTTGTAAGATCATTGATTGTATTTGACATTTCTACCATTCACCTTAAATGCAGGTGAATTCACTTTTTTCTGTTCATCATTCCAGTGCTAGATTACTAGCTTCGGCTGATACTGAGCTTAAAATTATTTCATCCTTTTTACAAGGTGAAGTCCTAATACAAGTATTTGGAGACTCATGATATCCATGGAGAAATGGAAGACAATATTTTAAAATTAAAATTACAAAAAAATATATAATTTAATGACAAATTGTTATGTCTTTCCCTTAAAATATGCTATCATTAAAAGGGTGAGGGAGGGAAGTATGATGAAACATTCACCTGTTAAATGAAACTCAATATACAAATAAACCAATTTCCAAATAGAGAATAAATGATCTTACACAGACCCCTTTCCTCTCACTTCTCTTCTACACTACTTGATAGTCCCACTGTCATATTCATTACCAAAACAAAATCCTGATGGTGAGGATTATGGGATATCAGGCCTTTGCAATGCTGGTTTGATCTCTTTTTCCTAACACCAAAATGCAGTAGTTCTCATCAGACTGCTGATAGAGGAGTAACATATTCAGAGTAGGATGCAGAAAAGCCACCTTGCTGAATAAAAAGTTTTAAGTCAGCACGTTCAGCAGAAAGTTCCCTGTCATTAGGTAACAGAAATGCTGAGGAAAACAATCTTAAACCCCACCACTAAAGCAAGCACCTTTAGTTTCTCCCTTTGTAAGGACGATCCTAGCCAGCAGCTTACAAAGACACAAATTCGTAATAATGGATCATTACCATAAACCACAGACTAATTTAAAGACAGACTGGTCTTTTGGGGTTTGCTTCACTCTCTAGAACATAAAACCTCACACTTTTAAAGCTGTCACTGCTGTAGAGGAGAGGAAGATTTGTATGTAACACCACCTCTTTACAAGACACAATCCCAAGACATGTGGTCCTTTCCATTAAAGTCTGCCGTAGTTAGTGGTTTCATAAAACTTGGCCTATCCACTTCTTGAATTGTCCCAACTTCTGCTGCCACAAGTCAAACATTTTAAATATCAAACATACTGAAAGAATTACAAAAAATAAAAATAAAAATAAAAACGTGTGAGATAACTATTTCTTCTCGTGTTTGAAGACAGTTTTACAGTTTTCCCACCAGAAAAAGATATTTCTGCTAACGCTATATACTTCAAACACTGCTTTTTAATACCAGCTTCTTTGTAGCTTTCCTTGCTATCGCAATGGGCTAAAAATACTTCTCTCTTCTTGCTATTTTACATGGTACTGAGCAACAGCCAACATGGTTTCTTTTTTGTGTAGATGACTTTCTAATTTATCCATCCAATTTTACTTTGAAATTTCAACTTTCCCATAAAATATTTCAGTACTGGAGGAAAAAGTATACAGATCTAAGGAAAAAGTATCTATTTTCAAAAGCTCTTTAAACATTAGATTACTTCTATAACCATTACATTAAACTATCAGAGTCGAGTAAAAAAATCTCTTCCCTTCTCATTTTCTTCAGTCTGAACACTCTCCTTCCTTTACAAAAGGAAAAACTGCCTGATAAAGAAATGTTATTCTTACACGTCTGATTTATTTTATTCGCCTTTTCAAGAGAACTAAGGTAACTGTGTGACTTTCAGAAGGATTTATTGTTTCGTTTGGACTATTATCTCCCCGTGGAGGTATCAGATTTTACTGTCTCTTTTCCTCCAAAAGAGAAATAGATGGGCTAGCTAAACTGTTAGATCTTTTTCTGGGTTGTCCACATTCTTTTGTCCATCGACTGAAACTCTGTCTGCAGTAGGATGCCTGGACCAGATCTCCCTTTTTTCCCAGGCTACTACATAAACTTTTCAATACCGCTGGGATCACTCAACAATTGCTTGAAAAGTTCATCAGTTTCAATGTTCCTTTCATGCTTCTATCCAGTTCTCATAGCTCCTTCTTGAGATTAAAAATCAGATACCTCAATAGCAGAAGCCTTGCCAAACTTCTGAATCAGCAAAATCTGATCTCCAAATACAGCGAAGAGATCTTCCTCTTGCCCACTGTGATTAAATCCTAACGAATTAATTTATCATTGTGCAATGCACCTGGCATACAGAACAAGCATTCGTCCCCTCAACGAGTGACTGTATGACTGTGCCATAGTCCCATGATTTTTCCTGCTGCAGAGACTTTGCTACTTTGTCATCTATGCTATTGGGAAACACTTGTCTGTCTCCTGGAAGTGTGCTAAGAGAACTGCAGGAGTTCTATGCATTAACTCACTATAACAAAATTCACTTTTTAACAAAAGCGCTTTTCTCTGGAATATTTTTAGTACTGGTATATTAGCAAGAAGAAAATTCTGAAAGGATATTGAAAGGTCCAAAGTGATAGAGTCTGATGTTACCTGTTTCAGTGGTATTCAGTATTGGCACGCACTGCCATTTAATATCAAGGTAAGGAGAACACATGCACCTGTGTTTTCATATCTAGTGCCCCAAATCTCTCTTTGCAACTCCATCTGCCATCTGACTCATCTTTTCATCCTTTTGTCTGCCTTCTTGGCAGCTGAAATGAACAGACAGGAATGTGTCCCCTCTCCCACTGCAGCATGGCTTTTCTGTGTCATGAATACAGTAGCTCTACCTCTGTGGACATGTTTTGTACGCAACATGCCCTGCGAAAGGGTGTCATGAGATAATCACTCTGTGCTCTCACTGTGGAGAAAGAACAGAGTTAGAAAGCTGGGAAGAAGAAATTACAATGGCCCTGCTTCAAGCAGACAATGGAGCTGTAAGATTGGTTTTACCCCCACCAAAATTTCATTCTGTTTCTCACATCCTGGCAGATGATCACAATTACAAGTCTTTTTTTTTTTTTCCAAGCGCTTATCTATTTTAGCTACATGAAAACATGTTCTTACTTTTGCTATTGTAATCACTGTGCAGAACTTATAAAAAATAAGACTTACATGAAATGACATTAATCGACATCTTTACCTAGGAGAAAACTGATATTGGGGAATGGTAAAAGCCATCAAATAGGCAAAGGTTGCTGCAAAGAGGAAAAGCAATTCTCTGTATCCCTAGTGGACTGAACAGGGAGCAATGGATTTAAACTGCTGCAAGGAGAATTCACGGTAGACATTACGGAACAGAATAATGCAAGAGGAAACAGTGCAATCTCCAACATTGCAGGTCTTTAAAAAACAATTAGACATATTTACCAGGACTGATACGATTCAAGAGATGTGCTTTATGATTCTTCCTGATCAGTTGCGGTTAATGTTTCCTGTTTGCACTTTGTCCTAGGTTGACCATTCAGCTAGCTGAAAAATATGGCACTGATATTTACACTCACAATGAACATGGAGCTTTCAAACCCTCTCCATTCTCATATGCTGGGGAGATGAGATAGAATTATTAGGAAGGACAAGTTGGGTCATTAACGAAAAGAAGGTATAGTTCTCAACACAAAACTTTTAGCCTTTTTCTTTTCCTGAAGAGCAAGGAACTTGGAAACAAAATCCAATATTCTGAAGCGTGGGACAGCACATGTACCAAGACTTGGCATTTGAACTTCACTACACATAACTGATCATCTTTCAGATGGAAAACATCAGCTCCCTTTTTCCCTTTTTCTAGTACCACATGGGCTGCTTGTCTCCACTAGAGGGCAAGGAAGAAATCCCCATCTGTGCATAAAAAATATCAAATATATATATTTCTTAGCAACTCCCCGCTCCCCCCCCCCCCCCCCCAAAAAAAATAAAAAAAAAAATTGCTATAGCTATAAAGAATTTAATGGCACCCACAAAACCTGTATCTGTGAATCTGGTCATTTTAATACCAATTCATTTATTTTTCATATACTTAATTGCTCCAGTGGCTAAAATCCTAATTTATCCATTATTTCTCAGTCATTGAGATGACATAGCTAACTTTTACTCATTGCTAACTTTCCACTTGGAATTTAAGACGTTGACAATATCATTCAATTTCACATTCTCATGGGGTCCCTTCCAAGTCATTATCTAAACTTCAGAGATAGAGGAATTGATACGTTGGTGTCCACATCCCTTACTCTTAGATTACTCTTTCTGTTATGTGAGATAATTCTCATCTTTCTTACTTATAACAATAAAGCTGTTTCTGTTACTCTTCTCATTCACCTCCATTACTACTCATGTCTTCAAATATAATTTGTTTAAAAAATGCTAGTATTTACACAATTCTCTTGAATTTCATTAGTATCAGATTCGCAACATTTGGTTATAACCACTATTTCTTAACTTTTCTTCACCTCTCATCATCTTCTGTTTTCGCACTATGCATGTTACTTGCATGTCTGCCTGTCTGTCTTCCTCCTAAGGCCTTATGAGAATCTCTTCCACACTTCAAACACATTCAATAATGGTAACAAAACATGGTGAATCTTTTTTTTTTTTTTTTAATCAGAACAACATGGAAAAATCCAGTTTCATTTATGGAAAAGTCCACTCTGGACAATTTAAAAGCTGCAATTTGATTCCAATTACACCACTGTATATGCCAGATAGAATGTGAAGCTGTCACTGTAATTGGCAAGTTCAATATGAGACTCAAACACAGCAAATCTCAACTTTTATGATGCTTCATTTATGTATTTGTTGGTTCCATGGGTGATACAAAAGAAAATGCAGAACACTGTTATCAGAGACATTTTTTCAAGTATGTATTTTTTCTCGTATGTAATACTAGGGATATTTATGTGATAGATTAAAAAAAAAAAAGGCTTCCAATGACTTTCCAGTGCAAGTGCTTTTCGATAATGCATCTCCCTCTGACACCACCATTATATAATCACTTTGTCCAAAATGCTTGTCATTCTGTAGAAAATTAACCTCCTTTGTATTTTAAACTTGACAATTCAGAGTGTCTTTGTCAGTGTTTATTACTCAAAACAAAATTAAAGCATAGCTCCTTTATAATATACTATTGGATATAACATCAGAATGAGTGCTATAAAACACACCTTACTGAATATTACTTTTGGGGTCAACGACCAAGATAGTGAAAAAATTGTTGCCCCATCACAAATACCACTGGTATGGTGCAATGCCTTTACTTATTTATTGCATGCTGTAAAGTGATTTGGTAAGAATTTCATTGTGTATTTAGGTTCAATTTCACATTTGTTTCCACCTAGTGGTCTGGCCCAAATACAAGGTTAAGAAATATGCAAGCAAAACCTAAGAAGCATGTTTGATCTTATAAAAATTCATGAATATTGTTACCACATGCTTTCTTCACACACAAAAAAGAATCTAAATACCATCTGTGCAAGATAGTCTAATTAGGGGATTAGGACCACAGAAGTTCTGTTAGCTCACATGTTCAAGCGCCTGCTTCCTCGGCCACTCAAGAAAAAACATAAATGAAGAACAGAAAAAGGACAGCAGCACCCTATTGGATTCATTGCAGACATGAGTTAACAAACCTTACAGAATTTAGTTGTCCAACTCTACCCACGGGAGTTTCCTTTTTTTTTTTTTTTTCCTTGATGTATAATGCCTGGCCCAGCACAAGGCTTGTGAATAAACTTGGCACCAGATGAATCACATTTTAATAAGTTCAAATGATATTCTGCAACAGACTGGTATTTAATGGCTGCAGCACACTACAGGGACCAATTTTTCAGGATTTGGCATCAACAATAGAAAACTAAATGATAAAAGCACATAAGTAGTTCTTAAACAAAATAAATGAGGTATAAACATAAGTAAAGGCTGTACTGAATATATAAAAAGAGTCTGACTACACATAAAACCCAAGATCTATTTGGAACCAACTAATTTTAGAAATAGAAGCAAAACATACGAAGCAATCTTCTATTAAAACAGAGTCACTAACTCACAGGCTTCACCATCAATTTAAAACCGTTTCTGTTTGCGACATCGTTTTTCTTAATCGCAGGATAATTTATGAATGTTAGTAACAACACACAACCAAAAACCTTAAAGGAACATCAGATCTTTGTATTCTGAACACTAATTCTGACAAGTTTCAACAGTTTATATCGTATTCAACAATTTGGCAGCAATTTGTAGAGCTAAGCAACGAAGTCATTCAGAACAACGCATGCAATACATTTCATTCTTTTTGGCTCACCGAATACTTACGAACAGATGGGTTGTATTTATTTAACTTATTTCATGCATTTATTTTTTCATTTTAGTTTTTACCATTTCTGTAGCTGCTGCTGATAGTTCACTGACAAAAAAAAAAAACAACAACGTAAGACTTGTCAGGAATCACAGTTATAAAACTAGTCTGTTTCTTTACTGAACACACATGTACATCTTATCTGTCATGGACTTCAATACTTGTTTTCTGAAAACATTTTCCAGTTCGGAGCCAAGTTAGAATGCCTTTATAGGAGTAGCATGTATTTCCAGACTACAGAAATATTAAATGTAATGCCTAAAGTCATATCTCAATGGTATAGCCAGGAGAATGCCATACAAAAAGTCAAAGTGATACACCAAAGTTGTCCAAGGTAAATGAGCAAAAAGGGAACTTCAGGTCTCCAGAACCCCACAGTTACATTCCCATGGCAAGATCATTTTATTGTTCAGATAGACTGCAAGCTCCTTTTAAAAGCGCTATTTAGGAATAAAGATGGTCGCTTTTGTACTGCAATTAAGCTGGAGAAGGAAAAGTCTGAAGTCAGTAAATGTTAAGGCATGCAAAGTGATTATGGCCTTGAGTGTTATTTTGATTTTCAATGTTATCCCATGCTTAGTCAAGTACTGCTGAGGAGGATCAAAGTCTGATTAAACAGAATAAAGTTTTAAAGCGATTTGGTAAGGTATAGCTGGCCATCCAGAAAAAAAGCAATCCATACACATAAACTATTAATGTGGCTTCAGTAATTAATAGTCTCTCTGAAAAATCGGGGCTCTACTAACTTTACTGAAAAGATCTGCTTTGATTAAAGTTTCAGTAAATTCACTAAAACTATAAATTTAATCAAGTCACCCTTAAGTAACTGGCCAAGCCAGAATGATTGACCTTCTCACAGCATAATGATCTTTGGTCTTCCAGCTGAACTATACAAATACTGGAGAAAGAGAAGACTCTACACAATGTGAGGAGCAGGCTCAACATGTTCAAAGCCATAGCTCTCACTTGTTAAAGACTCATATTCGCTCTCCCATCCTGGCCACTCTGGTGTCTTCTTAGACACTGTCTTCTGCGATGAACTCGTGCTGCCAGCAGATGTGAGGGTGCAGCTTACTCAGTTTATGAATGGTTGCCAGAAGAGATTTGCTGCTTCAGGCTGCAGTAAATTAATCCCAGCAGAGGCAAGGTTTATTTGCTTCTCCAGTAGTTTGAAGAACATATTGATGGCATAATTCTGAGCAAGACAAAGGACAACTGAGCACCAGAGATAGCCACAGAAAAGCCAGAGCTCTGTTGGAATGCTCTTTCAAGTCCACTTTACCTACAGGGTATTCACCTCAAACTCCACTTACCCTTTGCAACATACTGATGTTTGCTCTTCCTGTGTTTACACAGAGAAAATTGTTACTAACATTGTATATATACATTTAAAGTCAATGGCACAAAGCTAGACAGGGGGGGCAATAAGATCAAACAACATACAACCTAAAGAACCTTTTTCGAAAAAAAACCATAAAAACAGAAGAAAATGATTTTCAACAAAAAGTCTTTCAAGATGACTGCTATTCTTAGACATTCATCTTCTGCAAGGTTATTTTATTTAATTATTTATTTATTTTACATCCATAAAATAAAATATAAAATAACAAAGGTAGAGCAACTTTGCTTCCATTTTCAGTGTCTCACCTAGAAAACATGTCTTGTTCTGCATTGGAACAGTGAAGCTTCCCTCCCTCTCCTGAGAGCCAACTCACTGCTACAGAGCCAAGGTGGCACTAAATTGTAATTTTTCTCTGCTTGCTTATGAGCCAAAGAACTGCTTTGAACTGGGCATTTCCTACATTGTTTCCCTCTCTATCTTTTGCCTACCGTAATACATATATTAAAATAGCTAGTTTATCTATATCACAACAAAATTCTACCAGCTGCATGAAAAAAGCCATCACAGGAAGATGTTTGCTTTTAAACTTAGCATGATTATTTGAAACATGTTTTTAGCTGGATAGCAAAAGTCAGAAACACAGGAGAGAAATATCAAGCACTCACTAGAAACGCTACACATCTAATTGAAAAAGCTCAAAAATAATGCACATATCAAGGAAACTCCAAAATGATCCTTCAAATCAGTGGTAATGCATGTGATAAGGCACTTCTTACCAGCAACGTTATTTCCTACTGTGATCATCAAATCTTTACTGCCAGTGGCAGTGTTCAAGTGCTAAACTGTAAGCCAAGCAACAGAGAAAAATTTTGCCTGCATATATACATGAATTTTCTACACCTAAGTAACACAAATCCTACACAAAGTCTGTATTCATGAGCTATTTAACAGTATAATATTGAACTTGTACAATATTTTCTGTTTCTGGCTGGATTTTTTCAGCCTTCTCAGCAGTTCTCTCTCTTTTTTTTTCCTTGGTTTTTTTAATTCCATTCTAGACTTGAATTTTAGCTTTCCACGGACACTTATAAAAAAATAAATTAGAATTACTGAGCAAAAGTCTCTGCAAGACACCGTAAGAGCTTACATGTGGGCGGAAATGAAAATAAAAGTTGTCTGTAACATAATGTAAAGGCGAATTTTAATTGTCGGTGCAGATAAAAAAATATTGTCATGTTTACTGATAAATACAGTATTATTAGTCAAAGCCAGAAGCTTTTGGAATATATATACATATATATATATATAAATAAAAATCTCAACTGGCCTTGAAATAACCACTAACTCAAACCAGCAGAATATTTAGAAACCTGTTGAAAGTTGTTATTTTTAACTCAAAGTTTCTACAGAAAAAAAATACCCCAGAAGTGAGCTGGAAACTAACTGTTTTTTTCTTCCCTGACTGTGCCAAACATACTTTTCACTTCTGGTTTTACACTCATCCTAATTGAACTGCTCGTTACAGACTCTGCCAGGCTGGGCTCTCTGATTTTTACTATTTCATATTACTATTTTCTCAGAAATACAGCATTAAAAAAATCTCTCCGGATAGATAAATGAACTATTTGCAACTGGAACAAATCTACTACATTTTATTTCCTCCACAACTGCTATTTAGAGTCCCACATTCATGTCTTTGCCATTGCAGGCCTTAGCAGGGCCTAGCAGCAATGTCAAGTGGTGGTACTCAAGCCTCGCAGTAGGAGCAGGAAAAGTGAGCTAAGTTTGCTTTATTGTTACTGACAGAAGAATCCCCAGAAAATACAGTCACGAGAAGATGGCTGCAGAATGGCAAGCACCAGAACTGAGTTGTTTACCAGAACCACGGATCCAAGTAAAGGACACAGAAGCAAAACACTGCTGACTTTTTTCCCCTCTCCCAACGGTAAATTTATAAGGGATGGAGTTAGGCTAAATTGATAAAACGTTTACTAGAAAAAGTCAGAGGGAATAAAATCCATGAGCAACAACAGAAGCGTGGGAGAATTTCAGCACATCTCCCTGAAGCTCACTTCTAGTAAGTCATCAGTTCTTTAACATTAATGATGTACCACATTTCCTTTTAATAGTTCTTAAAATACCACATTTAAACTGCCTTAAAAAAACAAAACAAAACAAAACACTATGTTTACTTCACTGGCAGACAATTCTATACCGAGGTTCTTGAGGCTTCTGCATCGTTGGGAAAACTGGTCCATGCAACGGACCCAGCAGGCTATCTGAGTAATGAGAGCCCAAGGCAACAGAGGGTCTGAAAGACTCAAGGATGGTGTAAAGCCATTTCAGTTTGACTCCAGGCTGTGTTCTTCACGTGCCTTTTTGAACTCTCTTGAATATTTAAAAAATGCCACATGTTATAATTCCTTTTGTTGTTTCTCCACTAACCTCTACAGCGCAAACATCTCTTACCTGCAAATCATGAGAACACAAAAAAACTTCCTTGCAGAACTAGGGTAAAGGTCCATGTTGCTCAGTGTTAGACCCCAGTAACACCTTTAAGGGACTTATTATTTTCCTAATCACAGAGCTCAGCTCCAGCAGCCAGAAACTGTGAATTTGAAAGGGTTTGGATCTGGACTTAGATATTTAGTAGCCATCAACATATCTGTCCCTCATCAGTACTTCCTTTTGGAATTTTTTTATTACTATATTGAACCAGGGAAGCCATTTTATCAGGCTGTAAGAACAGGCTGAAATTCGGAAAGTTGATAATTTTCTTTTTTTTTTTTTCCAGAACAATTAAGCAAAATAATGCACCGCTCTCAGTTTAATGGGACAAACAAAACAGACACAAAAATAATTTTCTGACAGTTGTCTTAGAAACCATGTAATCTTTAAAAAATACACTCTAATTAGAAACGATAACGAAAAAGGAGCAATGGATTTTGCTGGATTGTCACATGCAGGTTGTCAAAACATAAGAGCTTAAAAGACATACTTTCCATGCCCATGCCCTTAAGCCTTTTCTTTCTGATAATAACTGTTTAATCTGGCCAAATGAGCAAAGTCTTCCCTTCCTAAGCATTTCCAGAAGGAAAATTACCTAAGCTCCTCCTCGAACACAGCTTTTAAAAAATGTTATCATGATTGTTATTCCAAGGAAAAAGAATTTTCTTGATTTACGTGGAAGTAGTCAGTTAATAAAGCATTTATCACAGGCCTTTGCAACAACCATTTCTTATACCAGAAATTTTATGACGTAACCACTACTACAGGGGAAGATGGGTAGACAATGGAGACAAGAGAAAGGTTCTTCATCATAATTGTATGGCTATCCTCTCCCACTTTCTTTAAAAACAAATATACAAAGAAACAGGAAAAACACCCACAGAAGCAACACAGACAAACAACCTGATGAAACTAGCTGGGCTAACAATGCAATGCTATAATGCTTTACACAGTAGAATCATTCAAGATGTTCCCAGAGGTCTTTCAGAAGAGAGAAAGGAATCTTTTTTTTTTTTTCTTCCAAGTTACTGTCGAACACATAGAAGTTAAAACTGAATAATTTGTTTCAAAAAAAGGAGTTTTAATTGAAGGTGTGTCACCCGAATAGTATACTGTTATTTATAGGCTTAACTGCCAGTATGACTAGAAGAGGTGACTGCTACCAAAAACCCTCTGGTATCTCATGCTAGCCTAGAATTTCGTCTACTGGAGCTGACAGAATTACTGCAATGAAAACCCCTCCATAAAATCCCCTCAGCTCAAGAACAGATTCTGAATAGTAATTATGCCTATCCCTGCCCAAGCCAGGACCTTTTCTAGCAAATCATACTTATTTTCTTATTTCTTTTCTATTAACAATACGACTGTTTCTGCCATTGGTTTATTTGCAATATAGAAGAATAGCCTCAAACACATCAAGTGCCATGCAGATATTCCCTTAGAATGGGCAAAATTAATTTTAAAACATCATTTCAACAATCCAGGAAAATTCTGAAGGTCCTTAAGGAGCAATAACTAATCTGAAACAAATAAAGAAACACCAACTTCTCCAGACCTTTACAGACTTTTAACCTTCCTACAATCTTGCTTTGCTTCTTAAATTTATTGCAGACAATAGAAAAAGAACACCAGTTCTTCAGTTGTATTCTTGGAGACAAGAAGAGTCATTTAAATGCCTTATCAACATTTGGGGAAAAGCCTCCCTTTCAGAACCAAGTTCCTACTACTTCCATTGCGGTTCCACTCAAACAGTGGGCACTATTATTAATTAAAGCTAGCCAGCCAGATTTATAGCGTGGGCTCTGTTTGTTGTTTTAAATTGTTGAATATCAATTACCTTATTATTTTGTGATTAGCATGAAACACATACATCTATGTCTTGTGGCTTTTGGCAGCGATTAAAAAAAAAAATCAGCAACTTTGCATACGGCTGTAAAACAGCATGTTTCCAGGCATTTTTAGCGCTGACTAGAGCCATTCTCAATCTGCTCACCAGCATGAAGTTAATTAGGAGAGGCATGAAGCTTATGGTTGGGTGCAGAAATCAGCAATGGAGCAAAATTCCCCCCTTTTCTTTTTTGGCTTCAGCCAGTAATTGCCACTGTATCTGCATGTTTTTTTCTTGTTGTTGTTTTTGAAATGCTTTCACTGTTAACTATCAGCTTAAGCTTTAACTTTGTATCTTATCCAATTTTCTAAATCCTTCAATGAATGCAAGTCGATGAACCCACGAAAACAGAGAGCTAATTATGCAGAGCTCAGTGAGGTAGTACAGTATACTAATTTAAAGAAAATCCTGTTTTGGACACAGCCTTCACAGCCTTGGGATTCCTTTATCAACAGTCCCTTTTTGAGCAGTGAGACCATTTATCTTATTCACAGAATACCAAAACAAGCTTGTGTTGCAACACAGCAACAGCTTACAAGAATATCCACATGAGAGGGAATCTCCCCAAATGTTTTGCAAGACTCTGGCATGATTACACTGCACAGAAGAAAATAATAAAATGTTGGATAAGTGGATTTCCTCAAGGCCCCGCCTGTTTTTCTTACTGTAACAAGATCATGGCAGAAATGAAGGAATAAGATAAAGCAGAAGTAGATAGGAACATATTTCTACCAATCTCCCTCATAATATGTTTATATATTTCATTCCCTACATGACATTAGATCGGGGATTTATTAGGGAAGAGGACACATTAAACAAACAAACAAGTAATCCAGGAACTGATGAAATTCAAGACTCCCGTGATCTTTGTTTTGCTAACTAAAGAGGGATTTGCTTGTCTAGGCCAGCTTCCACAGATAAAGGACTCTCAGCTACACAGCATTACTTGTTATCCCTGCCTGCTATGCCTCAAAACACATGTACATATGCGTTCCAGTTTAGACCAGTCTGCTTTTGAAAGGAGTCCCAAACATCACCACTTTGTGCACTTCAGTGTGCATCACACAGCAGCAATGCAGTGCTGGAGGTGGACTCTGGAACAGGCTGCCCAGGGGCTTTGCGGAGTCTCCTTCTCTGGAGACATTCAAAACCCGCCTAGACATGTTCCTGTGTGACCTGATCTAGCTGTTCCTCCTCCGGCAGGGGGGTTGGACTAGATGATCCTTCAAGTCCCTTCCAATCCCTAACATTCTGTGATTCTGTGACTCCTTTCAGATGAAGCTAAGACAGTCTCCTGTAGAGGACCTAACATCATTCAGGTCAAGCATCTGAATGTGAGCTAGTTTAAAAAGCCCGGAAACCCATAAAGAGCTGATGTTAGGACTTTACCAGAAAGCCTTCTGCTCTTGATTCCAAATCCTATTCCACTGCAAATTTCTTAACACCTATATAATCACAGTTTTTGCAGCATGTCCTGTGGAGTATGTTGGCACAGTCTAACTAAAGGAAGTTGAATCTCACATCCTGTAAAATTTTCAACCAAGGAAACAATAGCTAAGAGCAAGAGAACATGTGGGAGGATGGAGTAACAGTAGTTCAGATGATAAACAACAGTACAAGGCTTGGGATATCCCAAGTCAGCCATACCTCCTTCTCTTCCTAAGAAAAAATAAAGAAATACTGTAGCGGGTCTGAAAACTACCATCACCTCTTCTGACACGGACTTCGATTTCAATCCAAAGCACTTCTTCACAAGTGCTGTGGGTTTACCACATTCAAAAAATGGCAGTTTCATTAAGTTAACCTTTTCCTCATTATTCTCCTTCTCAAAACAATTCTTTGGAAGAGCATTCACATTCTTTGGATTATTAACTCCAAGCAATACGGAATGCAAAATACTGAATTTCAGGACACTTGAGCTTCAACAGCAACCTTCAGAAGCAAAATCTATTTTGCATGTTGCTGCCTCTTTCATCAAAGTGTACTTACAAGTACAAAACAGGGCATACAGTTTGAAACTGGATACAAGTTCAGGCAAAGCCAGAGGATATTTCAGGACTTCATAATTATAGCATACCATCATGTCAAATTCACATTAAAACATAATCAGGACATTAACATTTTGATAGATAAATACAAAAGATGAATTTTTATAATGGGCACATCAATCTAATAGTGGTATGTCTGAACTTTTTTCTACTTTGAAAAAGATTCAAAGATACAGTCAATGTATCACAAGCGAAAATTAAAATGGGAAAGTCATGCAGCCCTTTAAGCATGCAGGTTTCCAACAGGAAAAAAAAAAAGTCACCAACAGAAAACCAACAGACTAGAAAAGGTGAAAGGAAACAATTTTAGAGTTACAAGCTATAACATCCCCTCCCCCTTTTTTTGTTGTGCATTGTTTTTGATTAAAAATCATCCTGAGAAACTTTTGCAAACAAATGCAAAGATTTATATATATATACACACACATTTATTTACTGAATATTCAAAACAAGAGATCACTTTAGACTGCTGGACTGGGAGACAAAATGAACAGAGAAGCAGCTGTTTTTGTTCTGTTTCCTCTTTTTACACATATATATACTCAAATCAATGTTAGAAGAACTTGGAAGAAGAAAAAATTGAAGAGCACATCCCTGAAGCTATGAAAGTTTTTACTATATCCCATATGCTCAGGTTCTAGTGGAAAAAAGACAGTGATGTTTGCTAATTCTTCTGCAGGTAGAAGTAAACTTTCATATACATTCTCAAGACAATAATATATGATGTATCAGTTGCTAAGAAGGAAACACCTATAACTATAGACACAAATTCCAGCAGTAATATTTTTGCCTATAATTTTGATCATAATGAAGAAAAACAGAATTTGAGTTATATACAAATACAGCATAAAGTACTTTGTAAGTACACATGGTAAAAACATGCCTGCACTTTACTGATCACAGAAAAAATACATTTTCAGACTGCAATCATTTCTAATTAACATTTTTTTTTAAAGATATTTCTTTATTCTCACAATTACTTTACAACAGACTACCAAAAGGAAGGAGTTAAGCTGCTAACTGGTAAAGTGAGGAAGATATCAACTTCTCAGCATTCTGAAGCAGTTTTCTATATTCTAACTACACTGTCACCTAAAGACTTAGAAGGCAATTGACTTCACTAGGTAGCCACTAGTTCATAGCAACCATTTTACTTTCAGTAAGGAGCTACCATTTTAAACCGATTTACCTTTATATATATATTATATAATTATAATATATATATCTATTATATAATATATATATAATTATATAATATATATATTCATATATATACACACACACACACATATATATGTAAAGACAACTAAAAATGAGGTTTACTAAAGTAGAGATCACAGAAAAACTTTTAAAGGAGTACCAATGCTATCCTGTTTTGCATTGGCTTTGCCCTGTCAATGGGATGAGTTGTAGAAGATTGCTCAGAACATTAACTGAGGCTAAGGAACTAAAGTGTGCTCCAAAGGCAATAAAAGACCATACTCTCAAAGGGTTGTCACAGCGGTTTGTTTCATAGAAGTAGAAGCGTACGAACAACAATGAGTGAGGAACGCTAATTTGTGCAATGGTGAGAGAAGTACTGAATTCATATACCCTCAATCATTACATCTACACACTCTTCTCCAAGTCTGAAACAAAATCTGGGAAAAGCCCATTTCCCAGTCTTAACCATTTAGTGATCTACCAACCGAAGCACATGATCCATTGTGACAAAAAAGATAAAAATAAAATGAAGAAAGGAGTCTTCAGATGACACACGGAAAGCAGCCAGGGTCCCAAGCCCAGCAGCCTGCACAAATCTCCTCAGCCAGGAGCGAGGCCTGCCAAAGGCTCTCAGTGCCCCCAGGGGTGTCGGTCAAAACCACCCGGCCTGCGTCCCCATAATCAATTAGCTGAGGGCCAAGTTAGCCCTGGAAGGGAATAACTTAAAGAGGATGGGAGGGGGGAAACGAAGGGCGCAGGACAAAGCCATCTCTTGCACTGGAAAAGCTTTTCATGTGCGTATGTGCGTTGGCAATTGTTCTGCGAGCGAAGAGTCACATTAATCAATGTTCAGGGCTGCTTTAAACACAGGAACACAGAGCCGCCTATTCAGCGGTGATTTATGACGGGGCCCAACACGCAGTCAGTGCGGAACAAGTTGGAGCTTTGGAAGCTGCCACCAACAGACAGGAGAGTGGGGATGTGACAGGGGCTGCACGAAGGCGCAGTCAAATCTGCTCCACGGCGCTGCCACCAACGGGAAATGCAGTGTTGGCAATCACCTCGACAAATAACCACAAAGTCTCCCAAGGGACTCAGTGCCTCATTTTGATTAGCAGAATTCTGTAATTGCTGCAACTCCACAAAATTAAAGCTCACACAGTCATGAATACTTCCATTATACATACATAATGCCCTGAATGTCATTTAGAAGTGCCTGGAACTGAGGTTATAAATTAAGATATCTACACCTCCCTCAGAAGGCTGTGAAAATTTTCAAGCTGTGTGTCCTTACACAGAAAAATAAAACCAAGTTTTCAGTGTTCTCACAGTCTCAGAATTCTTGAAGAAGTCCCTTTAACTTAAACCAGAGATGGAAGTTTCAAAAACATCACTTGTTTTGATGAAAAAGGAATTTCCATTTAAAATTTTATCCAAAATTACCTCTGAAATTACCTCTTCTCTGGTTATATGCTTATGTCCCACAGTAAGTTTTACTATCTTCTCAAGAAGTTCAGTCCTCGTAAACATTATTCAGTAAAAGAGGAAGGAGAAAAAGCTCTGACCATAAATAAATTAAACTCTTATTTTCTCTCATGAAGAATGTTAGAGTGATCACACTTTATTTTATTACAGGACAATTAACGTTTTAATTTTATCTTACTATGTACAGATTATTATTTTTTTAATCAAAAATACTACTGTAGATAACCTCACATCTAACTCTTTTACATAAGATACAAATTACTGTAATCTGAATGGAAAAAATAGAAATTACATGCTAGAATTCTTAACAAGCTTGTATTACATAAAGAAGAAACAATGAAATTGTTTCAGTAAGAAAAAGGAAATCACTGCAATACAAAATACAAAGAGCACTATAATAGCCAGAGGTCACAAGTTTAAGAGTGTACCCAATAAGCTCTGAAAGATACGTACTTCGGGCTGGTGTCAAAGTGCCATCTGTGCACTGTATGTAAATGCAAATGTTGTTTGTGATCTGTCTGAAAACCCAAAGGAAATATAACCAGAGTTTATGGACAATTACACTTTGTCTGCTATTTCTAGGAAATTTAGGATTGTGTTCCACATTCAAAGAGTGAAAGGAGAAAACCTCATGATTTCTTGAATAATCATCTATTTTGCATTGAAGGATACAACCTTTCTGATAATTCTTCTTTAACACTAACACACATGCATGCACACATGCATACACACACTCTTCAGTGCCTTGGTTGGCAGTGGAAAGAACAGTACAAAACCAGATGTAGATTTTGACTGTACAGCATTAAACCCATTAATAGTACACTAACTGTATTTGCTTCAGTCTATTGGTACCCTTAAAATAAAATAAATAATAAAAAAAAAAACTACACCACACACTCTTCTTCCCAAATTCCACATTATCTGAGCCAACATTTTCATCCAAGTAAAGCTCCCTGATTTTCAAGGTCTGGTCCTCAAAATACTTTTATTTTCATGAAGTTTTATGGAAGCACTTTATTGCATATCCTAAACAAATACATCCTAGAAAATCTGAAAACTTTTCCTAAAGAAATAGCTTTACATTTCAGAACCTAAAGAGATTCTAATCCACACATTCACATCTAAAGATTCCCTCCAAAATTAAAAATATTTTATAAAAAGAACTATTCTCTATGCTTTTTATTTCTAAGTTTCACTTGAAAAAAAAAAGTAAACAAGTATAATAGATAAAACAATACAGCTTTATTTTTTCTTTTTTTTTTTTTATTTCATTATAAGTCTGTTAAATGAGACTGCTAAAGTTACAGCATTCTGAGCATTAGGTTTCAGTGCAAAGGCTGGTTAGCATAATACTGTGCTTCAATTGACATGAAGGTTTAAAATGTTCCCCAAAGCAAGGAAAACAGAATCACAAAGTCAAAAGTAATTCAAAGTTTATGGCATTCTCTAAAATGACCTAAGTGAAAAAGTACTCATAGAATTTGGCTATGAATAGTTACATTACACATTTAGTAGTAAATCTATACACACACATACATACACATTTTTACATACCACGACAGAGGAAGCATAAAACAAAATATAGCAATTAAAAAATAATAATAAACATGACTTCCAGAAACTACAAAAATTTACCTTCGTGAGGAACAGCAAATTTAGGTCTTATAAAGCATTGGAAGAAAACTGGTCTGTAATCATATTTGCAAATGATGTGGAGTCAAGGAGAGTAAAAGCACTGAAGAATAGAAGCAGAGACAGGAATCGCATTTAAAAAAAAAAAAACCCACTCCTGAACAAAATTGGCCACGTGGGTGGAATTTATTCTGTATTGAGGAAATTTATTCATTTTAACTATGAACTGAAAGGAAAAAAATAAAAATGGAACAAGCCTGGAAAGTGTTCAACATGTTCACAAGAAAAAAACTCACATGAAAAAAAATGAAGATTGGTGATTCCAGGAGGATTACAGGCTTCAGGCAGCCATTAGTAAAATTTTAAAGTACTATATATGAGGATTCATTAAGTACAATATTACTTACTTTGTTCAAAGAGAAACTGAAAAGGACACGAATATAAGATTACCTAATACAATTTACTATACAAATTAGAATTACAGCGAGACAAAATACAGATACTATTATTCAAGTCAATTTTCAGTTGATGCAAATCTGGGTAGAGTTACTATGAAATTTATTTAAATACTCTATTTTTCTTATTGATGGCAATACAAAGAAAAAATGAAGAAAAATAGAATAAGTGTGATGCCTACCATATATAAAGTACATAAACTTTGAAATCAGCCATAAAGAATTTGTTTCTTACACTGTTTCTGACTGACAGCAATCTCAGGGGATAAGAAAAAAAGGCTAGAATGAAGGAGATTATAAAGAGACAAGACTCTAATATTTAGTTAGCCATGGAACAATTTACAAACAAGTGTCCTTTTCAAAAACAGATTACAGGATGAAACAGGACAACAGAGGATAACATTTATCACATTTCTCATCATACTTAGAAAGCAAAGCTCCAGCCACAAGAAATCAAGCTGATTTGATTCAAGCTCTTCAAATAAAAAGATACATTTCCTCACATAACTACTGAAGTTATCCCACTAGCCTTAACTGGTTGTATGGCTACCCGCTGAAATTAAGGGAGCAGGGCAGGCAGCTCAAGGGCAAAGCTTTAGGAAGCCCATGTTGCTTACCAGTTTAGGAGTCTAGATAACACTTAAATGGCCACAGCCAGACAATGTGCAGTTCCTACTAACCCTACAGAGGGACAGTGTTTTTCTCACAATTACACCATTTTTTTTTGACAGCGATGAATAAATTCTGGTAAACTACATTTTTTTTTTAACTTTTGGGCCACAATGTAGAATGCCAGAAGTAAACATTTTGCACCTATGCCCAATATTTGTTCATTGAAATAAATCCTAAACTTTTGGGCCCACAATTAATTGCAAGGGTTGTACAGTCCTAGGTGATCTTTGGCCTCTTCTGAGTCTATTGAGACAAGCCCATTATAATGACAGGTTTTTGTAATGCAGATGAAGAAGTGCCCTAAATCAAAGAACTCCCGTTACTCAAGCAACAGGATTTCTGTAAAACGAGTAAGTTTGAGCACTATTGCTGTGACTCCAATTCAGAATGGTAACCCAGGGGTTAAAGGCCCAAGCTCCTAGCTGTATTTCACACTGATGGAACAATTTTGATTTTGGTATGCATTGCCTCTGAAAAGAACTCTCAATCTGAGAGGTACAATTTATGATTGTCATGACTTATATTTCCACTCGAAGAGCTATATCATGTCAGCATGAAAAGGAAAAAAAAGAAGAAAAAAAAGTAGCAGACAAAGTAGACTCAGGGTGTTGTGTTTTTTTCCCCTGGAAAAACTAGTTAAAATAGAATTTGTCATCTGGTGAGGTGAAATATTGCCATGGCTCCTGTTTTGTTTTCCTCATTGAAAGCTTGATGCACATCGATGTTTTAAAGTATTTGGAAGGTGACAGAACAGTGTGACTAATGCTCTGAAATACCCTTCATTGGAGAACTGCAGTTTATATTTAAAAATTAAAATGTCAATATGCTATGAAACAATTGTTTTCATCCCCAAAGTATTAAACAATAATCTCTCCCAAGAGTATTTCTTGAACAACTTTCCCGAAATGCAAAAAAAAAAAAAAACCACCCTGAAAGTGAACTTTCTAACTTAATGTTTAAGACAAAGAATATGTTCATAACGGAAGTCAGTTTCAAAGAAAACTCATAATAAACATTAGTTATAATAATTCCTAAATGGGATTAAGTATGTATGTCAATTTAAACTCGTTTAATTTAATCCTATCTCTTTATACTATAAAAATCCTATTTATTTGTAGAATTATCTGGTTAGCAGACTTGATACCCTAGCGGAATCTTTGAAGATGTGATCTATTGTTACCAAATGATACAAAAGGTCTTTTCCCCAGCCTTATAAATCTCCAAACTGATCCTTAAAAGTGAAGTTGAACCAGCCATTCACGTAGACCATACCTGAAATGATGTTGCATAGGTCAACTACTGTTCTTACAACATATTTTCATTGAAGGAATTTGTCTGAATCACAATCCTGTGATAAAATCAAATCAGTGGTCATCTCTAAATCATCTAAATTTTATTTAAGCTACAAAAACTCATACGCAGAACAACTCTTCAACCTAATGTGAACCGACAAGAATAAATTCACACAAATAAGAACAAATACAATTAACTTCTGGGGACAAAGGAAGAAACCTCCATAAAGCACTTACACATTAGCTTCAGTCCAAGTACTCACATTTTTAAAGGTTTATTGAGCAAGGCCAAGCACTGGAGGACTCAGGACTATAGTATGAAAGTGTTGATAAACAGGACATTTTTTGTATGCTCTTACTTGAGGTGTGATCTCATGTGCATGCCATAAAGTCTTTATATTTAAACACGAGGCTCTTTTGTTTATGTTGCTATGCCTTGCAGTGAGCTGTTTTCAGCTAATTATTTTACAGAGGTGTATTTTTTCTCTCCAGTTTGAAGGGAGTCACTTACAGCCTGCTCTGGCTCTGTTTGAGGTCAGGCAGAGCATCGCCATGACAGAAAAATGCACGTGAAGCAGCACGGTGTGTCCCCAAAAGGGGCAGCCCGCCTGGCTGCAGTTCCACAGCCGGGCCGCACCGTGTTTAACAACACTCTTAATTAAAAACTTAAATAGTAAGTGTGCCCGCTGGTCCTTCTGCAATTCTGATAGTTCCATTATCAGCCATCAGTCCTGACGTTTGATTTACTGATCCCAAGGGTCCGGGGCTGTCAGGGGCCCTGGGGAACCCTGCAGACAGGTCTGGGCCTTCCTCCTGGCCACCTCCAATGTTCGTGTCAGGCTCACCCGTGCTATTGACCCTTACTCTCAAGTAGCTGGTCAAAACTTTACTCAAAACCAAACAATGCCTTAAACCAGGTACTGGTCTTGTCTGTTCGGGCTTCCCTATTTCATATCTGGACTGATGTAATTTTGTGGAAGAAATACATTTTTTGAAGGGAGAAAACAGTGATCTGTCAGTTCCTTGAATTTGTTTAGGATTACAGGTTATTGAAGAAAGACCTGATGAGGCGGTGTAGCAAGCAAAGAGCAAGAGAGGTGTTCAAACAGGCGAGAACAACTTCTTTCACCTGCCACAACTGTTTGTCCCATGACTGCTGCCAGCAGCCCAGCTAGTAACACTGCAGAATTACATACAGTCATGGCCCTCTCTCTCAGATGGGACAACAAAAGCTTAGTCCTTCCCCCTTCCCCCCTCCCTTTTTTTTTTTTTTTTAATGGGAATCTGTTTACCATGCTCAGACTTTAAAGAACAGCGATGTGGCCTTTCAATTTCAGAGCCACTATCAGCTCTCAAGTTGGTGTCAGCATTAGGTAAAAGCCATGACATGCTCTTTATCACCACAGCTGCTGGAGGAGCGCCACCAGGACATGAGCTCCGATGCCTGTACAGACACTACTCGAAGGAGTAAGAGTTACAGGGAGACTGCTAGCCCTGCCTGTAAATCAAGGCTACCATAACATTTCTGGGTGTAAGAAACACAGAAATAAATTCAGTAATAAAAAATAATCTTTCAAAAACACAACAAAAGTAGCTACTGCCCTTTCCTCATATCCTGCCGGTGCACAGAACTCCTGCTTGCAAGAAAAACAGCCAATGCTGAAAGCAAGCAGGGAGGCCTGTGGGAATTTGCGAAGTGTAAGGCTATTATTTCTAGGCTTCCATAGACAGAAATGCAATCAAGAGCTCCAGGAAAAGGCAGAAACCAGAAGACACGGCAATTTAAATTTTAACCACAAGAACTCCGAAAGTGCCTTTATACATAACTGCGGCTCTTGAGATTATATCGGAATTACCGCATAAGCCTTCATACAACAGTTAAATCAATATTTAAATGTATTCCAAGCAAGGTCCTTTTGACACAGTAACTTGTCCTCCAACACGCACAAAATTAATTCAGATATGCATCCTGAAAAAAAAACACATTTGCTGGCTATTGAACTGATGGCTCCCCCTCCGAACTTTCGGACAAAGATAATTTGACAGGTACAAAATTGAATCCCTGATTTCATTCTCAGTTCTGGTACTACCAACATAGATTTGGGGAGCACAGGAGGAACTGCCCAAAGAATATATTTACAGAAACTGCAGTCTGGTCCACATACCAAGACAGACTGAGTTAATAAATCAGTTCAACTTCACATGTTGACACACTTTAATGGATCTACCACTGACTTGTATATTTTAACATGCATCACTAAATACACAGAAATAAGCCAAGCTGACATAAGCAGTTTGAAACCAGTACAAATACTTCGCTGGGTCACCAAACTTACTCAGTTAAGTCATCTTCAAAACCAACTTTCAAAACTGCATCAAGCTCATAGGCATGACAGTCTGACACTCTGTGAGCGCAAGTGGTGAATATGCCCCAAGTCCAGGTAGAGTGCAGCTCGTACGAAAGAGATGAGACAGTTTTTATTGTTGTTTTTGTTTGTTTAGTGATTTTCAGATTAACTTAAGCAGAAATACAAAACTTAGATGTGTGGAGTCCTTCTCCCTCTGATTTGCTGTTGGAAGACTACAAAAATAAATGAGGCTAATGAACTGAGTTTCAAATATAGCTGGAACACCTTCAAGTCACTACAGGAACTAAAACCTAATAAGTTGCTCTTACATGCCTTTGGCAAAGCTTTGATAAAGCAACATGCTTAAAATACAAGAAATACAATTACAGAAAGTGATATTAACTTTAGGCTCCTACATATCCTGAACGCTGTTCTGCTTTACTGAATATTACCCTCCTCATTTTTTGGACTGGGAACATGGGCAATGCTTCTTCCTCTTATCACCAGGCTTTGTAATTTTTATTATTTTTAAAATAAATTAATAATAACAAGTTTGAGAGATGGTTTCTGAGTTTGATACGACTCTCAATACTAATCAGAAATCTGGGATTGACTGACCAAAGGAGAATTCTTTTTGCATAATGATGTAATAAAGAGAAAGATTAGTTAACTACCATTCTGGTTTCACATTTGCAAACAGTATTTTCAAATTATGCAAGTCTATGGAAAGTGAATTATATTATTAGATTAATATATGAACAAAAAGTCTGTTTTCTGAAAAATCAGAACAAATAATTCTGTACATAATTTAACAAAAAAGAAATGAAAAAAGTAGGGACCTTCATAAATATCTGCTTAACTGTCTTATGCTTCTCTTTGTCCAGCAATATCTTCCCTCCTGTTATTGTTAGATAACTGAAGTGGAAATTGCTTAATGTATTGAATCAATATTTAATAAATTGAAATTTCACAGGTATACCTTAAGATCGTTTCAGCTAAAAAAACCCACAACATATATGTGGAGCAAGACCTCCAGGACCCAGAAGCCTTCACCTGTGTAGGAGTAAGCAAGGAAATACCAAAAGTTCTCTCTTAACAGCGCTTGTACTCAGAGGCTCCTGGTGACATGACAGCCAAGAGAAGTGACAGTCATCTCTGTGAGCCATGGAGAGTTAATTGACCATTTCAATTTCATTAAAGTCTCACTTCACAGCAGCATACATTAGCTGAACATTAGAGAAGTCCTGACTCATGGACGCAATATTTTGCAACACACAAAAAAATTGAAAAGATCACAGTAAAGACTAAGATACTTCTGTTGAAGCACTGAAATTCGAAGACTTTTTCAAAACTAAGAAATGGCAGACTATATGAACTTATCAACATCCAGCAAGGTTACACAATTCTTGTGATTTTTAAGTAACATTTATTACCAAAAAACCTGCCAGTTCTAATCAGCTCCCCCCCCCCCCCCCACCTTTTTTTTTTTTAATTAAAGTGTGATGACAGAAGAAAAATCGTGAAATTGACAGTGAACAAATATTCTTGTTAAGGTAGGGGAGAACAATCTCCTTACACAGAAATAATTTAGATCTGTAAAATGTTAGGCTGACAGACATGAATTGGCTCCTGTCTTCTGAAACGTAGAAGACACATTAGCTATCATTTCTTCATACTTTTACCTTTGGTAAATTAGACCCCATCAAGTGTCTACTCTAATAACTTCTATGATAGCCCAATCTTCCCTCGGTGATGGCCATTTTCATGCTTGTTTTCTTTCTCTCATTTTGTCTGCATCTCCATCTCACCCCTACCCGAGTACTGCTTTAATAAAACAAAACAACTACAAAATGCAATGGCTGATGGTCATCTTCAAGGGAAGGTGAATATGCTGTTTAATTTTTTTATCCACAATTTGAAGTGGAACACACCAAAAAGTCTTTTCTACAGTTACTATAGCCTAGTCTTGACAGACTAAACACTTTTCCTATTAATTAGTCTTTCAGTTAAAGATCGTCTCTAATATTTTTACCAACTTCAAGAAGAAAAATAAGCCTAGCATTGTGAAAAAGCCCAAACTATTAAAAGTAATAATGAGAAATTAAATACACCATGATTGTACCACATTATAACTATTAAATTAGTCTAAAGAAAACATTTATTGACAAGATTTTTTTTAAAACTGGATTTTTTTAAAATAGTTAGCGTGCACGTGCTACAAGATGTATTTAGAATCAAGCAACCCTATTTGAGATCAAAGAAGGACTTTAGAGCCATTTCTAGCCAGAGAATGACATTGTTTATACTACTGTCTCTACAGAGGATAAATCCATTTCTTGTTTGAAAAGGCTAGGCAATAAAGGGAGATTTATAAAACCAGTACAAAAATTGGTTTCCTTTTCCTTATCCTCTGCTGGCTCCAGTACACACTGGATAACCTTAAAACTCTACCCAGTCTGGAGTAAAATATTTTACTAAGATTTTACATTACTGGTATTCCAAGAGATCTGCATAATTACAATTAGCTCTGTACTGAATCAAAAATGTATATTACAAGTAGGTCTTTTTTCTTGAATTATCTTGTACTGTCCTAAAATTCACATTAAGAAAATATGATTTTTCACAAAATCAGCTCTATTTATCTGTCAGAAATAATCATTACAAATATTCAGAAGGCAAAAGACGGGAAGAAATTTCTAGTTTATAAACACTAATGTTAAGAACTTATTTGACAAAGTACAGCGTAGGCAGCAAGAAATAAAATGGTTAAACAACAGCCTTAATTATATCTCAATCTGTAGACTGATACTTGGTTTCATTACAGTGTTTTAGTTTAGTTCTTAATATCACGTTGCTACATCTAGCTACCATTTTTTATATTGCAAATATTGTTTCATTGTTCCTTAAAAACAAACCAAAACATTTATTGTTAGTATTGGTTAGCTAGATGTAAACCTTCTGAACAAATGCCATTCTACCCAAAAAACATACTTTACCTATTTTTACATGAAGATTCTGCTTTACTTTTTTGATATGCTGTGAAAAACACTGACATGATTTCAATAGTAGCATTTGTTTCAAGATTTTACTACATTTCAGACTGTGTCATAGATACTATCAATAACCACAACCTATTTTTAAAAGCGTGTCAGAGTTGCTGATGACTATAACTGGCTATATTAAGTGAAGAAGATCCCTGAAAATTGTTTTAAAATAAATATGAAAAGACGAGACATAGTATAAAAATTTGCGTATCTTATGCTCTATTTATCCATTACAGTGGCAGAACAATGCCAGTAAAGGACAAGATTTTTTTTGCTGTGGAATTGAAAATGAAATTCGTCTTAAGCGTAATTGTAAAAGCAGGGATTTCTCAGCAAAATGGTTCAGTGCTAGTTTTCATGCTTTAATTTAGCAATTTGATATCATTAAGCAAGATACTTGGATACATTCTTAGCAGTAAGTTTCAAATACTTAGCTTTCTAATATCACAGTGACATACAAATGAGTCTCAATACTTTGCAGAATTATTGCTTAAATATTTGGCATTTCTCTGACAACAGCTTGCCAATTAATGCAAATTACTAAAGCACTTAATGTACGACTTCAACACCTGGGCACCAGAAATTAGAGAATGTTCACTTACTCATTTCACATAGACCACTGAGCAATAAATCAGGCCTAATGGCTAGAATACAACTTCTTACCTAAAATGGACAAATTGAAAAGAACAAAAGAATATCTAACTTGCCTATAAATAGACACAGCTTTTAAAGCTTTATTATTGTCTATTGGAAATATACAATGAACACCTGGTCAAAAAAAAAAAAAAAAAAGAAAAAAAGATGCAACATTACAGAAAGCCACAAAAGGAGATGGAGGGAAATCGGGCACTTATTTTTCTCAACTAAATCAGTAAATAGGCAAATGCCTTAAAAAACATTTTTACTATATACAAACCCAAACATTACATGCAAAAAGTTGATTGATGATTTATTTGTCTTACATTTTTCTCTGTAGTTCCTTTGATCAGAACTTCGCATGCTGCTTCAGTGAAAGTAATGGATTAGGTGAGGTGACATTTGTAGATCCGTGTTTTCAATAACTAGGTTAACACTTTTATACCCTGCTTCCCAATACGAACTTGAAAAAGAATCAGGTTTCAGGAAAAAAATGTTAATATGGAATCATTTAACATTAGTTATATGGATGCTCACGTCCATATAAAATTAGGTCCATATAAAACTTATACAAAATTATATAAAAAATATGAATTCCAAACCTAGTCCTTAACTAGCAACCACAGCAGTGATGTACAGACTTATGCCAGGCCATCTGCAGTGTATGTATAGGAAAAGTAAGGCCCAGGTCACAAAGCACTATTCCTATATTAATGATTGTACAGTATAAGTAAAGTCAGATTTTTCACTGGAAAACATTGAATGGCCAGACTGAACATGGACTCGTTCAGATTCTGCCAGTACAGTCTTTTTGTACAGTCCTTCTTTACTGATGCAGCAATAAGCAAGCTATGAACTCACAGACTAAAGTAGATCTTTCCTGTACAACTACAGGTTTCGGAGATCCACTGTTTTCCCCCCCCCTCCGTGCCCTGACTCTTTGTGTACTCTAGAATCTTGGTAGAGCCTGGGCCTGTAGGTGATAAGAGCAACAGTCAGTAACAGTGCTCTTGTGAGACTATTGTACATGACATCAGTATGGCTTCTGCTATAAAACTGTGTCCAATTTTGAGCATCATTCTTCAAGAAAATAAAAATAGAGTCAGACATCTGAAATAGTCCACGAGAGTGTATTATGGACTAAAAGGTTAAAAAACCAAAAACAAAAACAAAACTACCTTACAGAGGAAGGACCACAGAGAGGTTTGGGATTTCTTAGGCAAAGGAACAAATAGTGGTCTTTCAGTAGACAAAAGTTCCCTCAAAAAAAAAAAAAAAAGATGTTTGTGCTCTCCATCTACACTAAACACTAAAATACTGGACAAGGAATAATAATGGCACAGCCAGGTCAAAGACACTGAGAACATTTTCATTGCTAAAGACTTTTTTTTTTTTTTTAATGTTCAGATAGAATTTAATGTGTTTTAAATTGTGCCCACTGCGTCTTGTCCTGCCACTACAGAGCTGTAAAGGTGGCTGGCTCGTGGGCAGGTTGCTGTCCCCAGCTCCTTCTCTGCAGAAAATTGCTGCCCAGCCCGTAAGTGGTTGCAAGTGGTACACATGGTTGCTCTTCCCTGGTGCAGGATTTCACACTTCCCTTTGTTGAACCTCATGAAGCTTCCTTTTGCCCAGTTCCACTGCCCCTCAGTTGTGTTGACTCAGAGCAATATGAGAGGCCAAAATGTAAATGCATTCAAAAGATAAAGTCTAGCTACAAGCTTCTCTTCACTGTCAGAACCTGTAAAAGTGCTCCATGCATACTTGATGTTTATTAAACCTTTTTCCCCTCAACACTCAATAGATGCTAGTTGGACTTTATGCCCAATTCAGAACAGCCCTTCCACATTCAGTGAGTTAGCACAAATGGGGCGGTAAAGGAAAAGGAGAAGTTAAAAGACAAAAAAATAGAGGTTCTCTGACAAGAGCTTCTTTCACATTCCATCCTCTATTACCAACATACACTTGGTAAGAAATACCTCCAGTTCTAGTCTCTTCTGAACTAACATAGCTTTCCCACATTTTAGACCATTCCAAATGGATCTGTGGTTTCCAATTATATTATCCCATAGTCCCACTGCAGTGATTCCTACCAATCCTATCATTTGTCTGAATTACTGAAGCCTCTCCTCGCTCGTTCAGCTGTTAAATATTGAAAAATTTCTGCAAAGGCTATCCAGCACTATACAATTCTACTCCACTCCACCTGCTTCACCAAAGTAATACAAAGTCATCAGATCTGAACAAAGCCTCTAGAACTGTAACCATGGACAACATATTACATGGTATCTCCAGTATATCACACATGGGACCTATTTTTGATATTACATTTTACTTCAAGAACTCCAGTTTAAATGAAAGCATGCCATAGTTTCTACCTGTATGTTTACTTTTGCTCATATATAAATTTAGGGAATGGTTCATTTCTTTAGATTTATATAAAAACAAATTTCACAGTAAGGAATATTTTGTGAGAGATATTACTAAGCAAAATAAAATAAAATAAAAAAAACACCAACACTACTTCCTTTTTAATCCAATTTAATTGCCTTTTTAACTTACCAGTCACCTAATGGAAGACTACTCTAAATGATATTTTATTCTATTTTGCTTCCTTTCAGTTATACAGCAGTATGCATCTTGACTATTTTACATCTGCAAATCAGCTAGGCTGTCTGTCTGTGCCAGTATTAACTGACCAGGAGGCACAGCCCAAAAGTTAATGAGCTGCTAAACATTGCTGCCATTGAACAGAGATGTATTGTGAATTTGCAATTTTGCAAAACACCATGCATATAACTGATGATTCCTGTCAGTAGCTATAGCGTGAGATCACGATTGACTCCAAGATAACAATTAAAATGGAATATATTAAGTAACTCGTTATGGATAGGAGAAGCATAAGGCTTGTCACTGACTGTGGCTTCATTTCCCTGACACAGACACTTCATGAAAGCCTTAATGATTTGTCAGGTATCATAGATGATGAGTCCATGTATAAAACTTATTTGGAATAGTCTATAGCTTTGTTCTTCCTCAGGCAGATCACAAATTATATTTACTTGGAAATAAAAATCTTTTTGGTCAGCATGGCCAGAAAGAAGAAAGGCTAAATGATTTAGAAGCACAGTTATTTCATTCAATATTGAACCAATACAAAATTAAAGATCTGATTCACAAAAGGACTTATTTTTCTAGTAGCTGAATTACAAACTGGACTTTATTGTCCTGTACCTTAGTTTCCATTTCACCATAGAAGAGTTCAGAATAGGTGACAAAAAAAAGTTTTTAAAACTCCACTGTTGGACTTTATATATACTTACAGAATATATATATTCTGCTTAATAATATGTATATATTATATATATATATTTATTATGTTATATATAATTATATATTATATATATATCTCGCTTAAAACTTCCTGTAAACATCGATGCCCTTTTGTGAATCTGGATGACCTATTCACTAAAACTTTCAGGGCAGAAGAACTTTGCTGAAACCAGTAAATGTTGAACAGGGAGCACATGAAATAACCTTTCAAAGACGTACGCATGTTTCATCACTGAATTCATAAAACATAACCCTCCAGATCTTAGGGGGTCAAAGAAAGAGGGTGAGGGTCTTTCCAAATAAAGCAACATTTGGAAATGTGATGGCTGAATTACTAAATGTAAAGAAGGTAGAGTTCTTGCCCATGTATCATCACATTCTCAGGGACCATCTCCCTAGTCACCTGGACTGTTTGGAAGTGATAAGTGTGTGCATTTATAAAATAGATCACTTAACTCTTAACTGGTGGCCAGCTCAAATTAAAACTCAAGTGTACTTTGCTCCCTTTCACTGAACTTGCTTCTTCAGTCTTTGAGTTCTCTTCCACCTTCCCAAATCATTTCTAGGATAAAATGGTTTATATTTTATGGTTACAGAACTATCGACAGATATTAGTGACTCCTTGAATTAACATGACTATCATTCTAGTTACAGCCATGATCCTTTTTGATTAACAGCAAAACACATTTTTCACTGACTGATCTTTAGGTAGATACGTATTGGTGCATACTGATCAACTGAAGAGTATGAATTAAAATGAAAATAGCTTTGACTTTGCTTGTTATTACAAAAAAGAAGGTCCCCTGATACCTTTAAATTAAACTATGATATCCATAATGTTCTGCAAAGCAAAAATTTTCTTAATCTTTTTATTAATATAAAAAATTAGTCCTCAAACTTGCATTTCAAGCAATGAATGCCAACCCATCCCATAATAAGAAAAGAAAAAAAAATCTGTTGGGAAAAAGCCATAATGATTTTAAACCTGTCATGTTGGACTATATAGTTCAATATTTTCTTCTGGTTATAACCTTTCATTCCTTTTGAATTCTGAGGTACAACAAATTATATATAATGTAAATAAAGCTGCACTGATCCAAGGCTGAGGCTTTGGGGGAAAACTGCTAGTTTAAAGGACAAATGAAGGCAAAACATCATTAAAGTTGGACGCATTTTTAATCAAAGAATAGAAAAAGCACTACACCAAGACTACTGACATTTTCTATTTCTAATGTCTTATTCCTCATGCTACAGATGGTAAGTCTGGAGACCCTAACATTTTAGTAACCTTTTTGTTACTAGTTTGCTGTGATTCATTAGATAAATTCCAAGCTTGATTTTTCACAATTAACAAAGCAGAAAGGACTAAATTTATCAAACACTACTTTCACTGCATTCTCCCTTTTAAGGCCAAAATCCAGCTTTAAAGCAGCACTGAAGTGCATTGACTCATAAAATATTGGACATTAAAATCAGCCAGAGTTTACCCTGGCAGCCTAGACAGAAAGAGAGGTGTTACTAAAGTAACTTTTAGAAATACAAGGATAAGAATTTCCAATGATTGTAGCTGATTATATATGGTTAAATAAATAAATAAATAAATAAATATGGGCAGAACAGTACAGACATTTTTATGATTAAGAAATAGTTGTTAAATATGGATCTGTAAGCAGTAATCAGAGAAAAAAGAAAAGAACAGTTCTCCAAGGACACATATGATTAATGAGCTGGAACCAATTAAAGCAAAGTGAAATCCATTAGACCAGAAGATGCTCAAAGTTCTGCCTGCACCTCCCCGGATGGCTGGGTGCTGCCAAACAAGGCTGGGACAATACAGTACAGTGCAAGCAGAAATAAGAAGTAACTTCTGCACTGTTGCACTGGACAAAGCATTGCATAACATCATTTCCAAAAGCTTTAATGCAATGCTCAATACAGTGTATCACTAAAGTGTATTTACTAGTCAAGCCAAAAATATTTCCTTGGCCCTCACATCTATTTAGGTTTCAAACTACTGGTCATTTGAAAAATAGTAATACTATCAAAAAAAAATAATATATATATATATATATATATATCAAACTGTATTTAGGCAGGAACACTAATTTGAGCATGTTCAAAGCTCAAACCTCTCTTTAGCCTGACCTAATCAAGTTGATGCAATTACAGCACTCTCTTAGCTGATTTGACAGGCCTGCTAGGTCTTGTCTGTGGCTCTTACCACAACACCAGGTGTGATGGAATAATCCAACTGCTGATTGATTTTATCAATTAATTGAACATAGCCACATGCAGAGATGGGCAAGTTTGTCTCCGATTTGTCAGGGCACAGAAGCTGAATGCTGAACCCCTCAGAAGCACTGCATCCTTCCTTCCTTAGGAAGCAAACGTGACTCCCAAACAATTTAGACAATTAATAAATATTTAAGAAAAAATCAACTCTAATACAATAGCTGTTCCTAATTTCTCCTGGGATGGGATGCTGCCAAATTGATGTTCAAAAAGTAAAAGTTGTGCATACCTAAATATCAAGGAACATAACTGGAAATAAAGTAAATTGCAAGTAAAATTACAAAACTTTTTTTTTTTAAATGACCTTTCAGATCCTCCTAAATTGAATGAAAGGGGGGGGGAGTTGATTCTCAAACATTGCTTCAGTTAGAGATTTCATGCGATATTTTAGAAAAATCTATTTAAGTTTTAAAAGTGTAAGGTTTTATATGCTATCTACTGATAAATATGAACATGGTAATTAATGTAATGAGGTCAATAAGACAAACTGCATGCATCTTCTATTACTAGAAATGTTAAATCACCACGCTTATAGACAGGAGGTCTTATACTTCCCCTGTTGGGCATCACACAACAACAGATAAAAGGGTTAATACATACTTTGTATCGGCCTAACAAGCAAGATATCAGCTGGCAGGTGAGACTATACAGAGAAGCACCCCTGAAGCCCAAGGAAAATACCAGCTGTCTCCGCTCAGAGAAGACAGATTACCACCTGTCCAGCTATCTTCCATACACAATACAAGGCACATTGGTCATTTTCACAGGGATAACTGTACCCATATGCTGTTTAATTTTGTGCTGCACTCTGCCTACTTGTAAATATTTGTGATGGATCCTTGTAAATTGTAGATTAGGCCCGTGGTGATGTTTAGCTAGAGGCTAAACTTCACGCTTACTTAGCTCCCTGAAGCCTAAATCTACAGCATGTTGTGTTATCACTGCTTTAGGACTTTCAGCAAACAATCAAACACACAGACAAACACACAGAGGCGCATGCACACACAGGAAGAGGGAGGAAAAGCATTCGATTCTAGGGAAGCATTGTTTTAAGTCAGACTGGCAGAAGAGCACTTAGGAGCTTTGTTTTATATCATCTACTAAAGTCCTGCTTACATTTTAGCAATACACCAAATGATCTTGGCATTACAAGATCATAAATACTCTTGTAGCTTCAAAAACAACCAAAAACAAACAAAAAAACAACCCTCCTGCATCCTACTTAGCAAGAAAAACAAAAAAAAAAATATACACAACTGGTACAGTAAGCTTTACAACATTAGCAGAACATGCCACTTATGATACAAATACATGATTGACACTTCTCTTTTTCCCTCTCCTTAAGGGGCAAGGAACTAGAAATTCAGAAACAACCTTCTCTTGGTTTGGACACAGTGATTCTTACAAGTTAACTGAGTCTTTTTATGTTTGAAATGTGGCTTTGAATAACTAGCTCTACAACACAGACTGAATTGTATGAAGAAATAAGAGAACCACCTACAATTTAATTCTGACACCTTTACAACCATAACTTCAGCCAAAAATCAGACTTGAACTGAATCTTCACAGCCCAGAGAAGCTGCAAGCTTTATTAGAATATTTTGTCTTTTTTTTTCCCTACCATTCTATGTGTGAAAGGAAAAGAAAAAAAAAAGTTTTGATAATCACTTGCCTGGAACACAGCTGACTGCTTTCTGTCAGCCAGATGTTAGTAGCTGAAAGCTGCATCATTTGCAAGAAATATCAAGGATATCTGAATAGAAGACAGGAATACTTGAACGAGAAGTGGGATGAAGGATCCCAAATTTTAAGTGTTTCTGAAAAGTCAGAGACTTGGGGTCCTGTCTAGCCTTACTCAAACCCTGAAAATATTTTGCCATCACAGCTGTTCAGATGTTTGTTTGAACAAATGTTTTTTAAGTGTTGGAGTAAGTATTTTGCGTGAAGCTGTTACATTATGGTCAAAACTGCTTGTTATTGCAGGGCTCTGAGACAACACACTGTGGTTTTGACCTAGAATCAAGTATTCACATATGCCGTTTTCAGTTATAGAAAAAGATAAAGAACCAGAGCCTTGGAAGATTCGCACTGAAAGGAAGGATTGTACATTTGCTGTGAATGCTCTGGTCACTCACTCACACAACTCATTCTTCTAAATCAGGTGTGAAATTTGTGATAGCTGAGCAGAAAGTTAACACAGTTTCCATCCCTAAGTTTATACTTCAGTAATGACGACTCACAAATCCACCATCCGCCCTTTTCAGGATTTCAATATTCTCAATTTTTCAAAGTCTCACCACATGTTTACTCATTACATAGAGTAATTCCTTCCTCATCTGCACTTACTTGGTATTAAGTTGCTGAGTTAACAGAACAGTGTGTGTGTGAGTGTGTGTGTGTGTGTGTATACACAAAATCCAAGTCCACAAAGCAATGTTTTTCCATTTTCCATGTTTGCCATCTGGCTTCTTAGAAATCCCCCAAACCTAAACAGCTAGAAAACGCAATTATCATAAAGGTAAACTAAGGGAAATTTTAATTTTAAAGCATGTTCTAGTATAGTTCAACATGCAAAAGATACAAAATTTATTGACAGTTCACCTAAAAATTATCTAGTTATTTAATTAACTTCCACTTCACTGAGGCTGCTAATATTTATAGTACTCTCAGCAAGGAGCAATTTTAAAAATAAAATTTTAAAATAAAACCTGTAACTCCACTAAAATATTAACTTTTCACATCTGAACTTCAGATGCTTTATTCACTCGTATTCCACCTTCATGTATGTGGAGAATTACATAGTTTAATTATTACATATTTGCTCTGAGCTTATTCAGACGCAAATGTAAAGGCTCATATACAAGTCAGTCATACAGCTATCCCCATTCTAAGTCCAACCAGCAGCTAAGCTAACTCCTCAGCCACCCACAGTGCAACCAGATCCAGGTCAACAACTTCAACTCTGGGGGAGAATACATTTGAAATGGAACACCTTTATACCCCTGCACCATTGCATCACTATTAAAGAGGGGGAAAAAAAGTGGAGTTTTCAGCAGTTTTCTCTAAGTTTGGGATTTCAAAGAGGAACAGCTTGATATTTAATTATTATTAACAATAACCAGGAAAATAAAACATTCTCTATACCCTTCAAAATTTAACATAGAGCAACAGACACTATATAAACAAATTATGAGATCAATGTTTATTGCACGCATATTTGCAAACTAAAATCAGTAATTATGGGGGCAATCACAGGCATACCATCTATCAGAGGAAATAACAGTACATAAGAATAGTTCAGGCCAAGATTGGTTCTGGACGTCTGTCAAAACCACCAACCAGTTCTGTAATAGTAATATGCAAATTCAGGTATTTAACATGCTCACATTTAACTGTTTCTGAAAAAAAAAATACATTGTTCATTTTGACATCCATTTGCAGTAAATGAGTTTCATCAATTCCATTATGTGTTTTTAAAATGTTTCCTCCTTTCCCTCATTTTAACTATCTACAGTTAACATTTGGTTTTGTTTCCCTCAGGAGAGGACTAGTAAGATTTCATACTACGCATGTTTTGGGATTTTTATGAAAGTAACAGAGGATCCTCTTCCCCCAGCTTTGCTCTATGCAATTCCTTACCTCCCAGCATCTCTACTCTCATGTGAGAGTAAGCTAAGACCTTAGGGACAATATCAGGCATTAAAAACATTGTGAATCAACACTGAAATTTTTCCTAAGTAGCTGTTCATTTTTTAAGCCTCTAAACTAATGAATTTATTCATTATACTTTACATTTCCTAGTGCCTCTGATCTAAACCTCTTCGGATAAATTAATAAAATTAAAAAACGTGAGAGTAGTGAAAGTGAAATTATTCCGGGTCCAAACCATTCTCTATCTTTGGTTCATTTCACGTAAGTCCTGCACTTTCATGGAGCGTGTCACCCCCCTTTCTCGGGGTGTCTATGCCCCCAGCCACCTGTTTCAGAGCTAATACTTGGCTGTCAAAGATAGAGCTCTGCTTCCACTTCAAAATGTCATCTTTTCCAACTCCAGCTAAGTTGAACCAAAACGGCCCATTAAACAACAATTACAATATTTAATGGTACTCACACAGATAAATAAACAGGACATTTTTATTTTTTTGTTTGTTTGTTTTTAAACAAATTAAGGAATGCTTCAAGCTTTTACGCACATGAATTTCAAGAGAAGAAAAATTAAGTTGATTGTTAGAAATATTATGTCATTTGATAGATTTCATATATCATAACAGTTTATTCCCTAAAGAATAGGCTAATACTTTGCCAAAAGACCTGCAGCAAGATGAGACTATATTGTACTAGACTGTAAATACAGTAAGCAAGAATGTATTGGGTGAGCTACTACATTAAATGCAGAAGTTTTCTTAAAGTCAGTTCAAACAAACTCTTTTTGGAAGATTTCCTTATAAACAAATTAACTTTTTAGTTCAGGCATTTAGAAAGAACAGATCTTCCATGCAGTCAGAATTTTGTTGCTCAAGTTTGGTTAGGCATTTGTTTCAAGTAGCTGAGCATAGTTTAATCCAGGTGAGGAACAGGTTCCTACCAGATGTCATTTACTTAGGCTAATATATCAGGTGAAAATAGGGAACATCAGCAGGTGAGATTTTAAAAGTTTAATCGATCACTGTGTTAAAGTCGAAATTACAAACATACATGAAAGGCACAAATATTGTAGAGGAACATGGAAGTCACTAAAATAACAAAATCTGTAGGAATCCTGTGACTTTTGCTACATATACCAAATAGATAGTTGTACGCTGACAGCAGCCTGACCTAGCCATGCATGCTGTCCTGCCAGGGAGATGAGATTGACATCTTCAGCTGTGTATTCCCTCTCCTTTAACAACGGCTTTCAGCTCTGGTAAAGATCTGTTTAAATATGTTAGCCTAAATATAGGCCAAGTAAAAGCTAGATTATAGTCTTTCCTTAACTGAGTTTTGTCCAACTAATTCCATATAGTTTAAATAGCATAAGTTTATTTGAGGTTTTCTCGAAACAGATCGTCTTAGACAGAACTGGGTTAGACAGCAGCTAAACATGAGGTTATGCTGCACATCAGAGTGGGGCTGTAATAACTGTAGGAAGGACAGAAACAAAACAGCTGGGACTGAAACCTCTTAATTTGGATTAACTGTAGCCAAGAGCACATCTGACCTAATTTGACAGAAAAACAGTTAGCTTCCCTCTCAGCCAGCTCCCAACTTCTGTGGGGTCACGTGTATGGAGGAAAGAGATTAGGTTATCTCCTGGTTCCTACCTTCTGAGCAACACAGCAAAGAGATGAATTACCTGCCTATGGGAGTCTAGTACTTCAGAAGCTGGGGTCTGGAGAAGTAAATTCCACAGTACAGGAAGTTTCCTAACATAAAAAATCTCTTTCCAGGAGACTTCCAAAGAGTAAGCATCTGAATAGGAAGTCTTTTTCTAAGACTTTTTTTCTTTTTTTGAGCGTATATAATCTTTCAGGTATTTAATTACCCATTATATTATGCAACTATAATATGGATTACACTGCTTTTGAGTTCCTACAGTGTTGTGACAGAGATGTAGCAACCCAGACCCGTGGGAGGCTAGAACCCCTCCTCTGCTACTGGCAGGTTTCCTCTGCAATCTTAACTCGGTGAGCACACATCCAGGTTGAGCTATCTCACAAAACTAATACATCACATGCCCTTTCAAACTACACCCATGTTATTCATTTTAGATTAAGAGAGACTCATTCACATTAACATCTATACTGTCA
Source organism: Anser brachyrhynchus (assembly GCF_964034855.1). Lineage (NCBI taxonomy): Eukaryota > Metazoa > Chordata > Aves > Anseriformes > Anatidae > Anser > Anser brachyrhynchus. The sequence continues at coordinate 83,819,300 of NC_137694.1, forward strand.
TCTTCTCATTGATGACAATGTCTGCCGGATGTTCTTAGTGAAACTGTAAATTGTGTGGCCCCACGGTCCATTTCCCCTGTGAAACTACACAAACTGCTTTCTTGTCTGCGCACAAAATGAGCTGTGGCACAGCATCACAAAATCTACAACAATAGAGTGGTTTAGTCTGCATCTGAACTGAAAAACCAAAGAGAGACTCTCAAACCAAGCAGTAAACAGCTTTGGACCCCAACCTTGACTCTGCTCAGACTGTTGGCTTTGGTGTAAAGCACCACTACTGCAAACCAGTGGGAAGCACTTCAAGTGCCATGTCAAAGGTAACTATCCCATGGAGACCAGCGCAGAGAGACCCCGCTGCTGGTACTTGCTGCCTCGGCCTGCCCAAGTGTCCACAACAGGAATTCAACAGCACAACACACCTGTCCCTCCCAGCCCGTTCAGCTCTTCCTGCCCTCTTTCTGTATGCTTACTCTTAGGCTAGGTTGTAAATTCTTCTGATCCTCTGAACACTGGATGGAATTCTGTGGTCAGTACAAAAAAGTCTATGAAAAAGTATAAAAATACTATTTTAGGAAAAAACATATTTTAATACATTAGAAAAAAGCTAGCCACATGATTTTCATTTTCTCACTAAATAATCACCTCAGTGGTAAGAATAGAAGCAATTCAGTTAGTCAAATCATTATATAAAAACAATAAAGTAAATAAAAATAAGCCAATTAAAGATGTTATGAACAGGATAAAGTAGACTTTCTCCTTGTAATATGTGCTTCGTGCAACTCCAGGAAAGATTATAATTTCAGGGTTTATAATACTATATAGGAAATTGATGTAATGACCTTTAATTAAAAAAATGTTTTAATCTGGGTTCCTTTTCCTCTGTTGCCTGGAATAACATAGGCAGGCATAATATACTCATAAGTGGTTTATACTTGGTTTATACTTTCCTTTTTTTTTTTTTTTAATATTCATTATAAGACCTTAATTAAATAAAAGTCTTTACACTCATTCTAAATCAATAGAAAAAGTAAAGTAGGCTCACATTGCATTTACTGAAGTTTTATATTTTCTTTTACATATCTATGCACGCGAAAAAAATCCACTAACAAAAATCTGAGAGAATACAACTTAAAAAAATGACCTACTTTAGATCAATATTGACTTTCCTCGGCACATATTTTGCATTCCCTTCAAGGTAAGAAACTATTGAAGTAAGCTATGACCAACACCTAAAAGAAATGCTTTATTGCAGCAGGTTTATGACAACCTGAAATCTATTACTTTCCCCTCTAAATTCAGACACAGTTAGCTTGGCATTGACATTACTTTGAACTCTCTGTACATGATTAAAAGCTTGACAGGCTTTGAGAGGAGGGGGGATGGACTAGATGTTCTCCAGAGGTCCCTTCCAACCACAATGATTCTGATTCTATTTTAGAAAAAAAGTCTGCTACATTTACATCTTTAAATACTCCTACTAGTAAAAGCATTTCTTGGTTTATTTTCTAATTCAATTTCTACTCCTATTTAATAAAACTTGCAACACAAGACTTTCATGCAGACTAGAGGACAAAATATCCAACAATATTCGCAAAGGCAATAAACATACAAGGCCACTTTACAGAGACTGTAACAAATCATGTCCTCTAGCAAGTTGTAGAGCAAGCCTCTGTAAAACCCTCAGTGAGACCATTTGCTTATTTTAAGTACAAACAAATTTAAAATACAAGCTCCTCTTAAAATACAATTTATGATTCATCTTTATTTTATTTTTTTTTAAGGTCCTAACATGTTGCTGGCTGTATACAAAAATTGACATACTTCCAACAAGTATCTGAACTCTCGAATTCTGAAAAATAATAATCAAGGAAGATCACCTCTCACTAGAGAACCAATTTTCCTCCTGAGAATATCCAGCATCTCAAAAATCCTGCAAAAGTTAGGTCTGTTTCTGATTTTTTTTTCCCTCATTTATTTTCTTAAATTTGATCACTGCCTAAAATGAACTGGGAAGTTAATGGTTGCAAACGAAAAGATAAATATTACTTCAAAAAGTCAGCAACATGTTTTACATTTCTTAACTTGAAATTCCTGCTCATTCTCAAAAGCACTAATCTCAGCATATTCAAGAAATTAATGTGAAACTCTACTGAATCTTTCAATTTCAGGACTTTAACATCTCTTTTTAGAATAATTTCTCTTACTAGAAATAATATACATTTCAATATGCTTTTCTTTTTATGTTGAGGAAATACAGGCAGACAAAACAATGATTGTCTTTGTTAAACCAGAGTCTTTTTCCTTTACCTTACATACTCTAAACATTGAGATTACAAGAAAGTAATATTATATATATATATATATATATAAAAGCACCATTTCTAGAAGTTTGCTACATCAATATACTACTGTGTCACACTGTGCTATAATTCTGACCAAAATTTCCAGAGCTTTAATTTTAAGGACAATTACAATATTTGCAAACAGGGATATAAATATATATTTATTCATTTACCTAAGTAATCTACGCAATCAAATAACATTTGAATTTTTCTTTTAAAAATATCAGAAAGAAGCATGAAGAAAGTTATCCACGGGGAAAACAAAACAAAACAAAACACTAGTTTGTTTTTAACTGACTGCTGTGGTTTTGCAGGTTGACCAGACTTACTGTACTTTTGCAGATAAAACACCAATTGTTTGTATTATTTTTTACTTATTTATTTACAATCTCCCCAAATTAAGTCCATTTCCTACTTCAGACTAATTTCTGCATTACTACTTGACAGTTACCGGAACTACCAGTTTTGATCTAACCAGGTAACATTAAGCAGTAATGCACTAGAAGGAAGCACTAAAAAGGCAAACCTTAACTGTACCTGCAACAAGAAGAACCAAGTCTTTTCTGAACTTTTCCAGTAACTAGGATTTCAAGTGGAGTTCATCCAAAACTTGAATCACTTCACTCTGGAAACAAAAATGTTTTCCTACCTTCCTCAGTTGTTACCAATTTCAGTGTAGAATACTTACAAAACGTGGCCTATACATATGATTCACATAGACTTACTATTCTTTAATTCTGAAACTTCCTTCTTGTTTCTACCAAATTTTGAAAAGATTTTGTTTGGAATGAAACCCAAACATTCACTGAAAATGTTTTACTGAAATTTTGCTTAAAACCTAAATTTAGCAACATTATAATGTTAATCTGCAAATCTAAGCCAACCTGCTGTATTAGTATGATCAACTTGTCTCAAACACTTGTAAACAAACACCTAATTGGCACTTTTTCCTCGAGGTACTTGATAAAGCACTGCCTTTGTATAGAGGTCCTATACAAAAATATTCCTATATGGCCATAAAGTCTCTTTAGATACGTATTCTACCGAGACCCTACTAGAAAAGCCATACTAGTTCATGGCCACAAAGCAAACTAATCCAAGTCCAGAGTACAGGGTGGTTTCCTGGTCTCCACACACTCACACAATTCCTTTACCTGTCTTTGTTTTGTAAGACCCTTGCAGTACTGTCTGTTATAAAGCCTGAAGATATGATATAGTACGTAATAACCTATGAGTTCACTTCCAGTAGGTATATCTGCCCCTTAATGAAACTGTCTGTCAACATGCCACATAATAGTTATGGCTGCAGCCTACCCAGAGCAACCAACAACCCACAGGCCTGATACAACTCAACTTTAGTAATTACTGTGATCTTGTCAGTGTATTCTATGGTCAAACATGGAGCAGTTTGGTTAACCTTTGTTGTAGACACAGCATTCATCCCTAGTTCATTTGTCTTGATTTCTTTCACAAATATTCCTGATTAAACTAACACCTAGTCTGCAGCCTTTGTACCAGTCTATTTATACAGATCAACTTCAATATAGGTCACTTTATGTGGAGATAAACCCCAGTTTAGGAAAGAAGCATCTGTAATCAAAGAAAAATAGAAAATGAAAATGATTTTAAAGATGGACAAGTTTCGTGACATACCCAGGCCTTCCAAGGACAAATGAAAAATATTAAGTATTTAAGAGCTCTTTTACTGGAAGCATGACCAAGGCTAAAGTAAAAGCTCTCTACAGAAAGCCATGGATAAAAGGTAAGTATTCTCCCCATCGTTAAAATAAATAAAAATCTTTCACATTAGCGTTTCTCATCCTTAAATAAAGATGAAAAATTCACTGTATTTCTGGTCCTGCCTACCAGGGAAATAAGCAAACAACTGAAAAGCTATTGGATTTCCCTATTAAAAAGAACCTCTCTCTGCTCACTAGCAGAGGAACACGTCTATGTCACCAAAAGACTGCACGCAAATCAATTTTGTCCACAACTATGGTCCTTTTGTACTTAGTCTTGAACTAGAATTCAGATACATGAAAGAGCAAAATTCCCTGCTTCCTTAACATTTTCATAAACTGCAATGGTTAAATGATAGCCAAAGAAAACTATTCATATTACACTCCTTCCATAATCTTCCTGTGCATTACTACTTCCATGTAGAGCTGAAGGAAACTGACCTCTGCTTCACTGCTGAACAACTTTCCCCAGGACAGACACTGTCACTGGTAAATAAATAGCTAGAGAGATTATGAAATGTATCATGGATAGATATTAATCCACAAATACTGTAAGAGAACAGAAGCCTGAAAGAGATGTCCCAGTTCCAAGACAGCAAAAAAATTATGAAGAAAATTCAAAAAAAAAAAAATATCCCTGTAAACAATGTCAATTTAACCTTCACTGGAATAAGAAGCCCCTTTCAATTTCCATGACACCCTTACTAGTTCTATATCACTAGTTCTATTTATAAGCTGCATGAGAGATAATTGTATTTATTAACAAGTCTTATTTCACTTCACCTGTAATTTTTACCATTGAACAAAGCTGCAAGGGAAACAATAATGCTCTAATGGAAACCTTTCACTACAAATTATTTTGAAGTTTTATTGACTAATGTTTTTCTAAACAAATTAACAAAGCACGCTTAGAAAACATTCATGTATTTTGGCCATTTTAATTATCACTGAAATCACATGCTTAACAAGGTTTAGAAAAAAAGTTATTGCTTTTACCAAAAAACAAGTCATTCAACCTTTGATAGTTTGTTTCTATCATGAAGAAACAATTATCTTACCATCATGGTAAAGCTTACTTCCCCCCACCATAAAAACCACATCTGCCAGCATTAACTTTATTTCCCTCCATAAAAGTGTGAGGGCTTTCAGACAGCATTTTCCAAGGTATTTTGGATAAAATTCTTTTTCAAGTAAACCTAAAGAGTACTTCTTAACTTGTAATTAGCCCCAGTATAGCACTAGTCCTCCTTGATTCTTCTTGTAAAACCATTCTCCTTTCCAAGCACATATTGGACTTCCTCAAGAAGGTAAAACCTAACATTTTCCAATCAGCGTCTTAAAAAAAAATAGTTGCAAAGCCTTCCATAACTTTTTATAGCAGCCATGTTACTTTCTTTATGGATGATATAGTAAATTAGGATAAAAATAAATTCACATGCTCATAAAGGATCTTTATTGCATGAAATAATTGAAAATACATTTTGCATTTTTAAGGCAGAGTTTTTTCTGTGTATTAAAACAGCTTTGATCAAGATGTCTGAATATATTTGTCCAGAATTTTTATTTCAAGTGATATATATGAAATTCATGTAATACACATACTTAGGCTTCAATGAACAATTTATTTTTAAAATGTATACTAGCATCTTGATTATTTACAGCATCAGTAGAAGTAAACGAGGGCATGTTACCTGAAGTAAAAATATGCATTACTTACAAAATTGTATCTATTTGAGCACTGCCATGCCTTAATGTGCCATTCACTTAATTTGTTTCCACTTGCAATTAAAAAAAAAAAGCAATGTAATTTGTTCCAAATTTTGACACACTGCAATGCTTATATAATAAACTACCTGGAGAGCCTGTGATTATTTATTCCTATTATACATACATCTTTCAGATATGCTTTCTACTCATCAACCAGAAGAGTCTCCAATACATCTGTAGTAGGAACAGTCAGATAAAAATAATCAGGCATTAGACACAGTGAGCCATATGTTGCAACAAGTCATCTTAACCGAAGTAATACATTTCAAGAGAATTTTTTTTTCTCCAAATCATTTGAAGTAGACAAAAAAATCACATGATTAAGGTCAGCAATAAAGAGATCATCACTCTGAATTTACCTTCTTTAAATCCTATCCACAACACAATTCACGATCAACAACATATAACAGTAGGAAAAATCTTACTGAGTTACTGAATTACAGAGGTCTTCAACACAGTTTACAAAGCAAATCTTTAGAAGTAGTAGATGGACAAAATTTGACCTAGCTTAGATATGCTGACAACAGCTTTCTTGGTTTGCTGTGCGACCGCCTCTCAAGAGGCCACACGAGCTCCAACGCTGCAGCTGCAAGGCTGCCCAAGTCCAATTTGTACATTCTGAAGACTATTAAAGGCCTAAGATGCAGAATAAAAGACTGCAGATAGAAGAAATAAGATCATCAGGCCAGAAGACAGCTACACTTTGAAGGAGTCTGAGAAAACAACATGCAGGGATGGGGCATGAGGGGGAGGCAAGGTGAGGGAGGAGGCAGGTAGCCCTGAGGGACTCTCTGGGCAGAGCGAGCTTCATTTTCCTACAAAGGTCCAGCTAGCAGACTGGACCTAGTTGAGTGCCCATAGGCAGAGGTGGATGAGGAATGAGAGATTTATTTTTCCTGTGCTGTGCACACATCAAAACACACGTGCTTTTGCATGAAATCTGCTAAGCAAGGCTGTACTGTGTAACCAGCTACTTCTGTCCGTTTCCTGCTCTTCTGGTGGTCTGCAGATTTACAAGATGCCATCGAAATGAATTACAAGCAGAGACAGTAATTAAAGTCTGGTGAACAGTTAATGTTTTCCAATGTACACCACATGAATTCGAACTTTCTATTATTCTCTTTAACGGTGAGAATGAAGATACTGCATAGGGCCCTGTCCCATCTTCCTTATCATCAGCTCGCTTCTGATATAGGAATGCTTCAAGAAAACATGGGGAAAAAATCAACTAAAAACACGTATCTCCTGATTTCATTTTTCCTAGAGGGAAAAAAGCAAATTAAGAACTACTATGGTTTTCTGACAAATTGTGCTTCTGAAGTTTCAACTGCAGTTCTCATCTGCCCTTTCTCCTTCTCTTGGATTCACTAATTTGTGTACTATTTGAATAAACATGCATCTCCTCAGAACACAAATGTTACTTAGGAAGCAGAAACAGTCTGAACAGCAAACTGCATACTTACTTTCTCCTCCTGTAACATTCTTTACTGTGTTCTTAACTGAAGAATACGTGACAGTAATGAAATAAACTTCAGTGTTGCTTGAGGCTCCCAGAGCAACATGAAAGTTCACGTGCATCAGAATTTGCAGTATGTTTTACTTACTGATTTACTTCACAGGCACAAAACTGCTCAGATTTTCTTCAGTGTTTTAACTGTAGTCAGGGTAATAATGCACATATGTAACTTCTGAGACAGAACCTCTCTATCTACTTTCATATAACACCTTCATAGTACAAGTATCTTTAACCTCTAATTAAGTTGCATCTTTATATTTGCTTTGATAAAACTATACTAGGTTGAGCAGAAGTCTCACGTGTATCAAGCTTTTCAAATTTGGAATTATCTGTGCAGTTTCTCTGAACCCACTCCAAATTTTCCATGACTTGTGTGTGTGTAGATGCAGTATTGTAGTAACAGTCACACTGATTCACCTTTATTTCACCTCCCTGCTCATATTTTCCAGTATAACTTTGAAAAATCTTGACTGCCTAGCATGAATACAGATCTTTCTCAACATCATTCTGTTCCAGAATACTGTCCCATAAACTTACGATACAGTTATGAAAACAATGTATGTTTTGGTGCCATGTAATGTGGCATTTGAATACAATAAAATATACTTGCCAAGCCATTCAGTTCAAATACGGAAGGTGGATTCTACCTTACTACTATTTATCTGCCAACTTTAGCCATACCTGCAAATCTTGCAAGCTGTGACTAATGATTACTGGGTAAATCCAATCTATGTACATCTACTTTAGTAACTCTAAGTGTATTTATTATTTCTGCTTTTTTGTGTGTGCATGCAAAGAGGAAAATGCTCAGTTCTTGTTTCCTTCTATAAGCTATAGTCAGATAATTCAAAGAAAATTAAATCTGTTTTTCCACCATCAGTTTATACTGCTTTCTGATGGACAACCTCCCCTCATGCTCATCTAATCTCCCATAAACACTGGTTTAAATCAAGTTTCTTCTTTGCCATAATTGAAGTCAGGAAGAGATTAAACTTGCTTTCTTCTTTCCAGTAACAAAATATTTAAATGATGACAGCATACTGAAAAAACAAACCCAGGGACTGTGGCTGCTAATTACTGCTCCCATTTTCTATCCTCTTAACTTTGAAGCTCTGCATCTATTCCATGACATACAGCAGAAATATGCATGAGTTGTGAGTCTCCCTCTAGAAGGGGGAAAACTAATTGACAGCCCGAAGGCTGAATCCAGCCCCGCAAGACAGTGTACTTGACTTCCACAATGGCCTGGAGCAAGACTGCACATCCTGTACTGTGCTAACAATTTGCTTAGCCCACAGGAGAGCAGGAAAGAAAGAAAATGGAGTAAGGACAAGTAAAGGGTGGGGAAGGGTAATAGAGTGGTTTGATGGCTGACCGGCTGAAAAAGGAAGTGGAACAGCTTCAGCACTTTCCCACCTTGTCCAGTTGCTTATCCAGAGAGCAGCCAGCACAAAACTAAGCCAAGTCAAGCCGAGTGCAGGCTGGGTCATTCACAGGATTTGCCCCAGACTGGGCTAAACCAGAGGGATAGACTCCCGCCACGGTGACTTCCACAACTACACTAGGCTCCAAAGTCAACCCACCTTTTATAACAGGCTTTTCAGAAGTAGCTTTACTAGGTCTGCTTAGGGCAGACCAAGAGTGAACCAGTACTCCAACCACCCCTCCAAGCAAGATGAGAGGAAGACAGCATCATTCCTGTACAGGACCTAAAATCTCTCCTAACAGAGGTCGTTATCCTGGAGCAGTGAGCTGGGCTGGATGTTCCTGGCCTGGACACTAAGTCCCCTTCTTCCCATCCACTGTGTATTAAAGCAAAGGGTCTACATTTGACCCTTAAAAGTTCTTCTTGCACACATGTGAAATTAAAATCCACACCAATTTGTTTCTGCAAGAGCAGTCCCAAGTTCAGCAGAAACACACTAAAATGAAGTTATGAAAACAAGCATTTCTGTACCAAACTCTCTAGTGCATTTTGTAGCAGCTAAGTATTATTCAGCTCTCCCTTTTGCAGCCTTCCCACTGTAGACAATGGAGGGTTAAATATACAATCATCTTGATATATTCATCTGATCCATGAGCAGCTGGCAGGAGAAGAAAAAAAAAAGTGGCCCATAACCATAAGGAACCAGCAATCTAGGGTCTAGAGAAATAAATCCATAGAAGGAAAACTGAAAATTACAAGTTAGAGAACTAAATTTATATCCCAGCACCACCCAAAAGGGATAATTGTGGAACATTTCAAAGGACTTTGAAAGTTATTTGCAATTAGTGCTAAAAATAGCTATGAAACATTTCAAATAGTCTTGAAAGCCTAGTGATAAAGAGTGGTCTTGTGAGCAGGAAATGCAACAGCAAGTCCCCACATCTCCCCACAATTGACAGACATCTTTCTGACCTTCCAAGACCGGTATTTGATTTCTTCCTGTCTCAGATTTTTTATCTGTAGAACAGCAATAGTATGACCTCATTACTACCCAAGTACAAGCATATCTAAACACTTATAAAATGCTTTAAAAAGTCATAAAAAAAAAGGTCACAAAGCAATAGAAAGATACCCATTTCAAAGTATATGTATTGATACTCTTTTTTTTCTGTACAGGGTAATTTACTAAAATAAGACTATGATTTTACTTTAAACCCAAAATAGTTGCAAAATTTTTCAAGTTGAAAAAAAAGTTCAATTTTAAAATGCTGAAACAACTTGAAGAGCCTATCCTTCCACCTTTTATTAACATCACTGGACTGGTTCAGCCCATTATTAATGAATAAAGGTACATACCATAGAGATTTTGATTATTTTTATTTTAGTACAAATTCCGTGATGACAGTTTTGTTTATTTCATTATCTGCTTCTTTAATTATTATTAATATACTTACTGTGTATCTTACTTTGTTAAGAGACTTTGCCATCATATGACATAGCTTTTCAAAAAAGCTGCTGGGTGCCTATTTATCAAAGGACAGTCCTTTCCATTGTATTACAATTTATGTTTACTCAGAAAGTGGTACATAGATGTTTTGAAGCAAATTCAGCTAATTAACCAAAAACGTAGTAGTTATACAGAACAGTCCAGAAGAAGACATTTTTATAAAATATCTTAGAAAAGTTACATTATCAGTGGAGCCCTTCCTGTTTTAGAACCTTACTACAGACTGCACTGAAGAACTAATTCCACTAATAAAACAGGAGCCAAACAAATTATCTTCAGATAAAGATGTCTATGAGGCAGACTCACTAGTATCCAATGAAAAATTTAAGGGCAGCAAGGTATTCAAGGAATCCACTTAATTATTGCCATCTTGCTCTTGTGGCATTTTTAGTCTGCATATTCTATATACTTTAGAATGAAAAAGAGAGTCGTTTTTGACGACAGATGAAAACCTGAAAGCTTTTAAGTTTCTATACACTCTATCTGTGGTATAATTGCTAAGTAAGGATAAGGTACTGAGCTGAATACCAAACTTAGAACAGTTTCAGCCACTAAACTCTTTACTTGGAAGAGCTGAGGAACAGAAGTAACCAAAAATGCCCTTACATCTGGAAATGGTTACAGAAACCAAAATGGTAAGTGTGTACAAAACAGTACAATCACATACATCCTTAAGACTTTTTTTTTTTTAAGAGCATGGGTTGGAAAATGAATTTAACGCAGTGTTTTTTCCACTTTGTTATGAAGATTTAGAACTGAATCATAGCACCCAAGTAGGTAAAATATTAAATTTCAGTCAAGACAGATCTAGTGAACTGCTCCCCTCCAATCAATTTTGATAGCATAGAAGCACAAAGAAGCTCAGTTTAGAGAGTCCACATGTGTTTAATCTTTGATTAATTGAACAAAAAGTAAGTGCCTCCAGCCGTATTTCTTTTAATCACAGGAAAGATATCTTTTCAGTTGCTTTGCTAGTAAGAGAGAGTCAGCAGATGTCTGTCTGGTCTGAAGGGAATTTCTCCTTCTCGGGAGAAAACAGTTTAAATAGAAGAGGAACAGCCATATGCTGACTATGCACAGCTTAACAGATGACGTAGAGAGCCATCCACTTCCACAGGGAGTAGAACAGGGCAGTCTTCAAATTAAATTTCTTTCAAATTCAAAGCAATCATCTGAAATCAATTTACATACAGGATCCAACTCAGACAGTTCTCATCAAAACAGCTCACAGACAAAAAGATGCAAATCCATCTTTGTCAGCAGCCTGATTTTTAAGAAAGGTTTCAGTGTGCTGGCAGTAAAATAATAATAATAATAATTTCTTCAAAATTTTAAATACAGCTGATACCTTTGTTTCCTGGAGGAGGAGGATTCAAAATAATAACAACAATGAAATCTCATCCATATGAAGTATTTGGCAAAGGTTCTATATGCATACACTAAAGGGTATTGACACAATGCAAATTTTTCTCCAAATTTAGCTCAGGAGCAGGTGTTTCAGTACTTCAGGAAAACATGCAGGATTAGAAAAAAAAAAAAAAAGCATCCAAACAAGCAATGCATGAGAATTACCAGACAGCATTGTGTTTGCCTGACTTTATACTTTGACTGTATTATCATCTAGGAAATGTAAACACGAATAAAAAGAGAAATGATCATCTTCACTTCATTTAGTTATACCAAGGTGACTTTGGGGGAAAAAAAAAAAGTCAGAGTTTAAAGCAGAAACTGGCAAAGAAAAGGAATTAGAGATCTATTGGTTTAAAAGGGCATATCAAAATCCCCTTGGAATAGCAGAAGCCCACCAACCAGACAAAAACTGAGAAGACAGACAGCGATCCCAACCCATTTGATAATCTCCACCACAGAGCTCCACCAAACTCTGCTTCAGGTGCTGTCTTCCACGGCCCACGAAGCGTAGGAGTTTGAGACCTGCCGAGGGGCACCTCACCAAGCGCTTTGGGAGAGGAGGAGTCTGCAGCAGAGACTGAAAACAGGCCGTGGGACTAAGACCTCTGTTTCCTTCTTTATGTAACTCGGATGACTCCCTTTATTGATGCTTCTAGTCGATGTTAATCTGAATTGTTTTCCACATGCTTCTGAACAGCAACAGATCTAAGAACAGCTTTAGTCAACTATGTTGATTGGATTCAGGAAAGTGACTTATACATCTATCTCAGGTTCATGCTTGAGAAGTTAGAGCCCTTTAAACTCCACCATTTATACATTTTTTTTGTTCACTCAGACTGATGAGTCTACTGCAAGGCATATCTTCCACTTGTAAGAACCGACTTCTCCAGTTTTGCTTTGAGGTTTCAGATAACCTTCTACCCATCCCACGGAAAGACTGTCACTACATTCTTTGATCTATGGATTTGCTGCAATGCACTGCAATTTCTGGCAAGACTACAAAACAATTTATTTGATCATCCATCCCATCATGGTCACCATATTATCCTAAATTACTCATCTGCTTAAAAATAATCTGTACAGTCACAGTATTATAACTTATCAAGAGCTTTGTCAGATAAAAGTAACCTAAACTCCTCTCTTCCACGTAGCTTCTAAAACACTAAGAACAGCCTTCCTCGGTCAGACAAAGGGCTCACTTGGCCCATTACTTTTTTGCCCTGACCTTGGCAGGAGTAGATAGATGCACTGAACAGGTGTCTTACTGCTCTGTTTTCACAGTAGTTCTAAGACTCATACGTATGAGTATCTAGAAAAAACTTCCATTCCTTGTATCCATATCATTATACCCAATAACAATACCATTGATATGTGAACTGTCTTGACAATGCCATTAGTTATAATTCAAGTTTACTGAGGACACGTGTCAACATAAGTCCTCTTAGTCTGTTTCCAAAATACATTGAAGCTTAGCATTTCACATCTAGTGGGAAAGATATGAACAGTATGGGCTTCCAAATATCTGCACAGAACAACCAAAATCATAAGACAATGATCTTATGTATGCACATTATACAACCTTCAGATCTTTAAAGTTTATTTATATGTTCCCAGATAAAAGTTGTCTTTAGGTAACACACGTACAATTTTCCTTAAATTAAAGACTTATACATAACTTCAGAATGTAGTTATACCATGCTGACTGTGTCAGTTTGGATACATATTTTAAGTCGTTGCATCTTCAGTCAAGCTTTTTTTTTTAAAAAAAAAATCTGTATCCTGTTTTATTCCTCAATACATAAATTGAACTTGCTCCCCCTGTACAGAATGAACATCCAATTACTCTGGTAAGGAACATCCCTTATTTTATTCTTTTATTTCATGAGTATTGGCAGGACGGAATCATCAAAAATTCACCAAGTAATATCAAAAAAAATGTAACAGTTCTTTTTTTTTCTCTCCCCCATGACCCAAGGGTGGACTATGGCCTGAAGAAACCTAGTCCTGAACAAAACCATAAATGAAAACCTCAGAAAAAATCCCCCCAAAACACAGAACTTCCATGGTATCTCAAAACTAATTACACACTAAAAACAAAATCATCCACAACTTAGACAAAACTTTGCCAAATAAAATCATAAACAACATAAACAGCACGATTGACATACATAGCTTTCAATACGTCTTGCAAAGTACTCCATGTAGCATGTGAGTGCAGGAAATCAGCTCTTTCTAGCAGGGCCTTCTGTACCAGCCTGCTCTCAAACCAACCCATAGGTTCGGTAGCCTACAACCTGATGGTAGGCTCTCCTCCCAGGGTTACACTGTCCTTTGCCTGCAGCACACTCGATGTTGCTGCAAGTCAGGAGGAACCCCCAGAGTCCACACACTGGAAGGAAAAACAAAGACTGGTCTGCTTTTGTCATGGCATGAATAGATGTATCACCATGGGAGTCCCAGACTACTAACTAGATCTGAGCTATCTTCACTCTACAAGTGTTTGTTTTGGATCCCACGTAACAGATTCGATCTCAAACAATCGGCATGGAAGCAACCTATAAAGCCATAGGAGTATTAATTTATACACAGCTTGCACACACAAACTATTTCTATTATCGCTGGAATGGAAACAATTTTAAATATATTAATATTTCTAGAACTGTGGTTTGAATTGCTGTATATAGTCAAAGTATTGATAACTATGTATGGTTTCTTTATCAAGCACTAAATGGAAGCCATAGCCTGCCCCACTGCATGTGCCTATTGGCCCACTGCACAGATAATGTGAAGCAAACAAAATGGTCATGATCCACAGCTGTGTTATCTGTTATTTAATGAACTGATGGTAAGGACTACAGCTTTAATAGCAAAAATCCTATGACAAGTTAGGGACCCTCCCCTCCCCAGGACAGAGCAAGAAAGACCATTCTAAAACTAGCAGTAAATACCATAAGAAACGCTGAAATGTAGCCAACAAAAGCTGAGCTGGGGGTATTTTTTCATTTCTTTTGTGAGGTACAAATTGTAAAACAGCATACAAATATATCAAGTAATTAAAATCATTTTAGCATAGCTTTTAAGAACAAAATTCTTAAATTTTTGGTAAGATACATGAAAATATAGTAAATGAAGCAGCTGTTGGAAGCATAGAAAATATACCACCATTATCCAATACAGCCTTTTGTATAGTAGATCTGTTGATCATGCAAATAAACAGAAATGAAAAAAAATGATGGTTTGGTTAAAAAAGGGCATATTTTTTCTCTCAGGCCATGGGTGTCTCAAATTATGGAAGTTCTGATATGCTTCCAAAATATTTTGTTCATTGTCTTGCAATTGAAAAGCAAGTAACCCATTGTTTGCTTGATTCTTTTAAAACAGCAGTGTCAGCACATTTGGGATTGTTTAAAACACAGAACATTTATAAAAATTAAGTGGTTTGAATTTTGACACTATGGCATTACTTTCAACTAATAATGCTAGCATTAAACCAGGGAGACCCGATCTTGCCTAAAATTTATGGGAAATGAGAAAAATCTCCAGCTAATTGAACAGCTCATATTCTGTATAACACAGCAAAATGAAGCACAGATAAGTCATTGCTGATCTTTGGATTCTGTAGCAACCTTTTCTTTTTCCGCCAAAGGAATTTCAGAACAACAGGGAATACTCCATTTTATCAGCGTTGATTAATGATAATGCTGATGCAACCATCCTCTTCACAGGATGGTTATCTCTGTTTATGGGAATTCAAAGGAACTTAAAGTGGTTTTAACAGTAAGACACCTGCACTGACTGTATGCCATTCTTACTCCTGAATGACTTTAAAAGTACACCAATGCATTATTAGAACTCTAACAGTTACCTACTATATGCTGAAGATTATGTTACAAAGATGACAAAGCTGTATGTGAAAGAATCATGCCAAATTCCCTGGTCTTAACTCTAACTCTTCTCTAAACTCTCACTGTGAAAGAAGAAATGGTCTAATTCAGTGGGAAGCAATGGATTTCATATCTTGGTTTCCTCAAGTAAAACCATTTTAGATTGATTCAGCCCCCTTCTCTGAAACTTGATGTGGGCCTTATGTGGATTGCTTGCGTGAAGATTAATTCTGTTCACAAAGAGAATGAACACAGAGACACAACATATTGGCTTCACGTTGGGATGGTCCAACTTGAAGACAATACAAAATTATGTCCTAATTGCACCCAGTAAAGGAGACCAACTTAATTCATTTTAATTCATAATCTCCTGAAATATTTTTTCTGTTTCCAATTTGAATCACAATTGAATATATATATATATTTAAATATGTCACTATTTTACCTTTAAACCATGTAATAGGACAGATGGGAATGTCAGGACAGCTGTGGAAGGCTCATGGAAGACCAATTTCTCTAACTGAACGATGATTATAATAGTAATTATAATACAATTAAATCTAAGAACAGCCACTATAATATTTAAGAATCCCTTTGCTGTTCTGTTGGAATTCTGTGTAGCCACACTTCCATGCCCTTTTTTGTTTCATATCACAAATCTCAAGTAGATGTACAGAGTAGAAATATGTATACAAAATATGAATATAAAACCTCTCTAATTCCTTAGGTAGGTTGAACAGGACAAGATTTCCTTATCTTTCAATCTGTGTCTTACAGGTGTGAGAAAACACAATCAGGAAAGTCTTTAAAATATGGGAGTTTTGTAAAGCATCTGCTATCCTCATTAGGTCTAACTCAGTATGTGACAACACCATTTTAGCAAAAAAAAAAAGTGTAAGGTTCACTTCTCAAACATTCATGGATGTAATACTACTATGCTTAACAGACAGAGAAACAGAAACACAGAAATAGCATACAAATGCACGCTAGGATCTAGAAGTCTGACAAGATGTTTCAAATAAGTTTAGTTTTTCCATGTCTTCTTCATGCTCAGGTCTCATTAGGAAAAACAGTCTTCCTAGAAATAACATTTAGTGGGATTTCCTAGTAGCACTAATAAATGCCTTCAATTACCAGGGGCTCAATGAAAGAAACAGAATAAACAAAGAGTAAAAATAAGAGTTCACATGCCTTTAAAAACTAGGTGGGGGACTTAAACTACATTAATATTCAATCTCTTAATGTTCTTCAACTGACTGTAATGCCAGAGGAAATAGATATACCCAAACTTTTATGAGTAGGCAAAAAAAAAATTGTTCTTGCTTTCCTCAAGTAGAGGTAACTACATTACAAAGAGTAGCACACTGACATGCAATTTTGACTTAGTTGTGCGGATATTTCTTCTAAATGACATTACATCTTTTGTTAAAATATGATTCAGATACAGTTTATAGTAATCCAGGCTTTCAATTCTTGCTACAGCTGCATAGTAAGAGTAAGGTAAATCTACCACTGATAAATCTTTTAATAAGCATTAGCAATACTACTGCTATGAAACCTTCTATGCCTCAAGCAACTTTTGTTAATGCCATGACTTGTGGTAAGCAACAGCATAGCTTCACCAAATTTTTTGAGATCCTCCCTTTGTCTGAAGCTTCTTTGGCTGAAGCAAAAAACAAAGGAAGGAAATAGAACTTTCTATTTAAATACCTTTCAATTGAAAGGAGCATGAGACAATTTCAGAAACATTCTTTGAACAGTTAGTTATGACAGTTTATTACTATTTGCTTTTTAATTTAGAATGAACAGTTAAATATTTCTGAAGGATCGATTTGATGAATCACTGTCCCACACAAGCATATTTTAGGTAGCATGTTACAGTGAAGAAGCACTGTAAAGAAAAAAAAATAAAAGAAAAAGAGCTTAATGAGATTCTCCTAAAGTTGAAATCCTTCTTCATTAACTTGAATGCCTATGTGCATATAAAAGTCACTTGTTTACCAGCAAGAGGTAATAGCTCATGAAACAAAGTCTGCAGATTTGTTCATTAATTTCAGCTGGGCTTAAAACAGTGCTGTACCATAGCAGTGATGGATGGCGCGTTCAGTAACTTTACCTAACACCATACATACAAGACCATATGACTTTTTGGAAAAAAGAAAAAAAAAAAAATCAGATTTGACTTCTCACTGCAAGAAGGAAAGAAGGATACTACTGTTTTAGAATCATTGAGCAGACAGCTGTTGAGTCACATTTCGTGACTCTTTTTTTGCAATTATTATTTTCTTTAAGTCACAGCACAGTAAATATACAAACTGGGACTCTGCTGGGATCTAACAGACAAAGCATTTGGACTATTATCCAGTGTAAATTGATAATAACAGCTTATGTAGCGTAAAATACGCCGCTACTTAGGTTACAGGTTACGTACATGTGTACTTACTTTACAAATACTTTTGCAAAAGCATTACTTTTGAGAAACAAGTCCATATATCAATGGAAAAAATTCAAGTGTTGCAATAAAACTTACTGTAGAACTTTCACGGCAAAAGTGGAAGAAATTTCTCTCAGAGAAACATGATTTAAAATAAGAGTTGAAGAAGCCACTGAGCAGCAAACAAAACAAACTTCATTTGCACTTGATTTTTCAAAAGATCCTCAAAAACTTTGGAGTGGAAAAAGAACGATGAATATATCCCTGCAAATATTGTTGCCTCTCTTGATATAGCTAAACTTCTACATAATGCTACAAAACACACATCCATGTGATTCACAGATATCATTTTCCTTAAAAAGGAGTAATGGGAGAAAAGTATAAAAGGAAAGCTATCACATGCCAATAACTGAATTTGATCTTGATCATATACATGCATTCATCAGACAATCTTGAAAGATTCAAGAATATGAAGTCCCTGCAGTCACCTTCCATTTTGCTGATGTACAACTTCACAGTTTTCAAAACATCTTTGGCTTCTCTGCTGTGAAAAATGACTTGACTCCCTCTTGTTTATGTGATAGCCAAAATTGTCTCAAGAACAGTTCCATTTTGTGCTCCCACCCGTAAAAGGTGACATTTATAGGGAGAATTACCTAGTTTAATTTTGACAGGGACATGCCCTTTATGAGGTTTGTTAGGACCTTTCATAACTGTAGAATGTGTCACTTGTAGGTAGTAATCTGAAACCAGTTACATTCCTCAAAAACAAAACAGGCAGCTAATTTAAGTAGGTCTCCAGAGATCAAAGAGCCGAGTTCAGGAAGTCAAGAAGAGGGAGGCAAATGGACTTGTAGCAGGCTAAGTCTGTAAAGAATGACAGGCTGTTATCTGATTATCCCATCACACACCCTTTTTGTGCTACCATATTGAAGATTCATTCTACTGCAAATTAAGTTTGAACATACACAGTGAGCCTCCATGTCATAAATTATGTGGGAGTAACATTTCAAATAAAGATGAAACCAGTCAACTATAAAAAAAATCCCCAACCTAAACACGACTTACATCTCTTTACTTGACTTGTAATTTAGCTTTTTGCCGAGTTCATATTTATGCAAATTTAGATCCTTCCATTTATGAAGATCTTATACATTTAAATTACACAGAAAATGTCATTTAGTATCAAATTAAAAAGTGATTTTTCACATGCTGTGTAGCTTAGAATAGTTTTACATGTCTCTAAAGTGCGTGAGAAATTTTAATTCTTGAAATATTGGGTGGCTATCAGGGAAAACTACAGTCCCTGTAATATAATCAAATAGAATACAGTTCACGTGGGTTCAAGTACTGGTTGGGTAGATTTAAGAAAGATACCACTGTATCATACAGGATCATCTTGCTTTTAAAGCATTTTTGGGAGTTGGTACAGAGACAGCTTCAAGGAAATAACCACAGAAACTGAAGGAAATGCAACTTGAAAAAAAAAAAAAACAACATTATTGAGTATATAACAAATCTATGATGCCATAAGTAGATACATGGGATCTTCAAACATTTTGCAAAGGCCGCAAGAGGCAGAAACAGAATAAGAAAACTCTTTAAAAAAACTCTTACTTAACTTGATTTTCTGATTATTATAGATGGCATTTAAGTCTTGTTCAATACTATTAAGGACTATAGTGTCATGACTGAGATACACATCAGTGTAAGAAAATGCAGCATGCTTTGGATTAAATGACATGAACACCTCAGTCAAGTCGACAAAGAAAGTGACTTTTCTATTTCTGCTGAATAGAAAAAGGACAAAGCAGAGGGATTTTTTTTCTCAACTGCTACAATTTACTGGGGATTTTAGTGTCTTTTCCATTGTGGCTATCACATTTAAAGCTTTTATTTTATTTATTTTTAAGAGTTCCTTAAACACACATAGCTTCACTATAGGAGATAAAGCAGATTTTAATATTCTGTATTTGCTTAATTTTTGGTATGAGATCTCTCTACTTTTCTTGCTTTATAACTGCAGAATCAACGCACATCCTACTTAAAGAACACATTCACCTTGTTACACAGTCCACATAGAGAATGTATTGCCTATCTCAATGATGAGTGATGGAACTGCTTAGAAAATGAGCTTCACAAAGGAGTAAAGGACATGAAAATTTTTAGTATTTACCTAAATCAGAAGTCAAATTCACATGTCCATCAACCTAATTGAAATGGTTACTCTAATAGGTGACAGGAAAAAAAAAGTCATGCTAAATTCCCTATCACGTTATAAAATATAAAGTGGTAAAGACAGGAGTTGCTTCCTCTAGTGCTTTAACTGCTAAGCTTTCACAAAACATTTGTTTCCTATGTTTTTTGGTTAAACTTGCAGCAAAGCACAACCAAATGATTACTCTAAATGATATTCTGTATTTTGTAAATGGAAATAAATCTAACATATTTTTGAATGTTTACAGAGTAAACTACAACATAAGGATTTCTAAAACTGCAATTGTATGTGACTACATGCACAGAATTGTAAATGCTGTTATGTTCAAAACAGGTGTACTGAGAAGTTAATCAAAACAGCTTACTGATTTGTAACAATCCACTATGAATATAACTACATCTTATAACGATGACAGCATAGAAGCTATAAACCACAGATTTTGAATTTAACATAAATTTATCCCACCAACCTGCAACTCTTCTTGCTCCTCACCTCTTCTGTGCTATCTAAAATATTTCGGTGCTTTTGCAGTGCCACATCACCTTTTCCATTAAAATCATAACCTTTTCTGTTAAAATTCTTTGTCTATAATCCGCTGGTAAACAACTAAAATCATGTACTGTTATACTGTTACCAACCTACAAATCTTATTTCCAACTAAAGAGAGCAATTACTTTCCCTTGCAATGGTGTTGGTGTGTATTTTCTGACACTAGACCTCAAAATGAGAGCACTTTTGAACTGGACTAGCAATTTAACATTATACTACTGTTAGGTGGCACACATTTGAAAAGATACTCATTTTATTTTTGCCTTGTCTATTTGAAGATACTCATTTTATTTTTGCCTTTTAAGAGGCAGAGCCTCTTAAAGAAAAAAAAAAAACTACTGGTCATATCAGTATTCTGTATGCAGACCTTGTCAGTAAGACTCTTACTGTAATCACATGAAGATGACTTAAGGCAGAGCTTACATACCCATCTAGTAACAGTGGAATTCATATGTGCAATCGTGTATCAACTACTGAAGTCTACCTCACGGACAATGCAGAAACACTACGTGTATTTCAGACATTACTTCTAGGCGCATCATAAACCACAGAGTATGAAATAAGCATGGCCACTGCTTTGCTGCACGGACAAAATGTTAAAACTCATTTAAGAATCAACAAGCACTGGTACAAAGTAAATAACAGCATCCAGATAAAATCAGAATCTCTTAAACATGGAGGCCCAGTAAAACACATGTACACCTACAACATACTGTATATAGCATTTTTAACTGATCAACAGAGAGTTTAAAAAGGTTATACGTTTGCTGGATAAACATACTTCCAGTTAGCCAAGCACCAATTATTTTTATCGCTAAAGCAGTAACAAGGAAACAGCATGGTCATAGGTCTTAATCACATCCATTTAGTGTGTTATATGTGATGCTGGAGATCCTTCTGGTAGAAGCATTATGAAGTACTCTCTGAATGTGGGCAAGGCTAGGCAAAGGGCTCAAACAAACGAACAACTTTATAGCCCATTTCCTTCACCTCCTGTGGGAGTTAAGGTTTATCAGAAGGGCTGGATTTTCATAAGTCATACACCAACAGTGGCATCTACTTAGCTTGCCTAAAGGTTGACCGACAGCTCTGACTCCCAATATGAATTGTTTAGTCAGAGAGATCACTATTTTCAGAGAGTGATTGACCAAGTTCTGAACTGGCTCTTCAACACAACAGATGAATCGCTATAGATTACACAGGAAGCCTAGAAAAGCAACTTAAGATAGATAACTAACTTCTGGATTGGAAGGTTTCCTCTCATACTTAACTATCCCAAAACTGACATTTTTTGACCTACACATGGCCTTTCGTATGGCATGTTCAAAACCCTTTCATGTACCCTCTCTTCCTCTGAAATGAGGAGACTTTAAAGAGCATACAGGAAGAGATAAGGAATACAAAGTGACATGAACACACTTGACTGTTCTTTCCTTTGACCAAATACTTATAACTAAAGAGATCATTTGTAGACCACTTCTTTTAGAGCAAAACAATATTATTTTGTGTCTCTAAATACGCCTTTTTTTTTTTTTGAGTGTTTATTTGAGCAACAATTCCAAATGTACCCTGGTAGTTAAAATCCTGGCTGCCTTGCCTCCTCTTACATGTGGTGTTTTGCATGGGTATTTGGAGAGGAAAAAACATCTGTAAGTTGAAATTAATTATACAAAATCTAACAAACACATCTAATAATCATAATTCCATGGAAGCATGAAGATGTGTGCAAGCATACAGAAATATCTTAATTTATAAAGTGATAGGATACCTCTTCCATCTTTCTATTTTCTTAACTCTACTAAAATGCATATAATAAGACTAACCATATAGTTCATTCATTGTTTTTGTGCTAATGATTCATAGGCAGCCCATTTTTTTTTTTTAAATCTTTGAATAACATCAAAGTAAGGGGCTGCTACTGAAGAGTGGGGAAAAAGGAAAAAAGAAAAAAAAAGCACTTACTTGCCACTTCCAGCGATGCATTATGACTTACAGCTTCCCCAAGGTAATTCCTTGCCACGCAGACATAGACCCCTTCATCCGGCCTACTCTTGCGCCCATGAACTATGCGTAAGAAAAATAAAGATCCGCTGGGCAGCAGCATCCGATGGGAACGAGGGTCATCCTTGTCAGTTTCCACTCTTTCCCCACCTTTATACCACTCAATGGTTGGGGTTGGTCTTCCTTCAGCTTTACAGTTTAAAGTTGCTGGTTCTCCTTTTGAAACAATTAAATCAGAAGGGTGTTCAACAATTCGAGGTGGAAAATCTTCTTGACGAAGACGGGAACCTACAACATAAAAATGCGAAGTTTTCTTATTAGATCCCTGCCAGGTAATTATAAAGTTTTGCAATACAACTACTAAACCATTACCCTATAGTGCAGGATTTTAATAAGAATAGCTATTAACACATTTCTAATTGGAAAAAAAAAAGCCCCTTACTGTATTTCATTGTGTGGAAGGCTCTCCCAAGTGAATAAATTCAAAAGCACTTTTCAAAATGCAACCTATAATAGTGAAATAAACTGCCATTTTCCTAAATCATACACATGAATATATCAATATAAAAATGGATGCAAATTTATACATACATAAATATGTATACATGTAATTATGAAAACCAGTTCTACAGATACTCTGCAGTCATCAGGCCATCTCTGGCAAAACCGTTACTGCTCTAATTTATAACACAAAGTCATGATCAACTTCATTCAACCTTTTGGGAAGTTCAACAACTCACGCAAAGCCTATGGAGTAAGCCTAACTTCTCCAGTACCCACAAAGTTGCTTTATTCTGCTTGTACTATCAGCTCTTTTTAGTGACTTGTTAAACAGTACCACGGGTGTAGAAATACACAGAATGCCCAAGTGCTTCTTACAGTTCTTGTATCAGGAAAACCAGAGCTACTTTTTATATTAAATATTTTTAACCACCTTGACTACGCATTACCCAATCTGAAATTCTGAGCCAACATAAGACAAAAGCACTGGGGATGAAAGAAGAGTTACAAGCAAACAAGATGCTCTTTTAGAAAGACACTCAAGTTCAGCCTAATTCAAACTGTGAGCTCAGAGCAGCCTGGAAATACTATAATAATCTGGACAGATATACAATAGAGGATAATATGACAACAAACTGGGTGCCCAAGAACTCTGAATTAGAGATAGGGTGCGACCTAAACTTTTGTAGGTTTAAATCTCAATTGACTCAATTAAATCTCAATTGACCCAATTTTAAATTACTATTTTCCTTATTTCTTTCTTTATATTTAACTTTGCCATGTATAAAATTAGTCTCACAACTTTTGTGATGAGCCACTCCCTCATACAACTCCACTGCCCTCAAACGAGCATACCTCACAAGGAAAGACACAGAAACAATCCCACAATCGATGGAATTGAGTACACTTTCAGCAAGTTTGCAGATGACACCAAGCTGTGTGGTGCAATTGATAACAAAGAAGGAGATGCCATTCAAAGGGACCTGGACAGGCTGGAGAAGTGGGCCCATGTGAACCTAACGAGGTTCAAGTCCAAGTACAAGGTCCTGCACCTGGGTCAGGGCAACCCCAGACACGAACACAGACTGGGAGAAGAACTCATTGAGGGCAGCTATGCAGAGAAGGACTTGGAGGTTCTGGTGGACAAAAAGGCTCATGAGCCAGCAGTGCATGTTTGCAGCCCAGAAGTCCAGCTGCATCCTGGGCTGCATCAACAGAGGGGTGGCCAGCAGGGAGAGGGAGGTGATTGTGCCCCTCTGCTCTGCCCTCATGAGGCCCCACCTGGAATACTGCATCCAAGTCTGGAGCCGGCAGCACAAGAAAGATGCGGATCTGTTAAAGCAAGTCCAGAGAAGTGCCACAAAGATGATCAGAGGGCTGGAGCACCTCTCCTATGAAGAAAGGCTCAGTGAGCTGGGGATGTGCAGCCTGCAGAAGAGAAGGCTCCCGGGAGACTTCATTGAAGCCTTTCAGTACTTAAAGGGGGCTTATAAAAAGGATGGAGAGGGATTCTTTAATTGGGTAGATAATGACAGGACAAGGGGGAATGGTCTTAAAATAAAAGAGGATAGATTTAAACTAGACATTAGGAGGAAATTCTTCACTGAGAGGGGAGTGAGGCACTGGAACAGGTTGCCCAGAGAAGTTGTGGATGCCCCATCCCTGGAGGTGTTCAAGGCCAGGCTGGATGAGGCCTTGGCCAACCTGATCTAGTGGGAGGCATCCCTGCCTATGGCAGGCAGGTTGGATTTATATGATCTTTAAGGTTCCTTCCAACCCACACCATTCTATGATTCTATGAAACAAAAGGCTAGAAAGCCCAAACCAACTGTACATCACTCTGGAAATGTAAAAATCCCAAGTTCAAAGTAAAACGTATATAAAGATAGTTAAGAATTCTTTCAAAAACCCAAGTTTGTGTATGTGATACTACATGTCTAAGGTTTGTATTTTCACAGATTCTACCAGCCAGCTAGTACGCAATACAGTTTTAAGCCTTTCTGTTGTTTCCATCAGCCAGGCCCACACCACAAATAAATGAAATACCATTTTCAGATATATTGTATGTATACCTTCCATACTGACGTTCAAGTCACTTTACACTAACTGAAAGTACCATACAGAATAAAAGTTCGAAGACTGACCTCTAAATTTTCTTGAAAACAGACTCAAGATTCTTGAGGGGGCAAAGTTCTTATGTAAGGTCAAGTTCTCTGATAACTCCAGGAACGCTCATATACTTTTGAGACTTCATTGATTGGTAACATCAGAGGAATTAAAATGATGGAAATGTCAATTATTTTATATATATATTTAATCTGGTGTTTTATAAAGCAGCCTGTCTCTAGAAAAATTCATAAAATTGCTTGAAGCTGAAAGGGACAAAGTTATAATTAGTTGACTGGCACATAGTGAGCATTAACCACAGATTTAGTGACAACCACCTGAGGGATATAATGGCCTTGACAACTAAGTTATAATCTTCCCACATATCTATACATTTTTATTTTTATTTTAAAGTCTCTTTCATTTTAGCCTAGTTATTTAAGCTGCATTTATGCTTTATTGAGAATAAGCAGCTTCGATTATCAATGCCAATCTTACAGTGGGCACCAATCATGTAATTTTCCTGTCAAAAATCCATCCTGAAGGGATGTTTGGTTAAAAAAAAAAAAATAGAAGCAGAACACCTATTATACACTGGATCTGCCATTAGATATACAGAGCTGCTTCTCCTCCCAACCCCCAAAAGATGACAGCACTGTGTTATAGGAACTAACCAACTTGTGTTCCGTGCTTTTGTTCTAACTCAAATCTTCCATAAAAACTCAACAGGATGCGACCAATTAAAGTACGCCATACTAATTATTTCATGACGCTACTTAAAAGAACAGTTAATATGAAATCATGTTTCCAGTTTCTTGGACTGTGCCACAATTATTTTTACAAGAATTCAAGCACTGAAATAAACAGACATGAAAGTTCAAAGAAAGATAGCATTAGATGAATGCTAAATTTGCAGTGGCAAGAATTGTGTTTCTTCTTGCCTTAAAACTTCCTGTTGGTATAATATACGAAGTACTGAAAATAGAATGGAATATGCATTTAAATAGGAAAGCTGCTATAATGGGTACAAATACTGCTGACCTCCTGGGGAGAGAGGAAGAAAGAGGTCCCGTTCATTTTCAATTTCACAAATACAGCATTTAACGCATGTTTTTAGAACACTAGATCTCTAGTCCATTCTTTTATTGAAGAGCTTAATATTTTAACATAAGAACTAAGTTACTGTCCTGATTGGTATACAAGATATTAATAAAATGCTAACAAACAAAACTACAGCTTTAAAAAAATCAGTGTTAGGTGGTTCCTGCAAATAATTATTCTTCAAAAGAACATGAGCGATCCATTTTTACCAGTAGTATTTCAACTACTTTTAACTTAATTTTTCAGAAAGTGATGGAATTTTTCTGTGGTTTTGTTTATACTGATTAGAAAGACACTCGGTATCTCTGTTGCTCTAACAGTTAGAAATCTTTCTCTAATTCTCAAGTTAAACACAGCCATGAGTAGTACATACCTAACTCTTCCTGCACTTGAGTTGCCCTTGAATTCAGATTCACTGACACACTTACAGATTGCAAGTGTAAGATTGCAAGTTTTTCCTTTTTTAACCACCCTCCTGGATTTTGTGTTCTTGTAGCTGTTAGAAATCAACAAACTAATCTCCTCTGATTTTCTTCTCGTAAGATTTGCTCACCATTTCCCTGTCTTAAGTTCCAGTTTGAGTTCATCCTTTCTGAACACAGAAAACTCAAACCTAACACGGGTAAGAAGCAGACTTAAAATACTATTGCAAGAGCACACAATGACACAGTGAGACATCATGTTACACAGGATAAATATCTAAATGAATCAAAGAATTTTCTATGAAGTAGCTTTTCTGCACAGAGCCATTTAACTAACCTAACCCATTGGGTTTACTTGTTCTCATAGACGGCAGATAATTTTCAAGGAAAAAAAAATGGGACAAATCAGATTCTCAGAGAGTGAAAAAGATGCTTTAGCTTCTGCTAATAAAGAACTCCATTTGTATCTTATTTTTAGAGTATTTTTTCTCTTTGTATCCTAGTCCAGCCCTAATAGAACATCCAATTTCCTGAGCTTTGCAGCCTGCAAGAGTAGTGCATTTTAAAAAGCAAGTATTTTGAAATTTCCTTTACAGATGTTGCAGCCATAACCAAAGGCATGGAATGAAGTAATGCTGTGCCTGTTTCTTCAGATTTCCCCCGAACTGTCAACTAAGAAGAGAAATTTTACTTTTGAATTCTGCTTTGGAAGAAAGCACTAGAGCCAAGACTACACTAAATTGGTATTTCTGAAACACTAGAATTTGAGAATAGAGTTGCATCACTTTGGACTTGCAAAGTAGTTCTTTGTACAGTTATGAAGAGTTTTATTTACAACAGCTGTTGATTTCTAACAACTGAGTACTCAACTTCTGGTTCAGGATAAAAAAATATATTCTTTTTACTTAAATCCTGCCATAACTTTGCACAGTCATAACTGTGCACACCTTCATAAATTCTTTAAAAGGATGCCACCTTTATAACCAAAAATTGCAGACAGCAGAGGTGTTACATTCCCGTAAGTGAGCTGATATCTGTACCCTAAGGAGAAAAATGAATAGCTGGAACATGATTAACGCCCACCCAGGACTACAGGTTTATGGAAATACATTTTAAGACGTGTTCAATGCTTCCAAATATTAAGCTGGGAGTAGGTCCAGTTCTTTCCAATAATTCAGATATCATAAAAAGAGATAAGCAAGGCACTCAGTTTGGATCAGTAGAACCTGAAATTCCCCTACATGTTCCCCATGAAGACAAGCATCTATGTTTTCTTCTAAACACACGCTGGAAAACAGGAGGGCACAAGAAAAGCACTAGACGCTATCACCCCACCTATGAAACTATTGTGATGTTCCCTAAAAAGAGGGTTGTTTTGTTGTTTTTATTATTTTACTGCTTCTTTCTCCAGTTTACACCATTATGTCAAGAAATACTTTTGTCTCTCCTTTAAGTGGCATTGGAGTTTCTGTTCCTAATAACAGACAAAATGATCAATTAATCTTTCATTATTTCTGGTACTGAGGTATATTTCTGGATAAACCAAGTTGCACTTTAAATACAAAGTGTTTATAAAATCTTAAAAGAAATTGTGGGTCATGCCGTTTAAACTTAGCTGCAGGCACCCATGAAACTTTTTTCCACTTAGAAAGATAACCTTGAAGTATCTCATGTTGCTAAGACATCATGAATTACATCACATTTCTGTCCTGGTTACAACACTATCAGGAGATGTCAGAAGCTAGTAATTTACTGTATGTGTACAGTCAAAAAAATCTAGACTAACCACAGACAGCCTCGAGTTTTAAGCTATGTCTGCCTCTTCCCCCAAAAAAAGAGATTAAAAAACACATCACATCCAGACTGATCTGGTACGTGGCTCTTGTACTACGAGATGTAACCCACGTATAGCCACATTCAATTTACACAATACTTTTGTATTAGTCAACTGAGTAGAAGCTAACTGAAGTATTATAGCAATAAACTAAATAAGGGAGAAAAACAAGAATATATTACATTGGCTTAAATTGTTTGCTTCTGTTCCTTATTCTACAACATATCCAGACATAAATGACTAGGTCAAAAAAACTAAGTTTTTAGGCAAAAAGACTTCTACAAAGATGATGGCATCTCATAGATATTTAAATATTCTATCTGGTATGAATTAAAAAAATACTGGCAGGTACTGCATTGCATAGATACTAACAACAGCTTTGTTTTAGTCCATAAAATTACATTTCTCAGGAAATACTATGACAGACTGGCTCTCTGAAGTGATCACTTTTAAAGTGATCTGTTACAGGCAACTGTAAGAGTCATTCTTTAGTTTCTTAATCCAAAATTAAATGCAACTCTTTAAAGTTGGTTTTGGACAGACTATTTATTTTCAACAGACATAGCTTTACAGTGAACCCTCATTACACAAATACATGTTACTGGTTTGTCCAGCAGTTAGCATGTATAAGTCCTAACCTGGTTATTCATTAAGTGTAGCTAGAATATAAATTTAAAATAATAACATTTATATTGAGCTATGTAAGAGGTTGACATTTGCATAAAACACTAGGAACATCACCTACTGCCCGAGGATAAAAAGTGTTTGGTTTTATTTTTCTTTCCCTCAGCTCTGCTCTCCAGCAAGATATGTATCTCATTTGATTTTAGTGGATACTGAAGTAGTGTGAGATGGCATTATCTAGAGTGCTGGCTTCTGAAACCAAACCTCATTCAATAAAAATTACAGTATCCCCCATCAAACTGGTAAGTTCAGAACAGTATTTTCCCTGAAAGACTAATGAAATTACAGGAGTATCTTTTATTAATATTGCAAATTAACTATGACACAGTGAGTAATCACACTACGTTTCAAAAACAAATACTGAGGTAATGAAGCCTACTCCATTAATTATTTTTTCTTTGAAATGGTTGCAGTAATGTTGGGAGATATTTCCTGCACTGGGATAATACAGAGAACAAGAGCTCAACAGCAAGACAGACCCACAAACAGATCTGAAGGCAAGCTCATCTTTGGAAGCTGGGATGTGACGATCTTGAAGCCACAAGCTGCTTGGAGATGATCACAGTAAACTGAAGGATGCATAAAGCAATGAGGTTGGGCAGGTGCAGAGGGAACTCAGAGAAGACTGACATTGCTAGAGCAATGGCCAAGGAACAGCAGTCAAGGGTGTCAAACCAAATACAGACTATCCTCCTGGATCATCATACTCCTCATTCATGAATAGATACACCTAAGCATACCTCCTTTCCTTTGGGTTGTTCTTTTTAAAAAAACATTTAGTCATGAAAACCAATGTTACACATTCTATGCATGTATTTCAGAGGGATTGCCTACACACTATTTTGGACTTAAACCCACTTCTTACCATGCTTAAGAATACTGACTTCTACTTCATTTCCAACTCCAGATTCAGTGTGAGACTCAATCTGATCTTGATCAACTGCATGTTCAAACATTTGAAAGATGTTGAGGGAAGAGAAAAAGGATCTGCATTTCCTCGTGACTGTAGGGAAGCCAAAGAAACAGCAAATAGAGCCTAGGGTTTTCTCTTCTCAAGCAGCACTCAACTCTGAGGCAACAGAAGCACAGTACTGTGACAGCCAACAGCATTCCTAGGCTTTTGCTTGTGCTAGTTTTGCTACATCTCACAGAAATAACATTAAATATATTTTGAAAACAAGAATAAGTGGAAAGGAGAAATACAACGATGTGAAACACCTCACCAAATTCCTACTTTAAGATGATTCTAAATGTGTTTATCGGCAAGGGTGAATGAAATATCACAACTGCCCTCAGGAATCTAAATGTTAGGTATTTTTTGGAGGGTGACATCAGCTCAGGAATAAGTTTGAATTTAATACTCTAATTATTTAGTTAATGCTAATAATTTAGAGAAGATTAACAATAGAATAAAGAGTCATTATAAAGTAGCTAAGTTACATTACTTCTGTTGTTGGTATTTTAATGTGTTAAACATTTGGATTGAAACAAATCTATTTCACTCCATCTAAAACAATCCAACTTTTTGTACAATGTTGAGTTTGGAAAATTACAGAAAGGCTAGACATTTCCAATGTCCAAGTTGTTACAATAATACATTACTGTTATGTTTTACTTGCATAAGGAAGAAAGAGTGGAAATTTAAATCCAAATGAAACAACTACTTACAATGAGTTGTTTAGAAGTACATTAAATGTACAGATCAATATAAATTATTTTATTTTAAGCATAAATGGAAAAATAATTATACAAATCCAATTTAATAAACTCATACTTAAAAATTGTCTATCCATATCCTCTTTCCAAAACACACTTTATTCAAATGGAAAGCTAAATAAATTAGTATTAAGTGTGAAAGGTAGCATGCTTGCAGTGGAAAGCAGTAAATATCTCCTCCTGCAAAGAGAAGAAAAAGGACCGGTGATCCCGCAGACTTCGAATGAAGCATGTGCTGAGCTGGAAGGAACGCTGCCCAGGGAACCAGAACGTGCGGCTGGACAACGAAGCCTCAGTGAGCGATGATTCTGGTTGGAACAATCAACTGGAACTAATCCAGTATTTTCAAAAACACCTGGGATATATTTTTTAACTTCCCATATAAATGTGAATCAGTCACATACTTTACAAAACATATCTCCAACTATTTCTTTATCAGAAAGCCATGAGTTACTTGGCACAGCAATCAACATGACATCACTGTTTGATGACCTAAAAATCTCTTTCTGTTGCTTTTCACTAATATAAAGCTATGTCAAAACACCAAGCATTACCTTTCCCCAGAAATAAACTTCCACCTTTTGTTACCATTAAAACTCTTTTTCTGAGTGATGGAGTAATGTATTCCCTTTGACAGGAAGGTGACAAAATTTTACATTCCTCAGATAAGAAACACCATTGGCTTTAAATTTGAAGCCAAAGAAACCTTAAACTGAAGAGCAGCACACTCTTCTTCTATAATTGTTCTGACTTCTTTGCATAAAGCATACCTTAACAATTCTAACATTACATCCTACTGTAGATGAACTGCATTACACAGAAAACAATGTCCCAGGACATCCTTAAATGTACAGTGGTATCGGTCCCGAAAACTATCGCTCAGACTTTTTCTTCCCTGAGATGAAGAACTAACGCTACCATTACCGTCTGTATTCTGAGGTCCCATTTCAGAGCATGGCTGCTGAACACACAGTGAAAAATTATGAGAAATTTCCATTATCTCTGCCATTCCTATACCTTCCCAACTGGATTTTAATTCTGGTTGTAGTGAAAATGGCATTGGCAACTTGTAAACAACCATGCTGAAAACTTTGGTATCATTCAACAGCCACTGCAGAGATTCCTAAAAACAGGGCCTGGAAAAATTCCATTCCTCAGGCTTGCATACTTACTCTTACATAAACTTTCAGTTAGCAATGTTTCCTATTTTTGCGTGTGCACATTTCTATGTTAAAACACAACAGTATCTGTGAATGAACAGAAAACTCAAAGGAAATAGTTTCAAAACAAATGTAAGTTTCAAAGCACTCACTGTAGACACTAACTTTTGTTTTCAAGCATGAAAACTGTATTTAATATCTGTCTATACAAAATTAACAGGAGAAAAAATATGAAATGCATACTCTTACAGGTTATGGATAAAAGAAATGGTGAAAATATTAGACTGTTTTCCCGAATAGTGGCTTCTTCAGAAAATCTGTAGCTAATAGCCTAAGCGTTCAGCAGCTTGACATGTATTTAAACATCTAAAACAAAGCTTTTGAGATATCTTATATGATAGGCACACTCAAGGCAGATATTTAAATAGCACCAGTCTTAGGTGAGTTATTAACTTCTTCAAGAAAATGTACTGAATCACAGTTTTAAGCATAATTGTCTGGAGTAATTTATACTTCCAGAAAACAAAATATTTGAAATGGCCTTTTAAAGGATTAGTAACAAATCCCTAGAGGAATGCAGCCCAGCTCAATCAGTTTTCAACCTTAAAAGCAAATTCTGACATAATCAGAACATGAATGAAGATAATGTTTATAGCTTCCATGGTATGCTAAAATGTTAGAATTTTACAGATAAATAAAAATGTTGTTGACTGAGCCTACTGAAGCTTACAGTGGAATGAAAAAAAAAAGATTAAAGAAGAGCAGTAGCTCATGGTTGTTGAGGATGAGATTTAAGGAGTGAAGAACATTTTAATAGTATGAGAAAAAGTTAGAAAAATATAATTATTTGATCAAAAGAAAGAAGACAGGAGTAGGATTTTATTCTGCATATTTTTAAAACCTAGTTTAATAACTAGCCTGTGAATTACTATTAATAGGGTTTTGATGAAGGGATTAGAGTGCTGATGGAGACGCATCAACATTTAGATACGGGAAACGGCAAAAGGAATGAGGGGGAAGAGGTAAGAGAAAGCCAGTGTTACATAACCATGGTGCTTTGAGTGGAAAGCAACAGAGATGAATGCAAGAAGTAAATGAGGGAAAACAAAAACCTCAGAACTCTGCAGAGCTGTGCAACAAAGGCACAAGAACCTTGAACATAAAAGACAACAGCCAGCAAAAATGATGAGAGGAACAGAGCTGTATGATTCAAGATTACAATGCATTATACAACACAACTACAGGCCAGCAGGAAGAGGCTCATGTGGTATATAAATGTCAATTATGAAGAAGCCTCAAAATGATTAAGGAGAATAACTATTTGAAAATAAAGGAAAGGAATTGTTGTTATTACTTCTATCAGCAGCCACTATATGACAGTGGGGTTCAAGCAGTAAAAAAAAAAAAAAAAATAGGTTATGTCAGGAACTAATAAACAGTAGAACAACATGACCAAGAATATCATCCAACTTTATCAATTGATCTAAAAAAACAACAACAACAACAACAACACATTACTTCTCTGCACAATGCTTCTTTCACAATTTAATGATAGGCAAGTGGAAAAAAACAGCAACCTATAAAAACAGGGCAGCTAGGTTCAAATAACCTGCTGCTACACCAAGTAGGTTCCTTTAGTAAAGGAAATCTATTTTGAATCTTTAAGACTAAGATTGATTGAATATGATATTATTAGAGTTTTCCTTCCAAAAAAATTAAACTGCATTTGACAAGTACGTAGAAATGCTGAGGGGAAAAAAGCTACCTATATTCGTAACAAAACAAATTTCATCAAGTACAAATATGTCACCTTCTATTGCTCAGGGCTATGGTAATGCATCCAATCATGCACTGAATCTGCCTGTTCACTAAGAATGCATGTTCCTCTCAGATTTATTACACAGGGACTAGGTTTAATTACCACCTTCATCCCATCTCCTTCCCTCCTCCCATGACTACACCATGCAGAACTTGTTCAATTCCTCCTGAGAGGCAAAAGTAGGCCGGGGCCTTTACTGCCACCCCAAAACTCGAACCTCACTAGAAACTTACACTGTTGCTAACACTGCATAACATGTTACAGCAAAGGTAGGCTATCAGCCATGACTTGAGTGGTGGATTCAAAGAACTATCGGTTATATACATTTTCATCCTTGCAAAGGACTATCCCACGTTTTAGGCAAGCTTTTCTTGCAATAGGGTTTTCAAGGCTAAGCTCCCTTTCTGTATCAAAAAGACAAGTACAGCATATTTTCTAAACTCTAAAAGGCAACCAGTATATGGACTTTTCCACTTTATGTAAACAGCTATTTGAAACAAAACCCCTGAACCTAAATTAAGCCCTCCTGAATAGCCTGAAAGCCTTCAGTGGGACTAATTAGTCAGAACCACTAGGCCTTGAGGCTCACAGCTGCTCACTAGTACCCTGTGCAAAGGCTGAGAATTAAATGCATGGTTAGGGGGTTAAATTGATTAACGGGTATCAGTTGTCCCTTCTCCACAGGGTGAGCACTAATCTCCTTCTTTTTATTCTTTAATATGACATTATATGACTAATTAGTAGGCATTATGGCACAGGTATCAGTTTAAAAGTCACTTTTCTGACAATTAATCTGTCCTTATTTTAAATTACTACTTTAAATAAACAGGAAATTCTCCCTCAGTGTTTTGATTAAAAGCAAAAGCTATGTAGTGCTAAAAGATATATTACAAAAGAATTAGTATTTTCTTGAGAGATTGTACAGCAATTGTCAGTCCTCTGTGCTTTATTTTGAAATTTTTCTTTTAATTTGTTCTGTAATTGTGAGCAATTTGTCGTATTTATAAATAATGGCATTTTTTAAATAATAAACACCACGCTGTAATAGCTACGTTATATAGAGAAGTTAGTTATAAATAGCATTGGATCTGTCCTGTGTTACTTGATTATTTTTATTTTCCATAAGAGCAGTAGTAAACAGTCAACTTTCAAGTCTGTTTAGGAAAGAAACACTGGGGGAAAACTAGAAAGTCTTTATTTGCGTCAACTGCTTCAATATTAACATAGCACATCATCATTAGAAAACATTACCTATCAAAAGAGCAAATGACTTAATTCATCAAATTTGAAAATGATAATCTAACGGAAAATAAAAAATGGCATATAAGATTTTGAGGCAGAACAAAAATATCCAGAATATTTCACTCCAAATCCTATAGTTTATCATTGGCCTCACAGAAAGCTCAAAGTTCTCAGCAAAGGCCATGCCACTCAACTTTTGAGTTGCCCAGTTCTTTGGGTGATGTGGTGAGAACTGGCCACTCCAGCTCCTCTCTTGACTTACACCTAAGTGAAGCCACCATAGGTAAACACCAACTGCTTGGCCTTCACAGTAAAATCGAGATTTTCTGTTAGGTACACATAACCCGTACGCTGCAGCAGAAAAACAAAATGATTCAATATAGGATGTTAAAAACACAAAGTGACCTGGAATTAGCCTGCTTGGTGTGGAACTGCCTAACCAAACCAAAGCCAATCCCTTATTTCTTCATACCTTGACTAATTAACTATTCCTAAAGTGGCATCTCCATCCACACCAGTAGGCAACGAGCAGTCCACAGATCTGTGCTCAAGTCAGGTGTCTTCAGGTTGCTTTACATTCTTTCTGTCAAAAGCTCACAAGAATATTTTTTTCTGGTAAGAATCTGAGGAAGGTGTTATGGGGGCCCGTTCATATCAGCAATTAGGGAAGTCACATATGACAGAAAACCTGGGATTAAGCCTCTGCTTCAAGGGCTATTTATCAATTTAATGCAAAACAGTTGGAACACAGATTTTAGAAGAAAGTGACTGTGACACGTCTGTGAAACCCAACAGGGTAGGTCTGAGATGGTCAGCTCTGTAACATGCGATCAGACAGAATACCCTGAAGAACACACGAAGGGTATTAGGCATGAACAATGACAGAATGGGAGCTGGCAACATTTAGGCTTCCTTGTGGCAGATACTTATCCACCCTTTCAAAGAAACTCTTAATAGTCTGGTCTACTAACATCTGTGTATCACTTTTTAAATAGTGATAAATAATGGAGAACTAAACCAGAAACCTGAAAGCATAAGGCAGGTGCTGAATTTAGTCAAAATGATCAAAATATTTTTCCCTTTATCTTAAATGGAGGTTACATGGTGGCTTTCGAGCCATGTAGTCACTGTAATGACACTAAAAAGATATAGAGAAGGCTTTTCAGAATATCCAGAAACTGCAAGTCCCAGCAGAAACAGATGACAACATATTCACAAAACTTCTTAACAGTAAATGTGGTTTGTTTTTTCCTTTAATATTGGTATTTAATTACCAGTAAAAATCAAACAACTAGTTTTAATCTGTGCAATCAAGCTATTCTTGCGAGCCAACATTATGATTTCAAAAAATGCTTCATTAAATAGCTTTATTTCCCGTTCAGAAATATAGCATATGTAACAAGCTTTCCCAAAACACCAAGATACTATACCATTCTTAAAAACAAAAATATGGTGGTTTTTGATTAAAATAGCTAATGAATTAGCAACAATTTTATGGAAGTCTACTCAATACAGACTTCCACATAAAAGACCGAAGAGTCTAAGCCAAAGCTGAAAACTTATTATATTTAAGTTAGCATACATAACTTTAAGAATTAAAGTTCTTTGCCTTTCTCCTGTTTAAAAGAGGACTGTTTTTCATTTAGTTGCTGTATTAGTTTTTAATTGACCATATAGTATTAACAAGGCAAAAAAAACTTCAGTGTTTGTACATGCAATTCTCTAGAAAGTCATCTGTTAACTGATGAAGAAAGGCATTGGGGACTAGGTTAAAGCTTAGCTACGGAAGCTTTGACCTTGTATTATTTACCTCAATAGAGACCAACATTTTTACAAATGCTTAGCTACTAAAAGCATCTGAGTGGTGAAGAATTTATTGCTTAGAGATAAATCAATAGCACAGAATATAACGTCAAAGTGATCACGAGAACAGAGACAAGAGCAGGTTTCAACTGAGCAAAAAAAAAAAAATCTAAAAGACTCGCATGCAAGACCAGAGCACTGTGAAACTAGAAAAAAAAAAGCCACACAACATTTATTTAAAAGTTTTTTTTTCTTTTAATGATCCCCTACTTCCAATTGCCTAATACTGACAATATTTAAGCAAGATCAGCAACCAGAAACTGAGATATGAAGTATAGCTTTCTGTTCTTCATTTACCAAGATCTCTTTTTCCCTTGACCTTGATCACATATCAGCTTATAACTATTTGCAATTTCACCTTCAAAAAACAAACAAACAAAAAACACTTAGAATTGCAGTTCCTTAGCTTGATTTAATTATGCTCCTTAACTAGATTACTTTCTTCCAGGAGAAGTCACTGAAGTTTGATGAACAAACATATCACGAATCTCTCTCACATCCCCAAAAATACAGTTCTAAGGAAGACAAACTGAACCATTGTTCTGAAGTACAACAGATCCCCAAAATGCATTTCATCCTAATTTAAAGTAAATGTCCTTAACAATTAAGTGCAAACGGAATAGTCAAAGAGAGAAAAATTGCAGAGTCATCTAGGTTGGAAAAGACCTCTAAGATCATCAAGTCCAACCATTCACCTAGCACTGCCAAGGCTACCACTAAAACATACACCTAAGCACCATATCTATACATCTTTTGAATACCTTCAGGGATGGTACCTGGTATTCTGGATGGTATTCAGGTTGGTACCTTCCTACCCTCAAGCAGAACAACACTCCCAACCAACTTGGTGTTGTCTGAAAATTTACTGAGGGTGCA
Source organism: Anser brachyrhynchus (assembly GCF_964034855.1). NCBI lineage: Eukaryota > Metazoa > Chordata > Aves > Anseriformes > Anatidae > Anser > Anser brachyrhynchus. The sequence continues at coordinate 83,857,417 of NC_137694.1, forward strand.
CTCGATCCCCTTGACCAGATCACTGATATAAAAAGAACTGACCCCAGTACTAAGCACTAGGGGACACCACTTGTGACTAGCCTCCAACTGGATTTAACTCCATACACCACAACCCTTTGGGCCTGGCCACCCAGCCAGCTTTTACCCAGCAAAGCATATGTCTGTCCAATTCTTGAGCAGTTTCTCCAGAAGAATGCTGTTGGAAATGGTGTCTGGAGCTTTACTATAAAGTCTATGTAGAGAACATCCATACCTTTTCCCTCATCCACTAAGCACATCATCTTGTCATAGGAGATCAGTTTAGTCATGTAAACTTGCACAATCAAGCCATAGTAAAGAATGTTGTGACCTTGAAAAAAGCATTTCTTGGTACATTTCAACAGGAAAAATCCCCATTTTCCTGTTAATGCTGTCATTAAGGCCTGAATGAATTACTAAAAATCGTTACTTTTATGTTGAAAGCTCTCACCGTGACAACAATGAATTATCAGGGGAAGGGAAGTATAAAGACAAATAACGTTAAAGGGGCCATCTCCACGAAACACTGCTGTGAATGCAAGTGCCTAAAGCCTTCATGCTTATTAGTACTGCTCATTGTGGTCTCTACCTATTCTCCTTCATTAATGTATGATATCCCCTGCCCCCCAGTGAAAGAATCCCATCCTTATGAATATCTCATTCTACAGTATGCTGGCTTAATCACTGGTGAAAAAAAGTCTTCAGAGGTAGACAATATTGTAGTGGTAAATACTGTAATTCTTCCAATACAGTTAAGACACGACGCTATCAGAGAAAACCTAAAGGAACTGACATTTCCAGGCTGGAGAAAGGAATCTACTCCTAAGAATTATTTCACCGATGTGAAGAAAAAAATAAAAGTAAATTCCAGCAACTGAAAATAGGAATCATTAAAACATTTGAAGTAACTTATATCCCTTCTGAACTGAAGGATTTGTGTAGAAACTTCCTTAAAAAATATCCCAATGTGACCATACATGTTCACCAGATACTATATTCTGAGTCAAATATTAACCCATATGCCTTAAGAATTATAAGATAAACATTCTTAAATAAAAACAACAACAACAAAATAAGTTAGTTAAAACAGTAAAAACTGGATTGCCCATTTCCTTCAAGTAAACACATTTTTAAATTAAGCTGTCCATAATATGGTAGGATGACATTACAGTTTAACAAGATAGGTATTATCCTCAAGAAAATTTATCACAAATGAAATAAAAGAAGAATAAATAATATTCACATCAGGGAACCTTTTAAAAAAACTAATATGTTGTTTGTACCTCTTCCTTTTCTATTCTTAAAGCCCTGAAATTGCTGCACACAGATTACTTTGTCTCGTGGATGAAGATACGTTGAAGATATCATTTCATGAAGGAGATACAGATGAAGACAAAAACCATGAAAGGAAAATATGGTTGATAATGACAAATAACTGTACTTAATAAAATCTATGTAATAGTGACAGAAGTCTTTTTTATATTTTCAACTTAGGGGACCATTAAGTTCAAAGCTGTATTTCATCCGAAGTAATACAGTATAAAGTTGTTACTTACTATAGTTAAGTTTATTGAATCGTCATAAGTTCCTTTACCTTCCTGGTTTAGGGCTGTAGGCTATTTTTAGGCATCTTTGATGCAGCTGTTTGTGGATCACTTCTGCTTGTGATCAGGTCTCCATGAAAGTGATGATTGAATACTGCAAAGTCGTTTTTAAAAATGAGAAATATTCTTAAACTACTTCTAAATAAAATAAAAACACCATTCTATAAATGAAAATGAGACTTTTTTTTCTCCACAACACCTGGTCCTCTATGCTAGAGACCTGCAATTTACCTGAGAAACAAGTATTTATTAATTATACTGAATCATTGTTTCTAAAAATAATAATAAAATATTCCCTTCTCTCCAAAAATGCTGCCAACTCTTTTTGGAATGTCTGCCCAGGTTTGTAGAACTGAAAGGAGTGACTGAGAGGTGTGAATCACAGATCTTTTATATGAGATGTCTAAAATGAAATGCGTTTCCACTGTTTACACAAACAAGTGGAAAAAAAATAAATTATGAAGATATCTACTATGCCTTTATGCTCCCATCACCATGACCAATAAGTAACTTTAATGCCACAATGAGTAAATTTAACAGAATACAGTTAACATCCCCCCCCTTCAAATCTAGCAGGAAGAAGAAAAACCCTGAATCCCTACAGAAATTGGGTCTTCCAATTCCCTGGGACAGAACAAGAATCTAGGGAAAGTTGAGTGCCATCATAAGGAAGACCAGTGCAGAAAGCCCCAGCGGCTCTTGGAGAACTATGTTCTTTCTCGGTGATCTCCAATAAATAAATAAATAAATAAAATCAATGAAAAAAAGCTGTATTTTCAAAATTTACACAGTTTACTGCAAATGGCATTCATACAGTTAGAACATGCTGGTCGAGTAGAGTTAAACACAGGATGAGTAAATTCTTGTTATACTTGGATCTTCTGTTAAGATAAAACATAGTCTTACAGAATGTGTAAGCAGATGACCTTAGATTTCTAGATACCATAGCTTAAATGACTCAGGTGGCTCAATACAATCAAAAGAGTAGCTACAACATCAGCATCATCTTTATAACTTAAGTATTCAGATGGACTAATATTAATCCAAGTTAAACATTAATTAGCTGAACAGGTAAGTTTGTTCATTTTAAACTAACCTTAGGACATTATCTAAGGTAAAAAATTAGAACCCTTTCCCAGAATCTCTAGAACCTGCAATGGCAGCATCAACTCACTGACACTGTTCACAGTTGGCCCAGCTTGGACCTTTGCCTAGTTTTTTTTATTTATTTGTTTTAAATGAAAATCAGTGATAAAGCTGTTATCCTCTCTTGACTAGGTCCACATTTGTAAACTACAAATTTTGCCTTGACTTAGGTCTTTCAGCAAACACAGTCTCTTTTGATCTGGAGATTGAACTTAATGCTTTCTTTTCATGGATATTGGCAAATGGTTCACTGAGCCACAAGCTAAAACTCCACCATGCTTCAGAATGCTTCACAGTTTACATTTTAATATAAATGTATGTAATTGTCCCTCCAAATAATCTTCATTAGCAAAGTAATTTGCCTGCAGCATCATGCTGCTTTTGCCAACCACGAACAGTAAGACTGGGCAGCATGAGTTACTACTGGAACGACACATATCAATTTATGTATGCTGTACCCCTCACAAGCACCCTTGTATTGTTCAACTAGAATCATTTTTAAAGAAACATCAAGTACAATTTGACTCTTCCACCTTGCAGAAATAGATATTTATTACCAAACAGAAGCAGATGCACTGTTAAATTACCAAATTGGTTAAATTACCAAACAGAAGACACACTGTTAAATCTGGTTAATGCACCATCAGTTCATTTCTAAAAACAGTACCTATATACATCAAAGAGTTTCCAAAAGAACAAAACAATTTAAGAGAACTATCTGTAAAATGATCTACTTGTTTCATTTCTGTCCAGATGCCCTACAGCTTTCATACCGTGATAAAACATGCCAACATATCATATAATACTGGAGAATCAACAGAGAAATTTACTGGATATGCAAAAGGAAGCGTGTGTGTGCGTGGGGGGGGGGGGGGGGAAGTTGTGGGAAATTCCAGTATGAATCACCACCGAGGATCCTTGGGAGGGGAAAAGGAGCAGAAGAGGAAGAAAAGAGAAGAAAAAATTCCTTCTATAAAGAATGCACTCCTATTGAAAACTGAACCAGACACTGAAACAGCGGCTGTGGATTCCTTAGACAGATGGTGTCAATAGATCAGTCTATTAGTCAGTTTGGCAGCAGAAGTACGGTAATGGGGTTTGTAAAATGCCACTTAAAAACTCAATATAAACACAAGAGAAGTATATTAAGAAGTTAATTTAACTTTTGAACACATGACACTTCTTCCCTGTGTATCTTGTAAAACTATAAACTGTTAATGTCAAGAGTTCGCAGTTTCTGCTACAGCTTTACTGACTATGGGAGTAATAAAAAAAACTAAACACCACACACAAAAGTAAAATCACACATGGGACAGCTGGCCTTAACAGGTGAAAAAAACAGACCTAAAGCTTTCCTATCAAAGTCTTCCTGCTTATTTGCTTTTGTTTTCTTGTACTAAGTGGCAACATAGTGCTATTTTCTCATCAATATACCATTTAACAAGGGAGTCATGATTGATCTTGCTCCTCCCCACCCCAGGAAGTAGGGAATGCAAGGTCTCTACTTCCTATTAATGATTTGATCTAAGATTTTAAATCAACTTTAATTCTTAGATGCTTTAATTTTCATTGTATCTGGTTTAAATCTCTGAATTTACATTCCAAGAATATTTGATGCAAACAGATATAATTAAGGCATTCTTAAATGAAAACACATGGATTTTAAAATCCTTTGCAAGCCCTGAAACTAACCTAGTCAGCCTCTACTGAGAAAAGTCTTGCAGAAAATTAACAATAACAAAAAAACCACAGACTTTAAAATTCAAGTACTACCATTGCAATAGTGTATCATAATAGAACCTGAGAGTTTAAAGATATACGGAATCTGATAGAACAACTAAGTGCATTATGAACCAAATCGACTTTATATTTATGCAGAATTATTAGTTATTAAATAACACGCATTTGGCTAAATTCAACAAGTATTTGTAAATACCACTCTACTCAAATACATTTAAAAACATATGGGACTAGGACTAATCTCCCTCACCATTTATTCACCTACAAAACTAAGCAGTAGTAACAATGTTAAGCAGGACTTTTGGTGGCAAGGAGCTCAAAGACTCACTTTTAAGTCACAGAAATTGCTAGTATATTGACAAAGTTGGGAGTCTTTCCAACTCTCCTACTTTATTCCTTCAACAAGGAAGGAACAATAGTTGAATCCTGTTATTTTAAGCTGGAAGTAGATGCTTAACATAGAACATCTATCTCAGAGAGGAAGGATATGCAGTTCCAATAATCCTGGTCATTATTCACGTGAAAAGGAATGCATAAGCCAAACAAAGACAAGATTGGTCTTATCACAAGTAATGTATACGGTGGGAGAACTCCTTGGAAAGTGGTCAAGATCTAAGGGTAGAAGAAGTGTAATTTAATTACCCACAACAAAGCATTCCACCTGCCTAGCAAAAAATCCAAGCCATAGTGTTTTAATTATAAAAGATTCATTGGTTACAAACTATGCTTCTGCTGGCATGGCAAATACATCTTCAAGAGCTTTTTCCCTTTCTTTGTTACTGTGCAAGAAGTGAAAGCCTTTCTGAAAGAATAACACACATTTTAAGACAGCCAATGGCTCCTGGATGCAAGTATGTCATGTTCAGATTAAGGAATTCAGTGAGATCTTGCCCTTCTTATAAGGCCCAAGCCTGATCGAACAATACATATAGAGAAGATGCAAACTGTAAAATGTTGACGATACAATGTTTAAGCTCCCAAAGTTCTTTCCACAACTGCCTGTCATGAGAGAAGAAGCCCATGTTTGGTCCTGTCTTGAAGATGGATCCCCAACCGTAAGCTGGAAATTGCTAACACCTTATGAGACCATTCTAAGATGTTCATGGTTTAATACAACAGAACCATATGGATCACACGGAACCACTATCACCTTTACAGTATTTTCCATTAAATTTCATTTGATTACTATATAGAATTGTAGAATGGCCTAGGTTGAAAAGGACCTTAAAGGTCATCTAGTTTCAACCCCCCTGTTCTGGGCAGGGTTGCCAACCACTGGAGCAGGCTGCCCAGAGCCGCATCCAGCCTGGCCTTGAATGCCTCCAGGGATGGGACATCTACAACCTCTCTGGGCAACCTCTTCCAGTGCCTCACCACCCTCTGAGTGGAAAACTTCCTCCTAATATCTAACCTAAGTCTCCCCTGTCTTAGTTTAAAACCATTGCCCCTTGTCCTATCACTATCAACACAAGTAAGCAGGCGTTCCCCCTCCTGTTTATACACTCCCTTCAAGTACTAGAAGGTCGTAATGAGGTCTCCTTGGAGCCTTCTTTTCTCCAAGCTAAACAAGTCCAGTTCCCTCAACCTTTCTTCATAGGAGAGGTGCTCCAGCCCTCTGATCATCTTAGTGGCCCTCCTCTGGACCCGTTCCAAGAGCTCCAAACCCTTCTTGTGCTGGGCGCCCCAGGCCTGCATGCAGTATTCCAGGTGGGGTCTCACAAGAGCAGAGTAGAGGGGGACAATCACCTCCCTCTCCCTCCTGGCCACCCCTTTTTCAATGCAGCCCAGGACACAGTTGGCCTTCCATGCTGCAAGCGTGCCCTGCCAGCTCATGTCCAGCTTCTCGTCCATCAGGACCTCCAAGTCCTTCCCCGCAGGGCTGCTCTCAAGTTCTTCTTCTCCCAGTCTATATAAATACCTGGGATTGCCTCAGCCCAAGTGCAACACCTTACACTTGGCCTTGTTGAACCTCATTAGGTTCTCATGGGCCCACTTCTCCAGCCTGTTCAGGTCCCTCTGGATGGCATCCCTTCCTTCTATTGTATCGACTGCACCACTTAGCTTGGTGTCATCTTCAAACTTGCTGAGGGTGCACCCGATTATGTCATTGATAAAGAAGAGCACCAGACCCAAGACTGACCCCTGAGGGACACCACTTGTGACCGGCCTCCACCCAGACATAGAATCGTTGACCACAACCCTTTGGCTGCGACCAGCCAACCAGTTCTTTATCCACCTAACAGTCCATCCTTCAAATCCATACCTCTCCAATTTAGAGAGAAGAACATGGTGAGGGACCATATCAAAGGCTTTGCTCAAGTCCAGGTAGATGATATATCGTAATATATAAAATTTTTTTAGAATTTACATAGTATATTAATCCCCAAAAGTAGAAACCACTTTTCATACTGTATTTAAGACTACTGCCGTAAACAATTTGTAAAACAGTACACTGCGACTTTCATCATTCATCTCATAACACTTAATTTCAGACCTTTTTTGGAGCCAACTACCTTTCACTCGAAAGATAAAATGCTTTCTACTGTAGTACCACAACCTGTCAGAGAATGAAAAACAAAAAAAAAAAGGCAAGCAGCTCCTGGCACTTCATCCTGTTTATATAAAAGGTAAGAGCAATACTGCTCCATACATAGTACATTATGTAAAATTTAAATTCACTCAAAGTCTGTGGACCAGCATTTCCCTTACAGAAAGGCAAGGAATAAGGGCAGTGAGGCTTTGTGCTCATACAACAGAATCAAGCAAAGTAGGAGATAGGAGAAGAGGGTGGGGAGGTAGGAGAAAGTGTTATTTCCTTGCAGAAATTGTAGCATTACTATAGTGATGTTCCAACTAGTTTCTCAAACAACAGACGTAGAAGGAATCAAAAAATCTTAGAAATATAGATGGGAGATGGAATTAATCGCCGTATTTTTAAAATGGCATTTTCTATTTTAACAGGGAAAAAATGTATTTTATAAACAACTTTTTAAACTCAGAAGTTTCTTAGTTATAATAGCAAGCTGTTTAAATATACATTTGAAGAATTATAAATATATATATTTATAATTATATATAAGCTTCCTTATTTTAATAACATTCTATGGCACTTCATTTTTTTGTTTAAGAATGAATATTGTATCAGAGAAAAGATTCCTCCATCCTTTCTTCCTCTAGCATGCCTAAACCTGTATTTGAAATTATGGAGACAAGCAGTAATAGAGGATTAAAGGCCTAAAATTGTTAAAGAAGGATGACTATACTGGAGGAGGAGGGGAATAATCACAACAGACTAACATTCGTACATTATGCAAGGATGAATCCATTTCAAATTCAATAACCAGGAATCTTGAAGATAAAATATGGCAGTTTTAATCTGGACAAATTATTCCTTTCATGTATACCGGAGAAGGAAATCAGAGTAAAATTTTTTGGAAGGAAGAAATGGACACTTTTCGTCTTAAGAATATGAACTACTTTCAAATTTGGGATTTAATGATTTTATATATATATATTAATTAAAATAATATCGCATAAGTATATAATGAATCAGTGCTCCATAGCTAGGACAGAATTACAAAGTAGTAAGCAACATAAGCGTGTTTTCTTTAAGAAACATTTCTTACAACCTAGTAAACTCTGCTACTTAAATGTATTATTGCTGTTTATTTTTCAGTAGCACTAACTTCCTTTGAAAAAAGCCTTCAGAGAAAAGGACCACATAAGTGAGGAAAGCTACCCAAAACAATAAGTCTTCGAGTATAAAAAAAAAAAAAAAGCAATACAACAGAAAGAAGGTTAAAACTTACGATTGACTTAAAAACAACAGGGCAGCAAAGCTGGAGGGCATGTGCTGTGAGGAGAGGCTGAGGACACCGGCGTTGTCTGGTCAGGAGAAGCGGAGGCCGAGAGACGACCTCACTGCTCTCCACAGCTTCTCAAGGAGGGGAGGCAGAGAGGGAGGTGCCGGTCTCTGCTCCCTGGGAACGAATGACAGGACACAGGTGAACGGCACAAAGCTGGGCCTGGGGAGGTTCAGACTGGGCACTGGGAACAATTCATTTCCTGTGAGGGTGGCTGAACACTGGAGCAGGCTTCCTAGTGAGGTGGTTGATACCCCATGCCTGGCAGTGTTCAAGAGGCATTTCGACACCAACCTTAGTGATGTGCTTTGTATTTTGGTTAGCCCTGAAGTGGTCAGGCGGTTGGATTTGATGATGTCTGAAGGTCCCTTCCAACTGAAGTATTTATTCTATCCTAGTCAACCAGACAATAACCGTTTATTTATGTACCTGCTCAAAAATACTACACAAATTCAGTTATTTACCATGAACTTCACTGGAACTGAAAACTCTTATTATCCTAGATTAGTCATGTTACCTGGTCCCAAATCCTGTTCTCTTAATTCTGACACTTACTTAAACATGAACACACCAAAACCATTGCCATATGGAGTCTCTGACTTGATTGTTCTAACAAGTACTTAATTATTTTTTCATGATTTTATTTACCAGCTTTACAGACTTAACTTTGAAGTCTATTCCCATGACAAATGATTTTCATTTCCTAGAAAGCAAGGAAAGAGAGAAAGAGCATATCTCTGGAAACCGATAAAATCTCTGTTTAGGCTTACTCCTTGACACAGTTCAAAGTGAAAAAGATGAAAAAATCAAAATAGTTAAGATTTGATCACTGTGGTGAGAATATCTTCAATCAGTCAGAGTAAAAATGTCACTAAATATAATCTAGAGAATTATTCCCATTGCTCCTAAAGTTGATTTTAAATAAATAATGCATTCTTTTATTGTTGAGAAAAATATGTGATATTCAAAATGTCAAAAAGCATACATTGTATTAAAAAGTTATGGTTAATACTAACACATCTCAACAGGTGTGACATCCAAAATAATAAAGTACTAATATGAACTGATGCATAAAAAAAAAAGCAAAGATTTTTCTTGTTGGTAACAATTCAGCCTATTGTAAACCTAACATCATGGTAGTATGCTTATCATGAACAAACAAATCCAACTCTTACTCCCAAATATACATTGAAGTAACTGAACCTTATCATAGGAACTTGTAACATTTAACAACCAAATGCCATCAGAGTACCATATAATATGCATTTAAGTGAAATTAATACTTCCAGTATTTCTCCATAATCATGGAATCACAGAATGGTTTGGGTTGGAAGGGACCTTGAAGACCACCTTGTTCCACCCCCCACCCCCCCACCATGGGCAGGGACACCTCCCACCAGACCAGGTTGCTCAAAGCCCCATCCAGCCTGGCCTTGCACACCTTCAGGGATGGAGCACCCATGAGCAAATAATCCATGACAGGAGTTAACCACTGTGAGTATATATAAATAATTCTATCAACAGACTTTTGTATTTATTTTTTAACTTTCACTGTGGAGTCAGATTCAAATATATGCACACACTCAATAAACAAAAGTAGGGCTTCATTGCTAAAGGTATGTAAAATATTTATCCCTAACGTGACAATCATTCAACTGTGATCTCCTAGTCAAGTTCCAATTGAGAAAAGCTTCAATTCACTTTTCATATATTTCCCCACAATTTTTGCTCACGTATTTAACTTTAAAAAAGAGAAGTCCATATGCCTGCAAGCTAGGGTTATTAATTTCAGGAAGTGAGCCATATCCATGAAAACTGAGAAACTTTATATGTAATCTTTTGTGTATATGTCAGCACTTTTGTTCACTTTCTCACACTTTTCACAAGCGAATTCTCGAAATACTATTTCCTTTAGTTGAATTCAACCCCGGATACAAATAGATCCCCACTATTGTGACTCAGTCTGTGATGACATAGAAAACAGTTTAGGATGAAATAGCCCTGTCTGACACCTGCCCCAGAAATTGTTCTTAGCCCTCAAGACTGCCAAGTCATTTCACTGGGTAAGAATATTAGCAAACATTAACACTGACTGTATATAAGCTAACTTCTTAAATAGAAATGGCTTTTGATCCCACTTTATCCCCTAGGGCATTACTTCATATTTTAAAAAGTTAACTTGGTATGTAACTTAAGAGTAAAATAATAATTTCCTACACTACAATAAACATAAAGGCATAATTTTGCTTAACAGTTGCCAGGGAACTGTGCATGTTCCAAAACATACCAGGTACATTATATAATACCTGAACCCCCAAACTACATATGTATTTTAGAGACATAACTTGACATGTTCAAAGAAAAGCTAACTCAAGTTGTAATTAAAAGAAAAGTAAATCCCTATAAGCAGGGCAGGGCAAGATGTCTGGATAGATGTTAAATACATAAATGAAGTATTAAATAATAGGGGAACCAGACAAGCAACCAAGTCAAATCATGAAGTTCTCTGCTGTATTTCTGTTATGCCCTACCTAATATCAGTGCTAAGGAGCTCCACATTAGGAAGGAATTGCTGGGGAAGTCCTGTATACAGGTTATTTTCTGAATAATTAGCATGCGTAGCTGAGAACCCACAGGTCTCTAGCCACCCATCTCCACCACCCTTACAGTCATGCCTGCTACGCTGAAGAGTGCATCTCAAACTACTGACATACAAGTGCCTGCTACTCCTTACAGACACGGAGGGCCTGGACCTAGAAGATGACTTTCTGATCAGTAAGCCCACAGCTCTTCTTGGGCTTCAGACCACCTGCTGCTGCTCTACCAAGGTGCAAACAGGTGAGCATTCCCATTCTGTGAAGGCAATCCCAATGAAACAGGTTCCTGGCTCAAAGACAAGCGTGGTAAAGACCTGACCCATCTCTGCAACCCTTGAGAAAGTAAGAAGGGAAACCATGCGTGAAACCACATGTGATCATCAGTTTTCTTATATATACAAAGCACATTATAGATCTGGTAAAAAAGAAATATTGAGGAAGCTTTTTGTATTTGGCCATGCCTTTCTTTACATCCCCTGAAATCATACGCTTGGAAGGTGAAACATCTGATGATTCCCACCTAGAAACATCAGCTACTCTTACTCCATCAACCTGAATGCAACCACATTTTCAGCCTAGGGACTATGAACCACCCGGAAAAAAAAAAATTAAAAAACAACCACACACACACACAATGTGATAATACTTGATACGTTTGGAAGCTTCCAGGATACGTTCCAGGCTAAACATTTGAAGTTACTGTGGACTGGGGAAAGGACCACAATCTCTTGGTCTGATACAAGGGGTGGCATTCTGCATACAGGAATTGTTTGGCTTACAGCACTTGCTCTTCCCTGATTATTTTTATGCATGGTTAAGAAATAAAATATTGCATTATTCCTGGACCTATTTGACCTCAAAAACAGAAAGTGCATATAAAACAGTAAGGATTTTACCTGGCTGCAACTAGCGTAAATGCAGAGCAATTAGTATGCAGAGGACTTTATGCAAAAAGCTTCAATACATCTGTTTACTGGAGGAACCAATGCACTGGGCAGTAAAAAGTAGCAACTCAAACCTGAAGCGAGCAAAACCACTTGGAACAACATTGCATCCAGGTAACCCAGTCATCCCATCAGTTGGAAGGGCCGAGTCTGAAAGAGTCTCTAGGTAGCACTGAATTGTTAAGGTAAAAAAAGAAGGGGTTGGTGGTGGCATACAAATCAGCTGGCTTTTTTTTTTTTTTTCCTGATTTACTGCACAATCTGCCAATAGACACATAAGTAATATGCAATAGAAATAAGTTTTCTAAGTAGTGTGCAGGCCAATATTAAAGGATCTGACTTCTCCCTGAGGCTTACAGACAGCGTTACTTGATTATGAAATGTTAATGGCTTAGTTACACTGCCATAGTTTGAGTTGCCAGATTTGTCTCATCTAGCTTGCAAAAAAGTGGCACAGTTTTCTGTTGACCCGTAAGGCTACTACTTTTTGACTAACAATGTTTTAAACCATTGCCACTCTTACAAACCTTTGGAACATATATTTGCATCTACAGGGACCTGCCTGATCAAAGCCTGCCTTTGATGAAGTAATTCTGAATGGACAGAACGTGCATCCTCATGTGCCTCACGAGAGGCATAACTAGTCTACATCCTTTTCTCAGTACTATTTAACAGTGCCAGGTAAACACCAACTGTAATGCAGCTAAATGAGCTCTCTGGGGAGAAAAACAAGGTGTTTACTTCACTTTCACTAGACACATCAAAAACCCTGGGACACACGATGCCTCTATTCTGTGAACGAGATCGGGCAAGCACCAGCAGCCTCTGTTAAAAGGAACCTCCAGCTTCCTCTGACTAGAAGCTGCTAATTATGCCAGTCATGCTGAATGGCGCTGGTGGTTTTGTGATCTCAACCGTTGTTCAGCTGAGCTCACATCACTCGCTTCTTTTATTAGTAAAGAGATGATCTGGAAGGAGAAGCTGAAGTACCTATTATCCCTTTATTTTCAAAACAGCAACAGTTTACAAACTTTACGTTTGTGAATAAAACTCTACTTGCAATAAACACAATCAGGATGTAGGAGTGTTGACATCTTCCTCTGAAGAGTTGAGGAGAAAACAAATGCAAAACACCAAACTGACTTGAACTTTTCTTGCGGGCAAGTGTTTGCCTTTGAATTTGCCAGTTGCTCATCTACTTGGGCAGATTCTCAAGTGAAGTAATTAACACTGGCTCATTGACTTCACCAGAAGTGCGCCCATTTACAGCAGTTAAAGCTGACCTATATTGAAGCAGCATTTCACGGTAAGCAAAACCTACCTAGAGAGGGTTGCAGACAGTAACTGCAGCATGTTTCTTCGCATACTTGATTACACTGAACACCAAGCCTCCCTTTCTCTGAGGGCCTGCATTCTCCTTACTCTGCGGCGATAAAAAGGTGGCTGTAGATACAAGCAGAACCTCATAACTGCAGATCCAACTGGTCAGCCCCATACTGTTCACAGCTTTGGATGACTAGACAAAGCATGTGAAAGCCTGAACAATTGCCCTTGGAACTTCTCAGAGGGAGTGCTGTCTGTGCTTGCCAAACTTTAGGTTACAGAACTGTTTTCAATTGAATTATTATGCATTTTGCCAGCCACCCTCCTTTTAACGGTCAGAGGCGTGTTCTGTCCGGAGCTTGTGGTTCCTTCTGACTGGCAATGGGCCATAATGAAAGGAGGCCCGACACAAAATGAGGCACAGAGAAAGAAAGAAAATTTGAGTAATTCAGAAGGGAAAACTGTTAGGATAACTCCCCACCCTTGAATTTCTGTTCTACCATGCATAAATATAAGTCTGAATACATAATCCAAACCACTAATGAAAGCAAAAAAACCTCTGGAACTAAATAATAATTTAATGTACTCAGAAGATATATAGCACTATTCAAGTGTTCAAGAAGGATAAGGACCCAAGCTCTGCGGCAAAATAAAACAATACTTAATAGACCTAAATAGGAAAAAGACTGCTCTAAAAAACAAGTCTCATTTTGAACTGATTTAAAAATGAACAAATGCCTACCTGCAGATTTCATGGAGCAGGCTTTGGGAGAACTACAGGAATGTTATTGTACAGAATCTGACACTGTGGAATTACTCAGTATCAAAAGGTATCCACAAGCAAGCATAAATAAAAGCTTGTACTTCTCATTGTTCTTACTTTCTCTGTTTACTTTTCCCCATTAGCTGGTTAAATGAGGATATAGCTGCTATACTCGAATTTTGATAACAAATAAGTGCACTTTTTTTTTTTTTTAATTAGCTTAACCTTGTTAAACCAATTCTTATATTTACTAGGGCATGACAGTGTTTACATAAGGCTAAGTGCAAAACCCTGACCTCTGTATTTCCATCATGACCTCAGAGAATAGAGCCCACTCACCCTACCCCAGTTCTTACAACTTTAATTATGTTCGACAAGGCTGCTGTGCTTTAAAGGTATCATTCACCAAGACCAAAACCTGTTTATTTTTGTTCCCATTAATCACTTCCATTTTGTTTTATTCCATTTATATGCAGTGGCATTTGCAAACAGAACTGTTATCAAACTGGGTCTCTTCTTCAGACACAGCTGAACAATTTCTACCACTAGCATACATCCCAATAAGAATGCACACCACGTAGCTTGTATCTGTTGTAAATGGAATAGATCATTGAAATTCAAAAAAGCTTCCAAGTTGTTTGGCACTAAGAAATCTTTAATTGGATAGGGAGCACTGGGATGGACAGATCCTACCTGTCTCATTACTTCTAATTTTAACATAGTAAATCAGGTTGGTATTTATAGAGAAAGGCTATAATTTCTTTTAAAACTTCCATGTCATTCAAAAAACACCCATTCTCTTCCCACTTGGCTTATTCTCATATATTTAAGTTCAACATTAAGTCAGAGAATTGAGTGAAATTCAACTTACCAACACAACTGAAGAATTATCTAGAAGCAAAACTTAAACCCATTAGGGCAGTTTTACTGGGTTTTTATCTCAATAGGTTCTTCAAATTATTTAATGGCATATGAGCAAATCTAAAATACATTCATGCCTAAAAGTTAAGCTATAACAGATACCACTTAGTCTAAAGCCATTATCATTTCACTTCACATTTAGAAGATGAACAGCCTAAATCAAAGTTGTATTAGATTGAGTTTATTTAATGGGACTTCTAAATTGAAATAAGAAGTATGTAGCTTGAGCTTTATGGCAAGCTGCAAAATCTTCGCATTTTCTTTTCTGTACCACATTAGCTACTTGCTCACTAGACGTAAATGAGTAGAAAACAAGAGTTTCTTTGTTTGCGTACATTAACTTAAAGCTGTAAAACTCATTCAGCCAAACTTTCACCTTTAAACCTTAACCTGACTTGTGACAACATTTGTAGCCTCTAAAATTACACTGCATTCACCCAGACGGATTTAATCACCCTTCACTTTTGATGCGTAGAATAATGATCTACCACTTAAACTTGAGCCCTTAAAAGCCTGAAGAAAAATATGTGCAAATCTGTCTTAAATCTGTAGTGAAATAACAAAACTCTACCTAGCATTGCCGTGTTTAGAAGGAAAACAAAACAAGACACACAACTTGTAGCTCATGAAAGTTAAAGTAAGTGCATTTAAAGTCTCCACAGAGTTGAAATTCATGCTTCCCAGCACATGCTGTTGATCAGACACCTGGTACTTTTAACAAAAGGAATAGTCACATAGCAAAGTCTGGCTTAATTTTTTCTTAAAACTTTGGTTAAAAAATAAATGAAGTAGACATTTGTAACTAGCATGTTCTATAAGTTGATGAGCATGTTATAGTTTTATATTGGCACCATTCTTTCTTTAAAGAGGTGATCTCTGCCTAACACTTCTTTCATAATATCTTATGGTTCCCTCCAAGTATTATATAGTAGGAACCAGACTACATTCATTTTCAAACCTGAGCAAATAGCAAAAACATTTAAATTATTTTTAAAAAAGTCAGTACCTATATAAACAAAATATTACATTTATTACAATTCGCTCACAATCCCGGCTAAATGTCAGGGGAAAAAAGTACAGCAAAATTCAAAGCCAGAAATGTTTTGAAAAAGCCATTAATCAACCAAACAAAAACAAATAAACAAAGCAGATAGAACAAGTTGGGTCCTTTAGCGAACAGGTGAATGAAATCCACAGGAAATACACCAAAACCACACGCAATAAAACCAACATTGCAGTGACTGATAAAAATGCATCCAAAATTGCAGTCTGATATCCTTGAAACTTTCCACATTTTAAGTTTACAAGTGATGCAATTAAACATCCTGCCCTAAACATCTTCTCTGTAATATCATTCAGTGGCATAGTGACATACAGCTGGAGGTAAAACTTAAAATCAGCAGTGAAACCTCCTTTGACTTAAAGGGGCTGAGAATTCATCCAGGTTTTGTTTTTCTTCCTTGAGCCACGAAAGGAATGAGTTGCTGCTTCTCTTTCTTTATGCTAATACAGAACAGGGAGCTATTTTTATTTTCTCTTTATTACTGCTTTTTTAAAAAAGGCATCCTTATTTTAAAACAGGTTTTAACAAGTACATTACAGTCTGCACACATAATATGTTGGGTGGAGTAAAAGCCCTCAAACACAGAACCAATAATGGACTTGTCGCCAACACCCTGTTATTTCATGACTGCTAGAACAAAAACAAATGCCACGTTCAGCTCATTGCAAAGAAAAGGATTTATTAAATTGACGTGGCTTTTTACTTGACCTGCATAAGGTGAATAAAATAAAATTTAGGTTTACAAGATTCAAAATGATCAGCTGCAAGCCTACAGGAATTGTGATGAAATAACCAAGCAAAATGACGCAGTTTAATTCTAATTACTGGTGGACTGTTGTTCACCATGAATTTTTAGTGTGAGGTTGTTGTTTTCCTTCCTGCAATAAGGTAAGAGGTAAATAAAAAGTAAATGTCTTTCTGTAAATTTATGTAAAATAAAATGTAAATTGCTGCCAGAGAGAAGTATCAATCCTGAAGACACAATGATCTGCACCAATCTTTTTGGAATAATAACATTTTAATTCATTCACTATTTAGTAGTGATTTCTCCCCAAAATCCATAGTTATCAGTCAAAATTAAATGTCTACAACACCAATAATCTTTATAGTCAGGAAAAAGGAACATAAACACACGCACCAACAAAACTGTATGTATAAATAGCATTCATTTTTCCTGGTCACTAAGGCACTGGGTCAACCTAAATCTGCCAGACTTTCTAGGCTGGTTGTCCCAACAAAGGCAGGGAAATTACCCCATCTGGTACAGAATATTGGGTGGGGGTGAGCAGCAGGGAATTACATGTTTTCATTCCACATTAGGCTAAATAGGCATGAAGTGATACTTTAGCTTTAAAAAATTCTTGCTTGCTTGCTTTCTGCTGAGGAAAAAAAAAAAATCAATCAAAATTTTAAAGACAACCAAGTCAGACATTGAGTAAGTGGGAAAACCGGCAATACAGAAGTCAAGAAATGTTGTGAGCAGAGATTTTTTTTCAGCAATGCAATTTAGGGAATCTCAGCCCCTAGAGATTAAAGCTAAATGCTGTTATAGTATTGGCCATGATAAGCCCCAGAGGAATGACATCTTATTGCAGACAGGCCTACCTCACTTATTTTCTACCCCTATGAATTTCCTGCACAAAGCCACACATTTTAAACAGTAGTATCATAAATGATGCCACTGTATTCTTTTTACAGTTCTAAAAAAATTAATCAACACATTTCACTGGTTTCTCTACTACCTCCACTAAGAACCTGGAAAAAAACAGAAGTATATTCACATTGGTACTATGAAGCCTCCAGTAGAATGACAGCCTTTGGACATTTCAACCATTGTTCCCGATAGGAAACCAAGCTACGTTACCATTCAGCTCAGTAACTGCCAGAATCATGCTCAAGAAAACTTAAAATAAGTACTCTTTATGTCTCTATTCTTGTTTCACTTTATATTTTTCAGTATTTTGCACTACCTACAGGTAATACATTTATTAACACTCGCAAATAAGAGAGCAGAAGTATTTTTTTCCTAAGTTCTCTAAAAAGCACTCACCAGTAGCAAAATTCCTTCCCATATACTCCTTCCCATTTGAAGGTTCTGGTCACTACATTCACAGTTTAAAAGTCACAGAATAATCTTCAGATCAATTGCTCAGAAGTTCAGAAACTAGGAAGTTAATTTAACAGCAGCACTTAACGGATTCTCCTTGTCTCAATAGACTTTCCACCACCTTTTGCATTCAAGAGGAAATAGTGGCAATGGATCCCTCTTTCTGCTTTGCATCTGATTTTAAATTATTCCTTTTAATTTGTAAAGGTTGTTTAACCTAAGCAATGAGTCTCATTAATCATTATTGAATGATTTAACTCAGCCATTCAGTTCCAGGTGCCCATCAGTGCTAGCGATACACTAATTCCTTCCAAGTTTTAACAGCTTTTGAAGTTAAAACCATAATTTTCCATGTTAGCAGAGACAGGACTTCATTCCTTGTGCGGGGCCTCCTTGCCACTCACTTTTCTGCCCAAGCACCAGACTGAAACGATCGCCTTTAGTTACACCTCTTTGCTACACACCTGCTGCGTTCTGCTGCTACAATACTGTAGGCACAAACCCTACTCTCTGTAGTGGCAACTCCCATTTTGGGCAGCAAAAAGGAAAATAATTTGGTCTTACTATCCTAGCCTAGCTTTCTTTTCTCCTTTTTCTGCTCACAGACACTCTAAAAAAACTTTATCACCACCTACCATGCAACACTTTCCTTGAGAAGTATTTGCCAACTGCTGTAGCTACACCATCAGCTCTCTTCCAAGAGAGAAAGTTGCGCTAAATGAGCTGTTCAGTAGTGTAGAAGGTGAGGGAGGAGCATCCAGAATTTGAAATTTCCATTTCCAAACCTGCCTAGCATGCAACAGATTTTTTTTTTTTAAATCCCAAATCTCCATTTTACAACCCTGTATTATGCATTCACAGGCACAACTTAATTTGGATTTGGGGCCTTCTTTTGGGTTTAGGTGGTTGGGCTTATTTGGTCAACGGGAGCATGAAAAATACTGCTTTTGACCAAGGATTGTAAAACGCACTACAAAAGTAACAAGCCAAAAAGTAATGACAGAACACATACTCAAGCACGTCTTTGACTGACCTCTCACTCTACACAGAGCTATAGATGCCCATGCAAATGCATCCAGGGTATACAGCTTTCTCAGTTAATTGCCTCTTAAGGAAATATTCACCACAATCTCATTTTCAGATGGGCCGAGTACATACAATGATCCATAAACATTCACAGCTAAAGATAATGTCAAACACTTTACGCAATTTAATTTGAACACTAGAATCAAGAGTTTCAAGAGGTACTACTGATTTTAAGTGGCTCCAAGTTTAGGCTGCAGGTTTCCAACTTCAACAACTCAGTGTCCTGGATCACAAAAATAAAAGAGTTGTAGTGTTTCCTGAAAGTTCAGTCCCTCTTTAAAGAACATATATTTGGTCACTATCAAAAACAACTTCTCTCCCTCTCTACCTACTTCCAAAAGAACAGAAACTTCAAATCGTACACATTTTTAGGGTCTGTATCCTTGATATCCTAATTTCTAAGGTGAGAAGCTATTTATATCTATTATGTTACTGTAGAAGCAAATTAAAAAAAAAAGGGGGAACCTTCTGCATATGAATTTTAAAGAGTGTACTGTTCTATATATCTCATCTTCAATGTAAAAACAGTTCAGTAATTAGATAAGAGACAACATAACTAACACAGAATGCAAAATAAATATCTTGCCTGAGGATATGCAAATTTCAGACTGCACAAAAATGCTAGCCAAGCAAGTTTTAATGCAATACTAGTGTGCTCACTCATGAAGCAGTTCAACAATACTAAATAAATTACAGTTCTGATTTATATAGAAGTCCATTACAGGAGTTGAAGACAGACTACAAAACTGTGTTACTTCAAAAAAGCATAGACTATTCAGTTCTCTCACACTGCTGTTAAGGATGACTGTTCGTATTTTATTGGAAACCTACCCGTGGTATGTCCTGCACCCCATGTCTGCAAAGACACATTGTTCCAGAACTCAGCTTATTCAACAGCTAACTCACCAGGCAAGATGTAAAAAACAATATATTAATTTGAAGATTTTAAATACAGATCTCAGCACAGATTTGTCACTTTTACAAATCTTAAATCTACAGTAATGGGTTTTCCCATTATTTTAATCATTCACTATATTAGCATTAAACTTCAGGTAATGCAACACCATACTGAGCAAATACCTGCTAACAGAATAGGGCACATTGAATAATTTTGCATATCTGACTATGCATTTCTTCAAATAATATATATGTATTTCAGGACTGTAGCAGTCCAGGAAACAAGCACTTCTTCAGATCAAAAAGTTATTTATATCAATTCAATAATATTACACATTTCTGTTCATCTACTCTGAATTTATACTAAGTTATAGTTAAATATGAATGGTCTATTTAATTTAGTATTTATTTCCATGTAAATTAATATTTAACATAGCACAGGGAGTCCCTTGCCCCTCTGAAGGTGTGAAGTCTGGCAGCAGAAAACATGAGGTGAATGCACAGTTTGGAATTTACCTCAGCAGTCAGTCAGCTAAACCATATAGGGACTCCCTCCTTATTTAGATATAGAATCCAATTTTTTATTATGGAACTACTTTGAAAGCCAAGTGAGAAAAATCTCCACCGACATAGTTACTATTTTGAGAAAGTATGCACGCTGATACAAATATTCTATAAAGAACATCAGAATTCTGACTGTGAAAATGAATACTTAAGACATCTTTATTAAAAACTGATGTTTTGACACACTACAGAGTCTATATAAAAAAACACTAAGATCAAAACCAAACGTGTTAAAAATAAGGTTGAATAAGATAGATGTTCAATACATTGACTTTTATAACAACTCTAGCATTTTTCTCTGTGTCAGAAGGTGAAGCGCACGCCCAAGATATATCCTCAGGTTCTACACTCCTGCAGCAACTGGCTGACACAGCTTCACCACAAGCCAGATAGGAAAGTACAGGAGTTCTGTGTAGCTCTGTGGATAGCGGTGGCAATAGCAACTGTGAGTAAGTTTGAGGGCCTTAAAAGCATAAAGCTGTAAAGCTGCTTTTTAAACAAGCGTATCCTTTGCTTAGATCTACAAGTTCATTGTCTACTGACTAGATGTAGATTCTCCTTTCTAAGTTTCCAAGTTTCTGTTCCTCCCAGAGAAAAACATATTTCTCTTTTCAGGTAAGAAAAGCTGAAAGATACACCACTCGGTTAACCATTCTGTCCTCTCTCTTTAAAAACCTCTTTAAAGGAGGAATGACTTCTCTGTCCATGGGTGTTAAGACAGAACATCCCATATCTTTCCCTTACCTGAAACTGCTCTAAATTAAAAAAGACTGACCCCACCACCACTTGCAAATACATTTTTTTTTCAATTTACCTATTTTGTTTTAATCGGCAGCCATGCAAAGATGCATACATACATTAGTCTTGTGCATTTTCACGGTTCTGAAGCTCAGGAAAGTCTCTGAGCAAGAGAAGCAAGAAAAATCTCTACAAATCATAACAAAGAACACTAAAATAGTCCTCAGTACTGTTTATAGTCCTCAGTAGCGTTTACCTTCATTAGTTGCTCACATACTCCTCCACCCACCCAGTGAGGTTGGCTTTCTCATTCTATTTTCAGAAGACGTGGAAACAAATAGAATATACTTTCTCTACCCTCTATCCATCATTCTGTCAACGTGTAGGACATTTCTCCTCCTACTAATACTTGAAGTGGATACTTCAGGTTCCTAAGTGAGAGTAAATAGCTACCTACCCCTTCCTCCAACTAATTTTATGTTACTCTTTTTACACCACTTAAATCATATGCATTCCTGGTCTAAGAGGCATATCCACTCACCTCTTAAAACTCCCTGGAAGCAACTGTTACAACTTTCATAGATAAATACATGATTTTTTTGATGATTCACAAATCACCGTGTCAACTAACAAAAATTCTGGCATCCAGAGTTAAATTCAACACCTCGTTATTTCAAGGAAGCTAATCCTTTTCCTGGATAAGGTGACTTACTGTACTTGTCCCAAGTCTTTCACTATCCCGATTATTAACTTAGAAAAAGAAAACAGAATACAACAACAGAGTAACAGAAGCCTGTACATGTGACTGAAAACTATAATTCCGTATCAGACTCCCAGTTTCTCCTCAAGTCTACCCATCCTTATTTTCCAGGTCTCAATTTTGATAGCTCAACATAGCTGGTTGCCATCTATGGCCCAAGCCTGAAGACTGAAGTATTTGTTCTCATAAGGTATTTTCTTTCTTCAATGCCCTTCTACCCATACCAATTAAATGCTCATTTAATGCTGATACAATAGTGAGCCAAGAGGCATTCACCTATGTGTGAAACACGCTGTTATATTCAAACACCTGGATTGCCTACGTAGGTCCTGGTACTATAGAGGGTGTGAAGGAAAGGCGTAAACTAAAGCACCTCTTTTCCTTTCAAGATACTAAGAGCATCTCTTTGCGACTCTGTGCTCACCTCTTGCTCAAGCTTCTGGTTTCTAACAGGGAAAACACTCTTATTTCTCGTTTACACAATTTATTGTACTCATAATACACCTCACTCACTGCTTTAGTTATTTCACTGTTTACTCTACGATTTTATGAAGAGGCACTCAGCCCAGAAGTTAAGGAAGGTTATCACCACCAAACGAGGTTATAGAGCAGAATATACAAATAAAACTTATGACCTCCACATAAGGTATTCTTGAGTTTGCTTGAAAAGTGCAAGGTTCCTACTAACTTCCTGACTGCAAAATAACCTCAAAATATTAACTATTAACAGAGAAAAGCCTCAATTCCAGCCATTCAATTAAAAAAATAAATAACAAAAACAAGTTCTCAATACACTGACAAGGCCTATCTTCACTATTAAAGAGATATACTTTGAAAAAGAATTAAAATAGCTACCATGATACTGAGCCAGATGACCATTACTCACATAATGCATTTAATAAGTAAGGCGTAGAAGCTGCACAAGTAAATGGAGTTGCTAGCTGCCCCAGCCTACTTTAAAATTAATTGGACAAAAATCATCCCCTAATGAGACACAATTATGCTTGTTTAGGATTGTGAAACAAAACTCTTTCAGTTATTTGGGAAAGTTAAGGGCCAAACCAAAACCAGTATTATGTGTGAGAGGGAGAACAGGAGAATAGGTTCTTCTTAAGTACAGCAGTATATTTCTCAGCTGTAGGTGTCTAAACAGATCGTTTTTTCCCTGTACCTCTTATGAAAAGAAGATTGTTTTTGATCCCCCACAGAACCTCTTTGGCAACCACTTCCTAAGCATTTTATATTAAAACATCATTTGGTATGGATACCACATGTCAACATTTGGCCTTAAACAATACTGTTAACTAGGTGTTGTTAGTTTCTGGTAATATTTGTAATCATCCGTCTATCTTTGTAGACCAAATCAGAACTTTTAGCCTACAGACTTTTAGCAGTAGGTTCAGGAGTACCCTTCACATGAATTCATGTTTTCTCACAAAATCCTGTGGGCTGTATGCATCAATCCTCTGAAGTTCAAAGCCCTGAACATTACAGATGATCCCTTTGCAAAGGTACTTCTAATGGAAGTGCTATGTTACTTCAGGACGACAGCAAGGGACTACGTGGCACCGAAACATGGCAACATTTGACAATTGATACTGACTGCAGTGAGTCAAAAAAGTCTGTTTGAATGTCTTTCTGTTTTAAATAGGTGTCCATATTAATTCCTAAGCTGTATAAAAAGAGTGACTCTTTCTAGTTGAAAGAATTTGCATACTAATGCAGATTTTAAGAAAGGGTTTGTTCAGTATCAACAGATACTATCAGTAGTGGATGGATAAGTGGTAATCAGTCAAACACTTGGATATTTGCAGGATATTTCATCACAAGTAAGGAATTACCAGTTGAACAGCATGTGGCAATTTCTTTTATAGTCTGAAATCCTTAAACACA
Organism: Anser brachyrhynchus; assembly: GCF_964034855.1. Classification (NCBI taxonomy): domain Eukaryota; kingdom Metazoa; phylum Chordata; class Aves; order Anseriformes; family Anatidae; genus Anser; species Anser brachyrhynchus. Next base: position 83,881,444 of record NC_137694.1, read on the forward strand.
ATGAAAGTTTGGCCAGCTTCAAGTGTAAGGAGCTATCCTTCTTAAACATTTTTACAGTAAAATTACTTAGAACAACGCATGGTGCATTAGGGGTGGATGAAAAAATATGGGTTTGTTTAATGTTTTCATGGATTGCTTAATTACAGATGATGCACTTAGACGTTCATAATCCTTTGAATTACTCTGTAATATTTTAAAGTCTTTAATTTATTTATTTTATTATTATCAGACTGAGATTATGGGAAAAGAACAGAAACATTTCATGAAATTCTCTAATACCACTTCACAAAACCTACAAATTGCTCTCTTATTGCACAAGGGAAACTTCCCTCTTTAAGTACAAACTTATGAAACAAAAGTGTCAAAGAAATTGCTGATTTATTTAATCCAATAGACAGGTTAGCCAACTGGAAAGGACTTTAGGGACACTTCAGACACCCCTTAACTATTAACAGTTGGAAGATGACTCTCCCATAAAGGAATATAAGAGACAATTTTGCCCTCCACTGGCTAGAACTATCAAGGGAAACCATGCCTGCCTAGGTTCCATCAGAGCATTTCACACAGCATAAAAATCCCTCTATCAGATTTACCAATCCCATTTGAAGTACAATAATTGGTATGGGATATCACAGACAGAAAGTGCCGGAAAACATGTTGAGCAGGTGGGAATCAGCTATGCAATGAAACACCTTGTACAAATATAAAGATTCCTGTGAAAGGATTGGACAGCCAACTAGTGACACATTTAGTCTTGCAGATTGCTGGAGCAGCGAACACACACGCATGGAAAAAACAGAACTTTGACACTCCTATTCCCAGCAAAAGTGTTCTGCATTACTCCCCGGATTACTGAAAGCTTTTATTCCTCAAACATATTAATCTGATGCTGACTTTTTTGAGCGTAGGTTTTATTGCCTTTTTTTTTTTTGGGGGGGGGGGGGGGGGCACGACTATGGATTACAAGGGAATAAAAGAAAGACTCAAAATGGAGGAAAAAGGGCAGAAATGCATATAAATACTCAAGAAAACAAGTCTACCTGAGAAGAAGTACCCCTTAAAGCAATTTTTATTCTCTTTATGCAAAGAAGTGTTGAAATTACACTGACACTGAAAGGATAAGGGAGGGAAGCAGCTATATGCCAATGTTTAAAATGTTTCAAAATTTAAATTTATTCAGCATTTATTAACCACAGGCTTAGATGAAAGAAGGTACTTCACAGAGGCAACACCAGGGTAAAAATTAAGGGGTTTAAATACTAAGTGGTTTACCAATTACTGTTTTAACAAACACTAACCTACATACCTTGTTATTATTATAAAGATTTCCCTCCTCCCCATCCCCCAATTATTTCCCACCTCTCAGTAAAAGTTTCCACCATCCCATTTAGAGTGTGACCACACAAACCATTGATTCAGATTAGGTGTGAGGGAAGTGAAAACCTTTAGTGGGAAAGGGAGGAAAGGATCAATCAACTTGCAAGCAGATCAGCTGTCAGCGGAACTGAAAGGATTTCAGTGAGGAAACTGCTGTAGGTGACTCCTGTCCTTCCTTCAGCATTAAAGCCATCTGCCCTCAAACTTCATCGCGCCTCAGGTTTCTGGCATCTCCATTGTTCCAGACACAAGATTGACTGTTTGACCACATTATAACTGAGGGAAAAAGAAACCCTTCTGGTGGGGGAGCTACAAGGAAATTATTCTCTGGCATTTGTCTCTATCTATGTTACTGGCTTTACTTACCATGCAAAATTAAAAACCTCCATAAGCATTCATGTCTTTCTTTTCTTTCTTTGTCCCCAACAACTCATCTGGAATCAACATTCTTAGGGAAAATGTCCCTATCCCAAGTGGGTGAAAAACAAACACCCTTACATTCTTCTCTACTGTATTCACCATTTATGTGAGAAATACAAGAGAGAATAAAAAACAATTCTGAAAAACTGCTGCTTGACTTGGAATAAAGGATATCCCAGTCTAGAAAGGAGTTAGACAGTGCATGAAGTCAACTTTTCTACAGTGTGGAAGACTTATAGAGAACAAACTGGTGGAAGGCCCCCCAGTCCAGCTGTTTCTTCAGCTAGATAAGGAAGGCATGACAGAGGCAAACAAGCAAAAGGTAGCATGACTGACACAGTTCACAGTGAACAAGGTTCGAGTTGCTCTCCTGAGAGAGAAATGAAATGCTTTCCACATTCAAAGCCACAGGAGTAAACCTAATACCTAACAGCAAAAATGTAATGGTTAAATTTATGATACGATCTAGAAACAGACATAAGTTATTGCACTCGGTGACATAATTAAGACTTAAAGCTTCAGGCAGTACACTTAAGTCTTTCAAAAACTTCATTCATTCATTTACTGACCAGGTGCTTCATACTACCACCACTTTAATTACTCGGCGGGGTCCTCGGCGAACTTATAAAAACCAATTAGGGTGGAAGCCGCTTGCCCACGCCAGCCGCGGCTACTCGGCGAGATTTGACTGCGTTTACTCACTGCTCCCTTTAACGCGTGACAAAAGGAGCTGCTGGGAGTGGGGGGGCGTCCCGAGGGCCGACAGCCCGGCCTTCCAAATTTCAGGGAGCTCATGCCGAGCCAGAAGCCCAGCTGCGCACCGAGCACCACCGCAGCGCTGCGCTCCGCTCCGGCAGGGGGGTCGTGCATCCATTTTGGGGTCCGACGGGGTGGGTGCTCGGGTGGGGAACCCGGACAAAACCTGCTGCCGACAATGCTCCATTAGCTTATCTTCAATCCACAGGCGCGATAAGGTGCCCCAGCACGCACAGCGGTGACTAATGACCGCTAATCCCCCCCTATCTCCTCGGCCATCTCCCCCCGGTCCGCTTATCCCGCTGACACCTCGCTCCGTGGCCGCCCCCTACACACCAAACAGCCCCCGGCACCCACCCCGAAACCCCCCCAAGCCCTCCACCGAGTCCTGGGGCCGGCCTTAAGTTTGGGCTGGGAGGCGAGGGGCCGGGAGGGGCCACCCCCCGCAGTTACCTGAGGCGAGGCAGAGTAATCCGAAGAGGTAAAAGTGAACAAACTCCGCGATCATTGTCCTCAGGTGGCGCCCGCAGACAATCTCATGCCAGAAGAACGGGGGTAGGAGCAGCGGGGAGCCCCCAGTTGTAATCCCACGGCAGCTCAGCGCCGATCGGGCTCCGCCACCCCCCGGCGCCGGCTCGGGGGGCGCTGCCAGAGGCGGGGGGCTGCGACAGCACCCTGGCCCCGCTCTCCCCTCTCTCGGCCCGGGCGTTCCTCGGAGGCGCCTTGACACTTCCTGGGACCATCCACGGCGACGGAGGAAGACAAAAGAGCCCGGCTTCACCGCTCGCGAGTTGCTCGCTCCTCTGGTCGGAGCCTTCTCGGTTGTTGGGGGTGTGGGGTGCCTGGCAGAGGGGCGCTCCCCGCCACGGAGGGTCACTGGGCGTCCGGAGCGGGCGAGGGGCGGTCGGAGCGCGGCGGCGAGGCGGCGGCAGCCCCCGCTGCCATCACGGGAGAAGGCGGCAGGCGCGGCGCGGGCCGCGGTCACGCAGGGGAGCCCCGGCGGCAGCTCCTCGCCCTGCCCAGCATCGCCGCTACCACCCCCTGCGCCACGGAGCCCCCTCCCCGCCGCCGGAGGAGGAGGGCACAGGAGAGGGGCGAAGGGAGAAAGGAGAAAGGAAGGAAGAGGCAGCAGGAGCAAAACTTCCCTGGGCCAACGCCCCCACCCTCTTTCCCTCGGTGCGGTAGGAGGAGGAGCAGGAGCAGCTCCTCGCCTGCCCCCTGGGCCGGGGCAGGGGTGCACGACTCAGGCGGGGCCGAGCCCTCACTTTCTGCTGTCACGCTGGGCCGCCGCCGGCTCCCCCTTCCCTTCCTCTTCTCCTCCTGGCTGCTGCCTCGGGACACTGTAATGGGGCCGCACCTACACGGCCCCGGCACGGCTCGGCAGACCCCGCCCTGGCCCCAGCCCCGGTTCCGCCCCGCCGAAGGTAACAGGCGGGGCAGCCACGGCCCCCTCCGAGGCGCCGGACGGTGTGGGGGCGCCCCAGCCCTGTCCCTGTCCGTATCCCTATTCCCAGCCCTGTCCCGTGGTCGGAGCCGGGGGTGTTGCGGGCAGCATCCCCTGAGGAACTGCCGGTCCCCACCCCGCAGCGCACCTGCGGAGCCCCTTGGGCCTCCAGAAGCCCGCCATGAAACGGGCGCCCGGCTCCTCGAGGCCTCCTTTGTGGTCATGGGGCGCCGGGGAAATTACTGGTTACTGGGAAATCCTGAGGGGCTCAGCGCCCTCTTCCCACCCCACGCGGTGACCCCATGGCAGAGAATGCCTTAGCCTGCTTCCTCGTGACGGTTTCCTTGCTTGTTTCCCTTTCCTGTCCTCTGCCATAATTACCAATTGCACTGGAAGACGGCGTAATAAATAAAGGGCTTTGTGGGCAGGGAGAGCATAGTCTAGTTCTCCCACTGGAGCAATGCAAGTGCAGTTTGTCAGATCATCCCAGGTGACGAAGACCAAGCCTCCCAATAAGCTTTGTCATGTCCCTGCTTCTGCAGTGGGGTGCGTGGCCAAGCACCATGAGGGCACCTCTGTGTAGCCCCACTTGCCTTATCTCACGGCATGAAAGGTGGTGGTGGGGCACGAAGACCACTCCACAGCTGGAAAGGCTGGGTGGGCCTGAAAGAAAGGCTGTCCTCAGACAAGTACAGCACGTAGCGGTACTGCCACCTCACAACATGGTGCTCCATGTGTTCCTAGGCCTTGTCATTAGGTTGTAAGGATTGAATAAGATGTAAAAAAGAAACTTAATTTCCAAGAAATTCCATGTTGAATACGTTAACCCCATTGCAAATGAGCCTTTTCTTGCAGTGGGATAATAAAGCTCCAGAGAAAGAAACTTACTTTATTTCCTGTTGCAGGACTTATACTCACCCTCCATTGCTATCAGCCAAACAGGTTCTGATGTGCACAGCCTCCATCAATCAAATCACACTCATGCTGGCATACCACTATGTTTGCCCCATTTTCCCTCCCTCGTTGTGGCACAGGACAAACTTTGACTGAAATTCCAACAAAGAAAGCTCCTGTGGGTTACACTGATTCTATTTTAGGCTACTTTCATGCGGGATCTGTAAAGACGATTTTCAATAATGTACAGCAAAACTGTTTTACATTGGAAAAAGAAGTGCCTGGTCTGCAAGTGTACCTATCAGTAGCAGCCAAACTTGCAAGATTGTCCACTAACACCAGTTCGAATAGATCAAGCATTAAAACAATCAAAACTTGGAAAAACAATCTGGTGCTTTAAAAACAGACATTAATTTTCAGAGAGAAAAATACATCAGAGTCCTACTTCAAACACATTTAGAAAACAATCATAATTATGGAATCAATAACAGGCATTTCCACAGTGAATACATCCACATATGACCAGACTTCTTAAAACCATACCTAGCCAACAATACATCTTGCTGTTCAAATACTGACCTCATGCTATCATTCTGCACTTTCTGAAATAGCACCCCCAGAGTTAAAACACACAGCAAAACCAGCAAAGAGGTCCTAGACCATCCCTGACCCCTACACAGAAGTTTGAGATTTCAGTAAATTTCAGTAAATTAGGTTTTTGTTTTATTTTTTAATAAAATAAACATGAGTCATATGCAGGGCTGAAAAGAGCCTCGAGAGTTCATTTAATTCACCTCCCTATTCAGAGACAGTCAAATAGATGTAGACTCCCACATAGTGTATTTTAATCCCATTTCTAAAATGTCTGATAACTGGAATTTCATATCCTCTTTAAGTAATCTGTTCCAGTTACTGTACAGTCAGATTTTTTTAATGCCTAGACTATATAGGTTCCAGGAGGAAAAGAAAACTCACCACCAGTACAGATAAAATTTTGAAGGCTTATTTTTTATTCCTTCCGTAGTGATACTACTATCAATACTTGATGGACTCACTTATGTTGTGCTGGATTACATATTTTAATCTACTGCTTCTGTTAAAAAAGCAGAACTGAAAATTTACAAGCAGATCACTCTACAGGGTGTAAGTGGATTCACATATTCTGTGAATGTACATGCATACATATATTTTATATATACATATATTTATTTACTTGTAAAATGTCATTTTTAGGTATCCAGTTTTTATATGAAGCTATCATTGTCAACACTGTGTAATCTTTAATTGTAAAATAAATAAATTAATGCATTTCTATGATGTGTGTGTTATCTATGAACATAAACTAATCCATTTACTTTGTAACTGGCAGTAAGTATATGTACTGTGGGGAGATGGTAAATAAAACGTTTACCATTTTCCAGAGTGATTTGTCCACTCAAAAAAAAAAAAATGGTTTCCTGTACATTAGTAAAATAATAAGCTACTAGATTCATGCACTCTTTTGCTTTGGTCATTCAAGAAGAAAAGGGGAAAAAAAAATTTCATGCTATGTTGAAACCTTAGATATGATGGATATTATTTTTTTTATTTCACATTTTCAATGCAGAGAGATTCTAAATACAGGAATGGATTAAAAGTCTGAAGTTTGAACGACCTTATGAGGTGAGCATAAGTAAAACAGTTTAAATGTTTTGTGCCTCTGTTACTCCGTCTTTAACAGAGACATAAGACTGTTTCTGTCGCTGTAAAGAAATATTTATTCTGTGAGAAATGTGAATCAATTCCACATCAGGCACCTACAGTGAAAGTATACTAGCACTTCAAAGACTTGTTCTACTTGTACTGTCTCAAATACTTCATAACATAATGGTTAGCTGTCAGTGTTTTCTTACTTCAGAAAAATTACTAGGAGTGGATATATACTGGTCTAATTATCTTTTTTAATTCATTTAGATTGTAATAATACATAACAGCTGCACAGCTGAGTGAATCTCTTCAGATTGTAAGCCTACAAAAGTTCATCAGAATATGTTATAATTGACATCTTTAATTCTGCAGATGTTCTTACAAAATGTGGGCTATTCAAACATCTTTATTGTCCTTGATATTGAGACATACATACATACATATATATATAGGAGAGACATGTATACATATATATCAGAAAATGCTTTAAGAAAAAGACATACAGCTTTAATCTCTTCAAATTTGGGGAACACTTTTTCTATGTGTATTTAAATGCAGATATACTTGTGTTAATTCTAGAGTACGTGAAATATGAGTGCATGAAAAATAACTTGATACGATAAATTTGGTGGCATCTGAAAAGGAGAAGGCAAAAATGTCATAAAACTACATTCCATTTAAAATTACATCAATGGATAATTTCGACTACAAAAAAAGCATAGAGAGATCTATCCCATTTCCACTGACATAAAGTCATGTTTTTAAGTGAGCATAGGTCAGTTCTGAGACTTTAGAAAATACCCTAATGTATGCATTTGATTGTAGAATAATATCCATCTACTGCATTCATTGCAGTGAAATATTAGCTCTAATTCTCAGCATTTACCTTTCTATTTAAGTTTCATACAGTACTGAATATGGTTTGAAGGGCTGAATTTTTAGTTTGCTATTTATATTCTTATAAATCATCACCCATTTTTCAGACTTATACAAATATGTAATATTTGAGAGAACAGGACTACTCATGCACAAATTAACACGTGCTGCCTGTGTTTGAGACACAGGACTTTGATAGGAAATCTCCAAGAAAAAGAAAAGGTTCTCCAGAAATGATAGTTGTGATTCAGCAGATGGCACTCTTCCCTCAAAGTGACTGAAATCAGGGCTGCCTCTGATACAAGAGAGAATGTGCTTTTGGAGATGATTTATTTCAGGGTACTCAGAAGAACCTGAATTTTTGTAACTACTAAAGATCCAAGGGTACTTCTCTCTAAAGGCAGAGATATGTACATCGTGTCTTGGATGTGTTATGGGGCAACTGCACTCTCTCCATACAAACCTCTTTGAACTTCAAGTGGCTCTTACCTTCCTGGTCTTAAAACTACTATGTTGCCTTCCAGTTATCTCCACATGAGCTGGCTGCCAGGAATACTTATGTGAGTGCATGTGTATATTATACAATGTGTACACATATGTACACAGAATTTATCATTCTAACCATACTGAGGCTGGCAACAAGTATGACTAATCAGTAATGTTATTTTATACGCTACAATTAAGCCTCCCTTGACATCAGAGAGAACTAGTTCAGATAAGAGTACATTGTTACTGTTACCTATTAGACTATTACGAAGATGGTCTGTACAAATTATTTAAGCTAGAACTATTTTCGTAGTTTTTTGTCAAGATCTTCATGGTATCTTTCCCAGGTCTGGGTCTGCTTTCATGTGATTAACCATATAGATTAAAGAACTGTATAGACTAAAATCAGCCAACACTAATTTTCCATATAGAAACTCACATTCACCCATACTAACTCACGCAATTCCATGTCTTGTCTTCTTTTTTTTTTTTTCCCCACTTAAGAAGCATTAAACTTAATCATTTTAATGGTAGTGACCGGTAGCCTACTATAATCTACATATTTAAATTACTGTATTACCATTATATTACCTTCAGAATGTAATATTCATTTAAAAAAGGCACCCGCCTACAATGTCCCCCATATTCATTCCATTGTTCTATGAGATACAGCAAGTTTCCAGAACTGCTTCTTCCCAGACTGTTTAGGACACCACCAACATCATGACTTGGATTATGTAGTTAACTGCCTTAAAAAACTAACATTTTTTTTCTTATATGTAAGCATTGATAATCTGAAATGAAATGGAAAAATGCAAGGAATTACATCTCTCCCTTTATACATTTGACTCTAAGTGTATTATGGTCCCAACCCATGTTAGGAATACTAACTGAAGTCAGTAAACATATAAGACAACAGAACAACATAAATTTTCAGTACTTTTTAAAGTTTTCAGTAATACAAAAATACATTAGAACTAAACAGTCAATTATGTTTTTAGATGCTGAAGCACTGCAAAGTGTAACTGAATATAAAAAGTGCATGGATAGCAAAAGCTTTAAAGCCTACAGTTGTTGTATAATTAATTGGGATAATTAATATGGGCAAACAAAAATGTCATGACTTCCATGTCCATATAAGTCAAGTTGTGTCTCTTTCTTGATCTGAATGGCTACTGTTTAAACCTGCTATTCAAAGAGATTATTTTCTTGCATTTGATTGTTAGGGCCTTAAGATGTTTTGGCTTTTATTTACATTAATTTTGGGATGCAACTCATTTCTTTGATGTTATATTTAATTACACCACTAGTGAATTTAGACTTCCAGTATCTGAAGTACACTGGGGCAGCACAACATTTGAAATAGTACTCATGGTCATTGCAGAGTAAGGAACACTAGCAATAAAATCTGAGTTTTTATTTGTTATGTTGAATTTATAGATAGAGACCCTAAATAAGCTCAGGTCTCATCATTCCAGGTGTATAAAAACAACATGACAAAAGATCCTTTCTTTGAAGGATTTATAAAGCATCATTATCAGTGGAAAGGAATACAAGAAAAATTCACCACTGGCATAAACATGGAAAATTTCATTGATGTTTATCCTTTAATACTCTTTTATATTAGGGGTGTATGTGGCTTTTCATTTCTGTTTCAGAGATGCTATAACACATCCCCATGGAAAAAAAATCAAAAAAAAATATCACTGAAGCTATATTCTTTCTGTTCCTCCAGCAGAAACTGCTAAGGGCATATTTTCTATTCAGTCTACTCAGCACACTAGCTCAAATGCCTTTCAAAAATTATTATAATTATAGGAAATAATGTGTACAACTTCTGCTCTGCGGTTTTGTTCTTGGTAATGACAAAATGCTAATCTATTTAATATGTAACTTATATACAAACAACACAGTATTTATTACAAAACCAGTGTTATCTCCGATACTACTAAACAAAGAGAGACCTGTCCCTGAAATCTCAGTATTTGGATTAGATGTTTAACAGATGAGCCATTCAATACTCACTATCCCCTTGTTTCTATGCAGAGTATAGGAAGAGTTTGAGGGTGTCACCTAGTGGATTGTTCAGACTGTCTATAAGAGAGCTAATAAGCAAAACCATCCAAATGGCATTGAATGAACTAACAAAATGAAAGAGATTCTTCTTTTTTTTTTTTTCTTTATTTAATTACTCCAGGAATTTTGAAGGCTTCAACAAAACGTTATTGTTCCATAATATCTGCCTTTTGGTTCCCATTCATGTCATAGAATCTGCTGGCACTGACAAGGCCAGTAAGAATGATGCATCCAAAATTCTGAAGAGAAAATTACCTATGTTCCTGGCTCAGAGGAGGGGTTTAATATTACCACAGACGACCATTTTAAATGAGTTGCACAAAACTTTTGTTTGAGATTACAAATAAGTGGAAGAAATGATATACAGTGCCTGTAGGTTCCATCAATTATATTTTAAAAGAATGAACTATTGCATGGTTTTCAACAGGCCATCAAAAAAGGTTTTTTACGTGTATTAGTTTGAGATGGCTGCATGCATTTATAATTCATGAATAGTTAAGGTTAACCTTAGCAATCTGGAGATGAAAAGGATTACATAAACTATCCATCTTATTTCTTTGATTGAATTACTGCACATATTTAAAGCAGACGCCACTTAAGAGCTGAATACCTGCAGTGAATTAGCTCAGTCAAATGCAAAGCAGATACCCAAGCCAGCACACCCAGTACAAGTTTCAATTGCATGTTGAAATTTAAAATAACCAGCATACAATTTATAATTGTATGATGAAAGCCTATCTGATCGCATATATTTAACCTCTTTTAATTAAAAAAATGCTTACTATAGTTTTAATATTATATTCTGCCCTTGAGTGGAGGAAGGGAAAAAGTAAGGATGGCACTACAAATGATAGAGACATCCTGTATTAGTGCCTAGAGCGTATAGGTTACTACACCTCCTGATCTTTTTCAGTGTGACCAGCATGGGAAGAGGAGAAACATCTTTGCCCCATGATGGTGTCCTTGCTTGTTGGTGGCAGAAGTACATACCACCTGTCAGCAGACACAGTACACTAGTGAAAGGAACAGCAAAAATCTAATGTTAGCAGTATCTTTTGCTGGCCTTGCTCTTAGTACCCTGCTTGAAGTGATGTCTATTTAAATGAACAAGTGGAACTGCCTTCCTTTACATATAATGGCTAGCCCAGTCTTAGCCTTTTCTGCACATTGCAGAAAAATGTTGGTGAAATATCAGAGAAAAGGTTTCAGTAAACCATATCCATATTACAAGCTCTCAAAACCACACCTTGAGAGAACTGTGAAAATTTGTATTATTTAGTTTAATTACCGAACCAAAAATGTGTATAAATGCATTTAATGTGTTTGGGTAAAACCAAACTACCCCTGCTTCGTGAGGTAGGTGGTACAGGAAAAAAAAGGAACAAAAAATGTGTAACCCCTCACCCCCCAAAAGAGGAAGCAGAGGTATGATTCTACTAGATATTTTTTATATTTTATATATTTTATATTTTTATGTTTTCTGGCCCTTAGCAGCATTTCCCTCCTCTTTGGGATTTGGAGTTATTTTCAGGTTTTCATTTTATTTTTTATTTTTTTTTTACTATTTATTCATTTATTTATTTATTTTCTCCAAACAGTTGGTCTAAGTCCTAATGGATTCTGATAAGAAATGCCCAGGTCAAATGTATTATATGGTTCAGTTGTGGACACTGCTAAAGAACAAAATCTGCAGGGCGAGTAAGGATTGCGGCTGAGAGAGAGGATGCTATCAGTCAGTCTTATGTACCCATTCATACAGCAGGCTATTGTCTTTTAAAAGAGTTCCTTCCAGCTTTGTGCAGGATACAGCAGTACCATGCTCACGTACTGCATACATCTCCTCACAGAAGGTCAGGCTGTCTTCAGATTTAAAAAAAATAATAATAAAACAAAACCAACCAAAAACAACCTAGCGGGAAGGCCTTGGGCCCCAGCTAAATATTTCATTAAAAAGCAAACTGGTCTTGCATGTGTTCTCCTTAAAACCTCCCAAAGGACAAATCTGTCAGGGTATGTCTACATAGTTAGGAGCATCCAGTAACACAACTATTCCTCCCACTCTCTGAGACGGCCTGACACGAGCCAGCTCCAATCCAGAAGCTGAGAAAATATGCTATCATAGTGCCAAGCCTGAGCTAACACAGGTTGTGTCTCAACAGGCCTTATTAACTGAGGCTCATTACTGTAATAACATGGCTAGATGGCTGCTGTGCTGCAGCTGGCTCTGTGTGCCTGGCTCGCGGTGTGTGAGGAACAGGGCGCTTAAGTATCTGCTCCTGACTGTGTAGACATGCCGTCAGTGTGTTCCTCCTCTTCTTCCCAGAGGTTTTGTCATTTAATTTAAAGCCAGCAGCTGCTTCTCTCAAAAAGCTCTTCCGGCATTAAAAAAAAAAAAAAAAAAAAAAAAAAAAAAAAAACATTTAAAAGATAGCACGTTTGTGAGAGGTTGTGGAGGGCTGGCTGCCTCTGGCAGCTCAGAGGTTCGTTCCTGCTATGCCATGATGGAGTTCACCAAAGCATAAAGCATGATCTTAAGTGAGGATCACATATACAACCTCCAGTTTCCTCTCCTCTCACCTCCTAACAGAGAAGATGCAAGAGTAAATTACAATGAGCACTGGAGGAGGAATAAAAAAATGCAGCCATCTGCTTTCAGATAAAAAGTGAAAAACTCCCCCTTCTCTTTTATACAAATGGACATGTTTTGTATTTTCCAAATTGTTACTGAGTAGACAGAATTTATCTGCATTTACCCTCAACTATACTGTTGGGTAAACATCCTACTTTTAGCTCAAGGGCACAGCCGGAGCTGCACAGACTCATAGCTAATCTCAAAGAATGCAGCAAGAACAGAAAAATCAGTCTTTAAATCTTAATGGTGGAAGGGGACAACACCAGAATGGTAGTTCAGACAGTAATATCAGACTGAATAGACAGATACACAGGGCAAAGAAAGTCTCAGGCGAAATTCTTACAAACCATAGCAGGGAAAGGTATTGCTTGGGATCTACCCTTTACACTTACGATCCCTGTAGCTGTATTTCTTAGGTGGGTTGGTAGAAGAGCAACAGCCAAGCACTGGCACTACAAGGGGCTACAACGCTGAAACATGAGTAGAAGTTTGAGAGGTTACATTCAAACACATTCAGTTGGTTATCTTTTTACTAACAGCTTTACTTTTTATTGTAAAATTTTAAACTTGATTCCCAACTTTGAAGACAATAAGTCACGCTTATTCCTTGCATCACTTTTTGGTATCCAATATTACTTGTGTTGCAACATTTGCATTTTGATTTCAAGAGGCAAATGAGATTTTAAAAACCAGAATTTTATGATTGCAGTGGCAAAATCCTCCCAGACAGTTCAATAAGATCATTTTAGAATCTACATGTCTTTCAGTAAAATACAATTCAAAACTCTGGTGTGCTTTGTTCTTTTCTGGATTGTTTCCAAAAAGTGTTGTTTTTAGTTTGTAGTAAACTATGCTGTAATGCCCTCTGCTGGTATTAGGTTGGCAAAAGCCAGCTTTAGATTTCCTTAGGTTGTTTAAAGAGGTGTAAAAACCATTTAAAGACTGAAGCTTCAAACCCTATGAACTTCTGCCAGTACACTAGGTTGGTAAGAATCTGTAAGGAACTTTTAAGTAAGAACAACCAAATTGATTTTAAATAATCCCAAACAACAACAACAAAAAAAATCTAGATCTTTCAAGATTTCTCAAGCAAGAACATTTGCTAAAGTCTCACATTCTATGAAAAAATTCCAGGGCTAAAGGAAGAAACTATTGAGTACCAACTGATGTCCATTTAACTTTAAGAAGTTAATTCTGCACTAGCAAAACAAGACCGTACAAAACAATAAACATAGACTGAAGCCACCATTAAAGCAAGGAATTGAATCTATACACTAGGACTTAAGTGATATTCTTGGCCAATATTTTTAGAAGGTTTCAAGAAAATGGGAATGATAATTCAGATAGTGTAATATACTAATTGCAATATACTGAAGAATCCTGCTTCAATACTTTTATTGCATGAATACATGAAAAGAAGGAAATATTGAAAATCAACTTGCTGCAGTTTTACTTTAAGCTTAGTGAGATGTTACCCATTCCCAAGGAGTTAATTAATACTTTTCATGAATAAATATCAAACCCACCAAAATCTTCTATACTGCAAGGTTAATCAAGTAACAGTTTTAAAAGTGCCAGTGCTATTTTATTTGACGTATCTTTCATAACTTCTTTGTTAAAATTGCTGTAATTAGGTAGAGTACTGATAAAAATAAGGTACTGAAAATTCTTATTGTTTTTGTCTTTCAATTCTCTCTGAGTGCAGAGTGAAGATTATAAACATGGCCCAAATTTGGCTTCTTGGAAATGGGAATGAGAGTTTCAAAAGTGCTTTGCAGTGGGGGGTGAGGGAGATGTTCAACTGCTATTGAAAAAACTCCCATTCGTATTCCTGAAAATACCACCCTTAAAGCTTTATCAAGAATCCCTTGAAAGAGATTTTTGCTCAAAGCCATAAATCTTTCCATCAGATATGCAGGGAGAATAACCAATTAACAGGAGACATGAAGGATTTTCTTGATTACAGTATGGATATACATTTCTCTGGAGAGCTGCTTTTGTTCAAAACCAGCCTATAGAGTAGAGCAACATAGAGTATTTTTCACAATGAAAAATGGACGGTTTTAATGCAATGGAAGTATGGGTTTGAGTAATCTAAAATATTTTCATGAGAAAAATTGTTATACAATCGATAGCGTCTTATTGTTTAAACACAACACAATTTGTCAAAAATATTTGACAAAATGGATCCAAACGGTGAATACATGTTGATATGGTAACAAACATGTTAAAGGCAAACATTAGGATTTTACACTATTGCGTAGATTTAGGCTAATCCTTAGAGGATTCTAGGTTCATGGATCTGCTCTGTCCTAAGCTGGCGGTAGCTTGAGAGCAGGTGTGGGATGCATGACTCTCACTTTTCAGAGATGTATGAAAAGCTGGAGTCCATCTGTTTTCTTCTCAATCATTTTAATTATTTGTCCTATCTCTGATTATCCATGTAATCTAAGCCACAGTGAAGACACTGCTGGAGAAAAAAAATTAAATACCATAATGTAGTTCTCTTTGAATTCTACTTTGCTCTGATGAGAATCGCAGTTGTTTTTATTTTGTTTGGGTTTAGTTTTTAAATTTAACGTATTCATTACATGAAACAGTTTGGTTAGTGATCAAAGGTCCTATCAGTGAAATAATGCAGTGCTTAGCCTTTGTGAAATTTGCATCATTGCTCTTCTGGAAGACGTTACCCAATACGGCCTATCAAAGTAACATTCTTGAATTGTCTCTTAATGCTACTCTTCTCTAATAAGCAACGTGTTATAGGCAATTATATATAATGATTCATCACTAAAGAGGTTAGTGTTGTATCTACTGGCTAAAACACAACATCTTCAACAAACATCATATTCTATTATCTGTTGAATTCAGGATAGCATTGATTTGACACTGATTTATCACTTGGACAGCGGAGAGACTTAAGTAAGCACACAGTGCAAAATCCATCCTACAGAGAGGAAAGGATTTATTTCTAGCATCTTGGTACATGAATGTACACAGATTGCTGTGGCTTTCTAACAATGTAATTAAAGTATAGCAATCATGTAATATCCTTGCCCAAATGCTTCCATTCTTGATATGACACTTTACACAAGTATATATCTCAGTTCTGAAAAAGTTCACATGGTAAATAGTAAAATGGCAGCCATTTCCATGGCATAGCAATCTTCTCTTTTTCTCACAGTTAAGCACATATTAACAGCAACAGACAGAAAGAAAAGCTGAAGGGACTTGTGTCTTCAGTGCTCTGCTACTGCACAGGTAGCAATCATTTAAGTCTGACTGAGGTTCATAGAATCATAGAATCATAGGATCATAGAATATCCCGAGTTGGAAGGGACCCATAAGGATCATCAAGTCCAACTCCTGGCACCGCACAGGTCTACCCAAAATTTTAGACCATGTGACTAAGTGCACAGTCCAATCGCTTCTTAAATTCAGACGGGCTTGGTGCAGCGACTATGACTAGTGACTATGACTATGTTTATTACATAACCATAAGGGCTGTTCCAAGTCCATATACCAAGTAGCAGTAAAGTACTTATATTCAGCCAACTCATTCTTCAAACATTTGCCATCTGAAACACTGCCACATCCAAATCAGAGCACAATAATTCTACCTCATGAGGTTTGAGGTCACAACTTCTGGAGTAATGTGAAGATATTATTTCTTTCACATCCTGGAAAAACTAAGGCACATTTTATTTATACCCATGGAAAAAAATAGCAACAGATAAATAGCTTTTTGGGTGCATTTCTGCCAAACTCTTGGCAAATTGAGTAAATCACATGAAATAAATCTCTACTTTTAAAATCAGATACCAGTTTCTGGAGCTGATATTTACAAACAAATTATTATTATTACAAACAACTTATATGGCAACAGGCCATATCAGGTCCAAATTATTTACCAATAAAATTTGAATTTTGAAAATAACATGGTACTGAATAATCAAGGGAAGAAGTGATATCTTCATTTCTTGATCCATGCAAATCAAGTTAAGATGCTTTTCTTGAAGCCTTAAACAAACACAAGTGTGCTTTATGTAGCCCAACACAGGGGTTAATGGGTGAAATTTAAATGGCTTTTATAAGTTTATACTTGTTGATCAAGTGGTCTTTTCTATCTTACATGCTACAAATCATGCAGCTGATACTAAACAATACATTATCTAGGAGATGAGCATAAGGTGTTTTTTTTTAATTATATATTATAATAATTTAAAAGATTTTCTTTGTGTTTGCATCTGTAACCATGCCACAGCTTGCAAACGATTCTCTTAATTCTATTGACAAAAATGAACATAGATCCAAAACATGATAGTCTATACCCACAAAATGGGAAACAGTTCTTGCTTTCACACCTCTTCCATTGTGGTTTATAGACTACAACAAAAGCTGATTACACTCATGTTCCTAATTACAAAAGTTAAGGGAATTTTCTTATCTTTCAACAGTTATGTCTTCAGTTGATTACAAGTAAGATTGGAAAACAAATCCTCTAATGAAATATGTACCACAGTTGAACTAAACACAGTCACACATTGCTTAGCAAGGCTGCCAATAAATTGAAACAAATACAACTCCTGAAATGTTTCCATGAAATAAGTAATTAAAGGTTTTCTAGTACGCAGCTTCATGGAGTACAAAGAATAAATCACATAAAATAAAGGCAAGACACTAACAACCCAATTTCACGCAGAATTCCAACTCCTGAAAGGTTTGAAGCCTCAGGCACTTCAAATTCACTGTTCTCATTCAGAGAAATGATTTGCAGACCTAAATGAATATATATATTTTTTTCTTTGAGTCAAATGATCCATCTGTTTACTAAAACAATTCACTGCAAAGCCAAAGAGGTCATTTCAGGGTAAAACCTCCATCTTAGCAAAGGGTAAACCAAACAGGGTGTCAAGCTGAACTATTTGAAGTATAAAGTGACGTCAGCTAATGTTTGATGATGTTCAGATTCTATGATCTTTTTGCTGCAGCATTTTTAAGACTGGGAAACAAAGAATCCCTTTTTTGGAAGATACAGCCTTCAGAGGTTTATATTTCTACATCATTATCCCAGTTTTATGTTGTCAACTACTGTCAATAACAAGCTTCATATGTTAAATTGTATATACTGTCCAACTTACTAAAAAACTTGGAGCCATCGGACAAAGAAGCATTTGTCAGTAGGCTATGGATTTGTAAGCTAAATCACAGAAAGAGGCATTCCAGAGAATGTTTCTCATCTTCTCCCATTTTAGAATGATGGATTCCATTTATTTCAAATTGCTAATTTGCAGTAAAGTTGGAATGTTTTGATGTGGAACTTGGTGGCACGGGGAAAGAGTAAAACCAGGACAGAATACGTTCTTGTGGAATCAGCACATTGATTAGGAAAATGTTTGCCTGAAACGAAACTACGACATATCACCTGAATTTAACATTAACAGTAATTTCAGTGGTGTTAGGTTTTCAGTGGTGTTAGTGCTTCTACTAAAATCAAGGAAAAACTTCCTTTACATGGATTGTATTCTCAAAATTAAAACATGGTTTTACTTCTTAAAATAGAAACACAATAGAGAAGTTGCCATGATTCTTCAAGTACCAGTGCTGTTCACAAGAATTAGCAGAATGTTTACAGAACAACAGCTGTTTTCAGTGAGGTGATTCCCCCCTCTCTTTTTCCAGTTCCATGCATTGGAACCAGGCAAGTGGAAATGCTTTATTAAGGCCTCTGCAGATAGTACTGTCTAGTAGTGGAGGAAACTCTACTGTATAGATACTGTACAGATCTGGGAGATCTGTATCACCTATCTTAGGACTAACAAAGCATCTTCTAGAATTGTCTATTTCTGTCCACTTACTGCAGAGAGACATGCACGACTGGTTTAGACTTGGTCTATCAACCTTTTATACACCTGAATTTAGGCAAGATAAATCCAACCTTTATATGTAATCCTAGAGGTACACTTGTGTGAAGGATCTTGTCCAACTCGGAAAAGATCTTTACACTTCAATACCTAACTTTAGATACATTTAAAACAAGTCTTTGTGTCAGGAATCTCAGCTGTAGACAAAGTCTGTGAAGAAGCAGTGAGAGCTGTAACTACAGGCTCTGAATCTGAACGGCTTGGCTGAATCATTGGTCATCTGACTGAAACATCTGAATCAAGCAGAGTTTCCTTGGTTATTTTCACAGAAAATTCTAAATCAGCTGTTTGCATATATAAATTCATTAACAACAACAACAAAAAAGTGGATATAAGAAAAAGATAGACAAATTACTCTGCATTTTCTTGTTACAGCTTCGCATTTCTCCTACTGCTATCCAAGGACAAGTCGACAAACACAACTGCATTTCCCTGGTGAGCAGTTTTGCAGTACAAGAGGAGATTGTGTACATGTATGACACACTGGAAGTCCTTTGCTATGGACTGAACTGTCTGCGTGCTTCTCTCTTTGTCACCTTTTACCCATTTTTGTCTTTCAAAAAGAAACCATAATGAACTCTCTGTGCAATTAAGATCTTGTCCTAAAGTCCACAGTAGAGATCTCAATTCCTCTGTAAGTTATCTTTGAACAAAATGCTTAGTTAAACTTGTTTTAAGGTGACTGTCTCCTTGATGTTAAACATCAAAATAGTCTATCACCAAAATTACTCCTCATGTTTTTCTATGAAGCTGCATTACTTCTTGGATTATAGAAATTATATTGTCAATGTGCAAAAGTTGCATCAAAGTTGCATCAATAGTATAATAAAGCAAACAGAACACATAATGATACTATTAACCTTTCCAGTAAAAATTGCCAGGGTAACTTTTTATTTCCATGACTTTGGAATGGGTTCATTGCAGGGTATCCTTTGTCAGGCGCAATGTTGCTTCTTCTTGTGCCCAATTTTAGAATACGCATTTTCCTTTGAAATTTGTAAGATGACAGAGAAATTATAGTGAATTATCTTTAGAAAATATCAACATCGAATTAAAGTCTTATTTTCCAAACATGCTACACATAGACACTAAGCAGACAAAGAGAAAAATAATAAATCTGATCATTTTCAATGCAAACTAGAAGAGTTCCTCGTGTTCTGCCATGTTCCATACAGTGCTTATGAACTGTGATAATAAGGATGATTAATAACTAAAAGTTTTCTCATCTTACTTTGTTTTCACATCTCTTTTGGGGTTTAACACCCAAGCAAGTGTTTAACCCTTAGTGCTTGTTTTCAAAGTCATGGATATGTGCTTCCAAAGTTCTTTAGGTAAATGGAAAAAAAATGTTATGAAAATGTGTTTCTGTCTTTCTGCTTCTTCTTTTAAATCCACTGCTTTGTACAGTTCATTTAAAGTACTTTTGAGATTGCTAGACACACAAGCTAGAGGTAAAATACTGATATGACATAGATTTAATCTCAAATGAAAACAGATGCCATTTAAAAATGATTTAAAGAGTACAGGTGCTTTATATTAATCAAATTCTTTTTTTGCTATAACTGTCGATTGAGGTGCTTATCTGTTCATGTTCTATTCAGACAAATTACTCCTAATAGTGTTTGAGGGCATGTTTAAGAGTTTTTAGACTGATTATAGATACTATACCATTTTAAAACTATAATAAATATCATATTCTTACAGCCATAGTGTATCTGTATAACATTCAAGCTTATTCATAATCATTGTCATGTACTGTGCTACAGTAACCTTGCAAAAATAAGTATTTCTGAAGTAACTATCTCAGCCTCACATGTTGAGAATCACTATATATCTGCATATTACATTTATTAAGAATTTATTGCAAGACTGTAGTCTATGCTCCATATTCAAACTTATCCCACTTTCTTACGGGGCTTGGCTGGCAGCAGGACAGGCAGAAGAACCAAAGATATTATTTTCATTTCTTATTCAAAAAGATGGTTTTAAACTGGGGTAGGACAAGAGAAACCAAATTCTTTCAAAACCAAACATTTTTCCATTCAAAACACAGAGGTTCAGGAGAGGTACATTTCCAGTGAATTGTAAGCCTGTTATTTTGCAGTGCCATGCACCAAAATTAATTACACAATAGAAAGATAATCAAGTTGACAATTAAAAACCTTCGCAATTGGCAAAAAAAAAAAAAAAAAAGGAAAATATAGGATGTGACTTGGCTGATGTTGCAAGGTTTATCCATACAAAGTGCTCACTGAGAGAGAGGAGTAGGGCAAGGGGAATCAGAGAGTTTGGCCATGAATTTTACATAATGAAATTATGCTACCAGAAGATAAGGAGAAAAGTGAGGGAAGGGAAACGGAGGAGGAATACAGAAGACAGATCAGATGGTATATATTGAAGGAAACCAGGGAACAGGCCAATGCAGAAATGGAGAAAAACTAACAGCAATGCTCTAATGTGAAGTGGAAAGGATTAGAATAGCTACAGCAAGTCTTAGCAGCATAGCAACAGTCTTGAGAAACCTAATGACATCTGGGAACTTAAACAAGGCCTCTAGTCTGGATGCTATTGAGGTAAATGAAAATCTTTAGCAACAGCACCACTTGAGGTCTCATTCCAGTGTTATGACAGTTACTTGCTGCTCATCAAAAGGCTGCACTGTTGAGATGAGGACTGGGTTATGCATTAAATATCTGAAAAAAAAAAAAAAAACTCATCCTCTGAGTACACATGAAGTTCCTATCCATTTCTGAAGACTACTCCCTCCTTATTTTCTTTGACAGGAGTCAAAATGTTCAGTGTTTGACAGGGACTGGGCCTTAAGAATCGTCTCCAATCAACACTTCTATATTTTCCTCTCAGCTGCCTACCTCGTAAAATATGATTTCCCAAGCCCAGTGCCAGACACCACTCTTCTTCAGTCAAATTCTTCCTAGAGACTCACAAGTGTCACATCAACCAATCCAGCACTTCATTATAAAACAGGGGGTGAAACATAAGGAAAAGAAAGCAAACAAAAGAAAAATGTAAATAGCATCACTTCTTGGTTACCAGGTGCATCTTATCTTATCTCTCTCTGTCTCCCAGGCTGTAAATTCCTTAGGGGTAAGGGCTGCCTTAACAAGGGCTTTGTAGAGTGTTTTTCACAGTATTATACATGTATTCTACCACAGTCACAAATGTCACAGAGCTACTGTTCAGCTATTGTATGTTAGAATATGCAATACTACTTCAGGATTAATATATGTCACATGAGTTGTGTTTTGCAATGGCAAAACAAAAATCAAGATCTTTGTATTTCACTGTCACCTTTCTAGGACAAAAGCCCAGAAATTAGTGCCACAACTCACTTCTAGATAAATCAATCAGACTGTAACATGAGGAGATGAATGAGTAGAACGAGCATTTTATTTGTTCACTCTTATTGCTTTACGCTGAGATATGCTGCTGTTTTAATTCAACATGCTGGTCAGATTACATGAAACTTGGCAAACTGAACTGTCTTTATACGAAATTGTGAAACAGATATCTAAAAACTGTCTTAAAAGTCAGGAGTTGCCATACATTCCCACATTCTGAGCACTACTATTCACCTGTGAGTAGACACCAGACATTTAAGTATGTGTAAGTTTATATAAGTCCATTCAATTTTTATTTTGCTGTACTCCTGTATAATCTTTTCACTTTAAGTGTGCTAGTCTCAGTTCGTGTCAACTCGTCACATATTGGCCCTTTTTAAACTAAGCCTTTTAAGGATTTTCCCTTGAAGCAGAGGCATGTGGGTGAGCACTTTCTTTGCTCCACATATGGAATAAGTTTGCATTTCCCCCCCCCACACACACACACTTAACAAGAGGTGATAAATCAGTCATTATTCTCTCTTCTGGTATGAGTCTTTTATACTTTCTATTCATATTCTGAAATTATAGTAGCAATACTTCTCATTTACATAAGACTTTTCAGCAGTTTCCTAATCTGCTTTTCTAACACTGTGAGTGAAGCAGATAGGTAGTATAAATAGAAAGGTTTCTGCGAAGTGGCTTAATACCTTGTGTCAGACAACAAAAAAAAGGATAGTTTCAGGGCTGGGATTAGACCAAAGAGATCACAGTTCACCATTTTAAATGCCAATCAAATTTTACAACATCATCTATGTATATTAAGTTGAATTTCAATTTGCATACAAGCCTAACAGTCCACTACATGCTTAATACATATTTTATTCCTTCAAGTAAACCAAGGAACGTTCGCATTAGGTTTACATGACAACAGGTCATATAGCTTATATTCCAACAACAAATGAGAGCAATTTTTTACATTTGAGCTAACAAGACACAGGAGAGCTGTTCAACAACTCTTGGACTCTTATTTCTTGTGTACACACAGTGTGATCATCACAGAATTAACATGAGGAAATAAGAAGAGATCTAAAACCAAAGGACTTTTTTTTCAGTTAGCTAATAAGCAGTGTCACTCTACTATTTAGTAAAAGAAATGGGTGTATAATTACACAACTCTTCACTTCCATGTGAAACAGAATTGTACTCACTCTATTTGTACCACCATTTTGTGCCTGTTCTGGAAAGAAAATACACTCCCTTCAATTAGTGCTAGAAAATGTCAATACCCTTTTAAGTGAAGCAGTAAAAAGCAGCAGAGAATTTGGAGCATTACAGCTATGGACATTTTGCTCCTTAAACGTTAAGTTTTAGTGCATTAGTTCTTCTAAAACTACTTTAAATGAAAAGTGCCTCTGCTAAGCAGTACAGCTAAGTCCTACTGCTAACCAGAAATGGGAGGTCAGAAATTGTCTGGTACTTAAATAAATTATTATGGTACCAACTGCAAGCTACTGAAAAATAGTGCACAGACAACAAATGACTTATTTTGTTTCAGTTTGGCTAGAGTTGTTTTCTTAGATGCTGCATACAAAGGAATTAGGCAACTATAAAGAGGGAGTTGAGATTACATCTCATCTGGTGCAGGGGAGACCCCAGGCAATGAGTTAGCATGGGGAGAAATGGACTCTACTTCTCAATCAGGTTTTCTCCAGTAATTGCCATGGAAAGTGGGGACTCACGAGAATGTACATTGTGCTGTACATCCCCAGTGTGGAAGGGGTAGAGCAAAGGTAACGCTTATTTAACAAGGATCCGTGTCTATGAATAATATTTTCAGCCTGTGACTGAATTCCAGGTCTAAAAGTAAGTGACAGAAATATATTCGTTTACTACAAGATGAAATGTTACACCTAACCTACAATCACTGTAAGTCTCATTTTTTTAAACTCTCAATTCACTGTTGAAATAAAGATTTTTTTTTCCCCTATAAAATGAAAGAAGACTAAAGACATCATGCTGAGGAAATTATGCAAATTAAACACAGTCCATACAAACCAATTAGTCTCAAGATCAGAGGTGGCATATTTTCTAACTTAATACCAGTTTAAGCTTTTATTTATGAGCCTATAAATAAATATTCCCTCACAGGAAAATGTACAAAAGAAGATAGAGTATCTACAGAAGATGACTAGGTTAATTCTGCACACCACTAATAATAATAAACAATATCCCTCTGAGGAACAGTTTATTTATAAATTACAGAATTCCTAATATTGTCTTGTAGTCATAGTTTACATAGGATTTACAGACTAAAAATTTGCTAAGACCATGGACATAAAGGCTAGATGCCTGGGGAGTCTTATAACAGACCCTTTGATTCAGAATCTACTACAGCAAGCATTCATTTGGTGGTTTTCCTTGTGTCCACAATAACACCACCTGCCTTAAAATGGCTGCTTTGAAGCAGCTCTCCCCCAAAGCAGAGTCGGCTAGTGCTCTCCAGTGCGTTGCATGCTCTTAATAGCAATGTACTATTTTTTCCCAAATACCACAGCATCTATTCATTGGGGAATCTGTGGCAAGCTGGACAGAGGCCAGAGAGTAGTCCCCCTGCTCTGACTGCTTCTGGCAGGATCACCATCCGCAAACCTGCTGCTTGTAGCAGAAATTACTAGAGGTGCATGGAGAATGAACTCATGGCTTCATAAGGAACTTTGCCTTTTTTTTTTTTTTTTTTCTGTTCAGGAACAGAATAAAAAGAACGTACAAAACCTGAAGTATTTGGTTGCTGAAAAGCACATGCTGTGATTTTGACTTTACTACTGAAGTATGTAGTGAGTTCCACGAGAAGTGTTAAAACAGGAAAATCTAAATGTCTCAACTCCTTATCTTATTATAACACTTTTTTATTTTCTCTTTTTAACTGACTTTTTTTCATTCATCTGAAATGTTTTGATTTTGATAAATAACCATTTCAGAGGAAAATTGCTTTGCTGAACATTAACTCCCATTTCACACGTTAACTTTCCTTCAAAGGAAGTACATTTTAAGTTTGGTTTTGCTCCAGCTATTCGTATTAGAAGGCTGTGCGTGAATTTTACTTCTCTGATGCACAGATTTTTTTTTTCTCATTTATAAATTTATTTATCACCATTTTACACCTTTTTAGCTTTGTTCCAACATCATCTTTGTTTGATCACTATTCTTTCCCCGATGAATATTTCCTGATGAGCGTTTTTGGGAGCAAACCTTCTCCCACAACTCTCTTTCGGCATCACTGTTTACCAGTTGTCATGCTGTGATCGATGTGTACACTCAGGTGCTTTCCCTTTATCATTTCACAATCATGAATTCTCAAATTTGTGGTAGATAATCTAAGTCCCCAAATTTATGACTTTGTTCTTCACATACTGCACTCAATCCCACTTCTGTCTTGCTAGTCCTTATAGTCAATATAGCTTTGCACTGTAACCTCTCTTCAACTTCTATATCTCTATAGTTCCCTCTTTAGCATCACCCCTTGAGTTGCTTACTTGATTTACTGGTTTTATACTAGTTTCAGTCTTCTCCAATGTACTTTAATATTTTTATTACATAGAATAGAAAAAATAATTACACAAGTCCAGCTATATTGAATACCTGCTCTTCCCTCATCTCAAGGAATAAGTTATCAAATAAAAATAGTAGATCTCATCAATTGTCTTCAGTCATCAACTACAGAAAATCTTATTCCATTTTCTTTTTTTTCCCCTCCCTTTCACAGTCATAAATAAGAATCTCATTTTACGCTACTGTGATCACAGTGTTTTTCAGAGAAAAAAATCAATGTGCCTGTCAGCACAGTCTTTTCCATCAACCAACCACCAAACAAAACCCATGCAAAGACACAGTTTCTCTTGAGTTTAGTCCTAATGCCAACAGTGCACAGTCATGAAAGTGTCAGACAGGTGTGGGTAAGAGCAAGCCATCTCACACCTTGGGTTTTTAACCCAGACCTCCAGATTCCTATCAAACCCTTCTACTCTGTCTCTGGTCTTCTACCATCTCCTTCCTACTATGTTTTCTACCAAGTCTATGTTTATTTCTTCCTGCTCCATCAGCAGTTCTATTTTACCAATACCATGCTCCAAACTTTTTGCATTGCTCTACCTTGGCTCCTCTTTATGTAACCTTAGCTACAGGTGAAGCTCCTCAGGCTGGCTGAGGCACAAGCAGTAGAGCAGCTGTGGGAAGTGGGGAGCTTGTGCTTCTTGGCAGAACTTACTTTGTGCCTAAACATGCTTTTGCCTGGATTGAGCCTCTTCTATTTTCCAGGCATCAATACTAACATCTGTAGAGTCTGGAAAAAAATATCTGGGTAGCCTATTTAGATTATAAAACAAGCTAAAAATAAACTATTAAATTCAGCTAAAGTATGTCTTCCAAATTCGGTATTTCCTGGAAGGCTGCTTCTTTCATACTAGTGTCCCCTTAAGACTCAGCCAAAAGTAGCATATCAAAAGCATACCAAAAGGAATGGGTCTTGGGATCAGATTATATCCTTTTACTATTGTTTAATTAAATTAATTAAAAATCATTTTGAAACATTTCAGCACAAGATGTGCATTTTCCAGAAGCAAATGGAAATAAACAGATAATGAATCTTTTTCATATCTGCTATAACTGGAACAGCAGCACTTTAATGCTGCACTGATTATTTTTTTTTTTTTCCCCAATAACTTGTTCTGAATAGCTCATAAAAACTCCAGAAGTATTCCAAGGCATCCTGTGCTCTTTGTGATGCTGGTTTCTGTAGCACGGTGCAACAGTTAAAAATTCTGAAAAAGCCTGACCCTTTGGGCAACAAAATAGCGGTGTTTGCTTGCTGTCTGAATTTGTATTCTTGTGCAAGATGAGACCCCAGGAAAATTCCAAAGTACCCCCCACCAAAAAACAACAACAACAAAAAACCCTCACAACCCTGCCACTGGCGTCTGCTTAAGGACTGATATAATAGGCCAATCATTTGGGGGGCATCAAGTCCTTTAAAAAAGTTCCCACACTCATATGGCTGTCAATGGTGGTGCCAGTGAACCATTACGCAAAGTCCCCCAAACACTTTGTAAACTAGAATCCGGGAAGACAATAGTAAAGTTCAGTGCTGGAAAGAGATAGTGTACTGAATACACAATGCCAAGCTTTGTCTGCTGGGGCTACTGTTGAGGGAGAAGGCTACTTAATCTCCCCATTTGCCCTGGGGATTCTGTTTTAATGCGTCCTTTTTGAGAGCCTGTGAACTGTAGAATATAGGCTGGTAACAACTTTCTTTAGGACTGCCTCAGCAGAACCAAAAGCTGCCAAAATAGAATACCAGCACAGTGGTGCTAATGAGCACAAAGAAGACCTTTAACTGTTTTTACAGCTACCGTGGCCAGGGTTTCATGGCATTCCTTCATGAAGGAACTAATTCTTTGGCTTGTTTTATATGAGCCTAGCTTCTATCACACTGCAGAGGATGGCCTCTTCACCCATTTTTCTTTCTTTCTTTCTTTCTTTTCTTTCTTCTTCCTTTTTTTTTTTTTTTTTTGAATAATAATAAAGCCTGATGCATCTTTAATGAACTGTGGGGCTTTCAGGTCTTTTTCCTCTCTTTTTACTATACAGAGTAGATACACAATGCATATGTATTGACTGGTACAAAAATATATATATAAATTATTATTGATTTATCTAAGCGCCAGTAGCAAAAGCATATTAAAATTGCTGACAAATTTTAATGTTTAGGGATAAACTCTTGAAGTCAATAGAATTCCTGAAGGGACAGTAGGATAAACTGATAGTCTTTACTTTGAGAATATTCTAGTTTCCGTGTTTTTAGAAAATGTTAATGTTTTAGAGTGAAACTGTGAATGAAACTGTGGTATAACTTGAAGGCACACACGACACGGACTCCTGATGGCTCTTCAACAGCAGGACCTTTATTGCTATTTTTCACTACTACATATACTTTCCCCATAGCCCCACATGCTGTCCATACGCCCAAATCTGTCTTACAATTGGTTAGAGAACCTCAGACACGTGCCTTGAGCCAGCCAGCAATTGGCTACTGCCCAAAACTCATCTTTAACACTGTAGCCAATTCACTTTATCTCATCCTTGCTCAAGTTTTTGGTTCTACCACTGTTTTCCTCATTATCTCTAACTCAGGGACGTGTGAAACAGTGTGAAGCCACCTGCAAATTCCTTTCCCACAAAACAGCACAAAGCTCCCTGCGAATTCTTCTCCCACAATAACTGAGAAATACAAAATTGAAAAAATGATGCTATATATTAAAAGGTATGCACAGTACAAATACAAAGATGTAGACCCTAAAACAACAGAACAGTATCAGAGATACCTTTTAAAGGAGCAAATGACAGAAGTAAAAGTACAGAAGTCCTATGGATAACATATGAACTGAAGAGCTTTCTGTTATCCAACCAAAAACATTTTATGTATTAGCTACACCCCACATTAGCTACACCTACGTATGGACATAAAGTAAATAATTTTAAGTTAGGTTTTTTGAATTTTTGTCTGTACGTTAATCTAACAACTGAACATGTCAATGCACTTATGTCAGGCTATATGAACAGTATTCATGTAACAGTATTCAACTTTTATCTCCTTCCCTCTAGGTATCTAGATACCACATAAAATCTGCATGTGCTTATATCCACACTGGCATCTGAACATCTGAACATCCTTTTTTTTTTTTTTTTTTTCTTTTCTTTTTATCCCCCTTCACTTTCCTTTTCCTTTCCACTTCGCTCTGGATTTTCACATTAAAAATTAAAAAAATACAGTGCAACTAAAGCTGAAGTGTTAATGAGACACTCAGGGGAAAGGACATGTACAAAAGCTACAGTTAGTCACTTTTTGCTACAGTAGCATAGGACAAAGCAGCACAGTTGTTCTTTGTATGTATATTAGTACTTCGTATCAAATAATAAATGAACCAGAAGTAACAGACTCTTGCATATGCAAGCCCAAAATGCAGCTGAATGTTTTGAAACACAGTAGTATGCTGTTGTCTCTTTGTGAATGAATGTACTTTATGGTCTCATGAGAAATCACAGATATTTACTCATATAACTCAATCAAAACAGGCTGATCAGATTGCGTCCATGTGAAATACACATGATGGTTAATCTGGAAACATTAAATTAACCCTACTTTTAGTGCTTTGGGGCTTTGTGTACTTAAAATTATTTATTCATTTACGTACCACTAACATTTCATATGAAAAGCTCTGCTGTGAAGCAAACGTGCTTTAACATACTGATGCCTCCTGAGGTTAGCTAGCCAGGTTAGAACTCATGCTGTGACACTAGGTTTACACCTATCTGTCATGAGCCAAATTCATGACCCATCTTTGTAAATTGTTGTTCACTTAGCACAAGATGGTCAGTTAAGTCAATTAAATAATATGGTTTAAGGAGAAACCAACCAACCAAACAAACCAGGAATATACAGCCATAATGTATTTCATTCTAAGCTATACTAGAATCACGGGATACAGATTTACGTAGTTGGAAAAGGATAAACTATGCATGGCATTTTACAGGCAATTGGGTTTTGCTTGGCAACAAACATTTGGTGAGAACCAAAAGTTCACAGGAAAACATTAACTCAGTCCTGCTCTAGAAAATCAAATATACAATTTTGCTCAATAATTTCTAGGGAATTAAACCAAATTCTTCAGTGTTATGAGTCAATATTCACAGATTTCTACTGCAGTCAGGCTATTGGACTAGACTTTCCCTAGAATTTATGGCATCTATTCAAGCCCAAGCCAACTCATCTCATTTGATTTTTTCCCCAGGGCATTTTGAACCAAGCCTGTTTTCATGGAATGCAACTGACTTTCAAGGATGATTCCAAAATACATAGCTAAGGTAGAAATGGTCTTAGTGATGCCAGCATTTAATTTATCACAACCTCAAACAAAACAGAACAAAACAGAAATTTTGAAGAAAAGAGGAAACAATGAAATGCAATAAACTACTAATGGA
The DNA here is from genome assembly GCF_964034855.1 of Anser brachyrhynchus. NCBI lineage: Eukaryota > Metazoa > Chordata > Aves > Anseriformes > Anatidae > Anser > Anser brachyrhynchus. Next base: position 83,911,390 of record NC_137694.1, read on the forward strand.
TAATGAGATTTGTCCTAGAATTTTGCAGGCAATTTGTATGTTATCCACATGCAAATGCTGAGGATGAACTTGCAGAACAGGTGGAAAATATTTATTCTCTAGCCCTTATATGGGATAAAAAGTCTTGAACTACAAACCCAGTTGAGTTTGCTCTGAAGTGCTCTTGTGGCACCAAGTTGGATTTTATCTGGAGCAAACAAACACCAAATGATGTGATAGGTGTAGAAATCACCTATGGCTTGACATTCCTAAAGGTGAGTTTATGTCATGTGTAGTTGCAGGCCCTGCTGTAGTGTAGCAGAAGTAAATATTTGATGAAAGGAGAATGAACGTGGCTGAAGCAAGGTCATGTTCCTTGGCTGCCAGAATGCTTCCCTTGAGACATAGCAACTGGACATAAATTAGAGTTATCCTGGAAGTCCTCTAGGTTGTGATGGAATATAGACAGCTTCACTAAGAAAGGCTATGGACAGATTTCATGCCAAACAGACCATCAGTCATAAAGTTGGTGGTTTGATGTAGGACAAAATGTTTGATTACCTCATGGAAGAGAAACCACTTTGGATAGGAAAGGCTAAGGGAAAAATCTATTTTTTCTGGCTTCAAAAGAGAAAAAATAATCTTTATTTTAGCAGTACAATTTCTGACCCAAAAAGGAAAGTTAGTTGGCCACAAGGGATTGGTTTTGGATTCTCATGAATCAAGAGAAAAAGTGAAGAGGCAGAGAAAGGGAAATTAATCATATGAAAGCTACATCCACATTTTCCCTCTCTGACGCTGAAGTCCGTACAGAAAATCTTCTGTGGCTTTGCTGAGTGTGGAGCCAACGTCTGTGGATCACTGTGGATACAGGGAGTCCCTAGGTGACTATAAATTGTAGATCCCCGCACAAATGCAAATATAGCTCCATTCACACATCTGTGTTTTATTTGGTCAATATTGGTTGCCAAAATAAGTATTATCATTTCCACTAATAAACAAATAATATTCTTAGGACTAGTCAAATACAAACTTAATGTTATTGACATAGGCAGCCCTGCTTCTATAGAAGAAAAAGCTACAGTCTTGTACTTAGGCATGTTATTTTTGTGTACAGAGCATGAGTTATTTGATAGTAGAGTAATACAGTTTCCAGAAATTATCTTTTATAGCTGCACCAGAATCTTCCTAATCCGTCCTAATAAACAACAGTCCCATTTGTGAGTTATATATTGTCTATATGAGGAAATGAATGCACTGTGAACTAGCATGTGAATTAAAAGTGTATTTGCTACTCAGCACTAATTCCTTGTATGGAAGTGCTAGGATCTAGGTTCATCCACCTAATTTTGGGCATATAACTGAAGAATCTAAGCTGGGAGTGTAAGCATCCTACTGTTTTTCTACTGCCAGTGAAGAATCCATTTTAGATTTCACATATGCTCTAGAAAGATCTCTCAGCTATCACCTGCACAGGATAACTCAATAGGGTACATCAAATTAAATACAAAAAATTAGGTGAGATGTATGTTGGTGTAAGCGTCCTCTGAAATAGTCTGCTAAATGTATGCAAGGATGCATCTTCCATATATGTTGGTCTAGCTCCTTAATTGTTCCCTTTGTCCCCATATTGGCAGGGAACAGAAATTTTGGTACTGTGACTGCTGATGTTATATTAGCTCTCTATATAAAGAAGAATTCTCTCTTTAGGGTTGTCAAATCAATACTTTTAAAGATTGTAAAAACAAAAACATAGTATTCTAATGGAAAGAGTATAAATAATGAAAATATAACCCTCAAGCCCTTTCCCTCTCTCACTCCCACCCCAAAGGATATTATTATGTTCTGTCTGGTTGCTTTCAGCTTTAACATTTCCTGCTACACTCAGTGAAGTTTAAACAAAATCACTTTTACAAACATTTAAATGAAAAAGTATGGAGTTTTGTCATTTCCCTTCTTGTGCAGCACTAATTAACAAAGCCTTTTTGTGAAAGCAAAAAGCTTTCCTTTTTTAGAACTGGCACACTCCTCCTTACTGATTCCCAACTGTGGTGGCACAATCCAGTATTTTTTGAACAATGATGAGAACAGAAATAGATGGAATTCAATAGAAGCATGAATAATGGCAACCAGAAATGGAGTGGTAACATAATCTGTCTTCCAAATTGCCTTGAGATATGGACAAGAAAACACCAGACTGTAACTTGTATGTTGTGATCGCCTATGATAGGTATCACCAAATAACTTCAAGACAGATTTATCCACTCCAACTAGACATTTAAATACTTTTAATGAAAGCTGTGCTTACAAATGTATGTCATATGCCTTCAGCTCCTGCATCCTAATGATTATCAGCTGGTTAGTTTCTCTCTTGTGCTTCAAAAAAAAGTGGAGGTTCTACAGCATTTTGCATGTGTTGGTTTTTGAAGACACTCAGGAAGGATATGCCATGTGAAGGACACATTGAACAAACACGTTCAAGGTAGCAAAAGAAACGTAAGGCTCAGTGAGCATAAAGATGCATGAATATGCAGACAAATACAAGGGAAAACCTGGATGAGGTGTGAATCTGCATGGGTTCAAAATTAAAGGAGTTGTATGAATTCATAATCAACACAACAAGCCCTATTTCCAACTGATGCTTTGTTTTGTTTCCAACACCAAGCCATAAGGATGTTTTGTCGGTACTATACGAGGGTATCAGAAAGATGAGTACATTTAAATAAGTGGCATATTTTTGCTATTTTTTTAATTGAAAACCTTATAATTCATTAATAGTAAAACAATCCAACACAGTGAAGATGCAAAGTACTCATATATTGCTTGAATTTACAGTCCTCAGAGGGATATGACCCATTACAATTTGCTTATTATTATAGCTTTGGGGGGGACAAGAGATTCATGGCTGTTAAAGCTGTGCCACGATTTATCACAGTCTTCTGTTTTCACTTGTTTGTGACTTTCTGGAAGAGTCTTTTTTTGGGCTGAGACCTCTATAATTGGTCTCAGCACAATGGAACTCCTCACTCATCCCTCTTCCCTTCCCATCCCCCTGCCTTCAATCTGTTCAGCATTTTTGTGTTAGTGGTGAGTGGAAAAAATTGCACTTACTAGAGTCTTTTTTTTTTTTTTTTGGCTTTACCACGATTCAAAAGCTGTCTAAAAAGAAACCAGAAGAATTTGTATTTGGCACAGTGAACAGCACAAGCTGCCCAGTTTAAAGGTGCAGTCGAAGGGGTGCTTTTGAAGGTTGCTGGCACAGTGCCCTAGGAGGCACTTTAGTTATCTTTGCCACAGGCAGGTGACATTCTTCCAGCTACTTCCTGCTAGCTGACATAACGCCATGCCCACAGCTCTCTAGAACACTTCCCCTTGTGATTGCCAAAAAGTAATTACTGAAAGCACACAAAAGCCAATAGAGCAGCAAGACTAAGCAGAACACAGTGGAAGGAAAGATGGTTTGGGGACTGCTGCAATGGTTTACAAGCTCTCCAAGTAAAGACTTCTCCCCCTGCTTTCAGATAGATCTGTACATGATTTTCATCTCCATCTCCTTTACATACAGCAATAAGCACTGCAGTTTACTTGTCTGTCTTCATCTCCTTTCCTTCTTTCTGATGTTTCTTTCTGATCGTTCTTTCCCCTTTTCCTCTGCCCCTGTGAGATTTGCTAGCTGGAGTTTCGTCTTTTTCACTTGCAAACCATCCCATTTGTTTTTGTTCCGCTGCTAGTGTCAGTTCACTAGGGGTTACATGCAGCTAGTAGAAACACACCCTCAGAGAGCTGTGAGGCTCCATTGTAATGACAAAAAAGGAATTGTGAAAGGGAGCTCAAAACCCTGCCAAAGTTATAGCTACAGTCTGACCACGCAGATCTAGTACAGGATTAGTCTAGGATATCAGAGGTTTACGTCCAGCTCTATCAATAACATTTTTTTTCCACCTGTAAACATTTCCTAACCTTTGCCTGCAAAAACTGGAAACCCTTTAGAACACTTCCTCAGTACGTGCAAATGCAGGGTTTAAGACAGGAAGAAACTACTCATAGTTGAGATCCAGAGATACAATTTCATTACCTATAATTAATCACTGCAATTTTTGATGTGGGTTCAAATATTCAGAGCTGTTCCCCTTTTTCTTCCTCTTGAGTTCTTAGAAGTCATCTGGGCAAAGATGGGCACTGAAGCCTCCTTGCATTCTGGGCTCACCTCAGTAGGACTCACTGATTTCACTCACATTGCTCGTCAACGAGATGAGGTCAAGGGGAGAAATAATCACAAAGAACCGGTGCTGTGTTGCTTGCACTTGATTAAATATACTGACACTACCATTAATCAAAGTTATGTTTTAATGGTGTATTCACAGTGAAATATATGAGTAATGCTACTGATACCAGAAGAACAACCTTCTGTTATCTTGCAACTACATTGTCTTCTTTAAAATGAATGCCAACTTGCATTTGGGGGTATACATGAGTGACTGAGTGCACATGTGTATTTACTCCTGGCTTTCATGCATTTATCCACAGCATCCATAATACAGATTTGCCTGTCTATGCATAAGGATGCCATATATCATACATGCACAAGTAATCTTGTTATTTACGTATGTTAGCCACCAGTGCACTCTTTTAGAGTAGCTTGTCATGCCACTCACTGCCACCCAAGGGAAGAAAGACTGAGGCAGCTGAATAACAACACTCTGCAGCAGGACCTGGACAACATTCTGTGTTAGAGATCACCACTTGTCTGGAGGCACAAAACACGGGTGTGATGCAAAGAGCATATTTGGCATGACATTGATTTATGGGGCGCAATGTACTCCTCCTGCATACCAAACCCAGAGTGCAGGCTGGTGTGGAGATTAGGGAAGATGAGGCCATACTTTATTTCCTATCCCCTGGAGAGCCTGCTCACCCCAGAAGGACGAGAGATAAAGAAGTCTCTGTAAACACCTGTTTCTCTATTTTGCCTTTTTCCTTCTGCACTATTACCCTATCTGGGAAGAATCTAGCCATACATTAATCCAATTTCTTTTAAAAAGTAAAATTGCAAGCCATAAGGAATGGGTTTAGCAAACAAATTATATTCCTAGCCATTCTCTAATGGGACCTTGAGTTTCAAGGCTTTGCAATTCTGGTCCCCGTGTACACTGCATAAACTACTTTTCCCTACAGGAACTGACAGAATTCGTCCTGATTACTGAAAACAGATGTTTGTAGCATATGCATCATGTGTTACATGTCTGAGTTGCATGAAAAATTGTGGGGAGAAAAGCGAGCTTCATCGCATGCAGACTTACGGGTCTCCACTAGAGGGAGATCAGTAGAAAGCAGGAAAACCATTCTGTATCCAAAAAAGATGATAGCAGCATGATCCTGTTTTTCCTTAAACAGGTGCTTTTAGGTATGTTACTATTTAGGCATTTTAAAATAAACACAATCCACCTACACCTACTTTTCAAGCTGTTTGCATATTTATGCAAGAATGTATGTATTTCAGTTATTTCAAAATTGTCTTCTGTATGAAATGCAACATTTCTAAATTGGAGTTGGTGATCCAACCAACTCATGTTTAGGTTTTTAGGTTGCATTTAGGTTTTGTCTCTTACAACTTAAAAATATACATAATACTCAAGAATACAGCTACACTATCACACTGATGTCCCCCCCCCCAACTTCTCTACATTTCATTACATATACTGTAATTTGATATCTAAGAAAGTGCTTAAGTATGCAAAATACTTTGCATTTAAGGATTTCAGATTATCTTCCTCGTGAAAAGAAGTAGACGAGAGTAGCTTAATTATTTTAGAATTGAGAACATTAAAACAACAATAAGATTTTGAAATTATGTCTTACTTAGTAATTTACCTCTGACATAAAAAAATCTGAACAATGCAGACATAGTGCACAAAAACAGAGAATGCTGTATAATGGCATGTCCTGCAATTTACAACTTTCACTCTTTGTTACCACTCAGTTACAACCATGTTGTTGGTACGCTGCTTTTCAAGAGTAGAACTGGAGTCTGTGGAGTCCCTGGAGTCTGTGTATTTACAAGTTTTTATGATGTCCATACAAGAATACCCTTTACTCCTAAAAGCAGTGGTACTGGCCTCATTATGATGACTCTTGTTAGTTAACTGCTTTATCATAACTCTGGTTATTCTATGCCTAGAAACTGCAAACTGAGAATGAAATACTAACAATACAGAACTGGGATATTTAACCAACATAGACAAAATGAGCAAGATCAGAGTCTATGTACCACACAATATATTTGATTTAAAATAGGTATATTATGAAACAAACAGAAGTAGCACAGCAATCTGGCAGTTCTATGTGTCTTTACTTGACATCCCATGTTTTGTTCGTCAGACTTCTACAAGTGCCACTAGAGATTAGGTCCATGCTTTCCCACACTGTGGACTACACCTCACCAACATCTCTAAATCTTTTTTGTCCTTCTTCCAAGATGCTTAGTTAGAGGCACCATTACTGTTCTATTAAGTAACAAAGTACTGTGAAAAAAAAGGGGGGGGGGGGGGGCGGGGCACGTTATGTAAGGATGCAAAATTTCAAACTTGGCAGACACACTACCTCAACATACTGTCAATCAGGTGATGAATAGCACCATGTTTCTGTAGCAAGATCAACTTCCCCCTCAAGATGACTTTGGAATTCAGTGGTTGTCCTTTCCTCTCAGAGATCCCAGGGTCTGACTGGCTCCTACACAAGACAAGGCCTCCAGCCTGCCCTAGAAGTCAGACACCAGTGCCACTAATGATGCCTCCTTAGGGTATACACCTGTCCTCCTTTGCCTCAGAGCAGCTACAGCTGTGTGCAGGGCAATGCATTTTACCATGCATCCTTCAAAAGAGTACAGCAACTGAGTTAACTAGAGAAAATTCATCATTTATATTTAAGGGTATAACTAGAAAATTAGAGTTTTATCACTGGGACGATGTATTCTGGAAAACAAATGGCTAAAGTTTTGTGAAACAAAGCCATGTATTGTAAACTGGGTTCATCCTGGCATATGAATATATTTTTCAAAACTTTACACCTCTGTCTAGTTGTCTTTTCTTGTCTCAATCAAACAATAACATAAATTAGGCTAGCAGTAGATTTGTTAATGTGTCTGCTCCTTAGAACTGAGAAATCTGATACTCTAGTGGTATTCTATATTTTGATTTCTAAAAGTAAAAGTTCTTGTTTCTTATTAGCTCTTATTTAAAAATACCTATTTTGAAACTTTTTTTTTTTTTAAATTCTATTTCAAATTTTATCACTTCAGAATTAGAAGCTTCTTAGAATTTTCCTTAAAATTCAGAAATACAAAGCTGGTTGTAAACCAGCTTTGGCAGCTGATTAATGATAGTGTCAGCTGGTTGTAAACCAGAAACAATTCCTAAATACAATTTGCTATATTACATAAAATTCCAGATTCCGAAGAATTTCTATCATACACAAGCTTTAAAAAGAATGCCAAGGAGAGGAATCAAATCACTACTCCATCTAAAGGGTGACAGCTTTAGCCTGGGAAAATTAGTGTGCATGTATACAGTGCAGATTCATTTCTACATCTATTTATGTTCACAGGCACGTTCAGATAGATGACTCTTCAAGCATTTTCATTCTGACGAGTATGTTGGGAAAGTTGGGATGAAAATAAGTACAGCTGGAAAAAGGTGTCTTTCTTGTACTGTATGGCCATGATCATGCACAGACTATTTTGCTGTCTCTTGTGAACTGCTGTCTTTAGAAGCATGAAGTGAACATTTCCCACTCAGCTGATTCCTGAACACATTTACTCATAAATATGGTGTACTGAAATTACCCTACACTCATATAGGTATCTAATTGTCTTGGATTATCGTATATGGTTCTATACTGTAGCTTACATATACTAGAGTGCACAAAACCTCTACAATAGGCCACAACAAGATAAAGTAGGATAGAGTAAAAAGTTTCAGTAATTTGCTTTAGGAGGGGCAGCTAGTTTAATTTACATAGTGATTTTCATCTAGCTTGCACTAAGTGCTTGCTTATTCACAAATCTTCTTCCAGCTGGAGCTGTGCCAACTGAAGAAGATTTATCCACTTGTCACTACCTAATGTCTCCCTGCTGGAAGTCAGGTATCTCTACAGGTCCCCCTCTAACCTGTTTCAGTGAAAATGAATGATGTGATGAATGATGTGAGTTTAAGCAGCGACTTGTGTGTTTCTCTCACTCTGATTGATTTGGGATCATTTGCAGGAGCAGCTGAGCCATCAGCTTGCTGGGGACCATACCCTCCATACCTCCAGCAAAGCAAACCAAAGAAAAGAGAAGTGAGACTGAAGGTGCCAACTTCTTCAGCTAACACAACTGCAAGCTGAAGATGTATGAACAAGTGTGACCAATTCAGGTAGGTTCAGTTGTCACCACCAGCAAATTATGAGACTAATGTAAGTGTTGAGAAATAGCTGCCTCAGCGAATACTCCTGCCTCTTCAGCAGTGTGTCTGTATGGATTTTGCAGGAATGTACAAGCCAGGTGTAGACTAGCTGTGGCAAAGCTAAGCACATGTGATCCAAGGGGAACATGAGTTCAGAGTCTGTGCCATGATCACTTGCCAGTGTCTGGTTGCTTTGTGCATGGTCAGGGACCACAGTCAAACTTCCTGATGCAAGCCTAAATTGCTTAAACTTACCTGGAGCACCGGAATGCTAATTGGATTTTAAGCCTGAGGACTGTGAAATCATCTAATTTACTTGAAGTATAAGAAACACTGTATAATTTTAGGCCTTTTCTACAATATCTGCTTAATAAATGCATGAACCACACTGCCATGGCCTCATGTTTCAAGCATTTGAAGACAATGAAAGATGAAGAATTCACTTCTTCCTTGGCCGTTATATCCAAATGTGTTGCTTTTTCCTCAGTCAAATGCCTGGTTTTAACTGACATTCACTGTTTCTCCATATGCCTTCTTCTAGATCAGGAGCCATTGAGTAAGGATGGTAACACATTTTGACAAAATTTCTCCTTTATCTTGTTTCTAATAATTAAGTTAAACAAACTAACCTTATGATTAGTTTTTCAGTGAGGGACACAGAACAGCCTGTTTAGCACTTTCCTGCATCCATTTTTTCAGTACCTCCTAATAAAACAAGCATTTAAAAAAGCAAAATATAGGACTCACTCCAACCTGTAAGCTTGCATACAGAATGCTGTTCTACAGAAAACATATCACAGGCAGAGTGAATGGCTACAAATAAGGATAGTTTATCAGGCTTTTTATCTGTTTCAAATTCTGAAATAAGCTTTTAAACTGCAGACATTTTTTTCACCCATCTATCTATTAAAGCTATGACTCGGAGACTGGTATAAACTATAATGATAAGTGTTTTATGGGCAAATATCTATATTTTCTAATATAAAATTATAATCAGGTATATGGAGTGGATTGTTCCATAGCTTGAACATGGAGATTTAGAAGAAAGACTGGGACCCTACACTCATCAAAATCATTGGAAAAAACCCGTTGACTTCAGTAGGCTGAGTACTTAACATTTCTAATTTCCCAAAGAAAGGTTAACAGCAAAATAATCCAGTTTTTCAGATTATTTTTTTTGTTCCTATTGTGCCATGTAAGAATGTAAGAATATACACAGATCTGTCAAAAAATACTGAATGCTGATGACTGAAAATCACCATGTACATACAAAACCCTATAATTTTGCTTGAAGAACTTTAATACACAATTTGAAATGATAGGCATTACTAATAAAAAATTACTAATACAGTTGTCCCAGAGGTGCTTGACAGTCTGCAGCACTAGGAATATTGTATAGTCTATCCTGTTATGACCTCTGCTTTTATGTTTATGACAAAATTAATTCAGCATAGCATTTCTCTTCTTAGCACTTCTATATGGAGACTGATGTTGCTATTATTATCCCATAAAAAGTGTTTTGATAATATGCACTGATTTCCAAACTGAAGTAGCTGAGACATAGAAATTGTTTATAATTAAGTTGTTGCCATTTGATTCTGAACCACGCTCTAGAAATACAACATTATTTTCCCAGAAAGTCAATTTTTAACAGTAGGCCAATTGACCCAAATAATTTATTTTTCTTTAATAAAGGTGTAGTCCTATTTTAATCTCCTAGCTATACTTAACATTTCAAATAAAGCTGTGAAAATTCTAGCCCACTAATAATATGATGTGTGTCCCAACACCAGACTACCAAAAATGAACACCTGTATGAATTTTAAGCCACAACACTGAATCATCTGGCAGGAGATCAAATACAACAGCACTGTTTTGTATTGCTATTCATTTATGTTCTGCTAAAGCACATTATATTGTTTTTAAAATATGTCATGCTGATTACCAACCACTTCTAAAGAACGCTGCTTTTCTATAGATGATGAGCTTCACAGCCCCCGTCAAAAATTAACACTTGCATTGTTATAATTATCTCTCATGCGTTCTGAAATACATGAAAGTCTGGAAAAACATGACTAGTGTTATTTAAGTGGTAGTTACTGTTAATATGAGACCTAGTAAGCGCAACCTAAACAGCATCTAGTCAGGAATTTGTCATGTAATTTTTTTGTTTTTCCAAATGACTCTGGGTCTGAGAGAAACATGTCTGGAATCAACAGATAATTTATCAGTGTATTTTCAGTAAAGCCCAGAAATCTCTTTCCAAATGGGCAAGATACTTCTTCGTGTAAACGGTCTCCTTTTATTTGCACAATTGAAGTTGTACATAGGAATTAGTGTTTCAGTGAACTGGGGCTTCAGTTGTCAATTTTTCTGACTAGTCAAATGTTCAGAACTTCAAAAACATAAAACAGAACACAAAATCCAGTTATACATAAATTATGACTGTTCACACACTCATGCACTTACACAAACTGAAATTACAGTATACCTATGATTTCTTGGGCTTCTTAGGGTAGAATGTGTCCGTTATCCTTCCAAATTACAGGGCATCTGCCTCTTGACTAATGGTAAGAAGTATCAATTGAATAAAATTAAAATACAGCATTCCAACACTAATTTATACATTGTAGCTGTATGTCATTTTCATGAGTAGAGTTAAGTGATTATTCACTTTTATTATAGAGCAGGTGTAGCTTTTGTGGCTAGATTATGTATTTTGGGTTAAACTGAAGTACGCAACAGCGAACGAACAGCTATGACATACAGAACAGCAGAAATAATTTGTGATAAAGCATAAAGTAGGTTAGTGACAACATTTAATAAACAATTAACTGAGTTTTTCCATCTAAGAGCAGCTTATGCAAAAGAAGCAATAATATTCCAAAACTGTGAGATCCATCTTTTCAAAACAGACCTCTTTTTGTTTACCTTTAATTAAAAAAATAACTTACAAGAATGCATCACTTCCATGGACGTACAAAAGCTTTTTCTGAATGCGCTTTTTGTAGAATGAAACAGCACAGAAAAACTGCAGTTTCTCAGGAGTCCAAAGCTGTCCAAGACACTTAGCAAGACTTTTGAAGCCTGAAGAGGAAATTATAAATGGTGCCATAGAAGGCTTTCATAAGTGTTTTATGCAACGAACAAAGTTATGATTTTTTCCTACAGAATTTCTAATCTTTGAGACAAGTTTGAACAGCAGTGGGAAAGCAAAAATGAAGATTACAAAGGGAATTACTGTATGGTCTCTTTGCCACGAGATATTTCCAGTTGCCGGAACCAGATTGTTGATTGTGGAAAATCTGTAATTCTTGTATTTTTTAACAAGATTTTTAATAACAGCCAAAATTTGTATGTTCACGACACAAAGATGGTAGAGTGAACCAACATAGCAGAGATTGATCAAACTGAAGTAATCTCATTTTTTTTTCTACAACAATTAGTTGGCTCTTGAATTTTAACAGAACCTCACTACTATTTTTATATGAATCAAAAAGTTTAGAACATATGCAGAGACCAAAAATAAAAAAAAAAAAGAAAAAATAACAATATCAGTGTGCTAGAGAAATTCCTGCAAATGCAGATTAGGAAAATCTGCACAGTTGTTACAAAATAGAAATGAGTTTATCACGAGAATTTCTTTTTCAAAAAAGGTTTGTTCTTCTACATAGACTTCATCAATAGGAGTGACCTTTAGTAAAAAGAATTGAACCTCCAGTTGTTGAAAAATGGAGAAAATAAAACAAAACATAAAAAGAAAGCAACATATGCCTTTAGTCTTCCTGCAACCTGCCATTACACTTCAGTTTCAGCTGATGTCTCAGAATCCCCAATCCTGAGGATACCCAGAAATGAAAAGCAATGATGGATGATAGCCATCACTAAGAAGTATGTTACAAATTCATCCTCAAGTTCTTTTGATTACTTTGATTAGTCTACAGTTCTTCCATAGAAAATCTTAGTTGCTATCAATCACTTATGCAAACAGCTTTAATCACACCAAATGATTTGTTAAATTATTCCTCTTTAAGAATTTTTTTTGGTCAATAGCTACAGTTCTCAGTATCATTCTTCACTTAGCGTTATCGATTTACAACAGAACACTGAATTAAAATAAAAAATTTGGGTGGTGAAATACTGTGCTCACTACAATTAAGGAAAAACTTCAGCAAATTATAATTTTATTCAGTATTTGTATTGGATACACAGATTATTTAGTAGGCTCTTTTTTCCCCTCTGTTATACTTGTTTAATTATAGAAATCATGTTTAAGAAGAAAATAAATAAATCCATTTGTGTGCATAGTTAAATTGCACACTTAGACCTGATTTGCTCCTAACTTTCCAACATTAAAAAAAAAAAAAAAAAAAAAGCTATATATGGAAGATTCTGATTGCAAATTCGATTAAACACAGTCAAAATAAATTTTTGGACTAAAGTTTTCATGTTTTCAATGAGAAGTCAAAGATTTCTTCTGGAGACAGTTTCTATCAAAAATAGCACAAAACACAATCTTGTTAAAAACAATGTTGCAAGAAAATGTCAGCTAGAGTAAAGTCATAATCATACTCATCAAAAATAGGTACGTATAAATGAAAGCAGAGTTTGTCCTTTCAGCAAGCAATTTGGTTTTGGATAAATCTAAGCAAAGTTTAACAAATACGTTTCAGAAATATAGTCTGAATATATTCTACAATGCTTGCAATGAAATCCTCAGATCAGTACAACCAGAACCAGAACTCTCTCTCACACACATTAGTGAATGTATTGGGGGAAACTACTTTCAATTACCTGTTACAAGCCAAAAAAAAAAGGATGATAATCACAGTATGGGGGTTCAGATCTGATTTTCCTAAAGCATAGTGTGCATCTAAATGCTTTCATCAGAAAAGTTAAATGTCAGAGCTGCCTCTAAGGATTTTTATTCTGGGACCTATCCAAATGTGGACGCAGACACTTCTGTTCTATTTCGGTCAGCTGTTTTCACAGAGCTTCAAACTAAGATAAAAAAAAAACTCAGAGGAATAGATGACCTCATGAGATTTCCCCTCCTTAGGGTAGAAGTCTGCTAGGAGCTGTTTATGATATTTCCCAGCTGTCAAAGTCATAATGAAACCCGTGCACTAATTTAATATAATATAAACATCTACATCCAGACACTGTTGAGTTGGTCAACGTCAAGTTTACATTTAAAGATCTTCCAAAAAAATAAAATCTGAGTTTATTTTCCACAAATCTATGTGTGCAACGATTCTAAGAAATAAACACTTCATAGAAAACATTTCATGTTTCTTTCCAGAATGCATCTGTTTTCATTAGCTGAATGTGATAATGGAACTGTGTCAGTTTTCAGGTTTCTTGCATTTAAACCAAATATTTTAGTTCACAAGGATGGGAGCTGCTGTGTGGGATATTTCTGTGGCAGGTGGCAGCCTGTTTTTTTTCAACACACACCACACATGCATTCATTAAAAAAAAAAGAGAAAGCACTGAATAAATTCCAATTTGGCATGATTATGTGATGTGTGGCCTTGTGTGCATGGAAACTCTCACCTATTGGCACTTGTAATTTTAGTATCATGTAATTAAATTGATTTTTTTGTCAAGTCAGTTTTAAACTATGTCTTTGAGGTAAAAGGCCAGTACATTAATCCACTGTGGTATTTATTATTTAAATACTAATCAAGAGGTCAATTAATGTTTTCATTGCTTTTGTAAATGAGTACTGGAGTACTGCTCAAAGCTCTTGGGAGAGTCTACTGTTAAATAGGAATCTGATTTCATTCCGCCTTTTCAAATGGCTCTAAACTTATTTATTATGCAGCTCTTACCTTCTAGACATTTTGTATTTCACGAGTGGAGTGTTTCACTTGAATTCTAATCCATATACTGCACATCTAAAAGCCTAGGCTTCTCAGATACACTAGGACTCTAGTTCCACTCTTCGAATCTGTATCAATTTTGCAGTAATTGGGTTTGATGAATATACAGCTGATTTAATTGTAAGAATGAAAGTCTCTCCATATACCAGAACAAGGTATGTAAAACTAGTAAGTTTCTATTTGACTTCATATTATCTGCAAAATTGAATAGAAGGAGAATCAAGTTGACAAAGGACGATTAGCCAATTTGCTAAAATTGATTCATGTGTATGGAAAAACAGATGTTGATATACACCTTCCTGAGTTTACTAAACACCTATTTAAGCTCTGTTTTTCCCTCTTATTACAGATAATGTCATTTAATGCATTTTGTGTTAGAGCCAGATTTCCCATCCCTTTATCCTATGGGAGTCAGACTTGATCAGCTATATCATCATCTAATGAAGCTCCAGACTGCTATAAAGCTATCACAGAATAACATACTTTTCCACATGATTATCTGTTTTATTATAAACTCAAAAATTCTCCTGACCCCAGAGCCTGCTGTTATCTCAGCTAGGAGCAGAGATGCCATATGGCAGCATAAGAAAGGACTGGTTCAAGATCTTCAGCCCAGCATAATCTTGCTCACTGTCTCTCTGGTTACTTTTCACTCTATTTCCTTTGATTTCTTGTGTGAAGTGGAAAAATCAGATAGACAGGGAGAGGGACATTGTCTGGGAACATCTTAAATTTATCATATAAGTTTCTGTGAAGAATATGTGTAACTTTTAAGACATGATAATTTCCCCTTGCTGCTGCACTTGGGAACATGGTTGATTAAATAAATACAATCTTATTTTACTGTTGGCCTACTATCATATAACCTAGGAAGAGCTATATACATTGCCTAGGACCTCCTTCATTGTTCAAATGCATTTTCCAATTATGTGGACTAATTGCACGACAAGTACGGATTTTTCTTTTTAATCTAAACAAAAAACAGTAAGCAAGCAAATTATGTTTAACTGCAGCATTTTAGTGATGAAAAATATATTATTTTAAAATGCCACAGGACACATTTTAGAAGCCATTGATACTATACTAATGACTACCACAAAAAGAGAAATACATGTAACTACATACCTACACATCAGAGTTTGGGAAGAATTTTAAGAATTACAGATCCTCAGAATATAAGCTTTACTCCAATAGAGAGAAAGTAGGACCCAAGTATGACCATTAATAAAGAAATTGAAAAAACAAACTGACAAACAAAACACCAAAGAACAGGGAACATGACTGAACTCTGTACTTATACTAAGAGAAGGCATGAAGAATTTCCTTCATGTACTTTCTGTAAAAGAAGCACTTTTACCTAAGTTAAGTTGCAGACTGTCTGCCTCTTCTTTGACCTTGCTCATCTAGTCTTCATCTCTGATGTATAAAGTGAGAAACAAGGTGCTGAAATGTAAATAGGACTATAAATGAGGATCATATACGTGCATTTGATGTTGGGACCTTCAAAAAGGCTCTAAAAGCAAATCTACCACAGAAATTCAGCATCAAGACAGACATGCAGTCAAGGCAATCAAGTAGGTTGTAGGATTTTCTGTCTTCAAATAAAGGATGCAGCTTCTTCACTGTGCAACTGACTTTGTTTTTGCATCAGATTTTTATCTGGAATTGAAGCTTTGAAGTCTAGGTTCCTGTTGTCAGGTTTTATTTCCTTTATTGGTTCTTGCTCCTTCTCAGACTAAGGTAATATAAAAATCAAAACTGACAATTTTTCATTATTAATATATTTTTCATAGTTTTTTGAAGTTCTTATTCAAGGAGTCCTTTTCATAAGAAAATCATGTGATTAGTTCATTTTACAGTAACACCCAAAAACTTAGTTTGAGCCAACTGCAATATGATGCTCTTAAAAGGGCAATTTCTGCTCCAGAGATATTACAATTTTATATTATTCCTAGCAGTTCTATTTCTGACCATGCTGAGTGGTTAGACAAGATGCAATCTGAAAAATGAGATTAGGAATATAACTACTGCTAATTAGCAGCTGTTAACAACTGAAAAGATACATGTGGTACCAATACTTCAAGGCTAACAGAGGGAAGGACTTCCTACATGATGAGAGGTTATTCACAGGGTTGCACTGGTTCCCTAAGTAAGTCTATTGTTGTTGGCACCCATACTGTAGGGACAAAGATCTTATTGGCAGTGTGCAGGCACTAAGCCATCCTGACAGATGGTTTCTGTTGTGGGTAGAGCATGTGTGTTGGCTACAATATGTTAGGGTAGTGATGCCCATTTAGGACAAGTGATGTGTTTGCTTACCTTGACTTTCCACACTGCCATTACTGACTCAGTTCTGAAGTCAATGTATTTTAAAAACCTGCTCATACAAAGATTTTCAGCGTTTCTGGATTTAGCAGAGAGCTTGACCAGTAAGAAGGGTAACAGTAATGACAATCACATCAACACCTTTCATCTTTCAGCTAGAAGAATCTTGTGGAATGAGCCAAAATTTTTTTGGTAGGCCTGCCAAAGTTTGTAAATATGTCAACAAGGTGAGGAAACTCTACAATAGTCCCTGTGCTTAAATAAAAAGCATATGTGTGGACCACTGAATCTCTAGTGCTTTCAAGTGAGAGCGCTTTCTACATAACTACTGCTGTGCTGTGGTAAAATGGTTTTATTTACTGAAGGTATTTCAGCTAGATGTACTTACTTCACAGTAAGAAACACTACTTTACAGAGTGTTTCTCAAATGACAGCAAACTGTCAATTATTATTATGAGATCAATTCCTGACATTTTGTCTGTTTACCTGTTTTGCAGCATGAATTTCACAGAGTAACATAATGCTTCTGGAAATAATATATATATTTAAGTTCCTAAAATTGACAATGGGAAAAGTTATTTCCCTCAGAATGATGGCAATTTTAGTTTTCTTTCAAATTATGCAGTAATTACACAGTGTCATTGGCAACAAATAATACATGACTAGTATAGCACCCAGCATGAAAACAAATGTTTTCCTGAACATCCAGATCAATGAAGCCTGTTTTCCCAAGGAGTTGTTTCTTGCCTCCTCTCCCAGCCACATTGCCACAATTTGGTGCTGCTCCTGATCTCTATGCTTACCTGATCTTAATGCACTGTCGTCAGTTCTCCCATAGTCTTCCTTGCCCATCATAATATTCCAGCTCTGTCTCATGTCTTCTATTTACCGTTTTGGAAGTGTTGGCTGGCCAGGAGTCAGCCCATGCTATAGGCAGTCTGCAGCTACGCGTCTGTTGATTTGTCAAGCAGTCAAAGCAGAATAAGACCTGTCTTTTGGACAACAGATAAGATCTTTCTCCTCTCTGTCAAATTTAGTTGGTATTCAAATGTTCACAGGAGAGCTGCAATCACAGATTTTTTGTTCATTTAGAAATGCAAACAAATAAAGACTGCTTTTGCCCTTCATTATAAAATATTCATACAGTTTTGATGCATTATCCTACCTCTGAAGCAAGTACTGCATTCACTTCTTTTTTCCTTTGCTACTTAACATATCATGTTAGCGTTTTATTGACTCCAAAATGTCTGATTATTATGGTTTATGTTCTGTACAGAAGACCCTTCTGTCCCTCTTCCCTCACTTTTCAACAGAGATTTACTAGTAAGGGCTGAAGTGCATAACAATGTTAGGGAAGCCTCAAGATTTTCAGTACATCATGCTGCTGGAGCATTTATTCTGTTTTCATTACTTAACCATGCTTTATGTAAGAACTGTCTGTAATTTATTAAAATGTAAAGTACCTTTAATAAATATTATCCTTTCATTTTGATTATATTTACTCTCCAAGATGCAATATTTGTAACAGTCATTTAAAATAGTTTCCTATACGACTATGAATATGAAAGGCTCTTTCCTATTCAGTTGGAATTACATGTATCATTAAGTCAAGAAAAAATGGAAACAACTATGATTGAATTAAATTGTGAAACACAACCTTCTTATGAACCCTTATAGTTCATTCCATGTAGAGCTCAGTCTTATTTAATTAGAACCCAAGACGCTGTATTCTAGAGACAGAATGAACAGTTTCTTACTGTATACCTTGATATGGGACTTGATATTGTATAGAATGTATAGCATCATTAGATTGCTGATAGGCTGCTGAAGTCAATAAGGACCTAGGATATTTCCTGATATTTGTTTCACTTGAGAAACTTATTCTTGGTTTGTATCGATTCATTCTGATGTATGGTAGCAATATTGTGAAATTTTCTATTCTCTGCATTTCAAACAATGTTTATTTGGGAAATATAATAGGTCTGTCTTATCACTTCATGTGATTATCTAGGAAAAGCATGCCTCATATTTTTAATATAGACAGATTTTTTTCCATCTACAGTAACAGCTTCAGTACTTAAATGTAAATCCATTAAATCTGACACATGAAGAAACAATACTTGTTTCATCATTGATTTCTGTTTATTTTTACAGTTCATCAATGGAAAAGTATTTCTGTAATGCAGTCATCCGCAAAATTCAACATGCTTTAATCCACAACTCCATTTGTTTAGTGTTTTGGACCAATACTGTATGTACCTATCTTGTAACAAAGAGGATGTGTGAAAATGAACTACTTTAAAGCCTTATTTGGCTTATATAGAGATTATTTATCAAGTCATTTATATTTTTCCTTCTATATTTTATTCTTTTTCCAAACAAAAAATATTTATTTTAGGAGTGAGAAACCTTATTTAATCTCATGCAAAAATGTTACAGAGTTTACTATATAATTTAAACAGATTGCTGAATCAATCCTCTCTGCTCTTAGAGGTTGTACATAACTGGTAGACACAGAGTAATGAGATGTTTGCTGCTTTAATCAAACAACTAGTTAGTCATATTTACACATCTATCTCAGTGGAATTTCTACCGATTTAAATCCAAATAGGCCTATTTCCACTATTTTCCCTATAGAATATATTTGAAGAAGGTGGGTGGAGTTAGGCAGAGGTCAGATCCACAAGTAGATGAAATTCCAGGCATGGATCCATATAAATCACTACAAGGCTTAATCCTTGCTTTAAGCAGTACTGAATAAAGGACTCATAATCAAAAGCAATACCCTCTGAATTGCTGGCCACTGTGAACTGAGCCACATCTTCATAAACAATTATGAATTGATTTGTAACTCTATAGGTTAATATAATCAACATAAATGGGACCATAGCTTTTAGTAACATGTATGCAACATTTCAGTACGGAATAATTCAAGACAGCACTTGGCAAAAATCAACAGACCCAATCCGAATAAATTTACCAGTGCCAAAGGGGGGTCTTTAATAAGGTTTGAATCATGTGTAATTACCTTTGCCAAAATAATGCTTCATCTATTGGCATTTCAAACAAATAAACATTTCCCAAAGATGTTTAAAATTATATCCCAGTATTTAATGCTCTAGTTTTTCAACTGAAAAATAAAAGAAATCCTCAAGAATTTTCTTGAGAAATCTTTGCATACTTACTTTTAAGTTGTAGCTAATAATACAATCCCTTCAATACTCCACTCACCTGAATACAATGAAAATCTCTAGGGGGGTCATTTAAGAAAATGAATGATACAGAGCTACCACATAAAATTCAAAATATCCTGAATGGGTTATATTTGAAAGAGCTTTTTGATATATATCAGGTGTTACAGTAAAAAGTCTTCAGTGAATTCGAATTTTCCATCATATCACAGACAGCCATACAATGTAGAACAAAAAGGTATTATGCTTGATTTAGTAGGCATGAGGAATTTCTATCTATAAATCAGAAAGTGACTGAATACAACGCATATATCAGGTACCTTTGGGGAACATAAAGCTGTGAAATGTGGTTAGAGTATAGTGGTACAGTTAATTTCTACTATTTTAGTAGTATATTCCCAGGCTTTCATTAGATGATCATTCTTTAAGGGAAATTTAATTGTTTCAAATCCCTTCTGATTTATGCTATACATAGAAGGATACATTGAAAATAAAAAGAATCTCAGAATGAGACAAAGTCTGCGTAGGAAGCTACTGCTTACTGCTTGTTTTCTGTGCTATTTTTTCTTTTTTTTTTTTATTTCTGTTTAAATATTGTGTCTAGTTTCTCTGCTGTTTCTTTCTTAAGCCACGTAAGGTTGAATTTGATGACATTGAAAGTTGATATTTCTATTGGACAGAGGTACTTTAAATTAGAAAGAACACATATAGGAAATCATTCTCAGATTATGTAGGTATTAAAGACACCCTGGCCTAATATTTTTTTGCAGCACTAGGTTTTGCTGAAAGACCTATCTACACTTAAAGCACTGAAGGATCAGCTTCAGTGGGCTTATTTTAAAGACCATTTATGTGGTAGATCTATTTGTGGTCTTTAAAACAAAGACCAATAAAGACTTAATACATTAATATTTTATGCACCAAATGATATTAATTGAATACATGTTTAATGTTGTTCCATGTATGTTTTTAAAAAAAATAATAAATAGAATTCAGTCCTTTCACTTAAAAACCTTGATATTATAAAATGTTATCATCATAGATAATATACTTCAGTCTTTACTCATTTTATTCTCTGAATGTTCTTCATCAAAGAATTCATTGTTTTAGAAAAGAGTGGGATTGAGAACACCCTCAGCAAGTTTGCTGATGACACCAAGCTGTGTGGTGTGGTTGACATGCTGGAGGGAAGGGATGACATCCAAAGGGACCCAGACAGTCTTGAGAGGTGGGCCTGTGCAAACCTCATGAAATTCAACAGGGCCAAGTGCAAGGTCCTGCATCTAGGTCAGGGCGATCCCAAACCCAAATACAGTCTGGGTGGAGAATGGATTAAGAGCAGCCCTGAAGGGAACGACTTGGGGGTGTTGGTTGATGAAAAACTCAACATAAGCCAGCAATGTGTGCTTGCTGCCCAGAAAGCCAACTGCATCCTGCTCTGCATCAAAAGAATTGTAGCTAGCAGCTCAAAGGAGGTCATTCTCCCCTTCTACTCTGCTCTTGTGAGATCCTAGCCCCGTACTGCGTTCAGCTCTGGGGCCCCCAGCATAAGAAAAACATGGACCTGTTAGAGTGAGCCTAGAGGAGGGCCACAAAGATGAGTACCTTCCCTATGAAAACAGGCTGAGAGAGTTGGGGTTGTTCAGCCTAGAGAGGAGAAGACTCCAGGAAGACCTTATAGCAGCTTTCAAGTACTTAAAGGGGGCCTACAGGAAAGATGGGGAGAGACTCTGTTATCAGGGAGTCTTACCTAGGACAAAGGGTAACGGTTTTAAACTAAAAGAGGGGAGATTTAGATTAGATACAAGGAAGATACTTTTTACTCTGAGGGTGGTGAGGCATGGTAACAGGTTGCCCAGAGAAGCTGTGGATGCCCCTTCCCTGGAAGCGTTCAAGGCCAGGTTGGATGGGGCTTTGGGCAACCTCGTCTGGTGGGAGGTGTCCCCGCCCATGGCAGGGGCATTGGAACTGGATGATCTTTAAAGTCCCTTCCAACCCAAGCTATTCTATGTTTCTACTGTTTTCATTTATTAGCTAATATTAATATGATAGAGGATTAGGCTATTCTAAAGAAAAAGCATCAGCTGTGGATAATTTTTTTTCATTATTGCACTGTTTACTGTTGCCTTGCCAGATTAAAGAAGAAAATCTGTAAAGAAAATAAAATAGAGGAAATGGCGTACTACTAGATGCATTATGAAAACACCAGAATAAATTTAATTTCCCCAAAGAAGGTAATCTTTTCTTCTTCTCTGGGAAACTATTTAAATGAGGACTCATTAGCATTAGTGTTGGTGCTCATGGTGTGCTAGGTTTGCTAACCTTTTGATTAAATCCCCAGGGGTCTGTGGCCTAGTTCTTCTGTGCTGACCATCTACAATATGTTCTGATGCATACTGTTGTTAAGAGAGTCCCAGAACCAGTATAATTGGTGAGCCTTAAGCTATTTAGAGATTGAAAATGCAATAAACCATTAATATGAAAACTCACACATTTGGTGTGACTTTCTCAGATGGAATAAACAATTATAAGTGCAACCCTCGGAGCCTTCAATATACCTTATAAGACTGCTTTTGATATAATCGTCTTGTAGGTTTGCCTATAAAATATCGAAGTTTATCGGTAAGAGAAATCGTGAAGACAAGAATGGGAGCAGAACTGGATGTTATTAATAATGATGCAAGGGAAAGACACAAAAAGTTGTAATTGTCAGTGCTTTTTCAAATGTAATTACTGTTTAACTCTGTTGGGGATAGAAGATACTTGTATACTGTTAAAAACATTTGAGTTTTAGTAGGTTTTCCATGTACAGTAGTCATTTCTAACTAATACAAAGAAAGTTTGTCTGGGCTTTGTTTTGAGGTGTGTGCACTGAATCTTACAAATCATGTAGGTCAAACTGTTCCTGTCCATCAGTCTAATACATAGGGTAGCATGCTGTTATTAGTGGCCTAAGATCCCAGAAAAGAGGTAGTGGTGACTCAGTGGCACTGGGTACTGATTCTGCTTCCAATAGAGCTGCTTCTGAATCTGGGTTTCATGAGTACAGCTTAACAAACTGTGGAATGGAAAGGAGAGGGATGAGGGCTGGTGGGGACTTTGGGGTGAGGCCAGAAGCAGCAGGTACCATACAGTCTAATGGCAGGAGAAGCACGAGGGTAACCAGGGCCTACCAACCCTCACTTACATTGGAGAAAGGTCCTTGACTGAGACCAAGAATGCAGGGCTAGGACTTAGGTACTTATCTGCAGTGTCTTTGGGGCTCTACCCCAAAATAAGCTGTATGTTTTATCTAAGCTTAGAGTCGGTGGTCTGGTGACACAAGCGTATTAGTGGGTGCTTAAGGATGAGAAGGAAACAATGTTGGTGGTTTATCAGTTCATCAGTCCTTCCCACCTCTTTTGCTCTATATACATGGGTGCATGTGGAGAAGACCTTTTCTATGAAAGTAGAGCAATATACGTGGTAAGGATATGAAAACTGATTATGTCCCTTCATTCCTCAGGATTAAAGTTGAGGAAAGGCAGTAATCTATCCTATTAGTTAAGAAATGCTTTAACCGAGAAATCTGCAGTATTGTTTTAAGGAATACATATCAGTACCCGTAAATCATAAGACTGCATACAATATGTATTATGTCATGACTCTCAGCAGCTTAAAACCAACTCTCCAATTGGATTTGCACCTGAATTCCAAAATACAGGAAACATTCAAACTGTTCCAGTCTATCTATTTTTCATTCCTAGACTCTAATTTTCCTTCCATCCATATTATTTTCTTTCCTGCATGTTTGTAGTGGCACTAAGAAGCCAGCCTCACTGGGTCAGCAGGAAATACTGACTAAACCATTTATAAGAAACCATTTTGCGAGAAAAAGGCAGGCTAATCACTGAGGCACTCCTAACTCCACTGCTGCCCCATTTCAGTAGAAGAGAAAAGTGGTCAGTGGGTATTTGTTTTGCTTCACCCACTATCTTCCATGTGACACTTACCTAAAAATACACCACTTATTGGAAATATTCCATCTTAGTACAAAATATAAGTTCTTTTGCAAGGCAGACTCATTATATTCCAAGTCCCAGATATATATGTATTCTGTGTTCATATGTTGAAATTGGGTGGTTTCAGAAAAAATAAAAATAAAAAAAAAATATCTAATTTTCTAAAGGAATAAACAAAACCCACCAATTCTCGGATACTGAAAAGCAAATTTTGAGGAAGATTTTATCTATTTATTTAAAAATACTTTCTTGAAATATAAATGACTTCAAACTTAACTTTAACCATGCTGATAAATGACAAATTTAAAGTCTTCTTTTTGAATTATTTGAGCATAACATAGTGTTGAAAGTGTGTTCATTACCCTACTGGAAAACACAAACAAGCAAACAAACAAATATAATTAAGAAATACTCCATACTTTGCAGGACTGGATTCTCCCTTATCATTGCAGAAAAAAAAAAGAAGGGAAGTGCTTTTGAAAACATGCAGATATCTTAGGATTCTACGTTGTTCTAATTGGACTCATGCCCTTAGCTTAGATTTTAGTCATTTTTTTTTAAATCTTCCCCTAAATAGTACTTATTGGATCCATTGCATGCTGAAGTAAATGGACTATAGTTGGATGGGCATTGGATCAGCCTTACTATGAACAGATGTGTTATGGCTACAGGGAAATTAATATAGGCAGCAAAAAATTGTAGTGAATCATAATTTCTCACTACATTCAGTTCAAGCTGTGTCTTGAGGGAGGTACAACATTTTCTAACACTACGCTACCCTGCCAGCACCACTGTAGAGCCTATCACAGGGACACAGTTTTAGGAAAGCTAACTCAGCCATTTCAAAATGCACCACTTTGATACGCTTGTCTGCCTAAATGCAGCCATCCCTCTTTGATAAGGCTGCCAAAATAAATGTGTCGTGATGCTTTTTCTTTATCTCAGTTCAGCTTCTGAACACTAGATTTTAAGAGCATCTGAAGCTACTGAAAGACCTTCACCATAACACAAGGACATTTTCCAACAAAAGTAAAAATCACATAAAGATGACACTACATCTGGGTATTACAAAAGAATTAATGATTCATATTTTAAAACTATGGCTGCATCCATTCTTCAGAGAATTTTTATAGACATATTAATGATGAGATCTCACTACAAGTTCTTCCTAGGCATTATATTTACAGTCACACAGGTTTAAAAAATCATTTAGCCTTTGTATTCTGTTTCCCTCTGAGTCCCTACTCTCTTTATATTTGCAGCTGTCCTAGTTTGGATCAATATCCAGCACGTGGGCAAGCACAAAGCCATAGAAACAACCTGGCCTGACACACTTGTGTGTATCTCTGCATATAAGCATGTAATTAGTTTATATTAAATTTCTATATAAATTAATATAGTTTACAAATTTATATAGTTAAAAAGCTAACGCATTTGTAAGGCAAAAGCACATTCCTGTCAACAGGGTTCTACAACTCTAGGTTGTGCTCCTGGAAGGGAGAGCTGACAACTCCAAATCTTTGATGTTTTTTGGTTTCATCTGAAAAGATGCATTCTGGAGATTAAGGGCATCTCAATAAGCTCAATATTCCTTACATTTTACTAGTTTTTCAAGGTACATTTTTGGCCAAAAAACATTTACCTTCAGGTAGGTTAAAATCAGCAAAGCTTTGTGATTTTTTTTTTTAATTTATTTTTAAGTTCTTACATTACAGAATGGTTGGGGTATGAGAGGACCTCTGGAGGTCATCTGGTCCAGCCTCCCCTGCTCCAGTAGGACCATGTCCAGACAACTTTTAAAGATCTCCAGGGAGGGAGACTCCACAACCTCTCTGGGCAGCTTGTGCCAGTGCTCCATCACCCCCACAGGAAAGTGCTGCCTGACAGTCAGAGGGAACCTCCTATGTTCCAGTTTTTGCCCATTGCCTCTTGGCAACTGTGCACCACTGAAAAGATCCTGGCTCCACCCTCCTTGCACTTCCCCTCAAATATATTTATATACATTGATAAGATACTCTGTGCTATTACAAACTAATATATACTTTTAGCTCAATATTGTCTATTCTTAATAAGCTAAAAAATGGCTCTGTGATGACGTACTGAGTGAAGCTTAGATTATGACTGCCCTGGTGTTAGTAACGTGTTACAAGTAATCTTGTTTGCAAAGAAAAATGCACAACTCCTTTACATAAACAAACATTTCCTCTGAAAGTTCTTCCCCTCAAGATAAAACTTTCCCTTTCAGCTGATTATACTGTCTTATGTACTCTTAACAAGATCCTGAATTTTGAAGAATTTCCATCAGGGTCTGTCTGGAATCAAAATGATTTGATTATGGAGTATTTCAATTTTTTCCTCCAAATCTTCAATACATTTTTGCAAAGCCTTCAAAATGTGAAAAACAGCCAACCAACTAATCAACAAACAAACCCCTCCACATTCAAATACTAAGTGTGACATCAGGTCTATGTTATATTAGCTCTATTTTAAAACGATTTTTTTTTTTCAGAGAGGGTGTCTTTTATTTCTCCTTGCACACTGATAGTTTTAATTATGTTTTGCCTATAATTTTATTAAGTAATTTTTAATAAACCCTGAGAAATCATTAAAATAGTATAAGTGTTTGCATTTACGTACAAAAATTCAGTTATCCCATGGGTGATATTGTGTTGACAACAACTGAAAATCATGTTAACAACTTGTGTGCATATTGTGTGCAATGCTAACATTATTCCCATAAGTTCCTACAAAATGTCCTCTGAATAATTTTTCCTCCTATTTCATCCATGTCATAATCATCCAGAAGATATCTCTATACTTAAATGACTATGATTTTGGAGAAAAAAAAAAACACCCAAACGATTTTCAGCCTCCTAGTGTGAGCTTGCTGTTCATGGTACATTAAAAATTGGTCCTTAAACTCTACATATCTAAACACTACACAGTAATTTTTTGGTTCCCTCCCCCCCACTTTTTTTTTTTCAGAGGAACAGGCATCTTCTTCCCCCACCAAACTTTTATGCAAAATTTGCAATTTGCAGTTTTATAAAAAAATCTGAAACACTAACTTTGTAACCACTTCATCAGTAAATTCATGATACCTTCACCATCCTTTTCCTTGTGCTTCCTGTCAAATTTTATCATTTCCATTGATGTGAAGAGTGCAAGATTATCCATTTGTTTTTAAGCAAAAAAAAAATAATAATTTACATATGAAATAATGAAAGACCTCATTACAGATCAGAGTACAAGTAAAAAAATATTCCTGAAAATAAATTATACTTTGCTATCTAAATGTTTAAATCTACTGAAAAGCAATTGGGTTTCCCTTGAACAAATAGGAATACTTACTCCTAACAGAAAACACCAAGTCTTTCATTTAGCTTTGTAGTGATCCAGAAACAAGACAGACAAACTTATTCTGTTAAAGATTAGAGAGAAATAATTAAAGAAAATAGTTTTTCAGTGGGCTTTGGGTAGGTAAATTATGAATGCTTGAGTGGGATGTTTACTCCATTCCAAGTTTAGCTGAACTGCGACCTTCCTTTCCTCTTGAGTATTTAAAAACACATTGTGAAATTAGGAAAAAAAAAAGGGGGGGGGGGGGGGGCAGGGAGCAAGCAGGAGGCTGAAGCAGCTGGAGTTTATTACCTTACAAGAACCATCTGATAGGAATAATAGGAAGAGTCTGAGAACAGGCAGAGAACCTAGACAAAAAGATAGTGTAGATATGGGAGAGTTTACTTCATAAGATGCATACTGTGAAAAAAAAAAAAAAAAGACTAAGATTGGGATTCTGCCTACAATTATGAGTGCAAAATACTTCAGGATTTGACTGCAATAAAGAAAGCAGTAGTGAGTTTTAGTAGTAATTCTTCACTGCCTTTTAGGAAGTATAAGACAGAAACCCTGTAAATAATGTATTGTCCAGTAAATTGTACCACAGAAAAACGTCTCCTTTCTTATACAAGGGTCACTGAAAATCAATACGGTTCCTTCTGAAAAGCTCTCTACAATGTTTTAACACCTGTAGGTGATGGTTCAACTTGTTACGGCCTATGGATAAGTGATGTACAAGAATCATGTACACACAAAAAGTGATGAAATAAATAAATGTCTGGTAGTACTTCCAGAAGGATCTGATGGAATTAAACTCTGGATCTTCTGACAGATGTTGGCTTTTATTTTCTTATTCTCTGTTGATGTATAAAGCTGCAATTCTGGGACAAGAGTTCCAATTACAGATACTGCTAAAAGGACAGATCAGTTCTGATGGGAAATCCTAACTTGATATATTCTCTTGCTTTTAGACTTCCATGTATGGGGTTCAACACTGTCTCCAGTAATATTCCTGTCTCCGAGCTGGGACATTATGGTCTAGATGGGTAAAAACCTGATGATTCATCAGTTCAGAAGTTAATGGTTAATGGACTGCAGCCTCTCTGGAGGACAGTAACAAGTAGAGGACTGACAGGTCTGTCCCAGGACCTGCCCTGCTTCAGGTCTTTATTAATGATCTGGAAGAGGTGAAGAAGGGCATGCTCATTATGTTTGCAAGTTAAACCAAACTAGGGGAACCAGTCCCTCTGCCCAACAGCAGGGCTACCACCTGCAAAGAGGCAGACTGGCCCAACAGGAACCTTATGAAATTCCACAAGGCCAAATGCAAAGTTCTGCCCTGGTTAGGATGGAAGAACCCCCTGCCTAGGCACAGGCTGAGGGCTGCCAGGCTGCAGTGCAGCTCTGCCAGAAAGGCCTGGGGCTCTGGGGCTGCTGCAAGCTGAGCTGACCCTACAGCCTGTCCTGGCAACAGAGACAGGCAGCAGTGTCCTCAGCTGTGCAAATACACAGGTGGTAGATCAAGGGAAGGAATTATCCCTCAGCACTCATCTGGAGTATTGCATCCAGTCTGGGGCTTCCCAGTAGAGCAAAGACATTGACAAACTGGGGTGAGTTCAGCAGAGGGTCACCAGGATGATCAGGGCTGGAAGACTTGCCCTGTGAGGAGAGGCTGAGGGACCAGAGCTTGTTCAGCCTGCAGAAGACAGCTGTGGGGGGAACCTAACAGCTACCCGCCAGTACTGACAGGGATGGAGATGGAGAAAGGCTCTGCGGTACATAGCATGGTGAGAGACAGCAGGCAAAAGTCAAAACAAGAGAGACTCGGGCTGGATATAAGGAGAAACAATTTCCCCATAAAGACAAGCAGGCAGTGGTGTGGGTTGCTCAGAGAAGCTGTGCAGGCTCCATCCTTGGAAGTCTTCAGCACCAACTGGATAAAGCACTGAGCAGGCTGGTCTGACCTTACAGCTGACACTGCTTGAGCAGGAGGTTGGACTAGAGACCTGCAACAGTTGCTTCCAACTTGAATTACCCTGTAAGTCTATGATACTATATAGTAATTACTGTGAAAAATGACCAACAATGCTTTTCATCATTTTTCTATTCCTCTAACACTCAAGATAGTTTAGCATTATTATAGATACAAAAAAAAAAAAAAAGTTATCAAAATGCTGTCATCTCTACACTGAATTTCATGCTATGCATTTAATGAGACCATGTGAACTACCAACTTCCTATTTCTTTAAATAATACAAATTGCTTGTGTAAAACGAAAGACTAACTTGTATAACACACCCTGATGAGAACAGGGAGATTTCTCCTTTTACCCTTCTCATCTTGTGGTAATTCATGCTCTTTTGACCTACTGGCAGAAATCTACACTTCTGACCATCTTCACAAATTGCTTTACATATTCAGTTCACTGAACTGAAAGCAACGTCTGAGGGCAGTTTGCTCTGTCTTTACCCTTGCTAGGAGACCCTCAGCAGAAAGCCTCTCATCAGCTCCAGGGGTTTCTGTCTGTGATAGTCCAAATGGAAAAGAAAAAGTATAATATGCTGAGAATGTCTTTTGTTTTTATTTTGTCTCATAATTAACTAGGAACACACAAATATGAGACTAAAACGCTCATCCTAGGAAATAACTCTAGTGTACATACCCTAGCATAGCCTATCACAAATTTCAATCTTTGCAAAAGGGATTTCAAATTCCTGTTTGAAAACTGTTTTAGAATCTACACTCTACACCTGTAGAACACTCTAAATTAGTGCCTTAAATTAACTGTGTCTCATTTTATGCCTGATTATTCTTTTGTCAGGTAAGTAGTAACATATGAGTAAAAGCTTAGAATCAGCCATGATATGAGCACACATTTTGAGCACACTTTGAAGATGGGCTACTTACCAACAACCAGAGTTCTTCAAGTTGTACTGTCAACATGCTCTGTAGTTAAAATATTGTTTCTATGTTTTCCCTAAGAACATAAGGCTAGCAACAAATGCCAATCCTTACTGAATTCCTCTTTCATTAAGGTCTCTCTAAAAATGAGCTTCCTATTTCCTAATTATTTTAATAGCCCTTTCCTGTCTCTTCTCTAGTTCAAATTCATCTTCCTGAGGTATCTCAGTTATACAAGGGCCAATACTGCTTCTAACATCATTAATAGACAAATTCTCCACACAATGTATTGCTGTCTTTTTTGTTTGATTTTTTTCCCCTTGTTTTGTTATTTTAAATTGGTCTGATAGCTACTGGAAAACTGGTTGAGAACCACTGCACTTTGCCATTGCTTCCTCTTATAATCAAAGGTCTTCCTTGAAGTATAACACAATAACCAGAGGAGGAGATTTTCTATAAACTCAATGAAAACTGGCAAGATTTATGTAAGTGGAAGTATCTGTGCTCCAAAATTGCTACTACATATTTTAATTGACTATTATTACCTGAACATTGCTATCGTTGTGAGGCAATTCTATTGATTGGTGTTATATTTACATCAGGATTTTAATACATATTAAGAAACTAAACACTAAACTAAATATCTGTGTCAGAAGAATGCATGCAGAGAAGTGTAAAACTGAAAAGACCTTGTTCACAGTTTAGATTGACATGGTGAACAGAGAGATTGCTGATAGACAAGAGCAGGGGATTTTTTTCTCCTTTCTCTCTCTCTCTCTCTTTTTTTTTTTAATAAGAATAACAGTAACCATCTGTTCCTGGATTTAGACTGCAGATGTACTCTAAGAAGTAACTTTTTAAAATTGGTACCATGGGGCTCTGTGTTCATTCTCTCAGTGACCGGGGAGCACACTTGCTCAGATGGAGTTTTAGAAAAGGGGAAGACTATGAAAAATGTC
The DNA here is from genome assembly GCF_964034855.1 of Anser brachyrhynchus. Lineage (NCBI taxonomy): Eukaryota > Metazoa > Chordata > Aves > Anseriformes > Anatidae > Anser > Anser brachyrhynchus. The sequence goes on from NC_137694.1 coordinate 83,942,411, forward strand.
CCAGATGCTAGCTTTGCAAATGTATCCCAAGATGTAAAAGTCAAGCAGAATTCTTCTGTGTATTACTTCTAGCAATAAGGACTCTGTAACTGCAATTAAATAAGAAATGTTGTTTTCTATTCTACTGATTTATTCAGCTCTGTCATGTGTACATTGTTTCTACAGTGCTAACAAGTGTTTGTTTTTCCTCTTCAAGTTGCTGGACCTCATGAACTCAGTGCAATTTGAGACATGCTAATAGTGTACTTGGAATACTTGTTTGAACAAAACAAAGATCTTGTCTCTATACGTTGTTACCTACCTGCTCCAGTTCTGAAATACGTTTTTCTGCACTCTTTCCTTCAATCCAACCTTCTGCAACCTATTCACCATCTCTTTGCACCCCATTATCAAAACTTAGCAACTATTTCTTTATAGCAACTGTTATCAATTAGTAACTATTTCATTATAGCATTCATATTTGCTTTCCTGTTGCAGTCCATAGCTTTTTCCCTTCTCTTCTCTTCCTCTCAGACACAGATTTACTACCTCTATTAATCTGATAGAAACGAAATGGCAAAAATACATTTCATTTCTAACAGGATAAGTATTACTCTATATTTCCACTTCTGATATCGAAGAAGCTTTAGAAGTATTCTACTGAATGTGTTTTTAAAACTACCACTTTTCAAAACAAGAATACTTAAATAAATAAAATGATAATCTGTGTAAAATTAAATAAAAATTAAGTAAAAATTAAATAATAAAATAAGAAATACCTCAAAAATGGCTATGCAATTAAGAGAGATATCCACTTTGCTTCTTGAAATGTTCACCCAATGTCATCTTTCCATTTAACACGGTACAGGCGGTAATACACTATGAACAACTCTCTTGATCACGTAACAACATAGCAGTAAAGAAAAAAGGTGATGTGGGAAAAAGGGTGGGATCCCTTCTCATACAAAAGAACAGAGATACAATGATTTTGTGACTAAAATCAGGGGAACAAAAAAAAAAGTAAAGGCTAACTTTGGGTTACGTGTAGGAACTACAGGATTTCTTAGAATACTGGAAGAGTCTTTTGAGAAAACTGAATAAAAAAGTTTATTATTTGGAAAGATTCCTTTAAAAAGCCATGCATCTACTTAATGAGGAGTGGTGATCCTTGTCTGCAAATGTTTGACTATACAGTGTTAATTTAACAAGTCATCATTCTGGTCTCTGTAACACAAGCAATACTCTGTGATCTGTTTAATGATCCCCAATATTTATGTCACAGCTGATTTAACAGGAAATGTGGTACTTCCTGGAATATAATGCATACGCACACTTCAATAACACAGCACAATGCAATCTTAGAGATTGCTTTTCAGCCATTGATTATGTGGAAAACTATCAAGGCTCATACTGGATGTTAAATGCCCTGGTGCTATTTTGTGGATGAAAAAAGAAGCCCCAAAAGTGAACAGTTACTTAACTGTTCAGGCTGGCAAAACATATGTGAACTCTGATGTGGAAATATTGATTACTTTACTATTTTCTTGAAAATCTGCTCTTACAGAAGCAATCAACTATTAAATAGAAAAATACATTTGATAGTTTTAGTCAAGGCTGCTTTATCCTATGTTCTTATTCAGGTTTCCTTACTCCCTGCTGCAGGGTTGTGGCTCTCAAAGCTTCTCAGGCATACAGGGACATCATTCAGCACGTCATCTGTTCTTTTTGATGACTAACCACAAGCTCTTCTCTTGGAAATCCTGATGTTATTTCACACCCTTCCTTCTATGAACCTCCTTCCAAATTCTCCATTTCCTTCCCATACAGAGTTTCTCTGCTATCTTAGTTGGATGATTTTCTATATATCCCCTCTGATATTCAGTGGTAAGTCTCCTACATCTTTTTCCTTGATTCCCTTCTTTTTCCTGTTTGTCTCTGTACATATCTCCAGGATTCTAATGACAAAAATAACGATGGGTAACTTGGGGATTTCTTTCTAATCTAAATACAACAACTGTCCAAACAATAGGCTTTGTCTGACATCTCTGCAACCTAAGCTTGACAAAGAACTGAACCCTTACTTCCATCCCTCTACCTTCCCTGTTCATTAATAAAGATGTCATTATATACTCTGATGCTCAGTCCTACCACCTGGTTCTCCTTTCAGCATCTAGATCCAAACTCATAGAACGAGTAGGATTAATTACCATCATCTTTAAATATCTACATTGTTGCTAGTCACCTAAGGTTCCCTTAATGTCTTTACAGAGCAGCAGGTATAATTATAAAGCATTTCAGAAAACTGCTTCAGGTGTCCTTCCTTACCGTAAATTAAATACAAGAGAATGTATTTAAAACATATGCTTTCATGCTCTGATCTGGCCTGTTCTTTAAGCACATAGTTAAAATAGTCATTCAGATTTTTATTATTATCTTAACTATGCAATTATTTTCCATGCTGACCTTGACAGAGTAGAATTGATCTGTTGTGAAGATGCAGACAAGGTAGTCTTCCTGACTCAATTCTTTCAACTCACATAGTTACAATTTTTTGTGTTTTGTTGTTGTTGCTGTCGTTGTTGTTTCTAACCATAAAACCTTTGCTGAATCAATCCAGGTATATCTACCATCTTCATTATGCTATATCGATGGTCACACCAGCTTTTAAATGTTTTTTATTCTTAACATTTCTCTCATATCAAATATGCAATAGAAAATTTTCATATAAACTCCTTAAGTCTAATACTAGTGCCTTGCATATGGAATAAGCCTCAATGACTGAGTGGGTGCAGTTACACCTCTTCCTTTCTAATTTTTTTCACCCCCTTTTTACTTACATTGTAAATACTTTCCAACACTGATCATCTTTAATATATATGTCTATATAGCCTCTCCATTTGGGTCTAATTATAGTTATCATTATAATAAAAACCTGATGATATATAAAAAGTGTAACAATATATTGGATACCACAATACTGATTAGCAGAAAAAAAAATAGAATTGAGTCCTGTAACATACTAAGAATCATGGAAAATCAAATAGAAACTCATCACTTTCCCACAATAACTGCCTTGAAATTTATCAACAATTTCAATCTTTATTTGAAATAGCTTAGGTTAGTCATTCCTCTCTCCTCCCTTAAAGTGATGTGCTTCCTACTTGTTGTGTGGTTACTTCTCAAAGCAAATATTCAGATCCAGAGTGGAGACACTAGAACCCAGTGGGATAGACAAAATATTTCTCCTGATTTAAAGTGGCTTCAGGAGAACATACTGAAACACTTTGTAGGAGTCATGTATATCCACTTAAGAACAGTACGAAACAGCTGCATATATTCATCCTGAAAAGCATGTATGGAAAGAAAAATACGTAGAAAAAATGAACGCTGAAACTTGCCACATGAGCAAGTGTTTTCCTTCTTTGCCTCACAGCTAAACTTATGTGGAACTGGAAGGGAGAAACACCCTATAGTTGTATCATTGTTCTTAACATGCATTAAAAAAGTATGTTCCTACTGTATGACACCATTTATCAGTTTATATTTGTTTTGTGTGCATTTAGACACTGTCTGAAGATAAATATGGAATTAAAAATAAACGGATGCACTTTTTCTGCTAATGGGTCTAGACATCCTGCACTTAATCTGAATGATTTTAGGAATAAGTCAGAGAATTTTCAGTACAAACAACTTCTGGAATGGTTTTCCCTTCAGAGAATGCAATTCTAATAAGCAACAGAGAACAAAAAAAATATCAAAAATATTTCTGTAAAATCCAGGAATTTCATATTGCTACATAAACTGGACACATCCACAAATTAGAGGAAAAAAAAAAAAAAAGCAATTTCACCTGTAAGACTGTGTTACAGTCAATGTTATTTTTATAAATACTTACTGATTGCTATAGAAACCTGTTGGATTAGTTTTAATAAATACCCCAGGGCTTTTCCACATAAGCCGGGGCATACACACATAGTGCTACTGATTATTATTACATAGGGGAGGAAAAACAATGGATCATTAAATCTTTAAACATGAAAAACTTGGTCTTTCCTTCATTCAGTCTTCATTCAAATAAAGGCACAAAAACTCCAATGAAACAAATAGAGCTGTCCTCTCAGTTTTCCTTTTTGTTCAGCTTGTGTTTGCTTCTAACTCGATCCTGACTTTTATGTTTTCTTGGAAAACACGTATTAAAACACAGCCTCTGAGTTAAGATCCTAAGAGCCTCCAGGGAACAACCAGACTGGGGTTTGAGTTTTAAAGTCCTCCCTTGCGACCCCCATTAGTCTCTTGGAGGCAGGTTTGGTGGTGGCAATCCCCTGCAAAGGCTGACCTTGGATGTCGTACCCAGGTGTGTGTGGGTATGGGAGAAGGCTCCTCCTGGAGAAGGGAAGGCTCTCTGCTCAGGAAACACTCTCACATCGCCACTGCCTTATACATCTTATATACATTCCTTTTGTGTGGTGGGACCAGGCAGCACTTGCACCACCACCTGACGTCCATCACCCACCCGGGCATGCTTGCAGTGGCAGGTCCTGCGCTGAGGAAGCAGGGAAGCCTGCAGCCCCTCTCAGAAAGGCACCAGTGGGGTGTTAAATCCCATCCCTGCTACTCCTGTCAACATGGCACTCACGGCAGACCTCACTCTCTCAGGTCCATGGGCTGTGGGGCCAGGGCAGTTGTTCATGACTGTCCTGTGTGGAGGGTGCTGTAGGGCTGCAGCCGTTCCCAGGCCAGAGGGACCCCCATGTAAAACTAGGGGAGATGATTAACACTACAGACAGGCTTGTGGTCCCAAACATGGCTGTTTAAACACAGGACCCAAGGATTACAGTTCCCAGCCTTGTTTTCCGAAGGAAAAAGAAAATAAAAATCTAAGAGTGAGTTAAAAGATCTCTTTAACCTATATTAATTTTCACTTTCTGAGTAGGATGAGTCACTGTACGTCAGGAAGGGTTGATGTTCCAAACTCAGAGAAAGGGGGTACATGTAGAAAAAAATTGGAATATTCAGAAGGTAGAAAAGTCCAAGTAATTCACATGCATCATGGTTCCCGCTATGTTTTTCTAAGAAGGCATTAGTTTTTTTGACTGAGAGAGGATTTGTATTGCTCTGCTTTCTTGCCCTTTTACTAGAAAGGTATTTGAAACTGGAATACAATTATGTGTCAAGGTTTTAGACCACACACAGGGATGATTGCGAGGGGTAGATCATGAAAGCTATAATCATGTAAGTGGTGTATAACAGACATAGTTTTATGAATGGATAAGAAATTACTCCCTCTCTCCTACATTTGCCTATTCTCTTCTTGTATCATGTAAGACTCTTATTTATGCATATTTGACTCAAACACTTTTGTTAATCACTTGGCTATACACAGTTTTATACAGTGTGAGAGGAGTCGTTGCACTAATAATTCACTGATAAAGTATTTACAGAATGTTTTTCAGTTAAATATCCAACAGATTCCTTCCTTCTTCATTCCCTTCTTTCCCTTACCAAAAGTTGCTCCTAGTAGAAGACTTAATACTTACCTTCATAATCTAAGAGTTATTTAGGTCTACAGCCTGCCACTACTCTGGAGCACGCGTCTTTCAAGAAAATTCTGTGCTCAGCAGTTCTGTAGCTGAGCCCAGGTTTTGGTCAGCAGCACAGCTCCTGGAGCTGGGTGTCACTTCACTGTGCAAAGAGGAGCTGCAGAATTGGGTCCCTGAAAGATCCCTGCTGCACCACACCGCAGGAGGCTGCTTATCTGTGGCTCTTATTTGGCCTAGAGACATGTTTCTCTAGTTTATGTAAAACAGAAGTCAATGAAACAAATTCTTCTCCAAACACATTTTAATTTCATTTGTACTTCTTTTCCCCACTGCAATATATTTCACTTCAGTTTACAACAGAAATTAAGCAGTGCAGGCGGTGTGTGTGTGCGTGTTAAGAAAACCTTATGGAGAAATCCCTGCTTTTGGTCTTTGGAAAAATTGTTCTGAGATGACAGATTGCCTTGTGCACTAATATACACAGTCTGAAGGAAAATAATGAGTGCATTGTTTCAACAATAGAAAAAGACTTTAAACACTTAAATAACTGAAATGTACCATAACACACAATAAAAGACAGTCATCTTGATTAGTTAAAAAGCACAATAATTCCCGACAGTTCTAACAACATTGAACTTCTAGGGTGATGGTGAAAGAAAGCCAGCTAGCAATGACGGTTAAAAAATTATGTACAGGTGGTAATAGCAGATGCAGGTGGAAAGTGTAAGAAGTAGACAGTCAGGAATATTTTGGAAATTTGCACTCTACCTGTGTAGCCCAGCGAATTGTCAGCATTATCAGAGGTGGGGAGTGGTGTCCCACTGTCGTTTCCCCTCTCTAGGTCGTCGGAGTCTGTCGGAAACAACACCAGAGCTGCTGATGGGGTCATAGGAGTAACAGGAATTGCCATTTCGATCAAAACACGTCCAGACACAATTAAATCCACACATGACAGCAAGAGCCACAGTGCCAGCACGCGGCACACTTCATCCTTCCCCCGCCTGCGTGGTGCTGCCCAGCAAGAGGCAGCCAAGAGCATGGCCCTGGGTCCCCAAATGCTGCCCGCTGTCCCCCTCTGCCTTCTCCAGCTCTCCTCCTGCACCTCAGCTCCCACTTTGCTGCTGGAGCCGTGCGGTGGCCACCCAGCCCACCAGCCTGCGCAGGCTGTGGTGAGCATATGGGGACGGGGAGGCAGGGGAGCTGAATGCTAGCATTGCTAATTTTCCACCTTATTGTTAATCAAAGCTATTGACTGTGATCACTCGCCATCATCGCTTCATCTCCTGGCAATTACGGACCCAGGGGACTTCACCTCTTTGCCGAGAGGGGATGACGGGGAGGGGGGACGACTGTGCCTTGGCAAGCAAGGGGGGCTGCTCTACCTCTCCTGGAGGATGGGGCAGGAGAAAGGGGTAGGGCTCCTCTGTGAAAGGGCAACAGTTACACAGCATAGGAAGTGGGATGCATTTTCTGAGCTGAAAGATGCTTGCAGAGAAACACTCAATTTTAATGTCACATTAAAAAAAGAAAAGAAAGACAGCTGGTCAGCTAAACACAAATGGACACGTGTTTTAAGTCTCCAAGATAAATTGCTGATCAAAACACCACAAAGCACTGTGAAGGTAACTCATAATAATGAACTAAATAATTCAAAGCAAAAAATAAAATAAAAACCCCAGTGGCCCTGAAAACAAAACAGCACAACCCAAAGGAATTTGTTGTCAATATCACTAGATCTTTGGACTTGTCTGTAGCTGTGAAACTGCAAATTAAACTTTAATTATATTTTTTAATTTACTTTTGATGTTATGCGATGTTCAGTATATAACATCTAAAAAGCAACATTCGTATTTTGTTTAAAAAAGCTGCAAGAAGCAAATCTGTTCTCAAGATATCACTCACACAATAGGCTGCGTTTCTTCTTCTTGTTGACAGGTGTCAGACAATTTATTAATGATTTTAAAGACCCTGAATAGGAAAGATCTGTTTTACTCACACACACACACAGACATGTATTCTGGACTTTCATAATGACTGAAAGTAAATGTTCCTTTTCAATAAAACATATTTGCTGTTAAAAATCATCTTGGCTTCACAAAATTCCTAAAGCAACTATGTATGAAATTAAACTACAAAAAACAAAAGCAGTTTTTTTTTTGGACACAGAATTTTACTTACTCAGTCAATCTAATTTTTAAAATGGGATGCTGAACATTTATATTCTCCGTTTGTCTGCTAAGTACTCTTACAGAGACAGCATCCTTACAAATCCATAGCTTTTTAAAGGAATTCTTAAAGGAAAGCACAAAGAAAACCAAAATCCTCAGGATCAATCCAGTTGAAGGGACACACTGGAAAAAATATTTATTTAAAAAATAGTCAATTAAAAGAATTGACAGCACGCCTTTTAGATTACTGTTGTGCAAATTAAAAAAAACAAAAAACAAAAAAACGCCGCCAAGATGGTGTTTCATCTTGGCAGATGAAAAAAGTGAAATATGTTCATTTATTGGTCCATTTATCTTTGCTGGCTCACTAATGGCCAATGTCACATACGTCTTTAAAGCCTGCTCTGAAAATTGCTGTAGAGTGATGGGTCCGACACTCCGCTTCTCCAGATTGTTCTCTTATTTGCATTCAAGGGTTGACTGGGTCAGAGTTTTAAATTTACAGCAGTAAAGGACAGAAGGATGGGACATTTTTTATTAAATGAAGAGGCAGAGCCTGTGCATACTTTCTTTTGGGCAACTGTTTATAGCCAACTATATAAAGCTCAGACTGGGATTTCAAGCAATGAACCTGCCGATCGTCATTCTGAAAGATTAATTGCTTTCTAGGAGATTTAACTGCACACTACACAAAATGATTAAGAAAGGAGATGCACCGAAATCTCCTGGTGTGTTCTACATGAGAGCCTAAGGCATGCCGTCATGTGCAAAATATGATTACTAAATGAATTGGCCTGTTTTGTCCAAGATGCTCCCTAGGACATGGCATTCCCAACAGTGGGCCAACCCTCTGCGTAGCAGACCTCTCACAAAACAGCCACTGCTAATGACCTTTAGCGAGGCTCACTGTGGGCTTTAAACATGAGCAGTCTCCATTTCAGGAACTCTGCATTTACTCCAGCCAACAGGACATGAGAGCAGAAGCTCTAAACCTAGGCTACAACTACTTGCAGCCGTTTAGGCATGAAAATCTTGCCTTCAGTCCCTGCCGGTGATGGAAATGAGAAGATTAGTCTCTTTTTTAACACTACTCATATATATATATGATATTTGCTAACGACAATACCCTTACTATTTATGATTCAAAAGCACACGAGACATTATTCCCTCTCACGTTCTTTGAGAAATGCTACTTTTCAGCCTGGTCATAAAGAACACAATACTCAGCTAATGCTAAATTACGTGTGGAAACTGCTCTTGCTAAGGAATATCACTGAAGTTCAGTACTTGCTATGGGTGAATTCTCCCCATTTCACTGAAAGATAACTCTGCACTCAAGTCTTGTATTTAAGGTTTTGGCCCCCTGCACTGAGCTGAATGCTATTCCTTTGCTTCTGAGTCCCTGTTAAAAGAAATAAGTACCATTGACTGAAATGGCACATTTCACCATTAGACTGCCACAAAGGCATTCTGTTGACTGTGAGGCAAAGGACCTGGATGTTAAGATGTGATCTATTTTCTCATTAATTCCTTGCTGTAGGATCAGCTGATTTTCCACTTGGCTTTGCTAAATATTATGAATAATTTTAGATGACTATAATTTTTGAACTAATTACCATGAAAAACGAAAACAAAACACAACAAAAATAACAACAAACAAACCAATAAGTGGAGGAAATGAATGTGATAGCCTGGAACAATTCACCTGATGTATGAAAAATTTAGAGCTCAGTCTGACTCAAAGCAGGGGCTGAACTCAGAGTCCCATCCCTCAGAGAAATGCCATAATCACTCTACAGCTGGGCTCTCGCCAAGTTCAGAATAATAAAAAGGGGTAGAGGTTTCACAGAACTGACAGAGATGTCCCTCAAAACAACCCTCCAGTAAATTTGTATGTCTTGGTTGAATATCTCTATCAGACAGAAGGAATTTAAACCAAGGTCTCTGACATACCAACTGCTCAGAAAAGTCAGAAATAAAACTTACAATTTAAAAGATGCCTAATCAGTAATTGGTTGACTCATTAAAATATAAAAAAGAAACAAAAAGACACAGCATTTTGTTACACAGAAAACAATTTTTACTTTTAAGTATGTAAAACTTTAAATAAAAGGAGTTTTATTTTATATTTTTACTTTTTTTTTTTTTGAAGAGGAAGATGAAAAGTGAACCCTTGACCACCAAAGAAAAAGGGAAAAAGGAAAACCCCATTTTTTTTTATTAGTTGCTATAACACTTTTCTTTCACAGGAGAAGCATTTGAGCTATGCCTTATTTGAGAGAGGGAGCCCCTCACCATGATGAAAAAAGTCTCCTTTACTCTTTTCATGGCCATCTCTAGAGCCACCATTCATTCAGTTAGGCAAGTACCTTATGGCATTAAAAAATATGTATGTATATATATATATATATATATATATACTTGATAAAAGAGTGCTAGGTTTCCCAAGAGTGAGTGGTCTAGATTCTTAGGGGAAGGGTTTCAGGTTTAGTCAGTGCAACCCAAGCACAGACACCACCTGTGAAGCAGCAGGAGGATTTGGCTTAATCACAAAAGTTCTGAACAGGTTTAAGTTGTCCAACTGAAGATGGATTGCACCAAAGATTTATGTCAATGTATGGAAACTTTTCCAATGAAATTTCCACTTAAAAATCTGTAACTTATTGTATTTTATTGGACTGCCACAGTAGCTGCTAAACACCATTTATGATTTCATTTACCCATCTTTAATTATGTTTAAAATTATCAGAAAATCCAAATCCTAAATACTTGCTTTTCATTGCCTTGCCTACTAACACCTTAAACCTATCATTCACATTTACTTTCACAGCTACTTACTTTCACATGCTTGGTGCAACCCTAGCCTCAAATATTGTATTAAACATTCTTTTAGACATGGCTCAACTATTTATATGAAGGTCTGTCATGGTTTTAGCTCAGACAGAGTTAATTTTCTTGACAGAGGCTCACACAACGGTGTGTTTTGGATTTTTGATGAAAACAGCGGTGATAACCCGCCGATGTTCCAGTTGGGGCAGAGCAGTGCTCACATAGAGCCAAGAACGTCCCAGCTCCTGGTGCTGCCTTGCCAGCGAGGAGGCTGGGGTTGCACCAGGAGCTGGGAAGGGACACAGACAGGACAGCTGGACCAGCTGCCCAGGCTGTCCCACGCCACGTGGAGTTGTGCTGAACAATAAATATGGGGTAAAGGAGGAGGAAGGGTGGACATTTGGAGTGATGGCGTTTGTCTTCCCGAGGAACCGTCCTACATGCTGAGCCCTGCTTTCCAGGAAGTGGCTGACACCTGCCTGCCAGAGGGAAACAGTGAAGGAATTCCTTCTTCTGCCTTGCTTGGGTGTGCAGCTTTTGCTTTACCTTGTGAACAGTTTTTATCTCAACCCAAGTTCTCACACTTTTACCTTTCTGATTCTTCCCCCATGCCACATGGGGAGAACAAGCTAGCAGCTGTGTGATGCTGAGCTGCACACTGGGGTTAAGCCACAACAAGGTCACCACTGATGTTTTTTTCCACCAGTAACAGAAAGTAATGCCACCAGTTACTGCTTCCTTCGTACCAGCGAGCGATGTCTATATGCCGTGTCTTACTGAAGATGCATCCTTAAAAGTCCCCAGATGATTCAGTATTGATGCCCCAGCACATCTTCCTCCTTGACACAAATAAATGCTGAAAAGACCTTTACAGGCACAACTTCTTTCCACTATAGGAATCACGTGTCTGAAATACTACAGCGATCACACTTTATCTGAAGTTAAAGCCACTTACTGAAAAATGTCTGACTACAAAACTGTTGCTTTATTTAATAGCAAAACATAAACTTCATTATTTTTTGTTAAGTTTCTCTGACTCTCACTATCATCATCTGCCGGGGGGTACAACATTTGGAGGAAACAGCATGAACAGCATTTTGCAAATGAACATTAATAAAAGATTAGGGTGAAGCAAATGAATATAAACTACTATCAATATTAGAATTGTGTTCTACAAATTGGATCGATTCCCATTGATTCCTTCCTAGTGATCTAGAGGAATTCAGGAAGAGACGTCAGAAAAAAACAGCTCTGGCCACAAACCACAGACTAAGATGAGGAAATAAATTAGTAGCCTGTTTTTTCAGTACTGTGATTTATTCTAGGCTTTCACTGGAGTTACATTAGAAAAATAATACAACATGTCTTAAGGGATACTTAATTCTATTTCTTAATTCTATTTCATTATTTGGTTATCTATAATGACAAAACATCTTATGTTATCAAAGCAAAGTTAAGTAAGGATAGTACTTAAGTGAGAGCTATAGTTTAAACTAAATTAATTAGTGATAATTCACTTCTATGAAGGGAAATAATACATAAAATTATACATTAATTCAGAAAAAATACAGACAAACTTTCCAGCATCTAGACCTATTCTTCAGATCTGAAATGAAAAGGAAAAACTTCAAGCTACGGGGAGAATTGGGAATAACCATGCCACCCTCAGACCATCACAGCTTTCCAAACACAGTTCTATATCAGAAGCCTATGTTGTGTATGGCTGACTAATCCGGAGAATATCCCTATCAATATCTCATATTAGGTGAAGGGAAATATTCTATTATTTTTAATAAGACTTAACAGCACAACTTTCTAGAGGTACACTCACATTCAGCCATCCCTCTAACTACTTTAAATCAGGTTACTTAAGGCAGTTATGACCCTTTTTACTAGCTGAGGATATCTGCAAGTAATTAAGGAGTTCTTCATTAAAATTTACACCGCTCAGCTGCCTCATCTTAAAAGTTAAGAAAGGTTTAAGCTAAGGGAAAAAGACAAGAATTTGTTCTCACATAACGGTTTTAATCTGAAGATTTGGCTCAAGTATATTGGAAATAAAAATGTAAGGATGCTTTTTATTAATGGCTTATACAAGTATAGTCTAGCAACTCAGTACCCTTTCTAACAAAAACGTACACTTACGCACAGGTACAGAGACATTATCGACTAGGCACATGAGAATTTTCTGTTGAGAACATATATACTTCATGGTGTAAAAAAAAAAACCCTTTGGGTCAGATTCATCTGAAACAGCTACAAATACAGCTTCTATTCAACCATTTGAGCACCTTTTTTCAATTGTCTTTAAAGAACAATGCATATTGACTAAAAACCTGACAGAAACCCGGTAATAAATGCTATTTAAACACCTTTCCTTCCTTTCATTTCCATGCTACATTTGATAACAGCCATTAAATCACTAAAAATTAAGCAAGGACTTCCAGCTATGCAAAAGCTTGTGGCCAGTAAGTAATCTCTTTGCCTCTCACATATTTCTTTTTGAAACAGACAGTAAACGGAGGAGCCCACAAGCACGTTGGGTCTGGCTGAGCTGGAGTTGTTTTTCTTCAGAGCAGCTGGTGTGGTGCGCTGTTTTGGACCTGTGACCAAGAGCACCGCTGGCACTGCACCAGTGGCTTAGCTGTGGCTCAGCAGTGCTCACATGGTGTCAGGGCCACATCTGCCTCTAGTTCTGCCCTGCAGGGATGAGCTGAACCACCCACACCATGTATTGACACGCTCAGTAGATAGGAAGGGAAGAGGATGGTGGGTTTAGGAGCAAGCCTTTGTTTTGCTTGGGAACTGGCTGGGCATCCATCCACCCCTGGGAGGTGGATGCCTTTGCATCACTTGTTTTGTTTTCTGTTTTTTTTTTCACTTATTAACTTTTTTCATCTTGGCCCAAAAGTTTTTCTTCCCTTTACTCTTTCTCTCCTCTTCCTCTGTCCCGTTGGAGTGGGGCAGTGCATGAGGGGCAGTGTGCTGCTTTTCTCTCTACCGGGCTTCTCCCTGAGCAGCAGCTTCAGTGCAAGCCCAGCAAATGCATTCCATGTAGTACCATAATTATGTTTTTTGTTTGTTTGTTTTTTTTTTTTTAATTAATAAAGCATTACTTACTTTCCAATTCTGAAGTTGAAGTTCTATGTGGGATCCGTCATACAGGAAGCCACACAACCATGGCAACAATTCTGGCTGAACAGTTCTCAAAACCTGACATTTATCAGTGAGCACATAAGCATGCGCTATACGAAGGCTTTGACACTTCCTATCTTTTCTATTTAATTGTCCTCTCTGAACTTCCCCATCCTGCTTTCTCTTAGCTCTTTCCTGTACTTCTTGGGCCATCGCTTGTAGCCCTCTCCTGCTCTGCATCTGCTGCTATTTCTTTCCCATTCTTTCCAGACCAACCTGAAGACAACAGCCCCTTGGCTTAATGAAGTGGTGCTGGCAGCACATTAACAGGTGGCAGCTCAGCTGCTTTAGTTGCAGGGGTATGTAGGGACACATCACCAGCCTATATGAGGCACTACGGTTAATTAGGACAAGCAGTCATGTTCTAGGGAAGCACAAATGGATTTATAACAGGATTTTATTCTTTAAGGCAACAAGCAAGCTTTCTCCAGAAAATGCAGACTGAATGATTTATTTTGAAGTGCTTGCCAATCATCTTGACTGTGTTCAATACAACAGATGTGCAAGAGTGGGTGTGTGTTTCTTAAGAGGACACAACAGAACATCCCCAGCTGGAAGGGGCCCACAAGGATCATCAAGTCCAACTCCTTAACTTCTTTTCATATCAATATTTGCATTTTCCTTTCACTGGAAGTGCTGAACTTGACCTTGCTAATTCCCTAAGGAATGTCCTCTCCCCTGTTGGCTCTCTTATTAAGTTTTCTTCCTTATGAGAACTAAGATGTTTCTCAGGTGAGTTCTGATGATTGTGGGAACCACTATCAACAGATTTAAATAACTGCAACCAGGTACAGCTGAAGAACAGGTTTCACAAGCTTCCTGTGCTATCCTCCAAACCCACTGGACTTCTCCTTGCAATAATCAACTAACCCCATGGTAATCACCTCAAGGAGACCACACCCAGTCCTCCGGGCTTTAACCCATGCATCTGCTGCTTCTGTTACTCTAGTTGTGTGAGGTTGCTTTGAGCCTGAATTATGCAGCAGCTTTTCAAATAGCTGCCCCTAATATAGTCGCTAAGAATCAGATTCATTTTCTCTTTACTATCGAACTGGAGCATGGGATTACCCCACAAACAGGAATTAAAGCTGCAAAAACCAACAATGCTTAATTACTCCTTATTTTCTTCAGTTGAGTGACGAACTTAAGGAAGCTGATGATTTTTCCTTGCTAATGACTCTGTCACGGACAATGAAACTTGAGGAACTAATTCAACACAGCAACCCCAACAGCCATGCAGCCACATGATTTAAAATAAAACTACTGTAAAAATTAACATTGGATTTACACAGCTCAAGAGCTGAGAAAGCTTTTCCTCATTCTCTTGCTTTTCTGTACACAGTCATCTTTTGAGTTGTCAAATATATATATATGAAATGCAGCTATGTCATTTACGTTTTATAAGCCTATCTGCAGAGCTCAGCATGAAGAATAATACTAAATCAATGTATATCAATGCTTTTTTTAAGAAAGAATGGATGTATTTACAGTAATTCACTGCCTTGCTAGGGAATACACTGGCACACTAAGCAAGCCCATTGAATCTGGTATAGCAGATAGAAAGTCACCTTAATACTACAAGAATCCCAGTCCCATTATTCAGGAAACACTCCTAGCGACATTGTTCTTTATTTTTTTATTCCTCCTTTTGCAAGGATAGCATTTTGAACCATTTTCCTATCACCTTTGCCAATACGTTCTCTACCTTGCAGTGGTGACTTCAGCCACACAGTACTTCCTGATCCCTTTAGCATACAGAAGTCTCACGGAAACAAATCCTGCTGTTGTTTCTCTGGGCGTTCCCTTCCTTTTAGAATTCCACAGCCCCAAACCTTTGGCTATGACACAGAAGCCTGCAGGTATGGCAGGCTCTGATGGCCCTCTCCCTTTCACATTTAAAGACACTTGTGTTCCATTTTAGCCTGTCTTCTGCACAAAGCAGAACCTGGTAACGCCATATCCTATGGGGTGATTTGATGATTAAAAAAAGGAGGAGGTTTTAATCCTGTCACGGTTTACTATTAAAATCCTTGCAGACTAAGAGGAAAGTAGTTTGGTTTTAGCATGTACAGTGATGATTTTGAAGTGAACACTGCAAACGAAAAGGCAAAATGCAATGTAAACAAGAGATGGAGCTGAAAAACACACCACGTCAATCAGTACAGCTCTATAAGAATAAATTTTCAGCAAGCTCCAAATGTCATCAAATCACACATACATAGGCACACAAAGCAGTAGTAAATCGAGTCTGTTCAGAATTCTCTTTCCTATTAATCTTCCAAGACAGTGAATTAGCTGGAGATATCAAATGATTCTCACTTGCAATGTAAGTTTTTTTCTTAATCCAAAGAACGTTTTCTTTTATCCATACTAATGGAGGTAAGTACTTCGAGGAAGGTTTTGTCTTTTGTTATTAGATCACGGGGGTTCTCTCTGAAAAGCTCTTCCTAAGAGCTACTGCTTTTATGCCACACAATGAAATGCATTCTACAAAGGAGGTTTTTTAAAGTTTGGTCCTTGGAGAGAAGAGAAGCCATACAACAGGTGTTCTTTCTTTCTTTGTTTACCTGAGCTGACTACTCGCTAGTAAAAATCATATCCTTAAGAAAACAAATGACTGAGCATGTAAGCATTTGCCTGGAAAATTTGATATTACGCTGAAGTCCTTTCTTGTTAAAGCAGCAAAATGCTCCCATTGACTGTATTCAGGGCTCTGTTAGCACAGCTGTGAATACTTCAGGGAAACGGGAGAAAGAGCCACAAATAAAGAATTAGCAATTATTATCTCGGTCATAACAAAACATACACATATGTCCCAATCAACTTAAAAATTCAGCGTCTGAACCAGGAAAGTTTCATAGAATGGCAGTATGTTGATTTAATATTTCACAGTAGTACTTTAGCATCTTCCAGCTGGCAATCCCATTTCTCAGGGTGATTAATGTCAGCCTCAAAAGAATGTACCGGGTCAAAAATTACTTCAAGTTTATGAACTCAAACTCCAGACAAAATAGAACTATAATGAAATGAAATAGCCAAGGAGGATAACAATCAATAACTCTTCTATCTTGTCAGAATTCAGCTCTGCAAAATTAATACCAGATAAGAAATCACACAACACAGCAAGGGGTATTTGGGTTTACAAGGATCTTCAGATATCTCCAGATATTGTCAATTTGTAATATTGTGTACGTTGAACCCCAGAATTACTAGCTAGAGGCAGTAATTTTGAAACAAAATAAGACCTTCAATAGATCCATGGGAACTCCTGAAATAATTAGAGCTGTAACTGAAAGCGGAGAGCCCAAAGCAATAAAGAATGAACGCTGAAAAATGATATGCTTTAAACTACACAAATATGATGAGAACGATGCCAGTGTAAATAACAAAAGCATCCACGTCAAAATTGAGATGAATAAGAGTATCAAGATGGCAAAGACAGACCAAATCACATATTCATGCTCAAAAGTAACTGGACGTTTCAGATAAACTGCCCAATAAGACATTACCTTATAAGAAACTTTGTGTTGCTATCAGAAAATTTGTGTTGGTTTATGCAGAACAACATCAAAACAGCAAATGGAAGGAAACACTTATGCCACCTTTAAAAAGCAAAGCCAGAAAACATTGGAGATCAGGAAATTAGACTTCTCTTAGTAAGGGACTCATTTATCATCACAGCAATAACTGAAAAGGGAAGTACAGATTACTAAGAATACACTGGGTCTGATTTACTTATAGAAAGTTTCTGAAGTATATCATTGCTGGCTAGGTCACAGCTTTAATATCTCCGGACTGAAGTATAACAATGTATAGGAAGTAAGGGTGAGAGCTCGAAGAAAGAAAAATTGCTTTAGCAACCCCCAATTGTTTGTTTGTCCTATCTTCATTAAATGTGTTGGTGCAGCTGCTTTGAGCAGGAAACAAAAAATACTTCTGAAGCAATATTACACATATCATATGTTTTGAGCATGATTGGTTCCATATTGTTGGGGCCCTCGAGTGCCTCTAGCAGAATTCGCCAGCAAATTTTAATGTGTCAACCTGGATAAAAGTCAAAAGTATTCTTATGGACTAGGGATCCGGCACAGCAACTCTAAGAGGGAAGGTGATGCTCTGGCTCCAGCCTGACCCCAGGTGCTCCCCCAGGGGTTCCTCCCATGGGCTCCTGGTGAGAGCAAGCTGAGCCCTGAGGTGGCCACCAGCCACCCTCCAAACTCCTGCATGCCCTGGTGCTCTCAGGGTCCCCCTCCAAATTTGCACAGTTGGAACCTCAACCCAGGGCTGCCCCAGCTCAGTGGCAGTGGGGTTAGCAGCCACCAGCCCATGCTGGGGCCCACATGTGGGCAACACCTTTCCTACCTAGCCATTGAGGGAACCTATAATCAGCCTAGGTTTTAAGTTGAAAACTTTAGGTCATTGCAACGACCCTTTAATATTTGCCCTTCAAATGAAAGACGTGGAACACAATATAAATGTACCATATAGAAGAGCATACCAGAAGATCAAGTCCCTAATAAATACGGAGCTGTAGAACCAGATCTGTGCATGTAGCCTATCCATTGCAAACAAGTGATGGCTCACAATTCATTCAAATATTATTATTACTGTTAAAGTTAAGGTAACAGTCTGGCTAGTTCAGAACTTCATCATATGACGATATTAAATAGTTCAAGTTATATGCAAGATGACTTTAAGTAGCGTACTAAGCTTCCACTATATAATAGACTGAAATGGAAAAACATTTAAGATTTTTACAGAGTTAAAATTTATTTCAGTGACTTATCTGGGAATACAGGTATGAAAGATTATGGAAAAAGTAAACCTAAGAGAACAAAACAAAAGCACAAGAACATAGAGAAAGAAAAGTATATTTAGCATATTAAAGGCAATTAATCATCTTTCACTTTCATTTTAGGAGGCCAGACTATAGAAAATTCCCAGAGAAACTCTGTAATTTCAGAAGGTGCTAGATATGAAAAAATGAGACTAACACATTGGATCAAATAACAAATCCAGCTAAAAACTGATCTGATATTGAACACTGGTTAGAAAGTAAAACAACACAAAGTAGATTGGTATTGTTTTATTATACCAATTTAACATCTCAACAAGAAAAAACTTGCCTCAAAAGATGGTGAGAAAATTTAATCTTTAAAACAAAAGAAACCATACTGAGTTTACCAAATAATTCCCATGACTCAAGCCTTACAGTTTATCTAACTCTACTGAACCTTGTGTGGTTTTTCTCTGACGGAGAGTGACCAAGGAGTCATACGATCTTGGATGCAAAATACTGGACTTAAATATGCTGCAAGTGTATCTAAATGCTCAAAGCTGAATACAACTGGAGTGTTAAGCAAGTCAGTGAAATAAAGTTCACGTCCGAGATAAAGGCTGTTTCAAGCGTACTACAACAAAAGCTTCTAAAATTGTTAAACATTTTAGAATTTTTTCTTAGCTATAAAATACTGAGCAATGAAAACAAACATTTGTCACTGGAAATAATGTAATGAAAATAAAAATAATCTAGGTTGTTTTCCCTATAGATTTTATTTTGCTCAACTGCTATATGGCAAATGGCTATTTCATTGCTATTTCATAGCTATTTCTGAAAATGTGTATAGTCTCAGATAAGAAGGCATTGACATACACAACATAAAGGAAGTCATGTTTGGTGATACAAGGTAAACTGGGCGAAAAAATTAACTCTAGACAAAGGCACAAACAAAAATATTTCCATAAGCATTGACTGAACATTAACTGGCATTACACTGATTGGCACTCATGCCTAAGAAGGCTCCCTAGGTAAGCTCCTGCCTAAGCTTTTCTCATCAGCTTGAAACTTGAACATAATTACATTTGACTAGATTCAGGCTGAGCATGTCTCAGGGTCCTGGCCCCCCAGTCAGCCAAACCAGAGTCCTAGACAAAACTTTCACTGGTTTCCCTGCTGCCTCCAGCCACAGGTATCTTTCTCAAGGAAACCAAGAGGTCAGAGAGAAGTTGGTGTGTGGTGAGATCTCAACCTAATATGGAGACAAAATGTAACTGCACCTCAGATCCGCTGGTACAGACATCGCTTTGAGACTTCTGCCACCTTTATTCGTGATTGTGGTTAAGATTAGCAAGTGAATTCAGAAGAGTCTGGAGAAGGATACCCAGCAGATGCAGACTGTGCAATAACAGAAACCTTGTTCTGTAGTAAAATAGACTAAAATAAAAGACTTTCAAGCCCTTCCCTATCCCAAATCAGCTGGATTTTTCCTACATTACATAATTTGAATTATTACTCTGAACATGAACTACACTTTTCATAAATCTGAATGACTGACATGGCTCCAATTCCACAATCTAAACAATCATAAATATTATTACAATTGAAAAAAAGATCAGAAGAAGAAAAAAAAATCATATGATGATTTTTCTATCAGAATAGAATCAAAATTTAGTTGAATTTAAGCTGACCCCTCATTTATCATATCCAGTGGGCGAGTCAGTTAATGACTGTATTGATTCTCTTTTGTATTCATTTTTACATACACCATCCAACCAAGGTGAATGTAACCATAAGATATTAATTTCAGAGGAAAATATTTTGACAATAAATATTTGAAGGTGCAGTTAAGAATGAATATTATACAGTAGATTTAATGTACTGAAGTTATAGGGCATATCCGTTGAATTGTAGTGGGAAATACTGCATAATATGCACTAGATGATCCCTGGAAGTAGTGTATTACTAATAACTAAAACAGACTTCAACAGCAGTATATCAGCTGAGGATCTGATACACGTGAAGTGCCACTTTTACGATAAACTAAGGAGTACTGGGTTGCTTGGGAACCTTTGATTACTTGGAGAATAATGATGAAATCTGAGATCATGGTTACCCCAGCCTACCAGTATCTGAAGTTGAGAAGAGGGAAAATACATGCCATTTCTATGCACATCTGATTTGACAGGCATCATATGGAGTTTGTTTTTGTGCTTTCACTGAATTGTAAAGAACAGAGCACATGACTTCCACCTTAACATTTGCCTGTTTGAAGAAAAGTCGAGCAGTGAGACAAATGGAAATGATCCGTCTTTCAGAGGGAGAATGAATGCTCCACACTTTGTGCAATTGGCTTCAATCTGTGACTAGAGGTACAAAGCAGTCTGGACCAGTATGTAATTAAAACACAGCACAACATATCTAATACTACACTACAAACCAAATATGTCTTTTTAAAAATCCTGTAAGCAATGCCAGTTTTATTCATTTATTTCCCTCTCCCAACATGGAACTACTCTACCCTCCTTGTTTAATTGGCTTTTAAACATCACAACTAATGATCAGACCTTGATTTGCAGATTGAGTCAGTCAGTTATTTCATTATTCATGCTTTGAAAGTGTAATCTTTATACAGATCTTTACAGTCTTTTCCTCATTTATAAATCTCTTTCCATATAGCATTTTTTTCCCAATCAAGCCTAAATTTCCCTGGCATTTTTTCCAATGTTTCAAACTGGTTGATGATTTGTGAGCAGAAAACAAAACAAAGCTGAAGTCCCATCTTTCTGAAAACTGCGTTCTCACAGGCTTCCATTAGATGCTGGAAGGTCCCCATAGTAAGGAAGCTGTGAGGTGATAGGTAAATTTATCTTACGATTTCTTTAAGCTCTGTGGAGAAAAGAAAAAGAGAGACAGAGAGAGAAGGGGCAAGAGAGCAAGCACATTTGGTTTAGTCTGTGGCTCCTTTTAAGGAAAAAATTGATTTCTTTTGTATTTTTATGACTTGAAAAACTGGAAACAGATATCTGAGGAAAACAGAACCAGATCTCCTGTTGCAAGGACACCGAGTAAAATCCGGCCGTTGTCTCCTGCAGTGCTCAACCACCGGGAAAACCCGGGCTCGCCATGAGCCCCCGATGGCTGCAGCTGGGGCCGTGAGCCCTGTGGAGGTCAGGGGGCTGAGGCAGCGCCTCTGGGGAGAGCCTGGCTGGGGCCCACGGAGCTGAGCTGCAGCTGCTGCTGCTGCTGCTGTGAGGGAGGAGGCGGGGAGGGGGAAATCCAGAATGTCTGGAGGGATGGAAACACCACAGTTTCGCTTTCATCCCTCCAATATTCTCAGAAATCGCTCTGGGGAGAAGAAAGGCATCACTTGAAAGTCGGATTGGCCTGTCTTTATGCTTTGCAGGCATCCACAGAGAGTGGAAATAAAATGATAACGACCAAACATTTAAAACAGTGCAAGCTGCTGCCTGGATCTCAGTGAAGTGAGCGCAACCAGATACACATTCCTTCAACATTGTGACCAGTTATTTTAGCCAATGGCACCAAATAATAGGCAGTTACATGACAACGCCCTCACCCCAGAACAAAAATCCTTGCAAGTAAAAAGACTCTTGTACAGTCACGAAGCCACAAACTTGAAACTCAAGAAACTGTAGAAGTGAAGCTGCACAACTAACTGTTCTGCCCACAGCTTCCCCAGCCACATTTTAGTCATTAATTTCGTGACAATGCCAAAGTATTCTTCCAGCGCACAGAACAGGTGATGCTCGATCAATAAGAAACCATGAAGTATTTGTTTTCTCCTTGTTGTGAATACATATTCCAAGCACTGCTCTAAATAAAGATAGCTTCATTTTGCTAAGTGACCTGGCCTTATAGCCAGTGTAGCCCAAACCCTGCCTCGGAATTCGACTTCTTCCAAACCAACAAACTTGCAGATGCTGCAGTTGGAAGTTCTGCAAACATGAACTAATACACTTTTTTCCACAGCCGTGTGATCTGAGGTGGCTCTGTTGTCATCTCCGCTTCAAACACTGAGGTCTGAAGTGCTGGGGTTCGAGTCAAGTTCTTTAGAAAAGTTTACTCTCTTCAGACTTTCACCATCAAGGCTTCCAGCTCCACAATAAAAGCCTGTAAAGCTGGAGCCAGTACAGGGAGAAGGGGACACCAGCAATGTTCCCACAGACTGACAATCTCTGCATTTTGGAGCTTTTCACCTGCTGTCTGACAGCATCAGGTGGACTTGCTTCAAGGTTCCTGCCTAACTGGCCCAAGGAGTCAGGCGAATGACTCTGCCTCAAGTGGGGGCACCTCCTACCTGCACGAACATTACTAGACCAATAAATAATTAGTTGATTAATTTACAAAGGAGCATTTCCAATTGCTAGGAAAGATCTGCTAAGTATGGAATACATATGTCATTGCCCCTGGATGTGTTTAAATGATTTAATAGTTAATCTACAATATTCTGAGTAAGACTCAAATTTAACATCTACTTTTGCAAAAATACATTTAAATAATGCTATATGTGAACTTAAAAAACCTGGGTTTAGGTTTGTATGGCTATACAGACTTTGATGTCTTCTATTTTCTTCCCAGTTCCTCTCTCAACAAATCAAAAAAGTAAGTTCTATTGCCATTTGTATGTATGCATCTGAAAAAAATTAAATTAAATTAAATTAAAATAAAATAAAATAAAATAAATAAAATAAAATAAAATAAAATAAAATAAAATAAAATAAAATAAAATAAAATAAAATAAAATAAAATAAAATAAAATAAAATAAAATAAAAATCAATTGCTGAGGCAAATTTCTGCATGTGCTGCAGAAAACAAAACTATGCTGACGCAGGTTGATATTATATTAAGGAAACAGTTTATGACTGATTGGACTGATTGCTTGGGAAGAAAACAGAGGAAATGTTACTCTAGAGAACATTTTGACTCTGAATTTCGACAGCTTATAGAAAAAGAAACCTTCAGGAAAGACAAAGACATTTTGAAAGGAAGATTGCTAACCTGGAAGCCATCTCAGCTACTAAGTTTCAAATTTAAATATCTTAATCTGTCACTTATCCCATACAAATCCCATACAGGTATTAAGATGCAGACACCTCTGTGGATCTTTCTTGACTATTTATCCAGTTTATAAAACCAGAATAAAAGACTCCTAAGTTATAAAATATACATGCCCATAACAAATTGAAACATGCTCTAATGTCTCTGTTATTACTATAAACTACAGTATCAAAAATATTTCTGTGATAACCTCTGAGGGCTTCTTAACAAATTATGAGGGGCACAAATTTATCTAAGATATTTCTTAATTCACTTAAACTTCTTAAACACTGAAAGTTTAACAATTATGTAAGTACAACTCTTATTATACTAATCCTGTACTTTGAAGAGAACATTGTATTTGCATTGTAATTACATCTTGAGAAACATCAGCTGCTGCACCCTGTGAAAGAAACACTTTTGTTAAGCCTAATTCACCACTACTCCTGAAAGCAGGCACTTTGGTGAATGTGTGTAAGTATTCAGTGTTCTGTAAAATAATAGATTACTGCACGTAACACCATTTGTGGTTTGGAGGCAATGACAGTGATTTGCTTCTACATAAAGAGAAATATCAATACATTACGTATTAAAAATGTTCTTACTGCAGGCTTCTTAAATGGCCAAGTGACAATGTGGTCTTACAAACTCAACTGCCTTGGTTTGAGACTTCTAAACTACAAAATCTAACTACGCTTATCGGACATGAACATCACATCTTAACAGATCAATTTCTGTCTTTACAATAAACTAGTCACAAAACCGTTTCTGGTATTTCTGCTGTGGTGTGTACTACAGAAACCCCCTGCAGCACTCACACACGACATTTTGCAATACCACGCAGTGCAATGCTGGAACAATACAAGCTGGAAATACTTTCCTTCTTTACACACTCCCACTGAACGCAAACCCCACATTTGCAAGACTCTAATTAGCAGCTCCTAAGACAGTTGATTCAGGTCCAGCTAATTTGTACTAAGAAATGAACGGCAAAATGAGTTTTGTTGTTGTTGTTGTTGTTTTGTTTGTTTGTTTTTTCCTCTCTTTCTTTGCTGTTTTTTTTGTTTGTTTGTTTTTTTGAATTTTCCATTACATAGGAGCACCTTGTAATCAAACAGCTCTGGGATCATGTCTGGGTGAAGAAACCACATCCACTTGCTATGTAATAGTTTAAGAAATTAATGACCTTTTAAATATATTGAAAAGTCTAATTTGGAAAGAATAAGTGATGATGTGGTCTAAATATTTTACTTCATTGAGTCTGGGCTAGCTGCAGTAATCCCATGTTACTCTGAAGACAAAGAATATTTTCCAATAAAAACCTTGGCATCTATAAATCCCACATGGAGTTTCCATGTGTCATTGTTGTATGATTAAATTATCTCACTTTTTTTTCCCCAATATATTTATAATATATTGACTTTTTTTTTTTTTTTTTGCCTGTTATTTTTCTTCTAAATCTAGGAGGAGGAAAGTTAAATTATTTTTGAATCCAGAAGCAGAGAAAAATAATTAGCTTAAAAAAACTCCAGCTACGGTCTGAAATGGCTTTTACAGGCATAAGAGGACACATTATTAAGGCGTCGTGTTGTGGGACTTTCCATGGCTTGAGGCAAATGCTCTCCCCAGGTGAAGCTGAGGATCCAACCTTTCTCATAGTTTGAAGCTGCTGTTTCTAACCTTCATGGTTTGTTAGCCAGGTGACCTTCGACCTTTGATCCTGGAAAGACTATTAGCAGTGACTCCAGGAGATTTGCCTCAACAACATGGCTGTAGGGGTGCATTCACAGGTGTATTATAAATGCAATTTATCACATCATTCTGCAATTAATCACTGGGATATCATATACACTTAGAATGTGTACATATACACATATGTGCAAAGTGAATGTATTTATATATGCATGGAATAAAAATCGGCATTAAGTAGAGATAAGCCACACTGCATTCATAATACTGCTGTGACCTGCTTTTATGTGTTTATTCCCTACTTGATCTAAAATAAAAGAGTTATGCAGGTACTTTGCTTCAAGCAAGATCTTAGTGTTGTGGCTGGGGAAGGTTCTTTAAACAGTGCTATGGAAATCAATGACATGTGACCAATTTGACAAAATTCCCAACTCTTTAGATTACATACTGAACTTCAGAACTTGGGGCAGGTTTGACTGTAGCAAGTGTAAACACTTCAACACCTGCCATGTTTGGGGCATTATTGTAATATCAATAATAAATAATATTCCAGAGCATAGAGGTGTTTAGAAGAACTGCCAGTAAGGAACAATAATATTTCCTCTCTCTCTGTCACTGTAATTTCCACAGTTTGCACTTCTCCCTTCTCATCAATTTTCTCTGTTGCATTTCTAATTGTCTTTCTCTCTAAAAATTTCTCTCTAAAAAATAAAAAAGGCCAAAAGGAAGCTTTCTGTAGTTAAAATGTATCACCTGTTAAGTTCTGCTGTTTGTTGTAGTTGTAAAACCATGGCACACCTGGTATAGTAATCTCATATCTAGCTACGGTATTTGTAAACAAATCAGTCAATCATTTTTCCATTTAAATCATAACTGTAATGGAAGTGTATGCCTGAGACAGGAAGAATAGGGGATACGATAATAGAAGGTCCAAAGAAAATGACAAAATAATGTTCCTTAATGCAGGTAAGACAAAGCAGCAATGTTTAACTGCATTTACAGAATTTTAAATATATATCATTCACATGTAATGCAACATGATTCAGAACAGCTGACCTTTTCTTACAAAGAGTGAAGAAATGGATTCCCCTACTGACAACTGCAACTTAAAATGGCTCCACTGACCTAACTGTAACATGAACCGAACGCCCCATCTTGCGAAGACTTTTGTGCTTTCTATTATGTGCTGTGAGAAGTCTCAGTGACCTCATGGCTTAGAAGGTTAAGCAGGCAACCATGCCTTCTCTTAACATTTTAGTTGACTTGTGGTGTAGCAAATGAAGAAAGAAGAACTGTCAAGACTGAAACTAAGCATTTTGTTCAGGGGTCAATTATCTGGACTGAAAGGAAGGGAAGGATGGAGAATAAGAGTAGAGTCACGAGGATGGAAGAGGGCAGAAAAAACATTTATGGAGAAATAAGTTCTAGCTGCTGACTCATTGAAGCATTTATCAATAAAGTGCACGAGGATATTCAGCGTACAGATTCAGTATGCATCTGTGACTGCTCAATAGTTCATGGATTAAGAGCCACAGACACAATTAACAGCCCTCCTGAGCTTTTAAATTCTAATGGCTATCAAGCCTGAAAGTTTCTCTTTTTTCCTTCAATAAAGTTTATGGGTTGTATAACATGCATTTAAAGACTCTAGATAGTTCCTGTACCCTATTTTGGCTGTATGGTACCCTTTGGTGATATTACTACATAACCAACCATGAAGAAAGAGGAAAAAAAAAAAAAAAACACTTTCCAGACTATTTTTCCAGCTAACAAATAAATATTTAGTTTGTATAACAAATACGTCCATTAGAACTGAGGAAAAGACATAAACCCTAAACAAGCATAAAACTTGCCTTCAACCTTCTGCTCGTCTCATTCCACAGTTTCTACTTTAAGACAGCAACAGAGACAAATCATCTCTGTAATTTTTTCCATCATCATTATTGATACAATTGTATCATTTACACCACCACCATCACCACAATTTAAAGCACAAAGACAATGAATGCACTCCTTCATTACATGGTCTCCAAATATGCAGCAGTAGAATATGACACATAAAACATCACTAGTTCAGCAGAACATTGAACACGTAGTTAGCCTTATCCCTTAAACAGCAGTTAAGCATGTACCCCCATTTAAGTATGTTTAAACTATACATTCATTTCAATGAGATTTAAGCACATGGTTAACAGCAGCTGTATGCCTTGCAGAACAAGGATAAAAACAGTATGAAATTATTATTGGTTCTACATTTTAATTTTGCTATGTCTTTTAAGACAGACTTTGAAAATGGTTTGTAAATACATTCATTTATTACTGCATGTTCACTAGTAGACTTGTGCTGCGGAGTCCTATAATATTACAGAGCAGATTCCTCATGTTATTAAAAAAAATCAAAATACATATTATATGCAATGTCTTCCCTGTAAAATGATATGCCAACTTTCATAATTGTTTGCTATTCTCTCTTTACAAAAAATTGGTATCTTTGAAACCTCCTAATTACAATAACAAATAAAAAGTCCTTTTTAGTAATAAGGAAGAAAACTGGCACAGAATCATAATAAAGAAAAGCCAGCTGAGAAGCCTGCTACAAAACAATACTATGCATAATTGGTGTTTAATTATGCAGAATTAACAAATGGCAGCAGCACTGGTTGTATTACTTGACCAGGGCTCTTTGCCAAGTCAACAAGCTGGTTTTAATGTAGGAAGTAACCCATTCAGTTATCTGGCGCCTTTGAGCAGGGCCCCGACTGCTGTGTTCTCCATCTGTGTTGCCAGAAACATTTAGCAGAAGAAAGAAATTTGTTGATTTGCTAAAGCAAGATAAATTTCTGTCATTGATATGGGTGAATGCACCAATAAAATCATAAAAAAGTTTTCTAAACATTTTATTCATCTGGTGCCAAAGATTTAGTAGCACCATGAGCGCTCAAAATACTAATTAGTATGAATTTTCAGGGTTGATACGTTATACAATAGAATATTGAACGTTTATTTGAATACATTATGTCCACTAACCCCTCCCCTTTACATGCACACATACTTGAAAGTATTTAAAAACATGCTTAAATATTTATGTCCTCTAGAGCATCATTACTTAATTTTCTCCTATGGTAAGCAATTAATTTGCATTTTGAAATGAACACAACTATGATGACGCATATGAGAGGTTCCGGCAGAGCGTCTGCCAGAGCCCCCACTCACAGCCGACCCCCGTAACAGCACTCAGTGCGGTCCTTGCCACCAGCTCCTCCAGCTCCCTCCTGCTGCAGCCAGCTGTGGCCACAGGGCTGGCCTCATGCACCCATCACAAGATGTTCTGACCCCGCAGAGTTTGGATGCACTTGGAAAAGCCTTCCAGGATTAAAAATGGAGAAAGAACAAAAACCCCCGGGGAAGGGGAAGGCAATAAAAACTCTTGGGAGTGCCCCAAAAGCATGCAGCACTCTGCCCCTGTTCCTTCTGAACTTCACTTTTATGCTTAGGTTTCTTTGAGGGTTGTCACCATAAGAACTGCAGGAGACATACTGCCAATGAGTGAGAACCTTCAATGAGAAGTATATTGATGCATATATTTACATTGCATAGAGCTGTTTGCAGGAAGGCAGCAGACTTATAGAAAGCCATGGAAAGAGAAGCCAATTGTGTGTTTTGATAGTACTGGGAATACGGATTGGAAGTAAGCAGATGGGAGAGTCTCTGTCAAACAAACTTCTCTATAGATTTGCATAGGTACAGGTTCACTTTAATAGCTGGAGCTGGTGTTAAGATCCTGACTAGTTTTCACTTAGATTAGGGTTGAGATGAGAGCAAGATATGTGAGCTAGTCTCTTGTGAATTCTAGGGGAACAGCTAATTTTGCACAATCTTTCCCACAAAGAGTCAATGTCATAGGAGTCTGGTTGCAGATGAAGAGAAACTAAGAGCAGAGAGATTTGTCTTCTGCTTTCAGTGCTTTCCAGGATGACAGGGTGCTCTCAAATCCAGGACACCAATCTGAGTGGCACAGAACTATATGAGGGCCTCTTTCAGATCCCAGAAGCAGTCCCCCCTCAAAACCAACAGGTTTTAGGATTTAATGCTCATTTTAAACCCCACCCTTACTGGCAAAGAACAGCAGTTTTCTCATTCCTTTATTGCTACACTTTTTCAATGATATTCAGCATCATAAAAGCTGCATGTTATGTTTGGAAACAGAAAGAAAAATAAAAATGCCCCTCTGTGTGTGTATCAGTGTGCGTCTTTACAAAGCTGAGCTATTTCCAGCACAAACACAAGTAAATCTGGACATCCTCATATATTCTATATTTTATAGGCCCAGTAAAACTTGGTCAAAATCCACTTAAACTTGTCGGTTGTGTGACTTAACCTTTAGGGTAGATTAATTAGATTAACAGACCACATACTGTAGATTCCAGTACTTCCTCAATGGCTATTAAATTACACAGAAGGAATTATGTTTTAGAGCCCTGCTTCCTTAAATCAAATTCCAGCCCTGTCACCTTTCTTTCATTTATTAGACTGCAAAGCTCTTGTTCCTTTCGTAATAAAAACTGAACCTCTGCTAAATTCCATCCTTAGTACTTGAAGTTACTCATGATTATTGTGCTTAGGATCAGATAACTACAAAATCTGAGTCTAAACTGGGAGAACACAGTCCATAACAGATATCCTACCAAAGGAATGAAAAGGTGCCACGTAATTTGTGCAGAGGCAGGGGGTGGCACAGTACCCCTCAGCTACAAGCCGTGCCCCTTGCAGACCAGAGCAGCGGCTGTGCAGAGTGGGTGCCAGCGGGGCAGAAGGGTGGGCACTGGCTGGGAGTCTGGCACGATGCAGAAGAGGCCACTTCAGCTCTCACCGTCATGACTGATAAGGCCAACGTGCAGAACGCCTTCTCATTAAGGCACTGCCGTGGGTAAAGAGGGCTCAAGAAATACTTCTGCAGCTTACCCAGCATGGTTGCTTTTTCTTTCAACCCGTCGTCCAGGCTGACAATGAAGATTTTGCACACCTGTCGTGTATTCTCAGACACTATGGAGCCTGGCACGCCCGTAAACATGAGGAAAATATCCAGTCTTTGCCAGAAAGTGTCAGAGAAACCGTATACACGTGACACAATGCGGCCAGTCAGCCGAAGAGAAGAGACAAGGTTCTGGGCTTACTTGCACTTGCATCTACCTACAACCCGTCTTCCATTTTAACCTGTGACACAAGAACGTGGCTACAGACACATCACCTACCGCACGCTCGCTGATGCGCACTTTTCCACTCAAATGCCAGCACGTTAACTGCTGTCAAAACTGCTAGAAACACTCAAAGAGTTCACACAGAAACGTTGGTGACAAGGTATTTTTTTTTTAAGCCAGGGGGTTGTCTAGACTAGCTTTGAGTCATGCCTCCCAACCCAGCGTGCCCAGCCTCAGGCTCCACGAACACTCCCAGCATCACAAACAGCGTTTGGGATCATCACAATAGGCTGCCGGAAAAGCTTGTAAACATCAAGACTTCACAATCCCCTCTTTCCCCGCAGCTCATTTCTGCCCTGTGATATTACATATTTCTACAGTCTGTGCCCAGCCTTCTCAGGGCCCCCAACAGCTGGTGTGGCTCCTTCTGTGCTGCCCACACTGCCGTAAGCACGCTCTCACCGCCCCCAACGCATCCCTGCAGCCCCATGAGCAGCCAGGGCAGCACGCGGCTCATAGTGACAGGCCGATTAGCTCTGAGGGCAGCAGCTCGCCCACAATTGTATTTCTCCAAAACTATGTAATTAAACCCACAGAGCTTGAGTAAATAGCAAAGCAATCTTGGGGAAAGGGCTTGATGAATACATACAAAAGAACCCTTCACCTTTATTTACAGCATGCTAAAAGCCACCTGTTTATATACATTTTTAAGACAGAAATTTCATTTTGATCCAAGTAGGCAGACAGAGTCTTTAAGCTGTGGGAAACAAAGAAGGTTTGGAACAACAGATGCAGTAGCAAACCATGACAACCAGCACTTGTGACCAGGTAGCAGAGCCCAGGAGGTGTGCCTGATGAGGCAATTAGGTGCAGGGGATGCTTGTCAAGAGTGCCTTGCATCTTCAGGCAATCTGTTAGAGGGACTCTGACAGAGCCTACAGAGGAATCCAAAGCTGCCCCAGCTGCTCAGAACTTCAGGATACGAAGTGAGCACCACGTTTGGTGCAAAGCATGACAACTTGCAAAGATTTCTTACTGCAGTCATTGCCAGTGGCCAAAAAATTATTTACATACCATTATATTTTACATTGCATTTTTGCACCCTGATGATGCTGACATCTTCGTGCTTTGCACAGAAGGAAGAGCCTGCTTATTTTACACTGTCTGTTCTTGCCATCCTAATTTGGATGCCATCTACTGCTGAAGAACCTTCTACAGTGAGAAGCTCCTCCGCAGTGATTTCAGGCATCTGAACTACAGCTATGGGCTGGAAGAGTCAGTCCTCATTTGTTAAGGACGTGTCAGCTAGAGATAAGCAGCTGAAATTGCATACCTAAAATTGGTGATCTTATACTGCAGTGTAAATAATGTAAAAGTGGGTCTGCCCCCAAACATGGTTCTAAATAAGAAAAGAAGGAAAACAGAGGCTTTAGTTTGCTATATGACACAAGTTAGAAGAGAGGGAAACAGTAACCACAATGTCAAGGTCTATTCTGCATTCACCAGACCCCATTTGCAGTCAAAGGCCTTTGTATAACCACATTTAGAAGTTAAGCAAAAAAGAAAATCTTACCATGAATATTGCAAAGAAAAAAAAAATCTCTTTCCCTTCCTTGAATCCTGAAAAAATAAAATTCTTTTATGCCTTCACCTTCCCACTTAAGATATACATTTGCATTCTGAACTCTATTTTTCTCCCATTTGATTACCATACTGAATCTGGGGGAGAAAAGCACATGGTGAAAGATACATTCTTTGAATGAAAAAAGGAAAAATTCTTAGTGTCACAGATGGCTGTCAGGATGAAATGAAGCTTGTGTCTGCTGAGGGAATCAGATGCTAGTGTGAAATCTGAATAGAAAGGAACATAGCAGAAGGCAACATTTCAAAAGGAGTGTAGCACCAACTGGCATTGTGAGGGTTAATTTACTGCCAGGAACTGCTGGGCTTTTCATTCTCAGTAGACACACAATGTAAGATCCCAAAAGTACCCATCATAATCACAGATGCCGGGGATTAATGCTAAAATGAAAGCTTCATGAATATTAAAAATATCAAAACTGCTAATGATGTAGCAGGGTTTGGAATAACATCCAATCTGAAAATCTAAGAGTGTGCCATGCAGACATAGTGAGACACTGTCTTTTTAAAACTGATTAAACCTACTCAATTTGTAACAGAAAGAGGCTTATGCATATTAGGAGCTGAATTGACTGCCAAACTTTACAAATTGCACAGGCTAATTACCATAATTAAGCCTTGGATTGAAGAAGAAAATTCCATTTATCTCAGAATGACTCAGTGGAACTTCAACAAAGAAGGCAATGTACATCAGATGTATTTTCCCCCCCCCCTCCTTTTTTTTTTGCCCCTAAGTGGTGTTTCAAAACCAGTAGTGAAAAAATAATCAAAGTGACAGCATAGAAATACTTTTGCTTGAAAATCAGAAAAAATGAATAATTTAAGGATCTGATTTTGGAATTTGCAGTAAATACTCCTCCAAAAACTAGTGCAGTGAAAAAAATGTTATATTTTTCAAATATAAAGTCTGAATTACAAGGTTATGCAAATCCACATGTATTTTATGACCTGAAGCCACATGCAATTCCTGTAACTATGCTTCATCAGTTTCCTGGGGACAGCACTGCTCAGTAGTTGACCCATTGGACTCTCCTGCTGCTTGCCTCTCTCATGCCAAAGCCAGGAAGTTTTCTTGCACGATAACAGCCACCACATTTTAAGAGAAAGGTAACATACTATTCTATGACTTCGAGCTGGATCCAAAGCCTTCTATTAATCTCACTTAAATTTGCATCTTGTCTTTAGGGATTGCTTACTCTATTAACTATAAAAGCTTTGAAAAAATTGTTATGGGATATGGAAAAATCTCTCACTAATAGTATTTCCTTTCCTCTCCCCATCTAGGAAGAAAATATAATATGAAGGTCTTCCTTAAGCTCACCTTGGGTTTTAAGTCACAAATGTATGAGACCATACACACATACACAGACATCACGAAAAGAAGAATTACAGGATAGTGGGGAAGTATTAAGACTCCCATGGGAAATGTGACTGACTTTTTGCCCATCGGTTACATCAATTTTGTTTGCATTTATCTAACTTTTGCTCCCAGGATGAAGACGATATCTACACATTTTCAGGTCTCTTTACAGTATGCCTTGAACAAAATGGTCCTTTAAAAAAAATATATATGTACAGATTCACTTCCATAAAATAAAGCTCAAAAGCAAATAATAAAACAAACAAACAAAACCACAAGGCAAATTAAAATCACCTGTGTTTCCTTCACTGTAGAAGTCAGGCTAATTATAGTAGGTCTGCCGTTATGGGCATGTTGTAAACACTTGTAAAAATAAATGTGAATTAACAGACTAAGTGAGCATATTTAAGAAAAAATAGACAGAAACACAAAGATCTTCATGTTCAAACAATATTTCATTCAGCTGTAACATTAGAGTGATCATGGGGACACCTAAACTGACCTCTGCAAAGAGAAATCAGCATAGCTGCATTTAGGAAGTACATGAATTTTCTGGAGCATACGCTTATCAAAAATTCACTAACATTATAGAAGAACATATCCACATGTGAGCATGTAAGATAAGAAACTACCAGCTATTTCTAATCCAGTATTTGCATCCAGCAAGAATGATTCAAATTTTTGATTTGCTATTACTCAACTTATTTATACAGATCATACATATCTGCCTCTATGCAATGCTAATCTCATCTAGTAACTAAGACACAGAAAGTACCACTGCATTTGCTCCTTAAGGAATCTACAGAAATGATATGAAAAGACCAGACCATGGATACTTTTACAGAAATCTTTCATCTATGCATGCCATGCTTTACCCTCTCTGACATGACTGCTAATGCAACCAACTCAGAGATAGCCATCAGCTGAAATTCCACACTATGCAAACTATCCTGGCAGGAAAAAAAAATAATAAAATACTCTGCATTCTGAATAATCAGAAGGGATTAATTTCACATACTCAAAATTAAGTTTATGTTACTCTACGTGGAGACAGAAGAAAGAAATACATGTGGAGCCCCTGTAGACATGCTGAATTTATAGGACTGTGATATGTAAGTAGTTATGTTGAAGATGTATGCTTTTGACCAATTTCATCTGTTACTAATCTCGTATATGGAAATATATCAGTCTCCTTGTATAAATTCAAATAAGTCCATCATACATAGCAGAGATGTGGGTAGTGAAGGAAGAGGTCAGTCCTGGACTTGCAACATTTTCACTCTTTCTTATGCTCATCATTAAAAAAAGCAAACTCAACATTCATTATTAATAAATAGAATCAGGAAGATTATACTTCCTTTTTATGCATCTTTTCTCATACTTTTGTGAAGCTATTCTGGAAACACCTGCAGCTATTACTCAATGAAATAACAACAGAATAAGCTGCACTGCAAACTGTCCTAATGCAATCATGTCATCAACTGTTGAACTGTTATCAGAGACTCCATTTTCCTTTTTTTCTTTTTTTTTCTTTTTTTTTCTTTTTTTTTTCCTTTTTTTTCCTTTCTTTTTTTTTTTTTTTTCTTTTTTTCCTCAGAAGTCCCAATGGAAAGCTCTGGGCAGTTTGTGCAAACCACTGAAACATCAAAGTACTGCTATTAAATGTTCAGCTGCCATGACAGTCTTATCTACAGTGGGATAAAGAGGTAAGTGGCATCTAAAGACAAACAAAAACATACTGTTTCATTATTCCTACAGTAAGACACTGTCTGACTGAACTCAAAATTGCCATTCACAGTTCAACACCTTGAGAGAAAAATACCAGCACTTGGGATGTCCTTACTTCACCTCATCTGTTATTTGATGGACCCTTCATTGAGTAATTGTGGCTAGAATAAACGTCATACAGACAACATACAATTCAATGAAACAACTTCTGTGCTTTTTCAGAAAATTTCAACTGACTTTAAGGGCAAGGAAAAATCTTTTTTATTCAGTTTTGTAAATGAGCTCTTGAAACACTTACTACTTGATGTTCACAATCTTTCCATCAAGAACACCCATAATCAGGACATTAAGCACAGGTCAAGCCAAATTGTTTAAGGTGCCTATGCCATGGAAGATGTCCTGCTGCTGGTACTCCCTGTTATTTATCCCTCAGATAACAAAGGAAACAATGAACTCTAAATATTTGAGTTTTGATTTATTTTTTTCACTCTGTGGTCTCCTCTCCATGAATGTTCAGTTAATGATTCAAGATTAAACATAGATAGTTTGCTTTTGGTTTCCTGTTCAAACAAATTAACAAAACCACTTAAAATACTTCAGTCCCATCTAAAATCTTGGAGAAGAGGCAGAGGTACAAAAAGTTACAGCCCCATAATTTATTACATGCAGGAAACAAGAATCTTAGAAATACTTGAAATCAGTAAGTACAAGAGTTGTGTATTATTAAGACCACATTATTAAAACAGTTTCATCCAATAATTGCTCTATGTTTGGCATTGCTAGAAAGAAAATTAAGCTACACGGAAGTGTTTTTTTAGAAAGTACAAAGTAAAAAAACAACATCTGGAATCCTAAAGCAGTGATGTTTCACACGCTTAACAAAATATTAAGGAGCTTTAGAAACTGGTATATTATTACTCTAGAAAATTTACTACAGTTTATAATATATCTGTTATTTTAAAATCAATCAGAATTTTCTTAAATTTTCTTTACACATATTCCTGTTCTGTGACAGGGGGGCTAAAATGTTCAAGTCTTGCTTTGGTTTTAGGAATACAGAAGCTAAAGAACACTCAAGAAGGCTAAAAGAACCCAAAAGATGCCTTTGATAAAAATTCTCATTGTTGTGCTGGCCTGTAAGGAGCAGTGTAATCTTATCTGCTGATGCTAATGAGGCTCCACCAGTCTTAGTCTTCTTGAGAACCACATGATAGAACTGCATGCTTGGATGTTAATCTGTCAACGCAGTAGAGCACGGACTCAGAAATTTTTTTAAAAAAAATCTTATTTTTAAAGTGTTTCCAGGTACA
Organism: Anser brachyrhynchus; assembly: GCF_964034855.1. Classification (NCBI taxonomy): domain Eukaryota; kingdom Metazoa; phylum Chordata; class Aves; order Anseriformes; family Anatidae; genus Anser; species Anser brachyrhynchus. The sequence goes on from NC_137694.1 coordinate 83,978,887, forward strand.
GAATAGAAAAAAATAAATGTATCAAATTCAGACAAGTCACCTTGAGCTTTTAGTCTAGAAATGTGTAGGCATGATCTAAAAGAAATCTGTAATGATTTTCAGAGGGAGAAATTTGGGAAATACCCCCAAGCTGACCCGTAGTTTGGAAGATATTTTTTTATGTTGAACTATGGAGTATAAATATGATGAAATTTCATTCATTCTAAATCTTGAAATATGGACAAAATAGTGGCAGGATACAAATTCTCAGAGAATTAAGGAATATATTGCCTATCACCTGTAGGTTACTGGTTCAAATTCTGTGAGATGAATAGTGACAGAAAGTCAATACAAGCCAATGACTTTCATGAACTACATGTGAATCAGGTAAGTAGTCCAAGAGCAGAACCTGGTGTGGTACCACTCCTGGCGAGGAACAGCTCGTGGCTGTAGCAGAAAAAGCCAAACCTGAAGAACGAACTTCTCTCTAATAAAGATTCCTACTAGAAAAGTATGAATTTGAAAGCAGGGGATATGCATCATTGGCACAGTAGATTCAAAAGGTCTTTTTGCTTTTGAATGTTGTTAATGTGACACGAACATGTACACCAAGTCAATGTCACCACGCACCACATTCCACAACTCCACAGGAACTTCGCAGAGATCACTTTTGCTGCCCAGGGAAATGCATTCACTTCACAGAAATCTGCACTTTAATAAATGGTATTCTCCAAAGCTCATTCTTACAAAGCAATGAAATAAAATGATCATTTAAAAAATAAATAAATAAATATTGGTGTTAGATGATTGAGTATTGTAATATTACTTTACCAAGACAAAGATGGCTTTGTTAGAAGGTTTTATTATTATTATTATTATTATTATTATTATTATTACTATTAAATGGTATTACTATGGTTTTTAAACACTTTAAAATTTTAAGAGGCTACTTTTTTAGGTTTTTTTTGAAAGAAGTTTGGAAAAAGGAATGAAGAAGAGGCAGGTATATGCTAAAGGACACTGTTGTGGTTTTTTTTTGGTAAAGAGTTGTTTATCAATTAGTAGCAATTCTTCAATTTTATATATATATATTTTTCATTCTAGAAGTTCATTTCCAGTACTCTTCAATGAGTGATAAGCTACAAGTTAGTTTAGCTCCCAGGAACTCCACTCCTCAAATTTCAGGTGCTGGTGTTGCCAGAGCTGTGGGGAAAATGTCCAGGAAGCAAATTCGCTGCTGCAGTAAATCATGCTGCTTTCTAAATTTAATTTCCTACACTGGCCAGAGTTTTTCAGAAAATAGAGAAAAAACAACTCTTTACCACCTACACTGTACATAATGCGAAGGATTCTGCTAACACCATCTGGCAGCACAGTGAAAAAGTTAAATTATTTAAGCCATCAGAATTTAAATGACATGGTTTTGGAATAGATATAAGTAGTTCCCAAATTAAATACAACTAAAATTAATACGTTACAGAATAAAAAACAATCCAGAAAGTAATAGTGATAAATGCTTTTATTCATACTGCATGTATCATTGTCCTCTTCTTTCCTTATTTTCCCTTTTAATTGCTTTCAGATTTTTGTAAAATGCCATCTATTTCAGGACCTCAGTCATATCATGGCTAATGTAACACAACTTTCCCTTAACTTTATGTAAGGCAACAACTTCCCTTTTGTGCATTTTTAAAGGAAGCTTATATATCTACCCAGTGAAAATCCTTGGATTTTTACTTGTAGTTCTTCAAATGATTTTCAACAGGTCTCGCTACTTCTAAATAAAGCACCTAGCTATTCAGAAATCTCTATTTTCTACTAGTTTGAAGACAAATCTAGAAATAAATCATGGCTTTACTTTTTGATCCCACATAACTGATTCCACTGTGGCTGAGCTGCAGTTTTACCCATACAACTTTCTATAAGCTACTTAGCCTCCCTTTATGGTATTCTATCCTGTTACTGTAGCAAAAATGCCTTCAGGGAACTGAGGAATATTTGCAAGGAATTTAAATGAAAGATACTCAAAAAATATAAGAAAACCCTAGGGAGAAAACAAACAAACAAACAAACAAAAAAAAAACACTCCCACCCACTCCCCCAGTATTTTTATTTTTATTTGTGGAAAAGAGCAACCTAAATTTGTAATACCCTGTCAATTCAAAGCGCACATTCTTAGCAAAACATCTTTTCAAACCATCTGAAATATTGGACATCTGTACCAAGGCAAGCTACTTTTCCAATATTGGATGATAATATTAAGCACGTGCTTTTACAGCCTACTGGATGAATATGGCAGCTTTTGACAGACAAGTGGTGGAACTAAGCCACCAAATTACAAACCAAGTTAATCTAGGGAGGAATAGAAAAGATGGAAAGAGTTAAAAAGGATACAAACGTCTGCTCATGTGTAGGCAAGTGATAAATCATGGAGCACAACGTTATTTCCTGGCATCTTTTTATAATGTGGCTAGAAACTGATGAAATACAGGACCAGCCATAGTAAATCTGATAACTGGTTCTATCAAGCCCAGATTTCTGTCCGTGCTGGATGTTCAGAAAACTAATATGTACCTAACCTACTAGACAGGGTTAGAGATGAAGAAAGACTATTTATAATCCATTTATCATTAGGAGAATGAGTTAGCTTATTTCTTAAGGAGAAAAGAGTAAAAGCAAAACAAGTTACACAGAAACAAGATAGACTCCTTGTCAGAGAGACGTACCAAATGTTTCAATAACTGCTGCTAGCTGCCACAACTACAGGGATCCCAAACAATGCACTTGGGGTGGAAATCACTGCCACATGTTAAATGTATTTAGGATGTGATGCAGAAGGGCAAGATTAGTACAAAAATTCCAACTACGTGCAGGGAAGGAGATAACCCCCAAAGAATTCCAGCTCCACACAATAAAGGTGCAACTGCTCTGCTCAGGTTTCTCCGGACTGACTGTAGCTCCATCTGCATTGCTATTCCCACCACTGGTTTCACGTGCAGCTGCACCAAAACCTAAATGTGAGGAAAATCAGAGGACCCATCTGTGCTTAGCATAATATCGCCACGGGCACCGGAGTGGCAAACATGCAAATGAGCTGATTAATCAGGAGGTAATTATGCTTGGGTTACTCTTTCTGTTACAGGAATGCTTTGATAGCAAGATTAGGTAGCATGCATTGGAGCAGTTCATAGGGGAAAATATTACAGCACCCTGGGAGACAGTTTAAAGTCCTTTACAAGCACATTTCCTGTAATATTTAGATGAACATTTCATTTATGAGAGTAGGTTTGTATGTCATTACCCAAGTGAATCTTGACAGTGAGAAGCAAGTATATAAAATATTGATTTCCAAGATAAAACATTTACACGACACTTTCCAACTGAAATAATTCCCCAGCACAGAGTAAAATCTATTTACGTATGTCCTTAACTGATTCTCAGCTCTTTCCATCTCTGTGCTTCTGCAAAATGGAATGGGGGGTCACTAATGGAAGATTATCTAAATTAAAAACAAACAAAAAAGCGGGGGAGGGATGCAAGACAAATTGAGCACCTTCATTGACTATATAAAAATCCTTGGTTTTGAATTCAGGCAGGCTAAGGCAAAAAGCAATGAATTCTGTGGCAGAGGAAGAAACAAACTGTTTGCCTGGAGTATATGGGTAAGGCAGCGACAGATTTGTATCTCCAGCTTTGAAAGAGTTGGTTCTAGAGGATGTCCATGGGAAACCATCAAGGAAAGCTGCTCCAGTCCCTGACCCACAGATCAGCAATTCTGGTTTATTGATTTTCATACCTTCTCAGCACCTCCTCTCTAAGCAGAAGGAATTGCTGGAGACTGTGCTATTCTGCAAGTGGAGTGAATCTAAGTATGTTCACAACCACATATTCTTATATTGCTCTCAGTGTTCAGAATACAGCCGTCATGTTAACTTTCATTTCCATATGCAGTTTAATTCTCTGCATGCTTATATGTATGCACTTCCTACTTTGAACTTCTATAGGATCTTGCTCCCAGAGTAAGCAAGAACAACATACATGCATGCTTGAGCTAATTCGTGATACAAGGACTTCGACGTTTAGTTGCACTGATAATCATAAATCTCTATGGACTCAAGGCTATGTTATCTCTATCAGTTAGGGTTACTTTCCCTGCTGAGAAGATTTAGTACACTTCACCAGGCGGGCAGGATGACTGAGTAGGAAGCAGACTTTCACAGATGTCAGACACAATAGTCTGTTCATAGGTGTGAGTTACATGATGATTAGGATCACAATAGTGGAGGTTCATATTTCTAGAGGGACCACTAAATGCCCAGGATGCATTATTTGTAACGAAAACATTTACACATGCTCAAGTACCACGTGCCTAGCTTTCACCTTCTGGAGGGTTTAGTTTAGCATAGCAAGCTGCCCTGAGAAGCAGGGAAGGGACTTCAGCACAGTCAGTGCCAACCACAGTTTGCTCGTTCCTCGTTACCAAGGTATCTGCAATTCTCCATAATGTCAGAATAAATAAATCTTAAAAGCAAGACTTGCACCTAAGAGTAAATATTGCAATAAATTGTGGATGAGAAGGATATACCTAGAACACTTTCTCCTCTGCAGGGAACTTCTCTGTCTCACATTTGGAGTGAGATGTCTGTGAAGCATGTTTAAGAAGGGATGCGTGATTATATCATAGTCTAGTATTCACACAAATGCATCATCCTGTGCAGGTTAACACCAATGGTCCTTGGAACTGCTTCATTGTGTCCCTTGCTGCTGCTGATTGGTATTCTCAATAATGTGGCTTATTACCTCTCTGATGGAAAGCTTTGCCAGTGATTTTCAACTGTGCTTCTTCAGAGATCAGATGCTGGTTCCAAAAACCAGCCAGCCTGGAACCCACCTGGTTCCTGCGTGTTTTTGGAACCCAGCATTCATCTTGGATCATGCTTTTATTAAAATATGAACTGAAATACATATAGAGCAGCAGTGACTGACGATCTGTGTTGCAGACAGTCTCCTGGCAGCTGGCTGGTTTAGGAGACGTTCGGTGCCTGGAAGAACTGGCTGTGGATCTGGCCCTGCTGTGCCTGGAGGAATGCTGATGATCTGCTGGATCTTTGCACTCCAAATGAGCTCCTTCCTGTTCAGAAACTCTTCAGTAATTCCACCTGGGCACCTAACCATTAGCTCCTTTCCCATAGCATGCTACAGGAGCTTGGGAGCTGATGTAACTGGAATCCAGTGTCAAATACAGAACCCCTTTGTTAGGGAAGAGGCTTCCACTGCTCACAGCTGCTCTCTGGCACCTTCTTCTCTCGTGAAACAATACTAACATCTGCATCGACCAACTGAAAAAGTAGCAGACAAAGCTAAAAATACTTCTCCAAAATATTACTCGGTGCTGTCTGTATTTGTCAACTGTGACATGCTAAGGTAACAGAACAGTCTTACAAATTCAGTGCAATCCCTAACAACCTGAACTGAATTGCAACTTAAATAAATAATTGACTTCTGTATGTGAAACAATACTGGACAACTGTTTTAATATCTCTGCTGAGTAGACATGCCAGGATGTGTTAGAGAAACTCAAACAACTGCATTTTGTGGAATGATAAAAAAACAATAAACTTGAAGTTGTGGTGTCCAATTACTTGGCCTTTTTTCCACTACTCTTGTGGTGAGATGGGACAATGAATGGGCCAGGGACTTAGACCCTCCTCTTACACTGTGTACCCAAAGTAGACCAGAGGATCAAAAAACAGGTTTTATTCAAATAAAACCTTCAGTACTTCTAAAACAGAAAAAAACTTCATGTACAGAAAAGACAGAAAAGTAATTTAAAAATTGTCTGACACTTCCCACTTCCCTCTTTGCCTTTGCATATTTGCCTTAGACTTTTGTTTCATTTACTGACTTTTTGATTAAAGCTATTCTGCCTGGGAGGTTCCTTCCATTTCCACAATTGGCTGTAATCTTTTTTTTTTTTTTTTTTCCCCTTTTTAACACGAGCTCTCAGATGTATCTTTGCTGTCACTCTCTGGAAACAGAGGAAAACTCTTCCTGCCAGTCATTAGCATTTCTATAACTTCTTTTTCCTTAAGGTAATAACACCTTGTGAACAAAAGCAAGTAAAGTAACTATTGTTCATCATACCCAGATTCCTCAAACAAGAAATATCCTCTGTGAAAACACTTGCATGGCTTGAAATCTTAGTAGAGGTTTCACACCAGATATGTTAAACACAACTCAAAAAAATAAGATGAACTTAATGATCATGTTAAGTAGGACTCCACAAGTGTAAGCTTTGCCAAGACTGGATTATGGATAACAGATATTTGTATGTATAACAGTAGTAGCTCATGACATTTTATGTTCTATTATAACTTCTTGAATCAGCTTTAGAGAACACAAAAATTCCACCACATTCAGAAGTCTAGAAATGAAGTCACTGCCCTAGAGCTCTACAGAGGCAGAGCCAGGATTTTTGCTTTTTCACTGACAAAAATCAGTCGGGCATGTAAAAAGATTTGACTCAATATGTCTGCCAAGATTCAGCAAGTAATGAGTTCTTACTTTTTCAAAGTACCAAGTAAACCAAAAGGATAAAAGTTATCACAGTCGCAAGACATCCTAGAAAATACAAGGCTTATAGTTTACCTTCCTCTTCACTAACCATGTATAAATTGTCCTGCTTTTAAAATGTACTGCATTAGATGTATTCTTTATTCAGAAACGTCTGCGGATTAACTCTGAATACAGTAATTCACAGCACATACCTTAGGTTTTCAGTTCTCCTAAAGAATAATAATGATGTGATTAAAATGACTATAAAATAACATAATTAAACCTTTTAGGCCATCTTCAGAAGCTTCACTAAAGCTCTTTGAAAGCACTCAAGCCATGAGTACATTCCTGAAAAGCATACTAAAAATATATTACTTTATTTTTTTTAGCTTTTAAAGAAAGCCTGTAAAAAAAAGCAATTTCTGCTATTTTCTTTTCAACAAATGTAGCTTTCATTAGATATATGTGGAGCTGATAGAAATAATAAAGCTGACATAAAAATATCAGGCACTTGGCAGTGCTGGTTAATACCTTCCTTTAAGAGGACAATTGCAACAAACCTTGGGTATTTTTGTTTTTATTTTTATTTTTTTTAAACTGAAAACAGTAAAATTTGTCCACACTTATAACCTAAATAGTGAAATAGCTGCCAGACTGTAAAGAGTTATTAAGGAAGTTGTAATGAGCCAACTCCAGGAAAAATTGGATTCCATAATATTTGCTACTTATTCTTTACAGTCTGAAATGATGTGGAAATGGAACTGAAACCCCATCAACGTAATGGCCCAGGGAAGCCCAGGGAAGGCTGCCCTCAAGTGATTTTTTTATTAGCATTATAAGCAGCTTCTGATACTATGACCAAAAAATGCTGTTGATTTGCCTGTTCATTTAGCAGACCAGACAGAACTCTCTTTTTCAGGTTACTGGTGACAGAGGCCCCAAAGGAAAATTTGGCATTTATTCACCTTCTTACGTGGATTAGAGTTTAGGTCCTCCCAGTGTAACCTGTTATGTACTGTTTACAACGTGTAAATATGCTAGTGGAAATACATGAAACGGTCTGTATGATTCTCAGCTTGAGCAGCATCCGATGCTCAGCTGTGTCATTCATTCAGTTCAGCTGGTGAACTTCAGCAACCTAGTAGTTATTGGCTAAGAGCAGACTACACACCAAACATCTAATATCATACCATCAGTGTTATCGTGGCTTTGTTTCCTCTCCTTTGACTGGATTTTAGTAATGAAAAACTGGAAGAAAATTCTTAGGTCATCAAATACAGTCTCTGGGTATTACAGACAACCACATTTTGTAATCTCTTATGTAAACTGATCAAGCTCCTTCAAATCCGTAATATTTTTGTGACCTTCAGAGATGGCAGCAGCAAGCTATATTTGTTTTCTTTTGCACTGGATGAACACTTCCCAGCTTTTATTATTGCCAAAGACTTGGACCCCCAGCAAAAAGCACAACAGAATTTAAGAAAACAACGTAACCAATGTAATTAGAAAGGAGCACTCAAGGTTAACCGAATAGTTCCATGTGAAAAAGCCTAATATCACACTATCCTAAAATTTATTTCAGATTGTAAAAACACACACCTGTAATCACAGAATCTTACTGAAATTTGAAATTTACTCTATGCCAGACAGTTGTGCCATACCAAGCTGCAGTTACCACTACAACTAGTGATGGGACCGATCATCCAAATTAAATACAAAACATTTGTGAAGCTGAAATTGATCAAAGAATATACAATTAGCTACAAATCCAGCTTAATTTGATTTTCTCTAATTTGTGGAATCATCCCTACTGCAACCAGAAGAAAAAGGGTAAACAACACACGTTGCATAACAACATCAGAAAAAAAGTGTAATGAAATAGTATTATGACGCACATCTGGATAATCCATCTATATGCACGGAATTTAAACTTGAACACATTTGATGCTCTCTCTAGCCATATTTGTAAATCTCCTTAAAACCTGGAAATAGGAGTGGCAGAAGATATCTCTGATGTGAGGCTAAATAAGAACATTAAAAAGGGATACATGGAACAAATTGTATATTTTTTCGATGGATTATGAAGAGCTGATAATTAGTGGCAGTAGCACATAAGACATTCTTTAAATAAAGAATGTTGAATAGAACATTTGGTTATATTTTCAGATCACACTTTTGTGTTGTTTAGAAAGCTGTCTTAGGAAAAGCAAGCACTTGCTGTACTTGCGATTGCAGAACAACAGCTTTATTTGTGGTCTCATGAAATACCTCATATCTTGTTGATGATAGATGAGTGCCTGTGCTTCTTGTTCAAAGGCAGGCTGGAAATCAGGATTTTGAACCAGAAAATGTGCACTAAAATAGTGAGAGTTCAAATTATGACTGTAGCAAGCACATGCTCAGTTTTCAACATGTAGGATCTGCTAAGGCTTTTCCTAGCTGTGAGCTAGTTACATATGTATTATAGCCTTCTCCAAACAGACTGACCGGGACAAATGAAACAGCCTCTGCCCCAGCACCTGACTGCTGAGGGAAGGGGAGGTGAGTGGGTAGCAACATCTGTGCTGTGTTTGGTTTGCAAGACCAGCTTCAGAAACAAATTCGGAGGATCAAGCTCAATTTTCTGCAAAGATCTTGATGTTGTGCTGGGGGAGCAAGACATTTGGCTTCGTGGCTGTTACTGTCAATCTCCGGACTTGGCAAAACATAGCTTGCCAGAACTAGCCACAGCATCTCTGCTGTTTCTCAGTCTTTCACTGCACTTCATGTAGGACAGTCGTTCACATATCAGGCAAGTGACAGTAAGGTGATACCATTCTAATACGGTGACGTACACGGTCACCTTTAACTCGGACCCTCAGTTCATCCAAAAACAATAGTTCAGAGTGCAGAGAAACACACTGAACTACCTGCTGGAAATTTCATCTCTGTCACTGCTATCAAGTACTCCAGACATATTTAATAACTAAGCTATACTCACCCTAGACTTCTAAAGCTGTGAAAACCACTTAAAAAAAAGAAGTCTGAAAACAAGGGCCAACATCCAAATTCAGGCCACTGCAGCTCTTGAAATACCAGCTCCAACTTTTCTTAAGAAACACAGATATCTCACCCAGAAATCAAGCTGTATTTGTTTTGCAATTTGAGTGAGTCAGACACATAAATATTTAAGTTTTAATTCAATTGCCTCTCCTGCGGTCGATGAGTCACTAGGACTCTGATATCTGAGGAGTCTCGCTAGGGGAGGTCCTGGAAATGTGTTATGACTCCCAAGTGGGTTCCAGCCGGAAAGTCTGTGAGCTGCATGTTTAAAATGTATGAGCTTATTTTCCTTTCGTACACCCAAAATATATGTAATGAAGTAGAATGTGTTTGCTTCCTGGACAGCAAACAACCTTGCAGCCAGAAAAAATGTTTACTTTGTAAACAGTATTTTCTTTTTAGAACACTGTTTTAGCAATAGATTCCATGATGAAAAACAGTTTAGGTCATAAAAGACCTGAAAGAAATAGAATCTGTAACACTTTTCCTTCTCTCTAAACTCCTGAAATTAAACTCACCAGAAGTTGCAGTCACTCTAACGTACTGAAAATACAGAGAGTATACTTTATACAAATGGATGATGCAAGACAATTTCAAAGCCTTTGGTCAAATAAGGAGTATTATGAATTTTTCCATACATAAACAGAATGAGTATGAAGCTGCAAAAAGAGACTAATTAAAACCCAAAAAGCCACATTCCATTGACATACACGTTACAAATCAAGTGGGGAGGCCAGTTATGGCTGCAGCATTAAAATAATTAATGAGAAGGTGTAAGAGAGGCACTCCCTTTCCTATATGACACTCTGTAATATTCCTGTAACCTTCTTGAGTCATCTTCCCACCACTTAGCATGAAACGTGCCAGTTTACTGCCTTCTGACCACTCTGATTTTGACTTATACTGGACGAAAGACAGGACTGATACCAACGAAGCAGATGGACACTAAGCTCAGTCCTGCTCCGAATTCAGGAGAACTGTGTTTCACCCACAGAGGTACAGGTGAGAGAAGCAGAAAAATAACCATGTGTGAGCTTGACAGCTGCAAGCCAACGCCAATGCCAAAGCAAAAGACAAATCTTCACAACCTCTGTGGCCTTGTGAGCCTTGCAGCCCCCAGGAGACTCCTGACCCTGGCTGTGAGCCAGGCCAGCTACTTTGCAGATGAAAAGTAAACCTGCTGCAGATGTCCTGACACACTGAAACTCCCAGGTCCCCAGCTACAGGTTGCAGAGCCCATGCAAATGCACTCCCTGCAGTCCACGTCTGGCACCTCCCAGTCCTCAGAGGGATCTCCGCACTTCTCGCGGGGAGGAAGCCTCGATCTGCATAACTTCGCTCCACAGCTGTTAGTGCAGAAATATTAGGTGTGAGCACAGTATTTTTAAATCTTCCCCCCAACAATCACCTATTGTTATACCCTCCACCCAAATTCTACACTTGGGTGTGAAATGCAAGGGTTTGCATATATAGTATGTATTTTTATCTAAACTAGAGACAAAACCTTTAACTTTATTAGTGTTTTAAAGTTAGAATTGGTATGTACATGAAATCCCTGGCTTCTGTATGTTTGCTGGTAGGTTTTGCGGCAGCCCAGAGATCTGCCATTAGACTGGGACACCCATTAAGGAAAACTTTTTTTTTTTACCCAGTAGTGGGTCAGGAAAGATAGCACAGCACAGACACCCACTTGAAACCTACTTTTACAGTATGAAAAAATAAAAAACAACACCCAACCACCCAACAAACAAAACAAACAAACAAAAACCCCTTTTACTATATGTAGCAAACTTTGCTCATATACACTTTTTTTTTTTCTTCCTGAACTGCCAGCCTGTATTAATGAGGTGGTGGATATAGAGGGAAATGACATACTGCCTGCATATGTTATTTCAGAACAACGATTCCAAGAAGGACTCTGAATAAAAAGTCCCCCACATGCTTCAGTTTAAATCCATTAGGTCTCTTCTCACATGATTGTTATCTTGGCTTCTTTTTTTTTCATTTTGCTGTAAGGATATCAATTTTCTGGATGCTACACTATTCTTATCTGACATTTTGTTCTTAACCATTACACTCACCTTCAAACTCATTGCATCTTTTTGAGACACTGACATGGGGCTGCTTTCCTGCAGGTACCCTGAACACAAGTACTTTCAGAAGGGGAAATACGTGCCACGGGTAATTTCATGGACACAGAACGGCATCATGCCACTGGCGCCTCAAATTTAGCAGTTAACTGGGGGTGCTGCGGGGCTGTTTTTCATCACTGGTGTCAAATTTACAAGAAAATCACCACAGAATGCCTTTAATGTTGGCTACAGTTTTCAGTTCTGGAAAGCATCACAGGGATGCAAAGCAACGGAACCCTTCCCACGTATAGTATTCGTCTTCCAAAGCTGGAGCAATGATGGAGGATGGGCTGTAGTTTGCAGAGAACACAGATGTCACTGAACTACAAAGATTTTTTTTATTATTTATTTTATTTTTCTTTGCATGTCATATGAATAAGATAGAACTGAGTTTTAAAGAAAAGAAACAGTATAACTTTTTTTTTTTTTCTTTCACTGACTCCACATTCAGATCTTGGTGGTGACTTGCGACTCCACAGACAAAAAGAAATGAATTGACATCCTGTCATCACTCAGGACCTATACAGCCACAGGTAATTACTTGTCCACAATGTTTGTGCAAACCAAAACACTTGGATTCAGATAACTACATGCTATTCTCTTATTCCCTCTAAATAGCTTTTATTCATTAGAAATACAGATGTAGAGTATCATCCCATATAAATTAGCATAATTCCTTTAGTAATTGCAGATAATGTCCAATTTACAACGGCAAAGTAACTAGTTTATTAAGTAAATATTTATAATAAAATGGTAGCAAAAAAAAAGTATTTGAATGTGACTTATTACCACTGTAGCAAAAGTAGGGATTTTAAATACAGTAATTTGGCAAGATTTGACGTGCAGTAGTACATTTTCCCAAAGGGAGAGCCAAATTCTGGCCAGACCTGTCATGGTTTTGTAAGTGTGCCAAATGTGACACAGAATAGATGTGATTAATTATCTGAAGAATTATATATATATATAAATTTCCATGAAAAAGTCACACACCCCCTATACAAATTATCCCAACAACAGGCACCTCAATAGGCAGTCTGAGATGAAACAGAAAAACTTCATAAGGCGATGAGATTCCACAAAGCATCATACGCACATATATACAAAAATCTCAACTGTCTTTTATTTCTCATTTTAGAGGGATTTTAAGATCACTTCCTTGCTCAGTTTCTCCTTGCTTTGTCCACGGCACAAAACTATACTAAAGGATTTGTGATTTAGGGAAGCATATTGGCATTGGTTTGAAAACTAGTTGACAAAATTTTAACTTTTAAAGAAACGTTAAATATCTAATAAGTTGCTTGAATATTAACAATATCAAGCTACAAACATGTTTCAAAAACTTATTATGGATTCTACATTTGAACTGGCAGCACCCTTCTCAGATGCCCATCCTTTTATTCTTTCCTTCCAAGTATAATAACAGAATAAAGGTTTTTAAATTCTTGTACAAGGAGTGCAGTAGCTTTCCAAAATGAGCCACATAATTGTCATAGTAAATCATAAACAATACAACTGAAATAACACTATATTTTAGTAGAGTCGGCACCAAAACACTGATACTACACACCCCGAGAGATGATCATTTCCAATTAAGCTTGAGTTACAGGAAAGCAGTGTTTTAGACACCTCCCAGCACAGCCCCAGTGTTCTTGTGACTATAAAGCAATTTCAGAATTCCTAGGGCACAGTTCTGATTTTTGTGCCTTAGGGAAGACATAGAACAATTGCTTTACCATTAATCGCTGAAGTCTTTAGAAGGCCTTGCTGGGGAAACTGCTACTACCATCTGTAGTGAAATTGTATAGGCATAACTAAAACGAAGCACAAGATATTCTTCCCTTATAAACTCAGACCTGCTGGAGTAATTCCTGTGAACAGCCACCTGCTCCTATAAGCCGTTTGTTCCATTTGTAAAATGGATGTTAGCTCCATATAAACTTCTAAATGAGAAATTCATTATGCTAGCCAACCATTCATGCAGCCATCCCATTGTGTAACTTATGTGTGTTTCTATACTTCAAAACAATAAGTGATAGCATGTCATTCAGATGCCATCCCTCTCAGATGGTACAATTAAAATACCCAAACTGCAAGGCAGAAGTATGCAAGACAGTGCTATTATAAAGACAGTAAATTCTTCATTTTTTTTTTTTTTTTGAACTACACATTGAATTAGCAGCCCATAACATATATGGTCATCTCATGGACTTTGAAGCCATGAAAACAGCCAGCAGCCACAACAGTCAGGAAGTTTCATACTTGCATGCTATCTTTACCAGACTGATCAACATCTCCAAAGCAAAAGCTTGGCAGTGTTTTCCCTAGGGAATGACAGCATCATACCACTTTGAGACACAACCAGTTGCTTCCATCAGATGTTGTGATGTCACTGTGTATCCAGACTGCAGCCGTCTCCATGCTGAACCTCATTGCCATGGCTCCTCTCATAGAGCCATGTTTCAAAAGGTCATTTTCCAAAGCAGATAAGAAAAACTTACTTGAATTAGGTTAATCGCATAAATTATACCTTGAATTTTGTTTCCTTCTGGATATGTAATTGGTAAGTCTGGTAAGAAGAAATGAAAATAAGCTGGGAATTTTAAGTGGGAATATTCTGACTGCATACTACAAATGGATAGCATGTGGTATACGTTATGTTAGTGGAAGGTATGATGAGCAAACTTGCAGGAAAAGGTGTAGTTTACATCTACAAGGGTAATCCTTGTCTGCTGAAGGATCCTTCTGGGATTGCAGACCAAAAGTGAAATCCAGTACTTCCTACCAGTCCCATATGCACCACAGGAGCTGGAAACATTGCAGGGTCTGAGTGCCAACTGCTGGCACTCAATCACTGCACTGTGGATGTGCCAACAGCACTTCAGCGCCAGAGTGTGAAGAGAGATCATGACTTTGTGCCACAAGCCAAATGAAAGCAAAATTCAAAATTGCATGATAGCCAAGCCCAATAAAACAGAATCTTAACTATGTCCCAGTTGTAAATTTAAAACTGTTTCCCTCACTTTATGCAGTCTCAAATACGCGAATGTCCCTTTTTGTACAGTTTCTGCTCATATATAGTCCTCCAACACCCTACTATTAACGTTGTCTGTTAAACTCACTTTTCACCCTAGCAGTATGTTCCAAGAAGCTAACTGCAAACAAAAGGGAAAGCAAGAGAGTAAAAATCTCTTTGTGAAGAATTATCACATATTTTGCGCTCATATGTCACTGCTTTCTAAGTGACAGAATTAAAAAAGATAGAAAGGAGAAGCCAAATTCATAGCTTTTATTCACCAAAACTGTTAGCAAATCAAACCTATGAATTCAACATCAAATGTGATTTGATGCAATGGATAGATTTGATGTCAGATGTCATATGTGTTGTCCATGATGTGAAATACCCATTTTCAACCCTGCTGACTGTGGCCTTCCCGTCACCTTATCAGGAAAAGAGCATTTTAAATCTTTTTTCAGATTTTGTTATTTTTATTGTGTGCTCTCAGTAAGGAGGTGAACATTTTGTCCCACCTGGGCTTCCAAATCACGTTAATCAGATTATTTTTTTAGTAGTAATAATGTCACATTTTGATTAAACAATAGATATTTTATACCTTCAGTATTAACTTTTTAAACCCTAATATACTGTTCTTGTTTCTGTGCCTATATGGCTGAGTTTATTTCTAGACACTGGTTTTAATACTTGAAGAAGCAATGGAAGTGAATTAGCAGATCGTATTTAGCCACCAAGTAATGCCTCCAATAAAGATCTTGCTGCTTTGAGCTGACCCACAGTCAGCAGCCTCACCACTACTGCAAAAAGACACGGGGTTGTGCCATTTGGGGGTTCAGCTCATTTGCACTTGTGATAGACATCACACAGAGTCTCCCAGGACCACCAGATGTGGGTACAACTCCTCCTGCCTTGGGAAGAGCCGGCCCTCAGCTGAGCCCTGTCCAGCCAGTCCATGGGCACACGTTGCTTTCTGCTGGATGCCAGCGGCTGCAGATTCAAAGACTAAAAGCAGGCTTCTCAAGCCCTTCTCATGGCCTTTTATTTTTATTATTTTTTAATTCCTCGTTTTTTACCTTTTTTTTGTTGTTGTTGTTCAAATATTCCAGAAATAAAAAAATAAAAGATTATCAGATCACCTCTAATTAGCTGCATGTGCAGTTCCTGACACTGCCAGATCTTTTTTACATTTAGGACATCACCCCAGTGAACTGATCCTGCTGTGACTACCTCCTTTCTGCTTAAGTTATTAAGTGCTTCTTTTTCCATCAGGAACAGAAGATGCTCAAGTGATGTACACTGCAGCTCACTCAGGAATACCTGTGTCATTTTTCTGTAGGAGTGTCAAAATGATGCCCCATCAAAGGAAGCCTGTACTGCTGGGACCCCTCAGCAGCCCTGCTCAGCAGCTGCTCGACAGAAAGCAGGACAGGATGGTGAGGTTTGGAAAATAGCAGCTACGTGCTTCTGCTTTGCCATGTCACTCCAACAAAAGCCGTGACTATGGGGAAGGGAGGAAGACACATCAGAGATTGGATAAAATTCAGTAATCTCTTCAGTATGAAAAGCAGAGGATGTGCTGTCTCCTCAAAGTCTGAATAAAGAGCCCCACTCTACTCTTCTCCAGGAAGAGTCCTGTTTCAATATAATAAAACCAGTAACAACACAAAATAAAAGTATCCAAATTATTTTGTTAACAACTATTTTTCACTGAGCACACCTCTGCTGCTGAGATCAATTTGGGATAGACTGTGGACACGATCAGCAATACTGAGAAATGCTCTAAGGCCACCTTCTCTCACCAGAAAACAGTAAGACCACCAGGACTAGGGACTTAGCCTGATGAAATCAAGAATTAAGACACAGCCCTTCTGTTTCACCTTGAAAAAGCACTTTGCCACTTTCTCCTTCATTATCAATATGGCATGGATGTTTGTCAAATACCACAGGTAGTGAAACCATTAAAGAACACTAACATAGGTGCAACTGTTTTCCGATACGGATGACTTTAAATGGATCCCCACTTTACCCACTGGCACTTTCCTTCTAAACAGATATGCACACACATACAGCTCTTTATAAAGCATTCTTCACAGGTTTGTGTATTTGTGTTTAGTTTGAGAATGAAGGAAGCAAAACATTTCCACTGATTCGTGTAATAATTTCCTCTGAAATTCTCTCTGAACTGTATTGTTGTAAATGAAAAGTATGGATTCTGTCTTGTATTTTTTCCTTTTCTACCTTGCCTTCTTCTGAGAGATCACATTAACTGTCACTTATATACACAATTCTAGTTACGTTTTGTTTATGGCTTTTCAGCAGCTCTGTAATCCTAGAGGATGAAAATATTTTCCATTTGCCACAGTGACACGTGCTCTGGAGAGAAAATACAAACAGCTGCAGGCTTCCCTAATAATGGTATCAGATAACACACTATTTGGGATGTCAGTTTATCATTTTTCCTTAACAGAAAAAGCAGGTCTCCTGCTTAGACATCTCAGGTGAGACTCCATACAGACCGTGGCACTCAGGAACAGAAGCAAGTGCTTCAGAATAGGAAGTATCTACAATGCCTTGCTGAGGGACTTTCGCAATCAGCCTACTTTAACCATCTTCTTCCGAACCAGACTTGCTGGCTTCAAATTAGGCATATGTGCTGTATGTGAGTACTCAGAGTTCAGTCTTTTGCAATTAAACTCTTTAGAAGAAAAAGCAGCCTGCAGATCAATGAAACCAAGGCGGTGAGCTGCCGTTCCCTTACTGGGGAACATTCACTGTATGTCAGTGATATATTAAGTCCATAAAAAATAAAATATCATTATTTAGGATGTTTACTTTAGCTGGGCTCTGAGAGGCATTTGTGACCTTACAGAAGTACTTCATTGGAGGTCATTATTTAGACTAAATTCCAGATATAGAAAACAAAGAGCTCTATTCATAACAACTAAGATAGCAAGGTATTCACAAGAGAAATGAGCAAGAATTGCAAGATGTAGACTAAATAGGACAGTGATTAAATAGAGATCCCAATCCAGGAAAGCACCCCTATAAAGCTAACTCTCTAAGCACATACTTATTTTCACTCTAAGTAGCAGTGAATTCAATAATATATTTAAAAAAAAAAAAAAAAACACTTCAAAAAGTTTTCTGGACCGGGAGCCTATGATTCCTTTTTCTTCCCTCCTCTTAAACAAACAAGTCCTTAATTCCTTAATTACAGGTAGGATAGACTATATTAGAGAGCAAAGTAGCCCACTGCAATGTTCATCACCACTGCAGACTTCAATTGTTGTCGGCAAATGGCTAGAAGCATGAAGGCCTTACGGATGTATCTTGCAAACAAGCAACTTGAACTCACTGAATCAACAATAAATGAGTGAGGCAAAAGGTGAACTTCATATTCCCAGGAAATGCTGCAGAAATGTAGCCTGCAATACCTGGAGATCTGAATGAGCAGATCGTTTTTTTTAATGAACAGTCCATCTTTCTATCTTTCCAGCAATCAACCCCACTGAAAATATTGAACACAAAGAATAAACAATATTGTTGCAATGACACTGTTCCATCATGGATAGGTAGATCAGTATTTCCTGAGGAATACTTACGCAGCACTCATAACAAAAATATCAGGTGATCTCATCAATATTAATGTTTTTGAACATACCTACTAATACTCTCCAAAACAACCGAGACAGACAGAACAAAAAGTTGAGAACAGAACTGCAAGAGACCAGAAACAGAAATACAGTGATTTTTTGACTGAATTACTGTCCATTCGCAGAAGCTATGACATTGGTGTGTCAGTAAATATCAAGTCTAACATGAATTAGGAACGGGATCTTTCCTGACACTTATCTGAAGTAAATACCTAACTGATCTTCATTAGCTTCTTATATGAGATGTGGATAATTACTAGGGCAGTGTTGTCTTACACAAAAGGATCTCATGAAAAACTGAAGCCATAAATTTTGCATTTTTTTTTCTTGAAGATATGAGAGAATACTGGAAGCTCTTACTGTATATTAAACAAGGCTACCTTTGAAATAAATAAACTTTATCATCAAAATATTACCATGGAAGACTTTCAACAAATAACTTTGTCAGCAAATGCCACTGATATACCAGTGGATTTTTTTGGCCTTGTAAGTTGCTTTCTTTTCCATTCCTTCCATTTATTTTTCTGCATTTACAATGTGAAGGCTTTGTACAGAACTGGTTACTACATGTACAGCCCATACTCTACGGTCTTTAAAGGCTTGGAGATGTTTGTGGTATTCAAGCAATATTTTGTGAGTCATGATGTCAGGAAAAAATGACTTCCTTCAAAAGATCCTTGGAAAACCAATCTGCTTTCACTATCCATTGAATGTGGAGGTTGAAAAGAGTTACAAAGACAGAAAATCCTTTTTGCTTTTACAGAGATGGTCAAATAAACCCTATGCAACACTTGCAGAAATGTCTATCCCACAAGTATCTATATTTATTATTTGGAAGTCTTCACACTAAAGACCATTGCGTTAGCAACACGACATATTCATCCTCCCACATTAACAAAGCTGATTCCATTTAAATGAGATTAATTTTCTTTAAAAGTATGGAAACCTTTCTCTAATAGCAGGCTTAAAGGGAAGAAAACCTTCTATTCTCCTATAAATTATGTGTGCATATTATATTAATATGTATCATTGTATCATTTGAAATCATTGTAGCAAACCTCCTGATCCTACTGGATCTTTGTATATATCATCTTCTGAAAAGACGTGAATCCTGTAAAGCAGGAAAAATCTTAGTTTCTAGATGGAATGCTAACAGTATATGGAAAAACATATTTTTCTTGCTTTGAAGAGAGAGAAACGTATTGTAACAGCTGGGATGTAGCCAGGAATGTACTCTGCCTTGTACATTCTTCATCTAATACATAGTCATTTTGTTGTGACAGGTACAAGTCCATTTGCCATTGTTTTTAGGACTCTTAATGGTTCACATACTTACCAGTTGGCTTAGTCAGAGATGAGGAAACTTTTACATTACTTACAGGTATTTACAAAACTGTAAATATTGATTTTGATCAATCCTCAGGATTTATTTTTTTTTCTTAGTTAGCTCAATCTTCTGTTAAGAGTACTTCTCTAAAAGTGTATTTTGAAAGACAGCCTTGCTTCTGTTCAGTAGTAATATTAGTAACTTGAAAAGACGCATGTCAACCAACTTCACAAGTTCTTCACAAAAAAAATATCGTTTTTAATAAAATGTATGTTTGAAGTGCCAAATGCTGGACTAAAAGTAATAAGCAATAAGCAATATTAATAGGTTTGCAACAGAGCACTTACAATTCTGTTTGAATCTTTCTGAATAATCTCTACAGCTATGAACTTCTCTAAAATGAACTGTACAACTCAACTGGATCTGATCTTTGCATTACTCTACCACCACTGCTGATGGCTGAGTGGGGTCATGGTTAGACTGTTTTTATGGCAAGGAAAGACCGAAGCCTACAAACTTTCAGCTACCATTGACTGTAGGCTCCTTTCCATTGTCCGAATATTGCCTGAAGATTGATTCAGCATTCAGAAACGGAAGGATTTTTTTCCCCACCTTTTAAAAAGAATAAAAAAATTCAAACCAATCCATACCAACTACCCCTTTCTAATAGGGATTTATACAAAAACATCAAATCTAAAAAGGAAACTGCACTGGAAAAGTAGACTCCTATACATATAAGAGCATAGGGAGCTGAAAAGCATGGAACTCATTCAAATACAAATTTCACTGTACATCTACAAGGTACAAAGTCGTTGAAGAATCTTTAATCCTAGATTTTCTCTGCCCTATGAAGTATGAATTATTGGAGCACATGGCACTAATTTTAACCATGAATTGTATTTTGCTCTCACATTCAGGAAGCCACAGAGACTTCAATTTTCTCCTACGCCGGTGTGTAGTACTTCTGAATATAGATTCAGATTTCCAGATATCACTGTATCTAGTATACTTGCTAACAGGATTAGCTAGCATTAGACTGGCATCCCCAGGAAGTGTGATACTCGGTAAGACCTGAGGAATTCTCTCGGGAGGCAAAAGGTCTAAGTTGAGACATGCATGATTTCAAAGCAATTCTTGGCACAATTAACTGCTTGACCCGCAAGATGAACAAGCATATCATTTAATTAATTGCCCAGCTTTTTGGGGGCCATGCCACTCATTTTTCTCATAAGTCTGTGATAATATACTGCCACCAGTTTTTATGGAGATGATCAAAGAAATTATACATTAAATTGCCCAATGATGAATCAGGACTGAGTTTCATGATGCCATCAATCTCTCCCATCAGCTCTGCTGATGTGATATGTATATGCCTGCATATACATATATGTATAGAAAACTTAATATTTCTGCAAAGATGACACAACTAATACTATTAGATTAGTTCTGCTTCTTATAGAGGTTCTGCATGTTTTTTCCTCCTTGATAACATGGGTAGAAAAATAAACTTAAAAATAAAGAGATTTAAAAATTCTTTATAGAGCAAGATGTGAAATATCCAATAATAACGTAATACAAATAGCGTCTGTTACATTTGGATGACATCAAATGTACTCTGTACTAACATCTGTGTAGTCTAGAGCCTGCAAGTTAGAACAGGAACCAATTCTCCTTCTTCCCATGTGAATCAATATATGGATTTTTTCCCTTTCATTTTTTTTTCCCCACAAATGAACACACAAGTACCTAATAATTCTCTGAAGTAAAGCATGTTTTCTTCAGATTAGAGGACAGAAAATACATTTGAATATCTATTCAATAATGTACAGCATATATAAGGAAGTACATATGCTGTAAGAACTGTAAATACTAGCTTTAAAAAATAATGTCCTTGTAACAAAAGAAAAAAAAATGTTTTTTCCTTGTCTTGATGCATCAAATTCTTATGGAAAATGACAGTTTCTGCTCTGTAACTGTTCCCTCATGCAATGTGTTCACAAGCATAAGAACTGGTTTACTGAGCTCTTAAAATTTTTCAGTTTGGCAATCAAGCTGGTGTATGTTTTATCAGTGTGTTGAGGAATTCTCAGAGGCCTTGAGGAGACTCATAGAATCATTCAAGTTAGAAAAGACCTCTAAGATTATCTGGTCCAACCTTTAACCTAGTACTGAAGTTCACCACTAAACCATGCTAAGTTCTACATCTATACATTTCTTGAAGACCTCCAGGGATGGTGACACAACCACTTCCCTGAGCAGCCTATTCCACTGCCGCACAATCTTTTCAGTAAAGAAATTTCTCGTAATATCCAAACTAAACCTCTCCTGCTGCAACTCGAGGCTGTTTCCCCTCATCTTATCTCTTGGTGCTTGGGAGAAGAACATGATCCCCACCTTGCTACAGCCTCCTTTAAGGTAATTGTAAAGTATAATAAGGTCTCTCCTGAACCTCTTTTTCTCCAAGCTAAACAACCCCAACCCCAGTTCTCTCAGCTGCTCCTCTTAAGACTTGTTCTCTAGACCCTTTCACCAGCTTTGTAGCCCTTTTCGGGATGCACCCCAGCACCTTGATGTTCTTCTTGTGGTGAGGAGCCCCAAACTGAACACTGTATTCTGGCCTCACCAGAGCCAAGTACAGAAGGACAATCACCTCCCTGGTCCTGCTGGCCACACTATTTCTGATACAAGCCAGGATGCTGCTGGCCTTCTTGGCCACCTGAGCTCTGTTCAGCCAGTGGCTGGCTCGTGTTCAGCTGGCTATCGACCAATACCCACAGGTCCCTTTCCGCTGGGCAGCTTTCCAGCCAGTCCTCCTCAGGCCTGTAGCATTCATCCTGAAAATCTGGTGGTCTCACATAGCTAAGAAGATCTAGGGCTCTGTGCTATTAAAAAGCTAAAGTTTTTAATAAACAAATTTTTGCTATAGGGTATCTATGGTTCTGTCAGAAGTTCTAGGTATCCCTGTATTATACAGAATCACAGAATTGTAGGGGTTGAAAGGGATCTCAAGAGATCATCGTGTCCAACCCCCCTGCCAAAGCAGGTTCCCTAGAGCAGGTTGCCCAGGTAGGCATCCAGATGGGCCTCTTCTCCAGAAAAGGAGACTCCACAACCTCCCTGGGCAGCCTGTTTCAGTGCTCCGGCACCCTCATCATGAAGAAGTTCTTTCGCATGCTGGTGCGGAACTTCCTGTGATCCATTGTTTGGCCATTGCCCCTTGTCCTATCCCCACAAACCAGTGAAAAGAGGTTGGCCAGCTCCCACTGTCTCTCACAGTTAAGATATTTGTAGACATTGATAATATCCCCTCTCAGTCTTCTCTTCTCAAGGCTGAACAGACCCAGGTCTCTCAGTCTTTCCTCATAGGGAAGATCCTCCAGGCCCTGTATGATCTTTGTTGTCCTCCACTGGACTCTTTCCAGTAGACACCTGTCTTTTTTGTACCGGGGAGCCCAGAACTGGACACAGTACTCCAGGTGAGGCCTGACCAGGGCAGAGTAGAGGGGGAGGATCATCTCCCTTGACCTGCTGGCCACGCTCCTTTTTATGCAAGCCATTGGCCTTATTGGCCACCAGGGCACACTGCTAGCTCATGGCCAACCTGTTGTCCACCGGGACCCTCAGGTCCTTCTCCGCAGAGCTCCTCTCCAGCAGGTCATCCCCCAGCCTGTACTGATACATGTGGTTGCTCCTTCCCAGGTGCAACTCTTGTAAAACCTCATTTGGTTTCTTCCTGTCCATCCCTCTAACCTGTCCAGGTCTCGCTGAATGGCAGCACAGCCTTCTGATGTGTCGGCCACTCCTCCCAGCTTTGTATCATCTGTGTGCTTGCTGAGGGTGGACACTTCCCTCATTAAGGTCATCACTGAAGATGCTGAACAAGACCGGACCCAGCACCGACCCCTGGGGAACACCGCTAGTCACAGGTCTCCAGCCGGACTCTGCGCCACCGATCACCACTGATCACTGCCAATACATAGTAACTATTTCTCAGATTTTATCTAGTTTTATACATTTTTAATCAAATGTATTAAATTCATTTAATAAAGACCACAGACTCACCAATAGGTGCTTTTCCAACTTCAGCTTTTAATTCTTCTTGCACTGTATCATTGTACTGCTCTTCTTTCTCCCCAAACCCAATCCATAAACATATAAAATTATTAGTTCATACCAGCCATATGAAGCCCATTATAAGTGTAACATAACTGAACCAGTATTTAAACAAATAGGAAAACTAATGTCTTTACATGACCAAGCTAAGTAAACAAAAAACTACGGCAGCTTGATGTTGCCTTCCCTAATTCTTCCAAGAGAGAAACCAGAGACCCAACTGCATTTTGTTTGATTTAGTCATTGAGAACAGGCTACATCTTGTTTTTTTCTCCTCTTTTTTCCCCCTAAAATAAGCACATCTTCACATAATTTAGATGGTAACTGATGAAATAGTTTTTCCTTTTCTTTATAAAAACATGTATTTACAGAACTGTATAAATAACAAAACACTCACACGAAGGATGTAGTAATAATAATTTCTTCTAACCAACTTCTTAGTCTAAATGATTTCTCTTTGATCAAACAGCATCAAGGTGTTGCAAATCCTGTTGCTTTTAACAGTTGCTAGAATTATAACACATTTTCAGAATGCCTTAAGAATTTACTAAGTAATATATGAGGATAGGGCAGGTAACAGTGAATTTAAACAGAAATATAGTAGAAATTGGGCAGGGAGTTAAGCTACAGGGATGAATGGGAGTGTTTAAGTCTTCAGAGATGGAGGAAGCCAGCTTTTGTACCTCTTTTGGTGTCAGAGCTATTCTTCCTGACAGCCAGAGATTTGCTATTAAAAGCATTTTACTCATCTCAATACTTCTCATTTACAAAGCATTAAAGATTTTCTATAACCTTATCAAGTCTTCACTTGCTCACATTCACCTATGCTCTAAAAAGTACCAACAAGAGTTTTCTCTTTAATTCCCTCATATAATTAAGTTAAGCTTGAAGCAACTCTTCTGTTCTGTGATTAGCCTGAAGTTTGCTGTTTGACCTTGGTGCCTGAGAGCCAAGGAATCTGTATTTTCCAACTGTGTAACCCAGTCTAATGAAGTAGTGTAAGAATCCCCAACAAGCCTTGTCCCCTGAGCCAAAACTCTCACCCAATTCAAGCGGATTTATAACCATACATTACATCTGAAAGAAGAGCCCTTAACATACACTGAAGCTTTGGAAGCAGTGGTTTAATTACCCAGAAGAGCAACTTTTCCACAGTTAAATTGTCATGGAAACACAGACACATCAAGACCCCAGAGAAGTACACCAGGAACATGTAAACAATACAGGGCAACAAAGAGCTGGATGGTTCCTGTATAGGTGGTAAAGCAGATTTCTCTGTAAGTATGTTTGAAGGATATAGTAGGAGCAGTACCTCCAAACACAAAGCGTTCTCCATGTGCTCAGTAAGTCCACGTTTGTTTTTTTTTTCCTCCACCTCTCTTTGATCATGTATACTTAACCACCAGACCTACTGATGTCAGAGGAGATTAGAAATGACCAGATTGCTACTCCTCTTCCCTTCAGCATCAGCATGCAAGTCTAATGGAGCTGAAACAGCCACAAAGACAGTTCAAGTCAGAAAAGCAGCCCTCCTAGTCTCTGATCTTTGGCCTCTTGTGGTCAAGAATATTCATTAGCAATACAGGCAAACTGACTAACCGCATGCAACTCATCCATACCCATCTGTCAAAGATCAGAAAGATGGTCCATTGATTTGTACAGGTCACTGATCAACTCTTTTAGCAATGCGATGTCACACAGAGTACGACAAGTGGGAATGCTGACAAATGAGCCATATGTTCTGTAAAATTGCAGAACAGGGAATAACAACCTCTCCTAATGCCTACCTATCCAAGTAGCTTCTTTCCCCATCTTTGAAATTGTTGCTAGCAGGTACAAATACCAACATAATTGATATATATTCTGTTCACTATCATGTTTGTACATTATTTCATATATGTACAAATACGATGATAAATTACATTTACAATTTGGAAAACCTATATGAATATGAAATACCATATGACTATTCCTATAGGCTTTTTACCTACCCTAAGGCAGCTGCAAAATTTGCACAAGGTTCACTGCAGTTCCCATCCCAAGCGTTGTGGAAACATGGGCCAAGAAAAGCCACAGGGAAGCATGCCATGTGTCTCAATGTAGAAAAGTATTTGTTTCATATGAAAGCCAGAAAATGAAGGAAAATATTTTAATCTGCATCATGCACATTAGCTGTCTTTTGATATAAAGATACCATCCTAACATTACTTTCAGAAACAGAAATGATTAGTACACTTAGCTATGTAAGGTAGGGAAATTTTCTAAATAGCACAAACATACCTGTCTGCTATACTATGTTCAGTAAATCTTCATAGAAATAGTAAGAAACCTCCCTAATTTCATACCTGAAAAATGCCGCTGAGCGAGGCAATGCCGGGGCTGCACCATGCCGGCCCCAGCCGGCTCCAACGGCCCCACTGCAGGGCATGGCCAGGCCCCGCAGCCAGGATGGCGGCGCCTTGCCTCAGGGGCAGCCTGGGAAAGGGAGAGTGCGTGAGCAGCTGAGTGGGCCTGTAGCCCGTAGACAATATTAACTCACCACAACTTTCCTCTGGATAACTTCATGAACAGCATATTTGTCCAGACACAAAATCTTGGACAACCTTCAATGCTACAGAATTTCAACATCATATTTAGTACAAAATTAATATCCTGTGAGATAAGAACCATCTTGTCATCCCTAATTTATGTATGCATTTAAATGCTTATTACAGAGAATTAATAACAAGATTGCTTGACTCCCCTATCATCACAGAGCATTTCTACTGCATTAAAACTTGAACCAATGTATCTTGGGCTACAAGAAGTCAAACTGAAATGATACAATGCCTCACATTTATAATTTTTAATACCACTATTACGCAAACTACAGTCATAATGTTGTTTAACCTCCTGAGGGAAGAAGCAACCGTTGTTGACATCTTTATAACAGCTAATGTTATTACTTCATGATAACAGCATGTTACCAATGTTGATAAATTAAATTTCAGTGAAGATATTAAAGTTAATTTACAAACACTATCAAGTCCTTAATAATGTCACCTAAATAAACCCATAACTTGAACAGTAATACTAAAAAAAATGCTTTCATTCCATGCAGACCATGAAGTATATTTCCCATAGAAATACCTGAATCAGAGGATTATAGCAGAGGATTTTACAAAGACCAACCAACCTACTATGGATTTCTATCATTGAACTGGTCTCCCAGCCGTTGTCTCTTTTAAAGCAGAATTTATCTGTGAAAAATATGTATCTCAGTTTCCAGTGCTCCTAGCAGTAGTTCTTTGCAAACACTAAAACTAGTATTAAAACAAAATGAAACGAAAACCAAAGGGATCTAAAGTGTAAACAAATATGTCCATCTACCTAAATACTTAACTCTCAGGGGAGAAGATTACTAAGTAAGAACACCAAGTCTGGCAAGTAAAAAGAACAAAATAATATCATTAAAAACAAAAGAAAACAACAACAAAACCCAGGAGTTAGGAATGAAAAGCCTAGAAGCCTCTATTTTCAGGTTAAATTTTCTTGGGAAGCCTCAGCCTACTTCTTCTGCTTCTCTTCGATCTTTAAGCGGATCCATCTGAAAACTAATCTCGTTCTTTTCAAAACAAAAAAGAAAGGCATAATATTGTTTTTAGCTGTATCAGATCATCCCTTACGTGGCTGAAGATCTACCCACACAGTACTGAGCTTCTTTCTGGATATTGGTAAGAATCCAGTTTGCCAACCAAAGTGGAGAGAAACAAGAGTTCTCTAGTGGTTCACTCCTGTGAAGGCCACTTATGGTAGCCTTTAATAAGATCTCAACTGCCTGTGAAAACTGCACACCCACAGAAAGAAGCCAGGTAGAATTTAGAAAAGGTACAAAGGAACAAAACTGGGAGGAGTGGCTGATACACGAGAGGGCTGCGCTGCCATTCAGAGGGACCTTTATAGGGTAGGGCATTGGGTGGTGAGGAACATCATGAAGTTCAACAAAGGCAAAGGCAGGGTCCTGCACCTAGGGAGGACTAACCCCATGCACCAGTACAAGCCGGGGGCTCACCTGCTGGGAAGCAGCCCTGCAGAGAAGGACCTGGGAGTCAGGGTGGACAGGAGGCTAACCACGAGCCAGCGATGTGCCCTTGTAGCCAAGGTGGGCAACGGTATCCTGGGTTGCATTAGGAAGTGTTGCCAGCAGGTCGAGGGAGGTGATCCTCCCGCTCTGGTGAGGCCTCACCTGGAGCACTGTGTCCAGTTCTAGGCTCTCCAATACAAGACAGACATGGAGCTCCAGAAGAGAGTCCAGTAGAGGTCTATGACTACAGAAATGGAGCATCTCTCTTATGAGGAAAGGCTGAGAGAGCTGGGCCTGTTTAGCTTTGAAGAAGTGAAGACAGCAAGGGAATCTTATCAAAGTGTACAAATATCTGAAGGCTGGGTTTCAAGATGATGGGGCCAGGCTCTTTTCAGTGGTGCCCAGTGACAGGACAAGAGGCAACAGGCACAAAGTGAAACACATTCTGGCTGAATATGTCAAAACATTTCTTGATAGTGAGCATGACAGAGAACTGGAACAGGCTGCCCAGAGAAGGTGCGGAGTCTCCTTCTCTGGGGATATTCAAAACCTGCCTGGATGTGATCCTGTGCAATGTGTGCTAGGTGACCCTACTTGGCAGGGGGGTTGAACTAGATGATCTCCAGTGCTCCCTTCCAACCTCAACCATTCTGTGATTGTTATAAAACATATGAATCTGTGTAGTTCCCAGGCTGAACCGTTCATTTTTAAGTTTGTCACCTGAATTCAATCCAACATACCTAGGGAGAGGTAAGGTCCCCACAAGAATATTTACAATAACCAGTAGTATGAACAGAGGGCATTTTAAGTAAGTAAAAGGAAGTCCTGAAGAAGTCCCCATCCCTGGAGATTATCAAAACCCAAGTGGACATGGCCCTGATTAATGTGTTGTAGCTGGCCCTGCTCTGAGCAGGTGGTTGGACCAGGCAATCTCTAAAGGTGCCTTCCTGCCTTGACTAGTGCGTGTCAGTGAAATTCATGCCACAGACAGACCTTGAGAGTATTGTATAGTGGCTGGATATCTACATCCCACAACAACAAGAGGTTTTTTCCTATCATTTATGTCTGCCCCACATAAGGTATATGCTTATAAAATATTCTCCAGAATGATTTGCTTTGCTTTCTCACAGATAAGTGTATCACTATTTTAAGCAGTAACATTTTGACTTTATTTTGAATGCTGGCACAGCACAGTAACTGACAGAATAAGGATTAAAAAAGATAAATCTACTTATATCCTAACAGATATCAGACAAAAAAAATCCCAACGTATTGTCACAAAGATTTTAAAAATTCCTACTTACACACATTTTCTCGGAAAGGTGCAATGATTTACCATTTTCATGAAGCTTTCTAGTGTTATTTCTAATTTCAAAATATTTTATAGTAAATACTTTTTTTTTTCTTCAGGCAGTCTTTTAAACTACTTTTTATTTATTACTTACAGAGCTATCAGTCACTGTTTAAAAGTCTTCAATAAATCAAATTGACTGCCTGAAAGAAAGCCATCAATCATATCGACTAGTACTAAAAAAGGCCAATACCATGTTAATTGCATGCAAAATTACTGTGTGATTTTCTCAAGCAGAATCCCTCCTACGCTTTGCATGCGTTGAATGACCAACTACTCTTACTATGGAAGTAGCTTAGGAAATCACTTAATAGTATCAAACCATAGGAAAAACAGGAGGAGATAAAGACATTTTTCTTTTAAAACCTTCTTTGCATCAAATAATAGCTACCACTCTACTCTGAGGTTTTAGTGTAGGGGTGCTCACAGTGACTGATACATGTTCTAACACCCCAACAGCTACTGCAGCTCAGACAGACATCAGGCTAACAGCAAGCCATGGCCAACCGAGTACCAGTGTTCAAGATATAAGTAGTAGTAAAACATACCTAAGCAAGAATGATACAATCAAATTCACTTTAAAAACCTCCACTATTGCTGTATTTCTAAATGCCAGAAATATCCACTTTGGAGACCACGTGATTCTTTTTCTAGAAGTCTTAGCATAATTCCTTAAGAAGAGTATTAAAATTGTAGGCACAGCTGTATCCGTTTTAGTCTGACAAGCCTTTGTTCTTAGTTTCAACCCTCTACTTTTTTCACTTTATGACTTGGGGCAATATTCTCATATTGATGAGTTCAACCTTTCTTATGTAACTCACTGTGCAGGAGAAGATAATTATCCCCTGAGTAAGGTCTGACATATCCCCCACTCCCGCCCCCCTTTCTTGTTGTTTGAAGAAAAGCATGCTTTTTGAATTTTATATTGTATGTAAAATAATCATACTTCTTGCCCATTTGATCTATATAATCTCTATCTAACATCAGTCACATAAGCCTAAAAAACAACATGGGCAGATCACATGAAAGCATTCTATGGAGGCAGATGTGGAGATTAACAACTATGAGAAGGATACATTTTCACCGGCCTTCCAGACAGATCATAATATCTTTTAACACAATTTTTTAATCTTCTAAGTAACAGACTGATGACCTAAAATATTCTCAAAGTGTAATATTATGTATGACATCTACACACATTGGAGGAGTTGAAATCCAAAAACATATGAAAACAAGGGGGGATTTTTGATGGTTTGGGCTTTTGTTTATTCTAAAAGCAGCCTGTCAGCACTTCATGGTCTATTAGAAGAGTCGTCTTGCGTTCTCCTTCAAATACCATGCCTCCTGGGAGACTTTTCTCAAGAATACGAAGGGCCAGATTGTGGGTCACACTCTATCCACTTTGCATGTCTGTGTCGGTATAAAAAGACTATAAAATTCAAAGTGATGGCAGGCAAGACAGCCCAGCTGACCTAAAAAGCTACTGAAAGGGGCAGTCCGCTGCTTTGCTGTTTCCCGCTTCTCTGTCACTCCCAGAGATATGCTCTTGCACCTCTCTGACACTGACTGAGGTACTAATCTGACTTCACAGAGAGCTGATTGGGCTCACCACAGTAGCAAAAATCTACTCTCCTTGTCCTCCCCCCTTTATTACTTTTCTGTCCCCTTTCGTGCTTCTTTGGTTTACCCAGGGGTCACCTGAGCTCCAATCAGGCAGCATAAGGAACAGAGGGAGGGGAAAATGGGACTATGCCTTTCAGTGACAATGAACTGTGTGATCAGCTACACCCTTGCTGTCCAGCTGCACTGTAATTTCAACTATTTTCAATAGCTGAGAACCAGCAAAAAGAATATGCCCGTAGCAAGAGCTCAGCTACCAGGTGCACATTGCTGGGTGCAGTCAGAGCACTGTTGTACTCTGAAGTTACTTTTTATGCACTCTTAGAAAAAGCAGTTTAGGATAGCATTCAAACTTTGAAATTGAGACTGAAAGTATGCCTTGACTCGTAGCAATCAAGGGGTGATAGTGCCACCCCCTCTTGCATCCTGCTATCACGGCCTGCCTGAACC
This sequence comes from Anser brachyrhynchus, assembly GCF_964034855.1. Taxonomy (NCBI): domain Eukaryota; kingdom Metazoa; phylum Chordata; class Aves; order Anseriformes; family Anatidae; genus Anser; species Anser brachyrhynchus. The sequence goes on from NC_137694.1 coordinate 84,010,185, forward strand.
CAGAAACGTGACTTGCGCATCCACGCAGAGTAGGAAGCACTGATTATTTAAGTAAAAGGCATGTTCACTAACCAGTACCAGGAGTTCATCGTGGGCAGGGGAAGGGAAAATAAAAGAATCCCCAGTGGTGAAGAATGGTGAAGTAGGGCAAGTGTTTGGAAAAGTTACAACAGTCTTTGAAAAAAAACAAACTGAAACTGTGGCCTTCTTCAAAAATCCAGTTAGGTAAAAACCTGAACGTGTTGCCAAAGTCTTAGATCTAGGCATCATATTTGTTATAAATTGAGAAAGAAGAGTCTCCTGAGAAGTAGTTCTACTACTCTTCTGAGTAATTTGAACATTTTCCTCTGGAAAGTCACACAACTTGTGAGGATTACTGTAGTAGTGGCTCTCCTGGAGAACAGAGTGGGAACAGCTGGATGCACAGATAATATCAAAGTATTGATCTGTTGGTCTAAACAAACCCAGTGTCTGGAAACTGCTTTTGTGGAGTGCTCAAACCTCATCTTGCCAAGCAGCGGCGCTGACCGAGGCAGCACCACTCATCCTCAGTGAGTCCAGGAGAGCCATGCCTGGCAGCATGCAGAGAACTGTACTCGAGAATGGGCTCGGGTTAAATATAATCTGGCTGGGGGCATTGTACGTGTTTTTTTTTTTTTTTCTTTCTTTGGATCAATTTTCTTAATAAGTTACCTAATGCAACAGAACATACTGTCTCTAATATGGTTGAACTAAAACAGATTTTGACGTGAATAAGAGGTTGTTCCTACTGTCCTTCTCCCAGCCCCTACCCCCATCCATTTTTGTAAAGAAAAAAGCAACAATCGTGTGTCATTACTGCATTACTAACTATATGTGTCCTACTAAGAGCTCAGGTAAATAAAAACTGAACGTTAATTAAGGATTTAATTAAGTATCCTCTTTAAATTGTTGCATGTGTATTTTAGTCATAGCACTGACTACATAAGACTGACATTTTCAGCAACAGTGGAGTCTCCTTGAAAATACTGACACCTTCAGTGAAGTACTGGAAATTAAATAAATACAGTGTACTACACGGAGACTTTCTTTGCTGTAACCCATAAATGTCTGAAACAAAGTAAGCACAGATGCAGTATAACAGAGTACTGTTTCTAGATAACTAAAAGACAAAAAGCTGTTGAGAAAATAGGATAAAGCCCAAAAGCTGAAATCACATAGAAAAATGAATGAAAATAGACATTAAAGTGGTTTAAAAATGCACAACATTTGAATACTGTACTAAATACAGTTTAGTGCAACGTTTAATGCAAATATCAATATCTACATTACAAGATAAAGAAAAGGAACTCAATGGTAAAGACATGCATTAAGGTACATGATTAATTACCAAGCAAATCTGAAGATTGTGAAACTGAGTTACAGAAACTAAAATGTGCCCTTGGCACTGAGAACTTTAGCAAGTAAAGATAAATCAGTTTGCAAATATAAAGTGAGGTATTCCTCCATTTTTCACTGGAAAACAATGATTTGGTTAAAATGTTTTTGTTTTCCCTGACACCATTCACCTCCTTTCTATCAGATACTTAGAGGGTTTATTCCTGAAAAAAGAATTAAACTATCCAGCAGAAAAAAACAAACAGGCATGTTGAAGGCAAGAATATGATTTTTAGTGAAAACCCTTGATTTTTTTCAGACCTTTTGATTTCTTGATGTACAAGTCTAATAAAGGCACAGACAATATGCAGAACAGTGTTAAAAGGAAGATGTTGGGTCAGAAGAGTTTCATGCTCTTAAATAAGATACATTACTTTCTCTTTGTGCAAGACACAGAACCTTAATTTTACCATGGCTAGTTTAGCTATAAGTTGAGTCAGGTACCCAAAATGAGGGTCAGCTCAGCAGAAATAAAGCATTGTATCTGAGCAGAATTAGCATGTGCAAGTTGATTAATTACACTGTAAGCTAAAACATTGTTGCAGGACTCAAATTTTCCTGATAAAATTATCATTCGTATCATTTCTGTTCATAAAACTAAGAAAAATCCTGCAATAGCCTTTAAGGCAATAAACGGGAACTGTCTTTGTGTGTGCAGCTTTACTGCTGTCACTAGAAGTGGTAAAACCCACTTTGCTAGATCAGTCAGTCTTGTTCTGACTGTAGCATCTCTTGCTGCAAGAGTTCTGCCGTTCTCTGGCACTCACACTGAAGGGGAACCTCCTGCTACAGACATCGTGTTATTGCACATCAGTGGCAGAAACACGGGTAACCCAGAAGAACCACTCCCACAGCAGGCAGGGGAGCTCAGCCCTGGGGGGTCATTAATGCAGGACTGCTCAAATGAAGGAGGCAGCTCCTTCTACCTCTTCTGAAGAGGAACTTAGAGAAAAATGCACTCAAAGTTACTTACTGAAATTTTCCTTTCTGAGGATAACCTCCTCAAGCTTGCTTTTGCAATAGCAAGAAATTTGAGCCTGATGAAGGGCAGAGCTGGCTACAGTCAAATGGAATCCACATGCTTATACAACATGAAAAGGCAGAAAAATAGAAGTTACTAAATGTCATGACTGTAGAGTTTCCAGCCCAACTTCCTTCCATCTTCTTACTGTCTGTCTCATTCGCATTCACATCACAGCCCTCTAAAAAATAAATAAAACCAGCTGGGCTTCTTTCTGTAGCATTATATCTAGCGAAGTGTAGCTAAGCCTAGAGTTTGTTACACAAGTCTAGATCAGCTCAGGATGAGGTCCATAAAACTTCTGAAGTAACTCACCAGTATCATAAAAGCTCAAAAACACTGCCCAAGCCAAAAGGTCTAAAAACACCAGAAAGCAGTTGAAGCCGGCAAAATTATAAGCAATTGAAAACAGACCTAGTAACAGAAAGTGTTAAGAAACTTTAGCTATAGGCATTGCTGCCAACTCTAGCTATAAATCAGGCAAGAAAATTGGAGGGGAACCTTGAACAGTCTGTTCAGAGCTTTTTAGAATAAGAGCATGTCTGTTTATATACTTTTGTATAGTGCTAGAAAAATATGGTAGATGAAATGGAAAGACTACATTTCACTGTACACTAAGAACAGATTAAAAAGGGATCTCCAGTATTTACAGGAAAAATATCCAACACCAAAATCACAGAATAAAAGATTTCCTTTAGTTTTTCAGCATCCTGTAAGGTTTTGTTAAACCATCTAAATTTAAAACAAATTGCATCTCCCAACCAGGTCTGTTGAAAACATCAGCAAAGAGTGCTAATCTTGCTCTAGAAGTATTAACATTGGTCTCAATTTCATTTTGCTTATTAAGACATTTCTTCTACAGTAGGGAGACTGAGACTAAATGCTACTAAGAGAATTTTTGGATAATATAAGAAGAAAGTGGCAGCATAAAAACAGTTGTTTTATCAGATGTCTTATTCATCATCATTAATTAATTTATACTAATATTTATTCTACCCAAGCTAGCTTGATAATAATGTGCTAGTTTTAAATAATTCCAGTTTACTCTAAACATTGCTTCTGTGAAAGCTAAAGTAAAACTACTACTGGTCTTGACAGGAGAATTAAGAAAAAAACAACTCGTTTTATTTATTTTTCAAAAATATTGCCTTTTGTCTTTCTCCATGACGTCTCTATGTTTGAATGAACAGCTAAATGTAAAGCTATACAGTCTATCTATTGATTTCAGCTGGCTTATCTGACTGACCTGTTACATGCAAAGTTTCTTGCACATATTTTTGAGGCTGCAGTACTCCTTGCTCTAAAATCTACTTGAAATACAAAACAGTTGAGTAGCTCTTGTTTACTGTAGTATGCAGCCAGGAAAATAAATAAAACAATGGTTCAATGCTTCTTAGATGTGTTTGAGTTTCTGTTGGATATATTTCAGTATGACTTCAAGAATACATCAACCAATAGACACTAGTTTTGGGTTTGCTCAATCAACCGACACCCCCCCCCTTTTTTTTTTCAAGAAATTATTATAAGGAAAACTTTTGATTTGATTTAATCATTTATTGACTTAGGGTTTATTTGTTTGTTTGTTTTAAGTGCTGAAGAAACAGGAACAGGAATGTCAGGAGAATGTTGATCTGAGAAGCCTAAAAAAGCCTCATTCATTTTGAAATAAATCAATTCAACTATAGACATCACAGTAAGAGCCCTGTTACCCATGGAACTAGGCAGAAAACACTTTTTGTATCAGTAGGGAAGTAAAGGTACATTACTATTGCTAGATTTGAATAACTATGTAAATACTAGAATATATAGGGTTATCTACAATAGGCACAGTTAGCAACAGGGTGTTACATTAAATTACCATAGTGACAACAGAAACATGGCAGGAAGCACACACTAATTGTGTATCCAGGTGCAATTTAAAATTTTCTATTTAATAAATATATAAAAGAGGAGAATAAGTCGTGAAAAGCTTGCTTAAAATGTTTAAGGTTGGTGACCTGTCCTTAACTGTTTTTCTATACCATATACTACCTGGCTTCCACAGGCATACTTAATAGTTTTACAGTTACTTATTTTTGAAGAATAAGGAATGCCAACTCAATCTCTAGATGCATCCTTACATAAAATTCTACTTTTGTTGTAAAAATCCCAGTATGAATTGAAAAAAAAAAAAGTATGAACTAAGACCCATCCAATCTAATAAAGAAGTTATCAAAACCTTATTATTATTCTTGCATAAACACCCAGGAGTCAGGGTGGAACAACACTTTACATGTTTTGATTCATTACAAAAAGCTGTGATGAAGACCTTGAGAAGCCAGGTGTTCGGTAGTGAGAAAATACAGAGTAAAAGGGCTTGGAGAGCTCTTTTTTTTTTTTTTTTTCCTGCCAGTGATAAAAATTAAAATAAATGGTTGGGGTGAGACAGGCAACAAGTAAATAACTGACGGAATTGTTTTCTTCAATTCTGAGCTTTGAAATCTCTCTAATCAACAGGCAAGGAGAACCACCGGAGCAGCATGTATTTACACAATTAGCTGGATCAAGGTCAAGGATCAAGGTGCTCAGTGTTTTCCAAGAGTGAAAGGAATTCAGATACTAAAGAACACACTATTTTCTTTCTTAACTTACAGTCTTCAGGAAGTCCTCCTGAAACCTACAGCCACAACGATGGGAGTACACAAGGAAGGGTAATCGACAAGAACAAATACATAACAGCTTAGCCATTTACCACTTGCTAGAGCAGCAGTCAATTCTTAACTACCTAATGGTGATTTACACAGTTCTTAGACTGCTCTGGATTCAAAGACACCCGTGCTTGTCCCCTGTCATCCTTATTAAGCCCAAGTACAGCTGTGTGCAACAGCCAACACTGAACCAATTCAGGAGCCATCTCATACCTTGTCAGGCAGAACCTAGCTTGGCCAAACTCAGCAGGGAGGTAAAGGCAAAAGCTTGGCACTACAGTCCAGCCCTGCAGCAGGGCAGAGCCAGGGAGGCATCCTGCCATGGTGAATAACCCGACACAACCAGGAGTGTTGTGCAAAAGCACCCAAGTGGCTCTGCAAGACAGAGCTCATGTCTAGCTAATTAACTTTCCCTGTCAGATGTGAAATAACTCTTTGGGGATGAGTGGGCATTTGCCCAGCACTACAGAGTATATACTATGGTATTCTATTTTCCTGCGTAATGGAAGAAACAAAAAAAAATGATACCAACTTGAATGATAGTAAATTCTCTCCAAAAAAACAAAGCATACACCCTCCAACTTTTCTCGAAGTTTAGAAAAATCTGAAGGATGAAGAGAAAGAGGTGGTCTGAAACATTTACACCTATCTTTTTCTTTCTTTCACCAACCAGCTGCTTAGTCATCTCCAGGATGTATTATCAAGTGTGGTTTTGACTTGGTCAAATATCCTCCTTCTGTGCTAGGATGATTAAGTTAATGGAATTACATTTATTATTTACAGAGTACACAGGAATGGCTTAGCGAAAGTTCAGGCTGAACCAAGCTCAAAAGATGACTATTTTTGGCACTTACCATGTTTGTAGAAGAAACAATATCTAAGGAAGTGCACTTAATGAAAGGAGTCTGTTTAATCAGCATAAAATAAACAGCTAAAAGCAGGTTGCACAGGGAGAAGCAATAAAAGAACAAGTGACTCACTATGGTATTGTTTTCTTTTCAAGCTCTGTTCACAACAGAAGCTTTTCAACAACTGTACTTAAATGCCTCAGTTTCAACACTGAATTCCATAAGGAAAGAAAGAAAAAGCTTTCAGTCCTTTGTAGTACAATGCTCACAAGGCACCCTGGATCTTCTGTAAGCCTTGTATTCCTCAAGTAAAAGGTGAAAGCACAAAAATGGTAAACAAAAACCAATTTGTGCACCAGATGCAAGTAAAAACAGTAATGGGGCATAAAGACTGTATTTTAACTAGAAAGCTATGTTCACTGAATAAATAATCTTCTCTTAACAACACATACATAGACTTAGTACGTGTTGAATTTGCCCTGCTGGAAATCTTTAAATGATCAGACCCTTTTACACCAGTGGGACTTATGAAATGAAACCCTGGATTTTGTTCCAATAGTAAACATTTATGATGCTATTTTGATCTTAAGCTGCTATTTTGTTCTTAAGCTGCTAGTAGACCCAGACACAAATAATGCATATACTCTTTGGAATAATAAAGAAAAAAAAAAAAAAGAAAAGGAAAGAAACAAAAGAAAACTTTCCCTTTCAGTGGCATTTCATTCTACAAGAGTTTGAAAATCTGAAATTTTACTAAGATTCTCCTTTTCTGGTGATTTCTAAGTGCCACTTTTGAACAAAACTGCATTTTGTAAAGTGCTTTATTAAGCTGATGTGGCTTCAAAAACAATTCTTCCTAGGAAATTACATGAAATCGTAATACCATCCAAAAAAAAAAAAAAAAAAGAAACGAATGCCACACAAAAATCACTTTATTCAGCTGCTGAAGGCTTCACAGAATAGAGTCCTGGCTTTGAATGGCACAATAAGTTGCAGTACCCAACTGAGTTACACCAGTGTGGTATACATGGGTTTGCTCTCTTAGTGTCATAACTGAGTAACAGCCTCAGCAGCATCTGGTTCTGTGACCTGGAACAACAGCTTCGTACTAGAAGACATATCCTGCTGCAACACAGTTTGTTTTACAACAGTAGTTTCATCTTTTAAGTAATGTGAACCTGGTTTCACTGGCAAGATGTCAGACAGGTATGTAGAAAATGTTGGTAAAATCTTTAATCCCTTTGCTGGACAGCTTTTAAATAAGAGTAAGAAGTAGGGGCAAGGAAGAAGAGCGTGCTTGTCTTTGAAAAAGATGAATAAAAGGAGTCATACATCATAACAGCAAAAATTAAAGATAAAAAAAAAATCCTTAGCTTTTCAATTTACAATACCTCCCAACACAGAAACAAGAGAGAACAAAGTTTTTAAAATGAAGCAAGCTGAGAACAGTTGAAAGAGAACTTACCACGCAGACAGACCATGGAAATCACTGCCAAAAGGCACATGGAAGACTGCATTTAGGAGACTCAAATAAATTTTTTTTTTTCATAATAGTTGGGGAAGATGACCATGTCCACTCCTAATGTTGTGTGACTGTGTAGCTGATTCTTTTCCTAAGGTCCAGCTTGCAATTGCATTATCCAGGCAAAGATTTCCATGCTGAATATTATTGCAGAATGAAAGCTTTGCAGGTTCATAATAACCTCAAAGAGCATCACTGTAATTCTACATCCTGGAATTTGAGATTTCTGGATTCAGTTTTTCCTTAAAAGCCAGAAAAAAAAAAAAAAAAACTTTTCCTTCAAATATTTCATGTTTATATGTAACACTGATTACTGATAGCATTTTACGCTCTGTGAAAGAACTAGAATATAAAAGAAGCTTCTGTCAACTTATTTTTCAGAAAAGTTAAAAGCTGTATACTGAATACCTCTAGAAACTTTTATTCATAACTTCTATTTCAAAATAGATGTTTTGCAAATAGAAAGGAAACAAATAATGTACTGTTCATATGAATAAGGATTCTAGAATATAATCTAGAATTAGTCTAAAGAGTCTAGAAGGCAGAGAAAGGGTAAATGGTCAATACCATAAACAGCAACATCAAAACACAGAAGGCATGAGAAAATTATGTTGTTGTTAGAACTACTGCTTGAAAAGCACATATGTTCAATGAGGAATCTAGGGAGGGCAGTGCATGAAGATTTTTTTTTCCCCCTTGAAACTGAATACAGGAGAAACTGACTGTAATTGTAGTGCTTTGTATTTACTGAACAGCTGCAGCACTCCGAGAACCTGGGACCATGGCTGTAACATACAGAAATGCAATAGTCCAAAGAGCAGTTGCTGTGATGTTAACACCTGAGAAGTAGTTCTGAATTCTGTGCAGAACTTGAAATATCCACATAGAACGTGAAATAAAGCTGTATCACAGATAAACTACATTTAACTATTTTAAGTCACAACAGCCACAATACCCATGATATCCTAATGCATAACACTAACAACATTCTGATGTGGTTCTACAATGTACTTTTTTTTTTTTTCATTATGTGATGGGTTTCTAATCACTGTCTGGGATCTTTGATTTAGAGATATTTTTATGTGCTGACCTACTAGCATTTTTTCACTTTTGTGGGAGGTGAAGGGGGAAAGATAGAGGAAGGAAGGAAGAGGGATGGATTTATTTTGTTTAAAGTAAAACTTGTAGGAAAACACTTTGTGTTTGAAGAAAATTCCCATGGGAAAATATGTCTCAAGTTTAAAGTTTTGCTTTAAGAAATTAAGGATTTCCCAATTTTGTACTGCATTTTACCTCTTTTAGAGTGAAAAATTTATCTTACGTTTTTGATCATGCAGTGTATGTTTGCAGTTGAAATAGATGTATCTACATAAAAGTTCTGTCAAGCTGTTTTATGACCAAGAGATATTCTGGAGAAAAGAAAAAAAAAAAGATGAGATATTTTACTTAGCAGCAGCTGTCCATAGTGATTTCAAAAATGTACTAAAATAAAAATAGAGAACATTTTATTACTATTGTCAGAGTAACACAAAAGTGTACTATTACTACTACTGTCATGTAATAATACATAAAGAAATAAAAACCTCACATATATAAAGTAAAATGGTATTTCAAAAAAAATAAAATGTTTTCAGTACCTTTTTATTCTTAGAATCTGCCTGTTGTATCATTTCCTTTTAATGAAAAATATAACCATTTCCTCTAATTCTGAGGGGAAATTAAGAGACATTCAAAATACTGACAAATTTAGGATTCCTAACAGCTGTAAGTGCACTGAGTGTTACTAAGTAAATTTTTAAGTTTGGGAATATGAAGCTGTATACTAAGAGGCTTACCAAGATCCCATCTGACTGCACTGCCTTAGAAGGAAAAAAAAAAAAAATGCTTTGATATACAGCGATTCATCTCATCAGTTTAGCAATTTATCAGTTAGTACCTCATCAATAAGTAAATAACTCAGCAGTAATGCATGCCAATTTATTAACTCCCCAGAAAAGTTTACATAAAACAAGCTTTTGCCTTCTATCATTAATTTATTCTTTATATGGATTTTACTTTAAATTGAACGTATCAGAGGAAGGGCCAAATCTACTCTTGAATGTGAATAGAGGGATTACACCCACACCTAGTTTATGACAGGCGCTGCATCGTTGAACATGTATCCGGAGCGTGTCCCTGCTGCTGCTGCTGCATCCATGTGCCACAGAGCTAACTGGTGAGCTAGACAAGGCCTCTGCCACACCAGCAGTTTGCATCACCAGCCTAAAACTCTCTGAAAACCAACTGAGAGCAGCCCTGCTCCTAAGATGGGCTTGTACCTTGCACTGTGAGTTCCAGAACACAAGGCTTGTCCAGGTCCCTGATTTTAAGACTTACCATATCACTCCTCTAGCTTGTCAGTTATCCTGAAAACAGCTTGGACATCCAAGACATCTTAACATAGAAGTAATGAAGTAATTTACTTATTATAATTAAAACATCAAGAATTGACAAGTCTACAGAATGGCACACACAGATACAAAAATGTTCCTTATAACTGGCTATACTTCAGCTCATTTTCAAGAAGCTTCTTTCTCACTTCATCTAACAAACTGCGTGCTGGGTTCAGCAAGCAAAGGCTCACAGCTGGCATCCAGATCTAAGCCAAACCTTCATCTGAAGGACATCTTCCACGGGAGGATCTCTTATTGGGATACATGTAATCTTTTATGTTCAAATTCTTCCCCAGAAGCTTCTCAGACCTTTCACCCACAAATCCTTCACAATTCATAGCTTCATCAGGTCAATTTTAACACTTTGCTGACAGGACTACTACCTATCTGTCTTGGCCTAATTTAAGAAACATGGATGCCCATTGGTAATGGCAAATTGGAACCAACAAACCTGCAAATGATTACACACAAGCTATAAAAATAGTTTGCCATCTGTTGTGACATTGGTCTAACCTCTTTTTAAGGAGAAATCAATATCTCATACTAACATAAATTAGTATAACATGCTATATAGTCATGAACAAAAATATGTACAGGATTCCATTTCATTTCTTTTTGGACTTAAATGAATTAGTTAATTTAGGGGGAATCATCTCTTAGAGAAACTTGCATTTTTAATATTGTCATAATACCCTGAAATATTTTGTTTTAGAAAGATACAGTATTTGCTTTCTGTAGGATATAATCCTATCCACTGATAGCCTCAATGCAATTTTGGAGACCGTCAGATTTCACTGCATAATTCTTACTAAGTTTTTCAATTATAAAAGTTGTTAAAGAAAGATTCTGTAGAAGGAACCGAGAGGTTAAAAATCTCTCATTGTAATTTATAGTGTAGTTGGCTACCCTGAATGCACAAAAATCGACTCATAACTTCATACCATTTTGTAGAAAGAATAACTTAGGAAAGAAAGCGCTTGGGGAATTCACTAGAGATTGAAGAGTATCTTTGCCTTGTAGCTATGCTTAATGAAAGTATTAAATTTTTCTCTTCTGAGGCTGTCAGCTTACCTTGCTGAGGTTCACAAATTCTCCCTTAAGAGACATTTGTATTGCATCCATTTCAGAAAATGAGCCAAAAGATGGATATGAAGAGGGTACCTTATCAATAGAATGTAAGGTGCTAAATAAAAGACTAGATTTGGCTGATACACAGAGTTGTTTTTTTTCCTTGCTTTGGTAAGATACAACCATTGCTCTTGCAATGGACATGGAAGAAAAAAGCAGATGAAAGTTAAGTAAAAAGTGATATAGGAAATTTGATGGGACTGAAAAATAAGTAAATAAATAAAATCCAGCGAGTAAAAACAAAACGGATATGGATACAAAAACAAAACAAAACAAAAACAGTCAAAAACAAAGGCCAGAAAATATACAGTAAAGAGAAATATGGGAAAGGAGAGAAGTAAAGATACTCAAAGAGAAAAGGGTTCCAAGTAATTATATATCTTCTGAATATGAGACTTGAGCTACTCTTAAAATTTTATTCAAGGACAGAAATTATCGTGAGGAAAGGGAAGAGATTTTGAGAGAATAACAGCTTTAGACAACATGTACAGCTACAAAAAGGTTAAAATAGAAAAGAAGCTTAAAAAAAAGCATCAAAGAGACATTAAGATAAAGTCAGTGAGAATAAGGGACTTTTCAAGCTTTTACCCAAATGCAGAATGAAGAAAGGAAGCAGGAAATGAATACAAATCAGGGACTTTTTTGACAGAACAAAGTTGAGCGTTAAAGGCAAATCTGTCATCTCAAACCCATGTGTTTGCACTCAATTTTGGTACTTCAGTCTTCAGACATGACATTGAAATAGAGAATTCTAAGAGAATTAAGAGAATCACTTAAGTCATCATGTTACAAGGGCAAATTTATGTTTTAAATTAACTCAGTACGTAGGACAGGATGTAATTGCTCTGCTTCAAAAATCAGCCCAAGAACAGGAAGGTGGCTCAGTCTCAGTACTCCTTCCTGTTTTCTGCTTGGTTCACAGGGCAAGGTATTACCAAGAGCTATTTAATACAATAATTTATTTCAGTGTGTTTTGCTTTGTAGTAACACAAGTTCAGACAGCTTTAGCCTGCAATGGAGCAGCAATAATGCATTACTTATTGGCCCCTCTTGTATTCGCTAGTTTCCTGAGCACCAACAAAACTAAACAAGAAGTGCCAGCCATGGAAAGTCTACTCCCTCTACTATCTGCAGTGGACACTATGGAAGGGGACACAAAAAAAAAAAACAAAAACCCACCCTCTGTGGAATTTGTTACTCTTCTACTTTCTGAAGGGAGACGGCCTGGGCATAGATCAAAAGATGGCTGTGGATAAAAAGGTGTAATGTAACCAGAAGGAGATGGGAGAAACTTCCAGATCACTGCACATCTGCTGCTGCTGTTTCTTTGGTGCCATCAGGTGCTGAAGGGCTGGAAAAGGGCCGAAGGAGCAGTGCAGAAGGTGGGGCAGAAGGACAGGCTCCAACTTAACCCTCCTCTCCGCTCATCCTGCTGTTCCCCAAGACAGATCTCACCTGATCTACAACAGACACAAAGAAACTAAAATGGGACCGGTGTTACTGACATTATAAATTACTCTGTAATGCTCTATGCCCACTCCTAATCCTTCATTTCCCATTCCCATCATGAAATATTCACAATGACTTCTGGTCTGCGGCCTTTATGTGTATTTGGCACCCACTGCAAAGGGACACGTAAGCCTACTTCCATCAGCCTTTGGAGATCATTTAACTTGGCTCTCAGGTCCCAGTCTGAAACTATCTGCTCTAATAAATACATACTCATCTGAATATAGACAATTTTCTTTTTTTGTGTGTGTGTAATATTTTACATTTCTCAATACTGAGGAGTCTTCAAGAGATGATTCCGTCTCTAAATCTGGCAGTTAAGACAAAGAAATACAAAGGAAACAGACACAGAAAGATAAAAACACCTTCCCCCACCCCTGCCTTGGCAACAGCAGGAGACAAATCTTGTGTCATAATCATAAACACAGTATTTATTTTCCTTCATCTTTTTGGACTCATATTTGTCAACCTTACAATTTTATTTTGCCCTCAACACAGGTCAAACCGGAAATACTTAAATTGCTGTCTTGGTCTGTGGGCTGGCTATGGATCTCTGATTGTCTAGCCCTGTAGTTAATAATAAGTCTGAAAGAGCTTATTTTTAGAAAACAGAAGTTGATATAGTTCACATAATAACTCTGCAGAGATGCTTTAAAGACATTCTTAGGCTTAAGCACTAAGTTTAATTTTCATTCAAGGTCACCCTTTTAAGCAGTTGAATTTTGTTTAATTTTTAACAAAAATCCATACTTCACTGATAAAATTTACTGATAAAATTTAGTAATGAAGGAGAAGCTGTACACAAAAGATCATATAAGGTAAGTCTTGAAAAGATTTGCCAAAGTGCAGAACTAATATACCAAAATTTCAAGCCAAACAAGGTCCTGGTGTGTAGGTATTTTATACCAGTAAAAACAACAAACCATTTCTTTCAAAAAAATAAAGAAAAATATTTAGTTCGTAAGGGTATTTTGCCCATCTACATTAAAGACTATTTTTGAGGAAACAGACTAGAACCGGAGGATTTAAAAAAAAAAAAAAAAAAAAAAAAAAAAGATGGGCAGAGGCAGCCTTAACAAGAAACAAATAGGAGAAACTGTGACTTGTAGAGGCAGTGGCAACTTCCAGCTTCCCTATTCTCTGAAAGGCTTCCCTGTCTCCTAAGGGTGATACAGGATCAATAAGGTCTGTAGAGCGACTGTACACAAAAGCAGTCTGTATACACATACGATGAGTAGATAATCCACCATCAGCGCATCTGCCAGCATGTCAGTCAGGTCTAAGAGCTAATATAGCCGTGTAGGCAAACCTTTTATGTACAGTAAGACTTCAATCTTTTTGTTTAAAAACAAAAAAAACCACTCAGCCTACATGATTTTGATAATCATTTCCATCTGTCTTAAAACTGGCTGGAACATACTGTCGCTTGTCAAAGCACATTTAGAATTAGTAGAATCCTCCATCTGCAATTACATTTTCACCATATTTGAAACTAGAAAAAGCAAAATCTTGATGACAAAAGTCACAGAGCAAAATCTTAGTTAAACCTTAGGAATATAAAAATTCCTTAATTTAATAATAATCGACCCACCACCTGAGTTTTGATCAATATTAATTTCGAATGCTAATAAATCTTTACACTATGCCAAGGACAGGAGAGTCAATAATTGTTTTTTATAGTGAAAAACAAAAATAAATAAATAAATAAATCAAGGTCGTATTAAGTCTCACAAAAGGCAATTATCAGACAATATTAAAGTTTACACATGCATCTGTCTCAGACTCCACCAGCTAAAAACAGCCTAAAACTTTCTAGGCAGCTATGGTTGATTTGAACACCACAGAACATTTGAGTTTTTTCTCAATGAGCCACAAAGTACCACCTCATTTATTACATGTTATGTTGCACAGAGATTATTCCTCATGGACATTTGATAGAGACATATACCAAGCAGTTTCTCATTGAGGAACTATTTTGTAGACTCAGACCTCACAGATGAACAGCATTCTTAATTTTTGGACTAAATGTTTCTTTGGTATTTCATTCCATTACTTTAACTCAGGCATCTAAAGGGAATTCCTGACTATACTGAAGTGTCAAAATTCTCATTGATTTCAACCAGAACACGGTCTCTCCCTAAGGAAATGAATATGACTGTCAGTAACCTTGGGTTAGACAGAAGTCTAGAGTCAATAGTTAATTTCAAAATATCCTAGTTTTGCTTCTGAAAAACTGTACCTACTCCACTTCTGAAACTTCTGGCCAGCACCAGTGAATTAAGTGTATGCTTTTAACGGGTTGGTGGCTTCATGATAACAGGTTACACCGATGAGAAGCCAATATATAAGGGATTAGCATTTTGAAGGTTTGGTTTCACTAATTCCAGACCTAGAAGGAATTTCTAAGCCCAGATGTAGGCTATGCACAAATATTACTGCACAATTAATTTTAGCTGAGAAGTCCACTTTTTAAGTTAGATTCCATAGAAAATTAGTGACTTTTGACTTTGACGATTAAGCATTCTAATGGGACACCACATGCTCACCAGGGAAAACAATCAATCAGTGCAATTTTCAAACCTCTTCATCAATGACTGCAGCAATCACTCTTTATCACAGAGTCAGCAATCTCCTGTTTTTAGCTGTCAGATATAGCTGTTTTAGCCCACCACCATTATTGCCTGACATAAGATAACGCGTCCTTTATAGATAGTTAAAGAGGCCAGTCATAGGTTACCAAGCTTTCTGATGCCTGTCTTTTGATAGAGCCTTTGTCTTTTTGCTAAAAAATGAAATCATCATCTGATTTTACTGAAATCTGATTTATACCTCTGTTAATTATGCAGCCAACGAGCCTCAAGGGATTATGTGAGAAGCCAATGGTACATTCTTTATCATCATAAATAATGATATAAATAAATAAATAACCTTGCCGAGGCGACCGGCTCCGGGGCAGACGCGTGCTGCAGCGGAGCGCGGGATCGGGACAGGCAGGGCTATTTTTCGGGCATCGGGCCTACGTGAGGGAGCCGCCAGGCACCGGCAGCCCTCGTGAGGGAGGCTGACGAGGCGTAGGCGGGGCCAGCAGCGTCAGCGACAGCTCCTCCCCCCGGCCGTTCAAAGGCGGCCCTTAGGGAGCGCGGCGACCAGGGAGTGACACGGCAGTTAGCGAGGCAGTGAGCGCGGGCAGGGCGGGCAGTTAGGGCGGAGCGCTCACACCCGCCCGTAGGGACAACTCCTCCAACGGCACTCTCCCGTCAGCTGGGCGGCAATGGTCTCCACCAGGCACGGTGCTTTCTCTAGGAAGTCAGTACACACCCAGACCGACTGCCCGCCCAAACGTGCGGCAGTTCAGGTCTCCGGGTGCGGGGAGTGTCTGAGCCTCTTGCTGCCATCGGCGGGAGGCAGAGAGACTGCTTGCGTGAGGTGCGAGCAGGTGGACGACCTGGTCCGCATGGTGGTGGAACTCAAGGAGGAGGTGCAGAGGTTGAGGGATATCAGGGAGTGCGAGCGGGAGATAGACTGGTGGAGCGACTCCCTGCAGGACCGGAGGGAGAGGGACCAGGGTGGGACGCCCCAAAGGGGGGTGGACCCCCTGCCCTGTCGCCATCGGGCAGAGGGAGGGGACCTGCGAGTTGAGGAGGAATGGAGACAGGTCCCTGCTCGACCTCGCAGGAGATGCCCTCCCCTTCCGGCGCCGCCTTCCCAGGTGCCCTTGAACAATAGGTTTGAGGCCCTGGAGCTTGAGAGACCGGTGGGTGAGGATGAGGTAGGAAGCCTACCCAGGAGGATGCCTGAGGTGAGGAAGTTGACTCCACGCCTCAGGACTGCCTCCACCAAGAAAGAAAGAAGGGTGATTGTTGTGGGCGACTCCCTCCTCAGGGGAACGGAGGGCCCTATTTGTCGGCCTGACCCCACACATAGGGAAGTGTGCTGCCTCCCTGGGGCCAGGGTCAGAGACGTTACCAGGAAGCTTCCAAACCTGGTTCGCCCCTCTGACTATTACCCGCTTTTGATAGTCCAGGCTGGCAGTGACAATGTTGAAAAGAGAAGCCTCAAGGCTATCAAACAGGACTATAGGGGGCTGGGACGATTGGTGGAGGGAGCGGGAGTGCAGGTGGTGTTTTCGTCCATCCCTGCGGGGGAAGGGAGAGGCACGGAGAGGACACGGAAAGCTCACGTGGTTAATAGGTGGCTCAGTGGCTGGTGCCAGCACAGAAATTTTGGGTTTTTTCACCATGGGGAGCTTTACTCGGCACCCGGCCTGATGGCCCCAGACGGGTCCCTATCTCCAAGGGGAAAACAGATCCTAGGCCAGGAGCTGGCGGGGCTCATAGAGAGCACTTTAAACTAGGTAAGAAGGGGGACGGGGCTCAAACAAGGCTTGTTGGAGCTGTGCTGGGGGAAACAATGGCTAGGCCAGGGAAGAAGGCGATGGCCCAGCTGAAGTGCATCTACACTAATGCACGCAGCATGGGTAACAAACAGGAGGAGCTGGAAGCCATTGTGCAGCAGGCAGGCTACGACTTGGTTGCCATCGCGGAGATGTGGTGGGACCGCTCCCACGACTGGAGTGCTGCAATGCCTGGCTATCGGCTCTTCAGGAGGGACAGGCAGCACAGAGGGGGTGGTGGCGTGGCTCTCTACATTAGAGGATCTTTTGATGTTGTGGAACTCTAGGCTGGGAATGATAAGGTTGAATCCCTGTGGGTTAGGATGAGGGGCCCTTTGGGCCCCTCGCTACAGGAAGGACATGGACGTGCTCGAGCGAGTCCAGAGAAGGGCGACCAAGCTGGTGAGGGGTCTGGAGAACAAGTCTTACGAGGAGCGGCTGAGGGAGCTGGGTTTGTTCAGCCTGGAGAAGAGGAGGCTCAGGGGCGACCTTATCGCTCTCTACAGTTACCTTAAAGGAGGCTGTAGAGAGGTGGGGGTTGGTCTGTTCTCCTACGTGCCTGGTGACAGGACGAGGGGGAATGTGCGAAAGTTGTGCCAGGGGAGTTTTAGGTTGGATGTTAGGAAGTACTTCTTTACCGAAAGGGTTATTAAGCATTGGAACGGGCTGCCCAGGGAGGTGGTGGAGTCACCATCCCTGGAGGTCTTTAAAAGACGTTTAGATGTAGAGCTTAGCGATATGGTTTAGTGGAGTACTTAGTGTTAGGTCGGAGGTTGGACTCGATGATCTTGAGGTCTCTTCCAACCTAGAAATCTGTGATACTGTGATACCTATGTTAATTATGCAGCCAACGAGCCTCAAGGGATTATGTGAGAAGCCAATGGTACATTCTTTATCATCATAAATATTGTATTACTTCAAATGCACTTTGGAAATTCCATTCTCAGCATTTCTTAATGATATTCAGAATTCCAGGACAGAACACACTCTTATCATCTGGTGTTAGAACAAGTTCTACTGCTTGCGTATTATTTTTCAATTACTGCAATATCAGGCTTCTTTTATACCTCAGTAATCCAGTAAAAGATAATACTATTATGCTGGTGAAGTTTCTATTTAAATGCTTTTGATCAAAAATTTTTATAACAGTTGCAAAGCTTTTCCCGCAATAAGAAAAAACATTCACAGTGTTAGCCCATAGAAAAAGGCTAGCATAACTTCAGATGTGTCTTAATGTGTTTTCTTCTTAATATACTAAAACATTACTAGGTTTGTAAATATCTTAATTAAAACATGCACAAACTGTAAAGGAAGATTTTCTTTCATCCCTGTAAAAAATAAAAATAAAATCACAAAGTAATCCCCCTCTCATTTTTTTTTCTTCTTAAAAAAAAAGATAAATTATATTAGAATCACAGAATATCTTGAGTTGGATACTAAAGACATACATACCAAAATGAAATATGACATAAGTGCAATATTTTCATATATATATATATATAACTACTTAGAAGTTTTTTAAAGGGCTTCTATTCACAATTGACTTTATAACCTCACTTTCCAACTTACCAGGGCTCCTTCTTTTTGAAGGATGTCACTGTGCTCATTCCTAGAACTGCTGTGCTTCATAACTGCTAAAATACTTCACTACTAACTGCTTGGTACTGACATTAAAAAACATACCCTGATACAAACATCTAACGTGCCTTCCCTTCCAGCCTTTTGTCTGTACAGGCACAAACTGAACTTGCACAATTTGCTTTGAAGTAAGAACAGGTGCTTCAAAAGGAAAGAGAAGTGCAAATCATCCAGTCCCAAGCAGAATACAGAAATTATTTTATAGAGTATAGAAGTAATAGATTACTTCTAACTCTGGAGTTCACATACCACTCCTTCTACAGCTATATAGCTGCTGGTTTTCCTTGCTGTAAGCAACATTAAGAACTCTGACCAAGAGCTGTGGCTTTCTTTTCAGTTTTTCAGGGATTGGTCAAGGGCTGGACTGGAACAGGGCTTGGACTTTACAGCTGCCTTCGCACCCCTGCTATACTCATGGTTCACTCTCAGCTGCACACACATCTGATAAGCACAGTTACTGGGACTGACTGTATCCCAAAAGCCTTGGGAAACACAGCGCTTACAGCTTCTTAAAATCAGTGGTACCTCCGCTTTCCCTGTACTGTTTCTGAAATGCAAAGATCAATGCACAAAGAAAATCTTGTGGTTTTTTTTTTTTTGGTGTTAAAATGAAATGTCCAGTAAAGTCAGCAATCAAAGGACATACCTATTTCTCCAGAACAGTGCAGAACAAGGTTATAATCCCAAATTCAAAGCTGCATTGGAGTGACAGTTTCTAGAAATCTTTAAGATACTGCCTCCCTGTCATAACTCAAGGTGCAAGTAGAAGTCATGTGTCCCAAAGCTGAGATGGAAAACATGAATACAGCAATGCTGCTGAAATTAATTTATGATTTAAGTTCCAAACTGAATAAGTTCCCAAATATCACTTTATCTGTCAATTCCTACTTCCATTCTACTTGTAACAGCACATAAGAGGTCTTAATGTAAACTTCAGATGAAATACAGGTATGTTTGACAACTACTATTCCTCCAGTTTAATTTAAAGTGCATGTTTTAGGTCTAGAGATGCAACAGGAGATAAGTCATAAGAAAAGGAAAGCATAAAATGAAATCTGCAAATAGATTATACCAAAACAGTGGATTTTTTCCCAAGTTCAATTCATTAATTGCAGACAGGCCTTGTTAATTAGCCTTTTTTCCCCTCCAGAAACATTTGCAATGAAGTAATTATTTTTTTTTCTTTGTTTTCAAAGACTGTCATTTTTAATTCAAATTTAATAGTTGATCAGATTAGACTTTCTAAAAGAAGCTTTTATTTCTGTAGTTAGACAAAAAAAACTTTATTGCAAATGTTTTCCCTATACTTTTGAATAGGGGTTACTTCTTCACAGACTTTTATTAATCATAATAGAACCATACTCAATAGCAATCAAGTTGAGACTTCTATGACACAGTCAAGAGACCGCATAAAGCAGTAGAAAGTCTTTTTTTCATCTTTGGCAATGAAAATAAACCTCATGAGAAATTTCTCAGAACTTATATGGTGATTGATCAGCAGACAAAAATATTATTGTCAGTCTAAGGATACTTAGTCCCTTAAACAGAAGATGGCTTTACTTTTGGAAGGTTCTTGTACTATATCCTTCCTTTAGTAGAAATATATATATTTTTTTCCCTCTCATAAAAGCCTAAACCAATTATTTTGAGGGTGCTGTTGCTCAAAAATGATCTACACACTACTACCATCTCAAATATTCACAATCAAGGACAGTTTTTTCAAGATTCTTTTTTCTTTAATTTAGTATTTATTCTTTGTTAAGTATGCTTTTCTAAATCAGTATGATTTAGGTGTAATGGCTATTTTGTCAGGGAAAGCTGCAATGGATGATTCGTCTGGGGTTTATTTGACAGGTTAGTTAGGTTGAAAGACCTAGAAATGGCAGAGGAAAAACCAAACCTAACCTATACAGCTGAAAATGACCAAGGAGTCATCAAGCATTGAGGAGATAGAGACAACCTAGCAAGTGCTCACTGCTGTTCAGAATTTTCTGTCCTGCCTTTGTGTGTCACTGATAGTCAGCTTAGTCCCTTAGTCTGTTATTAAGCACACATTTATATGGGTGAGGGAGGAGCCTCCCAGTTAAGCTAACTCATTTTCAGCCTTACCTCTAGCTCCTCTCCTCCATCCCAGCAAAAACATCAAGCCAAGTACCAGATCCACAGCCTACGCACCGAAATGATCTGTTCACACAGCAGCCATAATCCAAGTGCCTAAAAAAAGCAAGTGTTTACTTGAAGGAAACTTTCTCAAAGTTGCAATTCAGCTAGGAGGTTTGACCAAAGGAGTAATTCTTCTATTTTCTTTCTCAGCCTTTAAGCATGGTGCCCTGTGCACTTGGAGTGGTTTCATTGCTAGCAGGCTGATAACTCTGTCAACTGAGGGAGCCAGGGGCAGCCCTCCATGCACCTCCTACGCCTTGCCACAGAGCACACATGTGCTTGGAGCAGGCCCTTGGCTGGAGAGGGAAACCTGTGGGCTCCGCTGGTTTGACTGCAGGTCAGACTCACATTGCAATACTTGTAGCTCAAGCCTGCCCAGTCTCTGTGGAAATGAAGCTAAAAATGTTTCTGTCATCCAGCTAGGTCTCATCAGCACATGCAAGTCAGAAGATTCATCTACCATCAGAAATAACAACAGCCTAATGTCAGTTTTCCTGAAAGGAAAACTCAGCTTAAATTTCCTGATGTAATAAGGAGGAATTTATGCCTACACATTCAGAGCTTGTCTAACATTAGCACTTATTAATGCTATACTTTTACGTAGTCCTTCGCAAATGTTTAATACTTTGTAAGAGTCGTACAACCATGGTCTGAGCTACTTATCCAACAGAGAATAGCTGAGGCCACATACTAACACTATCCATAGGGCTTCAGCATCTTTCCTGATTTGTGCTGATGTTGTACTTATTATACAACATACCTCTTCCTTTATTATATATTGATCTCCACTCCTATTAACTATACAATTGCTTTCCTCTTTTTTATTTTCCTTTTTAAGGTATTTATGTCACATGAAACCATCTGTCATAGCTGGAGGCAGTCTAATTCAATAAATTATATTCACCTCCTAATATATGAAAACATTGGTTTCAAACAGCATTCAGGTTATGAGGAACAACAACTTTAGTTAAACAAATAAGTGTCTGTATACAGATTTGAATAGTTTCAAACCATGTTCTTTTTTGCTGCTTAAGAATTTCATTGAGATACTTAAAAATACAATGGTGAAGTTAGCCACATATAAATATCAAGTATTTTTTAAACATTGAGCTTGACAGGAACTGGATCCACAAATATAGCCGATTTATTTGGCTAAAAGAGTAATTTCTCACAAGGTTTCCCTCAATTACTTACATGATTGCCTGACAAAAATGCTCCTTTATGGTCTGGGCAATCCTCTCTTTGCACAGTATGAATTGTATACAAATGTAGCTCTTAACTATCCTAAAATCTGAGAAGCAACAACCTACCCTAGGTGTCCTTCTACACCCCAACAGCTGTACTACAATCACAGTGAGAGAACTTAAGAAAATGCAAAGCTTAAGTCCAGACACCACACCACCATGACCCGAATTCTGCCATTAACATCACTCCTACATTGTGGTGAACATAATCTACAGCAACGTTTTTGAGAACACATACATAACTTTTGCATTTACATCACATCAAATCGTTGGACTGTAAGCTCATAAACACCTTACATATATAATGCTACAGGATTGTCTTTATAAATCAGAAAAAACATATTGTTCTGATACTAATTCAACCTTGTGAGTATTCTTTGAGTGCAGTAAGGTAAGGAGAATGGTTTTCTGAAGTGAATTGGCCTATAAGGTAGCACATGAGGAGACAGCAATGAGGAGAAGCTATCAGTGAATGACCAATTCTTATCCAGCATGCTTTGGATTACTCCTGCCCCCTAATTCTGAAATCAGCCAGTGCTTCTCAATTGCAACACAACTGCAATTATTCACAGCTTTCAACTTCAGACCCTCAGCATAAGCAACCTGTGTGTCTTTTACAAATTGAAGATGGGAACCTATATAAACATTGATGAATGCAAAAAATAGTATCTCAAGCCTAAACAAAATGCATTGTTTTACTGTCTGCTACATGGTAATATACATAAGTGATTATAAAGTTACCTTCTGTGTCTCAAACCAAATCTGACTTGGTGTTAACACAAAGTATGTTTTTGAACATCTGTGACTGTCTTCTCTCTCCCACCTGAACCCACACCAAACTGATATCCCAAGGATAGGACAGTGCCTTACTAGTCTGGGTAAGCAGGTCTTCCCTCTTCCTTTCATCCAACGCACGTACACAAATATTGCCACATCCCTTAAAAAGCCAGGCTTAGGTCCCACTCCTCCAGATGCCAGAAGATGAACCTTGCCTCTGAACAACAGAAGTGAATGCTGTGCCCCTAATCAGGTTCATCGTGGTCTGACCTTTCAGTTTCCATCAAGACTCAACTATTTGAGACATAACTAATCACTAAAATAGCTGTGGTCCCAAAATGCCTACCATAGCACCTAAGCTTCATAGCATGAGACTCCTAATTTTACTCTAAATAAATTATCCATTGTTTCTACCCTAATAATGAAATCTCACAAGGAAAAAGTACAGCCTTTAAAAAAAATGCTGAGTTGCCTGACTAGATGTATTTCATCAGCTATTTCTATATTTTAAAAAATGACAAAGTCACCTAGACTAATTAAATCCAGTTAATAATTTTGCAGAAAATTAATCTTGGGCATCTTATACTCCAGAAGAGAAGGTTTTTGAATGAAATCAATATATTTCTTAATAAATCTGCTTTTGACAATAAATTGTATCAAGTAATTTCTTCTGCCTGAGAATTTTCCTATTACAAATGTAACCTTAACAACTTGGCATTCTGGCAAATTTCTTAACTGCTACCTTTGAGGACAGTATATCAAGTGAATGAAAACAGAGGGAAAAAATCTTTACTGACCAGAAATCTTGCTAGCCAAAAATTGAAACGGTTAAGACTCCTTTCCATTTATATGGCTTTCCACTTACATAAGTAGGTATTATACAAAACAATTATTTGGTATTAAGAAATAAATTTTAAAACACCTATTGCCATGTTTGGTGTCAGTTGAAAAAAAGTTCCAGAAGTGAAAAGAAAGAGGACATTTTGCATAGTCATGAGGTTTCTTGTTCATATTTTTTTTTCTCTTCATAGTAGAGCCTAGCTCACTCTGAAACCCTACTTACTGTCAATCACAGGTGGGAAAAAGAGCAAGGCTAGAGCCTGTCTAGAGAACTGGTTCCTTACTACAGCTCTTTGAAATACATACGTACATATTAAAAAAAAGTGTTTTCTATTTTTCTTTTGTAACACATAGGACCATCTATGTTCTTCTGATATCTCAAGTCTGACCAACCCACACTTGCGAAGTTTGTGGTTTAGACTATCTTTGCTGTAAGTTCATCCGCTTTCTTATTAGCTGTGATCAGGATTTCAAATCTTAGCACTTTGATTTTGCTTCAGAGTTTAGACTGTATCACATATATACCTGGATTAAATCTGTAGTCATTCTGTAAAGCCCCAATTTCATTTACTAATTACATCCCAGATGTACATTCCACACAGATACTTACCACTAATTGAAGATATTTAAAATAATTGTGTTAATGAATGCACCGTTAAAATTTTTATCTAATAATTCTATTCTAGACTGTTCCCCAAAAAAACCTCAGGAGATAAAACCAATGATTGAATCTACATCAAAAACACTGTTTAATGTTTAGTATTTGAAAAGTATCCTAAGCCCACTGTAACAAAAAATAAATGAATTTAATTCAACAATATCTGTCCCTAATTATGTCAATAGAATATTACCAGGAAAGGATTTGGTTCTATGGCTCTTAAGAGATTGATTGTTAAATTCATAATGAACCAGGAGCTGTCTTTCATTCAGCAAAGGAAAAAGAAAAATGGCAAAAAAAAACAAAACAAAAACAAAAACAAAATGAATATGTACAGTTGAGGATCCTAGTTTACTGTCACTGAATTTTATTCTCCTTTTCATTTGCAGTAATTGCAGTAAAATAGCAGCTCTTCAGGGACATATTGGGAAAAGAATAGTAATTAAGCTTAGGAAGGTATAATCTGTATAGAAATGAATTCGAACTGAATCAGTCTAATGTATTATAGATTCAAATGAAAACCTAGCTGTACACTGTGAATAGCTTATTCAAAAACACTTCCAGATTTCTAGATGTCAGCTCTGTCACTTAGGGCACATTCATTATCCTCCTCAAAACGTGTAACCCTTCAATGTGAAGAATGGCATCACTGAGGAATCAACACTTTCTCTTCCCTAA
This sequence comes from Anser brachyrhynchus, assembly GCF_964034855.1. Taxonomy (NCBI): domain Eukaryota; kingdom Metazoa; phylum Chordata; class Aves; order Anseriformes; family Anatidae; genus Anser; species Anser brachyrhynchus. The sequence continues at coordinate 84,035,139 of NC_137694.1, forward strand.
GGAGCTATGCCTGGGAATACAAGCAAAAATCCTAAAATCAGATAAATAAAGACTTACTTTTTGAATGAGCCTGCACAGATCAACACTATCACTTAAATTATCCACATATTTGTAGCAAACTGTACAGCCGTGCTCTTATTTTTAAACCACTCCCAGCAGTAACAAAATCAAAATCTCAAGGGGCAATAAAAGCTCATTTTTCAACAAGACTTTTTCAATTGATGCAGTTTACTACAAATAAATAAATTCATTCATAATTCCCATCATTTATTTCCAGCTAGAGAGCCAAAGGAGAAGGAAGGACAAACAATCCATAAACAACTGTTTTTTTAGATGGTGTGCTTGACAAAGTGCAGCACTGAAGCCTGTAGAAGGCTGTATTTTATGGGACCATCTCACACTGCCCAAACAAATAGGACAAAAAGTCTGCGGACTAGTAGAACAAACATTATGCACTAATTTTTCAGAAAATTGCACAGACATCAGTGAAAGGATACCGTCAACTTCACTAGACTTCACATTCCTGTGAGGTTACAGCTGGTCTACTTTCAAGTTCACACAACACTGTTGCTTTCATATCTCCCACCCCCTCACTTCAGTATTAAACCTTCCCTTAGTGAAGGGATTAGAAATACACAGCTTATTCTGTCAAGTCTAAACAATAAATCTATCGTTATAATCATTTTGGTCAATATTGGCATAGAAGAAAAAACATCTGTAAACTAGACCTCTTAGTTTTCTTCATTACAAATTATAAAAACAGAAATCAAATGAAACAGAAATCAAATGAAACATGGCCCTCCCTATCCACTAAATCATCTGTGGCAACCTGTACAAATGGATGTACTTTAGAACATTCCCAAAGTCAAACTGTTGAAGATAGCTTTAAAACAAGATGTGAATTAGCTTGCCATGCTCCACCCTTGACTTAACCCTCCGGGATATGGACAAAGATTTGCTAGACAAGCAGATGGAGACAGAGGCACGGTGTCACTGAGAACAAGGAAGTCATACAAGGAGTCCACTAATTTTGCAAAGCAGTGCTCTCTATATAGAAAATATAACAAACATGGCATATGAAGTGCTCTACTACCCCAGAATAAACTGAGTAGTGATAACTGTATTGCTGCTTATGTTGTTGAAAATTATTTTAATGATTATCATGTTACGTTGCATTTCTGAGCATCATTCAATATTTTCAACTTCTATCTTCCAATGACATATGAAAACTCTATATATAACAACTTATAAAACAGTAAACAAAGCAGGTGATAACAGCTTCTTGTAGAACACAGCCTGAAACTTAGAAAATGCATGAAAGTTGTATATGAAATGTATGCAGGCAAGGAGGGTTAGTATGGCTTGACTTTCAGATTAGAAATGCTGACTTTAATTACACTGGGAGCATTTGCAACAGAATTGTATAAATACAAGTAGATCTCGAATACAGTGCAATAACATTCTGGTCTGTAGATACACACACACAGAACAGCTCCCTGTCATGCTCTTAATGCTGATGGATAAGATGCCAGCTCAGTTCCAGTCTGACACACATGGAGACACATTGTAGCATGTCCTAGGAAATACACAGTTGGTTTTGAGCATGCAGGACTATAGGAAGAAAGCACCTTCTGTAGCACTCTAGATAACAAAAGCATTTTTAAATCTAATAAAACAAGGAGTCAGTAAAGTAGCCTTCCTTTTATTTATGAAATACTTGACAGTGCATGTCAAATGCTGGAGGGTATCACAAAATGATTCACTTACATCATTTATTTCGTAGTGCAATACAAAAAGAGAAACATGTCCTAGCTGCTTATTGCATGATAATATTTAATCATTACGCATGGCAGCTGTTTGTGTTGTGTGGTTTTCAGTTTCTTGCTGACAGGTGTCTAAATCACAGAAACTATCCCCCCATGTAGTGGCAGCTGGCAACACTATCATCTCTGAGATACCAGAAGCAGGGAGGAAAAAAAAAAAAAAAGCCCCCCCCCCCCCCCCCCCCCCCGAGATAGAAGCTCGTCAGGAAAAGGAAAATAAGTTTCAAAGAAAAGCTGTAGCTTTTACATACAGAGAGGAATTTTATTTCCCAGGATGATTAATACAAACAGAAATAGCTCTCCATTTGGTTTGAAAACCAGGCAGAATTTAGAGTGTTGTATTTTGAGGTATTTCAGAGATACAGTCTTTCTAAAATCATAAGCTGGATGTTGTGTTTGTGTGGGAAAAATCTATTAATTGCTTGAAATGTTTGGTCAAAAAGCCAAAGCAACAATGGCATAGTTTTCTTTTAATTTAGTGAGTTTTCCATAACATCGCTGTGTTTATGTCAGGTAATCTTATCACTGTAAGAATTCAGTGTAGTACACAGATCACATCACTCCTACATATCTCAGTTTGGTCATTGCATCCTTCCTGAATGTTGTATTCATATGTCTAGTAATAAGTGAGAAGAGTCAAAATATGACAGTTTTATTTACAAGGTACTGTTAGGTCAAACAGGTTTTTTTTTTTGTTTTTTTTAAAGCTTCATTTACACTATGAATGCAAATCAACACATTTTCTGCTGCCTGCTGCAACACCAGGCCAGGCAGAAAGTTGGCCTCTGGGTGCTGCTGGGACCCCACTGCACACTGCTGTCCTTGCAACCAAGCCATCAGAGGACACTGCAATGGTTTCAGGACAAACATGGCAGACCTCAGCCAGCTTTAGAGGAACATCTCTCTCTGAACATCAGAGGCTGAAGAGCAAACACTGGAATACTTCATTGCACAGCCTTTCCCAAACACTGAGTCTGCCTTACATACTCTGATCTTGGTTTTTCCAAACTTTACAACTGCAATAGAAAAGCTGAAGTCAGAACGGGCTTCGTCTCGCACTGATACTCCTCAGTTTTCCCTGTTAACGTCCCAGCTTTAAAGGGTTTACTGAACTATTAACCATCTTGGTTGCAGTCTCATTCCCTTAAGAAATTCTAAACCTGATATTGCAGAAAGGCTTGGATATTTCATCCTCACACCTGCCAACCCTGAAGGGAAATATCTTTAAAACAATCTTCTGGGAATGCTTACCACCCCCCCCCCCCCCCCAAAAAAAAAAAATCCTTAGAACACATTCCCCAGGAATTTCAGAGATCTTCAAGAAGCACTGTGCCTTTGAAAAAGAAAAGGAAGCAAAAACCCCAGCAACAAACAAACCAAGTTAATTCAAAGCATATTTTCAAGTATCAGATGCGCTCACTATAGTAACTTTCACTTCCGTCAAATCAAGTTACAGTTGAGCAGTGCCATTGAAATGCACTTTGTAAAAAAAAAAAAAGGAAAAAATATTTTATTTATTTTAAAATGGTTGTAAGAGAAATAAGTTGGTCTTTTTTAAAGTTTCAGATCAGATCTTACATAAATTTGTATGCAAGTATTGACAGATTCTGATTATTTTTATTACAATGTGAATGTGGTTCTCATTGTGTAAAGTTACTTTTTAAACAAAACTAATTTCTACTACTAGGCCTCACAAGATATTTTACTTTTTACCTGGTGTTCTTTTTAGAAAGTATATGTATTTATTATTCCTAAGGAAGTTTTAATTAAAAGATACTTACATTTATAATAATAATAAGCAGTCTCTTAACTACTCCAGGAGCCCCAAAATTATTTAAGTGTGCTAAAGTTTTCAAACTGTTTACAGGCCATTGCTAGAACAAGAAGAGAAGCAGGCAGGCCTTTCTTTTTCCCTCAGTAGCTGCTGGGGCAGATGGATGACACATGCAGGAAGCTTCTTGGTGGCATCAGCTTGTTTCCTTCAAACCAGCTTTAGCAATGTCATGTGTTGTTCCCCAGTACGCTCTCAGCAACTTGGTACAGAAATCAACATTTCTGTGTGCAAACAAACCTTATCCAGACTGATGAAATCACAGTCCCACAGCGCTTTTTGTGTCTGTGCCTTGTAACAAGATAAATGGTCTACCTACACAAGATAGAATGAATCAAGCTCAGATGGGAATTGTTTCTCAATAGCCTAAGTCATGTGCTGATAAGCAATCCAAAACCCAGATTTTGGATCCATATGAAACCAAAGAGAGCAGATGCGGATCCACCGGTCTGGCAATAAATCTCCCCTGCGTGCAGCGCTGTAGTTTTCTTTATTGAATCGGCTTCTTCAGAACTTCACAGCTGCCCCCGGAGCCCGACCTTCACCCTTCTGCCTGACATGGCATTGCAAGTTGTACTAACGTGATACCTGTTAGTGTGTATCAGCAGCTACTGGTTCTTATTTTCTATTTTAAATTACTATTTTCTCTTCCAGGTGAGAACATATCTGTTGAACATACCAGGCTGTGAGATACTTTATAACTATTCAGTGAATTATTGTTTTTACCACTAATGCATATATCACAAAAAAAAAGGGGCCCCGATGTAAAGTATTTGGTACATTTTACACCATTGATCAGACTAAGTGTAGGGAGAACAGCCTGTAATGTTCTTACAAGAAGCCCATTTTCAAGGGTCAGATGCCATTCAAAATAAAATAAACCTTTAGACACTGGTCCTTTTCTTAATTTGAGGATTAAGGTTATTCTTCTTTAAAATAAATAAATAAATAAAGAATGATAGAAAAATAAGCCAGAGGTCTGTTCTGTGTATCCTTTCTCCCCCTCCCCAAAGGAAAACAAATGCTTAAGAAGTAATAGCATTTTTTCTATCCTCCTTGACTAGCCTCTACTTTGACACAGGTATAGAATTTGGGACAGATCAATGAATCTTCTAATTAGTACTCCCAAATAGCCTAGGCTCATTTCAAAGTCTACCTGACCAGATCCTGATCTTGTTTCAAATAAGAGATTTTTCCATGGTAATTTAAGTCTGTTCTATCTGACAAAGCTGTAGAAACTCACAGCACTACCAGTGCTCTTCCCCACCCCACCCCCCCCCATGGTCATTTTTACTCTTTCACAAAGGTAGAACTACTTAGTACATGTTAAGTATCATTAGTAACTATTTAAATGTACTAAAGAAAAAGACGTATAAATCTTACTATTCTTGCATACATTTCCTTATGTTTTTGTTTACTTTAAACTGTTTGCTAACCATCTATTTATGAACTATATATTTGTTTTTGCTGTTCTTAGCATACTTAAATTTTGTTTACAACAACGATCTCTATGTATCCTTCTATATGTTTCAAAGCATATTTTTTTCCATATAAAAATGAATTAAATTTCCACTTTCAATTAATGCATAATTCAAATCTGTTTACCAAGTGCTTTATACTAGAGCTCTGTGAGCAGGACAGTGAATAGGTTTAAGCAATAGTATAAGAAAATTAATCTTTAGACCCAATCTGCCATTTTAAAATACCCCAATATATCTCTATTAGGCCAAAGTCAAAAGTCAGCAGAAGTGCAGTCTACCTAACCTCCTTATTTCTACATTCATCAATCTCATTCTGCTTCATTTTGTTTTCGCAAAAGGAAATAAAAGCTATGAGAATTTATTTATTTTTTTTTTAAAGAGATGATTACACAAACATACACTTCAAGGAGATAGATCCACTGCAGCTAGACTGTTGAAAAACATTCAATAATAAAAGGTAAGATAATGCTTTCTTTCTGTTAAAGAAAGATCAGTCATATTAATGAAATAGCCAAATGGAACCTTCAGGCCTAACATTGTAAATCTCCAGTAAGTTCCAATTAGCATTGAAGTAATAAGTCTGGAAATGATTTTCTCCCTATAAGTAATGCGTATGCTTGAAGAAAAAAATGCTAATAACTTGGATAGCATCAAGGATCAGGTCATTAGGTAGCACATATAAATGATTAATTTAGCTATGTAATTAATTGATACAGTTTTCAAGATACATGTTTTTAAGAAAAACATATATCTCTTAAACAGAACCCTAATGTTGCCTCTCACTAGAGTGGTGCCATTTGATGGCTGGAAACTGATGGTCCCTTTTGCTGACAGAGTGATGTAAAACATTATCTGAGAGCAGAAATTTTACTGTTCTAAAAGGAAGCCTTCAGAGAAAAAATAAAATAAATAAATAAAATCAGCCACATTGGACTACTTTGCTGTGAAACTATATACGAATAAATCAAAAATGATCTTGAGATATTTAAGTGATTTTTACAAAAATGTGTCATGTAAAACAAATGCTTGCATTAAATACTGAATTTTCCCTAAAAAACGGTACTTATGGATATTTTAAGATATCAGAATTCTAGACCAAACAATACTTATGTTACAGCTGTTAATTGCTGTAGATTTTTGACAACTGCTGTCATGAGGACGCTACCACTTGTGAATCTAGAACCTGATCCCAGCTGTACTGAAATGATGGTGCAATAGGAAGACAAAGGTGTTTAGCACTCACTCTCATCTATTCCTTCTCCATTCCCATACACATAATGCAAATGCGGAGAGAAGTCCTAGATTTACATGTATCAAAGACTTCATAATTCCTTAAGTCCTGAAGGAATTCCTTAAGCATGGAGACTTGATTCTCAGGTCTGGGCAGCAGGTCTTAAATTCAGAGGTTCAACTCAAGACATATTTCTAAACTTACTGTTTTCCGTGATCTTGCCCAACACACTTCCATGTGACAAACAATGAATTATCAACTCAAAACCTTGATCAGTAAAATATGTAATAAAGGTTACTTCATTTGTCTTTGCTTTCTTCCCACATATTGGCCAGTAAATCAGAACTCTTTTTGAGAAAAGGCAGACCAGGAAAATACACCACTTAAAAGGGACAAAGAATCTACAGATTCTTCATGAGATGCCTCTGTGGCAAGGCTTTTTTCTTTTCTATAGATTACGTTAGAACAGTTCAACCACAGGTATATATATATATATATAAGAATAATGTAGAAGCTATTTATTCCCCCGCCGCCCCCCCCCCCCTTTTTTTTTTTGTCTCTTTCTTTAAGGTATTCTATGGACTGAAAAACATACATTACATTCCTTTGTATGCTTCTATATGCATACTTAACTCTCCACAAAGAATTGGTTTTAGGTCTTGCTACTCAATGACTCGTGTTTATGCCAGTTCACTACTGCACACCTCCACAGAACTCGTCACTAAGAGATTGCAGTTTTATGCCACTATGATTTACAGAGTGTGAAGGGGGACAATTACATAAGTGTTTACTTAAACTCATAATTTCTCGGAAGCCCAACACAATCCTTTTGTTATCATAATCTCTAGTGGGCATATGTAGCGTTACTATATCATAATATGAAACTGGATATAGCTGACTTTGTCTGTCTGACTTGTGACTTACTGAGTCCTGCATGTCTGAACTTCTGGGAAACAGCTGCTGGTCCCACACTGAAATTAGAACATTTGAGCTCTTCTGATTTATGTTAATTCTCATGGGAACAATGACATGAAAAATGAATACCACTTGTAAATAATGTACCCGTTCTCTCAGCATTAAATAAAAATAATAATCAGAATACACTGATCTATTTACCACCTTGTTACATTCAAACATATATAGTGCAATGGCACTGAAGAAAAGGCAGCCTTGACTCTCCATCTATTTAAAGAAAGAGGTTATCCTTCCCTATTTTGCCATTATTTGAAGAATTAGTTCAGTACAGTTATTAGATTTGTTTTAGTTGAAGAAATATTATGATGTGGTTGGGCACATGGGAAGTGAGTCAAAATTAAGCTTATGTAGACAAAGACACGGTACAAGAAATACATCCAAATGATCCGATTGTCAAGGAGTTCATATTGCCCCAAATTTAGAAGCCATTACAGTTTATCTAGTTCCGAGAACTCAGCCTAACAGGTCAAATATTTGAAACCTGCTTTGTTAGTGTAGTGGACTCTCATAAAATATAGTCTCCCCATTGATCAAGGTTGGTATTCACGAGACCAAAGCCAAGAACACTGGAAAGAACTCCTCGAGGATTTCATAGTTCTTCCAATGGACAGGAAGAATAGTCCTTCACGATATTTAGTGTAGAACTCTGGTGATTCTGCTGCTTTTGTTAACATCAGGTAACAGAGCACAGGCAGAGTTCCTTAGCAAAAAGTTACATTTTGAAGGAACATCTCTTCACAACATTAAGTGTTTTGCTAGGTTAACTTGGAAAGGCACAGTAATAGGGGTTCAGGAGAGGACAGAGACATGGTCAATATGTTTGCAACTATGGAGAATCAACAACTAAGGATGTTTCAGAGGACATACCACTAACATACTATTACTTGTTATTTCCTTATGAATTTTATATGCTAAACTCAACCTGAGTTTAAAAAAAAATATATATATATATATGAAAAACAACAACCTCCCCCCTTCATGTTTGAATAAGCATAAGATGAACAGGTGAAACTTGTAGTAATACCTTACAGAACAGTGTACTGAAGGTGCTTTGCACAAAGGTCTTAACTTTTACCTCTAAAATTCAAAAGTAATGGACAAGAATATTACTACAGTGTGTAAATGCCAATATGGAAATTGGAAATATCCACTGAAGTTGAAAAGCAAGCATCAACACTGGTATCTTCATACAACATGCTGAAAAATTCACTAAAGAGCCTCACAACAAAATATACGTTTAAGACTGACTGTTCAAATTCCTCCATGTTCTGCAGCTCTTCATAGGAGACTTCATTTCATGCATAACCTGACCTGAATTTAAATTTTGATATGTTCTTTAATAATATAATTTGAGAACAGTTGATTAATCTGCAGTGGTATTTGTGCAAATAGCTCCGAAAAGCAAAGGAAGAAGGCCAAAGCAAAAGATTTTTTTTAGAAAAACTAAAAACAAAGGACTGTATAAAGGGCAGGAGAGAACAATACCGCACTTTATACAGATGTTTCATTGACGATTGCCAACCAGATTGTTTCCCTCCTCAACGTGCTAAAGATTAAAAACTTCAGTACAGTCTTCAGGATTTAGAGGTAAATTAACGTGAAATGTGATTTACAGGGACTAGAGCAAAATATAAAATAAGTAGATAATAATTTTCATCTATAGAAGCTATTCATACAAACTGAAATTTGGAAACTTTTTTTTTTTAAATGACTGCAGAGTAAGAAGGATGAGCATAGGGATCAGAAAGCACATGCTGAAAACAAAGCTACACTAAAAGGAGGAGCCGTCGATAGTCACTTAAAACCTTAGTGTACCAACTTCTCTCAAAAACAGTTGTATTGGGTCTTGCCACTCCTACTTAGTTACCATAGGATGAAAAGTTTGGGAATTCAGATGGGGTATGACAACATTAGTTTGAATTTTGAAATGTGTAATAGTAACCTGTAGCCTCACTTTAATATTTACATGCCTACATGCCTTTTTTTTTTTTTTTTTTAATATTTACATGCTTTTCTTCAGAATTTCCAGAAAATGAAAGAACAAAACACACACAAACAAACAAAATCACCTGTTTCACTAGCCAGGCTCTACTTTTTCTAGTTTCCCTGAAATCATCTTCCAAATATCATGAAGTTAGCTTCCTGGTCTCTAAAATGGGTATGAAAGGGTTTTGTCTTCAACATTTTGAAAACTCTTGAAAAAAGTTACTTAAGCAATGGACTTCAGTTCCTCTCATTCTTTTTTTTCCTGGCTGCATCAATTAAAGAAGATAATTTTTCCAAAGACTTCTCCATCTTTCCAAAGACTACATAAATGTCAAAAGCACCTCACAGCTGTCATGATGCTCTTCCCAGGCAGAGAAGCCTCCCTTACTTTTATCCGTGGAGGAATTCCTCAGGAACTCTATGAGATAAAACTGTAAGGAAGCTTCATTGTGAGTTTTTGTCTTCTCACTAGTTGTAAAGGAATGTGTTTTGCACTTGGCTGTCACATGTGATGATGATCAAAGGGCTGGAGCACCTCCTATGAAGACAGGCTGAGGGAGTTGGGGAAGTTCAGTCTGGAGAAGAGCAGGCTCAGGGGAGACCTCACTGCAGCCTTCCAGTACCTAAAAGGAGACTACAAAAAAGCTGGGGAGGGACTCTTTGTCAGGGAGTGTAGTGATAGGATAAGGAGTAATAGCTTTAAACTAACAGAGGGTTTAGGTTAGATATAAGGAAGAAATTCTTTACTCAGAGATTGGTGACGCAGTGGAACAGGCTGCCCAGAGAAGCTGTGGATGTCCCTAGAGGTTTTCAAGACCAGGCTGGATGGGGCTTTGAGCAACCTGGTCTAGTGGGAGGTTTCCCTGCCCATGGCAGGAGGGTTGGAACTGGATGGTCCTTAAGGTCCCTTCCAACCCAAACCATGCTATGATTCTATGACTATGTGGCATCCTCTCATCGAGAAAGCATTCCAATCAGTAGCAAAGGAAGACAGATGCTTCTGACATATATTAGCTGCTAAGCTAACAATGAATTGTACTGCTTACCAAAAAAAGTAAGTAGCTTTTCTTCTTTCAGCAACTACTCCAGAAGTACAATTATGGCTTAAACTACAGCTCTGTATTAAGGAATCGGAAGTTCAAATGAGCTTATCACCAATACGTTAGCTACAAATCCAGAGAGTAAAGACTGGATTTGATTTTTTTGTGTTCTTATGCTTTGTTTTCTCCATCAGGGCAATGCTCAAAAAGCAAGTGTTATGCAAGATATACCAAACCTGATCAACTTTGCATTATGCACAACATAAACAATCACATTGATAAATTCTGTTGGTTAGTACTTATTCTGGTTTTGCCGAAAATGATGGATAAGTTATTTTTGAGCAGAGGACAAAGAGGCATTAAATTCTAAATCTATAATTTGAGAACATTCACTTCAAACAGATAAGGAATGAGAATATGAAACTCCACCTATTTCATGGCCAAGGGATCCATGCAAGTATATTCACGCAGACAAATCCTGTTGCTGGCTGCATTAGGGCAAAGTCAAGCAGACCATCAGCATGTAGTTTTTCTAACTTGAAGTACTAGAGTGTGTCTAAACAGGAGAAAGGATTAGCAAAATAAAAAGAACAAGAGAAATCAAGCCTTGTGCGTAGCAGGTAAGTCCATTTATGCTCAGAAAGTGTTTAGAGATTTCTGGCTTGTAAGCTATTAGAGTCAAATGCACCTTTACAACAACCAGCTGAGTTGTTTTGAAGACTGAATCAACTATGGAATCAAAAAAAACCACAAAACTATTCACGTCAATTAAAGAAAGAATATTTCAGGTTATTTCTTGTACAACAAGTGTTGTGATGCCCTTATCTGGTTAAGACTACTCAAGCAACAGCATGAAGTGCTCCTCTCTCTCTCTGTTCCTCCTATTTGTACTCTGCCAGATATATTTTATAATGCTTCTGAAAAGTGAATTAAAAAAGCAAACATACACTCTATTAAGCATTGAGGCCAAGCTCTAAAATCAAAACACTCATAAAGCTATTTAAAATATTTATACAAGTATTAGATTAGGTTAATTAGATTAGACTATTCAAGCAATTTTAATTACAAATTGGCAGCTATGCATGCTTCTGTTGTGCTCGATTTGAGAGATTATTACTTAAAGCAGTTGAACATTGCACATTTTCTGCTTTAAACAGTGAATAGTTTTCCATCAGTGATAATGAATGTCAGCAACTGATTCCCACCCAGCTTTCAGGACTATTATATTTTTAAGTAGTTAAGATTAGCACTGAGAAGGTAACCTTTTTCATTGTATCTTCAAATGATTTGTCTAATTTCTTTGGTTTAAATAAGACCCTTTAAGCCTTAAGTTCACTGCTTTGCTTAAACATGTGACATAATAGCTGTTACACAAGTCGCTTTTGTAAAATGGATATTTCGTTTGTTGAGATAGACAGTCATGGTGGTGCAGCCCGTGCCTGCATGACACCCTATCCTCCTTTACCTCCTCTCTGCTTGGAGAATAGTTGCTTCCCCAACATGCTTCTTCCCCAGGACCCTGGGAGTCACACTAGCATCTAATAGTGCAGCCAAAGTTCAGTGTTCCACTTTTCATTCAAGAAGGATTCCCTCTTCCTTTCTTTTCTTTTTCTTGTTTTGCAAGTCTATGCTCATTTTCACCTGACAGTTGAGAGGACTTCCAAGGAAATATGATCAACGACAACTTTTCCTGTATTTCACACATCTTTAGAAGTGTTCTTGGAGCAAAAGTAATGTATACCTAGCCCATTAATATTTCTACTTTGTCCTGACCTATCATCCTAGTACAGCTACAGCAACTCATGATATTATGATTTGGTTGTCATCCAGGTGCTCCCATGCAAGCAGATCCATTTCTCATTTATGCTGTACCCCCATAAGCAGGCCACGTGGATCCAACTGAAAGGATCCTGGAAGGTTGGGGGAGATGGAAGGATGACCCCCTGCAAGACCAATAGAGTAACTTCTGCAGAAACCAAGTGCTGCTGAAAGAATCACAGAATCATCTAGGTTGGAAGAGACCTCCAAGATCACCGAGTCCAACCTCTGTCCTGACACTAACAAGTCCTACACTAAACCATATCACTGAGGGCTACATCTAAACGTCTTTTAAAGACCTCCGGGGATGGTGACTCCACCACCTCCCTGGGCAGTCCATTCCAATGCCTAACAACCCTTTCAGTAAAGAAGTTCTTCCTAACATCCAACCTAAACCTCCCCTGGCGCAACTTTCGCCCATTCCCCCTCGTCCTGTCACCAGGCACGTGGGAGAATAGACCAACCCCCACCTCTCTGCAGCCTCCTTTAAGGTACCTATAGAGAACGATGAGGTCTCCCCTGAGCCTCCTCTTCTCCAGGCTAAACAACCCCAGCTCCCTCAGCCTCTCCTCATAAGACTTGTTCTCCAGACCCCTCACCAGCTTCGTTGCCCTTCTCTGGACTCTCTCGGGCACCTCCATGTCCTTCTTGTAGCGAGGGGCCCAAAACTGAACGCAGTACTCGAGGTGCGGCCTCACCAGAGCTGAGTACAGGGGGACAATCACCTCCTTAGACCTGCTGGCCACAGTGCTTCTTATGCAAGCCAGGATGTTGTTGGCCTTCTTGGCCACCTGGGCACACTGCTGGCTCATATTCAGCTGCCTATCAACCAGTACTCCCAGGTCCTTCTCGGCCAGGCAGCTTTCCAGCCACTCATCTCCCAGCCTGTAGCGCTGCTTGGGGTTGTTACGCCCCAGGTGCAGGACCCGGCACTTGGCCTTGTTGAACTTCATGCAGTTGACCTCAGCCCATCACTCCAGCCTATCCAGATCCTCCTGCAGAGCCTTCCTGCCCTCGAGCAGATCGACACATGCACCTAACTTGGTGTCATCTGCAAACTTACTGAGGGTGCACTCGATCCCCTCATCCAGGTCATCGATAAAGATATTAAAGAGGACCGGCCCCAGCACTGAGCCCTGGGGGACACCACTAGTGACCGGCCTCCAACTGGATTTGGCTCCATTCACCACAACTCTCTGGGCCCGGCTATCCAGCCAGTTTCTAACCCAGCGAAGCGTACGCCAGTCCAAGCCCCAAGCAGCCAGTTTCTTGAGGAGAATGTTGTGGGGAACGGTGTCAAAAGCCTTACTGAGGTCAAGGTAAACCACATCCACAGCCTTTCCCTCATCCACCAAGCGCGTCACTTGGTCATAGAAGGAGATCAGGTTCGTCAAGCAGGACCTGCCTTTCATAAACCCATGCTGACTGGGCCTGATCGCCTGCTTGCCCTGCAAGTGCCGCGTGATGACCCTCAAGATAATCTGCTCCATGAGCTTTCCTGGCACTGAGGTCAAGCTAACAGGCCTATAGTTCCCCAGGTCTATCCTCCGGCCCTTCTTGTAGATGGGCATCACGTTTGCTAGCCGCCAGTCGACTGGGACCTCGCCTGATAGCCAGGACTGCTGATAAATAATGGAAAGCGGCTCGGCCAGCTCCTCCGCCAGTTCGCTCAGTACCCTCGGGTGGATCCCATCCAGCCCCATCGACTTGCATACATCCAACTGTCGTAGCAGGTCGCCAACCATTTCCTCATGGATAGTGAGGGCCACATCCTGCTCCCCATCCCCTTCCACCAGCTCAGGGTACCAGGTATCCAGAGAACAAGAAACAACAAGGTGTTAGATCCATCCATTATTGTGCGAGCTTCTTGGGGCTTCAAGTTTCGACCAAAACCAACACACTTCTCCCATGGAATGGGAACACCAAACAACGTAACTCCTTGTACATCTAACAGTGTTGCAGGTGCTGGCCTATAAGGGAATTAAATACAATATCTCCTTGACCTTCGCTGTTTTTTTGTCTGCAGTACTATTCAGCCATCCCTCAAATCCTTTCCAATACTAACCAATACTAACCTTGTAGCCACTTATGCCCTCTGAGCTAATAGAAAATATTTTGCACAGTCTTGCTCTTGAAATGATTCTTTTTGGCATGGAGGTCTTTGATATAGAGGAGATGTTCAGGATAAACCAAGATTGAGTCCATACTTAGAATCCTAGTTTTTGTTGTTGTTTGTTTGCTTTTTTGTTTAAATAAAACACCACAGAAGAAACAACATTCAGAAGTCTGCCGTATCTGTTCAAGTCCTCTTCACACATCAAGTATTTTTTTCCACCGTAACTTGCAGAGGCAAAACAAAGTGCAGTGGAAGAAAAACAGAACAGCAAATGTTACATCCTGACAGCCCGCAAGAAACACTGATGATAACTCATGCAGAAAAGAAATTAACGTTTGAAGTTTATCAGCACTTGACACACTCCGAATAATTAGGAATTACTATAGGTGATAGACTAGACTTCTGCATCAGTGGGAAGGGTCAGTTTGTTTCTTAGCAGCCTGAATGTGCATAGGCATAGTCACAAGGAAATATGTCATTAATATGAATTCATGATTTAAATACAGACAAAATAAACAAAAACACAAAACAAGAACACAAACACTTAAAAGAATCTCCAGTATTTTTCTCTTGGTGCACAGTGAGACTTGATTCATTTAGGGTACCTATAAGACAGCAAATGCCTTTGCACAGAGATCAAGGCTACAGTTCAGAATTAATGAGAATTTTAAGATGGCATGCAACTGGCAAATTCTGTTAAAAGTCTCTTCAGTTGAGGAACCAATGAATATTTTTAACCTCTATCTTTACCTAATCTCTTTCCTAACGCTACTGTCTTTATGGAAGAGGGTAGGAAATAGTAGCAACTCACAGACTACCTAATAATTTTAGAACATTACATTCAGTAGAAACTAAGAGTTAAGGTTTTCTAATCATGTTAAATGTACAATTTTTAATTCTTGTGCACAAAATTAATATTTTGGAAATTGTAGAGAAGTAAATCAGGGAAGCTTTATTTCTGTAATTCTAAAAATGAATGTTGTCTGAACAAATATATTTTACAGAAAAATTAAGATGTTCTTTATGATAATAAGTGAAATGAGCTACTAATATCTTAAAGATTTGCATAATAGTTTGCTTAAATAGAACATGGAAACATCTGCCTGTGTATTTTTCAGTGTGCTTTTAAAAGAAACGTTGGCCCTAAAAGTAGCTCCCTATGGAAGATCCTAATTTTTCTTGGAAATAAGAGTTCCCAATTAAAAGTCACTATTTCCCATTGATTTCACTGCTGAAATCCATTGTTCTCTGTTCCCATCTGCACATACTCTTGAAAAACTGTTCAATCACTGACATATGTATGATCACTGTATGGTACAGTATTTACAGTTTTGGAATGGGAGAGTGCAGGAATAAATTCTTGGAAATCTCTTATAAGAAAAAAAAATTGAACATTGTTTAGGAACGACCAAGAAATTTCATTCCAAGTACGCTTATCTGCAGCTTGCCTTAAGCCATGACCACATAGCAGTTATAACTGAACGTCAATGACTTCTCATACATGGTAGGAAAAGTTAAACTTTACTCAGGAGGACTCATCTCGTGGTCCCTTTCCTACTGCTATTTGAAGAAGTAGGAAATGAAAACAAACAAAAGGATGTAGGACTGGCACAAAGACCTAGTGAAGCAGATGGAAGCAAGAACGTGCCCTGCAGATCTGGATGCAGCTCCTGCTCAGAAGGAGAACATGAAAATGAGAGGCAGTCACTTTCCGGACTTGGTCCTGCCCGAGTGGCCGCTGCTGTGGAACTGACAGATACTGCCTGCATGGACCAGGCAACACGGCAGGTAGGTCAGCAGAGGGTTTATGCACTAAGTCCTACCAGCTGCCCTTTCTAACGCATCTCCCTCCTCCCATACAGCGATGGGTTGCCAAAGCTATAAGCTACCCACATTCCCATTCCCTGGCCACACACTCAAATCTCAGACACCCAAGATAGTGAAATTGAGACCAAAGCCTCCAGAAAGGTAGTTGTAATCAATGCATTTTTTTTCAGGCAGCCACAGCCATTACTCAATCAGCACAGGAGTGGTTCGTCATCATTATCTGCCATTTCCTAAGCTTGCTAATCCCCCAAAAGCAAGGGGAAAACCTGCTTCTACAGCCCAAAGAGACAGGGGAGAGAGCGCCTTCTGGCAGCGGATCAGAGCGCTATCCAGTTGTCCTGAAAGATGTAGAAGGCAGAAGCAGCCTGAGCTTTTATTAAGGTAGTGAATACATATTTTTTTTTTCCTTCCCCACTTGGCTAGCAACTTAGCTGACTATGCTGATTATTTGAGGGAGGCAGATGCATGGCACATGCAAAGGAACCTGTAAAATCCTTACCATCAACCTGAGGAAAAACATCCAGCCAGAGATGGTGTCATAATTCAGCCACCAACTGATGCAAAGTTTACACAACTCCACATTTGGTTACCTACTCCTAGAAGAACACTTTTTTTTTTTTTTTAATGTGTACACATTAGGCTGGGTGTCTTCCTTATTCATATGTACCTGTGCATGCTTGATGCAAGAATACACTAGATGAAAGCAAAATTCTACACTTCTGTGGCAGCAGTTTTATGTGCACTCAGAGCATGTGAATGACTTTTCAAGGTGGAATGAGACGCCCTGCTTTCTAATACAGCTTTTTGTTGCAAACACGGTCTTATAAAAAGAAATGCATGAATTTGAAACCATAAATCCATAACAGGAGAAGGGAAAATTGAAACTACGTATGACGCCGTCTGTGGTAAGGTATGATAATTTATATGAGACCATATGTCAGTCATACAACAGAAATTCTGGGACCACAGTCTCTAGAATGAAAAAGCCACTCCACAGCCCTTTGATAGCTTTGTAGTGACAGATCAGAGCTGGAAAATAGAGCCTCTAGCTTTCATACATCATACTGTAGATTGATGCATGCACATATTGCACTTTGAAAAGCCTCCACTGTATTTTTGAATCATGACAAGAATCTAAGAACCCTTTGCCTTGCCGTATATCAAGGAACCTGTGCAGAGAAAAAAAAAATAAGACCTTGTTTCTGTATATGTTTAGTAAATCTTCATGAATCAGATCTAGAGATATTGTAAATTCATATAGGCTTTCTTTGAACCGTGTGCTACTGTCACATCCACTTTTTCCCCCCCACCAATGCATGGTCGTCTAATTGAGCATTAACAACCTAATAAGGAATAGAATAGGACCCAAAGAGCAACTTTTCTTTCAGACCCTGTAGTGCACAGGTTCTATATCACTCCCAGCTTTTCAGTTAGATCATAATTGTAACATGCCTCATTTAGAGCTACAAGAACCCTGACCCTGTCAACAGTACTGGACCATAACATGTCTGTCTTAATTAGATCTGATTAGTTCTGGGCCCAGACTTCATTGTGAATCTTAGCTCCATTAAAAACTGCTCATCTGTTCGGCAGCTGTGGTATCACTGAAGCTTTTTCATCATCCTGAATGGGTGTGCTTTGCTCCTCCTGACTCTGAGACATTGGGAATCATAATGCGGTATTTTTGCTTAGTCCTCAGAACAAGGCAGATTACAGAAAGTAAAGGTAGGAGGTAAAAGAACAGTTTCATACTGTATCAGATTGGTCAGTTATGGTTTAATAAGTCTTGAAGTTTGTAGCAGCAAGTTACACTCTGGGAAAAATGTTATAGGTTAAAAAACTCACAGATTGATGAAAAATGAAGACATGACGATGCAAAATCTTTTTTTTTTTAAATGTGTAAACAACAATATTTTTTTCTACATCAAAGGGAGTAAAAATGATCAGCATTATAGTTCTGCAGGCAATTCTACACAACGTTTTGAGCATTTTCAATGATCTTATGACATATCAAAACCTTTTACCTGCAATGCTTTAATTTAACCTTGGGGTTTTGTAACATACAACTGATATTTACTAAGGAATCACATTCATTTTTAATACCTTTTCCCCTCTTCTAACTTATAATTGATTTTTCTTCTGTATCACACATTGGGGGATATAAAAAGACCAAAATTATTTTTCCTCTTAATGACTGTAACAGCCATTCCCTAAGAGATCGTTATTACTCCATTTGCATAGTTAAATTTTATAACTATGTGTACCACTTAAACAAAAACAAAAGTAGAAAATTTCTGCCTGAATTTTAAAGTTTAGTTTTATGAAGAAAACTGAAAAAAGGAAATCCAAAGTTTCTCTTGTACTTGCTTCAGTGAAGTTTCAATTGCAATAAGTTCTTGAAGCCTATTAATTCTGGAGTAAGAAAATTCTAAGGAGAACGTAAAGAATAGCTATATGCAACTGTTTTCATAGTACCTGCATAGCAAAGAATGTAAATAAAAAAAGCATTAACCTTACTTAACTTCAAATCTATTATTGCTTCTTCCTGTTTGTCAAGTTTTACTAGAGGTTACCTCAAAAATCACATTATATAGAAAGCCCTAAAAAAATGCATTATGAAGTTTCATTTAAGAACAGAAAATTAAAAGCAAAATATTTATAATATACTACATCTTTAGCAGTTTCCAGTATCACAGCAGAGAGTACCCCAGGTACAGTGAAGTATGTGAAAATAATTGTCTTTTATCTATTAATAATAAAGAATCCTCTTACTGCATATTGCTCTTCTGAAATTTTATCTTAAAACTTTTGTGTAAACACTGTCCTGCCCATTGAAAAAAGTTCTGATTTTAGGATTCTTGTTCAGCTTTAAAATAGTTATTTTCTAACCTGTCTTTCATATGCTCACCAAGATTGGGTAAAACGCTCATTCCAGTCCTTTTTTACATGATGACTAGGCCTTTGACTTACTATCCCATTCACAGCAGTTCCAAAAACCTAGTTAAAAAGTGTGCTAGAATTAACTAAGCAACTACAGTGGGAAAGTTTTGGACAACTCTCCAAAGAACAACAACAAAAAAAGAATGACCCAAACGTAAGCACTCTTACCACTTGTGTGTGCTCTAAAGGGGTCCATCAGGCTCCCATGCTCCAGCTCCAAACACCCCAGTAACCCCCTGCTGAACTCGCTTTAGTTTAAAAATGTTTGTTTTGTACCGGGGAGGGGGAAAAATAGAATGCAGTATCTAGAAGACTGTAGAATAGAGGCAGGATATCCTTTCACTCTATCATTTCTATTGCTTCAACCTATCAGCTGTGCTTCTTTAAATACATCTAAAGATGCTGTTGACTGCTTCTACTTCTGAGGCGGTCTGCTGGCTCATGTTCAGCTTGGACCCCTGGTTCTTTTCTGCAGAGCTGCTCCCTAGCCTGTCACATTGCCAGGGTTTGTTTCATCCAAAATATACACTAAGACTTTGCATTTGTTCTTGCTGAATTTTGTAAAGTCTCTCCTGGTCCATTCCTTCAGCCTAAACCCATCCAGTATTTTACTCATGCAGTTGTCCATCCACTCAGACTGCAGTGACCTAGCCTGGACACAGGAACATTGTGGAGACACTGGGGAAAGCTTTGCTAAAGCTGAGGTAAGTGATGTGTACTGATCTTTCCTCATCTGCAAATCCAGATACTTTATGACAGAAGACAATCAAGTTGGTCAGGCATGACTTACACTTGGTAACTGTACACTCCCAATCACAGACTTCATGTGCTCTAAAACTCTATGGGGACTCATCCAGTGACTTCCCTAGAGATTGAAGTGAGGTCTGCAGTTCCCCAGACGGCCTTTTTGGTATTTTCTGGAAGCTGGCAGGTGAGATGTTTTTGTTCTTGACACACTCCAACCCTCCCCTGGCTATATTGCTGGTGCCCACAGGGAAGAACAGCAGGGGTAACTATCTGAGAGCTGGCAGAGCCTCAACAGAGCCTCCAGAGCACCAAACCTTTTCTGCAGAATAGGTGCAGATCTGCAGGGGCAGACAGAGCCACTGTCCTGCTGCTGGAAGCTACTAGCCTGCAGCCTTCACTATGACTGCATCTCAACCAGGCAGCCTCCATCTACCCCCTTTCCCTGCAGATGGTGTGCAAGCACCTTGCTGCAGGGTCCCTTGTGGAGACCCTCTCACTCCCTCTGTCCCCTTCCCTAGTACCGTGCAGTCTGTCAAACTCCCCCTGCAGAGTCCTAACCTGGTGGGGACAGCCCCACCAGCAGGAGGCACCTCTGGAGGTGGGCCATGACACCCGCTACAACGCTATCCCAGAAAGCCAGGCCAGGCTGGCCAGTCACAGAGGCCTGCTAGTCCCAGACCATGGCCATGCCTATGCAGCTGCTCCAGCCCATGTGGGGCATCAGGTGCTGTGGCCTCACCAGCAGACACCTGAGATGAGTTTCTGACCCCCCAGCCACATAAACCACTGTCTCTCTCCACGCTCCAAAAATGAGAGAACAGGTTCCTTTTGTAATAGACTTACGGCCATCACATCTCACAGCTTAACTTTTTCTTTTTTCATATGCTGTAATTGACAACTGTCAAAAAGACTAGCAATATAACACTTGCATGAAAATTTCAACAATGGATGAAGCCATTTTTGCTTAACATTTTCTCCACAAGTAGTGCTTACTCCAGCAGGACTTAGTTTCAAAACTACAACTACCACTACTGTTTAAGTAAGCCAAATTTATCTTCCACTAATTATGATACAAGCATTTCCATTAACTTCAGCAGAACCTCTACAGTTGTAAGAAAAACACAACTGCTGAGACTTACTGGGCAGAGACCTTGTTTTCTGGTATGTCCACAAAGAACATAAAAACTAAAGGGACTGTAGGCACATTAAAAAGCAATTCCAACTTGACCACTGACTGAAGTGAGCTGTAAGTGTTAATTCTGGGCAAAATTTAATTCCCTCTGTGTCAATGTGATCATCATTAAACTATTTACAAAATATTTCACAAGTAATTTTACAACCATAATATTTATTAGGTATTAAGTACATAGTATGCGCTCGTGAGATTTGCAGCTTCATCCCAGTGAATAAATGTGAATCATTGTACATCTGTGGAGGTTTTTTTTGCCTGATGGCTGTTCTCCATTAAGAGGGTCATAATATTTGCAGGAGCAGAAAATTTATCAAAATCCCACGCATACAAAACTTACTATAAATTCACACATTTTGAATAATGAGATCACCAATTTTACAAAACATTGTTGTAAATATTAAAAGTTAAGTAACCCACTATTTTAAGATACTGTGGCCTCACTACCTGAAGGAAAAAAAAAGGAAAAAAACTTCTCCAAGTTTTCATGCAATGCTTATTGCCATTAATCATTGAAAAAGATTTGCATGAAGATTAATGTGCTTTGTATAATAAATAATGTAAATAAAAACGAGTGTTGCAAATCATTGGGAATGATTTTATTGAATTTATATCAACAAAATACAGTGCAAGTTTATATTCATGTAATAAAAAGCAGAAATCATACTGTATTTTGTTAGTTGATATATTTACATTCCTTTGGGTCCTGTTGAAATTTGAATGGTGTACTGTTTTAGATTCAATCCTGATTTCATTGCATCAGCTGATACTGCAACACTCAAACACTTCATGCTCTAATAGCAATTAAAGAACATCAACTCACAGAAGTTAGCATATAGCTAGTTTTCCATTAGTATATTAAAAACATACTGTCAATGCACAGAAGATACATATATACACACACACATCAACAGACTAAAGATTGCTATACATTGTCCACACGTGCTGACTTATAAGGATCACCTGTTCATTACCACATAGAAGATTGAAATTCTAATTACTGAGGAGTTCCCAAACTTGCCTAATTTTGGAGCAAATACTGGTATTCTGCATATGACCTGTTAACTAATTACATGCAACTCATTAAGGATACCACTTAGCAACTTGTATAGACAGAATTTATTAGAGCCTAATAAAATGCTTAGATAGAGAAAGGAAATAATGTGGAGTTTTTACTTTTTTTTTTTTTCCAAATGACAGTGGATAAAAAGACTTATTTTATCTGACATACTAAAATGTTGATTTGCTTTCAAGGAGCATTGCTCTTCTCTTACTACACACAGGCAGTTCCCTGCCACAAGGGATCAGTGTTGGTTATACTGGAGTTGAATGGAAGAATATATCTCCGATTTTATATATTTGTTTGTTTGTTGTTTTTTTGTTTGTTTTGGTAGTGGTATTTATAACTAGATAGGTCTTTTTTCAACAAAAATTTTCAAAACCATCTTTGAAGTCAGCATCCTGGGCCCACACAGACACCAAATCCAATGTAAAAAGGAAATTTGGGATTATGAATTTCTTATGGCTAAATGAGTGGGTGAGACTTGCTGAGGATACAATCCATTTACAGCACTATGCAACATTCAGTGATGGAGTCCAGATGCTCATCACCTATTCCAATGGCAGCTACAGATATGGCATGGATGGGGTTCAGAAGCTGGGACAGTGACAAAAAATAACAGTCCTGTGGATTCCACCATCACTTTTAGTAGTATAGTTAACATCCCGCTTGGATAAAAACTTCACATGATGGAGAAAAATATTAACTCTGAAAAGGGTTTTTCCCCAGTCAACACTGCAAATATTTGGCCTGAGTTGTAGCAAGGGTGAGAAGTAGGGAGAAATGTAGGAATCAAATATTTGATTTTTTTTTTCCTTTTGTTCAATTAAAGGCAAGTCAAGACCAGAACATTCAAGTCAATAAGCTATTAAATTTACCTATGAACTACTGAAGCAAGGAAACATCTTGATAGTAAAATAAATTAAAACAGTTTTGTCAATTTCTGCCCACTGTTACTTTAAAATATTTCAAGCATAATCTATAGCAAACTCCAAGCCTCTCTCTTACTATCATTACCTCCTCCATTAGCCCAACCAGTCTCTACTCCTCCTTTCTTCCCAGACTGCAGAAAAATAAAAAAGCAAAACTAAAGCCATCTCCACCCAAATCTCCAAGAAACATACCAGCTAAATCTAAATATATTTGTTAATGGAAAAATACCTACAGTGAATGTGTTTTTTTTTTTTTAAAAAAACACAGAACAAACAAAAAGTTTATTGGAGGAAGTGTTTTAATCCATAGCACACTACCTGAAATAAATTCAGCCATACTTTAAAGTCATAATGGATTGATAGATTTATATATTGCCACTCTAAGTACCATTCAAAAATGGATGCCAAGCATCATCTACTTAAATATATACCCAAGATAAGAGTGAGCCATCATAAGAGAAATTAAATTGTCCCTAAAATATACAGACTTCTGGAAATGATGAGGAAGACAGTTCTGCCAGTCAGATAGATTAATAGTGTGATAATAAATTAAACATAAACCACCAATCCCAGCTGCCTGTGATCTAATGGTCACTCAGGGACATTACAGAGCTTTAACATCTGGCGCAAAGAGGGCAAAATTACCACTACACTGGCCTTTCACCTTCTAAAGGCACTGGGATTGCATATAGTACAGTTGCATGTGTACCAGATGCTCACTTAAAACATGCAACAATCCCTTCCTAGTAAACCCAAACAGTTTAAGTGATTTTTAGTATAAGTTAAATCAGAATGAATTTAGGAACAAAACCAAAACACTTATTTTTTCTCTGTAAAATTTCCTGTTGGAAGACCCATACTTCAGAAAGAGACTTGTTTCACTCAGGTTTTCACCAGGTCAAATAAGAGGGCTAGCCATTAAGTCCTAGGGAAACAGCTTTGGAAAGCATTGTATAACAGTTGGCTCTTTAACACATTTTCAGTATATCCCCTTTCAAATGAAAATGGCTATGCTTGAAAGCACAAAGTTGCAATTTAAAAAAACCAATGCCACAGCTTACACAAATAACGACCTCCAAACCAATAAAAATGTAAATCCAAATTTAATGGGAGATTAAATACAAGGGGAAATTAACATTATATCAACAATTTTGTCTTGCATACAATATCATTTGTTTCACTCTTCCAGAATGTTTAGGAAAGGAAATGTATCTAAAAGATTGACTGACCATGTTATATACAGTTATGCCCAGCAGTTCTGCACTATTTAATCCTTATATAAAGGTTTATTTCTATTCAACACCAAGAAGTTTTGTTTAATTATACTTTACATCAACATGATTGTATTACATCATACTGGAGCTACACATTTTAAATAAATCTGGCCATCATCTGGAACCAAAGGAGTAATAAGGATTTTGTCTTTTTGTGTGTTTTGTTTTAAGAAAAAAAGGAAGACAATAACACTACTGTTTGCTGCTTAGCTTAATACTCAAGCTGTGGCTTACTCTTTAACCAACTACCAATTGCATTTCCAACACCTATTACTAATAGCATCTACTGTTCAGGAAGTAGAAATCAACTGGACAAAGGAGAAAATTCTTAATCAAGCCTTCCTGATGTGGACAAACATATCCCATCCCTACAGGCCCATAACTGTTCCATACTGAATGGCAATGTGCTTTTGAAACAGCATAACTTCTTTAAGGAGTTTACACACAAGTGACTTAATGGAAAAAGGTAGTTTAAGGCTATGTAAATCCTTCCAGGAATTGCGTTAAGGCTTAATATTCTCTTCTCCTAGTTCTGAATTTTCTTCTCATCATTTACTAAAGTATTTTTACAGCTCATTAAATAATGAAAATATATTGTGCCTAGTTAACTATTTATAATGCAAAGTCATACAAAGAGGAAAAGTTTTTTTTCTGCTGTGTGAAAAACAACCAACGGGCATGGGAAATTTTGCTTCACGCATCACTCAAGGACAGGCAGCAGGCATTAAGACAGGCATTTTCTTTAATAATGTCAGGTATCACAATCCTAATCTCAAACGGTTGTAACATCACCAGAACTCAGTTGACTCCTCAAAAGGAGAAGTGGATATCCTCATTTTGTACTCCTTTGAGAGGCTGGAGAAAGGAATGGGTGTTTGGGGTCAGAGAAGGAAGCCTACAAAAAAATATAATCATTAAATTTAGGGAAAGTTTTAGGTGATACTTACCAAGACAGTGCCCTACATTTTTATTCTGGGTTTGGTCTTAAACATGGTGCACAAGTAGTAAATAGGAAGCCTTTTAACCCTGCTCACAAAGACATTCACTTTGGAAAATAAACATTACTTCAAAGTCTTCTTTTTTCCACAAAAAGTCTAACAGTCCTAACACAGCAGAGCGCACAAGAATTTAGTCCATTTGACTCCACAACTCTGAACTGAAACCCCGCAATTCTGAACTGAAAACAATATTTGTTGTATATTGACCTTAGTTAATCCCTTATGCATTATATGTAGTCCAGTATAGTTCGATACAGTACTTTTCTGCATCACCCATGCAAAACCTCCAAACCCAACCAATATTAAACCATTTCCAAGAAATCAAAGATGGAGACTTTGCTGGTTACAACATACAGGTAGCTGTTGATCAGACCATGAATTTGCAATAATTATCTCACAGCACTTCATAAAGTATGTTCTGCATTTAATATTTTAAAATAGGCACGTCCAAAGGACAACCTATCGTACAACTGAAGGTAAAAATGTCTTCCAGTTTGACAAAGGCACTATCCAATGTTAAGCTGTCTTCCAAATCAATTCTCCATTATTCAACATCATTCAGTTAGAGGATTACAATACTAGCTGGGTTTCTACAGCAAGAACAGATTCTGGTGTAAACTACAAAAGGAAAGAATTTTGAATTGACAATGGGAGTGGGGGAGAAGGGGCCTATCACAGCAACTAAAATAAGTTTTCACCATCTCTTGATGAGTTTAGTTTTATTTTTGTTTTATGGTTTCTTGTGGCATTACATTACTAATGGAATGTTTTGCATATGAGCTAAACTCACGAGACAACATCTGGATGTTACATTCAATCTAATAGCATTTGCAGAAACTTAGGCCATTGGGATGAATCTTTGTCTCTCAGAGAGAATGTCTCAATTTTATTATTTGTTATACTATTGTGTTCCTGGACAAAATGCCTGGGTGGACAGCATCTGCATATCAATTGGAGGATATGTGAGAAGTTACCAAGATTTCTTCTACGAATTTGCATTATATTAGAAAAGGCAGTATTGATCTCTGCTCTCCAGTGACAGGATGCAAGGGAATGGCTTAAAGCTGCCTTGAGAAAAATTCAGATTGGACATGAGAAAAAAAAATTCTTCCAGAGAGGGTGGTCAAGCACTACAACAAGCTCCCCAGAGAAGTGACCATGGCCCCAAGCCTGTCCATGTTCAAGAACCCTTTGGACACACTTAGACATAGGGCATCCTAAGAGTTAGTACTATATGTGGAATCATGAGTTAGACTCAAAGATCCTCATGGATCCCTTCCAGCTCATATCTGTGGCAGATATCCACCCTCCACTGAATAATAAAAAGAACCCTGAAGAGCAACAACCTATTCCTTTTTTTTTTTTTAATATACATACATATATAGGAGAGGAACATGCCTGTCTTACACAATATCATTATGCACACTGGAAAAAAAAACAAGCCCCAGAGCATTGGATACTGAAGTAATGTGCCTGCAAGACTAGTTATATCCTAGAGGGAGACAGGCCATCTTCAGGGGCAGACAAATAGCTCCCAAGTCCCTCCTCTGTGCTCTATAAGAGCTAATAGTTTTTGCTCTAAGTCCTGTCTTTCATTAGTCTCCATGTCGCAGACTTCCACTGGGGCAGGAGCTCACAGGACCCACGGCTGGCAGCTCTGACAGCGGATTAATTCTTAACAGAGAGCAATGTATCCAGAACTGCCAAATGCACAAGGGCTAAGCGCTCAAGCCCGGCACTGCTGCCAGTGGCAGCCTTTGGGAGTTCTAGGATTTGTCCCCATATATAATTAAGAAATGTCTCTAAATTCATTTGCAGTCTATAAGAGCAGTTTTATCTCTTGGATCATTAGTAGCTCTTGTGTTCACTCAATGGAGGAATATGCTAGTAAAATTCTAGCAATGAAAAAATATGTAGATTGAAAAGATCTGTAGCAAAGATAAATGAAGATTTGAACTTTTATGAGGTATGGATACCCTTCCTGGGTTCTCGCCTTGAGGAATAAATAAAGAAATATGGTTACTGAAACAGTCTGGTAGGTGATACTGGATATTTAATAAAACTCTGCCATTTTTATAATGGAACTAGAGAGGATGGATTAGTTTAAGATGTAGCAAAGCATTATATGCACATAGGCAGGGAGTGCACACAAGAAGACTAATGTAGGAAAAGCAGAAGTAATATAATTTCAGGGTTGCCAATAGTTTCCTCCTTTACAGACCTCCATGCTTATTTTGATGCTACTCTTGGAAAATACTTGTGACTAACCAGCACTTTTTCAGTCATAATCTGAAGAAAAAGACACCCTACAACCCGTGGTGCTTTACAAATTCATTTTTAGTCAATCATCTGACTACAGAGGAATAAAATAGAAATACTGAGAGGTTAAGGGTATGTATATGAACTAGATCTATATATGAGGACACAGACAAATTTTCCTCCAAGCTACAGCCTCAACCATTCCTCTTTTATTGTTACTTATATTGTAAGAGGGTGTTCAAATCTTTACTACAAACCACAGGCCACGTTTGAACAGAGCAAGATGAGATTTGTTAAAAGCTTGAAGACAGATGCTGGACAACCTGAGAAGCATGCAAGAACGTGGATTAGAATTTTGTTACATGCATCAGCAGCAACTACTATACTTCAAGTACAAATAGATGATCACAAGAAAAAGCTGTCATAGCTCGATGACGTCTTGTTTGTAAGCTGAACACTAGTACCTGAGCATTCCCATGGTCCCAGCCTGCTTCAAGTACGAAGGATGGTATTTTCACCACAGCACATACATTGGCAGGCCTGCACTCAACCTGACACACCTCACTCCTGGCCTCTCATGTGTCAATGCTCTGTCATTACTGTGCAGGCATCATGTTGGAGCTTGCATGTTTAGATGGGCACTCCTAAAAACAAATGCTTGCTCTTTAATGCACCTCATTGATTTCTACAAGGAAAAAAACAAACAACAAAATCAAGTCTGAAGGTGTCCTAACACCAAATGCTGTTTACCACTAGCAGAGAAATTTGCCAAGTAGGTAAATCTGCCCTGAACGCAATATACAGATAAATATTTCCTTCTTGGCCCCCTTAAGAAAGGGAAAACAAGAACACAACACTCAGCTATATGAGTACAAATCAAAGCGAAACAAAGCTGTTGAAAGCAAGATTTTTACCATGGTTCCTCCTGACTTCTCAATAATCATAGGAAACTTAGATATTCAAATCTCACATTCACATATTGGCATCCTCACCACCTCACTTTCCAAACTCCTAATGAAGATAATTTACCTGTCATCGTCCTATTTGCATGCTTCAGAAAGAGCCTGCAGCATAGAAATAGCAGTAATCCCAAAATCATTCTTATTCAACGAGTTATGTTTCATCACTGTATCTCAAGAGATTTTACAAAAAAATACATTATTTCAGAAGGTCAGTTTCTAAACAATACACACCTGCTATCATTTCATTATGTATTTTCTTATTGCATTAAGAGTAACTACTACTTATGTATACACTAACATTTCACATGTGACCAATTTTTTTTTTTATTGGCATAATAAGACAGTTAAAATATTTTAAAATTGACCAACATTGTGCTTTCATCAATATTTGGTTGCACTGAACTTACTTGGGCTGACATTTCAAAATTAAGAACGTTGCACATGGAAAAGCTGAGTTTGATTTCTCTTAATTCATTTCACTTCGGTATCTTCAGATTAACTGCTCAGAGTACAATTGCAAACACTGAACATGAGTTGGAAGCTTCTAGCACTGATTAAGTAATTTCTTAAAGAATGAAGGAGCACTGAAAATATGCACTTACACATTCCTCTCACAGATGGCAATGTCATCAATAATATAAATTTAAAAGTCACTGGAGTTATATTTTACACCATAACAATAAGCAGTTCTTGCAAGTTTATTGTAATCGTATTTTTAGAATGGAGGTTTTTCATAGCTTCATTATCAATAACATCAAAGTTAAAACTTTTTTCCTCCCCTCTCTTCAGGGAAAAAGTGCCAACACAGCACAAGACAATCATTTCAAAGTGAAATGAAACTAAGGTTTTCATCATTACTAAAAATGATAATCAGATCCTTGCCAGATAGGACTAACATCAATCCAAACTGTATGAAAAACCATGGCCAGAGCTGCTGTATGAAAAGGAGTTACAGGAGAAAAAAAAAGGAAGAGATGAGGTCCCTGGGATTTGTGCCTAAGGAAGGCAGCCGAGCTTGGCTGCCTAGTACCCTGACAGAAGCAGTAGGGGTGCACCATTTCAGAAGCAAGCAGTTGGTCTGGTATGTAGCTTGAGATCAAGCACTCACTCAACTAAAGCAAGCTTGGAGAACGAGCAAGCATAGAAAGACAAGCCATTTGTGTGCTTGGATTTTGAGTTACAGTGTGTAGTCTTTTTCACAAAGTGTCATTTGACCTTTTTTCTAGCCCTCTTTACACACATTCAGCTTCTGCAGGTACAAATTCTTCTTGGGTTCCAGCCAGTTTACTCCTCACAAACACATTGAAGTGTCATGGAAACTTGACTTAGACTTTGTCCTCTCAGAGAAAAAGTCAACTGCATTAATAACAACCCCCCACTTTTTCCAAGGCTGTGGCATTACCTGGAAGTCTGTGCCTTCTGGCCCCACAGCAGGTCTGGGGCAGCAGAGGTATGCTTTGGCCAGTACCTTGGTGCAGGCTGAGCTCCATTTGGGCAGAGATCCAGCAAACACATTGGTCTTTTGTCACAGAATTGACTGGGCAGGGAGTTATTTACCTCTTTGACACACAGAGAAGGGAAATGCCAGCATACAGCAGAAATAAACATATAGCTTTGCATTTCAAATCCATGTACCACACATGCTGTTGGGACTAACACTCCAGCACTCCTCTTTCTTGGCATAAAGAAAAAACAAGTTATACTGGATCCTAGGGTTGGCCTTGGTAATACAGCAAGCCTTACAACAACCATACTGCTCATATTGCTTCATTCAAATTTCAAACTTCATATAGTTTGTTTTTCTTTAGCACTAAAAGCTTTATTTAATATGGCTTTATTAAAAGCAGTTTTTCTTAAAGGTTTCTTCAACGAAGTTTCTTAGTTATCAATACAGGATGTTAACATCCTACGGACAGTTCTTCACATGTTAGTTACAAAGTTTTGCTCTCCTAACTTAATTCCTGGAGAACCGTGAGAAGTTTGAGGTACGTTGAGAATGTGAAAGCCTTAGTATGTTTTGTCTGGGGGTAGAAGCCTAGAGAAATAACTGCAAGCTCATGGACCCTAAGATATATTTAAAGCATCCACAAATAATGTTTCAAACTCTTTTAATCAGCACTCTTAGTATTACTGGATTCTTGGTGTCTCCTTCAAACCACTGCCTTGTGAAACAAGTACCATTTCCTCCAGACTAAATCCTCCTTGCTAGCATTGGAAAAAACATTTGGCCTTTCATTTCTGAAAGGTTAAAAATGTTTGTATGAATAAATTTTCCTTCAAGAAGGAAATAACCCTCAATCACTAACAAACTTTGAAGGAGGTACATAGCGTGCCTATGCTTTAACCAGAAACAGAAGTCCTGCATCTGCTTGCATACATGGAATTACTTTATGATCAGAAGTATTTTCTGATCTGATTCAGAGGTTACTTCCCAATAGACAAATGAACTAAGAAAGAAAATTGTAGTCAATTCACAACTTTTCTTGCAGTAATGAATTCAAGGGATTCTAACTCTTCATGCTTAAGTATTTCCAAAGCAAATCAAAAATCCATATTAAGATGCAAATCTTAATTTTCCTTATGTCCTGACCCAATACTGAAGCTGATTTAGTGTTAACTAAGTCCTTAACTAACTATAGTAAGCCTTCAACCATTTTTTTTTTTTAAATCAGGAATGAGATAATTTTGATTGATTTTTCTCACAAGCATCTCACATCTGTTTCACAGGAAAACAAAACTAAAAGTGTGTAGCGTAGGTAGTAGTTCTAACATCAGTGATTATGCACTGTCATTTAGGTTATACAATTATTTAGGGCTGTCTTTTAACCCCAAGAGTTATATTATTTAAAAATTATTTTCCTCAGTGCATCTTCTAGATGTTTTACTCATAAGAACTTTTTTCTTTATAACAAAATTCCTGCAACATCACATATTCTTTCCAACTATATTATTTTTGACCCTTTTACTGCAAAATTTCTAATGTTGCTTTAGTCTTGATGGTATCTTTATTACATATTAAGACACCTTAGCATTTTTTTTTAAATGATTCTCCTCCAAAAAATTCCAAGCAAAGTTTTCAGTTAAGATTTTTCAATCAATTCATGGTTTTGCCTTCAAAAGTCATATCTGTTAAGGTCAGGTAGCAATTTGGCATTTTATGATTTTTACCCCCATTTCTTTTTTCACAGGCACACAGGTGGACATACATATTGATTAAGTTTTAACACCACCTTTATCCTGGAGTAACATTTTCCTACAGAGTTATTTTATGTATGTTTTCATGTTTCAATTTCCTGTACAGAAAAAAATAAAACTATGCCAATGTTTCTACACACTCCCATTTCCTTAAGTTTAAAAGGCTTTACATCATAAAATTACCAGAAGAATATGAGTAGAGACAAGGATGGAGTGTATTTACATTCAGCAAGCAGGAAGAATATTTATCCACTAGTCTTTCCATTACTACTCTGCACAAAATCTGGGGAACTTGAAAGGCAGCACAGAAGCAGCATAAGAAAATAAACATCTGTGCTGTTTTGTTTAACATCACTTATTTCTGTTACTTTTCCGCACACTTAAACTACGTAGACAACTACATACTGGGATCTGTGCAAGTGAAATAAATGCTCTGAGAAAAAGCTCTGCAGAAAACTGAAGCTCAGTGTCTGGTTGTAGCAAAACTCCTATACCTGGAAGGTTCCTCCACCACTGGGGGAATTTGAGAGACCATGATCTTCCCTGAAGCAAAAGAGAATAGCCTAAATACATAAAATGAGACTTAAGTCTTACGTTACCTTTCTTATTAAAGATGTATAGCCAACTAACATATTAACCAATTAGTGTGCTCAAAACAGCAGAATGCCTAAAACAATGTCATATTTTGTTTCTTAATTAAGATTAATTCTTGGCGTGCTACAAGGATCTTTGCCAAGCTTTGGCCTTCATCTTACCTCCAAAAAGCATTCCCCTCCTCATGATCCTGCTTTAGTGAAATTGAGATCATTTCCTCACAAGAGGATAAGATTTCTCTTTAGACCAACTTAAACAAAAGGTTAATATTTATTATTTTTTTTTCATACTGTCTTGTCTACAGTAGATTTTTCATCAAGTCATGAGCCGGGCTTGGTGCTATCTGTACTTTATTAAACTAAGTTACAGCCCACTTTCTGCAGACTCATTCCATGTCATCTGGCATCCCCCTAAAACTAAGGAATTTTCCTGATCCTTTCCTGCAAAAGAAAACTTTCCAATGACCCAATATCTCATTATCTCCAAAGAGGAACACAAGAAAGAGTCTTAAGCTGCCTCTTGTTGGCTATAAGCCTTCTTTTTAATGCTTGAAAAATTGGCTTCAGTAAGTATGGTCCAACACAGCTTTAACATTCTGCCTAGTTTAAGAGATTCCTGTGAAAACAAATTAATCATGAAGAAACAATGATATCGATGAGCAAATTAAACTTACATTAATAATACAGATATTTCCTTTCATGTACAGCCTCACAGAGGCAGCCCTTACATAAGTATTGCTTTCAAATAACTTCACCCTAGTAGGAGCTAATGGATTACACACAAAAAAACCAACTAATTGAACATAAAATAGATACGGGTAGGATTCAGCTGTATTGTTTAAAGTTAATATGCACAGCCAAGTTACTTAAAATATCATGGATGTGTTTCTAATAGAAAGCACAAATCAGTTTTAAGCTCTTCCCTCATCTGGACTTAGTTGTAGTAAGCAATCATTAATAAAAAGTGCAGAACGCACTGCTTTTTGCAGTTGTTACAGTCCCTTTATTTTACAGAGAGGGGGGAAAAATACAAAGACACTGTCATAATGGACATAAACAATATTACCTATGAAGCTGAAAGCAAGCTACAGGCACAAGGCACACAGTTGTTAAGTAAATGTCACTAAACCTGGAGGCTTACACTACACACCTCTCAACTGTAAGTGCATGATACAACCAGATAAAGCAAGAAGTTCCAAAGAATTTTAACAAAGTACATGAAAAATTG
Organism: Anser brachyrhynchus; assembly: GCF_964034855.1. Taxonomy (NCBI): domain Eukaryota; kingdom Metazoa; phylum Chordata; class Aves; order Anseriformes; family Anatidae; genus Anser; species Anser brachyrhynchus. The sequence goes on from NC_137694.1 coordinate 84,068,644, forward strand.
CATTCCACTCATTATGTTAGATTTTGAAATCTAACATAAGGAAAAAAGTGCAATTTATTGAGACTTAAGCTGAAGAGACTTTATGTTTTGTGTGGACATGAATCCAAGTTGCTTGCAAAAGCTTATAACAACGGTGCTCCTAGGTTTCCTCCATAATCAAAGGAAAGAAACAATCCTAATTTTCTCCCAGAGTGCTTCTCTCGAACTGCCTTGAAAGAGACAAATCCTGCCTTCAGTGCCCATTAAGCAAGAGAGCTTACTTCCTTGAGTGGAATGACCTCCTGAACCACTTGGTCTCCCATCGTGAGCTGTGGGACTACACAACTGTGGGTCATAAAGAACATACCAAATACCTAGCTGTACTCTAAATAGAAAGGTAAGTCTGGAGTTAGCGATTAAAGCCAAGGGCTATGTAGAAGGGGAAGTTGAGACTCCTCAGGTCTCTGTTAGAAGTTACAAAGGTTTGCATATAAAATGCAGCGATGAGTAATATACAGTATAATAGTCTTTCACACCACCTTCTATGCCAGGAACAAGGAATTCAAGCACATTAAAGCCTATTTTGTGATATAATATTATCGCTTTACCACAATATTTGAATGGAAAAGTAGTGTCATTAATGCATAATCACACATGAAATGATTTAGCATCCTGACAGAACATACAAAATCTCCATTAGCAACTCCACACGAAGACTAGAGACATTCCTCCAAATCCTTTTTTCATGTTGTACATCACCAGCCACCATAGATTTCTGAAATCTCCAAGGCAAGTTCTCAAATCCCAGCCTAGCTCAGTTTGCTGTTAGAATTATTGCTGAGAGAGATGATAGCAGCACTGATTGCCATTTAACATCTGTCTTTTCCAATGTATGTATAGACTACCTCCATCTGCTATAGAAATTAGAGTATAAACATTATTAACTGCAGTGTCGCAAGGTAACTATGAACAAGACTTCAACGGTCTAAGTATCAAAGAGTATGTCACTGCAAAACTTGATCTAACACGATGAAAGAGGCCTTGATTTCTTTTGGGGTATGGTGTTCAGCATTTTTTTTTTTCAGATCAGAGTTTCTAACTCTTCTAGAGCATTGATTTTAAATCAAAGGAAGCATTACATCTGATATTATGCTTACCATTCTAGTAACATCCCTTTGATAAGAGCATCATTACCTTCAGAAAGAACATCATGGAATGAGTTTAATATTACCAACCCAATAATGCCCTTCATCTATAATGCAAAGATTTGCCTAGTTTTATTGCATGCAATTGCCTAAACAGAAGTGCCTAATAACATCTGGATGGCTTATGATATTCTTCCTAGTCTCCAGCTCTTTTGTTCACTTTAGCATATCCCAGACATCCTACATGTAACTGGTGCACAAGACAGGAATCTATGGGACATCAGTGACAAAAGAAGTTGGAAACTAAGAAAGATACTATAAGGTAACAAAGTCATAACATGCATGCACATTTATGCAACTGAATTCTGTCTTTAAAGCTTGCCAGAGCTGTCACTACTCTGGGCAAACTATAAAGCAGAAAAAGAAAGATACTCTGTCTTTGCAGCTGTTTCCACCTCTTTCCAGAGAAAAGAGACATGCCCAAGCAAATGCTACCTGAACTTAGGCTATATTTTTGTCTGTACTATTGTGTTAAACAACTAATGAAAGAACTTAAGCAGCATTAACTGAATGTTACAGTCCAAAAAAAAAAAAAAGGAAGGAATTCTACTTAGGCAAAGATCATGAGTTTCAGTTACCTTTAAAAAAAATTCAAGTCGAATAAAAAGACTGAATTAGACATAAGAGCACTAGCAATATAAACCAGCAAGAGATAAAACAAAATTTGAATCGTACATTATCTGTTTTCCATGTACAGATTTTCATGAAACACACCCCTTTGCGACAGTTCCTATACAGCAGGAATGCTACTTCAAGCTGTCACCATTGGTTTTAATGGAGTTTGGATTACCCTGACAGGAGAAAGTTTGCCTATTTTGGTAGCACAATAACCCTTCAACTTCCTCATCAGGGGCTGTTCTCATGCTTATGGCATTTGACAGCTCAAAGTACCACTGAAAATATGTCTTACAGTCACAACATCTGTTCTTAAAATTATTTTTTGGGGGGTGGGATGGAAAATTGGAATCAAAGGCGAGCACACAAGGCACCCAAATCAGTTCCTCTGCCAATTGCCAGGTCAGAACTATAGCTTTTTAAAGAAGGTCAGCAGCAAAATCATTCCAATTGTCCTATTTTTATTCCTTTTCTTATTCCATTTTTTTTCACCTAAAATTAAAAAGAAAAGCCTAGGAAATACTTGCAAGTATCTTGAGGACATTTTTTTATTCCTTCTTTTCATTAAGTGTCATTTTATACTTCAAAAATACATGGCAAGACAGTTTATCATTATGCTCCCCTAGAGTCCACTGTTCTACCAATGTCTTCAGTGTACCAGAACAAAAACAGGTTGTGACAAAAAACAGTTGTGGGAAACAAAAGAAGCTTCCAGCATATCATGAATAAACCAATTTAGACTTTCAAACATCACATGGTACAACTGCAGCTATCCAAGTTAGGTGTAATTCAGCTCATTCAAAACATGCCCCAGAAAAAATATATATTAAAATCAAGATACTTTTTTAAAAAGTCCTTTAAGAAATGAATGCTTACCGCATACCACAATAATCCTTCATGTAATATATGATCTATTCTCCCATCAGACACTGGGACAATTGTTTATTCAGAGGAGGATCAATGTATAGTTAGAGAAAAGAAATATTTAAGTTTTCAATCCCTTCTACATAAACCTGCCTACCAGGTTGTATCCTTGATTTAGAGCAAGATCAACTTTTCTTATGTTCTGCTCATCCAGCGCTAAAATTATTTGATAATAAGTCATTAATTTGTTTGCCTCTTTGGCATTTTAAGAGAGATTAATCTGCTAGTGACATTTAATGGAAATTAAATCACAAGCATATTACAGGATAACTGTGAAACATCAAAGAAGTTGATCAACTATAGTCACGCACATCCTGTTCTTTGAAATTATAGTACCAAAGGCATATCAGAGTTGCTCTTAGTTTCTCTAAGGATAATGCAGCAGAATGTAGTGCCTAAAAACACAAAGTGACTAATGACAGTCTCTAACCTTCCTCCCCCAAAAAAGCTGCCCCCCTCCCTCCTCAATCCTTCCTTCCTAACCTTCTTTTGTGCAGAAACTCTAGCAGAAAGAGACAGTAAATCTAGATGATACTGGTACTATCTTACTTCTGTCTACTGTCACACTGTATTTTGGACATTAATTACTAGCCTCTTCCCAGCCCTGTTACTTTTTTTTAAAACAAGAAGCAACCCAGCTCCCGTTGCCCCTTGGAGGAGTCAAAGACAGTTCCTCAGGACCAACCAAGCAAGGTCTACGAAAAGGAAGTCCAAAGGCAGCAGGATACAGTCAAGTCCAAACAGAGGGCGAAGCAGGAGGCAGCGCACCCAGCCTCGCGCTGCAACAGACTGGAGAACAGGGCTGGCTTACTGCCAGGCTGAGGGCAAGACCTCACAGACCCATACTGCAAGGACGCAGCAGGAAGTGACAGTCATGTCTTAACTCGTTGGGGGTTTTGTTCCATCTTAACGCAAGACTCAAATCTCCTGGGTATTTAAACAGTTAGCTTATGTTCTAATAAAACATGACCTTTTAGGGTTTGAAAGCATTCTGGCCGCCATTGGGCCTAAAGAACCCACCACAGGCTTCACCACAGATGTTACCTCTTTTATAAGAGTGCCTCTGCATTGAAAAAACTATACTTAACATATGCTACTGCTACTTTTATCTTCTTTATATCTTCAGATAAGTTGACTCTCCTTTTGAAATTTCAGTTGAAAGAGACAGGTAAGACTACATGTATTTAATTACCCACCTCCTGATAATTACTTGCAGCCTTCTCAAAACATAGAAACATGATACAGTCCTCTTTGATACCCTCAATTATTAACAGAGAACAATTTTTAGTCTTCATTACATAATGAAACAAACTTAAGACAAGCCTTCGATAAGCTAGAGACCATAGTGGGACTCACATGAAAGCTGAAGTGCAACATGAAACTTTTCAGCAGCAAGTTCATCCCTATGCTACATTGCATGTCTTTGTTTTATCACCACTACATAAAAATATATTAATATGAAATAGAACTAATTACATCAGTCAAGACAGAATGATAATTGCTAAAGGCAAAATGTGTGTAAGCTGCATGCCATAAAAAAATATCCCAAGTGTATTTGATGTACATCTGATGCTTAGAGAGAGGAAGGAAGGTGTGGCAGAAGGCATGGCTGCTCGTCTGCTCTTGTGAGGCCTGGCCCAGGGCCAGATGCAGCTGCTGTTTGGGTACAACAGTCTCCTTTGATGGCAATACCCAAGCAAACCAGACTTGTAAATCTGAGATAAGATGGATAAAACACATGTGAGGTTCCACAGCCAGGTTAGAACAGGTGGATGCAGTTTCTTGCAAGGTGCATTAGCTGTGCCTCTTTCCCTCAAGGGCTCAAAAACAATAAAGGATCATTACCTCTTATTTGTTATCTTGCTGTAAAAAAAAAAAAAAATTGTCCCCAGAAACTCACCTCCAGACAAAAATTGAAATAGCAATAACAAAACAAGGCGGCAACAACAACAACAAAGATGCATTTTCATTTAAAAAAAGAATAAAGTCTAAAAGTTGCATTCTATTCATTTTCCTTTTAGCAGTATGATACCAGTTAAAAAGAGCTACCACAGCAAGATTTGCTTTGCCCTTACTTCAAGGCAAGAACCACAGTCATCAGCTTGAACATCACATGTACAGAAAGCAGGGGTATTTCCTGGTCAGTAACATTGTGCCTTGGTGTGATTGTGTGGGAAAACATACAGAGCATATGCTGTCACCCTACAGGCACTTTCCAGTGCCTTACTCCTTCAAGAACACCCAATAAACAAGCTATGTTCCTGATCCTGAGATTTACAACTTATGGGTGGGCAGATTGCTGTGCCTATATGGTGCCTCACTTAAGTCAGCATGGTTCCGCACAGGTGCGGCCATCCATATGCACATAGTAAAACTGCAGGCTTGAAGCTTATGCATATGCATACTGTTACGTGAAAATCAAAGAGACAAAGAGAACAAGAACAGTTTTATGCTTTCCCTGCGTTCTCTAAGTAAATGAAAATTTTGGATAGAAAAAAATAAAATTGATCCCAGTTCACTTTTTCCTCCACCCTGTGTAGATGCCTGGGGAATGGTCTCCCCAGAGTAGCTTGGGAAAAGCAGCAGCACATATTTTTACTTGCAAACTGGGGATGTCAGAGTCATGGCAATCTAGCGAACCATAAAGTAGGAGGTTTCCTCAAACTATTTTGACTTCTTTATACTCATATGGATACTTAAAAAGAACAGATATTGGCTGTAACATGCCTTGCTCTGTCAGATCCTCAAAGTCTGGCACATAGAATGCTTGGGAGTGGCATAAGGCAGACAGCTGCTTCTATAATCTTCACTAACCTCCTGTCTTGAAACTGCTAGGTCACATTGAAAGCACATTGTAAGTATTACCTTTCAAAGCAACTTGGGCCATGCAGTTGTTGCTACAAGGATAATATATGCTGGCATATGAGGGAGAAAGCTGAGTTTCTAAGCCTGAAGAAGGAAAATGGGTCAGAACCAGTCTCTTCTACAATTATGATAAACAGCACTTCACAGCACTAAACAATTCACATTTTTAGCATTTGAATTCCCAGTTCTGAGGCTAAGTCAGACTGTAGACACATATAATGATAACTTTAAAGTTTGCTGTTCATTTTGTATGAAGCCAGATCAACTTAACATTGATTCAGAAGCCTCTTTACATGAGTCAGCAAAAGACTTGTAGAACTTATTTGACCAATTTTTCCATTTCATTACTCATTCTTATTTGCTTCTTGGTGTTTGAAGATAGGGAAGACTGGTGTCACGACCACAGCCATTTTCAAATTGAGATCATTTCCTCCCCTTTTCACTATGATTGAATATAATTCCCAATTTAGAGGAAAACACACAGACATGCACAAAGAAACAACATAACCCCTAGCCAGTTTCCTGTCTGGCTGAAGTTCCACCCTTAGCATCAGGGTGCATTAATTATCTTGATCACCACCACCCTCCCTTACCCATCATTCTCACTTGGGGCTTCTGATAGAGGCAGACCTTCAAGACCACTTTCCTCATCTACCTTAAAGACACAGCAAGGCTCTTTTATTAATATATACTGAACCTAAAGGGCCACACCTCAGCAGCCTCTGTTGACATTTCATCTTTGTAGCAGATATACACCCAGACATTTCCCCTTCACATTTGAAGTTAATGTACTGGCAAATTCAGTTTTTTTCCCACTCCGGCATACGCATGGTAGATAACGCAGATGAGCTAGAGCAGACCATGACTGTCATGGTTTCTCAGCACAGGAGCAGCTCAGAGGGACTGCATATAACTCCCCTGACACTTTGTGGAGTCAATATGCCCTCATCCAAAAGAATTAGATGTAGCAGCTCTTGGTTCACCAGATTTTTAACAGCCATAACAACATTTTCTGATTAGTAGTTAGGACAGCCTTAGCCATGACAGCATGGTAGAGCACAGACCTGCACAGTGCTTAAACCAGCGTTGTTTCTTCTTGCCTAAATGGTAATCTGTCATGACAGTCTGTTTGATTTCCATGATATAAAACAGTTCAAAAATATGTCAAAATATTTTCCAGTCATTTGGCTGAAACTGAGCATTTTTTAGTTTAAAAAAAAAGTTGCTGAAGCATTTTGTGAGAGAGTCTGGTAAGCCCATTGTTTGGGGTCTGCTTTTAAGCCTCTGTACTTCAATTTCCTGAGTAGTGCCTTATGTGGCAGGTTGTAATCACTTCCATCCTCTGCAGTATTTTAAATATACCTATTTTAACCTACAATCATTAAAAATCACTAAAACACTTCAATAAAGTGAGTTTGTCTTTCTAGCCATGTAACCATTATTGAAGGTATACCACATACAACAGCTTTTTCTCTTCCAACTATTTAAAAATAATGCATTATACAATAAGCACAAACACTTGAGAGAGTATGGAGTTTAAGATATTTTTTCTGTTAACCATTCAATGAACAACAAGGTTGGGTAAGCCCACATTATCATAAAATTCTTGCTGCCCCCCCCCCCCCCTTCCCCCTTCCCCCCCCAGTTCTTTTTCTCTAAATGAGGCAAAAGACTCATTTATTTTAGGGCTTCTAGAATTTTCAGTTTTTATGAGCTAAAGATGCAGAAGAGTATCAAATCATCCACTAAAATTCAGTACCCAAGATGAAGAGAAAATAAAGCTTTGTTGTATCTATGATTCTTCCTTCCAGACCAAATGTTTTTTAAACTATTTTTGCTTTTTATTTAATGACTGAAAAAGAAAACCATAAGCTTCACAAACTTAGTGTCTTTCATGAGGGGACAGGGAGCAAACCAACAAAAACCCCTGGATTCACACACTACATAAGTAGGGTATAAGTAACAAGTGAAGCATTCATACCAAAGAAATTCATTTGAAGCATAAACTACATACAAGCCCATCTATGCTGGCTACTGTACACACTTAGCTTTGATTATCAACATCTTCAGCAAGTCCACCAATAGTTAAAACATTTCTAGCTTAGAACTTTTGGATTTAGTTTTGAATCTAATTTATAGCACAAAGCAAAATATCTTGAACATATTCTGAGGCTAAGCAAGAAACTGCAGAAGTGCTTAAATTTTATAGTGACCTAGTTAAAACATCTTTCTCCATGAGAACCTTCATAAATAGGGTGTACTATGTTTCTAATATTCAGAGAAATATGCTTCAAGCACATTGCTTATCTGTTATATTGGTCTGCCATCTGTAGGTCACTGATAAAATTCTTTGAGTGCTTTGTTCATTACTATGCACTTTTAAGTAGACAGTAATTATAAGTATTACTATCAGTAGTATCCCACGTACTTTATATGCAGCTGACTTGCAAATCAATCCAGACACGGGATCACTCGATACTACATATCACTAGATACTTAGCACTCTCCCCAACACCCCCAAGAAACCTCACAACCCACAGCACATAGCTGGTCTGTTACCCTTAGCTCTAAGGGCATTCCTTGATTATTAAGGTGCACATTGCAGCCTCACAAATGGACATTTACAGCCGGGCAATCTTAGCCCTATGCTTTCAGACCTCTTATCTCTGTAACACTATATTGAAACTATAGTTAGTATGTGTGTATTTATACAAAAAATACACATGTACACACATTCTTCCAGATCACAAGATTTCTCTGCATGTTTCTTCCAAGTGTCACGCAGGCAGCGGTTTTCAGGGACGTCACATAAAGAGAACCAACCTGATAACCTTAGGTTGTAAAATACTTTCTGATTTGAATGTCCTCAGTCAACCTCAGCTGCAATTAGCTGAGAGCAGTTAGATTCTGCAGCACACAGGAACTGTTGCATCTGCATGTCATGCTCACAGATGTCATTTAGGCTGCTCAGTAGGAACAAGTGTTTCTTTAGAGATTGCTATCATAATAGGAAGGAAGCAGAAGATGAAATAACTCAGGAATAGCTGACAAGGTACAGATAGCAGGCTCAGTGCCAGGATCTCCCAGATTCAGGCAAGCTGTCTAGCACATTCCAGGGTGTAGATTAAGTTATGGTCCATTGAGATTGTTGTCACACCAGCACAGACATGCACAAATTCTCCACAGGTCCACGTGTTCTGCATTGTGGTGACAAGCTTTTTATTACGGATAAATTGCTTGGAGACACTTTCCTGCTATACTTCAGAACCATTTCATTTTTTTCTGGAACTGAACGCAGGACCACCTTTAGGTTTACAAGTCAGTGAATAGGTTCATGCAATATACAGTTGCTCATCAGTGATATTAAGCATCTGTAGTGATTACTTTCTACACTGAAGTGCATGGGGATAGGTTTCACTCTGTACGTTCTATCTGAAATCAATGATTCTTAGCCATCCTCTGATATTACTTAAGGACAGGGATGCTCTTGTTCAAAAAAGCTTCAGACCACTGAAGTTATTCCACACAGTAGTGCCAAGTATCATACACCAACGAACATCTGCACTGCACCATATATTATTGATCTGTGCTCAGAAATATCTCAAGCATCCCAAGCAAATAGCTTGAGACCTCAAAGCAGCCACGAAGGCCCTGCTTAGACCAGTTACAGTGGGACTACACTGCTTCCAGGGCTCTGGACACTGCTCCCTCACAAAGCTGTCTTGCACAGCGTTGACGTATGCACATTCACTTGGAGCAGCTGATGTTTTCAAGATGCAGCTGTTTTGTACATTGCAAACTTGCACAAAGAGACAGTAAAAGCACAGCTAGTGTAATTGCTCAGCCCAGCCAGAATTTATGCCCAAATCTGAAAGATGTCAACTATCACAAAGGAGCAAGAAGCTGAGGAGAAGGGTAACACTCAAAATATATCACACCATCCCTTACTATCCCCATGTAGATAATAAAACAAGAACACAATTACATCATTCCTTTTCATATAATTAAGAGTGTTTGTTTAAAAAAAGCCGTACGCTGCTCAGTAAAATGGACCCCCACCTCAATTATCCTGTCCTTTCTTCTCCAGATTTTAAAGAAGAAATAACTAGTGAAGACACTTACTCCAATGCACATTATAATCTTTTTTTTCTGAAAACTCTTCATCCAGAAACACATTCTTAAAAACGTGACTTAGAAAAGGATATATCATACTAATTTATCCAAAAGTCAAAACAAGAACTCTACCAAATTTAACATCAGTGAAATCAACTGAAGTGCTCAACTCTGCCTCAGATGGCAGCAAAACTGGAGCTTCATCTAATTTTCAAAACAGCACAAGAGAATGTTTTCCATATTTCCAAAAAATCAGCACATTGCCTGAGAGGAGGAAAAACAGGGTCAAGTATTCTTGCAGCACAACCCGCAAGCAAATGGAAACTCTGCAAAGGATTATCAGTGTCATTAGCAGAAGCAAGCGCAGACAGCCTGCCTCTATGCTGAAGGCCTCCTCACCCTGTGAAGAGGCTTGGGCTTATTCTGTGATTCTGTGCAATTGTTTGTCCAAAATACACCTATAACTCCCCAATCCTATGTGAGCATCCTTGCTGTAAGGCTGACTTAACTCAAAGTTAACTAACAAAATTATATCCTTCTACACTGGCAGTTTCAAAAACAGGAGGATCAACCAGTAGATCAGACCATGGAGCCAAGTATCCTCTTTCAGACAGGTGTCCAGTAGCAGATCCCCAAGAAAGCATTTGCACTTAAACACAGAACTGATACTTCCCTTGATGTATCAGTATCCTATTTGTGGTGACATGTTCTGCAAGTACTTCCTTTCTTATTAAATACTCTGGTGGGGTTATTTTTTTTTTCCTCCCTTCCATGCAATCCTAAATATTGCAACCTAAATCCTAAAATGCTATTCTCAGGGTTCCTACAAGTTTACAGCTTCCACACTCTCCTTTGGTAGAGAATCCTATAATGCAAGTACATTTCTGATAGTTACAGTATCAGAAACATAATCTTTCATATATTAAATAATGATAATCAAGCTACAAAAAACACACACCTCAACCCCAATAAAAACTCAACCAAACAACAACAACAAAAACCCTGTCACCTGATGTCTGCTGAACCTTGAACTAGAGGATTACATTGTGCAGACATCCAAATACTTAGATTCAGGCTGCCACACAAGTTCTTTTAATCTAATCCTAAACTGCCTAAGGAACAAAGAGTGCTGTACGTCACTCTGTTGTTTCAAAGTACACACAGCTACAGCCAAAATACAAATTTAGCCTTAATGTTGAGAAATGTTAAATTCAGAGGAGGATTTCCTATTGTGCAGTCTACAGCTGTGGGCTCAAGTGTCCCACCACGAGACACAGTATGTGTGCAGCCCACAGCTCCAGCACGAACCCGACTTGTGTCCTGGCCAGGGAAAAAATTCCTAGCGATCCCGTAACTACCACACGATTATAACTGTCACAAATACCAAAACTCACGGGAGAAAATCTGGAACTGGAAACTTGAACCACTGTTCAGAACTTGAGACACGAGGTATGGTTCAAATTATTTTACTTTTTGAATGAACTTTTTGTGTAAAAGTCTGTCTATGGAAAATAAATTGGAAACAAATCTGAAGTTACATCATTGGACATCTGTGAGGTAAGCGATCCACTTCAAGTCTGTTCTCATGGCTTGAAAACTGAGCACACATAAAACTGCAGTGATCTCAGGTGAGATGAGGTGATCTTTGATGAAGGACCAATTGGATTATTATAAACAACTTGCCATTAAGCTTATAGTGCCATTTCAAAAAAGGTCTAAATACAAATTTGGTTCAACGTGGGGACATACCTGGGCAACTACTCCATGGCTTCTATTATTCTGGAAGCCAGACCAACTTACCTAATTACTCTTTTCAATTAATAAACCTTCTATAATTACTGCTGCACTTATAAATATTCTTATTGCTCAGTACAGGTGTATTGTAATACATGTAGAAAGTGCTTCATGATGAGAAGGAAGATAAGAGCAATATTAGCTTTGTGAGGAGGACCAACAAAATTGTTTGAATCCTCGTAATTTCTCTGGCCACAGAAGTGACAGACCCTAACATACTCAGATACTTGACTGCTCCAGCTGTGAAAACAAACTTTTCAAAGTTCCCAACCAGCAGGCTTTCACATTTCTGGGAAATGAAACACTACTAGTTGTTTTATTTATGGTATCTTTGCTTTATGACAGTTAATGAGCTGTAATTTTATACAAGAGAACAAAAACAATACTTTGTGCCATCACAAATAGCCATCAGCATTATTTATTGCAGATGTTTTAATCTATTGTGGTAATAATGAAACATTCATTGTTTTGCTACCCTGAGCAATCTGTGAGAAATTTAAAATGACAAAAGCTGCCCCCCTCTCTTCCCCCCTGAAGCTTTTGCTCCTTTCCAGAAGGTTCAGTTGTGGAAGGGATAATGACACGCTTGGTAAAAAACATAGCTGAGGAAACAGAAAACGTACAGAAATAGTATCGCGATGAAGTTTAATCAATGCCTTCTGCAGAATGGAACCGTTCTGTAGACAAGCAGGACATTATAGTCATGATTAAATGGTGAGTATTAGGTCCCCAACTCGCTAATATTCACGTAGAAAAGTTTTACAGAATTTAGATAATATTTTTAGTTCTTTAGCTTGATTACAAAAAAAAGTTAAGACCAATGCAGATGCATCCAGCCTCTGTCCAGATCAGGAGCTACCCTTGCTGTTCAATGATCTTACCAGAGCCAAGGAGACAGGCTCATGCATGCAAGAGCACACCTGCCAGAGGTGTGCTCTTGTACATACAAAGTACAGTGTATATACAAAGAACAGTGTATTGACTGACTCTCCCCAAGCTTAACCAACAATGCTGCACTATAACCTGCCCTGTATGAGGGAAGGGCAGTGCTGGAACCTGTGAAGAGGGAATTCCTTCAGGCAGTTTCTTTGGCTTCCCATCTAGTAAGCAGGGATAGAGGGAAATCTAGGATGACTTTACTGCTTGAGCTGCATCAAATTCCACACAAAATTCAGAGGAAAACCAAACCCGACCCAACCCCTGAAGGTTCCCATGACCAAAGTTTCAGTTCATGTTCCAGCAAACATTCCACGTTCCTCCTCCTATTTCTCCATTAGCTTAAGTATTGACTAACACAGTCCCACTTGCCTGGTAAAACAAGTAGACAACTTAATTTGTAGCAGGTTTAGCATCTGTCAGGAAAGCAACAAGACAATCATCCACTAGGCTCTGTACCTAAGAGACTGGGCAATTACTCAGCTGTCTGGAAAAGACAAAAGCAAAACTGAAAAATTTGTTGCGTGGTGATCTCAAGTTCCAGTGGTTGACTTTCTGCAACAACACTAAAGAGCAGTTCTTCCACAGAACTTCCACAGTTCTCCAGTGTTTGCCAGCATTGTAATTTCACTTAAAGTCAAGTTTAACCACAGAGGAAATAGAAGCTGAACACCAGAAAACAAAGATGTGTTGAGGAAGAAGACCTATAGCTTAGCAGAAGCTGCTCTGTGTTCACTATTACAATCCTATTGTTAGCATCCAGTCATAAGGAAACAAGTAATTTGTCTTTATCACAGTTAGAACTTAATTCTTCAAACACTACTGCATGCATTGCTGTTCAAATTTAACTGAAAATGACTTCTGTTCTGGCTGCAGAACACACTGCTTATGCTCACAGGATGCACTAGCTTACATTCAGCTCCTTGCTCAGGCCATTCAAAGGAGTTCCCAGCAAGTAGCAGCTCCTCCCTTGTGTGCACCAGACCTATGTCTTGTATATATTAATATATTATTCAGATCAAGCAACAGCACTAGATGAAGAGCAATCCCTGTGCCTATGTTCCTATCATAATCCTTGATTTCCCCTCTCAACCCTTGCAAGTAGAACACAGACAACCAGGGATCTGGCCCTTCATCGCAGCTCATCAGAAAGAATCTTCAATACCTAAAGAATTCACTTAGGAGTCAGCAAAGAAAGGAAACAAAATTGAGATTTATGAAAAAAAGACTGCAGTGACAGATGATCACATTATCTCGAAAAGTGCTGCCTATATTCTCTTAATTGCTTCTGTATTAAATAAAATTAGGAACAAGGTTCACAAATTCTAACGTGACAATTAAAATTAGTGTTAGGACAGTTGAACTCCATTGCTTTGCTTTAAATATTTTCAAGGTTCTCCAGTACCATTTCCCACTAGCCATAGCACATGTACCATCTCGTGACAACCTATCCTATTTCCCCTGGCAGTGCATTAGAAGCTATGATCACCTAGACACTTTTATCATTGCTTTTCCCTGCTCAAGCCAAGTCTCACCTATGCCCTTAAACTCTTTTTATTCTTGTCTACTTCCACAATAACCATATCTTTACAGCTCTCAGTTTTCCCTTTGAATTAACTCAGTGATACTATCTGATTCAGAAAGATATGGTCTCTAGTTTAAGATTTCACAAAACTAACAGAAACTTGGTAATATTCATCTTATGGCAGAGATGTGGGCCTTGATGTTTGATTTACGGCTTCCTAGAGGTTGTTTGCAAGAGCAAAGTTTTGCCTGAGCTTTAAACACATAACACGTATGGCAGTTTTTCCACGGACTGTTATACACATCCTCTAAAATGTAAAATAAGGTAAATGCTGTTGACAGTACTCAAAAGAAGGTGATGCCCCACTCTTTCCAAATGAAGTTTCTGGGCCTTCAAGAGAGTTAGTTACCTTGCTAAGAGGATCTGAAATTAAGTAACATTTGAAAGTGACCTCTATCTACCATGATGGAGAAGAGCATTTTAAACCAAGGAATCTAGGTTCCCCACAGGTGAGCTAATCCCATAGAGGCTTCTCACACATGTAATACTTCACAGAGAATATTGATTCATTGAAGCTATCAAAGGCATACAGATAGACAGGAATAAGGTGCCCACACCATCAAAGATATGCCAGAATTAAAGGACACCATACCCTGTAGGCATACCATGATTTGCTTTACAAGTTAGAAAGAAGCATGTCTTCAGAACCGTAATTTTGAACTTCAAAGCCCAAACCCTTGGCTAAGCACATTCACTGCAAAACATCCCACTACAGCACACAAAAAATTAGGGAGACGAGGAGTAACTGTGCTGCACACATCACAGACCAACAGTGATGCTAAGCATAAAACTGGAATGAACTCAGTATGATTACAAGCAAAAGTGTGTTTCCTAAGGATTAGAATCAGGTGACTGAGCAGGTGCCCTTCAGAAGCACAGTCTCATACTTCACAAGACTGATGATCATTTAGAGATATGCTAGAACACTTTGAGACAGCAGCTGTTGATACTTTAAAAAAAAACACACCACAAGAACAACAAAACAACACATTAAATACAACAAGTCATCACCAGTTGTTGTTAGGAAAGGTAATTACTAACAAGATGCTAGTCTTCTTTACATAAAAACTTGACACACAAACTGGTTACCGGCCAACATGCCTCTTTCAGATGAGAAACTACAAACCTGAAGGAACAGAAGTTTTGTGATACTACTTCCTTGAACTTCTTTTAAGAATCTTTCACAAGGGAGGCCATAGCTGTACAGTAAGAATTGCTATTGCCGTAACTTCAAAGTACTGGCAACCTAATACACCACACACTGACGTTAAAGAACTTTTACCATAATTATTAATTGCATTTATACAGCATGTTACCAAAATCAGGAATATGTGTCATTAGACTGTTTCAGTGAATATAAATAAAGTTACAATTTACTTACCTTACAGTCAATAGCAAGATACTACTTCAATAGCTCTTCAGCTCTTCACTGAGCTGTATGTAGCTTATTCAGGTGACAGGCCTGTAATTTTATCTTTCAGAGAGTAAAATCCTCAAGTACACTTCAATCACTAGTAATCAAAAGGATTCATCTGCTTTTCACCAGCCTTACTCACTTCAGTGAGACCAACAAGATTCAAACTCTCTTAGAGACCTCTTTCCTAAAGCTCACTAGGGAAAACACAGGGAGGGAGGTGAGTTTACAATGTTGATGTTCTGAGCTTACTAACAAGAACATTTGCTTACCAAGATCAAACACACTCTACACACTGTGTTAAACTACCAGACTCACCATACCTGGGACTCTGCAATGAACACGAGAGAGCAGGAAAAAGAGGGGAAAAAACTAACAATTACAAAACAAAACAAAACAAACCACAACAACACAGGTGGGATGGGTAAAAAAAAAAAAAAAAGACATTACCAGTCCGAGAGGTAAGCTCTGACCTCATAAATCTAAGCAACTTAGAGAAAATGGTTAAAGAACCTCAGTGAAGGAAAAAAAAAAAAAAAGCGTTACCTTCACTTCATCTTACCATGCCAAACAATTTCAGTTACCAACTCAAGGCCAAAGCCCACCACCCTATTAACTCCTCAGGAAAAAACTGCTGGGATAACCTAGTTCTCACCTCATTATTTCCTCCTCCCTGCCTCTGCAAGGGGACACATATGAATCACTGAGTGGTTCTATGAAGGCTTATACCTTCTCAGGCTATTTCATCACTTTTCCAGTGAAATTCAGCAACAGTCTTTCCTGACTAGACTGAGGTATTCAGCATCCAAACATCACTGCTAGGGTTACAAGATCTAACAAAAAAAAAGAAAAAAAAAATTTACAAGACCAAACTAAGCTCAAACTGGAAATTTGAGAGTGAAATCCACCAAGCCAAAAAGCAATACATTAGTATTTCCGTAACATAAATAAGATATCCTCATGCTTTACAAAATTCTGTAACACATACCTCCAGCTCCCATACAATTCTAAAGACTTGATTTCAGCAAAACTATCCTGCTAATGGGCTCGTGGTTTTGATCCCACTCTTCTCTGACAGTGGGCCTGATCCACAGCTGGTATGAATCAATCTCATCACTAAATTTATATTTGCCAGCTGAGGTAGGGGCCTCTTTTTACACTGCTGCTTGGAGTGTACTCCATTTACTCTATCATTTGTCATCTCATATGCCTCAGAAATAGCCCCAAAATGGTTACCTTTCTGACAGATAGCTACCCTCTTAATTTTAAATGGCACTTTATTTTGTAACCTTGCCTGTTGAACTCTTGGCAATGAAAACAATTTAAATATCTATGTGTTAAATAGTTCCGGAAATCAGATGCAAATTTTGAGTATTGCAAGTGTGGGTTTATTACTTCAGTCTAAGGGTATTCTTCTAGCGATTTCTCTCAATAGATGGACTCAGAATACTCATAGTGGTGACCCATAGTGACTCAGCCAGTTTAATAGCAGTCTTTCACTCCCTTATGTTAACAGGTGTGCATAAGATCACTACTCATTCAAACCCCAGAGCTGTTGCAGACAGCTGACTACCCCAAAGTGTGAGAATTCCCAAACCATTCCTTGCCCCATCACCTCACTTTGGGATTTGATGCTCATATGTATCCTGTTGCATAAAACACCCATCTGAAAAGTACAAGTGCTGTTCTATGGCCAGTACCTACCAGCATTCATCTCACTGAATGTAATGGTTGCATTTCCCATGACATGAGAATAAACTGAGATGTTTTTTGCAGTAGGATTCTGGAATTGTTTTTGTTTCAGATGTTTAAACTGAGCTGTCTAAATAAATATTCCGTATAAAATTAAATTTACACTGTAACTTTATACTACACATGAATAACTACATTAAAAGAATTAATGCATGAATGGAGCTTTCCTACATTATTTTGATCAACCCTCTGAAATTCAAACTCATATCCCATGCATGCACAGTTTGCAAATTAAGCAAAATTTCTTGTCACTTGTGAAGCATGAAGAGTTGATTTCAAATCACCAGAATAACAATTGTAGTTGACAGTTGTGTACCTTGAATGGCTCAGATCCATGTCAAAATGTTTTCTCAACTAAAATTTCAGAATTAAGAACTTTCTTTTACTTTAGCATTTTACTATAAAATCAAACCAGTAAGTTGGAGAAGAAAAAAAAAAAAAAAACTTTCTCACAGCAATGAAAGTATCTTATTTAAACAAATAAATGTGCAATTCCACAGTATATTATTCCAAGAATCTTAAAGTTCTTAACAAATAGCCTTTAAATACTTCACAATAATACTCCTTTCAGTCTCATCTTTGTACTTTCCAACTCTTAAAGGAATAACTTGTTTGTTGTCAGAAGTGCATGAATACTATTGAAAAGAACAAAAGTAGAAGACTAGAGGCAAAACTGAACAATGGTTTCCTTTTATTGCCTTTTTTTCCCATAGCTAGTATCTTTTTGGAACTTTCATCACTGAGATCCTGATAGTTTTCCATACTGCCATCCCACATTAAAGTGATTTTTTTTAATTAAGCAAAAATGTCCCTATTAGTTATGAGTAAAAGAACTATTTTTTCTGTGTTAGTAAGCACACAGGTATGTTTTCTTTGAGTAACTGGAGCAAGTATGGTCTGGAATATAAAATAAACCACAGCCACATCTCTCAGCAGGTAGTTGTGCTCACCTGGCTCTGGAAGGTACTAGTTCTGTTACTGTATGACTATATCGAAATTATGCATTGAATACACAAAATATGTTTCTTGCCCTGAACTTGGAAATTATATCCTAAGAATATGCCGTGTGAGTATTCAGAGATAAGCAGACTGCACAGTGAAACATCAGGTTAGGTATTTGCTTTTTTTTTCTTTTTAGCAGGTAAAAATAATTGGTTTACCACAGACCTACTGTGGATGCTGGAGCATAGTATATGAAGAGGCTAAAGAACTGCAAAAGGGTTTAATAATCAGAAAAATGGTATAAAATGAGCCACGCAAAGATTGAGACTGCCACAAGAGATCGAAGAAGGAGAACATTTAAAAAGAATAATAATCTAATGAGTATTTATTCTATGAATGCGTAAGGACTCCTCCAGCATCTCTTCCTTAAGGTCCCTCATGTAAGCACCAGCCTGAATCTGAAAATGCTGCATTAAAGTACTGTAGTAACAACACAATGGCGAGCAAAGAGCATGAACACACCTTTATGAATATGAACAAAGCATAAAAAATATTGTCTGATCAAAGGCAGTTCGCTAATGCAAATGCAAACAAAACACTGGATTTTTTAGTCTGAATTCTGGAATTTCCTTAGAGTGCTCATCAATGATTACATTGGTAGCATTTTGAGTCTAAGCATGAAAACACATTCAGTGTAGTTGGTAGCTTGAGTGTATTATTTATTAATTTCTAATTCTTTTCCAAATGCTAGTCTTCTGAAATAGGTATAACTCAGCTGCAAGGCAGTGATATTTTATTCCAAATCATCCAAGAGCTCTACAATTTACAAATAATCAGCAACACACTATCAGGCTGAGTATTGCTGGCATTTATGTTCTCTGTATACCTGGGGGAGACTTTGGCCTTTGGGCTCCATTTCCTTTATTTATAGAAAATGAAAATTCTCAGGTGAGTACTGCTAACAGTCCAACTTCAAGAAGACAGCAGAAATTAAGTCTCAAATAAGTTACACCTGGGGTGAGATTGGCTAAACTGGGGAGGTTAAGGAGGAGTTTTTGCTAAATAGAACCAATGGTATTGCGGCAATGTATTGCTTACAGCAGCTGTAGCGCTTCTCTGCTGAATCAGATATTTCTATCTTGCCTGCTTTAGCCTTCCACTGAGGCCAACTAATCCTCTGAGTGACATAAAACATGTCACAGAAGAACCTGGAATCTGGGCTTCATTGGTAACAGTGACATTGACCTTGCTGACTCTGAACAAAACCATTTCTATTGCGCTGATATAATGGTGAAAACTGAACTGTTATGCCTGTTTCTTGCTTGCAGGAGGA
Organism: Anser brachyrhynchus; assembly: GCF_964034855.1. Classification (NCBI taxonomy): domain Eukaryota; kingdom Metazoa; phylum Chordata; class Aves; order Anseriformes; family Anatidae; genus Anser; species Anser brachyrhynchus. The sequence goes on from NC_137694.1 coordinate 84,088,101, forward strand.
ATCAGCTGATATTCAAATAGTTCTCCCTCATAGTTAAAAATAATAAAAAAAATAATCAAGTATACTGTGGATGCAGCCGAGAAAAGCATGGACAGTAGTACAGGCTAATGTCACATCTCAAAAGCACATGCAGCTGCATTATTACTTTATTTATTTACTTTGGTATTTACTTCTTGTTAAACTGAAGAGGTTTAATCCTAATATTTGACATGGCATGTTTTGAAATATCTGTATTTAGATCTTCTGTAGTTAACTAGTGAGAAGTTTCTTCCTGCTTCTTTTTATTCCAAAGCCTCGTTTCGTCATATTAAAGGAACCTACTTGACAGCTCATGACTTCTTTTATCTAGAGAAAATAACAGTTATCCAAGTGCCAACTAAACACTTATGGTATATGTGAGGGACACATACGCTGCTATGCATGCTTCACAAGTCCTTTAAGTTTGTTATCAACCTCTGGCACAGCAGAATACATACCTCTTCGTAATTACCCAGCCATTGAGCAGGTTGTACTTGGCAGATTACTCAACATCAGATTGTACTTTCTTTAATACTTCCTTCTCATGTAAGTAATGGAGAGTGCTATGTGTAGTTTCAAGTCTGACTCACTTTGGTAACACCTTATTCTTGCTTTTTAAGTAATATTTCATTTAAATGATATATTACACAGTACAAAATTATATATATATAATTTGATATAGTACACAAATGATATGATAAAATGACATATTACACAGTACAAAAAGGACATTGAACTGTTGGAGAGTGTCCAGAGGAGGGCGACAAAGATGGTGAAGGGCCTAGAGGGGAAGACGTAAGAGGAGCGGCTGAGGTCACTGGGCCTGTTCAGCCTGGAGAAGAAGAGGCTGAGGGGGGACCTCATCGCAGTCTACAACTTCCTCGCGAGGGGGAGTGGAGAGGCAGGTGACCTATTCTCCGTTATCACCAGTGATAGGACCTGTGGGAATGGTGTTAAGCTGAGGCAGGGGAAGTTTAGGCTGGACATCAGGAAGAGGTTCTTCACTGAGAGGGTGGTTGCACACTGGAACAGGCTCCCCAGTGAAGTAGTCACTGCACGAAGCCTGTCTGAATTTAAGAAGCAATTGGACTGTGCACTTAGTCACATGGTCTAAACTTTTGGGCAGACCTGTGCGGTGCCAGGAGTTGGACTTGATGATCCTTATGGGTCCCTTCCAACTTGGGATATTCTATGATTCTATAAATGCAAAACAGCTTTTTTAAAAAGCACGGGGACTCATATTATCTAAGGTGGTCTTAGTACACTATCATGTAATTGAAATCTTCATGTCACCCTTCACACATCAATGAGATTGATCTGATTGTAACCATTTATTTCACTGAGAAACATGCTTTACTGAATGATTTGTCTGTTGCTGAGACTCCCTTTCCTGGCTGCTTTAGAGTTGTATATCCCTAGACATATTCTTGGCTTCTAAGACATTTTCTGTTTTATCAAGGACCCCAAGTCCACAGCTGAGACTTGTTGTCCAAAAATTATGTTGCACTTTGAGTGGTCCAAAGGCAAGCTTTAGCCTGATGAGGTTAATTTCCCCAGACTGGCCTTACTGGCTCCTTCAAATGAATCTACACTGAGAAGCATTGGGATAGCTAGGCTAAACTCAGCCTTCATAGAAATACCACCCTTATTTCCTTAATTAACTTATACATCTGGTCTCTTGGTCTCCAAACAAAATGTTCAAACGTTTGTTTCTGCTAGAGGCCAGAGAAAACACGTTCTCCCTCTTTTCAGCCGTATCATGAAAAAGCTGCTGTAGATTTTGCGGGGCTGCTTAAGTTCTGAAATTGTAACTTCAATTTTTATTCTGTTGTTTGTCTTGTCCTGCAGGAGAGAGTACTGCTATATGTGTGCCCTAGATTATGCAGAAGTTTTATCAGAATCTGCTCCAAAACAGTTCTATGAACGCAGAAATGCTTCTATCAACACAGACATGCTTAAACTAATCCAGAATTACATTTGTTTTCTACCTCTGCTGCAACGTTCCCAAAATGTCCACATATACCCAGATATTTCTGGATTTACCCTATTTCACTTGCTGCTTGTAACATATGGTAACACTGTCAGTAACTATCATAATATATAATATACATAGAGAGCCAAAAACATGTACAAGAGAACACTTATATATAGACTTTTCATTAAACACTGATATGTCTCCTTTTTTTTTTTTTTTTTTCCCAACACCATGCCCATTCTCTCATGAGCTTAGAAGTACCAGTACCAGACAAGAATCTGTAAAACTACTGATTTTCTGTGTGGCTTTTGCAAATTCTCATACATACTTTGTCTATCATCTTTTGTCTATCATGATCTTACCCATGAAGTGAGGATAGCAAACACCCTACTAATAGGACCTGGTAGTGACCTGAAGAAAAAGGACCAATTAATGTCTTCAGATGCTACAGTTGCTGCAAGGTTGTTAGATTATATTTCTTTGCCTAAGGCTGCTTTGGAAATAAAATGTTGGTAAAATATCATCCCAAAAGTTTGAACCCAGGACGAACTAACTCTTCAGACTGCATTTTGATGCAGCACTGTTAAGTAACCATGGATGATTCCTGTAGTAAATTAAGGAGTGACAGTGCACCAGAAAGGGAGAATTGTTTCACTCTAATCATACGCATTTTCACAGAGATGCAGAAGGAAAAGAATTCCTCAAAGCGTGTCAGAAACAAATCAATAGTGTTTGTTGTTCTCTAGCTACAACATGAATCCCCAAAACGTAAGATACGTTATAGACTGAAACAACAGTATGAATAGCTAGTACTTATAAAATATGATAATAGAAGCAACATATATCAAAAGTGAGAGATATAACCTTAACAGAATCATAGTCTATGATACTAATATTTAAGATAAAAAATCAGGTGTGAACCTTATAATCTGGGTGGGATACAATGCCTGTCAGAGGCTTGCTTTGGCACCTGCCTCATCATTTTCATATTTCTCTAACGGTTCATACCAAAAGGGTTTCTGAAATATAGCAGACGCTCCTGGGAGACAATCTGACAAAACGGGCTGAAGTCTGCATCCACCAGCACAATAGTATCATTACTTCTTAGTCTACAATTTCCACATTAGCTGGTAGGTGCTTATGTACACAAACTATCAGATGTCCAATTAAAGCTTAAAGGTGCTGCATATAAAATGCAAACTAAAATGTTTACAGTCAGTAAAAAGAAGACATTAATGTCACAGTGTTATACGAAACTAAGCAGGCTTTGCTAAAAAAAATACAAACACTACTATTCAGGGCCATGTGATTTTTAAATCAAATATCAGACATAAAGCCATTAGTAGCTGACATGTAAAACTATAATATCCCCAATGGTCTTTAAGAAAAAAAAAAAAGAAAAAAGAAAAGCTAAGCCAGTGAGACTTTGTTTTTAAGGAAAGCTGAAGTTAGATTCTTTTTATGTTGCTGAACATGAACACAAACACACGAAGTATCTTTATTGGTACCTGAACATTAATAAATCACATCAACAGATGTTGTAGCAAGTAGAAATTGATTGTGAGAAAAATATTATCTTTGGATATTGTTGTAAAGGGACAACTGGTATTAAGAAAGAAAGTGACCATCTGTAAAATGATACTGAAAGCACTAAAAGAACAACAACAAAATGGAACAGATATTTATTACCTTTTTTTCTTTTTTTTTAATGAAGACATACACACAGGCTGTACATTGGACACAGTAAGTTTTAAAGACATTAGTTGAAGCAGTATCTTAAACATCAAGAATAAAACAATTTTCTTGTTACTATGTCCTGTAAGCTACTCTGTTTTATTCCTGATGTTACACGTTGGCTTCTCTTTACACAAAACAGTAGTCTTTCTCCATTAACAATACACAGGCCTCATCTGTTTCTCATTAAATACCTTATTTTTTTCTGTAGCTCATTGTGTTTCTGTCACAGAAACGTCTAAACCTCTCTAAGAAAAATGGGCTCCAAAAGTAAGGATTACTGTAAATTCTCTAACCCTGGTTCGGCACATCTAATGAGCAGAGTCAGTAACTGGGAGATACTTCTCCTTCACTGACACATTTTGCCTGGAGTGCCCGTGTCTCCTCATCCTGCTCTCCCAAGAGATATTCAAGGTTGCCCCAAAACATGATGAGCTTTCTCGATGCACTGCTTGATAGCCAAGAACTGTTTTGGGAGACCAAGGACAAAGAGACCAAAGAGAATGAGACCTCCTGATGGTATCTCCTCTCAGCAAAGCCCGTGGAAGAGAGAATGCGAATAAAAATGTAGGGAACTAAAGAAAACCCATTTTCAGGACTGTAATATATCAGTGGGAACATTCCACAGAGGTAATTTCCCAGCCTGACCATTCAGCCCACTGGGTAGGCTGAACCATATAAAAACCTTGCTGAAAGGCAGCGTAATTGAGAGTTGAGATTTGATTGATTCTGAACATATGTAAAAGAACAGTAAATAAGCATGTTTTTCTGTAGTGACTACATATTTCAGCTCAAGTCATCAGAGGCATATGTTTTTCCACACACAATTACTATACAGGATAGGCAAGTTTAATTTTTTTTTTTTGTAGATTTTTGTACAATTTACAAAGTTCTCACATCAATTCCTCTAATATAGTCTTTTAGCATGTTATGAATGGCTTACTCCACTACAGGATATAGTTCATAGTTGAAAAAATGTCTTCATTCTACCTTGCCAGAATTCCTATCTAGCCCTGCAGCATGGATATTCTCAAAGACACTTAGACCTTACACATAGCATGAAAACAGGAAGTTCAGCCAGAGAGAGACACCCTATAAGCATCATTTCTTCAAGAAAACTTGATGTCAAGGACAGAGTTTTGTGCTACAGAGACAGAAGGGGCGAGGATGAAATTAAAAATAGGCACATACCTTCAAAGATACTAAAAACATTCCACGTGAGACACACATCTATAGACTTCACTATTTCTGCTCTTTGGGAATTTCCTACATTTTTGTTTTACATCGCATTCAACCTTGAGTAAAATGACACTGATATTCCAAGCACTTTGTGGGGCACAAATCATGTTTCATGATATTTTGCCTTAGTCATTTTGTATCACAGCAAAAACGTCTTGTATAACTACCAAGTAAAATCAGTCATGGCAAATAAATCATTCTTGCATTCTTTCATTGGATAGAAAGTAATCCTGATTTTGACAAATGTATTCTTCATAAGTTTAGGCAATACTCTTCTGAAAAAAAAAAGATGCCTATGTATTTTTAAACTTAAATCTATGACAATCTATGCTCATTGTATTTGTAGAAAGTTTCCTTAGGTAGTATGAGACTAGCATGCTGTTGGTTTTGATGCCTGATTAGACTACAAACATTTAAAGATAATGAGAATATTTGAAGTACTTGTCATTATTACTTGCAAGAAAGCAATTATGAGTAATTACACAAAAAAAGCAGGTATTCCCTAATTATTTGTGAAAACAAACAAACAGTTTAAATGAATGTTTGCAAAAAGGAAGTAAAACACAAAATGGATGGGGCCACCCAAAAAAAACACACAGCCATTTAGAAAGTAAACTCATGCTCACAAACTCTTCCTGAGCATTTGTAACAACCACCGTCTTGACATTGTTCCCTTGTATTTTCAGAAAGGCAAAAGAAGGAAATGTAGTACTACTGACAACTTTTGCTTCATGAACAGTCTCCTCTGATTGGTGTTTTTACAGACCGATACAAAAAATCCAAAGAAAGCTGAAGAGACATAAAATATGTATTACCCTGGAGGTGCTCTATATGGAGGACATTTCATGTTTTGTTTTGTTTTAATTTTGTTTCACCATTTACCTCCCAGCTGACACTGAATTGCAATTCTAAATATGCATGCACATATCTTGAGTGGTAACCTCATTCATTAATCCCTCACACAGAAATTAGTATTTCTGTGAGCATTCATTGCCATAAGGATTTTTTCATCTGTGACAAGGGGATTAGATCTATCATATCAGTAGTCCAGTACTGTACCATTATAAAGCAATAATTTCATTGGAGGCCAGACCTGAAGCAGGACAGTGATGAATCACGCAACAATTCATTTTGATGAATGTAAAAATAACAAACCAAAAATGGTACATCAGAAAAATATTTATGACCTCTGTTATAATAGATAAAAATAAAATGAACTGACAACTAGATTTATACTTGTTTTCTGGAAAACTATGTTATATAGAAAAAAATCCATAAAGCCTTCTTTATAGGCAAAGGATTTTGACTTACAAAGGTCATGGGGGTGCTACTGGATTCTTTGGTTTGTCTCTCTTTTGAAACTTTGAGACAATTATGCATAACCATCACAGATACACCTACAGTATTTGTGTAAACAAAACAGCTCACTGTCAAACCACACATACGCAACCCATGATACAGAAATTGGGACTTTCGTAAACAACTAAAATTAAGAGGAAAGCTTCTTATTTTGGCTAAAACATCTCTCAGCCAATACAAGTAGTCCTGAAATGCTGCCGTGTTCTAATTTGAAATTATGCAGTGATAGCCAGATTTTCTGATCCTTCAACTTGCAGCCCAAAATATTCATACTGCTGAAATTCTAAAAGTACTTCAGAAGGCCACATGAAGCAACTGTGATGGTGGAAATACCAGCCCAGTCCCTAGTTCTCCATGAGGTATACAATAAAATCCCATGGATAACCTAGAATATTGATCACAGCTGGCTCATTTCTGTCGCTCCCCCAGCCTCACTGCCGCATGGGCTAGCAGCCCTTACATGAGGCAGTGGAAGAGCTGCAGTAGACATGCAGCTGAAGAATCACAACTGGACCACCAGAGAAGTATGGGATACAGAAGAAGATACAAGCATAAGGAGGAAGAGAAAGGCACACCTGAGATGAAGGGATAAAGATACCCCCAAGTACGTGCCTAGGCACGCCTGTGTGTGTTTGTCCAAACAACATTAATACTTCTGTATTTCCAATCCCTATTCCCTGGAAGTGGGGGGGGGGGGGGGGGGGGGGGGGGGGAAGAATTGAGACTCCTTGTGTCCTTTCCCTTGGCGGCTGAGGAAAAGGAAGTTGACAAGTTGACAGTGTGATTTCAGATTCACAAGAAGAGGAGAAAGAACATCAAAAGAAAAGATTCTCTTAAGGGAAGAAAAAAAAAAAAAAGAAAGGAAATCCATAAGGTATTTTGATTCAGAGATGGTTTTCTCCTATTAGGCAGTAATGCATCTGTGTCTCATGTAGCTGGCCATGTCATTCAGTATGATTAGCAGTGAGACACAGGACAGTGTCTCATCTAAAGCTCCAGGCCCTGGAGATAAGCAATGACTTTTTGAATCTTCCTTCTGTTGGTAAACAGCATGAAATGGAGGAGCTGAACATGCAAGTGCAAGGCTGTAAGATCACTAAGATGAATGAGAAGTTTCTGTACTTTTCTAAACCTTGTGATTTTAAACCTTGGAGGTAATAAAACTGCTTTTGGCAGGAAAGCAGACTTGGAGCACCATAAAGGACTTATCTAGGTACTGGGTGGTCTTAACGTTCCTGTTCGGGTACTCCTGCCTAACGAGTCCATATATCACCAAGCAAATAGGCAGAGGGAGATGAATAATTAGGGAGCCTGACTACTGAAGATAAGAAAAAGAAGAGAAAGCAGTCACAGAGGACTTCAGTGGAGTTCATGTACAGAACGATGTTAACTCTTCCATTGTCCTCAGACAACAGCTAAAAGACATATCTACAAATAATAATACAAAAAATGCTCTTGCAGGTGTTAGGAAATACATACAATGCTTTAAGACTTAATTACAGAGTGATTAAAGAGAAATTATCATCAAATATATTTAAAAATATACAGATCCCTGCTTTAGCAGATGGTACAGGAAGACCTTTGAAAAGAAATGTGCTTTCATCTCTTAATATAACTACGTTACAAAACGAACATTTTTTTTCTTCTGAAGAATTAAAAGAAAAGGTTTCTAAAAATCTAGTATTAAATAATTTTACTCAAAATAGAACAATTAGGTGCACAAAAGCTGTGCTTTTCTTTGTTTTATATAAGGACTAAGAAATCATTTAAGGGCTCTATTGAAATAGTAGAGTGTCTTACAGAAATGTAATCCTACAGCAGCTTACATATGCTGTATCATATGGTACCTCGTACATCAAAATTCAGTTCAATTTCATTCAAATTTATAAAAACTCAAAAGTTCTGGGGCAGAAAATGTTCCAAATTTTAATTACTCTGAAAATCTTATACTTTTGTGAATCAATGTCAACTCACTTGAATTTTTATTGTAAAATCTTACTGAGGCAATTTTAAAATACAACAGCTCATTTCATCCTCATAAATTGGACAAATTAAAGTTCCAAGTAAATTTATTTCTGACATAAGAGGTCATTTCCCAGATCCTACAGATAGTGTGATGAAAGTGGAACACTACAGTTAGTTCTATAGAGTAAGTAGCTTACATGAGAAATTACAAATTAGTTAATAACAGTGGCAGTTTGATTTTTGTCCTTCTACATTCTCTCATTTCCTTATTTTCTTTTCCTTTCTCTTTATCTTTCTTTTTTTCTTCCAACTCCTTCTTCTTTTTCTCCCCTTTTTTCTCTCTCTTCTTTTCTTAATCTCTCTTTCCATTGTTCTTTTAAATGTCTTATCAGACACATCTACTCAAGGAGAAAAAGTCTCTGGCATTTAAAGGCAACCATCTTTTCTATTCATCATTCTTTTTAGATACTTAGTTACTAGACTTTAAAGGTTTTGTGATAAAATGCTGGCTTCTAAGACATTTTTTGGTGTGAAACATGATTTCTTGTAAGAAATACAACTGCCTGAAAGCAGAAAAAAAAAAGAAAGTACCTTGAATCTGGCCTCAAGGTTAGGAAAGGCTATAACAAACCTTTCTTTTTACATTTTGACACCTAGATCACTAAATGATTTGGGACTCATTTTAAAGCTTCCAGTGAAGCATATAGTGCAAGATGATAATGTTAATAGACAACCCTGCACATTAAAATTATTTGATACATGACAGGGTAAATAATGTATCTAAAGATCAAACTTTTAACATCAAAGACTACCCTGTAAGAGTTCAAGGAGAATGTGCTTTTTCCTTTTTTTATTTTTTATTTTTTCCTGTAAGATAAGAAACGTGATGGTTTCTTTAAAAGAACAATTGTTTTTAGTAATCTAAAGCAGGTGTACTCAATCAGCACTTTTTTACACTAAACCAGAGGAGTTCACCTGGGCAGATAAACTAACCTCCTGTGGGTGGCCTGCTCCCAACAGCAGTCATTTATCCATCATTTATGGATATTTTTTCCATTACATATATATTGTGTATATACATATGTGTGTGTTTATATGTATCTACACATTCACTTTTTTAAAAAATAAGAATTCTTATGAACATCAGAAACAAATTTTCCTAAAATGCAAAATGAATTGAACATGAATTTAGCAGTGAAAGAATAGTTTTAATGCCTTGTAAAATCCTAAAGCTTCACAAAGTTTTTCCAACAAAAAATATTTCTAAGAAAAATATGAAAAACACATTTTTGCTCCAGCAATTCACTGTGACAACTTTAATTTCTGACCTTTACACATGATGTCCAAAACCTGCACAGAAAATTACAATTTTATTCTCCATAAAATGAGCAAATATACTTTTTTCAGGGTAAGCAAAGCATTTTGATTAAAATTTCCTAACAAAGAAAATTGCATAGAGTACAGCAACAGATTTAAAAAGTTATAAATGCCTGAAAAAATGCTTGTACGGTTTTCAATGGAGGCATTAGATGCAGTATAGGAATTAATAACAACGGAACAATGGTATTACTCTGTAATTCAGTTCTTCTGAGAGACTGTCATGTCATAATACATTGCCACTTCAGTACCAAAATAGCAATTTCCCACGATCATATACAATGTAAAATATAGGCATTCAAACAATAATCATTGACTTTCTTACAAACAAAATGAATTGAAAAAGTAATAATGTGCCAGAAGACAACAACCACAGCATAAGGTTCTAGTAATGTTATTTTTATATATTTAAACATGTTTTAAATATTTATTATTACCTCTGTGATCTGTGCCTCTGCCCCATGTGCTTTTATAAGATAAAGTACAGGCACATGTGGGATTTAATCCACTAGTGTGCTTCCATACTACTTTTTTTTTTTCCAGTTGTTCCAGTTGGTGTATTTGTCAGATGCATTTACTCATTTGAGAATGGTGGATCAGAAACATGGTCACAAAATTCCCAGCTCCAAGAACATTATAATAGTTAAGTGAAGAACAAAGCTTCTTCCAAGGAGGTGTAAGGTCAGGTAAAGCTTAATGTGAGTTTTATTGTGGTCCTTGCTGGACCACCTTGGTCCCGTCCCTGAGAAGCATGGACAGAACTTGAATCACTATGACTTTTCCAGACAACTCACTATTCCTCTTAATATATATTGATCTCTTCTTTGGAGAAGCATTACAGAGAATCAAAACAAACAAACAAACCCCCCCAAAGTAATCTATCTTTTAAAAGATTACTTGAAATAAAAGTATTTTGATATCTCTCTATGTTGTAAACAGAAGACTTTTAAAGCACTGAAAAAACTGCTACACCTGAATGCTCTAGTGAAAATTGCTGTTTAAGAGCTTTAGAAACCAGACATGTTCCCTTGTATTTAAAGTCATGTTTTTTGGCTTGGGCTACGCAATTTAAGTGTAACCCAGTTAAACGAACTACCCTACTTAATCACACAACCTTTTTATATTATTATTTTTATTAATACTTTTATTAGTATTTTTACAGTGATGTGCAAAAATAAACCAGTAAGAAAGCATTGTTAAGAACCACATCAATTTGGAAAGGCACACATACAATATTAATAGCCACAGACAAAGAATCAATAAGCTATGATTATGTAACATTTTGGTTTTCTCCTTTCCCAGAAAGAGGGAGATATCTTCTCACAACATCCAGCTCCATGTGATATCTGCATTCTGCTACTTCAGAAATGCTGGCATCACAGACAGCAAAAGCCAAATGGTATACAATTCAAATAGCGGTCTTGTAAAATTTCTCTTGCCCAACAGTTGTTCTTAGTTAGGATATTGCTAATATTAAAATAAAAGGAATATTTGGGTCTTATCCAAGGATCTCTTAATTTCAAGGAGATGTAATTCAGATCTGTAACTCTTAACACATACGACAACTGAGATCCCTAAGCAATTGTGTTGTATTATCATCAGTATGATAATAAAAACTAATTTACATCCTTGTTTTTCCTTTAACCACATACCAGTAATTTGCTAATGTATTGGACTTAGAGCCCCTGTCCTCAAGAGTAGAAAGAAAACAATTTGCATCTATAAGGTCTAATTGTTAACCACCAATGACATTAAATGACCTACTATAGTTGCAAAACCAATGCCAAAAGATGTGGCGCTCTTAAGCTCTTGAATCTTTGTATAATTTACTCATCATGGCTAAATGCCATCCCAAACTGATTAACTTTTATTCAGCAATGCTTTTGTGAGACATTAATATTTATATCCCCATCTATTTCCGTTCTTTGGTCTAAATTCAGTCTAAACACTCAGCATCACAAACTTTTAAACATGAAAAACAGTAAGTCAAAACTGAAAATATAGTATTTTTACTCTAAGACCTGGCTTTTTTCATAAAAGGTAGTACTTGAAAATAAACACAGATGAATTTTTAGAGGACCTTTTCAATGACCAAGAAACATGCTTTGGAAAAGTTTCAATCAACATATTTCTGAGATTTGTGCCTCAGTTTCCATATCCATTAAATTAAAGGGCTCTTCTAAGCATAATTACTTAATGTGCTTGAATATTTATAACACACCGGATGTTATTTATACGCAGCACTTAATGCACATATTAAGAACCTGCTAGTCTGGGTAGTATATTTTTTTGGATGTAAATTACTCATGAATGGAGTTCAGTTCTCAGCTCCACTCCATCCAGCATCTCTTTCCATAAGGCTAATGATTTGGGGGCCCAAGTGGAAGCAGTAAATTTACTGACATGTATGTCCATGCTTTAGGAAACACAATTATCACTCAAGCTACAGATCAGCTTTCAGGTAACAGGACTGTCAAGATAACATCCAGCCCAAGGATACCAACAGCCACCCCTCCAAGCTCTGGTTATTTCAGAGATTTTCATCACATACATTTTCCAGTCAGTCTCATCACATTCAGCTGAATTAAACTGAAAGCCTTCATTCCATTTTCAATATTTCTTCCCCTTTTAGTAATCTAGGTATTTCTAAAAAAAAAAAAAAAAAAAAAAAAAAGGCAAAAATTCACACGAATAATGATCACAGTATGTTGCCAATAACAGGAATGCTTGTTTATATAGCTGGACAAGAATAAAGAATAATGTCAGCAAGAACTGAGTTGCCCTTTAAATGCAAATAATCATCTGGATATTTCAGTGAAACAAACTGTAAACTGTGTATGCTGTATCAGGTCCTGCAGATCTCACTCCCAAATATTATCATGACTCATCTACTTTCCTTTTCCAACAGTAATGTTCTTTTTTCTTTTCAAGAGCAACATTAATAAACTTTGCACAAGCTGCAATGCTGGGTTAAATCCCCTCTTCTAAATCTGTAGATTCGAAACTGCAGTTTTCCCATTTATACCAATAAAGTTACCTAGCATAATCACTGTGGTTACCAGCATCCTTCACATAACCAGTACAGCTGTAAAATTTGCTACCTTTATCAATGCCAATATTCGAACTAGCATGCAAAATGGTAAGACTATGAATAGAAAAAGCACAGCTGATTGTAGCCTGGAAGTCTTGCAACTCTCTGGAAATACAGGAGTTAATCAGCACAGGCTGTTTGGGAAGCTTGCAGGGAAGCACAGGACTATACTGCAGATGTGGGGAGCGTACAGAAGATGTGGCCCGTGCTTTCTGTATGCATATTTAACTATCTTTAATTATATACCCTGAAGGTTATTATTAAAGAACAGTCTCCTGGAGAGGAAGACTTGCACTGCTAAATGAGGCCTAACACATTTCTTCGAACACAGAGCAGAGAAGAAGAGAAGGAAAAGCCCAGGTTACTTACGGTTCTTTTCACCTCTCCACCTCGACCCCGCTCTTATTCTGGGCGAGATGTCCACAGCAGCGGTTACTTCTACTAGCCAAAGCAGCAGCAGCACTGACAGCACGGCCATGCCAGGTAAACAAAAAATGAATAACCTCTACCTGGCAGCACTGATAAAGATGAATTAGAAGACTTTCCTTAGGAATGAATGATGGGAGCTAACAGCACTTACTCAGCAGAGGCAGGGGGAGATGTAAAATATTATTTCTACTAGAAATGCTTACTAAAAATTGTATTTCCATTGCTTCGCTTCTTCCTTTTATCCAAGGCATGTAAAAACAGAACAGTTGTAAAGGCTTCCTCTAAGCAGGAGAATCTGGCATTCAGACGCTGGAAGAGATGAAGGGACAGCTTTCTGCGGTCTATCAGAAGCCACCAGTCCCTAACCTGCCTCTGCCACCTCTCAGTTCTTCCCAGTGTTTATCAACATTCCCCACTGCACCGTAACACGGGACACAGCCAGGCTGAAATCGGAGGGTTTTTTTTTTGTTTGTTTTCTTTTCTTTTTTTCCTCCTTTACTTGCATACTTCACTGAAATTTCACCAAGCTGGTGACATGGAGCGTTTAATGTTGACGCCCCAAGCTCACTGCATTTGTCAACGGGAGCAAAAGGACAGTTTGAGGAGCTGCCTCTCCTGCTCACAGACAAGGGTGGCAGGGGAGGGGGAGGAGAAAGGAGGAGAAAGGATTAAAAAAGAAACTTTTTTTTTTTTTTCAACGTTCAGTAACTCTGTCTCTTATTTAGCACAAATGTCTTCTATTTCTAGGGAAGATGACCCAAACCATGCTCCCTCTGATCCTGGTTTCTGCCAGAATGAAGGAGGCAGTTCGCTGACAGAGAATACGTGCAGTGAGGAGAGAGCTAAGGATTGATGCTGTCCTCGTCTGTATGTACTCCACACCATGCAGCCCACCTGCACTGTGCAGCCCAGCAGCCCCTGGGCAGCCATGCCATGTGCAGGTGAGCCCCGGTGCTGGCCAAATTCACCTGTTGGCTGGGGAAAGCTACTGAACACAGCGTCTGCCCGTGCCAGGCAGCGAGATCACAAACTCCTCTGGTGATCTACCAGTCAACGACGCCACAGTTGCTGTCCACTGACCACCACAGTTATGAAATCATTCCGGGTGACCTGTGGAGGTCTAGTACAGTGTGGTCCTGTTAGACAGAAATCACCACAAAAAGACCAGGGTGCTGTTCGCTCATGGTGGCAGAGGGATTCAGATAGATATGTCTACATTTATATGCAGTAAAAGAAACCGCAAAACAGATAGTTTAGCGTCAGAAGCATCAGCCTTAGGAATAATTACAATGGTAAAACATTTTCTTAATAGAACAGCAATGAATTAGTATTCTACAAGCTGATCTTCTGCATCACACATTACTTATTAGCTGCCGGGTAGATGCTATGCCTGTAACAGAGCTGCAGAATTAAGGTGGTCTTCAAGTAAAGTACAGGAATACATTTCTAGATACAATTTCAATTTAGAGTGAAAGGAGAGACAAAGTAAGCTATTTTAGTCATAATAATGTCTCTCTATTCATTGACAGTGTTCATGGCCACTGCTTTTTACGAAATTTCAACTCAAAATGATCAGTGCTACTGAGATATTCCACAGTGACCAGTTAAAGTGTGACCAGCTGAAGCCATTCATCTCTAGATGTTCTCATGTCAGTGATGATAACTTTCCGAAAGAGGCCAGGTGCATTTTTTCACCTAGAGCTGGCAGATAGCAAAGGTATCATAACAGAATGTCTTCCATTACTATTAAAAAAACTTATCTGCAAGTCCTTTAAAAAGGAGGAGACAAATGTGGCACATGGAATTGGAAAAGGAATGCTCTGTTTCTTCATTCTGACCAGTTGGAGAAATCAGGAGAGGAGATATGCTCTTACTGCAATTTGGGCTAACTACATTCAGTACAGTGAAGCATGTACAGCACAGGGCATAAAGAACCAGGCTATCTGACAAACCTCAATCAAGTTACACATTACAAGTAGTTGTTGGTTTTGCTCTGACCCCAGCAGTCTCCATGTGGCTGTCCCCAAATGCAGATGACCAGAAGGTGGTGGTGCTCTCTGCATACAGACCCAGCACTGCGTCTGGTCAGTGAAGGTCACCCAGTCCTTGTACTAGATGAATCCCCTGATGAAGAGGCTTGGTTTCTTTGCCATCATTTAACTCTACAGGAGTCACATTTATGGGCTGAAGAACAATGAAGGATCACGTCTCAAACTCATAGCAAAAATAACTCCTACAGTAACATAGAGTGTTAAAAGAAATTGCTGGGAATTTCAGATTTCCTTTTTTAGCACATTATAACTTATATCCTCTCTTAACTCATGCCAGAGAAGCATGTGAATATTCAATTTTTGAAGATGACTCACACTGCTGCTTATATAAGATAGCTGACTGTACCAAATTTTTTATTGCGTCAAAACATGGCACAGGAAAAAAGTTTAGTGAATACAAGCTGTTCCTTTAGGAGTACATTAGCAGTAATGCAGAAGGGCACAGTTTACTGTGAATGCATGAAAAACTGTCCTTTCAAATGCCAGCTGCAGTTCTGAGCATCAAAAGCAAAAGACTTTGTGCTTTTGCAATTTGCAGTGCACTGCTGGAAGGACAGAAAGTAGAGATTTTCAAGAAAAAAAAAAAAAAAGGCAAAGTGTGGAATTCCAGGATGAGCCGAAACAAATCCAAGCCAAAAGCTTGAGCTGCCTCAAAGAAGAACTCCCTAAGTTGCAGCTAGGGTTGTTTGGGGTTGTTTTCCTTTATTTGGTCCCAGATCCAATGCTCATTGAGCCTTGCACTATGAAAAAGCAAAATGGTATATCCAGTTGGTGTTTCAGCAGATGTCTGCTGATCTCTCAAGCCACTTTTTGTTGTTGTTGTTGTGTCTAGTACTCAATCCTGCACAGAGTTAATTGAAAGTTTCAGAAGTGTTGGCCAGATAGCTTACTCTTACAAAAATAATGGAAGGGTGCTTTTCAGGATACAAAACACGTATGGACATTTCTGCACAGGTTGCATCCATTTATCCTATCACAGGAGAAGGAGAAGTTGCCTGCAGAAAAGCTACCCCATATCTTGACGTATGTCAAGGGATGCCCAAAGCAGCACCTCGTAAGTGACCATTTTCCTTTTCAGTCACACCAAAAATGCAGTCTGACAGAGAAAACATATCACCAACAAAACTTTTGTATCACCTTGTATAACAGAGTGCCTCATGCATGATGTTGCTGTTTAGCAAAATAGTGGGCAATAACTGCCATAGGAGCAATTCCAATCCACTTCCTTCCCTGGAATAACATCAAGTAAAACTGAACTAATTAAGCATTCAGAGGTGTGAAGCCCAGTAAAAGGTGTCCTGCTCCTATGTGATTCAGTGTTTTATAGCTCATTTAACTAGTTTCAGTTTCTGTAGTGTAATTTCTGCCCATGTGAGTTCTTTAGCAATTTGAAAGCTTTCTCAAAAGCAATTTAATTAATTCTGGAATCAGCCATGTGGACAACACTTTCAGAGATTCAGTGGACCACCTGAAGGTATTACACCAAGACTGGATGTTTATCTCATTCATGCATTGCAGCTCAGTCAGAAGTTAAGGACTAAAAAATAAAATTAGGAAATGAATTTATGGTCTATGTTACACTAGTTCTGTCTAGCTTTAATATATGTCATTCTCTAAAATCTTTAGACGTTCTATTTCTTTTATCCTCGGCTTTCATTATGCTCTAGCCTTTTGATTTTTGTTTTACTGTGTGATAGATAAAAGTCACTATCAAATTATTGCACAGTTCTGTCCTTGGATCAGATATCTCTCATGGTTTTTTATCCACAAAGAGCAGAACTTTTTCTAAAACCGTCTCTTCCTTCATTAGAGAATTCACTTTTACCTTCTTCTAAAGGGAAGCAGAGCTCTCTGCAGCATCTTGGCCTAGCCTTCCAGGAAGTGTTCAAAACAACTTTTTTCTCTTCTGTACAGGGATACTTCATTGTGCTCATGAGACATGATGAAAGCCACAGATTCTCACACTGGAAGTCCAGGAGACAGTGAAGTCAGTCCCCACGTGCACAGAAGTCCTTCAACTCTCCTCAAAGCCAAAGCCACTTCCTCACACAGGGAGTTCTCTGTCACCTCTTATGAAGAACCCAAAACTGACAGTTTTTGGAAACTGATGGTCTGGGAAACCTTTTTTTTCCAGAAGGTCACATGCTGTATTGGTACAGAGATGACAGACTAACAAGGGAGAGCCTGGCCTCTGTATCACAGGCTCACGAGTCCTGCTCTCCTGCAAGTCAGGCTAGGACTATGTCAACAGACAAGGAAAGCCATCTATTGCTCTCTCCTGTCTTACCACAAAGGGTAATGAGCTGTTCCCTTTAGGGTCCTTTTAAGGTGTCCTTACCAGGTTTGCAAAAGAAAGCAGGTCTCTGTTTCTGCAGTGGAAGAGTACTTAAACTACTGCCACATACAGTTCTTACATTGCCTTTGATGCATTTCTGAAAGTCTCCCATTTTAAAAGAAACACAAAATCTGGTGACTATTAGAGAGTCTCTGTGAGGCAGTTGCAGAGACTTAAGGCATGACGGGATAACAGTTACTGAACACAGCAAAGCTAAAATCACTCGGGTTTTATTTTGCAGCCCCCATGACTCTAATAACTCCGGGGAGATCAACTCAGACACAGCAGTGTTTGCCATGAAAACAGCACAATTCTGCAAAGTGAATGGTGCCTTCCCATAACTCAGCAGTGTGTGGGGGGACCAGATCCACACACCACTCCACCCCTGCAAGTCTGGGGAAGTGGCAGAGCTGCCAGGTCAGCTCAGTAGGGTTATTCCATTGCTTGTGATGAAGAACTATTAAAAACAACAACCAAACAAAAGACTTTGAGGATGGAGATGCATGGAGAGTGCAAAACACACCTTACATTTTTTTTTTCTTTTTATTGTCAATTTAATCACTTAATCTTAATGGTCAAGGCAAAATAACTACCTTAACAGAACATTAAAATCAAGATCCAAATCCATAAAATTAAATAAATATGCAAAATTTACCATCTTACTAACATACCCTTTACCTTTTCTGTTTACTTATTGAACTCCAACAGTGCTCTCAGCACTTTATAAACATATATATTGGCATTTCCTCTCCCCTAAGGAGTTTATGATCTAGCACAACCATGCCATCTCTTCTATGAGGGCACATTTGTTTCTTAATATCCTCACTTTTGAGCATGTAAATTTTCAACCATAACGTTATACATTTTGCTACTACCCTTTAAGTTTTTGGTTGTACAAGAAAGCAAATGCATTCTGCATAAACAGATATATGTATATAAATCTTCAACTGCATATACTTGCATGTATGTATACATGATCTTGCTAATAAATTCACAAACACGTAAGCAGAGAGTTGCACTATTAAAAAGTGAGTTTCGCAACATACTATTTCATGTTGATTAAAGTCACATTTGAATAAACTAATCTTGCTTTAGATCAGCCAGCCTTGCATCTATACTCATTTATTTTATGAAATTAACATGAAATAAAGTTCCTCTTAATGAAAACTTTAAATAATATGGTATGGGTTTTGAGGAAAAAATCATAATTTTTCTTATTTATGTGCCTTATCGGTTTGCGATCTATCCTCATGCCCTCAAGGTAACACAGATATTTTTTAAAGTACAGGGGTCTGAGGCCGTCAACTATAAAAGAGACTTCAAAACACATATAGAGATCAAAGAATAGCACCTGACTTATTTTTTCCATCTGGCTGCAGAAGAATAGGCATGAGACAATGTCTGAAAGGCTAGATCAGCAGCTACTGTGTATTTTACAACAAATTCCACATTATTGGCCTAACTAGTATGAGAAAAGCAAGAATTATGACTGCATTTTTTTTCTTATCTCATTATACATAATTTATTCTCTCTTTGTTTGTAACAGACACTTTAAATCCCTCAGGAAGTAAATGAAAGAAAAACTAATTCATAAACATGCAATAGATAAGTGTTTTTGTTGTTGTTGTTAAGAATGCAAAATAAGTTCCTATGAGAGATCTCTAAATTTGCATTCAGGAAAAAAAATCAGCCTTCCTAAACAGCCTAGACATCTGAGCCATTGTAACTGTCTGAAGTCTACAGGAGGAACTTTTTCTTAAGGGCTTCTATTTGAGCTGGAGGTGGCTAACCTCACTTTCATACCATGGCATCCTTGGACAGCTTATACATTTACAGATACTATTAAAACAACAACAACAACAACAAACCACTACCAAAATGAATAAACATACAAAAAAGCACAACAGCAAACAAGCAATCAAAACCCAAAAGAAACTGCTGAATGGTTAAGGACCAGAAGAGCAGGGCACTCCCATGATAGCTGAGCTGAGCCCGGGTATCTGAGTGATGCTGATGCTCCCATAGGTTACCAAGTCAAGTTCCTTCCTGTGCCTCCTCCTTCTACAGCCACAAATAGCTTCTAGGCAATATGTAACAAAAATCGACATCAAAAAATAAATGACTTCAAAGCAAAAAGTACCATCAGACTCTGAATCCCAACACACCATTTGTAAAGGAAGCAAAGGAAGCACGACTTTCATAAAAGCATCACATCTCAATATCTTATTTTAGCTCTGGCACTAAATCATCATTTCAGGAAAAAAAAAAAAAAAGTACACCTCAAGAGCTCTCAGGACCTTGTATTACAATACAGCACTGCAGCCTTTTAAAGGCATTCTGTCTCTTATTGTTTTGACCCCAAACCAGCAGTCATAGCCTGTCTTCTTATAATGATTATTTAGGATCTTTATGTGTGACTGCACAACTAACAGATCTACACAGTTATATATGAATTATTATTTCAGCATACCCAGTGTTTTCTGCTAGCTTAGATGAAAAGCTGCATGAGACTTTTGCAAGAATGCTTCCTGGTCCGTGTTGATAGTAAAATTTTATAATATAACATTGGTGCTTTTAACATCAAACTTATGGATTAAACATGTCCCAAACACATTTAATGTATGCAAGCAATTTATCATTATCTGTTCTAACAAACTGGTAATCCTTATCCTATTAATTCAGCCAAATGTAGGAGTGTTTACTGAGTGTTGGAAAATTTTAAGGATATGTTCAGACAAAAATAAATACAAGAGGACTAAAATTAATACTGTTTAATGTAAAAATATGCCATCCTTCCTGGTTCTCAAAATAAACTGCTAAACTGCGGTTGTCCTGTTTTTCAAAAAATGATTGTTAGGCTAATCTGTCAGGACGAATTTGCATTTCTATATTTACTTTTTCTCACACACTTAAAAGATAATGTTAGTAGGTTTCAAGAAAGTATTCAGAGAAGATCTGGACAATTTATGATTGCAAGATGAGAGATAAAGTTCATTTCATTTTTCTTTATTATTTATACTTTCAATTTTTTTCTTCCCTTTTTGCTAATTGCTCTTTACTGAAATCTTATTTGCCTTTCCATCTAGCTCTGGCTTCTTCATTCTCTATATCTGCGTCCTACCATCTTTTTTCCAGTATAGCCTCCACTTATTGTTCCTCACCTCCTTTTGTACCTATAATTAACCAATAGGTTACTATTCAGTGCTGAGACCCTGCAAGGAAGCGGTGCAAAGGAGAAGTTGGGCTGAGAACCGTGCCAACATTAGTGAGCAACAATGATGAGAGATCAACGTGAGGGTGGTGTTATCTCAGCAACTTGCAGAGTAGATCACATGAGATAAAAAATGTGACATACCTTGTATGCTGACCCTGCTGTACTTTTCAGCTCAAAAAGCTAGAAACTATAGACAGTCTACAAAGTATACTAAAAATGCATACGTATTTCTTCCAGAAGATGGAGATATTCCTTCTATTCATTCTGCTAATTTAAGAAAATAAATTACTTTCTACACATTCATGCTGAGTGGGGCATGACTCTGGAAAACAAAACCAGCTAATTTTTCCTGGGTTGAGTGGCACCAGAAGCATGCAGAATTGTTTTGGCAGATGGGCAGAGAAGAGGAACTATGACAAAATTTATAAAACCAAGTAGAAAAGCCTGGATGCATTTTTTTCTTCATCTGCCAACATTACTCCAACCTAAATTGCAATGTAGTTAGGGCATTACACTATCTTTATCCAAGTGGGTGAGGGCATTTTCACTGTAGTGCTTCCATACTGATCAAAACATGAACGAAGGTCAACGCCTCACAGCCTAATAAAAAGAAGTCCTATCTGAAGGATGACTTCAACAGACAATGGCATTGGTGTTAATGAATGGATTAAAAAAAAAAAAAGTCCCTACTTTTTCCATTTTAGCTGAGAAAACTTAATTTGTTAATGCTGATTTTTGCTATTAGGAGACTATGTAACTTATAATCATTTTAGCAATGATATGGCTTGTGTCCCAAATGGTGCAAATAATTCACTGACCGTAGTAGAGCTACAGTAAACTGTGAGCATCTGGCCTCCTCTGCTTTGATCATCATTTTCAAAGCTTCCTTGAGAAAGATGGATGCTCATTCCTATTAAGAGAACAATGGGAACTGGTTTGCTGTATATCCAGAGAGAAGGCAGTAATACAATTTTCAGCAGTCAATGAAAGTTAGTGGTCTGATTTCTATTTGTTCCTTTGAAAATCTCCCCAGTGAGATTCTTTGGGTGAATTAGAGCCATGGGGTAATCTCCTAAATTGGAACAGAATCAATAAACTAAATGAAAACATTTACCTTAAATTCTAATTTAAGCCCTGAGCTGATGGAATTAAAAATGTTGTATCCTTAATAGCTGTATGGAAATAAAAATGTCCTCCACTATATGATATGTCATTAAAGAGCATGGGGCTAAAACTACCATCTAAAATCTCATGCTAACTCTACATTCAAGTGAAATATAATGCAAGTTTTTTGTTTTCTATAAGTTGTGGTATATAGATACTCAGAACATAAGCCACTGTGCCTGGCTTTTATTTATATATCAAACTTAAAGATACTTTCTTAGCAGATTCAGGGCAGCGTGTAGCATTTCATATTTCATATAGTATTACCATACACAGATGTGTTAATGGAAATCACTCAATGACAGAAGTATGTATTTTTAATGAGTTCCACAATTTTTAATCTAGGAAATCACCAGTATAATATATATAGGTGTTTAGAATGATATCATAGTAACTAAGACTTGGGATAATTAACATGCCTCAGTATGTGAGCAAATTGTAATTAATAACTTAATAACTTCAGTAATAAAATCAATACTTTTCTCATATTATTTGGTGTACTGCTTCCAATATAAGCTCTGATTGAAGTAATGTACAGAGGTTTCTGTCATCCATTAGAAGAAACTTTTATGTAAGCACAAGGATTCCTTAAGATGTGGGTTTGTTATCATTTTTATCTATCACAAAGACAAGCATTATTCTGTGAAATCATTAAAAACATCCATGTGAAAATAACCAGGAAAAATCCAAGTTTCTATTTTAAAGATTATCAAATCACATCTTGGAGACATTTAATCCTGACCACTTTTTTTTTTTTTTTTTTTGAAAAAAAGAACTGTAAAATGCAAATACAGTTTTTATTTACGGGCTAAGAGTTTGTTATGGGAAAAAAAAGCTATACATTTAAGTGAAAGATGTGGTTTTAACAAAAACAGTTACAGATTTAATAACCAAATTCTCCTTCCTAATGATGAAACATGGCTAAATTATGTCATGAAAAAGATAAATCTTTAAGAGGCAAAGCTCTGTAGCAACATAACTTGTCAGCAGGGAGTTTTCTTTCTTTCTTTTTTTTTTTTTTTTTACAGATAAGATAGATTTATTATGTCTAATGGAAAAATAACTAATAATCATCAAAATAAAATGGAAAGTAACTGTAAGAAGAGATGAGAGACTGATTCCAATCATAAGATGGGAATGATGACTATCATCTTTTGGAGTTATCAGCATAAATCCCTTTATATGAAAATGAATGCATCCTGAATGCTGCAAAATGGTTTCAGTGCCTGCATTTGTTGCCAGAGAAAACCTGTTTTTTCTCTTGTTATTAGGCATAATCTTTTTTTGATCATCTGGTTTTCCATGGTAGCTAAGTTAACACATTTGCTTCTCACTTACATGTGGTCTTGTTGTCTGATACATTTCACAGATTTCTGCTCTGTTGAAAACTATGCTAGGTGCACTCAGAGCTATTTTAAAGATGAAAACTCTTAACATGACTTTTTCAGACAGGCCAGTTAAGACAATAGTTTCAAAGTCATGAGGCAAATAATAATAAAAAAAAATAAAAATAAAAAAGCAAAAACTTTCTTCTCTTTGTATTTTAATCAGAATCTTAAAACTATTAGCACTCACTGAAATGTGATTTAACAGATGAAAGACTAGATTTTTAATTATAATAATTATATTACTACTAAGGACTAGCATCAGATCAACTTATAGTACGATATAGAAGGTTTAGAAAGAAGAAGTCAAATTCATCCTCTAAACTTATTCGTTCTGCTCTGCACTGAAGAGTTAATAAGGAAACCATAGTCTCTAAAAATGAAGCCTGTACAAGTATGCAGTGTGAGAGCCTGTCTCTGCCTTGCAAATAAGGTACCACAATTTTCTCAAACTGAAGATTTTATGTTAGCAAAAATAAAGACCAAGAGTGCAACGAAGGAGGTGAGCAAGTGCAAAGTGTGAGTGGCAGCCCTTGGGCCTGGCGTGCGCCCTCACAGGCTGCAGGCTCACACGGTGTCAGCAGAGGTACGATGGAAGCTCCTAGTGCAAAAAGCCTGAATCCACTTTTTTGTGAGCTCTGGATGCAGCTGATCAAGTTTCTTGGTGACTCCCACTCTGCGTTTCCTTCTTTCGATTGCTGAGTGCTGTAATTTGGCTCCAAATATTTAATACAAACCCAGAGGGCTGAATCAAAGGAAGTTTTCAGATTTTAGATATGCTCAATGTACATTGTATAAATGAATCTCAACCTTGCTGTGCAGGAACACTTTACACTTTCAACATTCATGGTGGTTTTGGACTCAATCTCTTACTGAAAGTGTTTTTTCTCCCATCACCTTCCAAGACCTACCATTAGTTTTGCTACACGGTAGGGCTTTATGAATTAATTCAATTTAAAAAAAAAAATCAGTCAAAGAGAAGTCACAGTCAACTCTGATGTAAAAAAATGTCCACAGAAATCAAAAGCACTTGGATCGCAAACCTCAGGGCAGATTTTGATCCCACGCAAATCCCTATGACATCTGGAAATCAGGAAGGAAGGGAGAGCACCCTGTCAAAACAGCACCAAGCTCTTCCCTTTGCTAGCCCTTGCTTACACTCCCTCATCTTTCTTCATCTTCCTTCTCATTTTCTCCTTCACCTCTCCTTCTCCACATAACATCAGTTGTGCCAATGCAGTTAACTTAAAATTCACTCATTTAACATAAAGTTGATGGGTTTATCAGACTATACATTTAAACAATTTTTCTATAAAAAGATTTGTTGTCAATTGAATTAATAAATACCTTCCCTTCACTCTAACTTTCTAGAGGTTCTTTAAAAATCCTTCTTTTCCTCTCTTAATGTGATTGATGCCACACAATTCTCTCTTTGGAGCAGTTCAAGTCTTTTTCATGGATATATATATATATATGTATATATGCTCACATATATACGTATCCATAGTATTTACTACAATATGTATTTACTATTTGTTTAGAGTAAGCAAATAGATGGAGACTAAAATGAAGAAAATACCTAACATCTTGTTTTGTAAGATGATAGCTTTTCCTCTAACTAGCTGCTACACTTCGTAATGTGCAATGTAAGGCCACCTGTGGATCCATTACCATTTACCCATAATTTACCCTATTAGCCTTAACACTACATGACATAATTCTGTGCTTACAACATATGTTGGCAGTTTCACTCTGTGAGGTCCATTTACTGAATCTAAAGTGTTAGCATATAGCAAAATTGTGCAGTGTATACATAGAAGTCCCTAGAGCAACTTTATATTTGTAGCCCACATTCCTGTTTGATTTGTTTAGAATGCAATATATTTTGAATTCATGATTCTGAGACGTAACATGCCAATTTCTTCATATATTACCATGCCTACTGTGCTTGTTATGTAATGCTATGTAGATCAGACTATAAGAATAGAAAACAATAGAAAATGGGGAGGGGGAGGGGGGGGGGACACGACACCTGAAAGGTGAAGTAAAGAAGGAACTTATTTTTTCTCGAAATCAACATGAGTTTTAACCAAAGGACAACTTACTCAGTGCTTAACAGACTAATGAAATAGTCTATTAAATTTGCAGGTACAGGGAAATGTCTGAACTTTATTTCATGACCAACTAAGGATCATCATATTGCCTTTTTAAAGTTAACCCCAAAGAAAGTCTGGAAAGCAATCACTTTTGAAGGCTGTTTTTTTAAAAACACCTTTTTATGTTTTGTTTTAAAAAAATAAGACCATACATGTCACTGTATCAACTGTTGTAAAAGAAAATACTAATAATTGCACCAATATATCCAGATGGATTTTAAACAATTTTAACATGAACAAAAGACAATTTTCATTGGTATTGGATTTAAATAAGAAAACAAATCTAAAAACATTTGGAACCAAATATGTAGCCAGCTGAAATGAAGTCTGCAGCAAGTGACTGTAGATGTTATGAAATCACTATTCGTACTTCAATTATATGTATTTCAACGTACCAACATGCTGGAAAATGAAAGTTTTAAGGTATATTTTCTAAATCCACTGCAGAATTGGCGCTATTGATTCGAATTCCAAAGGTCAGGGTTCCCCAGATCTGTAAATATTCTTCTGATACATGAGAACATTTTTGTCTTGTGCAACACTGAATAACTGATTATTATTTGCAAAAGTACTGATTTAGGCCTCTGGGATAAAATTTGTTCCAGAATAGAAGCATACACATTTTTGAACATGAACCACCATAAGTTCATGAATAAATATTTGTTCTTGAATTAATTTGTGAAGTTCTGCATCAGAATTTTATAATTATATCACAAATTTCATTTTTATTGGCAATCCACAACTCATTTCATTGCATGAATAAAAGACTAAATTAGGCATAGCCAAATGATATGATTTGTCAAATTGGAACATATGCTTTTGGTAATAATCAACCTTTTCCACTAATTTTTACAAAACAATATTTTCATCATTCTTGAAAGGGACAGGTGATGTTTTTCTTTAAATTTTCTAGAGTGCATATGAATAGCTTTGGTAGACAAATCTTTTATTCTATGTGTCTGCCCCAGCAGATGGTTTCTTTAAAACCACACTCCCAGTTTTCACTCTTGAAACAGTACTCCACACAAGATTTCGGCTTCTGGCAGGAGAACATTAAGATTCTCTTGTATTCTTCCTTAAGAATTTCCCCAAATCCTCATGCAGGAAAATAAATAAATAAATAAAACACAAGAATATCAAGAGCACGGTAGTCCTTGAAGCACAGATAATGGCAGAGAACCATAAGGTAGAATATTAAAAATGAAACTGTAAGAAGGATTAATGAAGAATGAAGAAAAGTTGTACTGCTAAAAATAAAAATATAAATCAAAAAGGAAAGAAAAAAAAACAGTAGAAAATACTTTTGAAAATACATATTTTTTTTCACCCTTCAAATTCTTGCAGGCACATTGCTGGTAGCTGTGAAGCTGATAAACTATTCCAAATAGTCTTTGGCAAGAACAGGATCGGAAACGTGAGGTCTGAAAGCCAAGAAACTTAAAATGTTATGTATAGTATCACAATGACTTTCTAGCCAAGTTCCTCACGTAAAAAAGTAATCTGCACTCCAGTGAGATCAGTTGCAGTGTGCTTGCCACTGTTTTCAGAACACCTCTTTTTAATTTGCAAAAAGGTTAAAAAATCACAAAAAGCCGAAATCAGAGAAGGTTTTTTTTTTTACTTTTTTTCTTTTTTTCTTTGTAGGAAAATGCCTGAAGACTCATCTGCTCGAAAACTGTTTATCTGGGGGCATTTGGTTTGCCTGAAATCTGTAATGTAAAACTTACGGATTAGCATTCTTCTCATAGGAATTCTTTTAAATAAAGTTCTGTTAGACATAGTATATCAGAATATGTTTCTGAAATAGTCTATACGGCTATAATTGTAATAGTCTATAATTAAAGACAATACAAAACTGAAGTAATTTACAATGATGTATCTAATGCACGTAGCTCTGTTTACAAGGAACTTTTAAAAGCAGTATTATTTATTCAAAACTCCAACATAACAGGTTTGTCATGGGTCTTGACAAATACGCCAAAATGCATATATGTATACGCATATACAATATACTTCAGTCACTAGACAGGAGCAAGATTACGTTAAATTTACTACAGCCTTTACAAAATCTCTGTTGTATGTTGTACAAAATGACAGTCCCAAAGTTTCAACATTAGTAAAGTTTTTCATCACTAAACCTATGTCCCCACTGTACATTTTGTTCTGAAAAACATGTATATCGTTTGCTGGCTTCTTTGTTCTTTAAAAAAAATTGAATGTGTTACACTTAATTTATTTTATTACAGATTTTGGAGATTCAGTTTAACTAAGATACAAGATAATTACCAGTTAGCATAGATAACATTTGCAAAGCTTGAACATTTTATTTATTTATTTATTTTTATTTTAAGTGTAAAGGTATTAGGTACTTATATTCAGTATGCATCAGACAAGGTATGTTACTGCAGCTAACACTAATTCCAAAGCAGGTCTTACAACAAATATCTCCACTGTTGATTTTCCTAGAATATCATATATGCTGAATAATATTATTTTGGACTAATTCTATTCATTTTTGCTCCAGACACACAGTGGAGGTTGGGTTATCCACCTTCTTCTGAAGAATGGGACCACAGCATCAAGTCTTCAGCTAGCCTTGGGGGCTGCTCCTAGCCCCATAAACACAAAAATAAAACCAGATGTCAGAGATCTGTAGAGGAGATTTGAGGATATCTTATGGCTCTCAGGCACAT
The DNA here is from genome assembly GCF_964034855.1 of Anser brachyrhynchus. NCBI lineage: Eukaryota > Metazoa > Chordata > Aves > Anseriformes > Anatidae > Anser > Anser brachyrhynchus. Next base: position 84,116,286 of record NC_137694.1, read on the forward strand.
AATAAAACTCTAATGAAATTTTTAGATGAGGTAGTAGGATTTAAATATCACAAAATGCTCACATGCAGTATTTTAAGTTGTTTCTACCTCGTAAAATGTCAAACACTATTCAACTAGCTAAAAAATTAAATACTATTTGAAGTTGTTTATTCTCACTCTCTCTTACGCTTTCTCTAAAATAAGGAAATCAGAGAGTCAAAATAAAATCTGTTTTTCAAAGAGAATGATACAAACTAAGACATGTCAAACTTCCAACACCTTGGAACCAGATTTGAGTTATTTTTCTGTTGAATGAAATCTTGTTTAGCTTCAACCATCCTTCTCTTGTTTAAAAAATATTAGACATATTTTGAAAGCAGAAGATGTACTATCAAGATGATGCAAAGCTTTGGAGTATATGAACTAATTTTGTAGCTCACAGACACAAAAATACCCTTATAGAATAAGGGTAATCACCTTTAAACGTGATTTAGCCATATTGAGGTCAATTGAAATTTTTTCATTGGTTTTCATAGAATTTAGAAAAAGATGATGAGAAAAAAATAAATATCTTTCTCAAATCAGATGACTGAGGAAAGAAGTGAATGCCAGCTCTGCTCAGAAATTATAAATTCTAGAAAAATAAGATTGTGATGAAAGTTTTAGCTACTGTTGAAGTTTTAATATCAAAATATTACATAATACTATCAAAAACCTAAAGTACAATATTCCTGCCTCCAAGGAGAAAACATAAACTTGCCTTCATAAACAATGTATAAGAATCAGAATGTAGTCCCTACTCATTTTAGAAAGATCCAATAAAGAATCCCAAGCACTTAAAACTTGTATGATGAAATCTATAACACAATGTCTAACAACTTAATGGTTCTATATTAATTAATTCTCTGCATTCCTTAAAGAATCAGACAGATGCAAGATTGTAGAAATGATTATAGTATAGTAGTATAGTAGATTACTAGAATTAGTTTTCTAGATTACCAAAATAGTTTTCTCTTATTTTAACACAGTACCACAATCTTTTTTTTCTTTTTTTTTTAATCATTAATGCTAAGGAAATAAGATGTAATTTTTAAAACAAATTTTTTAGACATATTACACTAGATCATCGTCTTGAAATTTCCTGTACGTTCGACCTCTAATTAAGGGCAAGTTAATACTGAAGTAATTTACAATAATGAATCTCATGACTTTAGTTTTGTTTACCAAGAAATTTTTAAAATCAGCATTATTCACTTAAATTTCAATCTGATTTACTATTTTTTCTAAACTATTTTTCCAGCAGAAACCTCATACATGATTCTTGTTACTGATATCCTCCTCCTCCAACTAATTTAATACAGGAGAATGTGTTGTAGTCTCATTGTTCCTAAAACAAATGCTAATTCTAATTTAGTGAGGTTTACAATGAAGAGCATACTACAGAAAAACATTCCTATTCCTATATTAAATATCATCTTCAAAGTTGTTTTTTTTTTTTTTTCATTAAGAATTCTACTATAAACAAAATTTAACCCTTATACATGATTAAGATGTGAGACTTAAGAGGACTAATTCTCACAGCAAATCTAGCATACATAAATAAAAACGTCCCTTACTAATATTATTCAATGTCTGTTCTAGAGCAAATAATTAAGAATATTTCTCCAGAAACAAAAGTGAGAATAAACACATATATCTGCCAACAGATAGTCCTCAGTGGATTATGAACAGAGACTTCAGGTGGAATGATACAATCGGTCCTGAAAAAATCATAGATGCTACAAAATACCTTATGCAATGCCCCAAAAATGAAATAAAAGTATTGGAAATATCCTATAGAGATATTGTGATAAAAGCATAATTGTTAAGAGGGACAAGATCTCTCTCAATCTATCACATACCATATGGTCAAGACAAATGAGGTTTTGAACTGATACATCACAAAAGTCAGACATGTCAAAACTGCACTTTCTAAGAGTTCATTATGAAATGTAACTAGCACTGAAATTAATCTTTGTGCTCTACAGAAATTACATTACAACATATAGCTCAGGGATATACTGGACTAGTTAATATCTGTCCATGGAAAGCACAAGTGCCTTTTTTGAGTCATTAGTCAACCCTGTACAAGAAAAAGCCAAGGAACTGTATTTATGAGTGAAGATGGGCTACCACAAGGAAGTTTACCAGTTTATTTGCTGTGGTCTTCATCCATCTTTTCTGCCTGATGCCCAAATAGAAAATGAATCAGATCATAGATGTCACAATCTATAGACAAGTGTTTCAATATAAAAGTGTACGGTGAGCAGTTCAGTAGCTGCTTAACATATGGCTTGTTCAGCTTCATGAGGACAGACAGATGAGGGTAACAACTATTGTGCCACATGACTGTAACGTATTTTGTTTGTAAATCAGCAAGGGGGAAATTCTACAGGTCACTTTAGTTAGTCAACTTCAGCCTGTCACTGCCATCAGCCAAATTTGGCTCTGAGCTCAGGTTGTCCTACCATCCTCATGCTCATGTGCACACTTGGGCATCAGGAACCTCTGTAGGAGCAATGACATATAACAGCTTGGAGGGTAGTCTGATTGCCCCAGGCTAGGGACCTCAAGCCTGGGAAGGGATCAGCACCAAATATCCCACACTTAATCCTTCTTAAATTGCTTGTGCAGGCTTTGGCCAAAGCAAACAAGTGACAAAACAGACTGAAAGTTTATGTATGCCTTGTTTCTGAGTCTGTACTTAGCCATGCTGTACAAAATGACCTTGACGTTTAATGTATTTCTATGCTGTGGATGTTGTCCAGCTTCCCTCCATTCATCCTGATGGAAAGGGTAGAAACTTCTTGTAATTAAGAATACAGGTCTCTGCCAGTGAGTTATTCAGTTTGAGCTACAAGACACTACACGAATTGTGAAAGGTCCTGATGTGCGCAGGGAACTAAATAGATACTAATTGAAAATTCTTCTGATGGTCACATCCACAGCTTTGTAAGCTATGAATATATACCACAACAAACAGAAAAGTCAAGTCAATTTTAACTCCCCCAAAGAGAAAAAAATGCAACTGCAAGCAGCAAAACTGTAGCATATGCACCAGAGAGCTACTGAGTGTCAGTATAATCTACTAAGAACACAGTTCCTAAACTCCATTCTTCTGGGCATGTGGGAAAAATAAGTCATTACTGCAGTGGGAAGGGACAATATTCTTCTTTAAGGTCAGAGGGGCAACCCCTATTTGCTGGCAAATAGGCTCCTTAAAGCATAATGTGATCAAAGGGCCAATCCTGAACAAAGCCAAGGCCCAACTGCCTAGTTTACTAATGTCACATACATTAAAGTGAATTTGATACTAAAGGAATACAGTATCAGGCAGCACAATACCTACAAATTTTGTGCATGTAAAATAACCTTGCTACAAATATTGAAGTATTATTGTTGTTACTGTGATGTGCACTACAAGAAACATGAAGTATGATTACAAACAGCCTGCCCACACACACAGTCCTGCACACATTTCACACAGTACATTAAAAATAGAATTCTACAGCAGCTGACAGAACAGGGAAATGAGAAGAGAGGGAGAGGAATAGGGATGGGGAGAAAAGAAAAAAGAGAAGGAGTCAGGGAAACATAGACCCCGAGGCACACAGAATCTATTTATTCAACCTGCCTGTTAGCTGTCAGGCTGCTTCAAGCTCACTGGAATATGTTCCAGTGCTGATAAAAAAATGTGTCACACAGAGGTGGAGGAAAAATAGAAACGTGTGTTGAAATTTCTGGTCAGAATCCATAATCCCTATTCAGCAATGCCTAGTAAATGAAAAAAAAAAAAAAAAAAAGGTAAGGAAAAAAAAGGCAAGCAGCAGTTAATATTTATTACTTGACCTTCAGCTAGGATTTTGTTACTATTGTTGTGATTGTTTGAGAGACCAGCAGAGATGCACTTCCATTTAGTATTTGCATCTCTTCTCCTCTATGTCTGCGTATGTGTGCATGGGTACAAAAGGTTTTGCCTAATGATTTTTCCTATTTAAAGTTCAGTTAATTCTGTGTAAACCAGTAGTGTTTATGTAAGTTATTTTGCAAATGCTCTTTTTCTTTGCTTTATGAATTGCACACATTCACAAAACATTTTTTAGTATTCAGTGGCCAAATTTCAGGTATGTCTTCAAATATTTACTATTTTTGCTTGGTATTGCTTCTATGCCTTGGATGAATATATAAATAGCAAAAAGGAAACTTAAAAAAAATCAAGAGTGCCACACACTTTCTGGCAGAGATCTTCAAAGCAATATGTGTTTGCACAAGCATAAATTAGGTTTTCATTTTTTGAAACAATTTCTGGGGAGAAAAAAAGGAAATGTCTAGAAGAGCTCTAGAGATGTAAGAATTCAGCTCACTGAAAACAAAATTGTTACTTATCTGTAGCTACACACTTGCCATTTAGAAACAGACACTTAAAAATCGAGTGTCCTTTTATGTAATTTACTTTTATTCCCTAGTTTCTAATCCAAATATCTGCCCAAAGATAGTGTTTCCTACAGGCATTTTCCCATATTGGAAGTTGAAAACTTTATGGCATAGTTGTGTTTTTTTAATTTGTTTGTTTGTTTTGCTTTGGTTTGCTTTGGTTTGGTTCAGTTTTATTTTGCAACAGACACCAGTCATTTCTTCTGGTTGAGCTTGACTCTTACTGGACTTGCTAGATAATGCTGGGAATGATGGACTGATGAATGGTGTAAAGTAAATGAGTTGAGGAAAGTAATACTTCAGGAAAAACAGAAGTGGCATTTGGGTTTTAACACCGGTGGAGACAAAAATGTTTGTGGTGAGTGAAGAAAATAATTGGAAATGGCAAGTTTTACAGCCTGCCTTGGCAATTCCTATTAGAAGATCCCAAATCCACTGGATGATGACTTTAAAGGGATCCTGAAGGCTGACAAAGCCCTTAGTGTTACACTGCAATGCTACTCTCAGAAAGAATCAACAATGACTGGAGTCTTTTCATTCCTCTGACAGAAAGCAGGAAGATTAGAAAGACAAAAATATACAGCATCACACACACAAATAACACACACCCATAAAATTAAGGCACAGTGTGTGTTATTCATGATCTTGCAAATGTCCTTAGGACCACTAGCTGCTGGTGACAGTGAGTTTAAACACGTGGTAAGTTTTGGCAAGTCTGGTTAAAGCGTCTAAAAAGTAGGATTTTCAGAGGCACTCAATGTGAATTTAGCTATCTTGCCAAAAATATCAGGAGTTTTTAATGCTGCCTACCACAGAAAATAGTGTTGTATCGTGGTTTGCTTTTGAATACAGCTCTACTAATCACCTTCTCTGGCAGAAACTGCAAAACTTTTCTGCAGTATAAAACCTGACATGCAAGTACTCATGGCTTTAGTACCTGGGCATGTGATTGCCAGTAACCACATTTTAGGCAAGGCATTACCCTGAAGGTTTCCAAAATTAAGGTACAACCCCTTCAGCGTGCTGCGATTACATGGAATTTCACACCTCAAGGATGCTACATCAGTGCACTGGGCAGATCTACATGGTGCCATGGAGATTCAATGTGTTGCTTTTAATTGAAAAAGCTCTAAATGATGTAAACATATTCTTAAGTGACAAACTGCTTTCCTCTACGTGACAGATATCTGCACCTATGTTATCATAAACAGAAGGAGTCTCTTGGTCTTCATTCACTGACTAGAAGTGAACATCAGAAACAAAACTTGTATGGCATGGTCCCTTGATCATGTCTGTATAATTTACTTCCCAAGGATATGGGACAAGGGGCAGCTGACAGTCAGAAGGATTAATGAAGAGGTTTTACTATAATTAATGCAAATATGGTGTGTTTTTTGTTTTGTTTTGTTTTGTTTTTCTGTTACTTGTTTTCCACTTGTAATTGTGGTCTCCAAGTTACATTGGTGATACAGAATTTGGGATAAACATTATTTCCACCACTGCAAATTTGAAATGATTCTATTAACACAGAACAACAAAAGTTAATGCACATCATAAAAGATTTTTTCAGCAATTAAGAATATTTGCCTGTAGATTTTTTTTTCTTTTTTGGGGTCACATATATGTATAATTACAGGAGAAATCTCTCACCTGTACCAAATTCTCTGAGGCTGAGGGCATGTCACTGAATTGGATTTAACTCTTCACTTTACTGTATGAACTAACATATGATCAGAAAAAGCTTATATTTTTTATTTTATTTTACAGAAGGAAGTGTTGTGCCTTACAGTGATGCACCTTTAACAGAATAAACATGTTTTGAATTTCTAGTCTTAAGTTTAACAGTAATTCTGATGAACCAGGTAACAGGTAACATTTCACATTGATCTTTTTTATTCTTCCAGAAAGTTAATGGAGTTAATTGTAGATTAGATGACCTAGATGCTTTGCCTTTCTTTTGTAATCATTATGCTAGTAGTCTGTCAAAAAAAAAAAAAAAAGTAAAATTTTAAAGCTGAAAGGGAAAGCAGACCTGCCAAAATGTCTTACTAATTAGAAATAATTTTAAAAGGAGGTTATTAACTACAATTTGTTCTGTATTTCATGTCAATGAAATAGACTTAAAAATTTAAAACCCTTTCTCACTTTTTTTTCTAATCATAACTTCCTCACATTTTCACAACCTGGGAATCCCCATGATTTATTTTTGCAAGTGCATACATCTACATGAAAAAGTGACTATTCAATTCATACCATCATTGCTATGTTCTGTCATTGTTCCACCACTGAAGAAAACGTTCTGTCAACATGATGATAGGCAGCCTGGATTCAGAACAGTGCAATTAACCTTTCTTAAGCTAATTCTCATTTAAGTGGAATAATAGAATTTGATATTTCTTTTCAAGAAGTTTTGGACTTTCAAAATTATTTTACAATATGTAGAAGCTAAACACTTCCTACATTTCTCATGAAAAAATGTGCAATTTTTGTATTAAATGTTTGTCTTTCAAAAGAATCATAAATCTCATCATAATTAGTCTGTAAAGTATAATAACATACCGTTAAAAAACACAAGATTTTAAACTACAGTTCAGATAATGTATTTTATTTTAAATAACTTAAATATTTTCCTGATTATGATTTTGAAATGCATTTTCTTGAAGATTTTAAGCTTTCCTCTGCAAAGTTACTCTCTACAAGAAAGTTGAAAACTCTTCTTTTAAACAAAAAAGGGAAAAATGTTTTAAAATTCTGGTGTTGGTATGAGCTAGGAGCTGATGGGAATTTCAATTACAAGAAACAGAAGTGCAAGAAGTGGAAGTGTTGCTTAATATTCACGGATCTTTTTCTGCCCATAATAAAGGCGAATGAGCATAGCTGAGTCCAGTTGTGACAGCTACTGCTTAAAAAGGTTAAGTGACTTTTCAGTCACACAGGGATGACCTTGCCTTCTGATTTTTGTTCCCTTGCTCCATTAGATCTCCACAGTGCTCCACACACATACTGACAGTAGGACGTCCATGAGCTAGTCATGACTGACAGTTTGCTGTGTTGTCATCACAACATGAGAAACACTAAAAGAAAAAATGAGACTACAGACTGCAAAGGCTGCATAAAATCTTTAAGATTATTTCCCAACATTATAAACATTTCACAAGGTCAGTGAAAGGTATTTCACTTGGGAGGCATCTTCCAGTTACGTATTTAACATTCTATCTTTTGTCCTAGAGGAAAGAGGAAATAAACAATGGAATACCTTCCAGGATAACATAAGACCTCCTTGCAAAACCTTATTCACATGAAAAGATGTGGGTTTTTGTTTTTAAACTTTGAGTAATCCCACTGATATTACATTTCATAGCACAAAAGGGTATCTAGTATTTTCTCCAAATGAATTCTTAAATCAGCCTACACTGGTCAGATTATTTGCTCTGTATTCGTTAGCCCACCTTATATTCAACAGCAAACAATGTGCTGTATTGCAAGAAAGATGTTATCTGGGATATATTATCCTATTCTCAGTGTTACCTCCCTGTAAAAGAGCCATGAAGTCACAAAATAGTTGTAAAAGCTGCATACCACGGTGAGCAAGGGAGCTCCTTGCACCTTCAGGCACTCAGCAATGAGGCTGACTCCTTTACAGGCTCTGACATTTCAATATCAAAGAAAATGTCTAGTGAAATAGGGCAGCCACCAGCACTGAGATGGAAAGAGGTACACATTACACAAGAACTGAGCAGGACATTGGGGCAAAACAGTTTAGTTACCTGGCTAAAGACCAATCAACACCAACTTGAGCTTCACTTCAGACTTGTGTTGGGACAACAGCCCTAGTTGACAGAGCTATAAATGAACACTTCCCAGAGACCCAGAGGGGCTACAGAGGTTTTGTTACTTGTTTGTAACCAGCTGGTTGAAGGAACTGAGGTCTTCTGGTAGGGCAAAGGGTACCAGGAGGAACTACTGACTGTGTAAGAGGACTAAAGTTCAGACTAAAGCTGGTAAGTATTAAATGGATCCTTAAGAAATGAATATCAAGCCTCATATCTTCACCCAATTAAATACATAAATTAAAATAAATAGATGAATAAAAAAACATTTACTGCTGGGGTGCATCCATTTGTATCTGGTGGGTGAAAGCATTACAGAAAGTGTTGCTGTAAATATCTTTCTTTTATGTCCACTACAAACTGAAATACATAGTTCAACTGTATTTTCCTTGCCTTAAATGGTAGTTTTGACATTCAGGATATGAGATTTCTTATGACCTCTCTCCTAATTTTTTTCTTTATATTGCAGAAATGATCCAAGAACTGTAACAACTCATCTAAATAAAGGTATAGAAAAATGTAAAATGCATTATTTGATTTTTCTCCCCTCATACAAGTAGAAATGAAAACATGCTTAACGTGTTCATCTTATGGTTCGATAGCTGAGGCAGGGTTGAGAAAAATTCATATATTGCAGCTTCCTACACAATTTAATTAATCCTTCACACCACTATGAGTAAAGTAATGTATAATCCAATAGGTCTACGGCTGTAATTTATCATCAATTATTGTCCCTCATTGTAGTATTAAATAATACCAACCTCATTTAATGTGTGAAATTAATCCCATTGATTCCTTTGTCTTTGTAATCGAAAGGGACAGCACCATCAGTTTCATTAGAGGTTATTTGTCCTCTAATATATCGAACAGGATTTACAGCTTAAATATTAAAAATAAATAAATAAAAAATCCATTACAAGGCACAAATAAACACAAGTTAAAAATTTAGAAGGTCAATGAAATACTAACATTGGGTTCAGCTACCCAAGCATCTTGGAGACAGTATATTAACATCTCATACATGATTTCCCTGTGAAAATTGCAATAAAAGAAATGACGGTAACTTAAAATCGATATTAATGAAGAAAAGTATGACAATACCCATTGCATGCCAGGGTACATTTCTGAAGAATGTACTTTCATAACTGCTGTACCAGTAGCTATGGCAGTCATACTTGTGTCATGCTCTGACTTAGGTCCTAGAGAAAGATGGGACAGCAGACGCTTCACTATGCAATCGTATTATTTTTGGCTTAGGAAGAGAATGTGCTTTTTAAGCAAGCAATCCAAGCTACAGATAAAATCAGTCTTCCCTAATACGTACTGGAATTGCCAAAGAGGCTTACAAATATGAAGGAACACATTTACTAGTCACGGCAGTTAACTCTTTTAATGCTGGAATAGGCGTGAAAGTGTGGTGCAATATCAGGACACAGGCAGATGCTCAAGAGCCACAGTACTTTGTAAATACACAAGCAATTATTTCTTTTATATTCAGAGGGATGGTCCCCTATCATCTACTGTTTTTAGAATATTTCAGTTACGTTCTTTAGCAACATGGTCTGCTATCTTGGCCAGGAATCACAAAGAAGAAATAAAATAGAACTTAGCTATCTTGCAGAAACCAATCACCTGAGTATTCATGTAGTTCAATATTATTATTCATGCATGAAAGAGCTACTTGTGAAAAACAGCTATGGATTAGAATTGATTCTTCATGTTAGGCGTCCAGAATGAACCTTTGCCTTTATCGTGTTATGTATTTCCCTGGTGTGAGAGTCCAATTCCATTCTTTCCATTTATGGAGTGAAGCAAGGCAGAACTGTATCTGTAACGTCATGTTACCTTGGGAGACGAGTCTGTACTGAAGCCCAAACACCCAGATTATCTTCACTCTTCACATGTTGGTTCACATTCTGGGTGTGTTGGCAAGAAAATTCAGATACAGGGTAGGGACTGGCAGACACCTGAGCTTTGCCTTTATAGGAAGCAAGAGTTCAAATAGATCAAACCCAGTCATCTCAGACAATGCAGACATTGTCTTCAATTTTAGAAAGATGAGGAAAAAAAGGTTAAAAATAAGTAAATAATTAGTATCTCACAAGAAAAGCTGAAATTCCACAAATTAATTGCAAAGTTAATGAAAGGCACAAGATAGTATAGCTCAGTACAGATTTCTCACTTTTCACCTGAAAGTATATTTTGGTTACTTCCCCCAAAAAGTACCAACTTAGCAGGGTCTCTGTAGTAAAGTACAGTTCTCTCCCTTATGTAGTCAGATCTGTCTTAAAACCCTTTACTCAAAGATCAATATGTAGTTAATATTGATGTGACCTAAGGCTTACCTTGAAGACTTTGTATTTGAATACCATTTCCATCTTACTCATGTTTTATTTTCTTCATAAATATGTCAAGCACATGTTTCTGTAAGTATTGGTTCTCCCTTCCTTCATTGTTCTCTCATATTTACAATGGACCTTTTTTGTTTGTTTTTCAAAATGGCAGTCAAGAAGTTTTCCTAGACTATTTAATACATATAACACATCCAAGAGTCCAATTGTCCTCTTGAAAACGACAACCCAGTTTCATTCACAGACTCCAGGAAAATTATCAACAGTAGTGAGCCTTGTAACTCTGTATACTTGTTTATTTCCATAGCTTTCCAAAAGTGAAGGAAAAACAGGAAGGAAATATCACAAAGTGAAGATTTTACCAGCCCTTGAATTTTGGAGGAAAAAAAGGCAAGCAACCTCTTCTTCTGCATAGGCACACACACAACCATACGTATCTCAGGTTTGCCTGCCTCTGTGAATACTGAATCCAGAGAATGTGATTTTTAACAATACAAGAAGGTCAATGGTCTTAGGCTACTTGAGGAAGAATCTCAAATGGATGAGTTGGTATGAAATCTAAAGGGTCTTCCCTGCAGGTCATATTCTCCCAGCGTGATACTGATGGATGCTACCAGCTGCCACAGCTGCCCCTCTGGGGGTGGTGAGCAAACAGGAAATCTCAGGTAAAGGTCTTTTGGCTTTTATGCAAAACAACTACCATGATTTCCAACCGGGAGATGATAATATGCTAAACAGAAAGCTCTCTCCAAAATTCATCATGTAATCTACATACCAAGCCACAGACCCCAAAATAATGTGAAAAGGTAGAGAAAGGTGACAGAAGAGGATGATTGATCATTTAAAGAAAGGAACTAACAAACAATGGCTGAAGAAAGGAAAGGATACGAACAAAGAAAACGATGTGAGGAGTCTTAATGGATGGGATTTCCACTACTCTCAAAAGAAATACATACTGCTATCTTGATTGGATTAGAATGGTCTGTATATTCCCTTTATTAATAATACATGTTTTCTTTTCCTGCTCAGGTTGCTACCATCAGAAAATATTGAGTCTGTGCAAAAAACTTCCTGAATGAAATGAAATTGTGAATTTACTGTATACTACATTTTTCCCCGCTAATTCCTTTTGTGGACAATCTAGCTGGCACAGGCCAAGGTAGGATGAAGTGAACTATCTTGTAGAAAGGTATTCTCAGTGTGTGCTAGAATTAGAAAGCTTGCTATAAATGCTTATCTTACATTACTGAATAGTATTTTCCACGTGTTCCTTTGGAACAGAAAAATATGGTGAGTGATGGGTGTATTGTAATCAGAATCTGGAGGAGACTTTGTGTTTGTGCTCGCTATTGTTCATTTTAATGTCCCAGTATGTTTTCTCTGTTATATATGGTTGGCATTCTGAATTTCATTAAGTCTACTTGAATACACTATGAAAATATAATGGCATGTATGAAAAAAATGCTTAGTTTAGCTTCTTTCTGTCAATTTATTTCCATTCAAAAAGACAGGACAATATTGCCACCTCAGTAGTAAGACTTTATATACAACCTCCACATGTATTGAGTATGCAGGACAAGGACAACTTTTCTACCACAAAAGGTGATTTCCAAGAATATTCATCTGTGTCCATCCAGAAATTGCAAGGAAAGCCTAGGGTATGGAATTTAAACCACCCCAGCTAAAGTACAACGCTGCTTTGCACATTTCATTCTGAAGGATCATAAGTCTAACAATTTTGATCTGTTTTTTTTATTTGAAAATGTAGTATGTATTTTATAATTCAATAGGAATACAAAGGTCAGAATCACTATACACAAAAATTTGCTCATACACTATAGAAACATACTAGTACTACTACAGTACAGAAAATTCTAGATAGGAGTAAATAGAATTTCTGTTTTGGCTACAGAATTTAGCACATTTAACAGTCCTTTGAAAACAGTCAACTTCCTGAATATTCTTTTAATTTTTCTCTTTAATCTTATGGTCTTAATGTTCTTCTAAATATAACAGTATGGATACTTTTTTCCATGTTGCTGTTAATGACGAAAGAAAAATATCAGATGGAATGAATTTTTTAATGTGACCCAAAACAATTAGATTCTTCTTATATTACAGCTTTTTTCTTTTAATATATTTTTATATGGTTTTATTTAAACAGAATGGAATTCAATTGTGAAATTCTTTTTACAGAAGCAAAATCAACTTATTTGGTTTCAAAAATGTGAAAACACTTTGAAGTGTAAAACTTACTTTTAATCAAAAGAAAGGATTTTGCAAAGCTTAATTTTTACTATTTTTTTCCTTTACAAATGGAATATGTGCTGGGTCCAGTTTTGGGCTTTCCGCTACAAGAAAGACATAGACATACCAGAGAGAGTCCAATGAAGGGCCACAAAGATGATGAAGGGACTGGAGCATATCTCCCATGAGGAAAGGCTGAGAGAGCTAGGACTGTTAAGCCTGGAGACGAGGAGGCTCAGGAGGGATCTCATCAGTATCCATAAATATCTGAATGAAAAGTGCAAAGAAGATGGAACCAGGCTTTTTCCAGTGGTGCTCATTGACAAGAGGCAACAGACACAAACTGGAACACCGAAGATGCCACCTGAACATCCAGAATCAGATTTTTTACTGTGCAGGTGACTGCTCTGGCACAGGCTGCCCAGAGAGTTTGTGGAGTCTCCCTGCTTGGTGATACTCAAAGGCCATCTGGATATGGTCCTGGGCATCTTAATTTTACATATATACAAATGGAATACGTAAAAAAAAGAAAAAAAGTGTTACCAAACTTCAACATTTCTATGGCGCTCAGAGTTTCAAATTGCTCTGGCTCTTTAAGCTACTACATAGTATCTCAACTACAGAGCATACTCTTTGTGGTAAATACTTTATACAATCCCAAGGTTTATCTACTTTAAATTAAGCTAGCCCTCAGAAGCTTAACGTTTAAATCAGGATTACTTCTCAACCAAACCAACACAGGCTGCACTTGAATATTCCAAATCAATGCATGACTAACAGGACTTTTCCTGCCACAGAGTGGCTAAATTCAAATATAATCTTAGCTTCTACTTCCTTTATACAGATTAGAGTCAAAGACGCAGTAAACTTTGCTGCTTGGGTGAACTCTTTCTGATATCTTAATGCAATTTACAGTACACCCTGGGATAATCCTTTGTTCAATATTGCTGAAGTGGCTTTTTCACTGACCAGCAGTTTTGAGAAAAGATTTGGGCTTTAACAGTTTGCAATCATTAATTAAAATTGTTTACTTTGAAACCCATTTTCAATACATATAGCTGAACAAATGATTTTAAATATTTCCTTATGTGAATACTAATTTCTTACATTTCTTAAAATATATAATTTTGTCCAGACTATCCATTTAGTTAAAAAACAGTACCTTAAACAAATGAAACTGTCGTGCATATATGTATAGTTATGTACATGCATGCAAGCACCATTTTTGGTAATTTCAAGGAAAATATCAATATTTGATAACTTGGTATCAATAGAAATAACCTCCAACTTTGTCATCTGATAAAGAACTTTTTCATAACGTGAATGAATATGATAACGTAAGTAAGCATACTTAACCCTTACGAAACGTATCTTTCTGATCTCTCTTCATTATCCCTGCCCAGTAGGTGAGGGAAGGCAGCTTTCCCTAAGATGCAGAGGTTGACTCACTATTTTAATAGCAAATAAAATGTCTTTCCTCCATACTGCAATTTAAGGTCAACATTTGTATCATTCTTCAGGTTTTATTGATTGACCCTATTAAAGGAATCATGACAGCTTAACATTAGACCAAAACTGACAGAGACATGGTTAACTTTTTATTTTTTTTTCTCCCCCACCTTTCTCAGAACTGACAACAGAGGTAGGTAACAGTTCATACTTCTATAGTTAATATGACTGTTGTGTTTGTTCTCTTTTGCTGTGATATTAATACAGACAAGGGAAAGCCTTTCCTTATTGTATATATCCTTTGTTACTCATACTGAGCTGAATTCCTCTGGGAGGATGAATAACGATCACTTACTCAAAAACCCTGCACTAGGCAGCTAAATTAAATTAATTAAATATCCTGCATCTTTTGTCTGTTTTCAGTCATCTACATATCTTGATCAAATGAAGCAGTCTTTTTCATCTTCAATTTTTTTCATCACTATATACAGTGTATTTGGCATGTGTGTGTGCTTACAGTTTTTTCCCTTATTTTGGGGGACAATGCCTACCTGTGAGAACTCTCTAGCATCCCACTCCATCCTGGACTGAACTGAACATCGTGGTCTGGTAAACTACATCTACTGCTACTTTGCTGCGTGACAGCACAACAAAGCAGCTGGAGAATATTTCTGGGATTATTCCTTTATCTCGTCTTCAAATCCTGCTTAACCATTTTCTCTACTTTCATGTCTCCCCTCGCCACAGTATGTAAGCTACACATCACCTTTTCAATGTACTTACACCACACCTGTGACAAGGGAAGTATTTTTATTCTCCTTGCATTGATCTAGACTTAGTCTCTAAATGGAGGAAACCCCACAGCTGACAGGGAATTACCTTACCTTAGCCAATCCTGTGAACACTTCAATGCATTAAGAACTGAAAATGAGATAAAATTATCTGTTGTATCTGTTTGCCTTTCCAAAAACAGATCACAAGAATACCTGTGAGTTAATACCAGCCTGCTTTTGGAATAGGAACATTTAGCTGCTAAACTCCTATTTGCACAGAATTAAAGGCACCAAGTAGAGATTTCAAGTAGAAAAGGGCTAGTTTCAAAAATTGAAAGCTGAACAGAAGTTATTGTAAGCTGAAATGCTTCAGCTAGATAATTCTATAAGCATAAAAAATTCATTTTTTTCTTTTTTTTTTCTTTGAGAAAAAAAAAAGTGATGTAAGCAAATGAATTGACAACATTGTGCAGCAGAAGAAGTAAAACAAAATGCTCAGGCCAGTATTTACTGCATTTAAAGTAAAAAGTTACTGCAAATAACTTTGGGCAAAGTCATACTCTAACTTGTTATTTTCTCTTTTACAACTGGGAGTTTCCTTCCCATTCTCTTGAAGTGCAACTGAAGGAGGTCACAAATTCCCAGGTGGCCATCTTTTGAAAGCAACTTCTATTCTTGTTCCTCAGAGCTCCTTTATATCAGCACATACCCATGTCAAATATAATTGCTGAACACATAAAATTTCTTAATCAAAGAGAAGGCCCTAAAATGACCTAAATGAGTGGAACTAAACCATTAACTGAGTATAGCTCAGACTAGGAAATGGTCTAGAAAATATGCTGCCAGACAGATTGACTTCAGATAGCAGTAAGGAGAAAATGCAAGATCATTTCTGCAAAATTGTTATTTAATCTGCCCTGGAAAAAAAAAATGGATAAAATAGATTTTCCTTTATATTAAAATGTTAAACTAGATGTTAGATGCTTCTGTTGCTCTTGCTGTTTGGAAATCTTAATATACTAATTAGTAATTTTAAATTAGGTCAATATAAGATAACTGTCCATCAAATAGCCAAAGTGGGCAGACCTCCTCTTCTCCTCTTCAGCCTGGAGAAGAGGATGCTCAAGGGAGATCTTGTGGATGTGTATAAATACCTGAAGGGTATATATTTAGACGCAGACAATAATTACAACTTTCAAGCCATTGAGAAATTTTTTGGGACAGAAAGCTTTAGAACTACTGTGATGCGTGTGGTAAAAAAGTGACAGAAATCATTTCCTCCAATTACCTTCAGCATTCACGTAAACTGAGATTGAATATGGAATTTACTTGCAATGATGCTGGTAATCATAGTTTACTTCTTGATCTATACATTATTTTGCTTTCTTCAGGCTCAGGGTGGATCTCATCAAGGTGCATAAACAGCTGAGGGCAGGGTGCCAAGAGGACAGAGCTGGGCTCTTCGCAGAGGTGCCCAGCAGCACTGGGCACAACCTGGCATGCAGGGGGCTCCCCTGAGCACCAGGCAGCCCTTCTGTGCTGAGCGGGTGACTGAGCACTGACACAGGCTGCTCGGAGGGCTGTGGGGGTCTCCTCCTCGGAGATCTTCAAAAGCCACCTGGGCATGGGCCTGAGCGGCCTGCTCGAGCAGGGGGGTTGGACCAGATGGCCTCCAGAGGTCCCTGCCAACACTAACCATTCTGTGATTCTTCTTACAGCACATTTTACGTTGAGGGAAACAAAGAAACTAAAACTTCATTTTATTTCTAATGCATTACTAAAATGGAGAAAGCAGGATGGATTTTATCAGGTAGTGGCATAGCTAATCTACAGGTGGAAATAGGTACAGAGAGCTCAGCAGCTATGATTAATGATGAACATATCTGCAATGGAGTGACCCATACGCTAATACAGAAGTAATCCACAATACCTCATTTTATCTAGAGACTCCACCCAGGTGGTAGGCTTGGTATCACCTGAAAGATATCCTAGTTCTGATAATCAGGACAAAAAGTCAGAATACATTAAGCAAAGATCAGCTGTAAAACTCAATTTAACCTGCAGTGAAGTGTGAAATAAGAACTCCTGCTATGGTGTGGATGTCTACCCAACCATTTTCATGGAAAGTACGTTGGAAGGTATTACAGCCAAACTTTGCATCAAGAACTAGTATGTAGTCAAGCCAAAAGTATCAATCCTTTGTTTAGTCACCAACATTAAAGGTAAGTTAGTTAAGCTGAGGAAGAATGGTCTCATTTTTTCATTTGCATTTAACAGACATTTTCTGTAAATGTTTGCAACTACACAATCCATAACTGCAAGAATCATAAACTTACAACTAAGTGTTTTTCCTTTCCATAAAAGCGTGACCTACTACTGAAATTAAAGATAGAAAATGATGGACTTCATACTTATGTACTGTAAAAAATATACTGTAATATTTGCTCACACTTAATTTTTATCTTCTTGATAGATTGCTGCAGAAAATGTGTTGAGAAGTATCCTGTGTGTTATATTAAGGACCGATGGCGTTTTTCTACAGGCAGAAGTGATGATGAACACCTGTCAGCAATAAAGAGCAACTAGACTAACTAGAAGCTATCAGAATTTTCTTAAATTCTTTATCTTTACATAAAATCAGACCATGTGAGCAACTGCAGAGACTAGAAGGGAGTACTACTCTTATGGTGGTCAAGGTCAAAGTGATCATATCACAAAAACACAGATACAATCACGTGCTATTGGGTTTTACCCCATGTTTCAGCTCTTTTAGAAAACTGAAGAAAAAAGCTCCCCAAGAGCAGAGCCAGACAAGCTTTCCAGACAAAGCACTCAGAGCTCTCTGCTTGTTCCCATCTGCAGGAAGAACTAGTATTTTACTACTCCTACCTCATAACCAGGGGTAAAGATGGCTTTGGTTTTGCCACAGGTACATTAACAACCAGTTATTTATGCCTCTGGGATACTGGCTGATGTTGTATATGGTTCTTCCCAACTACAGAAAGAAAATCTAATACAATACAATCAGTATATGTAAATGTTCACCACTCTGACAGATAACAAACCACTTGTAGAACTTTTTGATGAAATGCAAGGGGGTGTTAGCCATGACATCTGTTCAGCTGGGGCCCTGGTTTTGAATGTAGCTGTGTGAATCTAGGATAATCAATTAGGCAGGGTGTCAGTATGCCAGCACAGATGTCCTCAGTCAATTGCAGATAATCATCGAGTTCTTTGAAATTTCCAGAGGAGATTGTATTACTCCTGGGACACCCTTGACCTACCATCGGGAAAGGTTTCCCAGATAAGAAAAATAAAAGGATCATATCGTTTCCTTGTGGAGCAGTATATATTGCAGGCTATCCATAACCTTCAAAGGGTTAGAGCAATGCACTGAGAGCTGAATACACACTGCAGTGCACAGGGGCAATGCCTTCCCATCTATCCTCAGTATGAAATCAAGACTTTATAGCATGATATGGAATACATCCAGGCACTTATTACAAGATATTTTCCCCTGACCTACATACTGTGACTGCCTGTCAATAAGAAATAAAAAAGTAGGGGATCAATGGTATCAGTGATACCAGCAGACATTTTCCCCTCACACATTTTTCATGGGAATGCCAGAAGCATCACAGACACACAGCTTTTGCAAGGTTAAAAAAAAAGGGGATTTTCATTTCAGTACATGCTTCCTCAGCATGACAGTTGCAACATACGTATAAGTATGTGAAACAAATGAGACTAAACTTTGTCTTGCATGGACTACAAGAAACATTTTAGCCAGCAGCAGTTTAAATTTTACTAGCATGGGTTTCAAAAACTTACTAAGTAAGAATAAAAAAAAAAACTAATTAAGCTTTTCCATATAATTCAGCTTCAAATATGTTAGAAATTTTATAGCGCTGATAAAGGATATTAGTGGTAACAGTTTGCAAACAAAGCTATGCTGGTTTCTTTAAAAGTACAGGACAACCACTGAATCTGGAAGAACTTCTTAGTAAGAAAAAAAAAAAGAAGCTCAAAGGATAATTATCACACAAACAAAAGCCAAAAATGCAAAAATGCTTATGACACAAAAAAAAAAAAAAGGGGAGCTGGATCCAGAGGACTATTTAGACCTACGGTCACCATATTCTGATTCTTAGCAATATTATGAAGACAAACTATACATTTGCCAGTTTTCTGTTAAAGGATCTATGGATGTGCAGTGATGAGACAAGCAATGGCATCAAGAACTTATTGGCAGCCGAAAGGATATGCAAGCAGTGGAGTTTTCAACTGAGTTGCATCTGGAAGACCTAAGGAAGGAAGAACTCCCACCTTTTCTGGAAATACAGTTTGCTGACTGGGTCAGCAGATTGAAAAAGCTGGTACTAGCTATTTGAGATGACCCCCAATACTGCTGATACACACCACAGAAGAAGAAAGCGAAGGAAAAATGAGACTTAATTAGAAAAGAAAGAAAGAATATACAACAAGACTCCCAGACAAAGATAAATACAACAAAATAGATATGCTAGAGTTAACCATGTCTATATTGCAGGCAGTGCTATGTAGCAGAGAGATAAACCAGCCAATCTTCATCTGGCTTGGATTTCAGTAGTCAATCAGTTGTGACAGCATAAAGCTCACCACAGGCTAATTCGTATATAAATAACTTCTGTGACTGTAGTTTAAATATATACAGGCTTACTCGGGTATGCATTGCCTCTCCTGTTTGCTGAGAGAGAAGTCACTCTCCACATAGATTTGCTGTTTTATGGCATGGTTAACTTAAAGCGGTGAGTTCCTAGCTTCCTGAATGGCATATAGTTTATAATTTTTGTTCCAATGAGCATTGTTCAAAGCCATACAAAACAAAACAAAAAAAACAATATTCTTTACTTTCTGGAGTCTTTGGATGGGGAGCTTTAATTTTTCCAGCAAAGTTGTGCCCCTTTCAGTGAGACTACTCTCAGCCAGGAAGAAAGCAGTCTAAGTGCTCTGTGAGGACAATGATTGTCTCTCTCTATTCTTAAGTATTGATTTAAAGTGTCAGACATTCTCTAGGTTACAGCAAATTGTTCATCCTACAGTCAGGCTGAAGAGACAAATATGTGAAAAATGAATCATACCACATATAAATTTTTGAGAGTTTGAGCATCCTACTGCATTGGTCAGTTTATATGACCGTACTGTATAATGATACTATTCACTTTGACACAAAAATATTGATGTATCAGTTTCTCTAAGATAAAACTACTTCAAAGTAAGGCTACATAAAAATGTTCTTATATGTTCTGTACAACGTACACACAAAATTGAGAAGTTTAACTTCTGCATTCTTTGGAATGAGAGAAATGAAAACAATCAGCTCTTAGATTGGAGCTTTGTGAGTGTCAAGAATCTGATGAGATGGAGAGTTTTATGCCAATGTCAGCTGTCACTGTCTTGAAGGGCTGATTTAATTGTTTGGACCAGGTTGGACCACCCTTATTCTATTAAGAGTGTAATTGATTTCACTGTGATTACTTGCAGAGAAAAGTCTTATCCAGTGTGTAAGAGATGCAGACTCCTGCCCTAGTGAACTATTGCAGGAGGACTATTCAGATGAAAATTACACTTTTACAAGTTTAGTTTCTTTTTTACATACACTGCAAAGACCATATCCTTCTGTTGTGCAAAATTATTGAATTTTTGTTCCTTCAGGAAACCTCAGAACATTGCTGTTAACCTATCTCCATCATGAATATTAACATATGCTTTGCCAATGTGTGACCTTCTAAGAGACACTAAAAGTTTTTGTTAGCCATGACAGCATTTCCAATAAAAGAGTGCTGGTGTTAAGACAGTCCAAGTGATAAACGAAATGCCTATTAAACCTTAATCGTAATTAATTATAAGTACATGTAACAACACTCATGTTCAGTACCATATAAAACAGGATTGGTTTCTATTAACACCTATCAATATGAAAAGTTTAGATAACAGTACAAATTAATACAGAAGAATGCTAAATGCAAAATCAATGAATTTCATCCAAGTCTGTTGAACAATGAAAGGATTTTAACACTTTTGTAGTTAAATGCCTGGTACATGTTGCCCTCTTGTGGAATCCGGGAAAAAGCGCAAGTTTCAAAATCATAATAAATAAAATGTATTGATATTTTAATGCCTGCAATGTAATGATTTATTAAATTCACGAAGTGAGTAGTTTATCATGCCAAGCACTATATTCTGTAAATTTTTACATTTGACAAATAAGCCTATGTAATTAACCATAGTAAATCAGGCCCAAGCACTGCAAGTTGTAAAAAAGCTTAGAATACCTTACCTATGACCAGTACTGTGTAAGACATGACATAAATAGAATCCCTCATATTTCACTATCACTCATGTTCTTTAAATTCAGAGTAATTAAAATATTATATTTCAAAGAATAATAAATGTAAATGTCTTTTTTCCATATATATTTAAGAGAAATATTTTCCTTAAGAACAAAATTGGGAATCCTGAATTAAACATTTCATCACACATTAGAGAACTGGAAAATAGATTTTAATGAAGCTAAAGGGAAGACTCATCGTCTTCAAATGTTGCTTAACATACTATTGGGATATTTTAGAATTGAACTGTACCTTATTTTTCCCAAGGAAAATTTCATTATCTAAGAATATGAATATTTCAATTCCTTTAGAATTTCTTCTAACAGAAGGTAAGTTATATTTAATACATTTGTGAAGCATTTAGGACAACTTCAGATACCTCCAAGGGGTGTAAGGGGTGGGGTTTTTTTATTTGTCCTTTTTTTTTTTTTTTAACCATTTCAATTTGATTTCAGACATGAGTCAGTTTACTACAACACTTGTACCCTTGATCAAAGATTTCCATCGCCTGTGAACAAAGGTCAGGTGTCCATGTTAATGTTATCGATGGCTGCTGATACTGCTGACAGCTAGGTGTCACTGATAGGTCTGCAGAATCTGATGGATTTAGTGTGACTGCTTTATTCTTCACCCACTGAGGTTTTATTTAGTTTAGAAAAAGCGGCTGAAGGGAGGTTGTGATTAGCTAACACATTTCAGTTCACCCTGTCCCATGACCCTTTTCCTAGTGCTGGCACAAACTAAACATTGTATCTTGATTTGCCTGGATGAAATCAATCCAAGGGGCAGGGGCTTCAGTGTTTAACAGGTTGGTATCCCTGGATTGTCTCGGAAAAAAGTAAATTTAAGGACATCTGAATTCTTTCAAATATATGAGATAGTTTATGGAGACTGAATGATTTGGGGGCACAATGACATTGATAAATATTTGGATGAATACAAGTCTTCAAGCTTTATTTTGTTTCTAGCAGCTCCGTCTTTTCTCCCATCTGCAGTTTCTGGCTACAGCTTCTGTCTGCACTAGGAAAACAATGATTAATGGTCATCCTATAAGCTGAGGTTATGTTGACTGATAAGGACCTAAACCCCTTGCTATCATCCTCAGATCAACCTTTTCTAGCACAGTTTTCTAAGAAAAATCTGGTATTTCCTGACCTCTTCCCTACTTCAGCATTTTACTTAAAACATACCTTAAATTTAGTTCTGTGCTTTTATAGTACTAGAATGTGTGTGCTTATGTTTGTGTGTGTTCATATACATGTGTATATGTATTCTAACATATACTCGTACATGCTTAATGGATTTGAGTTATCCCTGCTTCACAGAAGTCTATTAACACAAATAGTATCTGCAAATTTTAAATTTTTATGGCTTTTACATCAACAAACATATAACAAAACATAATTGTAGTGTTGTTAAAATAGGAAAAAAAAAGTGATGTTTACGCCAATATAACACAAGCTGACAAGGTGGTCAGGCTGAAGAGTTTTTGTTTTTGTTTTTGTTTTTGGTAGGAATTGTTTATCAGTGCTAGTCTGATCAATTCTTTGAGCTGACTGACCACGTAGCTTCACAAATATTAGTGCTGGCTCAAAGGAAGCAGAAGGGATGCCTGGCAGAGGCACTAGGGAGAAGAACACAACTTTTTGTCAAAGTTGTCAATTTACTTCGACTTCATCGAGATGTGAAGCAATACCACAGTTAGATGACCTGTGTGAATTGAGGCTTTAGTGGTTTGAGGTCAATAATGCCCAGACTTTAAGCCTAAAACCACCTACATATATCAGAAAGCATTAGGCTCTCATGTTCACAAAGAACAACAGTACTACAATACAATAGCCCCTGCCCTTTCGACTAGCTTCTTAAACTTTACTTGTGAAGAACCATTGTGTAGCAGAACTGATCTCCACACCAGAAAGGTATGGATCATGAAACTTCAGGAGCAATTATCATAACATTCCAACCGAGGATAAACGAAAACATATATTACGGTGACTGCTTTTATAGTGTTGCTCAAAAGCAGACATAAATACAGCACTGGTAACTCTAGTAATATCCTGGTGGCAATTGTTCTCACCTCAAATGGCAAAACATATTTCTGATTTCTCACTTAACCATTTAAACCTTTATCTTATCTACCTGGTAAATCATCTTGGAAAGTACCATTTACAACCCAGAGTCACGAAAGACCAGCCAAGGTACTTGGTATTTCTAGTGACTCTGACAAGTCATTAATGCAAAGCAGAAAATCCTAAGTGCACTTTTTCCATTAAAAATAAATAAATTAATTAAATTAAATGAAAACTAGTCCTGCATACACAGTACATTAACAGATATCACAAGATCAGAACAAAAATAAATATAAGTGAAATCTCTGTAGTTGTTTAAAATAATTTTTGGGTTATCTGCAAGCCAGAAAGAGGCAAATCAGTGTTAGCATTTTGGGTGTTCACCAGCCTGATAGCTTGCTCAGCGTTTTTTTTTGTTTGTTTTTGTTTTTGTTTTTTTTTTACTATAATGCTATTAGAATTTCCTAGAGGGGTAGCCCTATCCTTGGATTACTTCTGCAGAGGAGAGTTAAAGAGTGTTATACCTGCAGAAAATGAGAGGTGAAGAAGTCTGGTGTCTGATCCAAGGAAAATATAGGCAGTATTCAATTCAGCAGCCAGTGTGGGGAGAGGGTCCTAACCTCCAGCATGCCTGCCAATCTCCTTCATTTCCTGACAGCTTTTGGGGAAAAATACTAAAGACTGTCACCACAGCAGCTTCATGAATTCATGAGAATTTGTATTAGAAGAATAGGATAAATCTCAGAAAGTTTGTCTGAACTTGAATGCAAAAGAAAGGAAAAAAAGGTGGGATTCTAAGTTCATGCTTAGAAAGCAAATGGTCAGGAAAGGTTAAGCCTATTGTAAGCAGGAATTAAGAAAAAGTCATACGACATCAGAATTTCCCCACTGCTGCTCAGCACATAAGTGACTAGTGTGGTCTGTGAAACTGTCCGTTGATTTTCAGTGATGACTAAATTCGTAATCGATTAAGTAAAGTGATGACTATGTGAAACACAGAAAACATTTCCTCATTTGCTCTTGTAACAATTCTTTAGCTCCTTACATGTTCAGAAAAACAGGTTTTCAAACACAACAAACAGAAGTGGTTTCTGGTTTCTAAATGTCACTGAGTAACACAGTAATACAAGCTGTTACTTGCAAGTCCCTTTTGCTAACACAACGATCAGCCCAAGGACTATTAAAGTCTGCAAAAAATCCCTTTGAGGACAAATAAAAGCCATTCTGTGTACACAAAGTACTTTCAGCTGGACAAAACATTTCATGGGTCATGATCAATGTCTCATATCCTGATAAATTTAGATTAGCAAATGTACTCCTTTCCAAAGGTGGGTGGAAAAAGCTCCTTGTTCAATAGACCTTCCAAAGGCTGGATGTCTCAAAAAGCCTCTAAAATAGCTTAGTTTTTTTTTTTTTTCTTTTTTTCTTCCCTTCGAGAAATCAATATGCTTTAAAACATTTTACCTTCAAGAGTTACTGCACTTAAAAAAATGTATTAGATGCAGGAATGTTCCTCCAAATACTTTCTAATTTATCTCCCCCTTATCCAATGTTATTATATCCAAAGATAATAAAACCCAACATTGCGTTGGGGTCCTATTCATGTTCAAAACATAGTTTTCTCTCATGTATCCATTTTTATTTTTGGTATACAGAACTCAAAATATTTTTTACTTAATATGCCTCATGGGGGTACAAAGGAGTAAGAGGACAAAACATTAGCCCCACTGACATTCTTTGTGCTTTCCAGCTAACAAAAGATTTATGTGATATTTCAGTCTTCTGCCGACTTTGCTTCATAGTGAATGCTCATTTTTAGCAAGTTTACAACTGAAATCAATGTAAAACTCTCTGTTCTCATTTTGTTTGTTAGTCTGTTAAAGCAAAGATCTGCAGTTACATCTTGGTAGAGCAATACCTAATGTTTTGCTGTGCTGACTGCTAGTTCAATTATTCTAACAAGGTGTCTATGAGGAAGGCATTACTTAACATACTAAAGCATTTTATCCCATTTCTGTTCTAAAAATGAATAAACAGAATGATTTGCTTGAAAACCTGGTTCCTGAATGCATTAGGGACAAGGAATTTGTCTCAAAAGTCTCCAGAACTCTTTATTCGGTTCTAAATTAGTGTATTAGTCTTCAGCAAGAATTAAAATGGGCCTCATGTTAAACCCAGTAACAAAACGAGATTACACTTCTTTAATCAAAAGATTTATAGCTTCTCTGTCACTTCTGGCTATCTGCAGCTTCTACATCTTCTGCTCTTCACTGTTATCACACTAAGTCTTATATATCCACTGAACATGATGGGTGACAGAAGCTATCATCACAGTTTGTGGTATCCCATACAAGACCACTTATGAGGTAAATGAACAATATGATAAAGAAGAGATTCTGACCAAAATACCAAGGGGTTCAACCTCTTTCAACTGATATTTACATAGGCTTAGGAATGTAAATTCTAAACTAACAAAATTGCTTACATAAAGTATGATTCATTTTATTCACTCATATCAAGAAAACGTAGAAAGGAACAGATACAGTTTGCCCAGACTATCCTTCCCTCTCCCTGGCAAGACCAGCCTTGGCTGCACTGACTTGCCAGCCTGTGCCACAGTCCTGGAAAATGAGTCTGGGTGCAAGTTGAAGGGAGAAGCAGCAGGCATTGCTGGCATCTCGTATCCACTGTTCCCCACCTCATGGCTATAGGCATGGCAAGCCTAACGCTAAACACTTCTTGCTATTCAGCCAGCACTCTGTCAAAGCACTACTCCACAGCAGCTGGGAGAGCAAAATTTATGTTTGCCTACATTGTTGAGAAGCCCTGAGTCAGCTCTGCTTGAATGATCCCTCATGATGAAAAATCTACACCTCATACTTTGCCTCCTTCCCTCCCTCCCTTTTATGTTCTTCCTTTTACCTGGCAGTGTTCTTCCTAATTGGATTTGGCAACTTCCCCAATTCTTGTTCCACATTCTCTGGCATCGTTTTCAAAATAAATATATCTAACATCATGCCTCCATTTCTAGACCTCTATCCTTTGTTTTCAGATTGCTGGCTTTTAACGTATGAGCCAAATCCCAAAGTGGTTTAAATCAATAGTGTTCCTTAAGAGTTGCTTTAATCACTTTCATGAGACACGTATGCCATTTCTAGGACCAAAGCCACAACTCATTGAAGGAATGACTTTTAAAAAATACCACCATCAGCTGAGAAGTGCTGTGAGCATCTAGAGATGTCGGAATGTGCACAATCAGCTAAAAACACCCAGCAGAGCACAGCAATGAACTCTGAAATAAGAGAAGAAATCAAGTCATATCCCTCTTTCCAGCTGCCCGCAAATCACCATTATCTCCATCTACTACAGGGCTCCAGCCCTTCATGGCTGATGATAATCAATAGCACGGACAAGAGAATAGAGCTTTGCATTAGTGTTGCCTGCATAAGAGCTCCAATGGGAGGGGAAGGAAGGAAAAGGTCAGACACCTAACCCACCTTCTGGTACATAAAACCATATCAAAAACAAGGGAAAAAATACCACCAGACCTACTAAGGAATATCATGGGCTTAATTTACAAAGAAATTTTCCATCCTTGAATAAAGTTACACCTTAAAGAAACATATAAAGCAAGTTTGTTCCAGCACTGTATTTTAGGAAAAATAAATAAATAATAAAGATACAAATTCCTTCTTCAGTTTGCATGGAGGTTTTTTTTCTTTTTTTTTTGATTTCATTTTTATCTCTGTATATTTCCCTTCCATAAACTTTACAAATAAATTCTCCATGATCTCCACGAGTGTTTCTGCCACAGCAACAAGCAAAAAAGAGAAACTGTCCTAGACACTGATCCCCCTTTACGTCTTGTTGTAATTAATTTCTAAGTATGCTACTTGTTTATGAGTGGCACCAGGACTGCAGGAGATGGCTACAATTCACAACCCACCTCTACTTGCCTTTGGAATGGAGAAATTCTACATCTGTGCTTGGCTGGTGCCAGCTTGGCCTGGGCTAGGTGCAGCCGCAGTCAAGATGTAGTCAAAACATCTGAATCAAAGCTGCACCAAAAGCTAATGGAACATAGATTCCAAAGAAATATATCACATTCCAAAATTGTCTCTTGTGAAACTTCAAATTTCTGTCTGCTACTAGCAGATTACCTCTCATAGCAGAAACATAGCAGATCTTGATTTACCCTCTCTTTTCTTCCTAAAAATATATCTAGAACCTTTAATGAAGAAACAGAAATACTTTCTGTTCATGAATAGAAATTGCAAATAAATCATTAAAAAAAAAAAAAGGGAAAAAGATTACTTTCAGGTAGCAGAGATGGGAGTTGCCTGCTCACTGTCTGGGCAAGGGAACAGCTATTCAGGGAACTGCTTGGGGCTGGCTTCCAGTCACAACAGACGAGGAAATGGGAACCAAGACTGTATGCAAGGGCCCACCCACAAAAACGCTATGAACAAAGACAAGTCTATGGGACCTTCTTGGTTTTATTCTGCATGATCTAGAGTTTGACTAGAGCACAAGTATTTAAAGAGAAGCATCTTAAAATACATTGTCTCAATACACTAATAAGAAAACTACTTCTTTAGGCAACAACAGCCAGTTGAGAGGAAGAGGGATGGGGAGCTTCTTCTAAGTGGAAGACATAGAAATAGTCTGTACGCTGTACATCTAAGTACATACTACAAGTCAATGGTAACCTGACCTTCACATAGAACATGTAATGTCTAGCAGCAGAATTAGGGTTGGACATCAAAATTTCATTTCTGGTTACTGATCTGTGAAATTCTCCAAGACTACAATAGAGATTTGAAGAAGAAAATGAATAACACCAAAAGAAATATTAGTTAAATAAACTAAGATATTTAATGAAGCACAAGATACATCTTTTATTTTACAGATTGATCCATGCATCTACAGATCTAGTATTTCAGAAAATGCTATTAACAATAGGAGAAGACTGTTATTTACAAATAGAGTAGCACTTCTCCTCATGGACTTATTAAAGAAGGCAACAGTATTTACAGGAAAACAAGTTGCAAAAAGTTTTTTATTAAGCTAATTTCATGTTTGCAAAGAAATAACATTTCTTTAAAGTGGTATGTCTATAAGCTATGTATGTTTTCCATTTTTTTTCTTACTTAATATTGAAAATTTTCTGAAAATTGAAAAATATGCCAGTAATGATGATGTTATAAGTTATAAAACTTCAGCTGTTTGGAGTAGCAGAGATTGAATACTGAGTAGATGCATTGCTGACACCTTGGAGAGTCAGTCACATAAAAGTATTAGTTTCATTCTGAAAATTAAATAGTCTCATTGATTTTTATTGTCCTCATGGAAAAATGCAAAATAGAATCCAATAATGATAAATGGATTTTAAAAACATGTTTTTACCAATAGCCAAACACAGCAGTAAGAGCTATGTTTATTTACAGTATATAGTTTTGTAACTGTAACTTGAAATTAAGAAAATATTTAAGCAGCTTGAATCAGACAAAGAGACGCTTCACCCTGTGAAGCTGTCTGCACAAATTCCTTCCTTGCTGCAGCCCAACTCTTTGTAGTACACATGTGTATGTGTACACATAGCTTGCAAGACAAAACTGTACACCTTGATTACATCTGGAATATGATGATGAAATGACTGCAAATATTGAAAAAAAAAACACAATGATTTACACTTTGAATTTATAGTCTTTTACTACTAATGTGTCAGGGGGGAAATAAGGCTCTTTAATTACTACAGACTGGAATAGTCTGTAGTCAGGCAAGGTACTGACTTACACTGCTTACCAGTCTTCTCTGGTGCCCTATCTTTGACCTTCTTAAAGAGACATTTCTACCCAAGAATTAAAATAAATAAATAAATATATATATCTCTTCCTTTTCTTCATTTCCATTTTCCCTCCTCACCAGCCCCTTGAGCAGTGTGTTTTCCCATTTCTGCTCAGCTTGTTCTCCCAGCCCTCCTCCCATGTTCACTAACTTGCTGAGTGAGCATGAACAACCTACAGTTCATACTGTTGATCTTCCCTCCTGACAGGATGATCAGCAGAATTTGAGGTGTAGAATGTTAAGAAATAATACACATGTGTGTTACAAGAGTTAAGGGGTAACTCCAGTAGTTTATAGCAGTAAATAAGTTGAGAGAGCCCTTTCCATATTGTTCTTCAAACATACCGGGGGGAGAAAGGCTGGTGGGGCACTGAAAATGTATGGATGCCTGCAAATGGCAGCTGTGCCAGGAGTTACTGGAGGGACAATGAAGACAGAAAATAAAATTTTTAAAAATAATAAATAATAATAATAATAAACAATCTTTACATGTTTCTTCTGCAGCCACGGGAAGACACATGTTGGATGAGGAGGGAGAAAGGAATCAGAGCCAGACAGCTTTACTTATTGGCATGGCTCCTATTCTGTCTGCTGCTCCACAATAAATCAGTCTGTTGTTCTGAACTAAGGGCAAAATACTCCCTCCGTTCTTTTGTCTTGTTCTCCTTCAGAGTTACATAATGTTTGTTTGAAGTTTCCTGCAAAATACACACTGTATGCTTGTTTAAACATACTGAGTGTTTTGCTGCAGACCACAGCGATGAAGAAAGGCTGGAGCTGTGCTCTTCCCGAGAGGCATTTGGAGGCATTTGGTCCCTCTCACACTGGAAACGTTCTCATTCTCTGGACAATAGCATGAAAGCTTATTATTTTAGCATTATTAAAGTGGATATCAAAGCATCTTTAAGCCTATTTTAAGACAAAAAGTGAAACTTTTTTTGTGCCTTTTTTCTCCTCTCTGTTGGTGCTCATTATGCAATCTTTTTTTTTTTTTTTTATGCATGTGGAGAATTATCCAGTTAAATGCTTAAAAATTTTGATTCAAAATGACAAAGCAATTGGGTATGCAAATACAGAACCACAAAGGATTTGAGACTACTGGATAGCAAACATAGCATCTCTTCTATTTGAGATGCAAATTTTCACATGAAGCATAAAAATTTTCTGCAGTTGACTAGAAAAATAACAGCTATTTTGTGCCATTTCAATACACATTTGAACATATTTATCCATCAGTTTTTACTACTGTGTAAATAACGTATACATGCTTGACAATTCTGAATAAGTATGTTGACTTCGACTTAAAAACAAATAATCCTGTTTATCTGTGAAAAATACAGACACAATTGGATGTTGAGAAGTTATTATGAAAGGAATGAAGACAAGGCTGGGTGCTGAGTGTTTTAAAATGCAGACTATATGAGGTATTTTTGGATAACTGAACCCAAACCAGTTCAAATCAATTGAACTGAATGGCTTCAAGAATACATTTGCACATATTTGACTTACTGAATAAGGACTCTGCACTAGCAGTAGTCAATTTTCTTAGATAACTTGTAAATGCAACAATGAACATTCTGTCCTTGATTTTTATGTACTATATATTTTTGATGTAGTTCATAAGCTACTTCATACCAGAAAATAAAACATAAAAAGGTTAAAGATTGAATGTTTTAAAATATAAATAACACGTTTGACAGAGCGAAAACAAGCAAAGACCCTACTCTATAAATACAGTTAGATTTTAAAATTATGAGGCCCATCTGACAGAAAACAAAACAAAGCAGGTTTTTTTTTTTTTTTTTACTTCCTAAGTATACAAAATCTATAAATAGCAGCAGACAAGATCATATTTTCCAGAGAGTAGAAAAAACACTGGATATCTGTGGACTACAGCTGAAAGGTGAGCTACTGCAGAGCTGCAGAATGCTGTAATGCTTTTTGGGCTGCAGCTGAAGCAGCTCTTTGAGGATGGGCCAATCCTTCACTGGAGAAGAAGAAAGATGAAAACTTGTGGTACGCTAGAACAAAGCAAGCGTGTGAAAGATGAAATTACCAGTCAATGTACTTCAAAATGTTAAAACTAAAAAGAAATGCAGACAAATAAGATTTGCTTGCCTCTCTTCAAAACAGGAAAGAAAAAATAGGTGATGTCATTGGCATTTTAAAATATGCTGAGAAATGTTAGGAAAAACTTCATGATCGCCCTGTTTTTTCCATGAGGTCTTATCATTGCCATTTGAAAAGGGAATACAGACTTTTTTTCAATTGTCCCTAATTCTTCTAGTTACCACCAGAGACCAAAACCGATCCAAACCCAATGGAAATGTGGAAGTGTGTCATCACCTAGTAGATGCAATGTACACTTTCCTGATCCATCCTTCTGGAGATATGCGCTATACTGTGCTACTCAACATGCCAACAGGATATTGTAATCCAGTTTATTTTCATCCTTTCAGCTTTTCTCATGGAAAATAACCAGAAAACTTCTGGGCTCAAGTATGACGGATTTGAAGCCTATGTTATCTATATATCCTACAATGTAGCTTCAAAACAAGAGTATATCATGGCCTTCACATGCATGAGATGTAAACTTTTATTAATTGAATAAAAATAATAAATAAAATCTTACTGTGCCTTCGTGCAGTTCAGTGAATGTTATCAAAATTTGGAAAAATAGCTGATTTGTATTATTTTTGAATGCTTATCTCTTTTTACTACTTTGCATATGTAAATAAGAAGCAACATCACTGTCTTCTTATCATGAGATGCTCATTGAATAATTTCTATTCAATTAAATTGACAGTTTATTACAACATTGGTTAAACACCATAATGACTTTATGAATACAGACCCACAGCTGAATAGTATCACTGTAAAAAAACAGTTGTATTGACATAGTTTATCCAAAAGGACCCTAAGCAGTCTCACATTCCAGAGGAATACAGCAATGATTGAGAACACAGTATCAACATTTTGCTAAATACTTTAAAAAAGGAAGTAAAAATAAAGTTGGCCTAACTGGATAAGCTATGAAAGTATGGACTGTACTAGATAGAAGAAATGGAAAAACATACCATAATTTTTCAGAGCTATCCATATATCTATAATAATGATATGTTCTCTTTATCACCTTTTATTTATTTATTTATTTATTTATTTATTGAGATGGTGCTTTCAGAGAACAATGTTCAGGGATGGACCAAAGGTAGTACTAACATTTGGTAAGTAAGACTAGTGGCACCATGGAGAATCCATTGTGCATATCAAACACTAAAGTTTTCTGGCATTTTATGGAATTCTTCTATGATTCATTCATAAATTTTGATAAGATTGAAACATAAGAAGAAAACATTTCAGACTTCAGAATAGGAAATGAGCTTACTTTAGTCTAAAGAAAAGGTCTTTCAATAATTGCAAACTAGTCAACTCCACCAAGTGAAAGGTTATGGGATGGATTTTGCTGTTTATGGATCTGAACTTTATTAAGCATAAAATGTGTTTCTTTAATTTCTTTGCCCTCAAATTTCCTCTGAATTGCTTTTAATTGCCTTTATTCTTCCATTGTTTTCTCTGCCTCCTAGCATAGCAGGGGTAATAGAAATACTTTCACTGCTTCCACTCTAGTGGTACAGTGCTCATTAGCAATTCCACCACTGATTTACTTGCAATCTGCAAGTAGTCTTCCATCCAGGAACTAGAATAGCAGGGGACAGCCTAATTTCCTGGATAAAATGCACTGTGATCCCTAACATAGTCAATGTCTTTCCTTCCTGCCATATCCTTTGGATATGTGTGCCATACCATATATTTGGTATTGTAAGCCAATACCAAATACAAGAAAAAATCATATTTAACTTATATGGTTTTTGTTCAAGAGTTTTTCAGGGGGAACACTGAGACAGAAGGCTGTGCTCTACCACGGCTTCTGGTTCAATACTTTTCACACTTCGCACAGGCAAAAGTAATCTGTCTGTTACAGAAGGCCCCATCTTGTTGGATTTGGAAAATCTGCAATGATTTTTTTTTTTTTAGTTTTAAAAGCCCATATAAACAACTAATTATTCAGAAATCAAACATGACACAGATACGAGTATGAAATTCTCCAAAGTAAACAGTCTGAAAAACAGATAAAAATCTGACAGCTAATTATCTAAAGTGCTCAGTGCCTGTTTAAGCCAACAGATACTGTCTAAAGAACATCTGGACTCACTCCTGAAATACATTTTCTATTAAATAAACAAAGGAGAGTTTAAAATCATGTGACTGCAATAAAAAAATTTATAGCTCCGAGTGAATCTACAGACAAGAGCAGCTCTACTCAAGAAAACAAAACCCACTACTTGTATTGAGTATTTTGTCACTTTTTTTTTACAATTGTTTCATGCTAGCACATGCTTTTTCTTCATTTCATTCATATTTTTATATGTTTTATCCTAAAAAGAAAACAGTGCCCTAATCACTTCGATGAAGTCGAAATTTGATGCTTTCAACACTAGATGGCAGGGTAAGGCCACAGTTAAGCAGCTGGACAAGGCGGCACCTTAAGTCAGCCGGCATGGAGCACTTCAAAGTTACCAGCTGAAACGTTTTACCCGATTTTTCTATGAAAGTTGTCATTAGGTACACAAAAACCTATATTCTCCGCCAGAAAAGAAAACCTACGAGTGTCACAGAGGTAGGTTCCTCTCTGCCTTTGCCCTGTGTCTGTCACTCGGGCCAGGACGCGACCTGCCCAGGCCGAGGGGCACCTGGAGCTATAATGGCAACCCTGAAACCAAATCAAGACTGCAAGGGTTCAAGCAGAAAATGACTACCAACTGAACACAGAATTTAGGATTCAGCCTGAAGCACGGATCAAAGAAAGGGATTTGTCTTTCAAAGTTGTTAAGAAATCTAACAGTAGGACACAGAAACATTTCTCGAACACTAAGCGCTGAAATACAGAAATAAGCAGAGGGATTACAAAGACCTCTTCCACTCCCTCCTCCACGTGAGGCTGCACTTCAACTCTACCTTTAATTCTTGCATCTGTGGTGGCCAAAGGATTTGCATGAGAACAGCAACGCACCAATTCCAGCCTGGACACGTCATGTAGTATCACAAAAAAGCAATGTGTACAGACATTATCTCCTTAGGAGGCCTCTAAGCATACAGTACATAGAAACAGAAGGCAGATATGTCGCAAACTAAGGAAACAACTGGTCAGCGGAGGGCTGCTGAGCTTCTGCTAGGCGGAAGGCAAGCAGCTGCTCCAGCTGCTCACCCAAACGCCTTTCAAAATCAGATGGCACAGTTACCATTTACAATCAAACATGCTATCTTTTGCAAGTAACTCACGTTACATAATTTCAGGCTTGTAATATTGTATATATAATATTTCAGGCTTAATGCTGAATCACAGGCTGGAGATTGTTGCTTTGGAAGTATGAAATTGTATTCTCCTAGGAATCAACATACAAGCATGCAAACTGCCAATAAATGGGAGGCAGAAAGGGAGGGAGGCAGGGACAGGAGGAGGGGAGAAAAGGGGAGAAAAGGGAAGATGAGAGGAGAGGAAGGAAGGAACCCCACTCTATATATGCCCCTGGCTGTCTGTTCTGTTGTTCCTGTTTCACCTCATTCATTACTCACTATTTAAACGGTACAATTAACTGGAATGAAGAAGTAATTTTCAGATGAAATGGGTAGAAATAGTAAGAATATGATTGGACTTCCAGCTCCACTTTCTCCTGGGCTGCTAACCCCACCATCCTGCAGCTGAGATGTGATCAAAACCACAATGGTTTTGTCAGCTTTGAAGTTCCTCTTTTTACAATTCCCCCGGTGCTAGCCAAACAGCAAGAAATGGGATGGAACTCCAAAACCTTCCAAGGTGATTAAGAAATGGTCACAGAGAAAATCAGATTACTATACCCAAAAAGAACTGTGGTTGTATTCTTTTTCCTCACAGATGCTTGCAGACATTGCACAAAAGTAAATTCAGAATAAATAAATAAATACATCCTTTCATAATTGTTCATAGCTGAGCTATGCAAGTCTTTATTTCTATGTTTTGACATTGCCTGGGTTAACTATACAGTGCAAGTTGACCCCTCACATGCTTCAAAAACAGACCAAGGGGATATGATTAATATCAAAATCTCATAATTACAACCATAATAGTGATTAACATCATCTTTCTTTCTCTGGGATTAATTAGCTGTATAGCAACTGAAATCAAACTACTGCAGAAGTAGTACAAGGGGGAAAGAGATACCCGAAATCCTCATAATCAAGGAGGCTGTAGATAGTTCAATTTTTAATTTTTATATCACTCTCCTTTCTTATGGCTCATCTTACATACCAGACCACTTTCTTTCAACCCTTTCTGTACTAATAGAGCACTGCACTAACACTGCAATGAAGGTAATTTCACGGCTTCTCATGTTGCTCCTAGCTGTTTCAGAAACATTACTTTTTTTTTTTTTTACCTGATGAGAATAAACCTACTGTTTTTTCACCTTATATTCCAGTCTCTTTCCAGCAGATACATGATGTTGTGACCTTTTATAATGTTTGTGCACTGTCTGGCACAGAGATACTATCACACAAGTAATATGTACTATAAACAATAGAAATTAAACACAATGACATTTATATACACTTTTAATTACAAAGGTCATTCTGCTAACGTGATTTTTCTACAGTGAATTATTTCATCCCAGTTTTCTCTTCCAAAGGAAAAAAATGATCAAATTAGTTGCTACTGTAGTCAGTTGGCATAAGGTTCCAAGTAGATCATCTGTTTGGGTCTGAGTACTTCATAGATGGACCAACATATGACCTGTATGCTGTAGAGCACCAGGGTGAAAAATGTTGGGAACACTTTGATGCCCACAGTTTCCACTTTTATCTGCCAAGTTCAAGAACCTTCACATTGCACCCAGCACAACATTCTCTCTCATATTTTGAAATACTAGTTGACTAACATGTTGACTGGGTTAATAACAATAATACATAAGATGAATAACAAAAACTATTCAAGCAATAGCAAAAACTATACAACTATACTCAAGAATAGCAAAAACTATTCTCTGTCAATTTTAACACAGGAGCTATGGAGCAGCTATAGTAGGTGGCAGCAAGTGGAAAATTTTTATCCCCTGAAATACATTATTTTTCTCAAAAGCCAAGGAAAACCTTGTACTTACTGCTACAAGATAGAGAATATGTTAAAAGCTTACATGATTTAAAATAAAATAAAATAAAATAAAAGTTTAGACAAACTAATGAATACCCCATCCATATGGCTATTGAAGTGAGATACTCCTTTGGGCTCTAGAAATCCCTTGGAGTGTCACGGGGAGGTAGGCTTTCCTTGTTTTTCTATTGCCTATGCATTCACTATTGGCCATTTTTGGATTTGATGTACCATGATAGACAGACCATTGATTGATTCTGTGATAGTCTTTTGTATACTCTCATTAAGCTTCAGGGTACTTTGATGACTCACATGTTAACCTAGATCAATTATTTCAAGGATTGCTATATTATTTAGTTAGAGACACAACTTCACACTCATTTATTTAAAAAAATATATATTTAATAAGTACTGGGTACAACGCTATCATGGGTTAGTTAGTCTAGGAAAATCACTAGCTTTCCCCAGCTTTCATTCCTTTTTTTTTTTTTTTTTTTTTTTGTATTTCAATTCAGATTAGGGATAGTTCCTAACCAAATTGATGAGCTCAGTTAATACTCTAACCATGGATAAAAACATGTCATCCTCACTAATAATGAGTATAAACTGAAACAGCTTTTAGTTTTATTAAACTAAATAAGACTTCTTGGACAGTAAAATATTATTTAAACTGATTAAGCAAAGCAGAGTTTGTCAGTGTATGAGTTAGTTCATGTTATTTTTATTTCGCCTTTCTGAACCCAGAAAGAATAACTTCAGCTGTAATTTACTACTGGAAGCTGATAGCAGTTTCTGACTTAAAGTAATGACTTTGCTAGTTACTTACAGGAGCTTTTCTGGTTTATTTTGAATGGAAACACCTTGTCACTGGTAGTTACAGAAACTGCCTACATCCACCAGCTTTGTAAAAAAAATTCAGGCCCAATTAAACTTCCAGAGCAGTCTCTATAAATAAACGCAATAAAAATCCAAATCCCCTGGAAAACCTTGTATATTACTCTCTGACAGGGGAATTCAGACACTCAGCTCCTCCGGCGCTGCTCGTGATAAACAATGGCTTAAATTCTTGAGCAATGCTGGGGCCAGCACGGCCACAGAGCGGCCAAATGAAATGAGTGGCAAAAGCAAAAGCTCTGCTCTCAATACCAGCCACTGTGGCTTGCTCAGCCGGGCACGTGAGCACCAGCAGCTTACGCTGACCCACCAGGCCGACACGCCTGGAGCAGAGGGATGTGCTCCTCTTTGCACTCCCTTCTCTGGGGACATAACTTCTTACAGAGATCTAATGAACATAGTTGAGACCTTTGGGGTTTTAAGTCATGCCTTAGCCACTCCAGCAAGGCTGGCCAGCAAAAGTCTGCTGAAACCATAACACACACTTTGACAGTTTTCATGTGAATTAGAAATTGCTGTGAATGGTTTTATCATGCAAGTAAACAGTACAACATTTTTGTATCTATATAACCTTGGTAAAAGTTGTTGAAATAAGTAAAGTTTAATTTCAGACAGGAAAATTCATGGGCCATCACCTAAGATCACTCAGTTTCAGGACTTCTGTAGGCTATGGAAAACATATAAAATTCTTATGAATGCATATGCAGTCAGTTATTTTGAACACTAAAAACCAAACGTCTGAAATCTGACACACTCTAGGCTAAATTTATTTTCAATAATGAAATTCTAAATATCATTTAACATTACTTTGGGGTATATCTCAGACTAAACACAGTGGAGTTACGGCAGAGTCATATAAGTAACTACTATTAACAGTGGTGGGTGTTATGGGGAAAATATTCTGCATACTAAGAAGAGATTCTAATGTTTTATTTGACAATTATTGTATTTTATCAGTTTTCATAGTAAAATGAATCGACAAACAAGCATGTCCAACACAAAGATAGAATTGCTATTAACATATAAACACAAATTCCACCCTTCCTACATAATTATAATAAGGGGTCACAGGTATTCTGAGGTGCTACCAGTTCTCTTTCTTAACACCTATGTTGAGACATTACACTAGCAATTAGGTCAGTTCATGGGTAGGTTGATGAGCCATGGAATATTGAAAGAAAACTATCCTACACCAGAAAGCAATTTTAGACAATAAAAGACTTTAAACTTTTTTAGACTTTAAAAAACACACAGAAGTGTGGATTCTGCTAAAATGTATTACTTCTTTGATTTTGGGTGGATTTGGGAATCTACATGAAAAAAAAAATGTTTGAAGAGAGAAACAAAGTGTGAAGAATATGTGCAAGAACAGAAAATTTCTACAGAAAATTACTACTTCTGCTGAAGTCAGAGTTGGGGTCCCAGGGCTGGGCACACCATCCAGCAGGCACTGGGACCTCCATCTCCAGGTGTTCTGCTCTGCAGACCCACTATTCTCTCTCTCAGTAGCATCTTATCAGTTCAATAATCTCAGTACAATTGGTATGAACTCAAGTGCTAATTGAACATAAATAATTGTACCAATACTGACCCTAAACAGACAAAAAGAGGGAGACAGAAAATTAATAGTGCCATTTTGCAAGTGCTGAACTTCAGTACTGAGTGGTACACCCCCTGGTTTTTGAAAGAAATTGATGGAAGAAGTAAGAGCTGTGTGCAAATCTGCTGAGTTTCAGTCTAACGCCTTAACTATCAGGGTAATATCACTAACATGATGAAGGTACTCACATCGTTGTTCCCCTGGAGATGTCAGTGCACACTATTACTTCTTTCCCAATGAAAACTTCAAAAAGCAATCATCTCTCCCATCTACACACACTTCTTTCTGACAAACAGTTTGTAATGGATCTTTATGTATTCTGGGTTACTTGGATTTTCTCTCCCTTCCTAGAAAAGAATCTTCTTATAGAATTGCATGCTGCCATCCAACATAGATAAGTTTGCTTGCCCATCTCCAGGAGAAATTACAGCTGCTAGCCTTGACTAATCATTTTCTTGAATTGTAAACAGCATCTCATAGGCTTGAGAGTTAAGACCCCTTGTAAAACAGCAAAGCATTTTGCTTTTATGATCATATTCTCTTACACATTCTGGTGTCAGCTACCAAAAATTCACTGAAGTCAATCCACATTGATACAAAACTATACACTAGAAAAGAGAAAGTTGTAAATACTCTGGTATTACATCAAATTTGAAGAATAAAAATCTATACATGCATTATCACAAAGTTTCAAAACAAGATATAACAAGATGACAAGATACTCTTTTGTCCACCACTAGGAAGCAGTATAACCATGTTTTTAATAATTCAGAAATAACTATTCAAGTCAGACTTTTGGAATATTTAGAGTGGACTCCAAGGGAGGAGAAAAAAATAAAAAAAAAAAAAGAAAAGAAAAAGAGGCCATTTCTCTCTGATGACTGTGTAAACTACTTGTGACACTGAATGCCCCTGCAGGAAAGTAAAACTAGAGAGAATTCTGAACTTGATGGAAAAGCTTCATGTAAGATTTTTTTTTTCATTATTAAAGCAGATAAACCTTTCTGTGCGCTTCTTACAGCCTTCTTGCCCACAACTACCAAGCAAAAATACAAGACAAAAAGCATAGAGGGCCTGCCACTTTGTTATTTTGCACCATGCAAAGTGCTGGTTACAGTTTTTGAAAACTTCTTATGTCTTTGTAGAATGCTTTTATAAATGTATCAGCTGTGTGCATGGATTTATAGTAATAAAGATGACAATATAAACCTAAATTCTAAGGGAACAAAGTTTACGAGATTGGATTTGGGCCTAGATTAATGCTTAAGATATGCAAATGGACTGTAACTTTTGCATCGTATATTATGTTTTGTGACAGTGAATTTCTTGACTGTGTCTTAAGCGAGAAGTGTAGGTGGAAAATATATCATCTCTGTCTAGAGGGTCAACGAATCCATACTCTTTCTGACCCTTAGGTCCTAAACACATCCTAATTACTTCAGTAATAAAAGTGTACTATTCTTCACTGAGATTTCATTAAGAAGAAAAGCCAGAAGGCTTAGATTCTCCTGCAATTCAAATATCACAACAAGAATATTATTTATTGTGGTAGTAAGACTTACCATTTACACCCCACATTCATCAGCTACTTCACAAATTTCAGCTAATAAAGCAGATTCAGATGTGTTTATTTTCTTTACCTTCCAGACTAGAAACCCAATCCAGGGAAGTGACTCATTAGTCAAATGCAATCTATGTCAAATCTGGTAATGTTACTTTCCTTTTTTTTCTTCTTCTTCTACATGAAACCATTATATTATACTTTTCAATATATGTCTCATTTCAGGAGATAGATAAAGTGAATACAGTGGTTTAATTTCTAAGATGTTTTCTACTTTCCAGAATACTATATATATGTGTGTATATATATATATATATATATATATGTATTTAATCTCCATAAAAAGGATTTCAAAGTTTTGGATATTATCTCTAAATGAAATTATTAGTTTGATATATATCTTTTATCATTTGCATTATTTGCAAACATTTTCTTGGTTTTATATTCATACACACAATGTATTTCTCTTACATGATTACATATGCTTGTTATCCTTCCATCTCTTCTGGGCAAAAAAAATAATAAAAAAATATTGATGTTTCATACAAAGTTGTCTTTTTCAGTCCTGATTTATACTTTTGGAAGACCTGTAGACCAAGTGACACTATGAATTTTTCTCAACATTTCTGAATCTTCCATGTTTTTCCTTCTTGCACACCAAGACATTTTACTTGTTCCTTCTAATTTAATTTTCAGCAGGTGTGAAGACTGCTGACTAAGCCCTTTGCAAAATGTCCTGTTGGTATTTATTCTAGCCTTAGTGTAAAATGTCACTGAAATTCACATACACATAAAGGATTGGTGTGTGTGTTGCC
Organism: Anser brachyrhynchus; assembly: GCF_964034855.1. NCBI lineage: Eukaryota > Metazoa > Chordata > Aves > Anseriformes > Anatidae > Anser > Anser brachyrhynchus. Next base: position 84,157,728 of record NC_137694.1, read on the forward strand.
AAAGAGAGTTTACATAACCTCCTGGACAGAAGGGCCATCACTAGATGGTAGTTTAGGTTGTGCTGGGTAAACAAACTCATTCACCCCAATTTCATGCCCGTCTCTACTATCACATGAGGCATATATTGTGAAGTTAGTAGCACGTACATAGTTCTTTATTGTGGAAATGATTGTAGGAAAATATATATTCCTATTCAAGCATAAAAATTTTAATACTGGCAAGGTCAATGCCAAAGATTCTGTAAGTCAACCTGCTAACTGAAGGAAAAGCTAGAAACAAAAGAGACAAACCTAATAAGGGAGAAGTAGGACAAAGATAATCTGGGAGTGCATCTCAGACCCTGGAGAAAACTAGAGCAAATGTTGCTAAAACTGGAGAGTGAGGACTTCACTCAGACTTAAAACTTTACGGTTCTCAGCAAACCTTTTGGTAAGCTTGCTATGTGTGTTTTGGGAGGAGTTGGAGGAGGCATGAGTCCTTTGCAAGGTAATACATTTTAAAATTTCTGGTCTACAGTAATAATAAAATACATCCTCTGCAGCAGCAACACTGTTATTCCCACACCCCCCCACTCCCCATTCCTCGCATTCTTTTAAATATAGGAAATGAGACTAGAAGATAGTACCACGTATCATACTTAGCAGTTCAAATGATACAGAAATAAAATATAGCACAGTCTATTATTCCAGCCTTCTTGGACACTTGTCCACCTTCAGATATGATGATATACTCTATGAAAATTGTCTCAGTATCTTCTATACATAATCTATATTTGACTAGGACCTAAACAATGTCTATTGGAGGAGACAGGCTGTGAAGGTGGCAGTTCATATTTCAAGCTAAATTCAATAATTTAGTATAATTATCTGCCACATGTTTTCATCCTCTTGATTTTATGTAGTCTTGACAATGTTGGTCTCTATAATAATGGAACATGTCACTTCCATACAGCACCTGTGGTATACTTCACTAATTTTAAAGTGAAAATAGAATCAAGATGATTATTCTAAACTAAGTTATCTGAATTCCAGGATATTTACTATATATAAATGTGGAAGAGTTCGGAAAGTCTGTTTACCTGTACTACCTTTTTACTACGTACAGATCTCACTTCAAATCTCTAAAACATTAATGGTCACAAATGAAACAAGTACAGTGCTCCCTAAAATCAGTACTCCTTCTCCCCCATCCCCCCCCCCCCAAAAAAAAAAAAAAAAAAGATAAAACCACTTCTCATGTACTTACAATGATAATTTTAAAATTCATGGTCTGTATTCTTTCTTTTTTTGCCCAATATATGACTGCATGCTCATGCAAGCTTGCTTCTGAAAGAATTTCATTTTATAAAAATAAGTAGAATTGAAAAAAAAAAAGATTTTTTGTGCTGATTAGTTTGTTGATTTTATTTTATATAAAACCATTGATCCATTTAAGTGAAGACTGTGAGTATAGCAAAATGCTCACTCCTGCCATAGGTGATAGTAATTGCAACACTATTACCAGTAATCTTAACATGTCACAAGCACAGAAACATATCTATCTACGTTGATTGAGAATGATTTCACATCTGCATTTGCAAACTCAGGGGCAGAGCTTGAATGATCGCACTGCTATGCAATGGTGAACAGAAGTGCACCCCGAGCTCAAAGTCTCATCTTTGTTTTTCCTTGGGGAGGGTTCACACCCAGAACCAGTTTGAACTGAAGTTCGCGGTAACTCTATGGCTCCTTCAAATTCAGAAGAGGCTCCAGCCCTGGCTGTGAGGGGAATAGTATTTCATATGCAACATCTAAATACAATTAAATAAATTTAATTCCTTTGTTTGGACTTTATTTCGGGGTATATTTTGGGGGCATTTGCTCAGTTCTGGAGGTCAGTTTACCATTTATCAGATCCTTCTTTCTTAAAACAGAGAATTCTTTCATACCATGCAGACAACACCACTGAAATCTTCAGAATTGGAAAGTGGTTTCATTTGCAGAAACAATGCCTCCAACATCAAAAACTAAGAGTTTCAGTACAAGATAATTCTAGCTGAGCAGACATACGAGCAGTTAACTTAGTTGACAGTACAACAAAGAAATTATCCTGCTCTTTCATCCATCTGATACTGAGGCATATGTGTCTTCATATATAACATATATACCTATAAATATATAATTTTATTGGAATTTGAAAAAATAACTAAGTGCTATATATCCACAGTGCCGCTTTACTTCCCATAGGATAATTAAGAAAACATTGACTTTAAGTCTAAGAATTGTGCAAAGAATTGACTCACAATGGAAATAAATGCTTTTGCAACCATAATTGCACTACAGCATTAGCCACAGCATAACTTGCTCGTATGTTCTTCCTCACCCAACAGCGCAAAGGATTTTTATTTGGTACTTTGGATGACATATTTAGGTCTGGTTTTAGAATAAGCAATATGCAGAGAAAGACTTTATCATAAGGAATGTAGTTGAAGACCATATTAGTTAAGCTTTCAGGGCTCTCTATAATTAGTGAATTTATTTTTCCCAAAATCGTTTTCAACAGAAATAACAATTACATAGTTACTGTTTGCTGTTGTATACTAGTAACATTTCCAGTAATGAAATTCCTAGTTATATGGTTATATTCCATTACAAATCAGCAAGGCTCCACTTTCTAAGTCAGCAGTGAAAGAGATAAATTAACATAGCATCTACAGAAATAAGAAATGCAACATTAGAGACATTCAGAAATCCTTCTTCCATAGTGGATGTTATTACTGGAGCACTGTGTTTCTAATTATTAAACCTTCACTCAAGAAAAAATATTCCAGCAGAAAAACAACCAAACAAACTAGAAGAAGACATTCTCTGTGATGACCCTGGAATCCTACTACAGTTAAAACACTTACTACAAATCAACACCAGTTGAGTATCATTTTTAATGAAGACAGAAAGGAAATGTACCAGAAATCTGTAACCAGAACTATTGTTCCATCCTAGTAAATATTCACTGTAGTAGCCAAAATACATAAATATAGAACAAGCCTTTGTTTTCAAACTTTGAACTAATATTCTTGGGCCTACTTAAGTGTCCAAGTAGTTCTTGAATCCCACTAAATATTAACCTCGGCTCTGTTACCAACTTTCTCAGTCTGATTATGAACATTTTATGATGCCATAGACCAATCTGAGATTAAAACACATTGACCTTACTGAAACATTGCACTTCCATTAAGTTAATATGTTTTTTGCTGACTTTTCAGTTAGCCTAAAATGCTGCACTTACTTTATAAAAGGTAATACTTCTTACTCTACTGCAACAGAAATTCCCAAGTGAACCAAAGCTTGAGAGTGATACTGAACCACCCAAATACTTTGTAGAGAAGGCTTCTTTTCTGGCCTCGCACAAGTTGCTGCTTCAAACTATGGTAGCATGTGTGTGGAGGAAAAGTGGGGAGAGTAAAGAGGTTAAAATGATGAGACAAGATCTAGGAAAGCTGCAAGAGGGGAGCAAGTGGAATTAGCCAGAGCAAATCTGGAGTTCAGCCACATATCACTGGATGCCTGCTGCATGCATGCAGATGTGTATCTAATATGACAGAAAGAAATACTATGTCCTTATGAAATCCGTAAAGGAGCTAACGGAAATGATTAATAGAGTCGAACACATCTGTTAACCTTCTCAGCATTTTCAGACACCACATGACCTGCATACCCTGCATCAGTCTCCAGAGCCCATTTTCTATCTCCCTGCCACTCACACTATCAAGGATTCAAGGAGCACTTCATGGCTTAGAGCCAGAACTCTTCTCTGAGAGCTCACATTCACCCTGGTTTCTCACTGGTAATTTTAAGCCTCTGCTCTGTTGCATAAACCTTTAAATAGCTTACACACTCATTCCCTTGATCACTTAGAAAATAGTTAACAAGTTTGGTCCAGAAAAATATTAACTAGCCATGATCTGTTTAGTTTAGAAAAGAGCTGTTTCATTGATGATACAATAAACATATAAATTCATTCCATGATTACCTGGAACAAGTTTTTCTCATTACAAGGCAGACAAGCTTTTTGTTAGCTTTTGTACCACTATTTTATTTTATTTTTTAACTGGTACTAATAAAGATTCCCACTTTCCCCTTCTCTTCAGTATTTTTAATGAATGAACTTTTTAGAGTACTAAGTGGTCTGAGCTGCAAGGGAAAATATTTTTTGTTACAGTGATATGGAAATACAGTCTATGGTCTTGGTTAAGCTATAAGGGGACATGCATAAGCATCGGAAAGCTGAACAAGCTATCACAAGATGCGTGATACATTTTTACTGTTTTTACAGCATTGCACGAATCAGCAGGGATTTTCCACAGAACAGTTTGCTGAGGCCCTCTCTTGATTTTTCTCCCTCAGTTCCTACTGGTAATGGAACAGATTGCAGTGGGTGGCTGTGGCTCCAACTGGGTCCAGTGCTTAGCATTGCTATGTCACAGTAGAAAAACAAAATGAGCCCATATCTTGGGTACTCTACACAACCAAAGGCAGTATACAGCAGAAATAGAAAGACAAGAAAGAGTAACAAAATCAATTGGAGACAGGTAGCATAGTTTGCATGAGCAGAAAGAAGGTAGCCTCAGACTCTTCAGATGCTTTTGAATCTGAGAGTTTATCATTTTATTTGATTCTATTCCTTTTGAAATAACCTTCCCATGCCATTCTTGATTTCACACAAAATCAGCATTTTATTACCAACAAACAATATATTCTTTTTCGTACAATGCATGCTTAACTTATGCCCTCATTGCCACCAGATCTTGTGAAGATAAAAAGCATAAGCTGAGACTGATCATTGAACATCTACAATGACGGAAAAGGCTGAAGAGGCAGGCACGGCTTGTACTCAAGAAGGGATGTTGGGAGTGACTGTCTGCTGCTGAGCAAAAAAAGCTCAACTCACTGCAAAGCAGAGGGGCACAGAGGTTCACCCTTTAGGCTAGATGAATGTCTACATCAGCTGTGTGGATCAGCTCTGTACCTGTTCATCCCAGACTTAATCACAAGACTTCAAATGTCCTCCTGAGCTAGCCAGACTGGTGAGGTGCAGTTTAACATGCGGCTCAGCCCAGCACAGACTAGAGAAACACGAACAAGTGACAAAAAATACTTTGAAGAGATGGTCTGAACTCATGTACTCCCTCCCAGCAGCCAGGGAGGCCCTGGCACTGTATTGTGATTCAGCTGTGCATTGCAACTGCTACACTCTAAGTGTACTTGTATTTTGATTTAAATGCACTGCTGCAACAGAATGCTAAATCAAAATCCTGTGTAAGGTCAGATAACATCAAATAAGAAAATCTGGTATTAAACATCAAACTCTTCACGTGTGGAATATCAGAAAGAACCTGGCCAGCAAGAATTGGACTCTTGACACTAACGCAGTCCAAAGAGGTTTTATCAGTTAATGGAAGTAAAAATCCTTTAAGGACTATTAAACACCATTATTCACTACAATTTTTCATCTGAGATTGCCTAACCTGCATGTGAGGGGAAATGCCACGTTATAGTAGTTGCTCTTCCCCAAGCAACCAACCAGTAAAAGACTAGCTGAGCCTTTAGCCTAACCCAGTGCCATTGCTCTTGCACGGGATAATGCAGAAGCTCTCAAGTAAGTACCTCACTCTGGCTGCTTTGTTTGTTTGCTTCTTGGAGGCAGAAGGAGGGGTTGACAGTGAAACCTGTTCTCTTAGTCTCAGTTTTCATCTCCTGTACGTAAGACAGTTTTTGACACAATGCAACTTTTAAAGCTTACTTCCCATGACCATTCAGTGTATTTGGTAACTTCTGTAGGACATCTCTTCAAAGTCTCAGCAAAGTCTAAACAAAATGTCAGTTATGAGCTTCTTAATATGCTCGTTCATAAACGTGTTTGTAAAATGTCAACAGATCAAGAAGGGAGAGTTTTCCTTTTTTAAGCAAACTTTTCTCCTTAGACTTGGCTGGTCACGGTCTCCCAGGTCTTCCCTTCCACTGTAATAGTAGGTACATGGTTTGGAGGTCAGTAGTCCCCCTTGGCTCACAGACATCTGCAAAATATGGATGTGATATCTGTCACTCTCCAGTCCTCGGTATAACAAAAACCTGGACATTCTTTATAGCCTCTCATTCATTTTATACTCCACTTCTTTCAGCAGACTTGCATATGTCCTATTTGATTTTTTTTATAAGTGTGAATAGCCCCAGAACCTCTCCAAATGTGCAGTCTTTATCACTGAAAGAGGGAGGTATATTTCTTCACAACATTCAGCATCAGCAAGTCATGCATACCGGTCACTTAGCTGCTTATCACTATCTGTAGCTCCCTTGATTTCCTATTTTTATATAAATGAAATATCTCTTACTTAAATAGTAAAAAAAAAGTTTGTCATGTGAATTCTCTATGTATAACAATAACTGTTTTAATGTGTTCAAATGAATCTCCATTAAGCCTATAACATCAGGAACCTATATCCTATCACCTTTCAGCAATTATTCAGATTGGTTTCACCAAGAATTATAAGAATTATGGCTAAAGTAGTTTATGGATAATTACAAGAATTACAGCTAAAAGGAGTTTATGTTTTTGTGTCAGAAAATGTTTATACTATCATTGCTGAGAACATGTGAATATCATACTAACATCAGAATAACTGTAGTTTTGACAAAAAAATGAATTTATAATAATTGAAAAATATACCACTCGAAGATTAAGCTAGACAGAAACCAAATAAAAGTTTACCTTATTTTGTGACAGTTAATAAATCAACTTTAAAGAAAGTACTGCATATGCTCAGAACAATCCCATTTGAAAAATAATCTTTTGAGTTCATGGGAAGTGAAGGTTTAGCTAACAAACCTGTATGCTTTCACAAAAAGGAGTATGAAACAAAATACTTCCTGCATATTTTTATGGACTTATACCTTCGAGTTAAAGCCTGCCATAATCAACAAGCAGAACATTTGACAAATTCCAGTTGCTATTTCTTCTTCTTTTTTTTTTTTTTTTAATCTGTTGTCAGTCTGCAATTCATCATGATAAAAGCTTTGATCCCTAGTGTTGAACAGACACAAATTTCCTAAATGACTAAAACTTATGGGCAAATGTTTTCTTTTAGAGCTGTATGTAAATGCAATGTTAAATTTTATTTTTGTAATCTCTTTAATCAGAAACAAGGGAATTAGCCAGCTGTTTGGAACTCATGTTAAGATGTAATTAAGCATCTGATTGAATTTCTGTGCATATAAAACAGCAAAGGCTAATATTTGCACACAAGACAGATCGCTTTCATTAAAATAAAAATCTCCTCACCAAATGAGAATAGAAAGGGTTTACTCCAATGGTTTGTCTCTGAGATACCCCTCCGCAAGAAAGCACACATCAGAATGGCAAAAAAATTGTTTTATGTGTCAGTCATACCAATAGGATTCCTTAATGAGTGACATCTAGTTTTCCCTTACATCTGTACTGCATGCTACTGCAATACGCTAAGGAATTGCTTGTCTTGCAGGCTTCAGAGAAAAAAAAAATCCCACAAATTATCAATTACTCCGGTGTGGAAATAAGCTTTTCTGCCACCTGTGCTTGTTTTATTTTTATTATGTGTATATATACATATATATATATAGGTGGGGAGTGTTTCTTGATTTTTTATTGCTAGTGAAAGACCTATTAAAAAAGCATTACTGAATAATATATATAACAAGTTTATATTACACATATGATATTTGTGTAAATATACATACAGCATATATGAACAGGATTATTATTATTTGGGAAAGCAAAAAACAAGTTTCCTCCTTTTCATGGCAGGTTGTCTTGAGATGAATATGAAGAAAGCTGAAAATGTGTTCTGCTTTTTAATACTATGAGATGAGTAGAGTAGTGAGGCAAACATAGTTTTAATATGTAGGATGAAGATGGGTAAACAAATCATTAGAGAAAACTGTTTCTTCAAATAATTTCTTCTCAAGAAAAGTAGGAGCATATCCTAGACTATTACAATCAGCTCTGACTTGGGTCAAAGCATCCAAATCCTCTCTGCTACCTAGGAAAAAAAGCAGAGGCAGGAAGGAGCATCATTAAGGTAGGATCGTTACTCCCGTTGTCTCCTCAGTTTCCAAGGGTGTAGAGGTAGGGAGTTATCCTCTTTCTGCAGCATTCCTGTATCGCCTCATTGCTCATTAGGATAGGACAACGGAGTGACACTGACTTTTCTAGAAATAGACAATATATGGCCAGCTGCACTCCTGTGATAGCAAAGCAGAGTCACATCAGCTTACAGCATCAAGCGGCAGAGCCGACAGGCACAAGACAACACCCCTCAAGATACCAAACTGGTATGCCCACAGTCAATGCCTGGCCCATGCCAGGCCCAGCCAAGCCTCACATGGAGGTGAGGCTCATGGATCTAACAAATTAGCCTGCTTTTATAGAAATCCTTGAATGATACATAGAGTACAACCCTGGAAGATCCTAATCTGGACAATTAGACACAGGGAAAGGGAGTAGAGGTGATCAAGGAAACAAGAATATCTTAGATAAAGTTCCCATTTGGGGCATCTGGATACTTTCTGGACATAAGCACAGTGTACATACTAAATTTTCTGATTCCTATTTTCTTCTGCATGCTATGCAGAAGGAATGCCTTACCTAAAATGTTACGGTGCAATGCAAAACAAGCCCTGTTGAGGCCAGTGTCTGGCAATCCAGAGGAAAGAAACACCACAATGCAACAAAACACATGAGCAATTCAGGTGTTTTCTAACCAAGACAGTTAAGGAAAAATCCTTGTCTGTGACTGTTTTGCCACCCCTCTGATAATTAACAATTACAATAGAATTTACAAAATAGCTAAAAACGCCAAGCATTCAGAGATGCATTTGAACATGAACTGTATTTGAAGACATAAAACTAATTTTGACACTTTGGTTGTTTTTTGCAGAGCAGTGTCATTCAGCTTACCAGAATGAACTTGTGTATATTGAATAACATATACTTAAGAGATTTTTTAGGAACTGCCTGGTAGAAAGTTTTCAAGTTCTGAGACAAAGAATATTTTAAAAATTGAAAGGATTGTACAAAGTTTTACAAACAATATCCAAAGTGGTTCTCATTAGATATTTTTTTTACCAGAAAATTTAAATTATTTTAAATTAAATTCCATCCTGTCTAATTAGTATAAGGAAAGTATACGCTCCTAGAAACAGAAAAGCTAGTATTAGTACATGAGCACAATGTTGATGAGATTCAACTTTAAATTTCTGAGCAAATATCTATGTGGCTACTAGAAAATGTCATGGATGGAATAGAGAGATTGTTTTGTTCTACAAAACAAACAAAAACATATACAAGCACGGACAAAGAACGTTTTGTCCATTCCAACAACATATTCTGGTGTTATATGGTAGAATATTCTTCACTACAAAGCACTAACAGCAAACATTCATTACAATAAAAAAGCTCTGGGGCAGAATATCTGGCCATATATCACAGTTCCCTATCTCCCAGTGTTTGTTCCAAAATTGTTTTCCTATGCTGAAACAAAAGAACCTTCCCACATGAAGATCTAAACACTCAATTGAAGTACTGCTTCACACGTGACTAAATGAGTATGGATATTTGCCAGTGTATCTGAGACACATTATTCTTTCTATGGTTCGATCAGTTGGAAATACATCCATCTTACTAGTCAAGGTTATAAAAAATAGAGCTCCAACCTGGGGGCCGGAGTACTTCTTGCCTCAGCAGCACCCTGTGCAATGCCTACCTTTTTGCCTCTTTTTCTGTTGTGAGCATGAACTAAAAGAGAAGCAAAAGTAATATTACACCTTTTTCTAAGCAAAATCCTATGAAGTAAATGCTAATGATGATGCCACCATATGAGTGACCATTGTCTAGACAAAGTGTGAAAACAATATACACTACAGAAGAAAGAGAACCTGTTCTCTCAGAATTGAGCTCAGATGTTCAGTGATTTTAGGTTATTGGCAGCACCAGATACAGTTTCCTTTAGTGAATAAATATCTTTTTACCCTTTATTAAAGAAAGAAATATTATTAATTTTATAACGTTTACATAATTTACCTAGTACATTTTATTTTAACAAATGTTAATATCATTTCTTCACATTTGTACTTTCATATTTTATAGATCTGCCAGTATCATTGATAAAATCATTTCTAACCTTCACAATACAGCATCTCTGCTGCTCTGACAACACCTTTTAGTAATGAATGGGGCCAATGGCACTACCTATCTGTATTGGTACATAGAAATACATGTGTGCATACATATGTGTGTATATATATATATGGATATACATATAAAGTACCTTACAATGAGATGAAGAGTGCAAGTATGACAAGAGCTTAGTATAGCACCTGCATATTAGCTAAGGTTGACATGAAGCTAGGTAGGTGCTAACTGGCCTAGCTTGTTTTATTGTTATTTCATCGGTTACTGGCAATGCAAGTGTATCTGTCAACTTTATGAAGAAAAAACTTTTAAGTGGGAAATCTAGGGATCATGCACATGCATGATAATGGTTATGAGCATGTACAGCATGCTCCCACCCATGAGAAGCGCCAAGAATGCACAAAAAATCTTCTCATTTCCTGAAAAGACAGTGTTGCTCTTTCTTTAATAGCATCCACATGATAAGCATCATGTCAGGTCTGCGACTTGGTAATGAGCACATCCTAAAGGTATGAAGATTACAAAGGGGCTTTTTTGTTGCCTTCCTGATGAAAAGAATATAAAATGTAACATTTAAAACTCCTTTTGCATTGGTATAGATAACCCTAAAGAATACACTAAGAAGAACGAGCCTTTTTATCATAAAAGGCAATGGTATATTTTAAATGTGTATGTTTACTTTAAAGAAAAATTAGTGTTTTTAAAAGTTCTATTCAACTGATTCCATTTTGCGCTTGCAAAGGTCAGGTCTCATCAAGTCTAAAATGAAAGCATATCAAGCTAGGTGGGTATTCTCATTAAACTTTTCTGTAAGTGAAAATACAATAGTGCTTCCTTAAAATCTTGTGGGACTATAAAGAAGCATCTGAAGATACCATTTTCTACTTTCTCAACAGTCAATTTCTTGATTGAGTTCTACATAATTAAGGATTCAGATTTAAATTCAAAATTTCCCCATTTAAAAGTCTGATGGAAATTTGTTTTTGAAGTTTGAAAGCTACAAAGAAATACTTAGAACTGCACACCTAAGCCTCAGAACTAGCAAAATGCCAGAATTTACAGTTTGTACCTGTATTGAAGGACATGAACTGTACACAGCTTTGCCACAACAGACATTACTTACAAGGCAGAAAGCTGTTCACAGCTTGAATCATCTTCTGCAAACACTGAGTCTGCTTTGCAGGAGAATCTGAACCATTATGAAATAAAATAAATAGTTTTGTTGTTGTTGTTGTTGTCAGGTACAGGGGGTTGGAAAGCATGACTAAGGTCCCGAGGCACAAGCAGAAGGAGCAGCTGTGTGGTTAAGCTTGTAAGAAGAAATGGGCTGGAGCTCTTTCTTGTGTGGTGACTGCTGAGAAGTTTCAAGCAGAGACCTCACTAGTGACCTCTGTCCGTCAGCCGGGCTTAGCCTACACACATCTGCGTCACACCTGATTTCCAAAACTGCCAAGTGCTCACAGCTGCAATGGGAGACAATGAGTCTGGGCTCTGAATGCTTCAAAAGCTGTAAAATCCACGTCCAAGGTGTCTCCAGTGGAACATATGAAATAGCTGATTCTCTGCATTTCAGATCCTCATTTATAAATCAGGATAATATCCTTTTACCTTGCTAGAACTGTGTGAATGTAAGTTCGATAGGATTTCTAAATCACTCATACTTTTTGAATGAGCAAACAAGGAAAAGACCATTAGAAAATTAATAGCTGTCTTTGAAGCTAAGCAGTAAATTTGGCCTATATCCATACAACCAAGAACGTCATATGAGAACTACTGATTGTTTTAATCATCCTTCAATTTGTCACGTTCCTACCCTTTATAATAGGTTTCATCTGTGTATTTCAAAAAGAGCAGCTGATGACATGGTTTGGCACACAGATTTTATGAGCGTGCATTTGGGATTCTCACTTACTCATGGGCTGCTAAGTCAAAAATGAATTATACAGGTGAGTCTGAACAAATTACACCGAAGTGTTTCTGTTACAGTGTTATGCATTTTATATATAATGAACACAGACCAATAAATCTATTTGAGAAGTACATGAGAGGTTTTATTCATTTTTAATTTTAACTACTAAATCCATCTTGCTATATGTAATATAACTTAATGCTAAGATATATATACAATATTCACCTAAGTCTACTTGGGGTGGAACAAAAAGATTTAAATGATCTCTTGCAGTTTTTCCCCTGTATTTAAAATACAAAGGAGATAATGATCTTATTTAAAAATAAAATTAATACTTTATGTGCAGACCTTCCAGGCTGCACCATTTCCCATCTAGAGCTACTGTGAGCACTGCAGGTGCTCCTGTTGGAAACTGAGGTCTACATTTTTAACTTTCAAAGCATCATCCAATTCACACAGTGTTTATTAGAAATAATGAGGAACTATTCCTTTCCCTGTAACATTTTTTTTCCACCTATTTCTGTTTCTTTTGTTTACATCTTATATATCCAAAAGCAATATTAAGCTTAATACAAACTTAACAAAGCCATGGCTGCAGCTATTGCTCCTGCTTATGCATGTTTCCCTTTTGGCTTGGTATTTCTATTGCTCTTAGAAAACGTTCTCACAGTTAAAGACAGTGCTCATCACCCCACTCACACACACAGGCATACACTCATGAAAGTGGAAAACGTCTAACAGCAAACAAAAGGACTATTTCTTTTTAAAAGGAACCTCATATTTTAACTCTGCAAGGTTATATATTTTCAACCAACTGCACCCAAGTCTAAGTTTATACAATTAATATCGTCTCCCAGAAATTAATAAAAGCAGTGCTGATCTTTAACTGAAAAGTTGATCACAGAATTACATTAACATCATAAACCAGTAGAAATTGACACGAACCTAGGTTTTATTGCCCATATGCTGGTAGTTTCTGGCCACGTAGCGAACAATAACAGCTTTCTTCCATCAGCAAACTATCTGGCAGTAAACTGAGATATATAGTGTCTTTAGTGTTGACTTATGAGGACTGACAGTTAAACATCCTATTACTCAGAGTTGACCGTATACCCTTAGATGTATAAAACGAAAGGAAGACAGAAGATGCAGAATAGCATCTCTTCCAGAAAGCATCACACTGAAACATTTGATCACTGCTCTTAAAGGCATGATACAAGTGTCATAAAAAAGTTGCTACTACGTTTAAGCTGTCACTAAATTGATTAAGAGGAGGTGAACAGTTCAGCAGTGTAAGCCTAATACATACCAAGGCATTAGCATTTGCTGAACAGAACTGATTTTGTTTTTATTAGCTAGGTTCAGATTTGATGGGATGAACCATTCACCCAGACATCGTCATAACTCAGGAGAACTATAAGCAAGAACAAAACATCTTTTCTACTTTGGTATTTTATATGCAAAAGGACAAACAATACGGATCAGATCCTACTCTTTGTATTTAGAATTAAAACACTTAAAAATAGAATACCAACACAATTATTAAATGAATATACTCTCATCAGAGTAGAAGTAGTCATCTACCATAATCTGCAGAGTTTCCCCATTAACTTATGTTAGGAAAAAAAAATTTCAAATAAGGAGCCTTTGTGAATATTATTGCTGAAACGGGGAATATTCAAAACTACCAGAACCACGTCCACAGAGCTTTTTGCTTCACTTCACAATGCCCTTAGGTTTCTTTACTGATGGAGCACTGGGCAATCAACAGTCTCCCTCCTGGCATATTTTGGGGTATGAAGGAATATGTACCTTAAGAAGGGAATTTGCCCACCTCTCTCTAACTGAAGCACATGAAATATACAGGAGTTAATGAATGAATATTCAAAGGGCATCAAAAGGACAATTTGGAAGTATATTTGCAACTTCTAGGAAGATGTTTTTAATCACTCATCATTAACTACTGTTATCACATTAATCTCTAACAGTGTGAACCAGCAAGGATATGGACTATGGCCAAGTATACTGGTAGAGGAAAAAAAAAGGACTAATTAAAATTAAGAAAGAATATGTTAGTAAACAAGAAAATTGTACGATAGATTTTGTATATGATAAAAAACAACAGAAGCAAAATCTGACAAGTTGCTTAAATATTCTTAATGTAAATTCTGAAATTTTTCAACAGAAAGTACGAAATAATGAAAATGTCTTTCAAGGTACATTGTCTCAAAACTTGTTAATAAATTTTAAGTTATTACCAGCTCCATGGGTGCTAGAAATGTGTAATAATTAATGAAGTTTAATAATTAATAATGAAAACATGCTATAATTAATTAGCTTAATAGAGAAGGATCAGGGCCTACTTTGATGTATGGGAAGCAGCAGTAATACTCAGGATGTTCTTGTCTCCTAAGACTAGTAAAGTGTATCCATTTCCTTATACGATTATAATTATTTGTTTAAAGGCAGGAGTTGTAGGCATTAATTAGAATCATTATGATAGATACTGTACAAGCATACACAAACTGTATATGCTTCATGCCTGAAAGCTTTGATATTCTAACTAGAAGGAACAACTAATGATTATAAAACAGAAAAAGGGAAAAAATACAAATAAAAAAAGTTGAAGAGCTCAGTAACAAACCCTTGTGATTACAAAAGGGGATCATATGTATAAAATAATATATTCTTTACCCTAACTTTTCAAATGCCAACTTCTACTGGATCTACTTTCCACTTGCTTCTCACTAATATAACTGTTGAAATAGATTCCAATGCAAACAAATGTTCACAGTAAAAAGTGAACAACCTCTATCTGCGGTTACTTGGAAAACTTTTAGAAGAACAGGTTTCAGACTTATGAGGGAAGTGTATGCACTGCAGTTACAATGTGAAACATTACCATTCTTCATTATAACTAAGCCTTATACATATAAGGTGTATATATACATATATATATATATATATATACACACTTAAATTTTGAGAATCAGATAAGTCTGTTACCCAGGACACCCATACATGTGCCTATCCTATGATACTTAAGGAGACTGAATGAATTAAAATAACCAGGTTAAATTAACACATAGTACTTTCAGATATTCATGCATAATTTCTTTAAACATGATTAATGAAGCCCGGAAGATAATTACATTAGGAAACCAGTAGCATTAAACAAATATAATTCTGTGTAAAAGAACAAAATTCATCAAAAATTTTAACAAATGGATGAAGGATTAAAGATAAAAATCCAACTCAATTACAGAGTCTATGGCCCCAATCCAGCAAACCACTTAGAGCACAAGTTTAGTTTTATCAAAGTTAACAGACCTCATCAGTCTAAAGATAAGCATCTGCCTAAGGCATTTTCCAGAGCAGGGCCTATGGATTCTGCACAACTACATGGAAATACATTTGCCTTGCAATAATTATGCATTTAACTATTAATTAAAATACTATCTGTCAAAACAGAATGTACTCTACAAATCTTTAGTGAAATGCAAATGCTTACATTTCTATCACTGTTACATGCGATGTGAGCTGGAAAAAAATCTAGTAAGCTAAGTAAGAGATCTGATCTCTAATCACAGAACAAGAGGATATATTTTATAACCTTTTTTCATAATTTATGCCTATTAGGATCGTATATGGTTATTCAAAAAAAATCTTTCCATGATGGTTAACTAAAATTTAAACATAGCAACTATGTCAGCATTTAGCTTTTCGTTCAACTTTTTAGAAGAGATTTCCTAATAAATAAATATATAAATAAAAGTCAAAAAAGTCTTTTGGGTTAGAGGTAAGACCACTAACATTGGCACTGGATATCAGTTGAGACCTCTGATGAAAATTAGGGAGTAATTAATATTGATAATTATGTTTTACATTCAAGAGATAGCTTAGAGAACAAATATTGTCTTCAGGAGCAGGCATATCTGGTTGTGAGAGCAGATAGAATCATCTAGGTTGGAAACAACCTAAGATCAATTTCAAGATCATTATGTCTAACAAGCAACCTGACCTACCGAGTCCCATGACTAAACCACATCCCTACGGTGACATGAATTGAAGGTACCTAATATAAAATGCACCTGTAAAGAAGCATCAATTGTCATGATTAGGATTAGTGGACTCATTACTGAAAAAAGTGCAACAGAAAAACCAGAAGGCCAAACTGTGCTATTGCTCTGGACTGTTGAAGTCAAAGATGACAGACAAAATGTTTTCCAGTTAAGAGGAAACCCTATCAGAGAATGGTTCCAGACAGGACTAGCTGAATGCTAACAGGTTTATGTTCACATAATTAATTTGGGGGGGGGGGGGGAATAAAAACTGAGAAAATGCAAGAAATGGTGAATGCATTAAATATATATATTTTTTTGTTTTTTAACAGTATTTCACAATGGGATGTAATATTACCCCGAAGTTTCAATTGAAGTAAATTTTGTCCTTTGCCAATTGTAATAAAAGCAAACATTTGAAGGCTGAAATCACAGTGACTTGGCTGTTGTGAATGGACTTGGCGTTTGATACATTAAGGAGAAGGCTGTGATTGTGGAGGTCTTTATTTTTATAACAGTCCAATACCTAGAGCAGGAAAGCCCCTACAAATGCTTTTTTTTTTTTTTTCCTTCTCTGTTTGAGAAGTTTCAAGCCATGAGATTTTATCTCAGGGAAGTGACAAATGTTTGAAGCATTAATTGTGGTAGGAAGAGATATGCATTGGACATGTTCTCAATTCAACCCTCTTAAAATAGCAGGAATGAAGTTCAAAGATTGGAAAGATGTCCTAACCACCAAAGTAGACAAGCACACTTCCTCATTTTTTTTTTCCAGTGCCTGATTAAGCTGCTTATACACCTGAGAATTTATGAGATGTGAGGACAGCTACATGAAAGAAAGAAGTGGGGAAGACACAGCCTTTTCTTCAGAACACAAAAGTGCCTTTTAAAATAAAGGTATTGTTGCCCGAATTCCAGTATAGACATTTCCACTGTACATTGCACACAGGGAGACACTCTGGAATGTAAGGAGATTCTTCTGCTTTGCATAGCATCATATAGTTTTCACACAGCCATAATTTAAAAATATATTGAAATATTTGTTATCCCATTACATTTTTCATTTCATTAAAAGTGTATGAACAACCAAAAGTGTTCAATGAAAATGAACATTAAAAAAACATTACTGGAAACAACAGTATAATCTGTATGGGAAGAAGTTGTATACATGACTTGGACTGCTTATTTGTTGGACACAGTTTAAGTAGCCAACTGTTAAATCTTTTAAAAGAATATGCATCCAAGCAAAATGATTCAATTTTTCAGTAACATTTGTTAACTCAGTATTCTGTGTGCATATTAATTTATTTTACTTGTAAAAATCCTTGATGAGTAGGCAATGTGTTCTTTGCACGTACTTGCCATGGGGGAGAGAGACCATGGAAAGATCAGTTCAGGTGTTCATCTCATGTGCAGTTAGCATGTCTCTGGAAAAGATGAGGAAGGAGTCCTTCCTGCAGCGAGCAGGATAGCATGAGATGATAGTGACTTAAAACTCTGAAAAATTGCACTTTCAGACTAAATTGGCTGCATGTCTGAAATAAGTTACATCAGTCCCTCTAGTAACGCTGTCAGTGAGAGTCTATTAAGGTTTTAATTTTTCTCACAGTAACATACGTGGTTAGGGGACTGGATGTAGAACTTGGATACAACAGCTCTCTTTTTTCAGCTGGTGGCCAAGATAGGTAATGACATTGGCATGACACAATTCCAGAGGATGTATATCATCAGAAACTGCCAGTTCCTGCCTCACAAAAAAATACTTCATAATATGCAATTCCATTTGAGATTCACTTCTGTGAAAGCACTGTTTGTCTACAGAGCCAATATACAATTGGCCTTAGAAAGTGCTTGGGATAGGTCATGACTGGCACTATACCACTCTTAAAATAATGCATATTCCATTCCACTGTAAAACACATTCTGTCTATAGCAAGGCCAAGAAATAAATAGGTGGACTCAGCTATTGAATCAAGTACGTATCTATTATTCTTGAATTTAATATTATTTTTTTTTAAATCTGCTTCATGCATCAGATACACTGTGTTGAATTTTTTTTCCTTTTTAAGAACCAGAACACTTATGGTGTTTCAGTAAGTTCTTATTCATACAGCATCTGCAAAGATTGTAACACTTACTTCAATGGTGAAACATGCTTTAAAAATAGAGTGAATGTAACTTTCAAATAAAATCCACCATAGTTATTTTGTCTCAGGTTCCACTCACTGAGTTTTAAAATTAATTTTTGCTTATTTAGTCATAAATGAAGAAAAAAATTATTTCATATAAACAGATGGAAACCTAGCTTTGTAAAGTGTTTCTTTCCTTCCTGTTGTAACTCAAAAACAGACTGCTAGTTCAGCAGGTGTGAAATTCCAGTTTAAGTACAAGCTACTCTAATTTCACAGTTGAATCACAGAGTTACCACAGAGTCCCCACTGAGCAAATTTCACATTTGCATGCATTCAAGGTCATTACTGAAGGTGATCGAAATCAGACTCGACACCTCCATTTATTTGTTGTCAAGGAGTGGGTTTGAAATTTGCACAGACTCTAATCATTCTGATTCCACGTCTTAGTCAAGGTTATTGCAGTCTTGTCTTGCCTTGTCAAAGAAGAATTTCCACTTCTAAAACACTATATTTCAATAATTCCTATCTTTGATCAGATTTCAAGCTCAATAATTCTGACACAGATACTACACAAGCTGCATGTATGTTGCTTCAACAATTGATATTACTTCTCATCAGATTAAAACAGCATCTTTTCCTTTCCTTTATCATATTCCTAACACTTCATTCAATTATGCACTTCAACCTCTTAAATAGCAAAGAAATTTTAAAATTTACATACCTGTGTCTGTTTATAAAATATACCCCAATTTAGATACATATATGCACATTGTATATGCATATATAAAGCATTCATAAAATGCAAATACATGCATATATAGATGTGATGAATGAAATGTAAAGAATACATATAATTGCAGGTCTATGAGCAATTCATACAAATGGGAAAGTTTTATCTCCATTACATAGATGTAAAAATGTGTGCAAAGAAAAATTACAATACTTTTCCAAACAGACATACATATCCAGAAGATCCAAGAAGCCACCACAGACTTCTTTGTGCAATTCCTAACACTAACCATTAAAGGTGAATACAACTATTCTTTCTTTCAGAGCTTGGTCAGGTGCTCAAAGTCACAATTTTTTTCTTGTATCTTGATACAGCACTATTAAAGTCTATAGCTTTGTTGGTTTACTTTAATTGTATATTTTTTGCAGGTTTTGAGCCTGAACTTTTAACAAGCTTAATTTACTCTTTTAACATATGTATCCATTATGAAATGTCAGATTACGTCAGTTATTGGTATCAGACTAATTCATGAAGTCAAGCCACCGTAATTCTTAAAGACCAAATATATTTTCTTGGATTAGATTCCATGATTAGATAATCTCTGAATGGACCAGAGAGGCAACCACTATCAATTGATTCCTTTTCACTCATTAAAATAGCTTTCTGTTGAGCTGAAAAATAAGAAGTGAATTGATAAGTGTGAAATCAATTTCTTTATACTCTTTGCAGGCCAAAGATAAATACTAGTAATAGCCTTAGAAGTTACAGCATAGGGCTAACTTTTGATCTTTGTACTCTCTGTAAAGCACTGTATGTCAAAGTCATCAATCTGAGTCTGTCTAATTCACTGATCCATTTCTTTTCCTTAAGAAAGTTAAGTTTAAATGTTACTATGAAGAGTATAAGGAGGAACATCAATAAAGAGTCACTCGGTCACTGCATTTGTATAAACTGGACTTCCACTGAGCGTTTTGCTGATCTTAATATAGCAAATTATTGTTTTTAAATGTATGTTTTAAACGTATGACATTGAGAAGAACTTTTCTAGGTATGCAGAAATACATAATCACTTTAAAATCTGACCTTTTGAGTTATATATATTTTATTCTCATATATATCTATGATTCAGGAAGCATTACTATCTAACTTTATGGACTAAATGAAAATAGCACAGCAGTATTAAATGAACTAAATTAAGCTGCACAAGAAGTCTGCACAAAAAACAAGGGAAGAATGCTCATCTCATTACCGAATACTTTACCCACGATCTTTACTGATACTTCCTCTGTGAAACATCTATACGTCAAAAGTGTTCAGTAATGCTTGCCAGTAACGGTAGAAATATTACATAAGTACAACACAGTTTTTAAATTTGTTTCTAAATAAATATTTCTATCATTTTTAATCATTTTCACCCCCACACACACCAAGACTTAATAATATAAAAGCTTAGACAAGATTTCCCCCTATTTTCTGGTTCCAGTTCATTGAAAAGTAAAGATCTGATTCCTTAGCCCTGTTTTATTTATTCCAAGACAATCTATTTCTCCTGAATGTAGGGCTGTACAAATATTTTGCAGAAATGCAGTTCTGGCCACAAAGGGTAGAGGATCCACCCAACTATTCTGTTCCCTTTCCTGTCCTCCTTCAGCAACACCACTTCAAGAAAATGTTTCAGATATAAATACCAAATCCACAAAATTAAACATTGATTGGTGGAGTTACTGCCTCTACGTATTACAGAGCTAACTTGCTCAAGACTCTGGAACTTACTCTGGTGTCATGTTGGCCTTCCCTGTTTGTCTCAATGTTTAAATGGCAGATGACGACAGTCACACAGAACCACTAAATACTATGTTTATTAAGAAATCTAAGATGTTACAAGATTAGCATTTTGCACGTTTGGAGATGAGTGAATTTGTAAGTGATTCACCAAAGTGCCCAAAGAGTGCCTGATTTACTGATGTTCACCAATTGCTGCAGTAATGAATTTGATCAGAAAACTGTCAGATATCTATGGCGCATCTAATCCCATGAGCACAGAGCTGGTTCTTGTGCCTGGTGTCAGCTTTAATAGACTACATAGCTAACAATGTTCTCTAGATAGTACTGTTTAGTTTCTTGATAAACATTAAGTAGTTTTAAAGCTCTTAAAAGAGTCATTAACGTTACAGAATCTTTCCAAGATTCATGATTTTTCTGTGGCTATTACAGGAAATTAAGGATGCCACTGAGGTCCTTTGACATGCTTCAAACCCTGTCTGTGCCTTTAAGAAAAAAAAAAAAAAACTTTTTTTATTCTCCAAAAGATGGAGGCTGTGTTGAAGCTGCTGGGACTGCTCAGTCATGCCTGAGTACTACCTGCAGTGCTGGCAGCCCAGCTGCACCCATCAAGAGACTGCTCCAGGAATTTATCTGCACAAACTGCCACGTTTCAGTAGCCAGGAAGGCTCTCTTGGGAATCTATAATTTAGTGAGATAAGCATAACCTCACGTGTAATTTACAGTGCTACCACTAAGCCAAAATTTTCAGACATGACAAGTATTTTGTACTTCTGTTTCATGCTACCCAGTTGGTAAAATTCTAAACTGTACTTCAACTTTCAGAAACTTTGGCCTTTTCCCATTCGAATGTCATGTAATAAATGATTTCTCAGGGCAGCATTCTCTAATCTTTCCTGAATACCATTACTGAATCTATTATGAAGCTACTACATGCTATTGAAATGCTAAGAATTGAGGTGAGCATCTTCAATTTTACTTTAAAATGCAACAAGGCTCTTAAATTCCTACCTTAAAGAGATTTCAACTTTTCAAAAGCTCCAAGCACTCAATGGTTTGCAATAACTTCAGAAGACTTTAGGTTACAAACCCCACCCAGGCAATAATTAGATTATATTGACATCTGGTAGCATAGTAACTAAAAATTATTTATAAAGATATTTTGGAAATATTTTCCTATAGTAGAAAGCCTAAAAAAAAAAGTAAAAGATAACTAATTCAAACACAAGCCACACACAATCCTAGTATTCACAGATACTGTAAAATTGCCTCTTATGAAAGACCAGTTGAGAACTTGTTCTTGAATAATATACATTATATATATGACTGAATGCCACTATATCACTTTTTAAAAAGATGCAAAACGTAAAAATGTGGGCTGCAGCATTCTTTCTAAAATACACTGTAGGTAATGATAAACTAATTCCGGAAGTCCTTACAACTTATTTTCTGAGACTTAAATTGATTTGTGTTCCTTTCTCATTGATTTACGACAGAAAAGTGAAAAACCTATCTGGGGTGCCTTGATATTTAATGATTAGAATGTAAATACATCTTTAAAATACAGCTATCAGTTTTATCCTGCCATCTAGTCTTCTTGTTTCTCTAAGGGTGTTTTGCTAATTCATTTTTTTGTGGACAGAGAATAATTTTAACTTGAGTTCTACGTTTTTGTTTGTTTGTTTTTAAGTAAAATGCAATATATGGAAGTGTATCAGGGAACTACTTATTGAAAATACACAAAAATACATTCAAACTGTCTTAGTGAGGAAGTGAGCAAATAGTAGTTTTGCAAATGGATTTACAGAATTCCACTTCATTTTAAAACTAATTCTCTTACAGATGTATAAAGCCATCGTACCTGTGTAACCTTAGTTATGCATTGTCTCAAATGGCCGTTGACTTTCAGTTGTTCTTTTTATTTATTTATTTATTTATTTTTAGCCAGTGCCCTGGAATGCTTTGAAAGCCCACCCCACAGTCACCAGAAACTCATAGTCCGGTGCCTAGTATTATAGCTGGATCTTGCAGGCAAGTGTTTACACTTATGCAAGGCATAATTGTTACATATATACCATGAATTACATGTAAAACTGGACTCTGATTGCAGAAGTAGAGCTGAAATAGACACGGGAAAATACAGGCAAAAAGAGAGATTGTCTGTGGATCTTATTTTAAAACATATTTTAGGGTGGAATCACAGCATTACCAATATTGTAAAGCAAACGATGGGGTACAAAATTTTACTTCTTGAGAGTAGTTACTTATCTTTCTTCACTGCATTGAAGATGCTGCTACCTGCATCTTTCCTGAAGAACTTGTCTCAGGATACCTAGTGCTGCTGTAGCCCAGAATAACCACAGTACCTAAGCTATCTCGTTACTGCTTTGCATATTTATCTTTATAACATTCCTGTCAGGAAGTACAGCACAGCCCTACTTTTCAGATGTGGAAGTCAGGCAAAGGCATCTGCCAAATAAAAAAGTAAGGACTTATCTTAATACAAGTAGAATTTAAATGTCTGAAATTTCACCTTTTCTTCCGAGAGCAGAAAAAAAAAAAGTTATGTATTTATGTATTTGAAGTTCCCTTGGTGTCTGGAATCACACTTCCAAAAATGCCTTGAACTGCCTCTGATTGGGAAACCTGTGCAGTTCAATCCAAATCTCAGAGACTCCTCGTTCAGGACCAAAAAGATAGTTTTTTTCACAGAAGAATAATTGCTAGACAGAGACCAGTACCTAAAAACTGGTGCAAGCCTGTCTGCCCAACCTCTCTACAAGCACTGCAGCCACTGGTAGGAGCATCTCATCTGGGCATGAACTACCTGAAGAATGACCATCATGGCTTCAGCCAATCTAGTGAGGATGCAATGCACAAATATCTTCCAAGAACAAGCATAGAGTAATATTAAATCCTGAATGTTCATATCTTCATTAGGACAAGAAAACAGAGCTATAAGAGAATAGGCACTGCATTATATAACGTTGTGGGAAGTTCTGCATTCTTTCAATGACTCGTCCAGTACATCCCAACCAACTATAGCAAGCTGCTGGGTATGCAGACATATTCCAGTTTAGCTTAGTATATGCAATGTGAAGAAAACAAAAATTATTTCTTTTATCCTAAGTGATCTCACGAACAACTTTTTAGTTTATCTGCTCTAACCTCACTATTTTTTTTTCCTTGTAAAGATCACACTGCACTACACTTAATGTATGTCTTTATTTGTTGATTGGTTACATACACTGCAAAATTGCTAAGGCACATACCTGGAATACCGAAAAAAGCATATTACTTAAAAAAAAAAAAATAGTTTGGATTAAATCAAATTAAGCACAATTAAAAATGATGATGGTAGAAGTAGAAGAGAAGTTAAACTAGAGAGCAGGGAGAGAAATAAATGTGAAATAGATACACTGGCTTTATAATTCTATTCTCAGCAGTTTGTATTAGCTCAGAAACTTTTTAAACTACAAAGTTGTAAAGTACAGACCTGCAGGTCCCACATTAGCAATTACAGCCTCTGTAGCAGATACAGGAAATAGTAATTCCTGTGTTGAAAAGGTGTTGTCATGTTCTTTGCTTGTGACTTGTTTCTACTGCGACTGAAGTCAAAAGTGAAATTTCTATTGACTTCAGTTGAACAGAATTGAATGCAAAGTGCATGTGCTAATATAAATGCAAAACAGAATTAGTATGGGAATGTGACATGAACACAATGAAGGGAGAACTCAAAGCAATCTGTACAGTGAGCTCTGGAAAGGTTAAACTTATAACCTCATGAGGAAGTCTGAGCTCTCTGAACTACTGAGGGAGGCTGTGCTTCTGAAAAGCAGGGAAATAATTTCAGTGTCTTGATTATGATAAGAGCTCACATTTAAGCATGTAGCTTCTAATAAGTATTGTAAAGAATTTTGTTTTTCTAAGCATTTAGTTTGGCAGAGAACCAAGGGGAAAATTCAGGTAATCTGCTAGCCATGTATCATCAGCAAAGGTAGACCTAGCAATTTTGGGAACTGGTGTTTTAGATATCACTGTAAATACATAGTCCCTGACAAATTTTATATTATTACTCCCCAGTGTTAGAAAAATAAAAATCTATATTATCATAAAACTAACTTAAGTCTAAGACTGCATTTAGCTGAGGAGTTGGTGAAAGAAAAAAAGCTGCACTGTAAATAAACAGGGAGGTGGTTTGATATAGGTTTTGCTCAAAATCATAGCTTATACGTGTATAGTTTTGCCATGGTCTGTCTGTCTCCTGCCTACAACAGCAGCCAATAGTCAATGCCAGTCAGAGAGTGCACTAGTGGGGCAAGGGCATAGTGCTACTTCCTTAATATGCTTTCCCTATATCCAGCAATTATCAGATAATGGACTGTCAGAGTTAAAAGTACTGTTTGGCATATAATAGCACTTTTTCTTTGAGTAATTTTTCCTGTCAATTTTTGAAATTACATCTTGTAAGAAGTCCCTCAGTCTGTTGCATAAAAGAAGATGATGAGCCTCTTTTTTTTTTCCACTGTACACCCATTTCCTGCTAAGATTACTAAATGTTTCCAGTTCATGAATCTGAAGAGCTCATGGGCAATCATTCCAAATTCAGTTTCTCCACCACAATCATGGTGTACAAATTTCCATCCTATTCATCTATCTTTCCATCTTCGCTTATCTGCCTTAAGGGCTGAAAAGTCCCACCCAGTCTAGACACCCTTCGGTTAGTCTTTCTGTGCAATCACACCTACTGGTTTTCTCCAGAGTATTTCCAGTTCTGCTACATGCTTTTGAGATGGCAAGACAAGAACTTCAGACAGTACTCAAAATATTACTACATTAGAGATTTTTATATATGCATACTAATGTTATTTCCCTTTTTCTATATGTCTTTCCTAATAATTCCTAACATTTGATTTGCTTTTTCTTTTTCTGACTGCTATTGAGCAGTAAACTGACATTTTCATATAACTATCAATCATAATTCCAAAATTTAATGTGATAATAGTCAGCTAGGAATCCATCATTACATATGTAAAGTTAGACGTGCTTATTTCCCATGTGTATCCCTCCAAATTTATCTAGATTGCATTTTGTCTGCTATTTTACTGCAGTCACTTAATATGGTAATATTTTCCTTGAATTCATCATAGATAGCCCTTTTGTTTTTTATTACCTTGAAAAACTGTGTCATCAGTAAATTCTGTCTACTCATTTCAATGTTAATGAAAATGCTGAGCAACCCAGACACCTGTGACTCTGCTGATGACCTCCCTCCTCTCTCAAGATTGACCATTTATACCTTCTGTTTCCTGACTGACTTGTCTCTGCTTGTAGGCTAAAATTCTGTATTTTTCATCTTTTTCCCACTTCCCCTTCTTTCATTCTTTTGCAAAGATCTTCGATATCATCATACAATATTCTAACACTGGCGTTAAGAAGCATTCTAGAGCTGTAATAAGTAATTTCTGGACAGATGAAGGAGTGTTGATACTCACACAAGGGTATATAACAAACCTAATTCAAATGCAAATAAGACAATTTCAATGTATATTTTCTCAAAAGTGTTATGGAAATAAAAGAAAAGAAAAAAAGAAACCAAAACACTTTATGTCCAATGGTTACAAAGGTAACCTCCTCATCAGAAGTAACGATCCTAAAAATGACTGGTATAAGCTGCAACCCATCATTATGTTAAAGGTTTGGGATACTTATTCTGGCAAGAACCACGTGTTGTGTCAGTTCCCATCACCCTTATTTTCCCTTCCTTAATTCTTTGCCAACTCCTTTAAAAGAGTTACATTTGATGCCAATCGTATTCCATCTGTACACCTTTCTAAAGTGACTAACTCCAACTTCAATGTATGCTTATTAAAACAGGTTTGAATAATTTCACAGAAGAAATCATGTGTATGTAAATACATATATGTGGAATGATTGACCCTTTCATCATATGTTGACAATATTAACCTAGTATGAAATTGATTCCCTCCCTTTGTTTTTAATTTAGACATCCATGAGACTTGCTATCGATATCTTTTATGGTAAGTGATACAAGATTAAAAAAAAAAAAAGAGGATATTTTTCCAATTCTCCTGCTCAGATACCAACTCTAACAATAGAATGAAGGTACCTTAGGCTTCTCAGCCAGCAACTGTTGTCTGAAAGCAAGTACATAGGTGGTAAGCAAGGGAGTTCGCTTCCTTGCAAGGTAGTCAATTCAATCAATTCCTGCACTACATCTGAGCTAAACTGCTTCATGGGAAGCTGTAAAGCTCTCAACTGCTACTGCATTTTTGTTCCTTTCTTTTGCTCCTTTTCCCTTCCTCCTCAACTCTAGCAAGAAGAATTAGAAGAAAGGGTATATTTTAGTTGCACTGTTCTTTTCTTTCACACTGAGATTTACAAAGCTCTGAACCTGTACAATCCACCCTACGGTCTCCATGTGTTAATTCTAATTGTACCACGTGTATACTAGTCCTTTGATATAAAAAATAAGACTTGAACCAGGATGAAATGCATCTACCCTGTTCAGTAAAGGAAAAAAACACATCACTTGGACTGTGAGAATACTTACATTTGACTTGTATCTGCACTACTTTTTATCTTTAGTAAATGTCATGTATTCTCAAAATGCCTTAAATCCATTGCTTTCTTCAACCTCTGAGCACCTGAAAGCTTTAGTTATCATATGTATTTCTGCACTTATATGAAGAGGATTTGATGCCATTTCCAAAGTACTTTTCACAATATTTTCCTTATCCTGTTTTTATACTCTGCTTAGTATTAAAAAGTCATTAAAAACAGAAAGTGCTAAGCTGTCATTTGACAATTCACTTCAAATAATCTAATACAATATCTTGTACACATATTTCACATTTGAAGAAAGAGGAAATATGCATCCTTGCAATTTTAAGAATTTTCTA
Source organism: Anser brachyrhynchus (assembly GCF_964034855.1). Taxonomy (NCBI): domain Eukaryota; kingdom Metazoa; phylum Chordata; class Aves; order Anseriformes; family Anatidae; genus Anser; species Anser brachyrhynchus. The sequence goes on from NC_137694.1 coordinate 84,185,466, forward strand.
TACTAGTAATTCTAAACATGTGATTACTTCCCCCAAATAGTATGTAAAAAACATTGTAGCTTCTTGTTTGCTTTGTTGCTACTTTTCTAAAGAGATTTTGCTAGGAATATTTCATTGCTCCCTAACTATACAGGCATGTAGCTGCAGTCTGAATCTCTACATAACCTGAAGTAAGATGTCCTGGTTTCAGCTGGGATAGAGTTAATTTTCCTCCTAGTAGCTTGTAAGGTGCTGTGTTTTGGATTTAGGGTGAGAGCAATGCTGATAACCCGCCAGTGTTTCAGTTGGGGCAGAGAAGTGCTCATGCAGAGCCAAGGACGTTCCAGCTCCTGGTGTTGCCCTTCCGGTGAGGAAGCTGGGGGTGCACCAGGAGCTGGAGGGGGACGCAGCCAGGACAGCAGGCCCAGGCTGCCCAAAGGGATATCCCACACCATAGGGTGTCATGCTGAACAGTAACTATGGAGGAGTTTGCCGGGGGGAGATGCTGCTGCTTGTGGTCTGACTGAGCAGCGGGCAGTGGGCAGTGAACAATTGCATTGTGCATCACTTGCTCTGTATATTCTTTCATTAGTATCATTATTATTCTCCCTTCTCTGTCCTATTAAGCTGTCTTTATCTCAATCCATGAGTTTTTACCCTTTTGATGTTTTGTTTTTTTTGATTTTCTCCGATACCCACTGTGTGTGGGAGGAGGATGAGCGAAGGGCTGCATGGTGCTTAGCTGCCTGCCGGGTTAAACCACAACAGTAAGAGCACACCCAATGCAGATATGGTGTGCAAACACTCATACGAAGACCCAGCTTTCTTCTCTGTTCATAAACTATCACACGGAATGAAACTAGTAGCAACATCAGTATACATTAAACATAGCTATTTATAATCTGAAATAATTATTTGAAAATTAACTCTAAAAAAGACATTAAAATGACTACAATAAAATTCCTAACACAATGTACAAGCATCTGACAAATGGCAGAAAAGCCATAAACTTCCTTTCACACATTCACAGACACAGCTTGGATCTTATGAGTACATATATTCATCTTCCACTTGAAATCTCCTTTTAAATCCTGGAATTAAAAGAAAAAGATGAAAGACCTTATCCATCTGCCTTTCTCCACCCTGCATGTTAGAGTGGCCACAGTAGGTAAACTGAAATAAGTAGTTTTTCTCCCAATTAATTTCACAGCGTGAATATAGGAAAAGGAGACATGGGAATGGAGTAGCAAGTCTGCATTTTCTTGATTTAATTAATGAAAAAATAACATGGATTGAGGTAACTTGGTACTTTACAATATGAGTGGCATCAAAACATATTGTACGTCTTCTTTCATTAAAAAAATAGGATTAATCACCAGCAAGGTATTGTTATTTTTTTGTAAATTATACCCCCACTTTGGAAAGACTGATCATATTTTGATAGCCATGTTTATGTCTAAACATTAAAAAAAAATCAGTAAAGTTACTCAATCAATTCTTTTTACTACTGTAAATACTACAGAATTTCTGACAGTACAGATGGACCTACATTATCTTGTTGGTAAACAAATTAGTCACAATCCATTAGGAAGGAAGGAGGCAGGCCCTTTAGCATCATGCATGGTGGTAAAATGGGGTAAAAGAAACTGAAACAAGAGTTTTGGAATAAGTACAAAGGAAAACATTTTCCCCGTGAAGTTTACCCAAAGAATTTGAGCAAACTCAGCCCTTGGAAGTTTCCAAGAACTGACTGGACACAGACATGACCTAGTAGCTGACCCTGGTTTGAGCAGAAGTGAACACCCAAAGCCGTTCCAACCTGAGCTGTTTTGCAATCCTGCCAAAGTCTGCACTGTCTACAAGCTAGTCTATCAGGCTCCCACCTGTAGCATAATGGTTGCCAGTGGAAATGGAATCTCACATTCAGTCAGGCTCTTCATTGCAGACACCACTGCTCCAGCAGTGGACTTCACATGCATATTATATACAAAGACAGGCACTTGTACTGGATTCATATTTTACTCATTTTCTGACCCATAAGTCTTCCTTATTTCTGTTCCTTCAGAAATATTCTCCAAACCCTCAAAGGGTTATTTATTTATTATTTTGGAAAGATGAAAAGGTTTGCATGTTTATGAATTTGCAGCACTTCCTTACTATTGCTGCCTTTCAGAATACTAACCTAGCATAAAATTGTTTTAGTTCCAATATAATCCATCCTCAAAATTCTAGAAAACATCTATGGTCTTTTATAGTAGTGAACCTTTTGGTGATCTGAAGAGAGACAATCACTCACTATTCAGAGTAACAATCTTGTGCATCTCGGACTAGTGTACTGGATCAACTCATTTCATATTATTTCAGACCTCAGGAGACCTGTATTAAGAAATGATGTACTCTTTTCCCTGAGCTCTCTGTCAGAATTGATTTTTATATGGTTCAAACCAGGAATGTTTAATATAGTTAATGAGTTCTATTTTACAACTATGCCTTACATTCAATTTTTTGAACTACAACCTAATCCAAGTAAAAAGCTGCTCAAAGAATAGAAAATGTATAACCACCAAAAACAGAATACAAAAGTAGCATTACTGCACATAATCCATAAATTAAAAATAAATAAAACAAAGCACTGAAATTGTTCTTTTGAACAGATAATACAAAAAGGTAGCACTTTAAACAATGATGGATATGGCATTTCACATAACTTGGAACTATCTTCCAATCAACATCTATTCTCTAAACAGAAAACTGTCTGCATATATTGTTTCATTACCACTATAAATGTGAGGTAACAGACATACTAGGTATTTTCGTGGTACTATGTTTGTGTGCAGAGACCACTTTTTCTCCCAGGTTTCCAATGATTCTTGATAAATGGCTTGCGAAATGTGTGAAGAAAAGTAACCGTAGATCGGTATTATAAAAATCGGTTTCAAGTTAGAATAAATCCCCTAAAATTCATAATTTTCAAGAAAAAGGAAACAATCCTTATCTTGTAGATAGACAATAATGTAGACAGCATATAACGTAGATAGCATTCACATTAGAAGTATCTTAACATGTATTTTCCTGCAAGGCAGGTAACTACCAGACTGTTGTCCATCTTCATACAGAACTTTTTTTTTTGAAGTTGTACTATACAGTCACCACAATGCCATTTGAAAAATAAAATAAAACTGAAGTATTGTGAACTGACTTTCTTACTATCAATCAATTTTCCTATTTGCCCTAAGTAACAATCCTTTGATTTTGGGATGCGCTTCTCTATGCCAAACCCTGGTGCAAAATTCATGGGTCTTCTTTCACAGGGCATAGATGTATAGTAATATCCATTGCTTCCCCTTGAGTTTGCCTTATGGTACAGCTGTGTGGGTTCAAAAGAAAACACTAACCCTTAATTATTTATCAGATTTAAAAAAAAAAAAAAGGAAACCCCACAAACGTTTATAGTCCTAATCACTGCAATCTGCAATAACATACACAACAGATCACTTATTCTGAATTCAAATAAATTCAGGTAAACTTAGTAATAAAATTGTTTCCTGAGGAATCCATTTAAAAGTAGTTTATATGTGACCATCTAGGTTTTCTGGCACACTTGTCTGAATGTACAGTAGTTGCCTGAGTTACTGAAGTGTCTTGATGTGGAAACATTAAAAAGATGGTGACTTTAGAAACTTGTGAGAAAAATTCAATGGTTGACGTTTGAATTGTACTGCATGAGCTAAAAGGTCTCCCTGAGTGGCACGCTGGAGGTTAATTCACATCACCAGACATGTCACCACTCAGAGCTGAATCCTTTAGTTAATGTTCTTTTTACTTCTTTTTTTCTCTTATAAAGTAAACGTATTATTCCTAGGGCTCCATCTCTCTTTTTCCTTTTCTATTGCCTTTGGGCTACAGCTCCAGTTCTCATATTGGAACTGTTCACTGGCCTCTACATTTTCTCTTTGACAGCTACTGAGCACGTGCCATAAATACTGCTATAAGGATACAAGCTCTAAGACTTACATTAATTATTGTCTCCTCTACTTTGTTGCATTTCTTTAGTTAATTTCACAAATATATTTAGTAAACACCTTTCAGCTACTTATGTAGCTGTTTCTCCTTTCCCCTTACTATCCATCCCCATAATACATTTATTTTGTACTCTCTTTGTTCCTACGAAGTTCAGAGAGAAGGGATCCACAGTACAAGTAGTTTGCTGTTCCTTTCAATGGAGGCTAAATGGAAGACTTAGACACAGCTCTTTTACAGAACAGGACACACAAACAAGCTCTGCTCTTCAAAATCTACTCAACTGGTCACAAAAAAAAAATATTACTTGATGGGCTTTCTGCAGCTAACTTTCAGTCTTGTGCAGTTCCATTAATAACACATCAGCAGAAGCAACATTCAGTACCCAAAAGCAAACCTCAAAAAAAAAAAGTCTTTGTAGAAAAACAGAAATTGAGTGACGATGAAAGATGAAAGGTTGTCTGTACTGAAAACCACCCATCTCCTTCTTTTCATTATCAGCATATTAACCGGGATGTTAACTGATTCAAATGAGAGTTTGAAATTTGATGACTCAATTCTGCTATATAATTTTCAGAAATTAGTAACCAATACAGCATTTCATATCCTTAGGTATAGACATGCACTGCTACAGCAAACAACTTCACTGAATTACAGCCCTAACATGGAGATTATATTAGCACCATGCTGGGGCACTAACTCCCATATGTGCAAATTAAAGGGGTTTTTATTAAAAGAGAAAGAAAATCATTCATGCTGAAGTTTGTGTAATAAACAGTATCAAAGGCAGAACAATAATAATATGTATATTTTTACTGTGCCTGCAATGTTGAGTGACATCTATGATTCACAAAGTATGTAAAAATGCAGGAGCAATAAAACACTAACATCAACACGTTGAGTCATTAATCAGAAGATCGATTTAAGAGTAGCAATTAATTGTAAAGGATTGTAACCTCCATTGATCCCACAGTCATTCCAGGGATATATCCCTGCATATTTTTACACTCCAAAGGGCACCAAATATATATTTTTTAAACAAGAACAGAAATTTGATTTCTAAATTCCAGTTCGTTTCAGTGAGCTATACTTGGTTTTGCAAAATATTGCAGGCCTTTGATAATCCATGTGAGAAAACACAAGTAATTTTGAGAAGATTTAAACGTTTTCATGTCTGGTTGAAAATGTAAGAGGAAAATTAAAAAAGAAACCAAGGTATTAAGAAATGAAACAATATTTTGGAGTAAAATACCTGTATGTATAATTATGCAAATACTATTTGTATGTTCCACAGAGAATTGGGGTATGCTTGTAAAGTTGGAATATGAAGGTTTACTTTCATGCCTATGAAATTCTTAGACTGACATTTGATTTTCAAGCAGCATTCAAGCTGAGAAAGAATACAAAAGAAGTACTGGAACTTAAATTTAAATTTAGTTTAATTAAACAGTTTTACATTAGTCATGTTGCTTCTAATTATTACAAAACCCATTTTTTTCCATACCTTTTTTAAAACTCTTCTATGGAGCAACAGGTGTACTCAATGCCTATTTCTATCTATATAGGTTTTTTTTTGTTTAATTTCTATTTATTTTTTACAACTTTAAACCACCAATGTGATTAAACAAAATAGAGCACAAAGCAAAATTTAAAGTGTCATTTGAAATTGAAAAATTTGGATTCTTTTCTAACTTCCATAAAGAAAATTCCCAGAAAGTTATTAAACTTGATGAATTTGCAAATACAAGAGCAAAGGTAGATTCTTACCCCTGCAGTGCTCTAATCCTCCACCAAAGCTCTAAAAAAGCTTGGAAAAAGCTCTGTATCTCACACACACCATGTTCAAATTAAGTTCCTTACACCAGCTTTTGAGAAAAGCTGTCATACTTCGCCATTCAATCTGTTTTTCCAAACCCCCTCTGCACATTTTTAGTAAGAAAGGTACAACTGGTTGTGGGGCTGCCTTGTAAAATAATCCTGTTACTGTAACACCACAAATCATTATGCTGGCATAACTGAAGTTCATATAGAAACAAACAGATAAGTTAAAAAACCAATGCTGTTTTGAAAACCATGCATGGAACCATATCCTCAAGAAGAGATGCATTGTTTTGGTACAAGCACTCAAAATAATGTAAACTTAACCCGAAAAAGATTGAGTTTTCTTATACATTTGTTATCACTTAGCATTTTATTATCACAGGATTCTATAAAAGTGCCGAGCAACTTAAAACAGATGTGGATTTCAACTTCCTATCTAAATTAAAATGTATTTGCTAGTGTTATACAAAACTAGGATATTATACACTACTTATTTTTCATTTAAAGAAGAAACTAGAACATGAAACTCAACATTTGGGAAAAGATAGGCTAACAGTTCTATGTAAAAAGCTCATTTTTTTCCCATTCTTTTCTTTTGTATATGTAATAGTGTAAAGTTTATTAACATGGTAGAACACCTCTTTCAGTGCATAGGCTGAACAAACACTGGTCACAATATCTATCTGCAATATTTCATTTTGTTGTCATCTTTAAGACTGTGAACCAATGCTTCATAATTATTAAAAAACATTGCTGTAACTAATTTCCTGTAGTAATTCCTATTTTGTCCCCCCTTAAACTACATCCTTAAGCATTTCCTATTTTTATTTTTTTAATTCCAAGAAGTGGAGAAAAGTAGTCACAAAGAGTAGTACCCTGAAATTTAATCACCTCTCTCTACATACACACTCTGTGACAAAAATAGAATTGTCCTCGAGGCCTGACAGCTGAAGAAGCTGAGGCATCTGAGGAGTATAAAAAAAGAAATTGCTTTATGCATACTAGAGCAAGTGATGCAAAGGCTGCTTTACAACATTGGTACTACTTTGTACATAGCATACATGTTCCTGTCTCAACAGAAAGTGAGAATGTGGTTATTAGCTTGGAGAGTGTAGCTGGATTATTTGCCAAGAAGGCTCTTCAGATCTTCTCTAGATGAGATAAAAGGACTTGATATACTTGATCTCATATCAGACACTCACCAGGTATCTATACTGGTTCCTTCTTCAGTCAATGCAGAGACACATGTAGTCAAGGAATAATTCAGCCCACTTTAACCTTGGCTGCAGAGGGGCCCACCTCAGGTGTCTCCATTTAACATTCAAGCTGGAATGCACTCAGACCTTTGTAACTACTCCCTAATTTATTTCCTCAGGCTTTACTTGGTTGAGCTTTTATGCTTCCTGAGATTGATTAGCTTACAGGCAATGTGCCTGCAGTTAAAACTCTTAGCATAAATCTTTTTCCCCTTCTGAGACCAGAGATGCTTTGGCCCAGCTGCTGACGCTTGTGACTCATGCTTCAAGACTTCCAGCAGGCTCCTTCCACAGTCCTTTCCAAGAGCATGCTGAAGACTTTGCAAATGGTTTCAAAATTCCTCGTTTCTGACAGCACAATGTCCAAACAATGTAATGAAATATATCACATTTCCACAGCCTCAATTACTAATGAATCCCAAATACTTCCCCCCATTCTGCATTACAGCTTACAAGCCTTCTGCATAATTTGGACTTGCTGCCACAATAGGTTGGGAAAAATACCTTTCCTGTAACATATGATCATTAGGCCGCTCATCAGCTTGACAATGGGAAAGGCCTCATATTTAAACTCTGATGAAGACTTCCATGCCACATCTAAATTAGTGGACCTAGCAATATTTCCTCAGTCTGATCTTTACTTCAGGCAAGTACCAAGGACCTTTATCCCAGCCTTTAGTTCTCCTGGAAAGAAAACAGGAATGCGTGGGCTACAAGAGAGCCACAGTACTCTTTGCCTTGATCCTTGATTTGGATAATTACATGACGAACACGTGCAAGATAAACAACAGCGTATCCACTATTTAGTCTAGAGGCAGCCCAGTTGTCAAAAGAGAAGTAGCAGATGCTAAGGATGGGATTTTACCTGTTCAAAGGTAAATCCAAACTCTTTCTTTAGTGAAGGGAGACAACATACAACTACAGAGGGCAACCCCAAAATGCATCTAGCACACATCTGCTACACTCTGAACTGCCCCTCCTTATGGGGTTGTTAGAACCCCGGTGATCCACTCAGCTGCAAGCATTTTGAGTCAGATTCTGCATTGGTGAAACTAGTTGGATGGATGAAGAACACAGCACCAAAACAGAGATGAAAAAATTCTGCCCGTTTGACAGGAGTTTGATGGGGCTGGACAGTAGGCTGGAGACTTTCACTGAGGGAGAGAATACAGCAATAGGAAGTGCATATAAAGAAAACCATGATTTCCTGTTTTGAGAAGTTATTTGTAAATATTTTTTCTTCTGTTTGCAAATATTTGTGTACTTCAGTTTTGTTTTTTTTTTGTTTTGTTTTGTTTTAAATGAAAGTTACAGTGCTGTTAGGCTGCCATTTCTGAACAATTACATTCAGAGTTCTGCATACAGTAATACTGAAACTTAATTGTGGGTACACCTATTGATTTCTCCCTCCAAATCCTGTAAACAGAAAGTTTAGGCCTATGAATCAGTAGATATGTTAGGAAAAAAAAATGTGATACAGAACGTAAGGTATTATTTCTAACACTATAATAGTGGTAAGGAGTGTGGTCCTACCATTCAAAACACCTAGAGTTTCCACAAATTTGGTTCATATAAGATCAGACACAGCAGGTTTCATTTTTTAAAGAATATTTCACACCTTAATAATATTCTGTGATGAAACGAGGTGTGAACTACTAATGGCTACCTGCCAGCAGTTTGAAGCTTCTTGTGCAGCAGCACTTAGGAAACCTGTGGCAGCTGTATGGATGGATTCCGGTTCTCTGTACGTGCATAGGAAACATGACAGGCAACATAAAAACAGTAGTTCTTAATGAGAGTACCCTGGCTGCAGCCTGGAAGCACTATGCATTCAGACACAGATATTATAGAAAATGAAATTGTTCCACAAACAATAAGTCTAAAACAGCACGAGCCCCTATTCTCTTACATTCTCCCATTTGATCCTTCTACGTATTTGTGAAACCCCCTCTGAAATCCTTTCACCAGTGATTTCCTTTCTCCTCCAGTCCCCCATGCCCTTCTGCATGTCTTTTCCTTTCTTCCTTCCTCCTCTATACTACAAGCCCTCTAGTTACATCTACTCAAACCCCAACATGTACACATCCTGAGCTACACCATGTGCTGATGGCTAGGGGTACTAATCTGGGTCTCTCTCTCTCTATGCAGCTGCTAATTCCCATATGTATTTTATATCTCCCTGGATTCTCTTTCTCTGTTCCATCACAAAAAAAAAAATTGTTAATGGATTCCAAGACTACTGGAGGAAGGAGAGTAATTAAAAAAAACAAGAGTGGCCGAATTTATTAATGCTCAGACATACCATACTATGAGATAAGCTAAACCAAGTTAAAAAGATGACAACACTATATGTGCAGAAAGATTTCTAGCATACTTACAGAACATTATTGTACACGATAGGGTATCTGCAAAAGGAATTTTAACAATGTGGACAGCATGAAATGATATCATACAAAACAGGGTAATCTAAGATAAATAGTCTGAGTGCGAGCATTATCAACTGCAACAAAAAATATTCATTCACTTAACTGAAATACTGGTGATGAATTCTTCACAACCTAAACATTTAATTTTGTGACTAATTTTCTTTCATTATAATCCATTCTATGGCATTTCCTTGGCCAGCCCTCTTCCTGTTCTTCATCATTAGGAACTACACAGCCTCAGAATAGAAGTAGGCAGTCCAGGAGTGATTCCTAACTCCTGGGGCTGAGGAAACTATTGAAGAGCATCCAGTTGGTACCAAGAGTAATCTCAATATGAAAGTCAACACAGCAACTCCTTCCCTGCACTTTACTTTTTAGTCTGAAGGGGGCAGAGATATGGATCTATTTAAACAATTCAACACAGAAAAGCACAAATAGGATATCAGTCTCTGAAGGCACTGAAGGACGAGACCTGGACTTCCCACATTTATTTCCAGGCTCTTACTGCTGCTGGTCCTACAGTAGCAGCCATTCTGCACCAATCCCTCTGTTATGTTCGTCTTCCTTTCCTTGTCCCACTCTTTTTTCCCATCATGTCAAATTCCACAGCAAAATCTCTGTTTTCCTAATTCATTAATAAAACACCTTCTGATACTTTTCCCACACCTTTTTTGTTGAACTGGCTCTTCCGTTCAGCAGCTCTCTCTTGGGAATTTATTTTGTATCACCTTAAGAGAATGAAGGATTGGGTAATCTTCCTGATCTCTCTCCAAAGTCCAGTTCCTATTCTTCATAAGCAATGATCACAGAGAAATTCTTGCTCATCATTTCCAGTTTAAGAACTTTGAAAGAATTTCTCACAAATTCCAATGTGTCAAAACCAGTATCAGCTGCTGATCTGAAATTTCAGGGCCTTATACAACTTATAAATTTGAGTTAAGTTTTCAAAGAGCTGTCAGTAAGATGTCAAGCAAGTCTCACTGCTGAATTTCAAATTCCTGCACCAAGATGTTAACTATGTACTAACAAGTGGAAAAAAAAAAGAAGTTGTTTTATCTGATCTTTCCTTTACCTATCTATCTATATATCAGAACCATTTCCCTTACATTAAACAAACACAGGAATTTGTATTCCTTGGAAGCAGAGAAAATTTCAGTCCAAAATAATTAAGCTAGTCAGAAGAAAGTTCCCATTATTAGGACCTATAAATCATATAGCCATGTTCATTGCTTTATCATTACTAAAACCCGAAATAAACTTTCCAAATGACTGAGAACTTTGCTGTATATTTCTAACTGAACAGGAAATAAAAAAATAATTCCAGAAGTATAAAAGCTTCACGCTACTCCTACATATTCAACTTCTTTACATAAACAGGCTAAAATCTCTCCGTAGTCAAAATAAAAATAAAAAAAAAAACACACAAATATCCATGAGGTAGGAGCAATTCTGCAGAGAAATGGTATTATTTCACAACCAGAAAATGAAAAACGATGAACCAAGTACAACAGAATATCTGCTGATGTACCTCTATGAGACTGAATAAAGACACATACTAAAGATTAAAATAGGAAGTAAAATGAAGTTTTCACCAGAATCACTTAACTCTTTAATTTGACACAAGTCAATTCATAAGCAAGTTTTAACGGTGTCTGCAAGTGTCCCATGGCCGTTAAGTGGAATTTGTTAATTTGGCTCTGTAGCATTAAAATTTTGTTTATCCTTTGCTATGTACATGAATGCCTATGTCACCATCTATTACAATATGGATTTCATGCAATCAGCCTAGAATGAAACTGCAACAGTTTTACTCTAGAACTTCCTTTAGCTTCCAAAAATGTGGAAAATGCGCTTTCATCAATTTTAAACATATTACTGATGTTTCCATGTCTAATATATCTGCTTTTGGTGTTTTCTGAAAAGAGGATATACTAGTTCATTTTTAATAATCAAGATTCTGTCAGTTTTTCTGAAGGAGCAAAACAGACTGTTCTGCAAATGCTGACCAAGGGTTTTCTCTCAGTTCTTGCAAGGTGACTATAATGTAGATTGATTGGAATTTCTGCAGTAATAGAAAGGTTAAATATTTCTAATGAGAGCTCAAAGCCAACTTGACACTGACTGAATACTTTCATAAGGTATGACTGACCTCAAACCATCCTTTTTCTCATTGCACTTAATTCCTTTGAAATACTAGATGATTCAGACTTTCCTGCTACAACATGCACAACTATTTCTTCTAATGTTTCTGTTAAAAAGCCCTCCTTTGTATAGTCTTTCAAAAACCACAGTAGACCAAAAAAAAAAAGGATGGAATATTTCTGAAAAAAAACATAAATTAGAGGCCTATTTCATTCACAAGCCATATTATAATTTTAAATGTGTCTACAATAGGATAAAACACTATCAAGTCCCACAAGAAAAGCAGTAGGAAATAAAGACCGCAGACAGTGAAAGAACTGTCAGTGTAAAGTCAAGGTCCCAGGCTTTAAATAAGCTAGCTCAGGTCCCACAAGTAATCTAGCCATGACAGCAGAGAGCTCAGTTCAGGTAAGCTGTGTGAATGTGGGAGGAGACAAACAAAGTTAACATTTTGGCCTCTCTATATAGTAAGCCCTTTCACAGACAGTGAAATTTTGAAAAAGATGTGTTTTAAAGGAATGGAAAAGAAACAAGGAAGGTAGACAGTAATCACTGTCTTCTTCATACACCTAAGTTTTCTGTATTTTGAGCGCTAAGTCAGGATAGTCTGCATTTTTTGAAAGTTTAGGACAGAACACCATGGGATTCAAGCACCACTTTTGATCTGTGTATCTGAGACTAATCCAAATTAGCTTGTTCATGGCATATGTTAAAACAAAGGTAAAGAATCTGTATTCCCTGCAACAGCTCCAGCCTAAACATAGAATCAGAAGCCCCCATGAGTGATACGTCAGAAGCAGGCCACCACGCTGACATTTAAGGATAGATACTATCTTCTCTGTGCAACGTTGACTGAAGTTAACCTAAAGCTTACCATAGAGCCAATCACAAGTATTTGGGATTATAAACAAATGAAAAAGTGAAAGACGAAAGTATGAGATGTTATAAACTGGTGATAAACACAAAAGAAATAGTAAAATATAGGAAAACTTGTATAAAGATTCATTATTTTCTAGTTCCCATTTGTTTATCAGAGAACAGATTAAAGAGGCAACTGAACATAATCAAGCAATGACTTAGTTCTTATTTAACCACCTATACACTCTTGATGAACCCAAAATGTCCCAGGTCCTCAGTGGAAAATAGTATCATGAACATCTGCAGGCTTTAACCTCTGTTTGCACCAATTCTGAATTAACAGAATGCATAGTCCTGATCTGTAGCCAGAAAAAATGCAGCTTATCAGCTACCATCTGCAAACAAACATGCACTTAGACATGTGGCAAAAGGAGATGATGGAAACCAACTGATCAAATTGGCCATGGGTGCCACGCTTTTCAAAACTGTGATGTTTATGTGTTACAGGCCAAATCAGCAAAGAAGCTTAAGTATACAGCAGATTTCAAGTATTAACTCTCAGAAATTTTACTGTAACATATGATTAAAGAAGACATGATTAAACATTAATTTCAAAACACACAAGTCATCAACTTTATGCATGTGGTGCCATGTTTTTAGATGAAGGATACTAAATTAGTATGTTTTCTGAAATAGTACTGTACATGAACAAAATCTTTAATTTTACACCTAAACATTTAACTCTTAAGTGCCAGACGGACATACAGTGAACAGGAAATTGCTTAATCTTACTTAGTAGGGAGTGCTGTATGTAAATAAAATCTTGAAGGGCATAACTGCAAATAGAGAGAGAGAGGAAGATGACAAAAAGCAGCACATCCTTTTGTTGGGTACCATTAGCTGCCTTTTTATTTTCATATATTAAAAGCGTGACCTTGGAGGTCACATCAGCTGCATGTCAAAATGAAATAGGCATAAACCTCAGTCATTTATGATCTGGTTTAAAAAGCAAGTTCTAAACAATATCATTAAATTTTATCCTTAGGGAAATGTATGTGAGGATTTAAAAAAAAAAAAAAGAAAAAAGCCACCCAAAATGTAATTAAAGAAATGTCTAAACACAGGAACTTAACAGTAAATGACTAACCAGATGTGCTTCACAGCACTGTTAAAGGTTCTTTTATCTTCATGGTAGTCTGTAAGAATGCCCTAAGCAAAAATCATTTTTAAAGGATAGGTGGCTCTTTGTTTTCATACAACAGAGGAAGGTAGGTTGCCTGATCTAGTAGTAACATACAAAGAACATTTGACATGCTATTTTGACAACTAATGTACAATAATTAATGTATGAAAAATATTTATGCTGTTATTAACAATAATACACTTTTTAAAATAGCTGGAATAAAGAACACAGCAACTAATCATATACATATTGCCGTACTGATAACGTGATGATGTATATAGTATAAATACTTAAAGATGTTAGTGTCAATCTAACAGTTAAGGGTGAGAAATATCTTAAAATATGACTTGCTTGCTTTCACCGGTTGCACTATGATTTAAAATTCAGATTAAGCAGAAGGTAGTAATTTCCTGTGAATCTAGAGCAAAAATAAGGTGGATAAAGTGGCAGTCTCTGACAAAAGGATATATATTTCTTTTTTTTCCATATGCAGATACAGGTGTATATAAACCACCCTTTGTCAAGGCAGAAATTGTGCAAATACATTTGACACTTATTAAAATATTTAATAAAGCATCCATAGACACCCTATTACACAGTGCTGAAAATAAATTAGCAAGTATAGATGTGCCTGCGGTAACCCCTTGAATAATGATAAGTGTAAAAACACCCTTGTAAATTGTTACATTCTTTCACTGATATGACTGAAATTAGTTTTATAATTGATGTTAAAGACATTAAGTTGCTTTGAAGGTCTAACAGATTCATCATCTAAATAAAAATTAAATTCAATAGAGACTCTATGTCATTTTGTGTTGTACATTTGTAACCAACGATTAATCTCAGGACAATTGATAAATCATGTAAAAATATTGTATCCTTGTTAGTTCTAATTTAGGTAGAACAAGTTCTGGTCAAAATTATGTTTCCATTATCTATAAATATATATATAGTGTTTGTGCCAGATTCTTCATTAACTGCACGAAACACAGTCTTTACAGTAGAATTCAAGCAAATGCGTTCTTAGATTATTATATGCAAACATCTGTACAGTAACCTTGCTACCAATTTTGGAGCGTCACAAGACTAAGAAACCGTGAGTTTGTAATGCCTATAAGAGATATTCAAGGCCTGACTGTCAGTCTTATAATTAATATATTTTATCTCTAAAACGTAGAGCTTCAAGTAAGACTATTTGTGAAGCAAACAATGAGTATTTACCAGCAGTTTTGCCAATAAAAGCATCAGAATCCAGTCTACAATTTCGTTGTTGTTATTATTTTTTTTTAAACAAAATCTCAAGCAGTGGCCAATCAAATCCATATCAAAAAGAAAAGATTCCCTACTCATTATATATATCAAAACTTTTGTTGTCAAGAGCTTGACTGTCATTGTGGACATATTTTCTTATTACTTATCTCCTAATTTTAGTGGATACCCTTCCCAAAACTTTGGTTTTGAGATCAGTTTTGGAAAATATTCCTTCACTATATTCAGAACAAGTAGACTATCTCTGTGCTTTGAGGATAATCACAGACAGGAATTTGGGGGATGGGGTGGGAAGGAGGAAATGCATCTGTGATTACATCCTCAAGAAGTAAGAGAAAAAGGGAAACAAAGCAAAGTGCCCCCTTCTTACATATACACAGAAGCTACTTAGAGAAGGGTCTACCTCCAGGCACAATAAGAGCAGGCTGTATCGTCTAACCTCTATCAGTCATAATCTAGAACAGTGCCACTTTCTATTAACAAAGCAATAGAGGAACTAAAATTACTTATATTGGTCTACGCAAGTCACTCAGTTTGCTCCAGTGCATTTTGATGACTTAATTAGGAAGACGGTGCAGCACATGTGCTCTTCTAGACAGGCTCAACACAAAGGCCACATCATAAAAGCAGAATAGGTACGTGTTCTACACCTAGATTAAAAATACGGATTTCTTCATTAAGTGCCTTGCAGACTACTGATTACTGTGCCTCTTCGTTTGTCTCCGTATATTCAGACGATTAAATAAAGCATCATGCTTTATTTCTTTCTTTCTAAAGGCTAATAAAGGAGCCACGAGTTGAAGTACAGCTGGCAATCTTTTTATTTATTAAGACCTCAGTGTACACAGTGACAATCTCTGGGAGGCAAGGCATGTGCTGGGATTTTTTTTTTCTCCCCTTCAACATTTGTCCTCTTTCAAGGCACAGCATTTCTAGTGATAGGAATTCCAAACCTTTGTCATACTGCCAAGAAAGGAGAGGAGGCAAACAAACAAACAAACAAACAAAAAAAAGCATAAAAAACTTCAGGTGAAACCATAAAGCCAAGGAATGAGAAATAATTTGAGAACTTCGAACATGTGCTTATGTCAGTCACAGTCAAACAGATTGGTAACTGACAAAATTGTAAAAATCAGCTGGCGTATGTCAGATAGACTCAGAAGAATTTTAGTCACAATATTTAAAATTAAGAAAAAACTGCTATGTGTTTTTAGTTTTCTTGCTTCTATCAGCAGAGATGGATGACTAGGTAAATTACACATCATTACGGAGGTAGATTAACTGAAAACAGTGTAATGATTGCCATACAACAGTATATACAGCTGCCATTTTATAACAAGAAATGATTATCTCTTGTGTTTTTAAGTAATCCATTTTGTACCATAATAACAGAAATTATACACAGTGATATCGTTCCTGATATCATTTCATGGAAACACCATGTTTCCTTGATAACATATACATTATAGCATAACAATGTGATCTAGCATTAATTTATCAGTGTTGGGATATAAATACATTTTTCAAATATTTTGCAAGGATGACGTATTAACCTGCACCTCACAGAAAAATGAATACTCCATGATGCAAAATGTCCCTTGAGTAAGGAGTTATCAGCTGATACCTGTATGTAGTTATGCACGCTTACAAATGTGTATACACATGCATAAACATACATGGTCAAATTAGATGACTTCAGCTGGTACTGCTTCCTCTCCACAAAAGGTTGCAGTACAGTCTGTGCTAGGAATGTACAAAACAAACCTGGAGTTTACAAGAGCACAGATACCATTTTTTTCCTCTATGTTTTGTTTTTTATTTTGTCTATTTTATTAAATACTTTTACTGTAAGGTTTATCTTTCAAAGGGATAACCAAAAGGTGTGCAGGTTTGCAGGCTTTTCTTGTTTTGAGGGTTTTATCTTTTATCTTTTTTTTTTTAATGTCTGTGTTGGTTGGAAGGTGGTGAGGTATTTGTTTCAAACCTGGTTTGAAGAATATTTTGTCTGCTTCACGTTGATTGGGCGCAGATGACAGAAACACATCTTTCCACATGTTTCTTGACCTCTGCAAGGCCTAAACTGCCTGACTACTCTCTCTGAATTTGACCTTGAATACCACTGTCCACAAATTTTGAGGCACTTACTAATGAAAATGATACATTAAATCATCATCCCTTGCTATGCATCACTTCCAGATGCATTAATTAAAGTTATATTAAATTAGGATCACAAAAATGTAATTTATAGCCAAGACTGATGTATCATAAGGCTTTTGAACACAAAATTACTGCAGAACGTGCACCAATATAGGGCATTTCTTGCTGCTACATTTTGTCAACAGAACAGCCATGCCAAGAGTGGAACAGAAAAGTGGGACAGAGTCCAGAGGAGAGCCTCTAGAATGATCAGAGGGCTGAGACATACGAAAACCTGGGAGAGGCTAAGAAAATGGGTTCGTTTAGCACATAGAAGTCCAAGGGAGGAGTCTGTAATTAGACTTCAGCTACCTTACAGAAAGTTTCCCAAAAGCGAACGCCAGACTCTCCTTCAGACGTGAGCAGTGAAAGGACAAGAGGCAAGATCACAAAATACGAGAAGTTCCAGCTGGCTCTAAGGGCGGGGGGGGGGAAGTGTCCAAAAAAGGTTATGATATTTCCATCCCTGGAGATGTTCAGCACTCAGCTAGACAAGGCCTTGTGCAACCTGATTTAACTCTGAAGACAACATTGTTTTGAGGGGGAAAAAAAAAATCAGACTAAATGACCTCCAGATGTGCCTTGTAACCTAAATTTTTGCATGAGTGCCTACATATCAGAACTATACACTTTCATTTTTGTACATATGGCTTTAATCAAAAGTAGCTAAAAGTTAACTTCATTTTGGCTCAGATTCAACTCCAGAATAAGTGAAATTTATATGGAATTTGGGGACCTATATTTAAAAATTTAACCCTGTAAAATCATGTCCTTCCATATTTAGAATTAATATTCTCCAAGGAATTTAAGCCGTGCTCCTGAGAAGGCTCAGATTTACATATGTTGTGAGTTTTTTGGCATCTATCCTCTGCCTTATTTCCCCATTGACCTACAAACGAGGCTTTCCTGTTCAGGTACTCTGAAATGTTTATTGGCTCATCACAAAAGTATGAACAATCATTACTTTAAACCAATAGAAAAATATAACCAACAAAACTGCCATCTTTGTAAATATCAGCTCAGCTGCTGGATAACTTGCTCAGAATGGGTGAAATTTATGCTCAGGTATTTCCCAGCTGAAGGAATTTAAATCCACATGTCCTACTCTTTGAGAAAGTATCAAGGGAGTACTTTTAAGGTCACTCTTAATTTCTTTAGCTCAATGAGTCTTCACTGTTCCTTTGCAACTTCACAAACAGGGGCTTGCATGGAATCTGAATCCAATTCTTTTTGCCTCTGAGGCTATGTCAAAAGACAGGCAGTAAGTAAACTGTGGACTACGTTGGTTCAAACTTTTCATATTTTAACATTACCCTCAGAAATATCTGCAAAATCATAAAGTTAGATACATTCTTCAAGTGAACTATTCAATGCCTTACTCAGATCACAGATTTATTTTGGATATTTGATTGAAAATTAATTCAGGCATGTTAAAAGCACAGGAGAATTTGTGTGTGTACACTACATTATAAAAGATGGTCATGATCTTTATTAAGCAACAAATGAAGATCTTTCAGTGCTAGGAACCATTTTTTTCAGGGCAACTTCAGAGGTTGAAGGGACACAAGAAAATCGAATTTCTTGTCAGAATGTATAAAACACTTAGAAACCTGGAGTACCATATTCAGATAAAATTTAGTAGTTTGACAAGCAGGTAACAAAGGGAACCTGCAAATCTGTAAGCTGTTTTCACTAGCCAGATCACAGATTCTTGAGGATTGAAAAGTTAAGTGATTTTGAAAAAAAAAAAAAAAAACACACCAAATAACTTCGTAGAAAAGGCAGACCTGAAGAGTGACTTACATTACTGGGTTATGATTAACTTGATGAAAGCTCTTAGATAAAAGCTTTAGATTCCAAAAATGACAGCTTACACCTCAGCATGGCTTTAAAGGTAGGCAAAAAGTGCCTACTCTGGTTAAAATTTAGAGGTAATGAAAAAAGAACATTTGCATTTCTGAAAGTTTCATTATGTTTAATAACTGTCTCCTGTTGAAAGAGGTAAACAAGCTAGGATAGTGAACATATTTTCTCCAATGTTGCATTAGCAAGCCAAGAAATGCTCAGGAATAGAAAATTTAAAATATTCTTGTTTACTTCAGGAGAGGTCAAATCCTGAGTTGGTTCTCTTCAGGACTTTGGTAGGCTTCTATGATTATCAGAGAATGTTTTTTGTTTTTTTTCATTTGTTTCAAAGTTTCACTAGTGAAACATTTCTCAAATTTACATTCTGTTGTGTATATTTTATATATATTACACTTTGTTGCTTATATGTATCTCCTAAAGGAGAACTATTTCCTGAAGAAAAGAAATACACTTCACATTTAAAAATCAAAACAGGTGTCCGAAAAAAATAATAAAAAAAAACACACTTCTTTTACTTGAAAATGATGAAAATGCCAGATTTCTAGTACATTAGTATTGCTCAAGTACTGGGAGACAGTATGTGTAGACCATGGAGGTACACAAGCTTCTACCAAAATCTCAAAAACCTGGGTTCAAAAGAAGTTCTCTCCTCATCCTCCTCTCTCTAAGATCTACAAGAATTCTGTTATAAAAATCTACCATTAAATCTACCAAGAGCATTCAAAATTTGTCATTACGTGGTTTTACAAGTCTTTTGTTGTCCAGGCATCTCTGTAAAGCTCAAGGACTAACTCGATACCACATATCTAGCCTCTGTTCCAGTTCAGATGGATGGCACTTCCACAGTACTCCCTGCTTGAAGTAAGGATCCCAAGCCCAGCCAGGTCCATGAGGAATGTTCCTACTGTTTTTGTTATCAGACCACGAATCTGAAAGCTTGTTCCCACCTTTACAAAAGAAAACTGGAAAAACAAAAAAAACCACAAGCATCCCAATTTAAATTATTAGTCTTTTTCTGCATGTGGGTTTTGTAGTTCTTCTGTTGTTCTTAAATATTTTTGACAATGTAGTAACTGCAAACTTTAAAACAATTCAATGATTTAACTGAAAACATAAAGCTCGATGCATGCATTTAGACAAAATATAGCATTAGTTAATGTCAAGTTTTCTTAGATCAGTGCACTTTAAAATCATCAAAATCAGCTATGAAGTTATCCAGCTTTTAAATATGCAAGGCAACTCAAAAGAAAACAAATCACATCTTTCCCAGACAATGTTCAACCCCTGATTAAATAAAGATATGCCAAGGCAGAGATACTTTATGCCTCAGGAGACGGCCATAGTGGAACTGAGAGTGTATTTTATATGTGAATTAGAGGTAAGATGTAATGACATGAGATGAAAGACTCAGCCGTGATTTTAATAAAGGGGGGAGACAGTACTTCCCTGTGGACCCCATATGCAAAAGAGTGCGACTCAACGAGAATACATGAAAAGATTCAGTAAAAAAATGCAATAAATGTTTCAAAGTTGTAAGACCACCATTAAAATTCATCACATTTTACTGAAGTCAAGAATTCCAGTTCTGAGGGTAAACTTTAACACTTTTCTGATGGTTTGTCACATGAAATTACAGCTATGTCATCAATAAGCTGGAACCATTTTTGATGTTTAGATTTGGAAGGTTTGAAACAATAAAATTTTTAAGGAGTTCTATAACGGGAAAAGTAACCTAAAAATTATTTCATTGAATCTGATGCTTTGAAAGCAAGTTTTCTTACTGAAACAAAAAATACTTAAATTAGTAGTACTAAGATCAGACACATTTTAGCTGTTTAGTGCTTTTAGTAATCCTCAGAAAAAGCTGTTATGTACTGTTATATTGAGATACAATAATATCCAATATATTGTTATTGAGATATAATATCTTGATATCTAAGAATATGAATATCAAATATTGAATATCGAAGACGTGATATCTAAGAATCCACCCCACCCCCATTGCAGGGGGGTTGGAACTAGATCATCTTTAAGGTCCCTTCCAACCCAAACCATTCTACAGTGATTCCATGAATACAGAAAAAATCTGAAGAAACATTATTATTTTTATTTTCTCCCCATTAAATATAGGGGAAACTTTCAGATTTTGCACAGTTCTCTTTCTGCGCATTAAAAAAAAATAGGA
Source organism: Anser brachyrhynchus (assembly GCF_964034855.1). NCBI lineage: Eukaryota > Metazoa > Chordata > Aves > Anseriformes > Anatidae > Anser > Anser brachyrhynchus. Next base: position 84,206,667 of record NC_137694.1, read on the forward strand.
GAGACTTGCCTTTGTAAGAAAGTCATGAAAAGAACAAAATGAATGGGATGAACTGCTTGAAGGAAAAAAAAAATCCTGCTTTATTTGATCTTGTGATAATCGCACTTCTGGCACCCTGCCAGCTAGTCTAAGCACACTGATGTCTGGCCAAGCAGAGTAATCTCTTGGTTCAAGTCTAGGGTCTGTGATGAAAATTACAAAGCAGGGACAAAATCAAAATGCCACCTGTGATTTTATTCTGAAACTAATTTGACGGAAAAAGTAATACAATGCCAACAGCCTTTTTAGTAGTGTCTACAAAACTATGACTAAATTGAAACCAATGAAAGCAGATAGAGGTAGCTATCATGCAAATACATTTGGATCTGCAGGCATTCTTTTTAAAAAGAGCAGTAGATGTCTTTCTGACAAGTAAATTGCTTTGAAATGATTTTTGAAGTCTGAGGTCAAACTTTTAAAATGATAATTTTAACTTACATCTTCCCTTATTCTGGAGTCTTTTTGCTTCTCCTATATAACGCATTTGAAACCAACAAAATCAGAAAGAAAAAAGGTACCATTTCATTTCCTTAATTTACCTTCCATGAGCCACCATTCATTATAGGTCAACAAACCCTTGAAGGAAAAACCTGTTCCTTTCTCTTTCTATTGAGTAGTCTATATTTGAACTAGCTGCCTACGGATATACGGAGAACTGTATATACAAAAAAATCTGTATGCACAGTGTATTCAAGTCAGAAATCCAGCCAATAAAGTTGTCTACATTATTCAAATCCAAAACAGGGGAAAAAAACACCAAAAAATCATTGTGTCACGTTTTTTTCTTTTAATATGTCTACTGGGTCTTCCTACATTTTAATGAGTAAATACCCATTATTAGCAGCACTGAACATAACTTGAGTTTTTCCGTAATAAATATTGAAAATGATTCATGATGACTCAAAAGCTGTTTTTACCCGTTTATTCTAAAGAGGGAAAAAAATAAAATTGTTTCCTCCATTTCCTCCATTGCTTCAATTAAAAAAAAAAAACACTGCTCACTGCAGCAGAGTGATACTGGTTAGCTATCTATTTCACCACCTCCCCTTTCAAGCTGGACAGGCTGGACAGCATTTTGCTGATTTTGTACACACTTACTACACTTCTCTGCACGAAGAAGACTTGCCACATGTGGACAGAAGCACAGTTACCAATGTCTTGAATTCCACCAAAAACACTGTATTTCAGCTATTTCACATTTATAGTGGCCTGCTATTTTCCTCCTCAGCAAAGATCTCTATAGATTTCCTATTCTCTTTGATCTTCAAGTCTGTTCTGCACTCTGTACTTCCTCCCCCTGCCAACAGTGCTAATCAAAGGAATGTTTTAATAGCCACCTTAATCTTCTCATATTTTGATTTTCAGGCCACTCCTTTTCTATATTGTCCTTTATAATCGAAACAAAAAAATTCACTGCAGCACAGACACTACAGCACTTATTAAATTATGTTTGCAATATACCGTTATGTACATAAATTTCTGAACTTATCCCCCCCCCCACACACAGAAAGAAATCTTTTATGTATATACATGCACACATTCACAGTGACATCATAAAAATGTTTTGTAAAAATACGAACATTCATGTTTAAATAAAAAGGTACCTACCTGGAATAAGCTGACCCAGTAAGTGATGACATCTGGAAAGGCTGCATGCAGCTACTATGACCAAAAAAGGATAATGTTTCCATTTCATGATGTGTCCTTCCTTGCATTACACCAGCTCAGCAGTACTAACGTAAATGTTACCTGCAATAAGCAATGGAAATATGAACAGATGAATTAATGATAAATTTAAGTTACTTCCAAATATTTTTGCCCAGTATGATTTTGTCAGGTATGCTGGTTTCAGTACAGTCAACCACAAAAGCCAGATTTTCTAACAGTTAGGAAGCTATAAGCTACAACCAGAAATATATTAACTATCCTTGCAGAGCAGACAACCCCTAAAAGGATGCTTTAAAGCAGACACAAGGAGATCCAACATATATTTTGAAGTGCTGCATGTTCTTTGGTTATGATGCAAACCGAGTTATTAAAGAGATGGGATAATTCAGTGTAGTTATATGTAAACACTTGCCTAAACTTAAAAACATCCTACAATAGCATTCAGCTTTGTAAAAAAGCAGGGTTAAAACTTCGGACCAGTCCTCATCTTATGGCATGATGTTTTGGCTGAATGAGGATGAGGGATAATTTCACCCAGTAATGACTTCACGTGTTAAGGTATCTTTTGAGTGAGTTTGTGTTATTGAGGGCAGGTTTTTTCATTTGACTACCAGTAAAATTGAATCTTATGAAGAAAGAAAATCTTTTGAATCATAATGTAATTTTCACACTAATTTTTCTGACCACTACAACTGTAGATTGAGAAACATTCACAAATCTATCACTGCTTAAAAATAATTACTGCTCCTCCTATTCATTTTCTTGCACTTCAGCTATATTGGTGCTTAGGTCTTGTTTACAGTACACATATCTGTTCACAATGCCTTTCCTTTATGGGTTTCTGAAAAACTTAGTGTTCTTTAAACAATCATAGGCTTCTGAAAAACATCTTATGTTTTTAAAAAGACCTCTTTAAATATATGCAATCTTTAAACAAATACAACAGTTTCACTGCATTGTTTTGTTTCTTTGATTTTGACAAGGGCCTCAATGCAGTCATGCATTTCATTTTGTAATGTCCTATACATTGTGTAATATCTGGGGTTCACACCAAGTTCTGGTGATAAAAGAGATGATATTTCAAGTGTTTGTCAAGTTACATATCACTCACAACTGCCTGACCCTAACCAACAATTAGAGACTGCTGAACACAATTGTGATCAATAGGTAGGCTGTCTCATGCAGTTCTATTCCAATAATAAATGACAACATTGGACCTTGATAACATCACACCTGCACTTTTCATTTCTCTCTCCTTGTACTTGTTCCATCTGCAGTTGAGAGGTTTGGATCAGGATCAGCAGACAATCATAACAAGGTTGTGAGAGGGTGTTAAGAAGATGGACCCAGGCTTTTTTCATAGGTGCCCAGTGCCAGGGCAAGAGGCACAAACTGGAACACAACAGGTTCTGTCTGAACATCAGGAAGCACTTCACTATGCAGGTGATGGAGCACTAGCAAGGACTGCCCAAAGATGCCGTGGAGTCTCCCTCCTTGGAGATATTTAAAAGCCACGGAGACATGTTGAAGCTGGAGCAGTGACAAAATTGCAGTGCTATCAGTCACTTGTTCAGTCTGCTGGGACAGAATTTGCAGCAGTAGACTTTATATTTAATGACTGCAGATAGAAGAGTTATATCATTACTGTGAATATTTGGTGCCACCTGATAGTTTGGGATGTTCAAAAATGCATAAATGAGTTAAATTAGAATAGATTCAATCACTTGCTGATGTTGCATTTTACATTTGATTATTGTGTTACACCTGGACTTCTATTATCTTAGCAACCAGAACTAATAATACTCCATTTCCTACTACTACTATTACTTAAACCCTACAAAATATTTTTTTCTTCCTTTTTTCTCACTTTTCCTGCACTGGACACCAAAACCCAGTTCCTTCTCTTCCCTGCAATCAATGGCCAAGCTGCTGTTGCAAGCTGCTCTAAATGCCGTTTGTACTATGACTCCAAGACTGAAATGAGGAATTGCAAATTCGGGCCTTCAGAATATCGATCTCTTTCTCTATGTGGTAGTACAGGCTTGCTTTATGAAGCTGTTTACCATATGGGATTCAGGGATTCAGATTCCCATAGTTTTTGCATCTGTATTTTCAAGTTGCGTATGTAAAACTCAACGCTGCTTCTGACGCAAAGCTGATGAGGCAGCCCATCAAACTCAGTTCACCAAACAAAAAAATAACACTTTCAGATTAGGATGTACTTTGCCATTATAATGTGAGGTGCTCATACAATATACATGAAAGAAACATTTCATTAATACATGTTGCAAATTCATTCAAGGACTCAGAGATTCAGGAAGAATATGGCTTTCCATCCAGTGACAACACAGAAGCTCTATCAACATCAACAGGAGTTCGGAGCACACACTCTGTGGGGATAATTTCATTTGTGGACCTTTGTACCAGGCTCAGGTGTTGGCAGTGGGGTGCTGTGGGGCCTCTGCCTGAGGTGATGCCAGGGTTGCCTCATGCCAGCCCCCGCCAGCTCTAACGGCCCCACTGCAGGGCACGGCCAGGCCTGCAGCCACCCTGTGAGAAAGGACACGATGTTGCATAAAGGGTAGGGGAAAAAAGCATGAGACACTGCCCTGTGAACATCAGGGGCAGAAAAGGAGGAGGTGCTCCACATGCCAGAGGAGATACTCACCAGCAGCTTGCTGAGACAACCACGGCGGAGCAGGTTTATCCTGAAAGGACTGCAGCCCATGGAGACCCCACACTGGAGCAGATTTGTCCCGAATGACTGCAGCCCCTAGAAAAGACCCCACTGGAGCAGGGGAAGAGTATGCAGAGGAAGGAGCAGCAAAGAGGATCTGCTACAGACTGACCACAGCCTCCATCCCTTTGCATCACTCCGGGTGTAGGTGGGAGGTAGAGGAGTTGGGGATGGGGAGTGCCCTACATGTAAATGAATCCCATGCACAAGTCCAAGTTTTGTCTTTTCCATACCCCTCTCTCCCATTTTCTGAATTGGTGGACTGTGACTTTAATCCCTTTCCATGTGCCACAGCTGCACAAGAAGCTCAGGCCTTGACTGCATGGCTTGTTTGTTAAAGCCTTTTCTCATCTAATTCTGCTTGTGTCTCATGCTTGATTATCAAATTAGTATTGAATCTTGAAAATTGAAATATTTCAGTGTTATTAAAAACATCTGCTATTCTTACGGAATTTTTCAGTGAAGATGGTTTTCATGAAGCCAAATAATTTTGATATGAAAACAGGTTTTTTTTTGGTGTGCGCGCGCACACAATCAATTCCTGTAGATATTCCTTGAAAATAATCCTGAAGGGGAGGCTGATTCTCTATACTCAGAGTACAGTGCTTTCTTCTGAAATACCAGCCCTGATAACAGGAAAGATAAAGTAGGAAAAGATGTCATTGAAATAGAAAGTGGTTTTCAGATATAAGCTGAGTTCAGCAGAAGAGACGGATGGAGACAAGATCTTTCTTATCATATTCTACTGCCACAGTCCTGCAATTCAAGTACTACATTACAGCAGTGGAAGAAACCCACAGAAACATATCAGAACCAAAAGAAATGAGCAGGCAATTTAAAACACTAATTACCTTATATTACATACTAAAAAAATGTGAAGTATCTGCTATGTTTATGTAGAACTACTCATATATAAGTCATAACACTTAACTTTTTGACTATAGTAACCAAGCTAAATGTTCCTGTGTCTGGTCTTACTCTTCAATTAGTTTTTCAGGGTCTGAACTACAAAACTAATATTGTGGAATGAGGACTGGCACTAATTAGATGTTGCCAGTGACAGAAGAAGGATGAACTAGCCATATATACTTCAGCTGGCCTGAGACCTTGCTTAATACCATATTAGATGACTGCAGATCTGTACCAGAACGTGAAAGAAAAGATTCAGGTCCAGTGTCTATGGTGCACAATGAAGATAAACACTGGTTCCTCTATGACATTATAATCATTGAAGAATCAATGGCAAATTAAACTGCACAAACCCAGAGGGGAAAGCAGCACTATGGTAAATGAAGGGAAAGAGTCTAATCAATTATTTTCTTCCACTCTCCAAACACAGTACTATTTATCACTATAGTCAGCGCAGCATTCAGCAGCAGAAGTAAAGACATCGAGTCATGACAAAAAACAATTTTTTTTTTTAAAATACTATTCTTTTTCTCAGAAATGGTAACTAAATCAGTAAGACTAGATTTTCACAGGATTTTGAAAAGAAGAAAACGACACTAAGGTCAAACAATTAAGATTCTAACTCAAAAAAAAAAACACCTATTTTTATAAAATCTACAATCTTTGGTAAATACTATGCTAGAGAAGACTGTTTAACTGATGAAACTGAATTTTGACTTGCCGTGTACTCAAAGGCCATGTTGGAGTGGAATGACAATTTTACTAAAAGGATAAGAACCAGACAGCGGTCTTTCTGAAGCAATATTAACTCCTTTTGAATGCAAGCTATTTTTAAAGCTTTTCATGCACTATTAGGCCTGATGACAGTGGATGGAGCTTCCCTGATTTTCAGTCCTTATGTTGAACAGTCCTAGTGTTTATTAGTTAGAATCCAGTTATCTCCTCATCTGTTTAGACTGACGCTACTTTCGAGCTTACTCCTCCTGTGCATTATCATCAGTAAAGTTACATATCACTGAAACGAAGAACTTCATTCTACTGTTTTAAACATCCTGTCTGTTAAACTAAATTTATTTGGAGTTCTAAGAGGATGAGAAGGAAGTATGGCCATACACTGTCTCAACTGTTTCCACTTAGGAGCAAGAATGACAACCAGTTGATGAGCTAGGGGAAAAAAAATTGCCCAGCTCCTCTCCTTTTTTTGTTATAAAGTAAATGAACTCTTCTAAGATGAAAGCAACTGCAAAAACAAATCTATTTAAACCAGAATAGCCATTAGTATAGAGCAACTACAGATCTGGACTGTGATCCTTTCCGTAACAGCTTCAGCAAACAGCTCCATACAAACTGGTATGTGGTACTTATTCATGAAGCTTACCTTATTTAATGTTTTACTATACCAAAACATTTTTTTTATTTTTTTAAGAAATAAGTTATAGGAAGGTTTTTACAGTTGATGATAAAAGACTTGTACTTATTTTAAGACGCATTTTCTTTTGTTTGTCTGTTTGGTCAGTTTTGCTTTTTGTTTTGTTTAATCCAGTGAGAAAAACAAGGGTAAAAAAAATGAATTGGATGTCCTCAGTTTACATTTCTAGGCTGGCAGGTGACACACACTTACGTAGATAGTTTTTTCCAAGAGTTTAAGTTACTTGATTCTCTGTATGGTATATTTACTGCCTAAATAGTACCACAGCAGCAGTTCACCTAGAATAATTCAAACAGGGAAAAAAAAAGAAAAAAAAAAGTTGTGTCATGTTTTGTCCACTCTTACTGAGAGACTCAAGCAGAAACCCAAACATCAGTATCAGCCTGACAAACTGTGGTACATGACATAAAATGTAGCCTAAATCCTAAATTCACTCTACTGAACTGCCTACACATGAAAACTTGGTGTGAGGAACTAAAGTTATGACAAAAGAGAAACATCTTTTTTTCCCTACTAGCCTCATAAACAATCTCTCTACCATAAAGTCTGCTAATCTCTAATGTTTCCTTAACTTCTCTGATTAAATAAACTGAGATTAACTTTGTAGAAGGGGCAACTTTAACAAAGACATTTTCCTCAGAGGAGTCCATAAATGAGACAGCAAGCAACAGAACATGATTTTTACATAAGAAATCAATATATTCGTAGTTCAGTAAATGTGCAATGCAGAGTAAAAAGCATGACCTGGAATATGAAGGAGTGTAAATAAAGAGCAAAAAAATAACCACCAAAAACCAACCAAAAAAAATCATTAAGTGTAAAACAGTGATTTCCAATAGTTTTGTGCATTGGAGCCGCCCAAGAAAACTGACAGTGTTGAGCGTGGGAGATAGCTTCCTGACGCAGCTGGTCAGTGAACCTACCAGGGGTGGTGCCCCGCTAGACCTTCTCTTCACAAACAGAGAAGGACTGGTGGGAGATGTGGTGGTCGGAAGCTGTCTGGGGCAGAGTGACCACGAAATGGTAGAGTTCTCTATTCTTGGCGAGGCCAGGAAGGGGACCAGTAAAACTGCTGTATTGGACTTCCGGAGGGCTGACTTTGAGCTGCTCAGGACGCTGGTTGGCCGAGTCCCTCGGGAGGCGGTTCTGAAGGGCAGAGGAGTCCAGGAAGGCTGGACGCTCCTCAAGAAGGAAATCGTGATGGCACAGGAACGGTCCGTCCCCACGTGCCCAAAGACGAGCCGGCGTGGAAGAAGACCGGCCTGGCTCAACAGAGAGTTGCGGCTTGTGCTTAGCAGAAAAAAGAGGGTTTACAATCTTTGGAAAAAAGGGCGGGCCACTGAGGAGGACTACAAGGATGTAGCGAGGCTGTGCAGGGAGAAAATTAGAAAGGCCAAAGCTCATCTGGAGCTCAACCTGGCTACTGCCGTTAAAGACAACAAAAAATCCTTTTACAAATATACCAGCGTGAAACGGAGGACTAAGGAGAATCTCCATCCTTTACTGGATGCGAGGGGGAACCTAGTTACTGAGGATGAGGAAAAGGCTGAGGTGCTTAATGCCGCCTTTGCCTCAGTCTTTAGCGGCAGTACCGGTTGTTCTCTGGATACCCAGTGCCTTGAGCTGGTGGAAGGGGATGGGGAGCAGGACGTGGCCCTCGCTATCCATGAGGAAATGGTTGGCGACCTGCTACGGAGCTTGGATGTGTGCAAGTCGATGGGGCCGGATGGGATGCACCCGAGGGTATTGAAAGAACTGGCGGAGGAGCTGGCCGAGCCGCTTTCCATCATTTATTGGCAGTCCTGGCTATCGGGGGAGGTCCCAGTTGACTGGTGGCTAGCCAATGTGACGCCCATCTATAAGAAGGGCCGGAGGGCAGACCCGGGGAACTATAGGCCTGTCAGTTTGACCTCAGTGCCAGGAAAGCTCATGGAGCAGATTATCTTGAGGGTCATCACGCAGCACTTGCAGGGCAAGCAGGCGATCAGGCCCAGTCAGCATGGGTTTATGAAAGGCAGGTCCTGCTTGACGAACCTGATCTCCTTCTATGACCAAGTGACACGCTTGGTGGATGAGGGAAAGGCTGTGGATGTGGTTTACCTTGACCTCAGTAAGGCTTTTGACACCGTTCCCCACAACATTCTCCTCAAGAAACTGGCTGCTCGGGGCTTGGACTGGCGTACGCTTCGTTGGGTTAGAAACTGGCTGGATAGCCGGGCCCAGAGAGTTGTGGTGAATGGAGTCAAATCTGGTTGGAGGCCGGTCACTAGTGGTGTCCCCCAGGGCTCGGTACTGGGGCCGGTCCTCTTTAATATCTTTATCGATGATCTGGATGAGGGCGTCCAGTGCACCCTCAGTAAGTTTGCAGATGACACCAAGCTAAGTGCGTGTGTCGATCTGCTCGAGGGCAGGAAGGCTCTGCAGGAGGATCTGGATAGGCTGGACCGATGGGCTGAGGTCAACTGTATGAAGTTCAACAAGGCCAAGTGCCGGGTCCTGCACCTGGGGCGCAACAACCCCAAGCAGAGCTACAGGCTGGGAGATGAGTGGCTGGAAAGCTGCCTGGCCGAGAGGGACCTGGGAGTATTGGTTGATAGTCGGCTGAATATGAGCCAGCAGTGTGCTCAGGTGGCCAAGAAGGCCAACAGCATCCTGGCTTGTATAAGAAGCAGTGTGGCCAGCAGGTCTAGGGAGGTGATTGTCCCCCTGTACTCGGCTCTGGTGAGGCCGCACCTCGAGTACTGCGTTCAGTTTTGGGCCCCTCGCTACAGGAAGGACATGGACGTGCTCGAGCGAGTCCAGAGAAGGGCGACCAAGCTGGTGAGGGGTCTGGAGAACAAGTCTTACGAGGAGCGGCTGAGGGAGCTGGGCTTGTTCAGCCTGGAGAAGAGGAGGCTCAGGGGCGACCTTATCGCTCTCTACAGTTACCTTAAAGGAGGCTGTAGAGAGGTGGGGGTTGGTCTGTTCTCCTACGTGCCTGGTGACAGGACGAGGGGGAATGGGCGAAAGTTGTGCCAGGGGAGTTTTAGGTTGGATGTTAGGAAGTACTTCTTTACCGAAAGGGTTATTAAGCATTGGAACGGGCTGCCCAGGGAGGTGGTGGAGTCACCATCCCTGGAGGTCTTTAAAAGACGTTTAGATGTAGAGCTTAGCGATATGGTTTAGTGGAGTACTTAGTGTTAGGTCGGAGGTTGGACTCGATGATCTTGAGGTCTCTTCCAACCTAGAAATCTGTGATACTGTGATACTGTGTTCTGCATGCTCCTGGGCTCAAAATTTTGTCCCTGCCTGCTCCCCAGACTGCTGGTCTCTCTCGAGGAGAGAAATTAGATTAGAGTGCTCACTGTTCTGTCTTTTCTGCCTGCTGTGACAGAAGGAATACAGAGACACTGTCCAAGTGTGCAGGATTCAGAAAAGCAATATCCACCTAGAGGTCAATCTGGTGAGGTATGTGAAGGGTAAGAGGGGCTTCTACAAATAGTTGAGTACCAAGAGGATGATGACGAAAAAAGAGAGCCTGCTGCTAAAAGTGGTAGAGGACCTGTCAACAAAGGATACAGAAAATGCTGAGGTATTCAATGCCTTCTATCACCTCAGTTTTTCCCTCTAATCTCAGGGGCCTGAGGATCCCAGTCCTGAGACTAGAGGGAGAAGACGACTTGCTCTCTGTGAAGGAGAATCAGGTTGGAGACCACTTAACCTGGACACACACCAGTCCCTGGGACCTGACACGATGAAAGCATGAGAACCAAGGAAGCTGAGCAGTCTCAGTGCAAGGCCACTCTTGAGCTCTGAGAGGTCATGACAATTGAAGGATGTTCCTGAGAACTGGAAGAAAGCAAATGTCACTCCTGTCTTCAAGATGGAAAATCCAAGTAAGAGTAGGCCAGTCAGCCCCACCTCAACCCCTGAGAAGGTGATGAATCGAGCTATTCTGGAGCCCTGAAGGTCCTCTTGGACAACAAGTTTAGTCAGCAACCTGCCTTTGCTGCACAGAAGACCAAAGGCATTCTGGGTTGCTCTGCAAAGAGTGTAATCAGCAGGTCAAGGGAGGTGATCGTTCCTGTCTGGTCTGCGCAAGTGTGGATACATCTGGAGCTCTGGATCCAGCACTGGCTCCTCAGTACAAAACTGAGGCAAGCTTAGCGGAGAAAATCCAACAAAGATAATTAAGGGACTGGAGCATCTCATATACAGGGAAGCTGAGAGACCTGGGACTGCTCAGCCTGGAGCAGAAAGGACTTAGGGGGATCTGATCCATGTATATAAATACCTAATGGGAGGAAATAAAAAAGAGGGAACCAAACTCCTCTCAGTGGTGCCCAGTGACAAGAAAGACAAGAGGAACAAACTGAAACATAGGAAACTACACTTAAAAATAAGAAAACACTTTTCTACCATGAGGGTGAGCAGAACAGGTTGTGCTGAGAGATAGTCTCCATCCTTGAAGTTATACAAAATCTGAGAGGACACAGACCATGGCAACCTGCTCTAGCTGACCTTGATCTAAACAGGGTTGGACTAAGCAATCCCTTAGAGGTGTCTTTCCTCCTGCTTCGCTGTCTGGAAACCACAGCACCAAAATATGCAGCCCATAGACTGTCTCAGGAATTTAAAAAAAAAAGTCTCTAATATAAAATGAGAAAAGACTCACAGAAAATTAGTCACAATATCCTCAGAAACTGTAGTATAGAGTGACTGGAAAAGTTATTGGCAGAGGTTGACTGGAGTTAAAAAAAAAAACTAGGAAAAATCATTTGTCCTGTGGGCAGTTCTCAATGCATGGTCAAAAACTGAAAGTTGAGGAGGTTTGTGCTGAGAGTTGTTTGGAATAACCTCATGATTCCATGGGCAAGCAGAAAGTACATATAAAATAATGCTAAAATATGCTATGCAGTGTCCTGTCATCTAAGTGTTTCTCGTATTCAGGCTGATTATTTCCCTGAAACGCAACAATCAATCCTAACTTGCAAGCTATTTTCTTGCACAGACCTACAGTATTGTAGGTTATGTTCTCTATTTTATATCCAGTCACTCACAGGGGAGCAATCAAGTAATTGGTAACAGTCACCAGTGAATCCACTGGATAAAATTTTCCTTAAATCCAAGAGGTGATTTCATTCTTTTCACAAGCCTTTTTTGTTGAAACTGCTTACATAGCAAAAAGCTGTGGAAAGTGAGTGTAGACGTGAAGACACAGTCAAGACACATCACAGTCAATCATCACAGTCAAGAACCCAAACAAGAAAGTGAGAAGGAAGGGTCTTAGCTAAATTTTTTACAGTGCAGGATACTGTGTGAATGCGTGCACAGGCACTTTTGTGAGAGACAGAGGCAATGTAGCTTTAGAGACACCTCTAATCCACTAAAATTTACCCGTTTCAAATGCAGAAGAAAATGTTTTTGTCTCTTCTCCATACTTGCCAGGCTGCCTGACATAACTCTTACTTGCGGATCACTATTTCTTTATAATTAAAGATGCCTTTGATGCCTAAAGATGCATCACATTTTGAACATGAAACATCTTTAAAGCTTCTGAGGTTACAGATACAAAAACTCAGGCAAAAAGGAGCAGAATTACAGTCTCCAGAAGCTTCAACTGACTTAATTCACACAACTCTAAAATACAATTCTTTTGAAACGTAACTCATAGACTACCCACAAGGTTGCTGTCTTTTAAGTGTTTTGACCTGTTTTAATGAAGTTTTCCTTTCCTGACTGCAATTCAACAGGAGTGAAACAAAACTGCATTTCTTTGACTTAATTCTGAACCCAAATCATAAGACTGCCAAGCCATCAGGTACTAGTCTACATGTACTAAACAGAAAACAACAGAAAAAAAGCAACCTGCATGCTATAAAACCATTGGTTGGCATTTTTCTTGGGTTTTGTAACACACACAGACCTCCCCCCCCCCCCCCCCCCAGTCTGGAAAAACAGCATATCAAAAGTAAAATTCCCATTAGGATACTACTTGTGAATGACAGGCAGAAAAAGGCAAAAAAAAAAAAGACAGAGAGAGGTATTCAACTCCTACTATATCAGGTTCCTCCATCTTTCATTTGTATAAACTCTTTTTACAGAAAAGTAAAACTATACAAAAATTAAGAATCTTCTGTTCAAACTTAAATAGGTTCATTCTAAGAGGTATGAACTTGTTAAAAGCAATAGTATCTCTTCAAAAATAGTAAGAATATGGTTCTGCTCTAATCTGAATTTATCATAAATTCAGTAACAGTGGACGCAGCCCTGTATTTTTCAATAGACAAATCTTAAGATCTGGCTAAATATCAAGATTATTTTTTTTTGCCTTTTGAAAATACAACCAAGCAAGGATCTAAATAAGACAAGAACTCATATCTTATATTACGGATGCATTATCTCCTTCTCCCTTCTGGCATATTAAATCAGCAATCCCCATCTTGACCACCACGACTTTCAAAGGAGTGTTTAGAAAAAGCTATGTCCTGTTATGAAGTTCCCAGTGTGAAATACCATATTTTTCAAACTGCTTTTCTAGACTAAATACTCATCACTTTTTCATCATGAAACCTCTTTAAAGCTTCTCAGGTTACAGGTATAAAAACTCAGGCAAAAATAGGATTAGTAATGCCTTGATGTACTTCTGATATATCAGTAGATATATCTTTTCTTTAAATGCAGAATTAAAAGACAGATGAAAGCATTTACATATTCTAATCAATTTATTAATTGAAAGACTATCATCTACAAAGGGAAAGCTGTGAATCTCCAATTAAAAAATATGAATAAGAAATGGTGTCAATTTTCAAATATTAAGTAGGGGACATTTGAAGCAGTAAAGTGGTAGTTGTCAAAAGTACTTCCAAACAGTCTCACATGGAAAAGAAGCAATGTTTGATAGAAAGAAAATCCAGTGCCTGAAAGGTTAAAAAACAAACAAACAAAAAAACGCACACACATTTGACTGCATTTGGACTCCTCTGTTATACCTGATTTAAAAAAGCAAAGGTTTTTCAAAGGCATTTAGCTTTAAACATTCACAGTACCTTTGAATGTCCTCAGCAGGACCAGAAAAGAGGGATTCAATTTTCAAAGATAATTGTGCCAGATAACTGTCTCATCCCTTTTCAGAAACAATCTGATAAATACCTAATTACCAGCCAAGTGATTTCAGAGCCACACAGATGGGCCTGAGAGAAGGCTACAGGGAATGACAAGGTTCCCTAAAGCCATCAAGAGCAAGAAGCAGTTGGTTTGTGAATTACTTCATTTCTTAGGTTGGTAAAATGCATAGAAAGTCCCCAGAGAAAACAAAATGTTCATAAAATGTTGAAATGGTAAACAGCATCAATATTTAACCTGAGAAGTAAAATATTAATTTTCAAATAAAATGGGACTCAGTACTACAAGACGATTACATTCCAAAATTCATTATGCTTAATACTCAAGTACTCAATGCTCATTTTACCAAAAAGCTTTCATACACTACTTGGTCTAACCTGACCTATTGTTGATATATAATACTGTAAAAATAAGTTACCTGTAATTTGTACTGCAATGTTGTTGCAAATTTAAAAAGCATTCTGTTCTTACACAATTATGAATTATTATTATAAATTTAAAAACTTCCATGGAAGCAGCCTTAACCAGCGAACTGGAAAGAGCTTATAAAATTTAATCATAATTCTAATATTATGACTCTCCTATTTGTTGAAAAAATGAATCGACAATTTGTGAAGCAAGCCTATTTTTAAAATCCAGAATCACTTCACTTTTGAATTACTTTCATCCTTTAAAACAAAACACAACACACAAGTATATACAGCATCTCAGATTTCAGTGAATCTTCTACAGTGTGAACTTTCAAAAGCCAATCCTGTAATCATTCTGAGTTCCTTGTGCTTGGAGAAGTGTTGGCCCCTACCACACAACCTAAATGTTAACGGAGTGGAGAGCATGAAATATCAACATAATGTTGCAGAGTTCAGAATCACAGATGGGAAGGAGATTACTGATAATGCTTCAACAATATTAAATTGACCACGTTATATATTCTTCAGGCTTTATGAAATATGTGTTTGCTTTGTGAAAAATGCAACAGATCTGGGATGGTAATCTCTGAAGTACACGTTTCTGACCTGACTCTGCTCCCAGACTGGAGCAAATTGATTGGAATTTTGCAAATGCAATGAAATAGGATGGATCTATGCACTTCTGTAAATCCCAGCCACATAATTTAAAAAATAAAGACACAAAAGCTTTACTTATACGTAGCAGAGAGGTGAGTCAATGCTGTTGAATTCACAATGTGGGGACAAAGATTTAAACTAAGCTGGCTGATTTCACCATCAAGTGGAACAGTAGTGGTGATACCTCCAAGAGCAGAGGGACCATTTTAAAACCTGTTCCTCTCAGATTCTCACCTATTGAGTGACAGCATTTCAACATGCATCTTTATTTGTCTTGCATACAGAAAGAAACCCAAGCTTGCCTAGAAGAGCTGTCACACTGCTAGCATTTAGGTTCCAGCGGGCAGGGTAGCATAGACAGTGGGGCAGACAAGCCCTAGGGCTTTGTGGGTCTGGAAATTAAGATTTAAACTCAGATCATAGCTTTGGCATAACCAGTGTTATGAAAGTGTATTTAAACATGGAAATAATTTTTCTCAGATAAAGTATCTCCCTGGCTACAATTTGGCAAAAAGACTTTTGAGCAACAGTCACTCAATGCAAAGAAAAACCCAAACTGCACTTCAGTGCATGGGGAAAACTTTGTGCTCATCTAGCTGCCATGCTTCTTACACATCTATCTGTCATGGCAAAGAGGCAGTAAATGCCCCCTCATAATTTTAAACCCGTGAAATAATAAAAAAAGGAATACTAGACAAAGTTTCAGTGCACAAAGCAAAAGAGGGGGATGCTCTCCACTGCAAAGTTATGAAACAATAAGCATCTGGGGACTGTGGAGTGCAGTCTCAGGCAGCAAAAAGGCTTGCCAAAATTCTTTTCCTCTGAGGATTTAACTTTAAGGAAAAGAAAAATAGCTTGGCTTTTGCCCTTAGTAAGAACGGGAGCAATTAGAAAGGATTTGTGGATCCAGCCCCACTAACACGCATTCTCAGACACAGGAATTTACATCAGAATTCAAAGAATATTCAGCTCTACCCCAGAAACATATTCATCCTTCTGGGGTCATCAGTAAAGGTGAAGCTAAAACAATATAGGGACTTCCAACCTTGTCTGTTTCTTGGTTAAACAGACTTGTGTGAAATGCTAACTCCTTGGGGAAAAGGAAGAAGATTCCAGCTTCCACAAAGATACTGGAAGAGTGGCAGAACCCTTCTGAAACGGAGACTGTTCTGATGAAGTCAGGATGGCTGTTAACAGCAATCCCTCCTCTGCCTCCCTGAATGGGACCACAGCTTTCAGCTGCAGCACAGGGCAGCAAGGAGCCGAGCTGTCATCACAGGGGTGCTGGGGACTGTCCATGCCTCTGGGTAGCCACGTCCTGTCCATACCCCAGTGAGCAGGAGGACTTCTCCCAGGAAGTGAGAGAAGTACTACTGCATCCTAGCCTTTCTGGGACCATGGCTAGTAGCTTTTGACTATGTTTCATACCTAAAGCAGGCTTCATCTCACAGTTGACTTGCTCCCACAAGCTTGTTCCTTGTTTAAACCAGGAGTTGAGCATGAAGTGAAAAGAAACAAAGATTTACAAGCACTGCATTTCTACAGTTCCCAAGATTGTAAGCCTTTGGGTCAAAGGAAAATATGATAGAGTTGCCATCCCCTTCCCCAAGACAAATGCAGGGAGGACACAACCACTGCCCTTTCCATTTGGCTAACGGCTCCATGCTGAGCTGCATACCAGCTAAACAGGAGGGAGATGCTGGGTAGTGCAAAGGTGGGCCTGGCCTTAAATTGTATGGGAGAGAGTCAAAGACGAGATCTGGGATTATTTCAGTGGATACAGGACATGTACGTTTCACAGCCTAAGTCTTTCTGGCCCTGCCATTTCTGCTTCAGCCTTCTAAAAGGAGAATGGCCAGTGGAGGCAGGGCTATATGTACATAAAGACTATAAAGACTATATGTAAGAAAGCACTATTTTGTAAACCCTGGTAATATCTCTTGATTAGGCTTTATGGAAGGGATTTATTTACTCCATGTGGTGTCAACCACCTACAAAAAGTTACTATATCACTAACAAGATGCTTCCAGAGTATGATAGGCTCCCTGTTCCTACAGGTAGGAGGGAAGAGAAAATCTGAGGCAATACCCAAAATCCCACTTCCAATATTTTTATCGATTTGAAGTTTCAAGTGAAATGTTTTTTAAAACTGCACTAAGTTTGAGCAAGAGCAGGATATGTAAAAAAGTTTCCTTCATCATCTAAACATTAATTTGAAAATACGGATAACTCCTTAAAAAATCATCCCCCTTCCCCCCACCCCCAGCCTTAGTTTTTCCTTTTAAGTTAAATTAAAAATAATAATAATAAAAATTTTAATCATCTCATCAGTTCAAGAATACAAATTAAGTTTTGAAGGTATTTGTTAAAGAGCTGGTAATAGCAGAGAACTTAAAGTGATAGACCAAATATTTTCAGCCTGGAAGGTTTTGCCTGTGAGAAGGCTCCCAGACCACTATTCCAATCTCTGAGAGAGAAGCTGACAGAGTACATTAGTATATGAAGCACGGTAAATTAGAGTGTGTTTTAAGTTTTGTTTCCAAGTATGACTGTAGAAAAAGAAGGGATAAAGCTCCTAAAAATGTTCTGACCTGGAATGTACAATGGATATGGAAAACAGAATGAAGGTTTTATGTCTCAGTAAGGACTGCCAAACCAAAAATTCTGATGGAAAACTTGAAATAACGTTTACATGCAAGAGTAAATAACCAAAACCACACATCTCACAATAATGAATTCTGGAGTTTCAGGTTGCACAGTAAACCAAAGCACTGCAATAGTTCTCATTCATGCAAGGAACACTCCTGATAGAAAACATTCAGCTCAAACCAAAAGGATTTCTTTCTGTCAGAATATCTAACACAGCAAAAGTTCAGATTAGCTGGCTATGATTTTGAGAGGTCCCCAGTTCTTAGCATGGATCCTCACACATTTTATATCTGTTAGATGCATAATCAGATGCTCACGCATGTACCAGGCTCCCTGTAACTTTAAGGGACACTAGCAATAAACATATTTTAAAAGTTATGGATGTTCCTGCCACAACTGGTGTGATCTTTCCTAACAGGAACTCCTGTATAATCACTCTCAGGTAGGCAAGAAAATAAAGCATCTTGAATCACTGAATCTAGTCACATCAGCAGGAATTTGAAGATGTGGACTAAATAACTAAACTGCTAGCTCCTAAATCTTCAAAGACTAGAGCTTAAATATTCTTGAGCTGGACTAAAGTTGTCAATTGGAATAGAGATGGACAACCCATTTCCTGGTAGTAAACCATGATGATCAAACAAATTCATCATTGGTGAATACTTTGCAAAGGACAGAGAAATAAAAAAAAAAAAAGGCTGAATCCACAGGAATCATGTATTCATGACTTAATAATCTGTATTTTATCATATTTCATTTCCATGCTTCTCTCAGTCTGGGACTGCTAGAGGAGTGACTACCATGCAGGCATTGTGCCAGTATCATTTTAAAATGGCTAAGAGTGGTTCATGAGAAACATTTGTCTGACTTTAAAGACAGTTTCTGTTTCCCCCCATTGAAGCAGCCATGTCTTTGGAAACACCTGAAATAAAGTGGTGTTCCTTCTCTAGAACTTACTAGAGAATCTAGTTCTACATTACCAGAAATAAGAGAGCAGTGCAGCAAGACAATATCACACACTTCCTTTCTGAACTGGCATCAGAAGCAAAGGCTGTTAATTGGACTTCGAGAAAATTTGTGCTGGCTTGGGCTACTATGTTGGACTGCCACTTTTGGAAGGCAATATTTCTTGAGGACTACAGAAAAGGCAACATTGACTGAACTTAGTGAAAGACACTAAAGGGGGGGGGGGGGGGCAAGACAATTTTATGCCATTTACTGTAGCTCACTTTTTAATTATAAAACAAAAGCAATACCTCACCTTCCCCTGCCCTAATTACTCTGAAGATCTGGATCCACACAAATGGGTTCTTTGCAGCCATCTAACGCTACAACCAGTAAGAAGAAAATGGTAGGTTCATATGGAGAGAATGTAAATTTATTCACATCTTGAGCATAATTTATCATAAAATCAGATGAATTAATTAGTATTATTTAAGAGGTTCATAACATGCAAAGTCATGTTCCTTGCACACATTCAACTAATTCAGAGCTACTGTCCTCCAGTTCTTTTCCTGTTAGTAAGAGGGAAATAAATTTATTTCAAGTCCTTGCTCTTATCTGTGCCAACCCACATCACAAGCCGCTTTCCAATCATTTCCTGAAAAATGTATACTTAATTTGCTTTGGTCTACTAGATCTCTAGTACATACCGGCAGACAAAAGTAACTTTGCTGAATATCACTCAGAGAACGCTCTACAGAGCCCAAAACATCCCTAAACTATTAAACTGCAGGAAAGTAACAGCTACTTATTTTCCCAAGGAAATGAGTATGCGCTAGCACATTTGTATGTGCTTATACTGTATGACCATCTTGCACAGTGAGCACTAACTTTGAAGCCTCTAGTTACATATGAACATAATTTATAAATTGATGCTTAATAAAAATAAAGCTTCTTCTACATAACCACACAGCAATTCAAGAATTTCTGTCTCTGAAACAAAATATTTTAATTTCTTCCCTTGTGCTCTTATTTCCTTTATATCCCCCAATGTATACTTTTAGTAACATCTCTTTCACCAATACCACTATCCTAACACTAGTAAAGATTCAGCAAATTGACTTCAAGTCATTACCATTACCATGGGATGATCTGTTCAGAAGCACAAAATCTTCAATTATCTTACTGTCTTTGTCCAATGGCATATACCATTTGTTAATAAATTGTTCCCTCCACAGCAAATGTGTAACAGCTGAAAGCGGTTTTCCCTCTTAGGCTGAGGTGATGCTGCCATGCGAAACTCTTCCACAGTTCCCCTGAGGTATCTCCTGCTGCCACAAAGATACTGCTCATGCAGAGCATGCAAACAGCTTAAGCCATGAGCTGAAGCACTGGCAGATGAAAAATCAACATCTCATTTTCATAAAATGAACACTGCCCCTCCCAGCATTTAAAGTTCTTCTCTGAATGGGGAGGAAATGCTAAATATGCTGCTTTGCTCTGGGGCCACTAATGGGTATTTTGGAAGACAGTAACTTCATCAGGACACCAAGAAAAAGACTACACTTAGGAATGACTACAAAAAACAGCTCTCTGCTACCCTTCCCCAGTAAAATCTGCTTAAAAATATTCTCGCAGATAAAATACAACCAAATACACAATAATGCAAGACTAACAAGCTGTTAACATACTTCAAGGCAATAGATGCTGCCCTACAGCTGCTGGCAAGGAAGACCAAGACAAATAGAAACGTATCACCTGAATAAAAATGACAGTAGGTTTAATTACAATGAAACACAAAATCCCAAACTCCTGAAAAGCAGTTTGAAAACCAAGATAAAGAAACTATTTCAGATTGGAAAATTTGCCACTCAGAAAACCAATATTTTCCTGAAAAATTTTGTTGAAAAAACACAAACAAACACTTTTCCTGTTTAAATATTCAGGCTCCAGTCTTCAAAAGCTGATATTTATGAGACTCCACTTTTGGCAATTTGCTCCACTAATCTAAAATAGCATTGCCCCCATTTACATATAAATTAAGCCAACTACATATTCATATTCTTTAAGCAGTTTATTTACTCCATACTTAGCAAAGCATCTGCTTTAGTTTTCCATAATACAGGATACTGTATGATATTACATGTCATATGCAAGCCTTACAATGGAAAATACAAGTCTTCTCTGAACATTTGGAACAACCTCAGTTGTACGCTAAGTGTGACACCACAGATTCAGAGCGCAATCTAAGAAGAAGGGAAGTAACAAACTTCCCTGTGCAGGAATGACAATATAATTTTACTGCCCTTCCATATAGTGCAACCTGTCAGTCTAAAACACTAAATTTCACATATGAAAGTCAGTCTGACCTGCTGGGCAAACATTCAGGCAATTTATTTTAATGGATCACTGTCTCCATTCAAACATAAATCAAACACTCTGTGTTATTACTGTAGAAGATAAGAAACTTCTGATACCAGATCTATCTGCAAGTCATGAAACCTGCAATAAAACGCACACTTTATTAAAAATATTTAGTCACCGTTTCATTTTTTGATTCTAACATACACTTAATGAAACTATTTGCTAAACAGAACATATGTAAGCAACTTTACTGACAAATCCCACATTAACTTCTCTACTCCTGACCTTTCTTCTTCTACCTAATCTCCTCCCTCAGCTGTCTCACTGACATCCCACCTAGCGGTCATGCCAGGGGCCAAAATTGACCTCTGTCGTCCCACCCAAGCACTGCATCGCCAGCATCCTCCCTGTCATTAAAGCCTGTAATAAAAGTGTCATTTTTGTTGCGCCTTTCCATAGCCTTCCTAATCCAGATCCCATATAAATCTTTCTGCTGCCTCTTCTACACATTAAATATAATTTTATTCCTTTTTGCCTGCACAGCTAAATGCTCACTTAAGCTCTTGGTTCTCATTTTGATTCATTTATTCTCAAGCTCCATTACATCGTATCAGCCATTCCCTTTCAACCCATTCTAAATGCAATTTTTAGTTTTATCTCCATTTAGGTTTGATCACAATGGGTAAAAATTCCAAAAGCATAAAACAGCCTATAAACCAAATATCCTTGAATCCGTTTAGGATTCTAAATGGATATGGGTCATTTTTGTAAGCACTCACGCAGCTAAAGATGCAGATTATTATTACAGACATGAACATCTACAAAAGCTTCTCTGACAATGGTACTTTGTCTCTTAAGTGTCTTGGAAATTGGACAATTTTACACATTCATCCATACTTGTAATCCTTCCACCACCTTCTCTTGTTTCATGCACCAATTTCTTCAGACCATTTCTTAACTTTGTCCTTCTTTGTCTACTCTCTGCATTTTAAATACTACTTTTCCTCTGCTAACATCTATTTTATACACAGCTTTGTCACTTTCTCCCATAAATGTCTACAATTTCATTTCACTTCGTGCCTTTGGCATAAAACACCCTTAGAGAACTTCCTTCTTTAACAGTACACCGAATTCTGAGAAGCAGCTCATCAGTGCCAGCTAAGTTTTAAGATGGTCAATGCTATAGTAGTAACAAAGCAAGTAACTGTTCATAGAAAACATGTACCTGTACACATAGATAAATAACATAGCTGGCTGCACATTGTCACTCTTTTAACAATGATGTTACATTCAAATCTATGTCACTTGTGTCTTACGAGATAGTGTCTTCACCAGGAATGATAAATCATCTTTTATATATATATATACACACGTAATATATATCTATATATATATATGAATCTCGTAACTACAAAGACTATGTAGAAAATAAGAAACCTGACAGAAAACACCAAGATTTAGAATCCAGCCATACATAAACATAAATGTGCAATGTTTCATTCTCTCCTGACCA
This sequence comes from Anser brachyrhynchus, assembly GCF_964034855.1. NCBI lineage: Eukaryota > Metazoa > Chordata > Aves > Anseriformes > Anatidae > Anser > Anser brachyrhynchus. The sequence continues at coordinate 84,229,088 of NC_137694.1, forward strand.
TCTCTATGTAGGATTTTCCTCCCTCACCCATCTCAGTAAAACTTTGCTGGATTAACTGTTAGAAACTTAAGCTTTCCAAGAGTACATAAACACAAAGGAAGCACTACAGAAAAATGTTTTTATGTTGGTAGCCAGAGGTGATGCACATGAAGCATCTGGTACAACTGGAGTCAGACATAAATTAACAGCAGTGATCCCCAACCTTTCCCAAGAGCAGGATGAAGTACTGGTTGACACACAGCCAGCCAGTTCTACACCAAGCCAGAACTTCATGCCAAAAGAAAGCTGACCTTTATGGGCTGGGAACAGCTCTTGGCCCTGCACTGCTCTAAAATGGCAAGGAGCAATGGGAAAAGTGGTCAGCCAGCCATGAGCCTTGGCAATGGGGCTCTGCTTCCAGGCTGGGGCACTGGGATGGGTGAGAAGAATGTCTCCCCAGGAAAGGCACGCCTCAGAGGCTTTGATAAACAGCACATTTTTTCTTTGGACTCCAAGTTAGCCCTGTATCACCCATGACATCAAAACGACAACTGCAACTCCTCCTCTGTTCAATGGACTGGGCTGCCCTATTCCCACTTCTCTGTTCCCTATGACCCTATCAAGATGAAATACTGTAATGTTGTAAGCATCAAACTTTCTATCCTTGTTTAATCTAAAAAAAGAGAGAGAGACAATCCGCCTAGAGTTCTCTTCAGTTCTGGCAACATTATTATTCATGAGGCACCCAGCAAGCTAGCCATTTTCTTTTTATTGGGTCAGTTTTTCACCCACCCTATGGCTTAGCTTCATAAATGGTGCAGGGAGCACGGCAGCCACAGCAAAAGCAGGCAGCCACAACTACAGAATAGGAAGCAAGGAAATGCCTCTGCTGGCAGCAGCTCACACTTTTGCCAAAATACAGGGACTACACGAACATGACTTGAAACCATTACCAAACCACAACTAACTTATCAGAGATTTGCCATAGTAAACCTCTACCTTCTGGATGGACTGTTAAGGGTGTTCTGGCTGGACCACATGCGAAAAAGAAGAGCACAACAAAACAAAACCTAAAGGTGAAGATATTCAACACTCTGCATAAGTAGGGCTTTATACTTAGTGAAGTCACCTAAGAAAAACTGCACGTCTTTCAGTAAGTTCTATCCACAATGGAAGAGGCGTGTTTTTCCACTTATTCCATTCCACAGCTAAAAACTAAAGCAATATTTAATTAATCTAATCAAAGCACTGGAGCCTGTTATTAGTAAACCAGTTACAGCTTCTTTGCTGTTAGAATGGTCTTGTTAAAGTCTAAGTGTGACAGCAAAAGCTATCATCTATTCTATAAAAAGAACTCTATGTTAGAACCTTTATATGCATCCCATAAAATACTTGGAATTTTCCTTAAAAGAGGTACTAAAACTTCCCCCTTTAATTCATTAGCTTTCATTCAACTTTGATTGCTGCTATAAAATGCTATTTCTTTTTTTATGATACCATGATCAGGTTTTTTGGCTTACCATAAAGGAAGTGAACATCAATCATTTGTATTATTCTATCGTGATCAGTGCTCAGAAGGGAATGCTCAAGTAATTTTATTAAATCATGCATTACCTACAGCCTGCAGTTAAAGAAAAACAAACCACTGAATCCAGGCCTCTAGTTATCAAAGAAATATGAATTGCCCTTTTCAATATGTATTATTAAGCATCCTGCATAAAAAACCTAGTACTGTAGCCAAAAATGATTCACATGAGATATGTTCAGGGATGAAGCACTATGAAATTTCTGGCAGAAGTGATAATTCAGCACATTTTTAATGAGGGAATAAAATGGCCAGCACATGTATTAATCATCTGATATTATCTTTTATATAACAATATGTACTCCTCTCCTTTTAACTGTTGCTAGCTGAAATAGCATTTGAGCTGAGCGGAGACCTGAGGATTAAGCTCATAACAATATACAACCAGCACTGCTTTGCCAGGTCTTCTACTGAGTAGATCTTGGCTGCTACTCTTAAGATTCCACTTCTGCTAGAAGATGTAATCAAGAGAAACAGACAGTAAAGGACATTGAAATGACTCACATTTTAAGATGCATTTCCTCACTTCCCATGAAAGTGTTTTTGACCAACAGAATACACATATTTCCTTATGTCTCATAGTGGAAGCAGTAACCACGAGCATGATGCACTCTTCCACATGGCCGGGGGCACACTGTCTCCCCAGCCAACCAATTCATAAAGATGGCTCCACATGCTAGACTTCATACTTTCTTACACCTCTCCGGAAGTTTGGAGAGGACTTCCTTTATGTTCTCCCTTTATGTTCCAGTGAATGTGGTGCTCACAAATCCTGCTGGATACCCTGTCCTGGATATTGCTCACATACTTTGTAGCATATCACAATGAACAGCACCATAAGTGCTGCCAGTAACAACACTAACTTATTTCCACTGGCTCCCAAACTTTGGCTGGAATTCTGTGGGAGTAATTGTATAGGCTTTTCTGTGCATTCCTTGAATGTGCGTTTCTGCTAAATTTAATTATCCTCTGTCAGAACTAAAATGGAGACACCCAAGTACACCTCCATATTCTAAACACGTTACTGAAGATACAGGAGGGGTTAAAACCAGAGAAAAGGAATGTTTTAGGCTACATCTCTAGACAAGTCAAAACAACATAATTAAATGCATTTATCCTCTTGCCTGAAAAGAGATCCCGTGCTAACAAATTTATGATAATGCAAGAAACTCCCGAGTAGAGCAAAACAGCCAATTAGTTGCTTACATATTTAAAAGTCTGGAAGAAGATGGAGGAAACAATTTAACTTCAACCCCCCAGAGACATAAGCAGATTTTCTACATTTAAAAGAATATGGTTGCCTGGGAACAAGGGCTGGGAAACAGCCAGTCACATTAGAAGCGGAGAGAGAACAGCCCACAGCAGCATTACAAAATCCTGCTTCTAAAAAGCATCTTTCTATGGAAAAGCCATTGGAAGAAACATCAAGTTTCTGTGACATTTAGTTTGGTGTTGCAGGAAGACTGACATCAGTAGCAGCCTTTGCAAGTTCTTCAAGTGCCATGTGCATGCACACTGACTTTCTGAGCCACTTCGGATCAACCCGGCTGTCCCACACCAGCCGGCTCAGAGCAGCTCATATCTATGCTGCTCTTTGCAAGCTCTGCTCTGAGTTGCCCAGTCACATTCACACCACACATAGTAACCTGTGGCCTGCTACCCATGCCAGATACTCAGCCATGGGCATCTCCAGTACATGTGCACACGGCACTGCTCTCACTACATCACCACCATCAGGTTTTCTTCCACATCACATGGGGTCTGGGAGGGATGCACAACTGTTATCTTCTGAGAATTGCAATGCTTTCCCTGTGACCTATGGCAAAATTCAAGTCACAAGGATAACCTCCCCCACCCCATCCGCATCAGCAGAAAGCAGTTTGGTATTCTGAAATATTAGTGACAGAAACTGATGTGATTCCTGAAGTGTTGAGAGCAGAAGTGGGAGACAAAATCCGGCCCCTACAAGGAATGCCTTTTGGTTTGTTTTTTTTTTTTTTTTAATTTTATTTTTTGAAACAGTAATAGGCTACAACAACTGACTCAAGGAAAAAAAAAATAAAAGAGTTTTAGAAGTTCCCTAGAAAAAGCCTATTTTCCAATCATGGTTGGAGTTGACAATACTAAACTATTTGCAGATAGCCTAGCCACCTAGCAGGAATCATTCATTCTTTTTCCCCTCACCAAGTTTATGTACTCACCTCTCTGCTCCTGCAAGGTGAGTGAAACAGTTAATCCTTACTGAGACTGAATAACTGGTGGTAAGGCTATAAAAAGAAAAACAAATCACAGAAATGTTTCAAAATATTTTATAAGATCTAAGGCCTACTCACAGAGTAAGCAAAGCACCAGTTTGAAGGCACAACTTAAAAGCTACTATTGGTAAGAGTTTCTCTTGCTTGTATATTTATATCAACTCTACAAAAATCAGTGAAAAAGAAAAAAATATATACTACCATACCATTAAAAGCTCAAAATTACTACATATTTAATCTTTTGCAATGTCACCTACTGGACACATGCAGGGAAATTTTCCAAGGCACACTTTGCATCACACCACTGGTCCTTGTATTTACAATCAGGCATAAAAGGGGGGAAAAAAAAATCACCACCACTGTTGTTCCATGCCTGTGCAGAGTCCCCTCTCCCTCTGATGTATTTGCCCAGATTTTCCTGTGTGTAGGGAAGATTGCCAGGCAGCTAAGAGCTGAGACGGACGGAGGACAAAAGCTCACACATGCCATCACAACCGTGCCATACTTTGGGCTGGACATCATGCCTCTACCCAAGGGCTCCAGCCCAGGGGTGGTGGTTTTCTTTTCCAGGGAGCACTACCAGCTCCTTCCTGCTGGTCTTAGTGCAGGAAGGAAAGAAGACTCAAAGAAACTGAGTTGTAAAGGTCTAAAGGTCTGGACCTCACTGTCCCCAGGAAGCCTTGCTCCATCTGTTAACTGTTGGAGACATCCCTCTTGTTTTGCTTGGAGAAGTTTGGGACAAATGGTACATCTCTCCCCCCCTTTCTATTCCCTCCCCTTCTTTATATTACACTAGCATTGCTAGTATAGTACTGGGTAGCAGATATAAGCAAACATCTCTCTTTTGCCCACTGAATTCCAAAAATTTGCCTCAGGATTAAGTTAACATCTTTATTTTAATATCCATGAAGTAGAACAGAATATCAAGAATGTAAACTTTGAGGCTCGCCTTGCTTTCAGCAGGAGCTTGAATTAGCTGCCAAAGAGTAAAGTTTGAACATACTTAATCTTACACGCTCATATTGCAACTACAAATACACGGGAAAACAATCTCTTTTTCCCCCTCCATATCAGTTCATTAATCCTGACCAAAAAGAAGTTTGCTATCTTTCACATTTCAAGTTGTAATATCTAAGAAATAAAAGACAATGCCTATATACTACACATTTCAAGACAGGAAGATAATTTTCCTTGCTAGGCATTAGACGCTATAACATTAGAAAACAATTCTGTTGAAGCCATGTAGATCACTTCACTTTGCTTTATTTGCGCCTGCCTACAGATTTGGTACATGCTGTTCTTAAGTAAAATTAGATTTATACGTTGTTATATGAACTTCAACATTTTAATAGGGATAGTTAGTATTTGAAGTTGACAGTACACTGGACTATAGAACTAAAGCTTCCTGAAATGATTTTAGGAAATACAGTAATTTATCTTGGGCTTTCTTATTTTGACTTCACTTTAATACACATTAATAACTTGCTACTCTAGAGCTAGGATTAAATTCCGTATATATATAGAACTGTTACTTAACTGATGTTAAAATACCAAGGGAATATAAAAATTGTTTGATATTTGCTCCTGGAAGAATATAAGTGAGTTGAAAAGTGAATGTCTGAAGTAGAGGAAAAAACAGACTCTACAGAAGGTCTGAGATGCTAGAAAACACTTGTCAGATTAACTGTAGTCTCATCACTTGTCATTTCTCTAAAAGTAACTACTGTCAAATATAAATTAATTAATATTACTGCATTATCAGTGTCTCCTGCTTTATAGTGCTACTCTATTGCTATGTGGTCAATAGGTCACATGCATCTAGTAACATCCTTGCATCCATTCAGAATAACTATACATAAAGCTCATTCATCATGCCACTGTATAAAGCCCAAACACCATCTTCTAGCCTGCTATTATTTCTCTTTTTAATCAGGTCTAAAACATACAAATGTGTACAGAATTTGCTCAATCTCCCTCTTTATCAGTCTGCATTTTTACTGATATCTGTGCTTTCATTTGCACATCTCCGTTCCCAATAGTACCCTCAACACGTCAGTGCTAGAGTTTTCTATTAAAGGCAAGCAATCCCGATTGATCATTCTCTGGTTTTCCCCAGTCCCAAGCCATTCACGATGGACCCATTGCTTCCTTCCATCACCTCAGCCTGAATGCCTGAAGCAATGTATCTGTATCTAAGCTTCAGATCGGATTTTCAATGAGCAAAGAACCTAATTAAATCAACTGGAAAAAGAGTTTAATCAATAGCAAGCTATAAACTCCCATCTTTGTTTTATCCGTATGTACATAAATTACAGAAGGAAAGTTGAATGCAGGAAAAGAGATTGAGAGAAGCACTATCCTATCTACACTATCCAATGCTTCCATTACATTAAGCCTCAAACTATTAAAAAGAATACCTCGAATTTTAATCAGGAAATGCAATATTCATTGTATGCTTTAGTTCAGGTAGGTGAGCAAGGTAATTTTTTTTTCCTGCTTTCAGCTTTTCTTTTCAGCCTGCAATTTCTGCTCCTTTACAGACCATTCCTTCCACTATTCAAGGTACAAAATTCTCTTCAATTTCCAGTATATCCTAGATAGTAGTTTTAACTGCATACTGCAATCTCTGCCTTTGTCCATTCAGTTTTGAATGCAACTTAATAGACGCACATTCTTCTCAAATATGCCTTCATTATGCAGTTTTCACCTTTTTTTTTTTTAAATACTGTGCACGCCATGTTATTTGAATGAGCTCCACAGAACATGGGCTTTTCTGTACTGCTAAGAAGTGCTATGGCAATCCAAATGGCACTGACAACCAGAAAAAATACCCATTTGCATGAAAAGTTGTTAGTTTTTCTCCTCTGTTCACATTGTTCTTGCTGCCTAAGCATTCATAAACCATAAACTGCATTGCTATTTTGCAAAGCACTGCCTTTGCAGGCCCCCATTCTAAGCTAGAAAAGACTGAGCCAGCGAGCACGCTACTACAACGCAACACATTCAGTACACATACGTTCAACAGTGTGCACCATGCTGCACCACAGGCACCTGCTTGGTCCTACGCAACTTCTTAAAGAGTATGTTTTTTCTTAAAGAGCATGTTTTAAGAAGTACAGAGTCCACCTCACTTACAAGTTTATATAGATGGTGTAGCCCAATACTGAATTTCCAGTCCACCGTGCTGTGCCCACTTTGCTTATTCCAATTTGATTTCAAAGTACTAGATAACACATTCCTCTCAAACTTGCCTTATTTTATCTGCGTTTTGATACTTTCATATGCAAAATAAGAAGAGAGGATCCCAGAAATAAAATAATCCTATATCCTGGACTTGTAGCTGGCTTTCCATTCACATACATGCAGACCAACTTCTTGGTATCTCTCCTACCTTCCCTCGTGTAACCAGAAGTGCCTCCAACTCCCACAGAAGCGGATGCATCCATATGTAATTTTTAAACCAAAGAGTAAACTAGCACAAAAAAATGACAGTAAAACATACATTGATAGGTGAATGTAAACTAGATGTAACTGGAAAAAAAATATATTTCCATTAAGCCTGCATTAGTATTTTATACTCTTCCCAATGGCACTGTTCATTTTTCTGAATGACTATATTAAAAAAAATGATGCAAGGAAACAAACCTAAGTTACATCTTAAACCTTGCTTACTCAAAAATATAGGCCTCTACATCTTCCTACAAAAGCTACATTTGATTTATAGTTGTATGGTTTTCAGAAAGAGAATAATTATGAGACTTACCCTTAGTTTCTAGTTATTTTTAGTGTCAGGAAATGATTTTGGTTCAGGAAATAATTTACAAGGGAGTGAACAATTCTAGTGAAAGTTATTTAAAATGTGTTTAATATCAGGTTTACTCAGTATCCACCACACAAGTATTTTAAAGTCATCACCTGCTTTGACTTCAGAGGCTGTATTCTACATTATGTTAATGTTAGATAGTTGGTATCTGCAGTATGTGTAATTACTCTCTTCCACAAATTTACTCTCTATATAGGCATATACATAAATATATACAAGGCTGTATATATCAGATGTTGAACAGTATAAATTCCTCATTAATATTTTTAATAGTTCATTCTTAACATCTAACTTAATTGTGTTAGACTGTTAATAAATAAAGATAAGTGATAAGACAATAAGAGCCCCTTAAATTAAGTATATTGTCTCTGAGTTCTGAAACCTTGAACCATTAGATTCATGCCAAAAGTTTTGCTCAAAGGGGAGCTTCAGTTAAACAAACTGGAAAGCAGCACAACTGAAACAACCTTCCTCAAACTGGTAGCTATTGAAAATAAACAGACATCCCTGTGAACCGCTTCACTTTGCAAGTAAGGGGCTGAAATAAGTTATTTTACTATTTTCTGTCTTCTACAAGTTCAAGCTTAAGAGAAAAAACTTCACTGGCAATATAAATGGGAAAAACAAATATATATTAAAAATTACATAGTTCAATGTGAATATAGTGTGTTGGGCTGTTTTGAAGTTACAGGAAACACTAATTCAGTAATTCCATCATTGGACTGTATATCACAGACTATAACCACACTGGAAAGAACAAAGCTTGCACCTTGAAGGTTTAAGAAACAGTAAAAACAAGAAGCCACTTCATATAAGCAGTTGCAAAGTTAGTCTTTATTTGTTGGTTTTTGTCTCGTTTTCACACAGAAATGCCTGTGCAATTGAAGCTGTCTTCTACTTGCTGATCATGAGCTATTTTCATTTAGAGTCCTGATTGCAACGGAAGCCTTGGGGCACTAACAAATTGTAAGAAACCCATTTATATGTACCTACATGGAATATCTGACACACATATTCAGCTTGAATACTTTTCTTAAAAATGACTGCAGTTATCTGTTTCTTTGATCCAGAGACAGTAACAGAAAGAACCTTCCCAGTATGGGTCCCTACCAAAAGCTAACTGAGTGACAGAAGTGTTAAATCCAGAAAAAGGTATTTAAGGAGCAGAGACAGGCCAAAATTCTCATTATACTCAGAAAAACATATTACTTTGAAATGAACATTTTATGATAGTAGTACACAAAATGGATTGTAACTGTTTACATGTATATACATGTAATTGCTAATTCAGAAGTGTGGTTAATGAAAAGCAGTGCAGCAAAATCAAATCTGGTTTGTCATTACTAATCTCCATTATCTGTTAATGTATTGGCCGTAATTTTTATTTTAATGAAGTTTTTAATGTCTGTTGTTAACTACTGTTAAATGACCAGTTTTCTACCACATCTGGCTTGTAATTATATATAAAGAGCAGCTGCTCAGATGTGCTCTACCATTTGAGAGATATGCTCTTTTCCCTTACAAATATATCAGCATTATGCAATATTTATGTTTTGTAACAGCCAAAACCTCTTCAAAATTATGTTTCTCTGTTCCTAGCAGCTAGGTTGGGTTTGCATAAAACTTATGAGCCTTTACAAGATGCACCGAAGAGCAAAGTGAATCTATGCTGATGAAAATGAAGTTCCTTGGAGTGCAAGTCTTATTCTAACAAAGCACCGAACACTTGTAATGGCTGTTGAAGTCAAAATGGTATACAGACGTTGTGCAGTGCTGATAATGAAGCTTGTGGACTTGGGTCATTAAGAAACTGATAAAGTACACTAACTTGAAACAAATGTTAAGTCATATAATAAATCCTAACCCATTTAATATCGATCATTCCTGTGGTTTGAGGAACGGATCTGAAACACTGATGTTCCCAAATCCCTCAAACAAACAGATGACAAAGATGACAAGAACAGATGACTATTTTTCATTTTGTATTTTAAAAGGAATCCTGCCCACAAATATTAAGATATTTTATCTTGAAATCATAGATCAGAAAAAAAATAAAACAATAAAACTTAACATTACTGATATAATTAGTTCTGTTTGCAGTAATATTTGACCTAAATATTTATGCAATACATTGTTGGGTGGTGGTGGGGTGGAAATGTGCATACTAGTGCTTTATGACCCAGATTTCTCTTCAATTTTTTTCTATCTTGCAGAATCACATCCTAAGAACTTTGGTGCTTTCAAATTCGTACTGAAAGTTTCTGTCAATTAAAATCATAGCCAATAGAAGAATAATAGCATCAGAATTTATGTTCAATGTACAGATAGCATAGGCATGTGTTTATTATTTCAAGCATTGCAAAGTAAAAAATCATTAATTTGTTACTATGACCACTGCATTTATATAAATATTAAATTTAAATAAGTTTTTCTTAACTTTCGTTAGTACACACAGCAGTTTAATCTAAGAATTTTATACGCTACTATCTGAAATAGATACCACCACGTCTGGGTTTCAAATTTGAAGGAAAAATACTGATAACAGTAATAATTTGTATGCTTTTCAAAACCATTTTTGGAATTATTACTCTGCACTTACTCAACAAAATTCCAGTAAATCTTACATAAATAAAGTGTCTGTGTCTGATGCTGAGCATCTTCATTATCCTCAACCAATCATGCAAAGAATTCAGCACTGCAAAAGGCAGGGAGGAGGTGGTGCCTCTTCCTTTTTCACAGTGGCTTTCAAATATCCTTCAGCTTTGCTCCACATGAACAATATTTAATAACGGGGAAGTTCATGTGTTCTTTACATTCAGTTTCATAATATTCCACTTCAGTTTCTGCAAGGGTGAAACAATTACAATTCTCTACAACTTATGATTGTCTGTAGGATGTTAATGTTTAGAGATCTAGATGCCAGAGAAACTAGACTGTGACTTTTCCATCTCTCATGGATTATGGAGCAGCTGTCAGTTGGTAACAACTTACACTAACTATTAAGCTAGTCTGCATTTGAACTGGTGACCTAGGAGTGAAATATTCTCTCTCTCATGATCTTTCATTCTCTCATTGACAAGACCCCTGAGCCTTTCACTTCCCAGTGAATACATCTACTGTTTTGTGGGAGGTTTTTTGAAAGTCAAAAGCATGTGTTTTCTTGATTATACAGTAAGACAGCTCTGACTGGTGCATCTGTTTTAGACACCCACGACCAAGGACAGAACAATAGCTAGCTACCTAAGCACTTGATTACAACATGGAAAATGCAAAAGGCAATAAAGACTACATACATTTTATCACATAGCTGAGATACAGATTGTAATAATTTCAGGACTAAAATTCAAAGTGAAAACAAGAATGTCAATCATAACGCTGCATTTTTATATGCATGTGTATATGCGCACACTTGCACATACAGCTTGCTAGTGTTAAGGTTGAACAACAAAAAGCATAGAGGTCACCCTGATAGAAGTACACAAATTTCAAGAAAACCAAGTGTCAATAAATCTGCTAAAACACCAGTAAGTAAACTCCTCCTACTAAAAATCAGCGTATTTTTTTCTTACTTCCCAACTCCTATAACATTATTAACAAACTGATGCATCTTAAAGACTGAAACTCCTGCAGGATTTTACTGAACTTAGCCGGAGGCATTAGATGTTGTAGAAGAATAAAAATCACAGAATGTTATACTAGAGAATGAAAAAAACACATCAAGAGATAGCAAATTGGAAATGACTATATATTTATACATGAGAGTTGCAGAAAACTAGAAAACACAGAAGATGAATAGGTAGCAACCCCTTAATCCTTGAATCAGTGAAGAACGGATGACAGCCAACATCCAGGAGCAAGAAACAAATATAAACAAACTCTCATTAAGAAAGGATAGAAAAACATATCAAGCACTTAGCAGCCCCATATCAGAATAATTTTTCCATGTCCTCCTTCTTAACATAATAGATAGGTAGGGAAGTGGAAAGGGAAAGAAAATTCATCGAAGTTATATATATTCAGAAGGCTTTGTATAACTAATTCCTCGGATATGGAAGACTAAATAGTAGCCAACAGTAAGAATAGTAGCATAATAATAAGTTAAAGCCTCTAAAACATGCAGCACCTTTCATTAGTCTTTGATAAATGAAACAACTGAAAGGAAGAACCAGTCAGTAGCCTTTCATTTTTATAATCAGATTATTTTTTTTTAAAGATTAAAAGAAGTTCAAAACCACATAACAACAAAAACTATATATATAGCTGTATATAGAACTGTATTTATATATACATACTCACACACACCCCTCAGCATAAGCATTACGATTAAGAGACATAGATCATTCCTGCCTTTCAGTCAACTATGCAATTGAAATTAAATCTGTTTTCCCTTACAAGTGAAAGTGCTACCTTATAACATGTTTCGATGTTTAATTCAAATTGGAATTATAAGTGCTTGGCTGTTTCTGTAAACTAAGGGTTAAATTAGTCTCTCCTCTGAACCACAACCAAAAAGCATTTTATGAGTGCAATAATGCACTTCAATAAATGGAGTTCACAATGGGTACTCACTTTTCTCTGGGGGAATGAAGAAAACTTGTATTCTCCTTCTGCCTCACAACACGTTGGCAGGTCTAAGGTATCCTTTGTAGTCACATACTTGTCATATTTTACTGGGAATATTTCATTTATATACATGTAGAAGGCAGTAAAGTATAACCCCTCACCTATGTTATAACTGTTTAATCTCTCGAACAGTTACTTTCCTTATTCGTGCACAAACCAAGTCGCACTATTTCTTAACTCCATCTGAACTGCAATTTGGGGAAAAAAACAAAAAAACGAAAAAAAACTGTGAAGCAATCATAAAAAAGGACCATAAAGTTATACCCCATATATTTAAATTCTCCTATTGATACTACAATAGCAATCCTATTACCATAATAATAAGTATGTGAATATAAATAAATGCTTCACTTCATTTGTGTCAGCATTTGCAGAAAATAATATGACAGAGAGCAGGGCTCCAGGGATTCATTTGACATTATTGAACAACCTCTTAGCCTAGGATATGCCTTTAGCTGCCCTGCTGCAGACAGACTACACAAAGGAAAATCTGCTGTTGGCTTTTGAAACTCTGAGGCTGATCAGTGCAACACAATGAATTCAATAATGGCAACGCAAATAGCTTCACCTTTAAAAAAAAAGGAAAAAAAATAATTTAGCACCCCAATAAACGCTTTCTTAGGACTGTTTCTCTGAAAGGGTGCCTGCAAAGACACCTCCTGTGCAATCCTCAAGTTCTTGAACAATGACTGAGTTTTTTTTATGTGAAATTTACACTAAAATTTTATTGTTCTATTTTAAAAGCAATGAAATATGAGAAAGGCTTTTAGCTTCAGAGGACATAAAGCTTTAACAACAATGAAATGCACCCTAAAATTGAGTTGAGTATTAAGTTCTATATTACAAGACAGCTCTCACAACTCATTTCTGAAAACTAACAGTAACCTGTGTGTCACAAGACCACCAAAATAGTTTTAAATAATTATTTTTAATGGAAGTGCAATGCATATTGCAGACAAATTCAGTTTCAAACTTCGGGGTATTCTGCCACGATAGGATTTCCAGCATTCCCACTGGGGAATATCCTATGCTGCCATGAGGAACAGTGCTTCAGAAAAGAGCCTGTTACCACTCGAAAATGCAACAAGAAAACAAGGGGTGTGGGTGGGAAATAAAGCTTCTCACTGGGGCTCCTTTAAGTACTGACTCCTGCTGGGTCTGTGCATATTGGCCAGTGCCTAATACCATGAGAAAAGTCAGGGAGGTCAGAGCCATTATTCATAGCAGAAGGCTACTAAAGTAAAGATTTAGAAGGGCATTGAAGATCATTTAAACAATAGCCCTCAGTTTATTCAGCAAAATTACAGCAGTCTTATTTGTATATGTTATCGCTTGCAGACAGATTCAGCCCTTCATCTCATATGCCTTTTTTATTATTATTTAATGAAGTGTGGCTGATTAATTGCTTTCTGTATAACAATTTCCAATTCTTATATGTCACAAAGGGAAAAAACAGAATTTTGATTTCTACAGTATTAACAGGTTGGCTTATAATTTTGGTTAAGATGAACATAGGAGGAGACAACAAAAGAAATATCAGTGGCCTTTCAGTTAGGAAGACAACACAGCTTCTGTGCAAACTTTTCCTGAATGACTGAAGTTCAGGTAGAATCACAGGTCTGAATAGGTTATCTTTTTGACATTCTTCTTTTTTAAAAAGATGATATGAAGAATTCATTTAAAGCCATAGTGTGGCTTTAGCTAAGCTTTTATGTTGTTTCACATTTGATTTTTAATAGATTTTTGATGTGCATCAATTGAGGAAGAATTTGGAATGGAATAAAAAGCAGACTGGAAAGTTGTATGTCTGTATAAAATGGAAATATAGGATAGCTCTTTGCAAATATATTAGAGCTGACCTTAAACGAGCGGAGATCTACAATGCTTCATTTTATACCAGCTGAGAATCTGACCTATTGAATTTAAGATGACATTTCCCATCAATCTTTTATTTATTTCACATTCATTGCCAGTTTTCTATATACTGTATGAACCAACGTGAACTAGATCTATTAGCTGTTGTACTGAATAGCCAGCAGGATGACATTAAAATAAGTTCTGCTCTTTCTTCCCTTTTTTCTTCCTTTCTGTGCAATTTGTGACTCTCAGAACATGCTAATTCTTCTTCCTGGCGCCATTCAGGCCTTACCTTTTTCAGTAAATAAAGCCATCTGCAAATTAAAGTAGAGAGTCCAGAAAGAAAATCAGAGATTAAGGATAAATTGATAAAGATCTTCATTTGTATTACAGTGAAACTACTTGTAATAGTTTGCTTCAATATATTGTACCATCAAGCTTGAGCTAGTCAACACATCAAAGAGGAGGCAGTGAAATCCACTGCACGACCACTTCTCACTGTGGGTCCATCTCTTGCATAGGTGGCTGGAGAATGCTGGGATACCCAGCTCCTTCCCGCAGCATTCCTACTGATGTGGTCAGGCTGATATAGAGTCTAGAATACCTAGGAAAAGGGAGATGCTAGCAGAAAGTGAACTGCATTTAGCTTTCACTTTTATTTTCCGGGAGCACAGAGGATATTTCATTACTTACCTCAAATAAAATGCAGTAACTATCTCACATGCAGAGAACTTATGTGGAATACAGCAGTATGGAAGGAAGAAAGTAACAAGGAGAAGAACACTAAATAAGAAAATTAACAGGAACTGTTGATGAAGAATAGAACTAACATACAAGAGAAACGTCCATCTTCAGCAGTGGGTACAACTACCACCTGTTTATTCTACAAAAAGTTCAAATTGCTGTGATTTGGCAGCACATGGGTTTTGCAGCAGAAGTGTCTCACACTGGGAATTCTCAAGCTGATGTCTCAGCTTTGTTTCAAATTGAAAATATTTTTACTAAATAGAAAACACACGTAGGTAGTCCTTGCATAGGGTATTAATACATGAAGTTAATTTTACAGTGTATCTACATTTCAGATGTGAAGAACCTGCAGAATATCGCATTTTGAAAATATCACAGAATATGCTGGGGAAGAGCAGGAAATTTTGGTAGCTGTAAAAGAAGCCATTTGGATTTAGTACTTGGGAGGCTCTAAAAAGTAGCACAAAGTAGCTGACTAGTAGTTGAGAAGGTATTCTTATATAAAAGAGGAGGCTTGGCTAATAAGCAAAGCTAAAGAGAATATGAAAAACATTTCATTTTGCTATAGCTCTTGGACTTCCAAAACTTATTCAAAACAAATCATGCCGACTTTTTGATGAAGTTTATCCTATTGCCTTCAATCTCAGTTAAAATAAATAAATAAATTATACCTTGGTATACAAGAAAATAACACAAGTTCATCCATCCTCAAAATCCCAGCCTTGATCTGTGAGCTCCAGCTACTGCTTTTCAGATTGCTGTGATATTATAAATTTGTCAAATTCAATCTATACATAGAAAGAAATTAGAATACAAAGCCATATATGATATGCCACCTGCAAGGGAGTCCATCAAATGTTAAACCAGATTATTTTCTCCTCCCTCCTCTGCCTATCTAAGGCTTTGCTCCTTTGCTCATTCCCAGTCTTTTCCTCATTGTCACTCATATGCGACTTCATTCTCCATCTGTACTGCCGTATGCTGACTAATAAGGTCATATCAAATTATACATAATTTAAAAAAAACTGTTACATGGCAGCTTAGGCAAAAGATTTCTGATTTAATAGCAGCACAAAAAATCAATTGAAAAGCACACACAGAAACCATAACCACTCTACAGGTATGAGTATATAAAGAAGCATTACATAAAAATTCTGCTTCTTTCAAAGCTCTTGGTTCTCAAACATCAGGATGTCATATTGTTTTAAAGCTTTTATCAAATCTGATGAAGAATCTTTTCTCTTTAAATGTTATATATTCCTATACAAAGGTATAATAGATATAAGGTATTCTTTATGTTAGCCAAATCTAGAAAGACACAGATGCAATTTGGCAAAAGTACATGATTCCACAAGGGTTCTCTCTCTGTTTCATGTTACTTCCTCCCTGACGCTGGCATCCTAAATTACCCAACAAAATGGTAGCAAAATATATCTTGATACTAAGCCCTTTAAAGTTCTTAAAATTGCTGAGTCAATATCCTTTGCTCAGGATGCTACTTCTCATGGGTGATGAAGCAAAGAACACCTTAATCTGTACATGTCAAGGTAAGTAAAATTAATTTCAGCCCTTGCAATACAAAACTACTGGTGCAGAGGTCACTAAACATTTCAGGCCAAATCCTGATATAAGGACTTGATCCTGTAAACTTTTCCTTGACAACACAAAGTCAATGGAAAACACTCAGAGTATATGCAATAAGTAAGGATAAACCATTGTTCAGGGCCTTTTGCATGAACAGGGAGTATTATACTCAATTTACTGTTGCTCTGGAATTCTGAAATTAGATTATGTTTTTAAAAATGTTAGTTATTCTCTAATAGCCTTAAAAAAATTGTGTGTGCATATACAGTGGGATACCAGTTCAGCAAAATATTTTATTTTGTGCTATACAGCCATTTCTACTCAGCAAACTTCCTTGCCTCAGATTAAAACTTTAAATCCTCTAGATTCAGACTTGCTTCATTACCGTAGTAAACAATGGAGAAAGCCACCAGATACTGAAACCATCCCCAGTGGGATAGTTTATAAAATCAAAGATTAATACTGTAAATGGTGTTGCACCACACAGTCAACAGCTATACAATTGCAAAATAGGTGGGGAGAAAGAGCTAGAGGTAGTTTTACATATACAGCCATAACCCTGTGGTTTCTCTAGCTTAGTACTCTCTCTGAGCAGCCAACAAAGGGACAAGATCAACATTAAGTACACTGAGCTGCTTCTCTAGGATGATTCCTCAACAAGGAGCTCCTAGAGGCTGGGACAGATTCCCCAGTCTGAGGTCAAACTTACATCTTTACTCTCTATTTTCAGGATAGACTTTTCCTTCCCTGAATTTAACCAATGATTTAATCCATTTTGGCCATTACAGCATCCTTTGTCAACGCGGTTTGTGTACTGCAAAAAGCAATTCTTTTGCATTTCTTAAGTGCAGTACTTAGAAAAGGTTTTGCTTTGTGTACTCTGACACAAAGTCATTTTGGCAGTCTTCACACGCAGAAAAATCTTTAGTGACTGATTCCTGATGCCCAAATGCTGATTCAGGTGTTGCAGGGAGGAGCTGGTACACTAACATGGGTAGTTGGGCATGCTGCTTGAGGTGACCAGTGACATTACAAAGCAGTTCCTGGCATTTTGCAAAGCTTCACGTGGGCAGCATGAAATGCATACACTTTGGATCTCTTCAAACGCTTTGTTCATGCACTTCTAACACAAATCTAAAGCCTATTCCCTTAACAGGTGGATCTAAGAGACAGTATGGTCAGTTTTTGTTAATCACCCTCCTGTTGCTTTCCATGTAAAGGGAAGGTTGAAGTACTTTACTATTGATGTTGCCTCAGATCTGTAAATGGAAATACTAAAGCAGGTGTCCCTGCACCACTCTGTCTCCACAGCTGCAGACTAGGAAGGAAGAAAACATCGATATTGATCATATTATGTTGTTGGTTTCCATGGAAAACAACTTCTTCCAAATAACGTGTCTTGCATTTGTTAACACAAGCTACAGCCCTTCAGATAAGACGAAATATCCTGGAAATTAAAGAAGTAATTGTCTTCGACCTCCATTCCATCTCAATACTTTGCAAGTTGCAGTTTACCCACAATGAAAGGGACAACTCAAAATGACCATGAAATTAAAGAAAAAAATATTCCTTACATTAAACAGCATAAGGTTAACATCAAGAAACAACAACAAAAAAAAGGCACAAAAAAGGAAAGTAACTGAAATCACAAATGCAAATTTGAAGTTAAGAAGCCTATTTCAAATCTGCAGATGCAGAATACAATAATCACCAAAAAGCTGGCTAGAGGCTGCTGTACGATGTACCATTTCCTAATACCTTTAAGGCAGTTTTCACTTTTTTTTTTTAAACAAACAAACAAATCAATCATCAAGCCTTGCTAATTCAAAACAAGAACTAGGAAAAAAATCACACAGATAGCACAAGCCAATAGTTTAGGGAGCTTCATAATGATAAAATGCCAAATGTTTTTCTGTGCAAAGTTTACGTATACGTAATCAGGACACATCCAAAGTTGGAAACATAAAAAAAAAGCCTAAAAGCTATTCTCAGTGCTAATACATTATTGAATAACTCACACTGAGAAGTCTGAATTACTATTACACCTAAGTTCCAATTGCAAAATTTTCAGAAATGGTAAGCACAAATTTGTGAATGAGAATTTGGAGCATCAGCTTTGTGCACAACAGTAGTGAACAATGTGCTAAACCATGCCTGAAGGCTTGATTCCCAGCACTGTCTTTAAACTGCACGCTGCTACATGCTGCAATTTCAGGATAATCAGACGTTCAGTTTAAGTTTGCACTCAATTTTACCTTTCATTCGTTTAGGAAATATTGCATTTGGTTGGGACACGGTGCAAATTTGACAGACAACAGAAGATGGTAGAACTCCACTCCTACTGCAGGAATTTTCATGAACAGGTAGTCCAGGCTCGTTGCAAAAGCTCTTTGCATGCACAATGCCATTCTTTAGTTTTGCATAAAGACATCTTTCCCTCTTATCTGAGCGTTGGCATTCATGATAGCTACTCTGGCCTATACCTTTGATTAAATTATAAATTGACATTTGTCCTAGCCTTCAATCGATACAAAGGAATATTTTGTGAAAAGGTGAACACCTGAGCATTTTTTGAGGGCTTCGCAATGACTACAGTGCTCATGCATAGACAGCAGTTGCACTTCCACCCCCCTTCCTTCTTGTGCCCTGCACCATGCATCTTTCCTGAAGATTTTCTGCAGCCTCCCACAGCTGCCCAAAGGCCTGCTGATGGCAGCCTCCACACTGCATTGCCACAGAGCTCCACTGGCACTGCCCAACAAAGGTGCAGAGCCACGCAGCAGGGCCCACACGCAGCCATGGAAGGTGTGACATGTCCTTACCCAACTGCCACTTACGGCCTAGGGGAGAGCAGAGGCAATCGTGGGTCCAGGAAAATAATGGAGTGCGTTAGCAGTATATGTGACAGAAAACTGAAGGGGCTACATAGAACTAGCTACACCCCACGTAGGCTTCTATTTGGCAAAGGAAGGCTAACTAGCATTGGCTATGTTAAAGCCTACCTCTGCTCTGGCATTCCTGAAACTTCAAGGTATTTCTAGAGTGACAACCTGACAAGGAACTATTACCTCTATTAAAATAATTTGTGTGTGTGTGTGTATATGTATACACACGCACACACACTATAAATATGAACTTTTGGCTTTATTTATCTATGTAGAAGTTGAGCCAAGCTCTCAGACTTGCACCTGTCAATCATATTTACTGCCCTGTGAGTTATGAATGCATACCTCAATAGTACAGCTTATGCCTTATAAGCATATACAAGCAGGCTAAGCAGTGCTATTCATTATTTTATATTTGCGACATGCACTTCAATAACTTAGAGATGTTTCCATGCAGCCAGATGCAATAAATTAGGTATCATTATAACCCCTGAAGTGTCCCCGATGCTGTCAACATCCTGGGTTCTCAGAATCACTCATTATGAAATACGCTTTTTCATACATATTTTTAAACAGCAGATTTACATGAGCCAGGAAAACACAGACTCCATTCTTTCTCCTACAGGTTTTTCACAACTATGTCAATAGGCAGGTGGCAATACAATCCCATCAGGTGCTGCTTAGAAGAAAAGCAAAGTCTGGTCTTGCATTAAAGTATAATTTACAGACTTAACATAACTCTTTCCAGTTAAGATTTCATATTCCTTCCATGTAAGTTTACAGATTTACTAAGCAAAATGCTCTGCCAGGATGCAAGTTAACACACATCATATACATCAATACACATACATGGAATCTTTACATTCATATGATATTCTATGAATTACTGAGTATAAATAGCTTAGGGTCAAAAAATAAGCAATTTTTGAACTACAATTACAGCTGTACTGCAGGTTACCTCTATTTATTAGGCTAACGTATTCTGGTAATATTTAGGTAGTCCTCCTGGATCAGGACATTTTCCATTGTACACACACAATGGAAGCAGGAGTTTCTATCTCCCCAAAACTTTTCTTTAAAAAACCCTCCTTGTTTATTGTCATTATGGCTGGATATTATTTTACATCATTATCCCACAGTGAACATTTGGAAATGCAAACTAATTCCTCATTTGTTACAGCTTCTGACTAGAATCAAGGGGTTGAGGGGCTTATTTTAAATCTCAGTAAAGTGGTGAGATTTGCTTTTACAAGAAATTGTTTCCATTTTATAGGCCAGCTGGATAAAGCTTTGCAGATCTATGGAAATGTAGTGTGATTTAGATAGCTGTGGAGCAGACTGGGCTACATGGAGCTAAATTACATCTCCACTGTGAAAACAATAGGTTAAATCAGACTGATTTAAAGCTATGGTGAGCTTAATTTGATATTCAATTAAGGTATTGTAAGAACCGGCATATGTGGGAGTTTTAAAGGGAAAGGTACTGCTAAGCAGACAAGCTCAGGCGTATGTTATTCTCTTGCTGAAAATCAGTAAAGCCTGGTCCATATGAAGACAGTGGAGGAATTCTTAGTGGCTACCAAAGTTAAATAAAAATACAATAGAGATGAAATCAAAAGGCATACATATTTAACATAGGATGAAGCAAGAAAGCTCTTCCATTCGCCAAGAAGATGCACAGCTCCTTTTGGTGTCCCTACATGAGAGGTGGAGGCATCATTTCACACCTAAAGCTGCCCACACATCAGAGGACACTTGGATGCACTTTGCCCAAACCTTCCTGTTATATTTACATTTTGTTTATTGCTCAGCTCCATCTTCCTTTATAAAAAGACCTGTTAATGAAACTGTACGCATACAGCTTATGGAGTGTTTTGTTTCAAACAATTTAGAGCACAACCTTGTCAACTGTTACCAGAATGAGTTACCTTTGCTTCAGCACGTAACAGAACAGGACATTTCTGGGGTACACGTGCTCAAAACATAACAAGGGTATTTCAAAAAAAAAAAAAAGGAATTTGGATTCATACTAACTGTGAAGGTGTTGTTGGTTTGACATGATACTAAATTGGATTTCTCCAGGGGAGTAAGGTGGTAGTACTGGTGTGTAATAAAGAAGAATACCATTTCCATTAAAAAGAGAATCTGTTAAATTCAATAATTCCAGCAAATTTTGAAGTTGGTACGTATTTCACTATGAATACTTTGTATCTATTTTTAAATGAATTTATTTTGTGTGGGCTTAGGAACAAACAAAATGACCATCTTTTCAGAATTTTAACCTGAGGATCTTTAAAAGAAAGGTCCACTTAGAGGAATGAAGCAAAAGTTACAAAGTTGTGAGCTTTTCTCATACAATAACATTTTCTTTTGTTTCAAGCCCACAGCTACTAGCCAATGTAGACTGTATTCAAAGTCTGTTTTTTAGCTGCTACATACCTTTATTTTAGGATTTCCCCAAATAATTCAAATAAACACTGTTGAAAAAATGACAGATGTCCATTAGCATAACTGACTACTCAAAAAAATAACATTAATGCCTTATTACTTATAACATATTCATCCAAGTGTTTCATTAAACTTACTAATGTAATATTAATGAGAAAAATAACTAAAATGTCTGGACCCAGCAACTGCAAACAGCCAGCTAATCATTAAATCCCAGTTCTCCTTTCACCAAGTTTCATCTGCACAGGTTCCTCACAAATTCCCATTCACAGACCACAAAAGAACAATTTGGGTTACTTCAAGAATTAATTAGACATTTGTATGAAAGCCACTAGAACAACTGCTCCTCCTGCGAGTTCATAAAGCTGTTTAATTTGCTCTTGTATTTTCATTCAGAGAAGCTGGCAACACCACAATAAAACACAGCATGCAGACACAGCAAGCCAAATTTCTTACTTAATTGTTCACTTTCATTTACTATGCTCATTTAAAAGATGCAACCGCTAACACCTTTTAACCTCAGCAATGACACAGCTGGGGCACTCTTCACACATAATACAGAGTGACTTAGAATAATGCACCCCTTGTCAATCTGCAAAGAGTATTCAGGTCGAGATTGAGTCTGTACTTGCATTAGCATGAGGATGAACACCCCTCTCTTGTATAGTCTAGCTTTTATTATGTTTATATCTGAGCAGCTAATTGCTTGAAGAAAGGAAAAGAAATACTGAACAGGAAGTAGTGAAATGTATATTAAATGCTGCAGAATAATAAGGCAGCGTATTTACCGATTTCTTTTCTTTTTCTTAACATTTTAGCTTCTTCACTGGGGAGTTAAATAGCCATTTGAGTGATGCTCTTTCGCCAAAGCTGTCTTTATAAAGCTTCTATTGAGCAGAAGTAATAGGCAGCCTTCTACAAGGGATGCAAGACAGATCAGATTTCTGTATTCAGCAAAGGTATTCCATGAGAAACTTGGCTTAGCCGCAGAAATAATATTACTAAAAAGTCAGAGTGTGCCCTGTGGAGAGCTAATCAAGGGTGGAGACGATTATAATCCTCCCTCTGAACAGCAGCCCTGGTTTACCAGAGCTAAGCAGCTGCTTCATACCACCACAACTTCTGCTTCAACTGCAGATTGAAAAGCACTGGTGCATCCTTCTCACCTCAAACATGAAAGCCCTGCAAGATTTTCAAATTCATTATTTGTAAAGTAAAAATCTAGTGACTCGTACCTGCACGTGATGCAAATATTGGCTCTTCAGCATACCAGCACTGATGTCCATCTGTCAGAGTGGCATTCAGCCCACACACTAGGTGGAACGCCAGTTTCAATAGGGCATAGGTGCCAATTAAATACAAATTTAGAGTGATAGCCTGCAGAAGGCAGAAAATAACAGATATTCCACAAAGAGGCATTTCTGATGGCAAATACTGCCAAATGTTTTACAGTGAGGGATCACTTATGTTTATGATAGCAGGCATGAGTCAGATCTAAATCTGATGAAAATCAAAGTTGCCTTCCAAATACTGCAGGAAGTATACATAACATAATGTGTATCAAACCCAGCTCTTACCAACTTGAATAGCAAGACTATTTAATTCATCAGGAGAAGAACTGCGTGCTTAGAGAACATGCTTTTTTCCAATCAATCTGCATGACAGTGAAAACTCTCCGTGCACAGAAAGTACTAATTATGTTTGATTGACAAGGTAAAAAAGAAAGACTGCAGTGCCTACCCTTAAAAAAAAAAAGAGGAGGTTTGGGTAGTAATAACTGTCTTCCTTCCCCTCAATGGCAAACAGTTTTCAATTAAATAATATTCATTCCAGCTACCTCCCAAATTGTTTCTGAAATAAATGCATTATTGTCATTAAAAAAAAAAAAAAAGAAATTAGCATATATTCTTCAGAGAACAGTGTTCAAGGAATACAAAAAAAAAAGCTGGTTAAGGCATTATTGTTTACTGCTGTAAAAGAGCTCTTAAATTTCCTTCTCCTTTGTTCCCTTCCCCCACCTACCTTCCAGCTTTGTTATTCCAGCCTTTCAGGACACTTTTCCCTTCTACAGAACACATTTCCCAGGATAAAACAAGATAGAAATATTACAACAAAACCAAATGATTTCTGTGAACTGCATGAGGTGAGAAGGAAAGGAACTGCAGGGGAAAGATAGGCAGAAGCAGAGAAGCAGCTGATATTAAACAGGTCAGACCTCACGGGTGGGAACTCCAAGTTAAATCCTATTGAAAACTGCCAAGCATGGTGGAAAGGAGAACAGAGTTAACCATGGAGTGGACATATCCAAACCAGAGCAAACCAGGAAGAAGGGACAAACTGCTCCCCTGCCACTCCTTGCCTATCTGCACAGGCTTCACCCACCTTCTCCCCCATGCACCAGTCACAGCAAAGGAAGAGGAAGCAGAAAGATGCTAACACCACCACCGTACGAACTCAATGAGCGTAACAACTTCCAGCCTAATGACCCTAGGCTCTCCTGACAGGTCTAATGGCACAAAGCTGGATCTCCTGCAGGCGGCCCCAGAATCCCCACATGGAGCAGAAGCCTTCCCATGGCATCCAGGTTAATGCTTTGATCATCAAATCCACATGGGACGTTCGCAACTTTATTACTGGCAGCTATTGCGCACGTGCCAGGGGGAGAGGAGACCACGGATGGCTGATGAATCCCAGGCTTGAGACGGGGCAGAGCCTCACTGCTGGCACTACCTCACGTGGACTGCCATGCTTTGCAGCGCCAGGCTTCTGCTGAGCTCTGAGCGCAGCTCTGCTGCCTCGGGGAGCTGGGAGCCAAACCGAGGGAGCACTCAGCAGGGGCTCTCCCTCCTGGGGATGTGGGCACATCGCAGGGCTCTCAGAGACAGGGAGAGATAGAGTGGCCTCTCCAAACACAACTGGCTCTTCTTCTCTGTCAGGCTTTTTCCCCTCTCCACAATGAAAACACTGCACTCCCGATCCACATCTGTCAGCCTCAAATATTTACAAGTGCTGCCAACTGCACAGATAAGCTGTTCTGAAAGTTTCTTAAAGAGATTACCGTGTTTTATGTAGCACATCCTGGCACTTTAACTGGAAATGTGTTACACAGGCACTCTGTTAACAGTACGAGAGTTGAACATCATGGTATTAATACATTTCTTACCACTTGTCTCTGTGAGGTATACCTCACGCAAACAATCTTCCCTTCCTAAGCTTTACTTGAAGCTGAGTCTGAACAGGGAAATAACACCTTGTTTCCAATGCCTGTCTTTGTTCTGTCACAATTACAGTGCTTCAAAGTGTCAAATTCAGCTATCACAGATTTCTGCCACAAGTTTTTTTGTTGTTGTTTTTTTTGTTTTGTTTTGTTTTTTTAAGGAGATGGGAGAAGAGTTGTTATAATTCAGAGACAAAATAAAATAACTAAAATTAAAGTAATGTATATAGTATCTTTATAGCATATTTGATAAAACACGGAGACATAGCTGGTGTGTGTGGTACAAGGAGCTGAATTCTACAAGGGTGGGTAAGCATCTGCCCTGCATTAGAAAGACAAGAAGGATTTTCCATAACACCTGGCATCAGATGCTTGTAATAGCTAGTATCTGTAGATGCAAGCCTAGATTGGGGTGCTTTTTCTATTCAATTCTTCTCTTGGAGAAGCCTTGAAGCGTAAATTTCATATCTGGAAGAAAAATGGGATAATTTAATAACTCTGCATTTGTTTTCCATTTTCTTTCTCTCTTAGAACAACCTTATCAACTTTCCTACTCTGAAAAATGTTAACTGTAACACGCTCTCTATACTGTATAATACAATCTCATTTACTGAAAATAGTTTGGGAGAGAGGAGTTTCTGAAAGGTTTAGGGGTGGAGGATTTGCAATCTGACTGCCAATTCCTGCAAAAGACCTTGGTAAAGTGACTGCAGCTGAATTAATCATTGACACGCACAGACTGATCTCTCAACAAATATACAGAAACAAAGCTAATATTGCAAGTAAATATAAACACAGAAGAAAATTGATCTTGCTCTAGACAATGCAAGGGTTTCACGAAAGAGAAACACTAAATTGTCAAATACTGGATTACAAACCAGTGATGGGTACCAATAACAACAATCAGTTAATAACTGAGAGCTGGTAAAAAACACAATGCAGCTCTTCATTGTGGTTTAAACAGCATATGTCTTCAAATTTGGCACTGAATTGTAAGACTGATGGCCCATTATTAGAGTTATCTTACTAGTGGGGCTATCCTTGCATTCCTTGCAATATACAACAAACGTGACTTAATGGATACTTAATGGATTTAAACTGCTATGATCTAAGACAGGAGACAAACTGTTTGCTGGTTTAATAGGATCCTAAATCATTAAAGCTAGTTAAACTAGGATGACAAAATTTTAGTTGAATCCAGAATTAATTTACAGTGCAGAGTACAGTATATTACTAGAGGATGTTTCTACCTTCACCTTGCCTAAACACAAGCTTGAAGCATACATAAATTTTAGCATTCTCAAGGTGCAAGATGATGCTTTTTTCTCCCCTTTCTCCCCCCAGTGAACTCAAGACATGAAACTGAGGCAAAGTCCACCTTCTTATATCAAGAACCTTTCATATTGTGTGTGCTGTCTTTAGGAGAGCTCCTTCCCTACCGTGTGACAGGCTGTGAGTACAAATTTCCTGGTAAAGGCTCACAGAGCCTTCCCTAGAGTTTACAGAACATCTGCCGTGCCTTTCTGCAAGTAGATGAGTTAAGAGGGGAATACTAAATGGTACCACATTAGAGTGCCCTAATTTGGCTGCCTTGAAAACAGGCAAAGCGTGATCTCTCAAAGAACAACAAAAGCACTGAGATAGGTATAGGAAAATAGTAACAATAAAGTTTGTTTCCTTTTACATACTAAGGCAATGCAGCCTCTTTTTCTCACAGATGATTAAACTAGGATCTCTAAAAGAAGAGCTAATTTGGTCTGGACTTAAAGACTTCTAGATGAAGGCTGTTTCACAAATTGACCTCAGGCAGTCTTACCCTAGCTTTACAGAGAGATCTGCCTGATCGTTCTCTTGCTGGCTTCATTTCTGAGTGCACAGCAGCCTGACAACCCTACAGCCATCAATACAGTCAGCAGAAGTGTCAGATAGCTGCAAGATCAATGTGTTAACACTAGCATAATGAATTGCTTGTGCATGTATATCACAAGAAAATCATGCTAGGAATTTGAGAAGAGCTGCTGAACACTACCAGGGCATTTCTGAATGCCCAATACAACACAAGCCCTTAAAACTGAGCCCCATGGGCAGAAATAAAAAAAAGTTTTTGACCTTTTAAACCTCCTCCTTCTAAAGTATTGCATTTGCTCAGAAGAACCTAGAAGCAGCAAAATCTTTCCAAAATCTTAGCCTTATCACTACCTGCTGTTGCCTACATCACACAGCCACTGTTGCACAAAGAAAGGACTTTCATTTATCTAAACTCTCCCTAATACTGAATTGTCACCTAGATTATTTTCTACCCCTTTGAGAAAACCTCCTAAGCAGACACCCTTCCTGACAAAGATGGGGCTGGTGCCACAGGTTCACAGGTCTTTTGCTCCTATCCCCTGCTTTGTGCAGGAGCAGCTGCACCTGCAGTAAGCCAAGCTAGGGCCACCTCCTGCATCCTGCCAGTTCTTCAACTTCAAGACAGTCATAAGCACGCTCCTTCATAGCTTTAAAACACAAGAAAAAGCCCACGCCTGTGGTCATCACCCTCATCCTGTGCTGTTCTTGACCTAAGCAAAAAAAAAAAAAAAAAAAAGAATAACAGTAACTGAGGATAGACCACTTGATGGGAAACAGATGCCCTTCAAGTTTTGATGAAAGCTGTAACTCCAGAGAGCAGCTCTTGGTATCTGAGATCAGGATGGAATAAATTAATTGGCCCTTTCCTATTTGGTGATTCGTCACATCCTTTTAGAAGCATACAGTAGGCACTGTCAGAAAAAGATACGAGCCTAACTGAACCAGACCCATGCTGTGCCAGGGAAATCGCCATGGCTCTTTAGGCTATAAAGAGAAAAACATTCAATTAGGCTATGTGTGGCACTAAAAAGAAAATATTATATATATTTATATTACATTTTGCAATTAAAATGCAAGAAGTGTTACCAGTAAGCCACACAACGGATCATTAACCAAAACATCCATATTCAGAAGCCCAGCAGATTTAGCGAGCCACTGTATAGTATAGATCGTTAGTACTAGAGATAATAGCCATTGATTAAAAATTGCCCCATTGATCATTTGTTCTGGCTTTTGATTCACCTAAGGCTTCTGTTTTGTACAGTCTCATACGGCATCTTATCCCCTAGATCATGAAAACCGTAGTTTCGCCTTCATGAACACACATCCTTACTATATCTATTTATGGCATTTATGCAGCATGTCCATTGATGGGTTCCTGTCCATATAATTTAGTCATAAAATCTTGCCAAGCCTATGACATGATTTGCTTCAAATTATTAAACCACTTTATTCATTATTTATTATTGCAATATTGTTTGCCCTGTAACAGCTAAGGTTATGTTAGCATTTCCATTACAAACACAGATACATCAAGGGATTTAAAACTTGACTGTAAAAATCTTGCTTTAGGCTGGGACTCTGCAGACAAGGTTGCAGCTGACAACAGATTTATTTTTTTTTAAACACTTTGTACTGAAAATAAAAACTAAATCCATCTCCTACTGATTTGGTTATAGCAGTATGGGAGAAAATAATTACCATTTTCTATCAAATCACTTTCACACACACATTTTCCTAAATTAAGTTTTTTATAGCATGCCCTAGGTCATTTTGTTGAATTTCAGAATTATAAGGCAATTCAGCTCTGTAAAGCTGGCCACTATATTTTTGTAATAGTTTCATATTTTATGTATGGAACTCAGTATGTGTACAAAAGCATCATTCTATGTACATGTAACAAATTGTTATGTAAGGACACATAATAGGCATTTCTCAACTTCAATACCCATACACAGGGTTTGAATATAGCTTTACAGACAAATAGAAAAATCCAAATTAATATTAACATTCTTCTCTACCAAATAATGTATTTCTCTCCATAAAGAGCTGGTCCTATGGCTTATACCAATCTCACCGCTGTTTACTTGACTAGCGACTTTAAGTGAGACTATTATTTCTTCTAGGAATGTGGATTTGTGTGTGCAGATGTAAAACCCCCATTGTGAGTCTAAAATGATAGTTCTTACCAGCATTAGGATTTAAAATATTACTTTTTCAAATACAGACTTCATTTGTGACAGTGTATTTGCTAATAATCCAGATGCACAGTTTGTCCTATTTCAAAGGTTTAAAAAGACAGACAAGTCACTTTCAAAGAAAGTGGATGCAGTTTTTGCTCATGGCACAGCACATTCCAATAGGTGTTGATAGAGAAAGTGAACTATAAGCAGATAGAAGATATTAATAAAAAGGCTACGCCGACTCCTGCTTTGTCACCTCTATCACTGGAAAGATTCTCCAGATGTTTAAAGAAGTCTTCCATGGTGTCACAGAGAAGAGTTTATTTAGGTCTGTCTGCATATTCAAAGACAGCTGGCACCTGGCATATCTCATCTCAGGATTAAACAGTCTAGCTACCTCACTCTACTTCAAAATCCT
The DNA here is from genome assembly GCF_964034855.1 of Anser brachyrhynchus. Classification (NCBI taxonomy): domain Eukaryota; kingdom Metazoa; phylum Chordata; class Aves; order Anseriformes; family Anatidae; genus Anser; species Anser brachyrhynchus. Next base: position 84,258,540 of record NC_137694.1, read on the forward strand.
GTTTCTGAGATCATCTTACTGTTTTCTTCTACATAATTCATCTTTCTTGGAAACGTTTTCATATGTAGCTGGCTGAGAAGATTCTCAGACTCATTCTGAATAGTTTAAATTGATCCTACTGTACTGAAAAGTCTTATCCTCTTCACACAAAGCTCACTCCCCTTTCCCTTCTAAGGCATCCCAATAGCAGGCAAGTTCCAAAGATATCTTCTTTTCTAGCTGTAAGTTATATGACTTTAATTAAGTTCCTGCTAATCTGCTCCTTGTTAGGCAGGCCACAGACATGAGAGGCAGGTATTTAAGCCTTCACAAGATAGCCAAAAAATAAAACCTCTGAGTTTTCCATGAAGTACCTTTATGCTCAAAAAGCTTTTTAGAAATATTTCACTCAGTTAAAAGTAAATGCATTGTCAAACTCTGTCATTCAGTGAAAGACACTTACCTATTAGCCTGCTTCATGGTCCAGCAGAGCTGACGTGACGTCAGTCTATGAGCAGAAGCAGTGATCCAGGCAGGGCTGGATAATAATGTGCTGAAAGCATGGCTATTACTGGAACCACTAAGCATGTATTGTCAAGAAATGTCAAACTGATTTGCAGGTCATCTTTAAGTAACCAATATGCTCTACTGCTGTCCTCCCACCTTTGCTAGTTAGCTTCCTCTCCCAAACAATTATTCCTGTTGAGTGAAGAGAGGTACAGAACGCCAGAGGCACATTCTCAGTTTGCATTAAGCAACGTAACTGTGAAAGAGTGAATACCTTTCAATTTTACTTTTTGTTGTCCCCTGTCCCCCTTCCCCAAATTGCTTTTAATTGGTTTAAGTATCCTACTACTCACCAACTGTTAGAGTACTGTGACCTCGAAGAGTGGCACAAATCACAGGCATGTTTAAAATTAAAAAGTCCAGCCCAGTTAGGTAAGCCACACCAAGTACAGTAATGAAAGTCTTTCATCCTCTCCCTGCTGCCTTCCCTGGCCATACATTCAGAGCCAGCACCACACCACCGGTGCTCAGCTGCTTCAGGAGTACAGCGCTCTCCAGGAGCGCATCCTTCTGCAGGACAGAAACCTGGTGCTCAGGGCACTTGCTTGCTGTTCCAGAAGCTACAGCAGCAGCGATTTTCCTGTCCCCTCTTACGCAGGTCACTTCAGTTCCTTTGGAAGAAATCAATCCACAGATGTACACAGGGAAAAAAAATAAAATGCCAAAGTCTACTGTAACTTTCAAAGTACATAAATAAAGTCAAGATCACTAGCCAGGTGCTCCAAGAAATTCCATTAAGTATTTTCAAGTAACTAAAAGTGTGAAACTTGGAAAAGTATCCCTAACTCCACCTGTTTTAACCACATTTCCTGCTGTCCAGCAGAGGTGACAGATATACAACAGTAGTTATTGATCTGGGGAACTTGGCTTCCATTCTTTTTCTGGGCTTATTCCCTTTGACTGATTTAGAGAAACACATTTCCACTGTGTGTTTCTTGTCAGCAGGCTACCGTGTCATTAAAGGAGTGGTTATGGATTGAAAGCAAGGACAACCGGGACATCCCAGTAAGTTTTCAGTGAGAAGTCTTTAAATAAGTTTGTGAATGCATTTTCAAGATGGAAATAAAAATTTAGTGTCTAAAGTTATCAGGCAGATTTAAAATATAGATTTTGAAAAGATCTATGGTACCAGCTCAAATCTAGTTCCTACTAGGTTCTTGTTTTTATTTTTAAATCATTTTTTAACGCATTGCTCATATCTGTTAGCCAGGCTAAGAAGGAACTGATTGGAGACTCTGGGAGTAAAATTCAAACTTCTTTTGTGAGACAGCATCTATTTCCCTGTCAAAAGGAACTACCATGAGGCCTCCTTCATGCCTCTCAGCACAGCCATGAGATTAAAGTTTTCTCTACAACACCCAGGGGAACACCCTAGAAAGCAGTTAAAATTTAAATAGATGGTTCAAAAGGAAGCTCCACTGTAATGGCAGGATCCGCTCATGTTGAAGGGGAAGTAGACTAACCAAGGGCTAGAAAACTGCCCCTTTGGAATACAGCAGGTGGACCTTCCTGTGCTATTTTGGAAAAAATACAAGTAATTCAGGGAAGACTTAATTGATCCCAAAGCAGGATGGCCTCTTGGCCCACAGGAAACACAGACAGGCAGAGCATAAAAAGACATTAGGTTTTAAGAACAACCAAAGCTGAGATTACTCACTGAGACTGATTGTCTCTAAAGCTAGAGACAGCTATGAAGATGAAGGATTTCCCATTTTTCAAAACAACTTTAGAAAGACACTACTTTTGAAAGTCTTAAATATCTTCTTAGTCTGGAACACAGCAACCCAAGAAAGAGTTATGCTGGCAGGACGCAGAAACGGCAGGTAGATGGGAGCTCAGCTTGTATTGCCTCCAAAATTTCTCTCTCATCCCACCACAGCATAGGTAGTCACTCCTGATACCATATTTACACTACTATAATCAAGTATAAGCACCTTATTTTGAAGGCTAAAAGTAAACTCCAAATTAATGGCTGTACTTTTTTCCTTACCACATATTGCTTGTCATTTTAGACCCAAAAGAGTATGGGTCTTGTTTACAAAAGTTACATCAGCTAGCACATTGTTAGACCAACATGAGCCACTAGGTGATACCTCTCATTTAATGCAGATGAAGGTCGTATTGATTTAGCTTGTATTGGCACATGGACAGTCACGACTTATAACTGTTTAAAACCTGACATTTTAGTCATTCAACAAAATTGTTATTTAGACCAGTTTTATGTCACTTGGTGAATGTTTTTATACAAGCCCAACTCCTGACTTGAAACAAAAACAATTGCTAGATTCATACAAGAACCAAACCTTCTCTTGAAACACGTTTGTCAAGTCATGATTCCCTTTTTGTCTCTTCATTTCTTACACAATACTATTTTTATATATTTTAAATATTCCTCCCTAAGAAATATGGACGTATATGACATGCATGAATCTGTAAACTCTTCTGAGACATAAGTACAGTAAATTCTGAACAGCTTCATTTCTAATGTCTAAATAATTATGTGCTGAACAAGCCATTTATCAAAGACGTAAGAGAAAGCCTTGCATGAGATAAAAATTAGAATATACAACAGCATGAACCTAATAACGAGGTTTTATAAGAAATATACCTCTACACACATAATAACAAGTAAACAGTATTTACACTTACATTTAATACAGTGTAATCATCATCTTGGTGTAAGGACACATCCACAGAGAGGTGCAGTACTGACTGCTGGTGCAGTAAGTACATCAACAGCTCAAAAGACCAAACCCCAGAGGCCTACAGAAAACAAGGCTTAATCTTCATCTCTCAGAGCTACCTTCAAATCCTAGAGCAGCACTTTTATAGACAGACTGAAATGATTTCTTTTGAAGGTAAGCACTGCTTCTCAATTAGACTATGATGAGAAAAATTCAAGTTGATTAAGTTAATGTTTGATGCAGTCAGAAATGCATATTCAAAAACTCAGAGTGAAAGAAAGACACTGTTTACAAAGAACTTAAAAAAAATAATCAATTTGTAATTTATAATTGGTTGGACTAACTTGTCACAAATTTACACACAAGCATCTTCAAAACACAGGTATTTTATCACATTTTAATGTGATATACAGCCATTACAAACACATACAGCCATTATTTTAGTTGGTAAATCAGCACACCAATGATTTCCATTACTTTCATCACTATACATGAAAGTTGGATAGTAGTATCTTTACAGCTCATTACTTTCTAGATGTTTATTCAACTAATTATAATCATCCTTTAAGTAGATGCAATTCATCATCTAAATAGGTCAGAATTGCATTTTTCCCTGCACTGCAAGCAAGTCAGGTGAAACATTAAATTTCAATTTCACACAGATATCTTTGTTTTAAAATAAAAATAATCATGGCAGAAACACTTGCCTATAAATATTTATTAGCTGGCAACCACTGAGATTTCCATGGCTAAATGTGCATTGTGACTACTTTCCTTCTGCATGCCTTGGTAAAACCTTTGTGGATGTGGTGGCCTTGTTGCCTTCAGCCTCTCACTACCGTATCTCAAAGGGACTCCAAAGCTGCTCCTGCTTTGTTTGGTACACTTCTCAGTTTTCTATCACGTTCCCCACAAAAATAACAACTGCCAGGAATGCTTCTCCCCAACCACAAAATGATCACTCAGGTTTTGTGAAGACGCTATCAGAGTTAGCTCAGCAATGGAAAGGAAGAAAAGGAAAGCTGCTGGCACTTACCAGCCAGCAGGACCAACGGAAGGAAACCTCCACAGTCAGCTCCCCATCACCTGACAGGGCTGGGGCCTGGGCAGGCCACGGGGCCCATGGCAGGGCCTGGCAGGAGGGGGAAGAGAGGTGTTTGCCTTGTTGCTGAAGGGTTTATGGTTTTGTTTTGTTTTTTTGTTTGTTTGTTTTTTCTATTGACACCCAGATAGATCATTAAAAGTTTGCTTTAAGGAGCAGTAAAGTAAGCAGAATGTCACAGGACTGAGACTGTTTTGCCCACATCGCCATGTTAGGTGGCGTACCTAATTAAACACTGAAGGAGAGGTCACTGTCACAGAAGATACTCCCTTTTTAGCCTTCAGGTTGTTATTGTTGGCCCTATTCATACCCAATAGACTAATTATAACTTAAGGACTGATACTTTTCTGCAAGCTTTACACCAAGAACATAACAAGAACTAAAAAGAGTAACTGTACATGTTCGCATGAAACAACCCAGTCAACTCACCGCCCCTCCCCCCACGCCCTTACTTTGTCACCGAGGGAGCTCTTTAGTGCAAAACTTGGCCTTACAGCAGCTCAAGAGTTTAGAGTGATAAAAGTCACATGTAGAAAAACTTGAAAATGGCTAAAGAAAAAAAAAAAAGAGAGAGACCGAAGTGATTCTAGAAGTATTTTCTTTTCTTTCCCTTCTGTTTAATTATTTTTCCAGTGTTCAGCTAAAATATGCGTTCTGTTGAACATGGCAATTTTACAAATAGAGATTTAAAATTACTTCCATTCTGTTTATTCACATAAATTAACATGTACTCTTGCAAATCTAGGTGTCTCAAGTTGGGTAAAGCCACGTTCAGTGCAATTGATGTTAGAGAAGAAAAAATACTCCCCCAACATCTTCATAAAATAGATAAAATGCTCAGTGAATCACACACTTCCAAACCACCAATGCCAAAAAGCTCCTCATAATAAATCATACCTATTAAAATACCTTTAGCTCAGATTGCATAGGCAGAACATAATTTTTGTCAGTATGTCCTTCTCTAAGGCCATACACACTTTCAAGGATATTAACGTAGCATAAAGATAAGTCAAAAATCCATATTTTTTATGAGACAGAAAAGAAAGGACAAAAACACGTTGATGTCACCACAAACATGCTTATGCAAACTTAGTATTTCAGTAAGTCACAGAGAATCACAAAATGCAACACTGGTAGTTGCCCAATCCCATTGAAGGCTAATTATACTGCAAAAATATTATATTATTAGCTACACATTAAATAGTTTTCAGGTCTGTATCAGCTGTACTGATATCAACAGGATGACTCCTGTGCTTCCAAATCCAGGGTCTTGCACAGTTTTAATCAAAATTAAACAAAAATTAGAAGGAGGAGGAAAATAGAAAGTTAGGGCCAAACAAAGAAAAGCCTGTGAGAAAACTGATAATGGTTAATCTATGAAGGGACTTTAGGTCCTTCATCAAAAAAAGACAGATACTTGAAACACCAGCACAACTAATTATTGACCTCTCTTGTCCATTAACACTTATATTTCACATTAAATTCCTTCATATACCTAAATATTGGTGTTTGAGAATGCTCAGCAGCACTGAAACTTGGCACCTTACCCACCTGCAGTAGGTGAGGAATCACCAAGGAGATGTTCCAGTACACCAGTTGCACAAAGTGCTTGCCCCAAGGAGCTCACTTGAAAGCAAGTTTGTAGGTTGGGGGTCCACATACAAACAAGAGTAGCCACTGCCTACCGTCAAGGTTCTCACAGATGCAGGGACACTGTTGCTCTTGGGTTTGCCTCCAACAATGCCTTGGGAATAGATATAGCCATTGACAAATGTTCCATTTTCTCTGTTCGAAGGAATTATCCCATCTTTCAGCCTGGTTTGCAACAAGAACACTCAGTCTCATCAGCTGAAAGTACTCCAACGTACGCTTCCTCAGGAATAGCAGAAAGAAAAAGCAGAAAGGGAAGGACAGAGACAAGACAGGCTCCTGTATCACAGTAGCCCAGCACTCCTTCCAGAATAGGGAGAAGACTGTGAATCACCTCTATGACTAACAGCTGTGTCCCACAGCTGCCTTATTATTAAGTACCTGAACTACAGAGAAACTTGATTAACTATTGTTCCTGTGGCTCATCATCTGCAAAAGCATCCTCATCAAAATGGAGCAGTTTCCATTGGGTGGTGCTATGGTGGTCTGCTCCAGCAGAAACCCATCAGGGAAGCCATGTATACTGCCTTTCAGCTAGGCCATGGTGACATTCACTCTGCCAGAGCTGCTGCTGTAACAGAGCCCAAACTACACAACTGAAAGCTAAATGGCATAACTCAACAGGCTACACTTTCAAGTTTCCATGCAATGTAACTCCTTCCTGAAAAATTCAAAACTGCTACTGAAAAGTTTCAGACGTGAATCATTAGGATGAAGAGATCATGGCAGGTGACTTTCTTTGGGTTACTTTGGCCATTATCCATGCTCATGGCAACTGAGATCAATAGAAACATCTCCCAGAGTCCCAAATGTTACAGAGATTTCAATCAATCTTTTGAAAGAAAATGAGGATTTCACAGGTTTCACTGATTATCTTTCATATAGAAAATAACAAAAAATAACCACTCTAAGTTTGTTGTTAATACAGGATTAATATGACTAATAAAGACAAGCTCTTCCACCTGGTTTTAATATTAAAACTAGAAGAGTAAACACAGTATTTAAAGCATTTGTTTAAATGTCAATATCCTGTCTGCTTCTGTAGCGATGCAGGTTTTTGTGTCACTTCTCATGCCCACTATCGATTAAACAATCATGACTGCTAATGAGGAAGAAAAAGGTGCTATTTTTGATTCTGCAGTGATTTTTAACTTTGTTATTTCAAACTTGAAATTACCTTTCTTGTTTTAAAAAATAGTATATTATTGTATACTCTGAAGATTACAAGCCTGTACGTTACAGTAGTTCTCAGTAATTCACATTCATGTCCAAGGAATTATTTATTTATTTTATTTATTTTTTGCTCCCTTCAGAATTCAATTAACCTTAATGAATTGCCCTACCACAAACTGCCAGTCAAGAAGAACATATAATCATTATGAATGAAGTTCTCAGAAAAAGCGTGGCCTAAATATTCAAGTGCAGTCTGTTCAGCTTCACATAAACAGGGGTAAGATGAATATTTAACTGAAACCCATACATAGAGATAGTGTTTTGGAGGCTCTGATTGAAGGCTAATGTCAGCATACAGAGTTCTTTCTGCACGTTTCTGTGGAAGAGTTTCATTCATCCTTTGATGCCAACAATAAAGACATTTTAACCATTTTACCCTGCAACTGAAATATGATACATGAAGAGATGACACCAAACTGAAGTCCTGAGTTATACAAGGATAGCAACCTCTCTTTACATTCAAGTATTACCTGTCTACCCCCATGGTGTCTGATTTCCAATGAATATTAGGAAAAAGAACCAAGCTATGAATCCTGTAGATTAATAACTCATGCATACAGTGTTTTCTAGAAACTTCCTGAAGTGGTCATGTAGGATGTAAAATATTTCCATTTACTTGAAATATGGAGGTTGGGTTTACTGGGTTTTATGATGTTGGTGAATGCTTCCAAACAAATATGACTATTGCAAGGGATTTTCTTGGGTGGGGAGGGATTATTTCCTAGATTTGCTGTGGGAACTCCCTTCCTGATTTTCTCCTCCCTTTTGGGAACTCATGTCTCAATGATTCAAGCGGTTTTTATATGGAATATATCAAGTGGTTTTTTTTCTCATATGATTTCTTAGTAGTTTGTCTCAGATACTGGTATTAGTACACCCATACTTAGGTCCCAGATGCCTTAAAAAGACTTTATAGTACATGAAAAGCATTGGACGAATTGACATGGATGCTCACTAAAGTCAGCCAGACAGTGATTATTTGCTGTAGAGCTTGGCCTGTAGAGGATAAATAAATGGAATTCAGCTTTTCTTCCAAGATTTTGACAATAGGTTCAAGAAAGAAGTTGGAGGAAGAACAAATACAAAGTGGAATTATCTGACTTATTTCCAGAAACTTCAGTCTCTATCCATTAATGTTATCTACAAAAATATTAAAACCAGAAAAAGTAAAACATACTCGTCTTGAGCAGTACTAACATGTTCAGTGAGATAAAAGTGAAGATTAAATGGGAAATAAATGATTCTGTCAAACCATAAACAACTTTCCTGCACAAATTGCTTTGAAGATGCCATTGGTAATTCAAAGGTGATACTTGTGGAGTAAAATTCTACTTGGATTAAATGCTTATTCTGAAGCTAGTACTACACTGATATTCCTTTTGGTGAAAATCTTCTTTGAGCCACTGACGTGTATATTTATACATGCAAGTATTCAATAGAAGAGACAGTGTAGTGGTTCCTGATGTGTTTCACAACACACCACTTAACTGTGTCCACTATCACCTTTATTTCCTAGTGTCTTGAACAGCATATAATCACTAATACTAAGCTTCAGATGTGTACAGGAGTATCAGGTCTCTAAGGCGTTATTTCCACTTTTGAGGAACGGCACCGGTTACCAAGGTCAAGGGCAAAGTCCCTTGCCTCTTGGAGGGGTTCTTTCAGAGGGGATAGACAGCATGGTGTTGACCAGCTGCTGAAGGGGAGTCAGCGATTGCCTTCTGGCATCCATAGGTGTCCTCTGCTAGATATATGTCCCATCTGTAGCCATATCTTTATTGATCTGTTCTCTTAGTGTCTTTCTGATGCAGAAAAGGATTCATGTTGCATTCAACCACTCCCTGCAACTTACTGGTCCCCCCACAGGATACACTCTGAAGAACATAGCTCTCCAAATGGTTGAACATGATATGTGGTATATCACTGAAAGCTGTGACCAGAAGGGCTTCATATCATGAAAAAGTTCCTCTTTCAGCAAAAGTCTTAACATAATACAGTAAAGGAAAGTACAGTGTTATAAACACCAAAGAAACATCTGAAAGACTGTTGATGGAGATGTAAACAATTCCTTTGTCCAGTTTTGCTGCTCTTCCTTGAAAAGTCCTTTAGTCATTGGCAAAGATTCCACTGTATTACCACCTCCAGAGATCTGTCAAAGAACAGGTATCCAACCGAACTCCAGACTGGAGCTTGGATTCAGTAGTATCCAAAGCAATGCAAAAGGACATTTAGGACCCTAGAGAGTCATCTACATCTCAAAACTATATCAATAGGACTTAAAATAAATGGGACTTGAAATAAGTTAGGTATTTTGTTGGTATACTACTGTAATTAAAGAGCTCCTGATATATATGGAACTATATATGCATTTGATTGAATATTAATCAGCCATAAACTATTCTGATCCTAACAAGAAACAATTCCAGTTCTAAATTTGTTTGTTAATCCTTCAGTAAGCATGTGACAACAGGATCATAAATACCTAAATATTTAGAAGATTTCCTGAATACTTATGATTCAGAATTTAATCTTTGTAATTTCAGTTGATCTAAAGTTGCCTAAAACTGGAATTCTAAATACATGAAGAGGTCAGGTATTTTCACAATGTCCAAAGCTGTGCAGAGAAGCTCAGCTTTGCATTCACAGTGAGCTACAGTGGAGGTATGAGTTACAGTTCCTAGATCTAAACTTGTATTTTTCTTGTCAAGTGAAATTTCAAAAGATGGGGGATTCTGATTCTTCTGTCTCTTGCTGTGAGAATTCAAACTTACTACAGGAGTGGGCGCACATAGACAACAACACAAGCAAGAATCTGGTACGGCTCAGCACTGAATAGTGATCAGAATCTGCTTTCATTGTTAACAGGAATTTAATCTAAAAGACACAGGATGACAACCATGCCAGTTGTTAATCTGTGCTGACAGTGAGTTGTACAGAGGGATCCTAACAAATTCCCCAGACTTGATAAATTTTATTAAATAAAACTGTAGAGCTGGTCTATTAGCAGTGCATGGAAGGTAGAGTTGGTATTTAGAAGTGCTGTCTTGTGCCTTAAGTGCATTAAAATGTCATTACCCATATTCACCAAAGTACCTTTCTCACTTCCTTTTTCTTTAAGCCTTTTTGTAAGCTATAATTACAATTAAGCAGACATGTTTATTGTCATGAAATGTATGCCAACGGCTCACACTAATGCAATCCAAACATTAGTAGGAAACATTTTTCCAATTACTGCACAGACTCCCCATAGTCTTTCAAGCTGCTTTATGACATTTTAAACTCTGTATGTAATACGGTCCTTTAGAAAGCTGCAAAATCTTTGTTTCTTTCTTATGACCCGAGAAAACCTAAATCTATTAAAAGCACATTTTCATAGCAGCAGGATAAAAATGCTTTTACTACATTTATCTTCAAAATTGGTGGTGTTAAACAGTGCCAGGGGATAAATAACCATAAAGTGTAACATTAGTGTACAGGGTACTGTTCTAACTAGGCATGATGGGATGACTTTCCACCCTTTCATTTCTTCTTTCTATTTGTCCCATTAGAGCTATGCAATCATTCATCAATCACTGTGGCAAGCAGTGTTGCTCCATCCTGAGACTCCTGCCTAATGTGAGACCTAAGCAAGCAAACCACAGGGAGAAAATACAGTCTATGGCAGTCTAGAGACATCTAAACCTATATTCCTGACTGATTTTCTACCAAAATGCTTCTGTTATTTATTTAAAGAAGATTTTAATAGCTCCATAAATGAGTTTTTAAGTTATATTATGGAAACATTTATTTTGTCGATTAGAAGGAAGTAACAAAAAGATCTATATAATTGGATTTTAAACCCAGATGTTACAATGTTACAATTAAATTCACTAACCTAACTCAGCTTTTTCCTGGCACTTGCAGCAAACTCATGATAACCTAGTACACCTTATCTGTTGAAGTATTTGAGCTTTAAGCATATGCTATTTTTACAATCAAATAATATTAGCATTGAAGCAACCTTAAAATAAACTTCATTCAATGATATATGAACAAAACATAATACTCATCCATGGTAAAGCCAAAATTTTTACTAACAAGACTAAGAACACTGTGGCTTGTGCAAATGACAGATCACTCCTTGACATAGCTTGTTATAAAAATGCATCCACTGCTTCCTTCCTGATTATGCAACACAGCTAAACAGAGAAAAGTAACGCCCAAGGAAATCTGACACTTTCTGCATACACATTATTGCAAAAATGAACTGGAGAATTTAACTTATTATCGAAGATTATTTTTCAGGAAAAAAAAAAAGGAAAATAACTGCCTGATTGATTTTGGGGGCAAAGCTAGAATATTTGCTGTGTGCCTTACAGAGGTCAGTATATAAAAATGTCATATTATCAGTGGCTCAAACATTAACTTTTGTTTTTCAAAGAATAACGTGTAACCTTTAAATAACCTCCAGATTCTTAAACTGATGATCAGAATATTAAGCTATTTCAGGAAATATTGCACAGAATTTCCTGCAAGGACTGAAAATTGCATCAGACATTCATTAAGTCCATTCTCACTACTTCAAGGTGTGCTCTCATTGATGTGAGGGAAAGCGTATTTTAAGGAATTAAATGAATAAAAGAAGTTAAACTGAGTAAACTGAGTAAAATGCAAGAAGAACTGAAAAAGCATGGAGTCTTTCTTTCAAGAGAGAAATAATTTATTGAACTTGTAGCTACTGAAATCTCTAAACCATCTGGAATTTGTTAATCTAAATTACGTATGAAGTCAAGGAAAAGAAATATCATACTTCAGACCCATGATGTCTGATGTACAGAGATCAGTAGATGTGCATTTCTAAATCACTCTGGCAAGACTGTGAGCCCTGTACTCATAAAATTAATATTTGATTTCACTGAAATTAATGAGCAATCTTGTGAGAAAATTCCTAAGGTAAACATCAGAAAGCCTATGTTAATAATGATCTCCATCTTCATGGTAAGGCCAGGACTCAACATATACATAGCTTTGATGACCTCACTGAAATCAGTGCATGCTTTGAATTTTCTACTTGTTAACTACTTCTGGGTCAAGGCCTAAATCCACAATGAGGTCAGGGATTTATTTTAAATTCCAAGTGATTTTATTTTTTATTTTATTTATTTATTTTTTAATACTATCATGGGCCAAGAACCTTAATTTATTATGGAGAAAAAAAATAGATTATTTACAATGGGAACATTCATATCAGTGGAATTGGTAAGGGAAATTCAGGAACAAAGCAGAAAGGACACTCAAGTCTGAAGTGCTGTTAGCATCCACAAGCTGACACCCTATCTATTGCTACAGTGGGTTTTGTCTCAAAGCAACTTGGAGACCCTTTTGTCATACAAAGTGTCAGATAAAGCTAAGAACTGGAATTATGGACAGTCCCTTCTCAGCATACCTTCATCATTTTCTCTCCAAGCCTCACACCCATGCTTCACCTGAAATTTCTAGCTGTGGCGCTGTAGGAGTTTACTATGTTCCACAGTTCACGTGTTTGGATGGAAAGAAAGGCACAACATATACTATAACTAAACTAGTTTGAAAGAGCAAGCAGATCTCTAGAAAGCAATGAAGTTTATGGTCTGTCAAACATATAGAATATATTACAGTGCAAACTTTTGAATACTCCTTCCCAAAATAAAAGACAGAACAAAACAAAAAGTTCAGGTCAGCCTTACAGAAGGAACATTTCATTAGTACCATCAGAGAAAAAAAAAGACCGTTTCAAAAACTTGAAACAATTGAGAGCAATTATGCTAGTATTATGCTTCAAATATAGCTATAACAAAATAATAATAAAAAAACCTAGGTATTTTTATACAATTGTGAAAAACAACCACCCTTCCCATCCAGAATTCAGTCACTACATTGACTTTGAATATATATGTTAAATTCTTCCAGCAGCAAAGCTAAATTAGAAATATAAACAGACACACATTTTTAATGTTCACCCCTCAATTCATATTTAAGCCACCCACTGAAAGACTGTTTTCTTCCAGCATGCCTAAAAGTGGAGACATTCCATCAGCCACAGCACTACAGGAAGCCAAGAGACCAACCTGTCAGCAATATCTGCAAAGTACAAGTTGTATGACCTTGAAAAATTTTGTTTTAAAATTACAGTAACGCACTATGCTTAATATAAGTAAACTCTCTAGGGGAAAGAAATTTCAGCATTATTGTGTTTGGATAACTAAAGATGGTAAACTACCACTAGAACTGGTTTCACTGTGTCTTTACATTTTCCTATTTCTCAGTGCAATATAGCTGAGAAAGAAAAAAATACAACTATAGAGTGTTCAAATATTTAGCATATTAAAAAAAAAAATCTGTTTTTTAGGGTTTGTACACCCAGGAGGAACTACTCCTGACTTTAATTGTGCTTCAGACATTTCTATTAGCATTGTAAATATTCTGTACTGGAGAGAAAATTTCAGGCCTTTTCCCAGAAAACTGTTCCACAGTTTCATACTTGAAAAGAACATCTCTACTACTAACTATAGAATCATCTAGGTTGGAAAAGACTTTCAAGATCACCAAATCCAACTATCAGCCTGACCTACCGAGTTCCATTGCTAAACTATGCCCCTTCATGCCACGTCCACATCTCTTAATACCTGCAGGAATGGGGACTCCATCACTGCAGGTGGGAACTCCACCTGGGCAGCAAACTGCAATGTTTAACAACTCTTTCCATGAAGAAATTCTTCCTAACATCCAATCTAGAACTCCCCTGACACAACTTGAGGATCTATCCTTGCATCCTCTCACTTTGTCACAGTCTCACAAAGAGACTGACACGCTCCTCACTGCAACCTCCTCTCAGATAGTTACATAGAGAGCGATGAGGTCTCCCCTCAGCCTCCTCTTCTCCAGACTGAACCGCCCCAGTTCCCTCAGCCACTTCCCATAAGTCTTGTGTTCTTGTCCTTTCACCAGCTCCGTTGCTCTTCTTTGCACACACATGAGCAACTCAGTATCCTTGTAGTGAGGGGCCCAAAACTGATCTCAATATTCTAGGTGTGGTCTCACCAGTGCCATGTACAGAGGGGCAATGACTTCCCTAATGCTGCTGGTCACACTACTTTAGATGCGGCCCAAGATGCCATTGGTCTTCTTGGCCACCTGGGCACACTGCTGGCTCAAATTCAGCTGGCTGACAACAAGCACCCCCAGGTCCTTTTATTCCACATTAATTCCACATTAAATAAATATATTTTTTATGAATGACAGCGGGGACAAAGCAAAAATATCTTTACACAAATATCCTGTAGTGGATTTTTGACCAGTTGAACTAAGTCAGAGCAGATGTATTCCTTAATCAGAGCCACATAATGATGGTTAGCTTTCATCTTAGTGGGGGTCACCAAACTACAAAGGGTCCACTGTGATGACAAAGCCTTTTGACTGAATTCAGTGGGGATTTAGAGATGTGGCCAACTGATTTACGGAATACTATTGTCCATATTAGTATCAGATTTTGGTTGGGAAGAGAAGGGAGGGTTGTTTGGGCTCTTTTTTTTTATTGGTACTGAAGTCTTTGCAAAACCTTTCCAACCTTAAGAGACTGCAGGTTTCAAAACCATTGTTATCTGACATGACAGCACCTGAACCATGATAAAAGCAACCCAGATTTTACACAGAAGATGAAACTGTGTATTTCAAGTGTCTTTTATGACCATAGCCTCTAACAATGTTTGAAATATGTTAATAAACGAAATCTTCACCTACATTTAGCAAAAACCTGAAACATTGCTGGAATGCTATTCTTATTATAAGGGATCTGATCCCAAGGGAACTCTCGGCATTGAACTCTTTCTTGTGGTTTGAGATTATAGAGAAACTATGATTCCCGTGATACATGTCAAAGTTATGCTCTGTCACGAGAATCATATGATTTTAGTTGTTGAATTGGAAATATGATCTGGTATGAAGAGCAAAAGATGACATCAACAAGTGTGACTTACAAACACCACAAGGACTTAAAACCTCCATGAAACAAGGCAGATGAAACTTCATGTTGCTAATGCAGAACAGAACAGCTTCAAAACACAAATATTAAAATTAAAAAAAAAAAGTTTTAAAAGTTTTTTTTAATCTTTTCATAAAAATGTAGACACTGTACAGATTTATGATTAAAAATAGTAGGATTATAATATTTTAACAAATCTCTAATAAGCATCAATATCTTTAGGACCCTCTTGTCTTCTCATTTAACCCGAAATATTTTTCAGTTTCATAACTAAAGAGAAATTAGGTCTATCTACCAAACATTAAGATCAGGATCAGAAGTCACTGTCAGATGCTGCGTTGTGTTTTCAAACAGCATATAACACCTAATGTAGTTATAAAATTATCACTTTTACTGCGTTTACAGTTAATTCATGACCATGACGATCAATATTATTACTGCTCTCTAGATAGATCAATTACATGCTGACTGTAGAGAAATAACTTTAATGAACAAATTATATAAATATTTTTAGTTTCTTAACATTTATTGTCTTAGTCAACAACAGTTTATGTTTGTCTAGTCTCAAAATTAAGACTTACATATAAAATGTTAATTAGAAAAATATGAATTTTCTCCATTTCTTTCATTCCCTTATTACTTCCTCTATTTCCCTTATTCCCTCATTAACAGGTTTATGAAATTGTCAGTGTGTTTCTATGAAATTGTCTTTGACAATGTTTATGTTTTTTCAGTCAATTGGAACCCAAATTAAGAAAGAATTGATTAACTTAGACATTAATTTTGTCTTATCCCAGCTAGATACAGCATCTGCACTATTTGATGTCATACAGCTGTGGGTTATCCAGGCTACAATGTGGTGCTATAGAAAATGATCACAATTCGTCCTCTTTGCCAGAACTGGGGATAAAGTGCTATAAATGCAAGTCCTCCTGAAGCCTTTTTTTCTTTTTATTCTTTTTTTTTTTTCTCCAGATCTTAACCTGAATCCTATTTATAAGGATAATTTTGTAACATCTGTGACTTACGCCTCTGTTCTCTTCTTGATTGGACTATGGAGTCCATAGGGGATATGTGGGATACAATTTTCATTATGTAAGTTTTTCTTTTTGTTCAAACACTGGGGTCCATCAAAGTATACCCCAGGAAGAATGACTTACAAAGTATAGGTTAGCAGAAGAAACTGAATACCAAACTTTATCTTCTACTAGTCAGCAATTTAGCTGCATAAAAAAATACAAGGAAAAAAATAGTAAAAACATTTACATTAAAAAGTATATATGCTATTTATTTATTTTTTCCAAACAAAAACAATAAGCTAAAACTTCTTGGCAGTTAAGAGACAAGGCAGTTATTCTCTTTGGTTTTGTTTATTTGTTTAAAAAAAAAAAATAGTCAGTGGTGAAGGATTTTTTTCCCCAACATTACCTTAGATGCTCACTTAGTAGTAAGTTTCCCCATTTATATGAAAATTCTCTTCTTCAGGAATACAAATCGTAGTCTGCATTTTTACATCCTAGTTCAAACTAATTTTTTGCATTAGTTTGTGATTTTTATTTTCCAAAGTGAGTGTTAACAAACATCTAGCTGATTTTCTGCTAAAAGTTCTTGCTTATAACCAAAAAAAAATCCTGCCTTGTTTCAAAAATTCAGTGAGAATGCATATTGCTCTTACTGCAGTGAGTGCTTCCTAAAGCTACTCAGCTACTTATTTCTTTAGATTAATTTCAGAAAAGTACAGTTTTTGCAATTCCCATAAAGGTCACAAAAAGAAACAAATACACTTCAGTTATGGATGTAAGATCGAAATGCTAAAGCGTTAGGAATAATAATATACAAGGAAATAATTACTGTAATACATGTGGTCATCAAGTGGACTTTGCAGAACAACCATTTAGCCAAGTTAATCTTGCTACCTCACTTTTTTTTTTTTTTGCTTACTTTTAGTCTTGTCATGGTCCCATAGTTTCAGTAAACTAATCATCCAAAATTTTATTGATGGATGTAAAAGAATTTCAGAAATCATGATCAAATTTCATTTGCTATTTTATTACATTTTTTTAAATAAACATTGAAAAACTAATTTATTTATGAGTTATTGAGAGGTATTAATGGCATTCCAAAAATTTCTCTGAAAAAAAAAAAAAAAACAAACAAAAAACTGGTGTATTTTTACCTTAAATTGCACTATTTAGCATCCTGATTAAATTAAACATGAAATACAACACACGTGTCCTTAATATACATACTCTAGGGACAGTTCTCAGGCTCTGTTACATAAACCAGCTTTCTCCTGGGATGTATCCATTTAGGTTGTGAATAGATAGAGATTAACTGGGGATTATTTTTAGATTCGTTCATTCAGTAGAACGCCCCCAGATATTCAGCTTTTTGATTCTGGCATGCTTTGCAGCCAAAGGTTTTTGTTTGTTTGTTTTTATGTGGTCTTGTAAAAGGCTAAGAGAAATTATCATGTCTCTGCTAACACAATTCAAAGTCAAAAATGAAGTTTGTGAGCAGAATATATACTAGAGAGCTGCAGTGAAGGAAAGTGGAATCCCATTTTCCTTTTAAGAGCAGTTTAGCCTTCCTTTATCTGGTCCTCGCTTTCCCTATTCACTGGAACAGGAGAAGCAAAAAACACCAAACACACCTAAGCAAACATATAAAGCACCAAACACCCTAAGCAAGCATATCTATAAACTGACTCAGAAAATAATAATAATTAAAAAAAAAATAAAACTATAGAAAATCATTACATTAAAACCTCAAAATACTGGTTACAACATGTAACAACATGGCAAACAGAAATCACTGAAGTTAAATATATTCATCATCCTTAGGAAAACAGAGCTGCATAGGAAGCAGAGTCTTTTGGAAATTCTTATTCTTTGAAAACATAGTGATATTTTCATTTTAAATGGTTGCCTTATCCTGAACTGGACATCCAACACTAGAGAAGCTCCTATAGCTTAAATTAGAGCATGAGATGAAGTCGTGAGAAATCGTTTTTCCTACTGCTGAGGACTTCCAAGTTACCCTTTACATAGATCAAGTAAAGCGTGCAATCAGCTTTTTCTGAACATGGGAGTAGCTGAATAATTTCATTTTAAGGATATAACCGATAGTATAATTTATTATACATTTCTGAAAAGCTCAGATTTCAGTGCTTTTGTGGCAAGTATTTGAGTGCTTGGTCTAAGAGCAGATGGAATGTTTTACGGCAAGGCTTTCATTCTGAGTCCAAAAGACATAGCTTTTGCTTGTGGTCAAAGGTGAATTTATTCCCGATGCGAGCTCTGTCCTGGGGCTCTCCCCAAGCAGATTCTGTCAACTGTGCTATGCTTCTGCCAAATTATGTGATGATTTTGTCATGCGGGTTAATATTCTCCTGAGATTCAGTTTTAATCAAATGCAAAAAAGCGAAGCACTGTTGAGCAGCACAGCAACTAAAATAATTGCTTTTGAGAGGTATGCATGAAATACATATGGGTTTTAAAACTTGTGCATACACAAATATAAAAGCCTTGCCACAATTCAGTTTATTCCTGTAAAACAGTTACTGCAAACTGCAATTCACACTCACAAGCTACTTTAAATCTTAATTGTTTCTGGTTGCCCAGAGTTAAGTATAGGAGATATTCTTCATGTCGGAATTCATACTTTGGAGAATGGGACTGAGATCAGTCAGGATGAATTTCAGAGCTGTTAGCTCATACAAAATCCAACATTCTTCCACGAGAAGAACTGTAGAATTGTATGGTGACTTGAATAATAACCTACATGAGCTTCAGGATAAGGTTTTAACAGTCAGTGATGTGCAAGAGATGGCTCGAGTCACAGATACAAGCTCCTGCTTAGGGATGCAATGCCTGAAGGTTTTACAACCTATTAATATTATACAGTAATGAAGATGTTATAAATGGCTATCTCACTGAACACATGTATATACATATCTTGTGCTGTACTATAGGAAGTGCCTGCTACAGTCATGTAAGAATAGTGTCTTATGCTTTACAGATTCATTAAATAAAAATTAGTAACATACAAGAATTCAGAGACTGTGTCTAGGTTAGCAGATGGGTTATGGATGGATAGAAGCAACCCTGTAGAGGGAAACAGTTCATGCTGACAACTCATGTCCATAACATACACCTTTCAAGCCTTTTTATTTCAGATTAGCTCTACTCTGGTCCTTCAGCCCATTTGCAGCTGGAGTACATTAGTTACACTGCTGGAGTGTGCTAAATCTTCCAAATCTAAATCTTAGTTTCAGCTGAACAGAATCACGTTGAGGCACTGCAAAAGCTCCACGTGAAGTGAACTAATGCACAATAAGAAGGGAAAATATGCACTTCAAAAGTGTCCTCTTGATTCAAACTAACATGCTAACAAAGATGCACCTTGAAAATACTTACATATATCTCAGCCCACTCACATATGCACATAAATACACATGTATTACTAACAAATAAAAAAGCAGTTCTAGCACAAAATGCTGAATGTCATTTATCTGTCTTCTTCATGAGTTCATTTTCTTTGTTTACAAGCCAATATAGCTCTATCAGGATTAATTTGCCCACTTTTTTTTTAACTTCAGTCTAATTAATTTTTTAAATCTTTTAATGAGCTTTAGCATACATTTTTTTTCCTTCATTAAAATTTGATCTCAGAATACTAATCCAATAATTTGAAACTAGTTGAAATTGTCCATTAGCATGGAATTCTGAATCAGCTGTTGCACATTGTAGTAAAAAAAAAAAGTTTCACATTAAGCAAGTTCATATTCTGTAATACCACCCATAGGTTATCAGAGAAACTGTCTGTGTACATTTAGTTTATAAGCTTGCCAAATACACCAGCTGATTTGCCTTGGCAATACTCTTGCCATGTAAATAACATGTGCTCTATTTCTCATCAGCAATAGCAAAATTTGCTTTAAATCATGATTCTTTGATGCCACAAGGACAATCTCAAAGATGAACGTTTGAAAATACTGTTTTTAAAACAAGGAATTACCCACAAAACATTTTAATGTGACTGAAAAGACTGAGTAATATATTTTTTTCAGATATAAGGATTAAAAAAAAAAAAATCAGAGCTAGTCTATTTACCCATTCACACTTACTAAAGTGGAGTGTGGCAGGATGAAGGGAGATGAAATTCTCAGTATTCAAGTTTTCTACAAGAGTTTAGAAGATCCTCTGCTCCAATAGAAAATTCAAGCTTTTTTTTTGCATTTTTATTTTTTAAACGCAGGTTTACTTTTTATTCCCCAAAGTACAGATTCCTTTATGCATCTATAGCACTTACTAATAGGTATTATATTCATAAGCATGCATTGTTGCTCAGGGTTTTACACAGCACAACTGGTGAGCATATCCTTACATTTGGTCACCATCTTCTCTACTTGATATCGATGCATAGTGAATGGTGCATGTTCAGTACATATAGTACCGTGCATTGATGAATGATGTAGTTGCACAGTGCTGCCATACGCACTCCATGAAATGCCTTATACCCTAAGTCTACAGTACGTAACCATTTTTTTTAGAAAAGCAACATGGTTTATCCCTAAGGAGTTCAGTTGGCCAACGTAGAGTGAGACCATGTCTTGTTAGGATGTCCTCATTGTGTAAGTATCCCAGAAAAATCATGGCTTATAATTCTCTGCAACTCTGCTATGTAAAATAAAATAAAAGCTATTTTTTTTCTGTCTGTCTATGCAGATTGTGTCCATCACAATAGTATTTATATACGTATCCATTTAGATTGCAGTAGCTGAATATTTTAGGCATTTGTGCTCAGAATCATCTGATGCTGATATGGTAATTACATGTGGGATATGGTGATAGGGTAAGCACCAGCACTGAAGAAAACTCTTGTCTATAGTACAAGTCCACAGGTCTTTTCAGCTGAGAGCATTGGTGGAAACGAAGGCAGTTGATTTTAATGCAGAAAATATTTTCCATGGAGTTTTGAATGAAGAATTGGAATGAAAATGCATTTGTAATGTATACCAAAGAAGCATAGCAATGATAAAAGCTAACATTTAAAATGCAAATCAGAGACTGTTGTGTGACACAATGTGAGATATATCTCAAAGTCTTAAGGTTGACTAATTGAATTGCCATTGATAAGATGTCACTTAAAGAGACATCTCTGCAGTGAAACATGGGTTCGCTGTAAATGACCTGTCATTAGAGCCACGGGTAATGTCCGTGTCCAGACTGAAAAATATTGTAGCTTCCAGCAATATGCTCAGTAGGAGTTAAAACACCAAGAATGGTAAGAAGTCAGTGTACACAAACCACCAGAGAATTCTGCCTCAGGTGCTACGTTAATTTACTTGTTGGCATACATTAATTGAAACCAATCAATAAAGCTGGTGGTACAACAGGCGGAATGCAAAAGAAGTAATCGACTGCCACGCTTACTCATTTTAAACTTGGAAAACAAGAATAATTTAGTCTAGGATTTTTCATTTCTGTCAATACAGACAATAAAATTATTTATTTTGTTCTTTCAGAACTAATTTTAATAACTATCATGTCTTTCAACACCTCCTATGTAAACCCCAGTATTCTGATTAGCAGCTGTTAACTTGCATATAACGGGAGTGACTTCTTTCAACTGATAAATTATAAAATACTTTTTTTTTCCTGCCACAATGTTAGTCATTTTTCCATACTGAAATCAATGGTGTATTTTAATAATTAAAGATTTGCAGTCAATTTTTTTTTCCATTTACAGTATGCTAGCATTAGAAATATTCCCAAAGGTAAAAATTTCAGTCACTAAGAAGCATATAAAGAGTTGATACTGTTCTTCTGGATTTTTAGCATTAAAATTACTCACTATATTCATTCCATATAACCAGTGCTGACTGGCACCACTTTAATTTTTAACTTTTTTTTTTTCTACATCTACCAGAAAGCTTCTGCATCTTCATTACCTACTATCTTATTTACTATAATTATTTCTGTGAGTTCCACCAATCAGTTCTCAAGACCACAGCTCCTAAAAACAATAGAGCCATTTCTTCAGACATGGAGAAATACAATTAGAATCATCACCTTCCTTTCATGAAAACTGGTAATCCTTACCCATATTCTATTCCCAGAGATACCAGTGGAAAACAGAACACTTATTCATGTCTGCTTTGTACAATCAATGGTCATTTAAATCACAGTAAACATGATTCAATACACTATCGTTATGTTTTTGGTGACATTGAGTTTTTTCAAAATTCATCCCAAAATGAATGAAATCTAAAAGTTTACCTTCTGTCAAACACTTCCTATTACATTTGCAGAAGCATACTTTTCTTCTGATCATGCTCAAAGGCATAATTGCTCACACTGGTATGTTTTAATTTTCCTTCTCTGTTAAACTTCATATAGGAGTGCTAAATTCAAACTCCAGAAAAAGAGCTGGATCTGCAAATGCTGTCCTTTGGTATAGGTTCATTAAAACCACCTAGTTCTATAGGTTTCTGTCAGGTGTGATTAGCAGCAACCTGACTTCGTAATACTGTTTTCCCCATTTTTTGGCAGCATGGGTGGGACATGAAAGATGCTATTCAAAAAAAAAAAAAAAATAGACAAACTTGCAGATACTAATTACTGGTCGGGATGCTTATTATGAAATTGCCCATATTTGGCAGATTTTCCCACACTGATATATTCTGCTTACAAGTGAACTGAACCATTCACTTATAATTTCTAGGTACATGTATTTTTCTCCAGATGCTTGCTTTATTTAGTTCTAAAACATCAGTTAAACGTGATTTTTTTTAATGCAGTCTTAATTACTTTTTAGTCTTAGAAAAAGATACTTAAAACCATCTACTATCTTTCAGTTAGTCTGAAGCATGCAGATGTTATTTTTACTAAAGCTTGGTAGTACAGGTGACTACTAGAAGTACATATAGCAGGGATGTGCTAATGGTGGTGCTGTTGCTTGACAAGCTTGAAAGCAAAATAGCGATTTACATCTGACCAGAAAGCCAATTTTCTGTGTAATCTAGTAAATTTAATAGAGGCCTCTTGAATTATCTCTTCATTTCTAATGTGGCAGAGAGGATTTGTGAAACACTGAGCAATGCTATCAAACTTGCTTAGGTCCACTTCCATGGCCATGCTGTATAGCAGTTTGGAACTATGGATTATGTGTGTTTGTTTGTTTGTTTTTCTTCTCAATAGAAATTCTCCATCCAAAGGTTATTTCAATTCCTGGAAAGGAGAAAGTTGGAGGTGCCAAATACTATGTAATATGGGAGACTGAATAAAAGGACTAAATCCCAGATATCTGCAACAGTGGTTAGGCCAAAGAATTAGGCTGAAGCTTGTTTTCTCTCTGTCATTGTTAGTTGTGAACAAGAATTAAAGAATTCCATTACTTTGAAGTAGTTGGAGCATTTCAGTTTGAAGACAGGAAGGAGCAATATTAAAATTTTCAGTCACAAGATAGAATTGAAATGTGTGGATCTTAATTTTAGAAGTGCAAGTCTATACTTCCACCCCAAATTTTAATTATCCATTATTATTTTTCTTAGAACACTCGTAAAAGAAAAGGTTTGATGGCTAGCAAAAGAAATATGATATTCTGCATCAGACTGCTCAAAGTTTCCACCATTTATTTGCAGTTACATAGCAGGATTCATAGCCAGCTATTACATATGTCTATTAAAATGAAAAATCACCTTTAAGCATTTTGCACTACTCATTTAAGACATTAACAATGAATGATAACAGCTAAAGATATTCCAGTTCTCCTTCCTTGCAGTGACAAAGGCTAAATACTTCACATTTTATTCAGTCCCACATATTTGATCAACTTCTGAAGTAGAATTGTTTCATATATCTTCTTTGATTGGAATAGAGGGATTTAATAGCTGCATTTCCAAAATACAGAGCAAAGGCTGATTTATGGATTGGTTTCACAGTAAATCTAGGGAATGTTCTGGCATTTTCAGGAACTACTACGCTACTTCTTTTCTTCCTCCTTTGAAAATTGTGCAGTTAAGCTTCTTATGCAAAATGTAAGAGGGCAAACCTGGGATGACTACAGTGAATCACTTGTTCTGCAAAGCCTCCCTTCCTACAGATTCAAAACCTAAACTCCTTCTCCAGTTCTACCAAAATAATCCCAATCATAATTCACTCTCCTTCCTTCCAGTCACAGTGGAAAATTGTGCACATCATTTGGTGAACCCCACATCTCCAGATCTTCCGCCAGCACATACCAAAGTCACTTAGAGGGACAAATTAGGCAAGAAGCTAGGACTCATCTGGAGCAGCTCACTACTCATTAGCCAACCAACAAGTGCATCCTGATCAGTTATTCAGCAAGCCAAAAAGAACAGATAGCTATTTTATTTACATGCTCATTAATTTGAGTCTCTTTTCATCTGCTACTCGTAGGAATGTAAGATATCTTTGAGACCTCAAACTCTTAGCAAATTTAACTGTATAGTTGGACAGCAGATTCCAAGATCAGATATAAACAGAGAATGACTATAATTATAATCAGGCAGGCTTTTTTTTTTCCCCTCTCTTTGAGAAGAGGACAATGTCAAATCATTCCAATCACAAGCTATTAGACCCCTTGTACATTGGACAACCCCCCTGTGAAACCTAACAGGAATAACTGTGTGCCTGACAGTCATAAGGATGCAATGATGTGACTGACAGTCACAGGGATTGTGTTGCCCTTCTCTCAGACACGTTTTATCTTAACTACTATGGTTTTATTGAATTTGTTTTCATTAAGATATCTTTGCAAAGAAGCAAGCAAACTGCATCCTACTCTGAGCAGTTAAGTGTCCTAAGAAAACAATGAAAGAACAGATTTCTTATCAAAAAGAGACAGAATGGACAGGCAGAGGACTAAGAGATAATATTATTAAAGACTTACTGCAGCAGCACTTGTTCAAGCCACCCTTGCTAAAAAACTCCACTATCAGCATTATAAAGATATGAAGAAAGGCAGAATGGATCCAGAGTACTTTTGATGGTATTTTTTGTTTGTCTTTTAATATACAGTAGTGTATTGAATTCTCACTTGGGAAGAAAAAAAGAAAACAACAAAGAAGTATGCTTTTTCTGTAGGACATATGATATGTGAATATCCTCAACCTAACGTGTGAAGTTCACATTCAAGGATTCACTTTTAAACCGTTCTGTATTTGGTTCACATTTTATTAAAGGTTGATAAGCTTTATTGAATGAACTTTTCAGAATGTTCTGCTTACCAGTTTATGACTACAAAGACATTATTTAAGGAATATTAACCTCAATCTTTCATTTGAATGAAAACATACAATTCTTAACTTTTAAAGTAAGCTATCTTCCACATAAAATTAAAAACAAAAAGCAGATTTCAAGCACAATGTAAAATAACCGCCTATCAATCTTCTCTACCAGACATTCTACGTTCATACTATCTTAGCCTGCAGATTCAATTATCCTCCAACATTTGCTGCTCAACCATGCTGAGATTAGTCACCAACCCTCCAGTTAGACTGTAATAAAAGGTCTGTAGGTGCATTTACACTCAGAGAAACCAGGTGTGCTAGCATTGCAATCATCTCTTTTCAAGTTACATGCATGGCCATAAATATTGCAGTGATGAATCAGGGTATTTCCAGCTACTTTATCCATTCATTTGTAGGATTTACTAATTTTCAAGAAACCTACGTGCAGCATACATTCAAGATGCCATAATCCTTGACCCAAAGACCTCACAAATAAAAGTACCAATATGACACAGAAGATATTTCTTCCTATGCCCAGTCAGTGTAGAGTGGCTCCAACATGGATTTGTGATTACCCTCTGTAAATACAATCTCAGCTCTCAGTTTTTTTAAGCCTGACATTTAAAGAAACTAATCATACATGCTGAAACTACATTGACCTCTAAGATCATGTGTTGCACAAAATTTGGCAGACTTTCTGCTTCTCAGCAAAAAAAAATAACAGCAGATTAAAGTATAAAATGATTTCTGATATTCCAGTCTTCGTGGTCCTTGCTTACTGCAGTAGTTGTATATCATGACAAAAAAGCCTACAACCCTCTAGCCACAGGACACTGCTATACACTGCCAAAAAACATCAGAACCACAGTTTTCAGCCCAAAGCTGCAACTACTTGAACTGCAGGAGCCATTTCATTAGCTGAGAGCCGCAATAAGCTGTTCTTTCTCTATGTGGAAAAGCTACTGGTGGGAGGTACAATTCACAGAGGCATACTCCATAAGTCATATACCACTTAAAGAAAAACATACATTCACAAAGTACTGTACAGTATCTTTCTTATTTATTATCCTTATTTTCTTACTGCATTAATTCCTTAGCATTTTGCAGTTCAAAAGCTCACAATAGACTTTAAAGACAGGAGCAAAGTTCTGGAAAATTCCAACTTTTTGATCCTATTTGTATTATTTCTGTTGATCTAGATCCTTTGTGTTCTGTGTGATATCTTTCTGGTGAATATATTCCTATTTAGCCAAAATAAATAAACAAATAGGTTCTTTAGTTACAGGTTTAAGCCATGATAATGGTGTTTACTTACCACGTTACTGCCATGTAAGGTAATATAAAATTTTGACTTGATACATAACTAGCTGGGAAAAAATAATAATAATAAAAAGCTTTTAAAAGCATGAACTACTAGTAAAATACGCTGTATCAGTGAACTGTATTGGCATACATAGATGCTTTGAAGCTTTTAATACTGTGATAACCTTCGGTATCTTAATTTTCTTAAGGAAGGCTGTTAAGAATGGATTGTTACTAGTAATGGAGGTGGAAGGAAAAGACTTCAATGTCACAAACGAGTGTTTTCCAGCCATTACTGAACCAGGCAAATAATAGGCTTTCAGATTACCTTTCTAAATTGTTTATGTATTCTTCAAACATTTTTCATGGAAACCATTGAAAATTGCCAATGGATAATAATGAAAGTATATACCTAGCTTTCTTTTTTTAAACATACATATCACATGTTATACATGAACCCATGACAGATGTGTAATATCCATTCTCATAGTAAACCTCTTTTATTCTTCATCAATGGCCTATTGCTAAGGAAACAAATACTACACTTTAATTACATGTAGAATTTTTCAATTAATGTCATTTTTGATTCTTATCCTGAGTTGTTTTTATATATTTTTGTATAACACAGCATTTTCTCCTTAAGAGTCATCAATAAGTCCATTTCAATAGCGTGAAGTTTTGTTAGTTTGTTTTTGCTTTATTATACTACTACTAAAGACAAGCAAATACAATCTGCAACAGAGCATAATGAATAGTATTTGTATGCTGTTCACTTCTGAACTACAATCATTTTACCTTTGGTGATTAGTACAAAACAATTAAAAAAAAAAAGTTATTTGAAGCTGGGCTTGGATACCACATCTCTGCTACAGATATAGAATTTGCTGTCATGCCCCCAGAATATTCCCTGAGCACTGAGGACTCTCAAAAGCAAAGCACAGCAAAACCTTAGTCCTGCACTCCAACAACAGGTCTACCCAGTGGGTGATGAAGATGGAGAGGTATTTAAATTGGTTTACCTGCCTATAGAGGTAGTCCTTATCTATTCAGTTTTCTGAGCCATTTTAAGAATTATGGATAAGAGGAAACATACATTTCCAAGTTTGTGTTTCCATTATTTTTCTCTAGAATTACTCACAAGAACAGTATCAATTCCACTAGAGGGAGGAGCAGGCTCAGTAACTGAATTTCCAGCAAATGTTCTAGTGCCACCTACAACAACAGCCTAATTGCTGGGTGAAGTATGGCCTTTTGACACAAAGAGCACAACTGGAGCATGAAGATCCATTTATGCAGAAATGTTTTATAACAGAAACGACAAAGATTTCTGACTTGTAACAGAAAGAAAAGAAAAAGAGAAAAAGAAAAAGAGAAAAAGAAAAAGAGAAAAAGAAAAAGAGAAAAAGAAAAAGAGAAAAAGAAAAAGAGAAAAAGAAAAAGAGAAAAAGAAAAAGAGAAAAAGAAAAAGAGAAAAAGAAAAAGAGAAAAAAAGAAAAAGAGAAAAAAAGAAAAAGAGAAAAAAAGAAAAAGAGAAAAAAAAAAGAAAAAGAGAAAAAAAAAAGAAAAAGAGAAAAAAAAGAAAAAGAGAAAAAAAAAGAAAAAGAGAAAAAAAAAGATCTCACCCAAGGGCCATTTTATTTCTGCATACATTATTAGGAAAGAGGAATTTTATGACCATTTTTTTTTTTAAACCAGAACTGAGTTGTATCTTTAATTATAAATTGTGTCTTTCATGTAATATTTAGTTTTATCCCTATGTCAAAGGACAGCATGATTGAGAAATCTATCCGGAACAAAGCAGCAATTTGTAGCTTATTTCCTCTCTCATAAAGAGCTTCACACAGATCATTTTTTATTTGTTCTCTCTTATTGGTAAGGTTTGATGACAAGATACTATCTTCTTCTGAAAAAAAACCACATATATATTTAAGAGCTTATAGATTATGAATACCTTATAAATTACAAGGATATTAACATTTCTAATTCCAGTATTTTTTCCCAAAACATATTTGAAACAGAACAGACCTTGAGATTGCAGAGGGTCCATTTTTCCCAAGAAAACTCATGACCTACGAAGCTCTTATGTCAGAGTTTCTATACATGCACCTACGTGTAACTGTATGGCAACTCATTGTAATGAAGAGATCTTTCATTAACAAAACTATTTTTGCAACTGTGGTTGGGACAAGTCCCATGATTAGTTAGTGTAGAGGAAACAGACTCTCTGGAAAAGCTGTATCTCATGAAGACAAGCAAGGATGCAGGGTACTTGGCTTCAGTCCAAACTATCCATCTCACCTGCCAGAGAATATCTGTACCAGAAAATGAGGATGTTTATGAGAGAGCTGGAACCCCACATGCATTCCTCTCCTCGGCACCTCTAAAACAGCAGACAGACTGTACATTGGTCTCCACATCAATTCCCCCTTCAGGGGGCTCTGCCACCATCCACGCAAGTGACTTTTATACTCTGCTAAGCACAGTAGCACTACCTTCTAGCTGGGTTGGACTAACAGCTATCATAAGTGTGAATCTTCTCTGTGATGACTGAGATATGGTGTTTAAAATAAACACACAAATACTGTATTCTATGCAATCAACCTACACAAGACCACAACAGGGAAGTACCATGTTCAGAAAGGAAGATGAGTTAAATGTTGGTTCCTAATTCTTTAGGCAATCAATTTTGTAATGCTTTGACATATACCCTTAGAAAATTCTCTCTTACAGAGACTCTACTTTACTTTCATTCTAGCACGTGTAAAATATCTCTGCCTGATGGAGCAGAGCTTGAAAAACTTTAGGTTACCTGGGCCAAAGGCAATTAAGCTCCTTGGATATTAAGGCACAAGTCTTGAATTCAAAGGGATGCAAAGAGCAGAGTCAATATTCTTATGGTAGCCCCAGGAGGAAATGTACTGCATGATTTTTACACTGGCCAGCATTTTCTGAACACTTTCACACATCTCACTACTGTAACTCAGCCAAGAATCAATGAAAATCTGTATAACTGAAGTCAGATGAAATCTTCCTGCCTTGCCAGAGATGTGTGAAGGTTTGAACCACTCTCCTACATTATGCTATAGTCAGAATAAGACCAGACGAGATTTTAGTCATCCACAATCATCTTCGCATAACAGGGCAGTAATTTCTGTACTAAACTATAAGAAATATTTAGTGGTCAGCTTTACTGTAGGTTAATCGTAACATCAGGATAAGAAGTCGCATGTAGCTTGTGATTAGAAATGTGCTGTACAGTCACACAGAGGTCAGTGAAAAGAAATCTGGATTATTTCATTATTGCTACAGTACACCAATTCCCTTTTTAGAACTTTTGATCTGTGATGATAAGCAAACAAGCATAAATGCTGTAGGATTCAAACTTGGTTCTTGTTGCTGGAGAAAATATTCTGAGTAATATCATCTCACCTGTGGGTGGGCTCCTTCTGGATCAATGAAAGGTTAAATCCACTGCCTCTTTTGATCTCTGTTGATTAGCACAGAACTTGAGTTCTCATTAAGGCAGAGCTGGGTGATGCGCGTCATGCAAGGTACTTGAGCAAGAGCAGATTAGAAACTAACTTTCTGAAAAGTAATACACTAAAATTGAGGTATTTTGTTTTGCAACATTCAGCATACCTTGACATAGTAAGATCAAGATCAGCTTCATATGGTTTCATCTTTTAAAGTGCTGCTTATTGCTACCAGTTTCATAAAGTGAATTAATTTCATTGCCATGGCATCCATGGGAATAGGTACAAAACAATCATCGTCTTTTTACTTAAACTTATTTATTGAGTGAAACACATACCCAATAAATACCATTATGACCTGTCCTAAAGTAATGCTGGAAAGACTGCTAAGATACTTCACCAGGGAAAACATTAGGAGCTGCTTAGATTCTACAGTCAAACGAGACTCTAGGAGACACTTTTTAAATACAAATACATATATGTGACTTCAGGTAATAAATAAGAGATTTACTGTAATGGCAGTAGAAATCTACTCTAGCAGATTTAGGATAATCATTCCTGAAAATAAGGTTGCAGTAAATTAGAAATGTTTAAATTAAAAGCTCTACAGAAATACCAAAATGAACTACACGGTTAATGTGAATGGATTATTGTGCAGCTGCACATTGGATCTCTCACACATGATGTTAAGGAATAGTAGTAGATAGAAGAGCTACCGGCCCCAGAGAAAATCATTCAGACCACCTGCTTCAAACTACTCCTGCTGAAGATTTTGGGAGGATTTTTACTCATTGGAGAGAGTTCACAGTCAGGATAGATGCTCATATTATGAGCACAATGTGAGAAATTAAAATAAGCATGAAATCACACATTGTCAATTTACATGCAAACACCATCGAAAATATTTTAATTATATAAGTTAGTGATGGAATACTCTCCCCTTCCCATTCCCCCAACAAGTAAGACAAAGTAAATGGTGCTTAAGTATGTCACGATATGAAGATGTCCATCCTTCTCTTAACTGTTTCACTTATTTTGTTTTGGTATTTATTACCAGAAATTTTAAGATTAAAAAATACAATTATCTGAAAACATGTCCCACAGCTATACTTTGTTCCCTATATCTTACGTGCACATTTCAAAATAAAAAAAAAAAGTTTCTTTTATGTTAAAATGTTAAAGGCAGAACCCTGTGAATTTGACTGAAGTGTTTTTGTTTTTTAAAAACTTTTTCAACTGAGATAATACTTAAAGATACAGAAATACCACTTGTTCCACATATTGCTCAGGAGAGAGGAAATGAAAATCCAGGTTTGGACTATTTTGAAGACAACTTGAGCGATGTAACAGTCTTTGTTCTGTCTTAACAGCCCATGACTCTTAAACTCAGGAAAAAAAAAAAAAATCTCCTTAGTAGAGAACATCCCCAAGTAAAACTTCTTGGTTTTTCTTGTCATCTATTCATTATCATTATTTAAATATATATTGATTGTCCCTTTACCATGACCGTTTTCTGTAATGACATTTGCTGATGTACACAGGCAGTAAGCTGTGTGTTACTCCAAAATATTTTCAGCAAAGATAAAGTTAGCTTGCAGTTGCAAGTCTCCACGTAAGATGAAACATACTTGGGCCCTGTGATTCCTTCTGCCATACTTTCCATTCTCTCATTTGTCTACTATTACACTCAGAGGAAGCACTCCTATCTCTTCACACGTACTGTAGAATGTTCAAAAGTGTGCCTTGCTTTCTTCCATATAAAGCACATGCAATCTAAAAGAAATTATTGGAAACAGTTTTTTTTCAGGGCTTCGTTTCAATGCTGCAGGTGGTCAAGCTTGGTTTCAACACCATGATATAAGAAAGAGTGACTTTTCTTTAGACCTTGTGTGTGCAATGTTTCCAATAGCAACCTTTTTATTCATTTTTAAAATATTAAGTACTATTATCCAGAAGTACTTAGCTACATGAGAGACTTATCTGGGGACTGAATTTGGCTTTATTTTATTCAAGTATTTCAGTTAGAAGTCTCTGCAGCTCTGTCTGCAGACAATTTGTTTAGTTTTCCTGTTATATTTTTAAAGCAGAAATTATTTTTTTTTCTACTCATCAGCTATGAAAACTCAATTGTGGGTTCAAAAAGTCAAGTCATATCCTTAAGTGCATTTATCACTAATAAAATTCTTGACACAGTTGGGCTGGATTTGAGGAATAAACTTGCAGAAGAATTTATCCAAGTCACAGCTACTACTGATGATAAATGAGAGTGAAATAAAAGCATTTGACTTTCAGACATTAAGTTGTGTGGGCAAGACTGGCAGTTAAAAAGAAGTCTGTTGAGTAAATTTTGAGAGGTTTATAAGGAAATCAAAGTGTGTCTACAACTGCATTGTCCATCTGTTTATAGTAAAATCCTGCTTTAAAGTCTTAGTGTTCTTGGAGTAATAGCAAGTTACAAACTGCCATTTGTTTACATTTCCATAGTTTTCATGGGCAGCAGTGAACATCACAAGCAGTAATGTTCTATAGTTGGATGATCTTTTCCGGGATGTATGTTGTCTTGGAGGATCTCTAAATTCCATACACAGTTTTTCTGGAGCTTTCTAACACTTTTTAGTGTGGAAATCTAAATGAAGTTACTTTAGTCTTGGATTTTATAGGAATTACTTGCAGGAAAATAAAAGGTGTGATTACGGCAGCACAGTGCAGGTATGGTCATTAACAATGTTTTTTCCATTACCTTTCCAAATTTCCCTCTTAAAGAAAAGAACTAGGACAACATCATCAACAACAACAACAACAAAATATTTAATTGACTATCATGCCCAAGGTCAGATAGCTCCGTTAAAATACTAGAAGTATCTGAAGTGTGATATATTAGATGACACACCAAAATATGACTTTTTGACTATGTATTTATCACCGTAGCAAACTTAGTACTGTGAAGAATCACTGTTGCTGGCAACTGAATCTTAGTTTAACAGATCAGTTAAATTATTCTTTGTGCTATTTTTAGGAGTGGAACAGACTTATGGTCAGTAACAAAGATACACACTTCAAGTTCACTCTTCAGGCCCTCCCTTCTCCCAACAGTTCTTTCCCCCAAGCCAGGGCTCTGTGATGGAAATTTGTACCATACAAGGAAAATTATCCAGACTCATTTATCCTAAATTCAAGAAAGCAAGACAGAAAGATCAACATTCCAATTCCAATTTGAGGAGTTGCTTTGTTCAGCCTCCATGAAAGATGGGGACAGAGCAGAATTTCCTCAACAAGTAAACTGAGATCTACACCACTGCAATATAGAAACAAGATGAAAGGGCTTTAAAACTCATTGCTTCCCCTTGGAAGGAAGGAAATCCTGTGTGGTGAATAAGGTGAAGATCCAGGCAGCATGAACTGTAAAACAAATCATGGCACCTAGTATACTTCAAAACACTGAGGATAAAGAATTGCTCAGGAACTGCTTCATGCAATAAGTAAGAGACCTAAATTCCAGATACAATTTTGCCAGATGTTCAAATCTCATGGCTCTTGTCTTCCCAGTAGAGAGACCTCATCAGCACTAACTTCAACTATCCTATGTAAAGGTTCAAGGAAGCTTCAAAGAAAATGGGCAAATGGCATCTTCTATCCCTGCTATGCCAGGCTGCAAGGAGAACTGGGAAACACTTGGAGCCAAAAGAGCATCTAAGGAAAGCCTGTGGCCCAGGAACTCAAACACTCAGCTGAAGATCTTCTGGGCCCTGGATGCTACTCCTTAGGCTGATTTTGAATATTAGAATCACGTATTAGTCTGAAGCCAGCTGTAATACAGAGAAGTTGGAACAGGATTAGCAACGTCTCCTTGAGGTTGGAGGCAACCAGGAAGCTACCAAGTCCTATTGATGTTCCCTGACAACTGCCACACTGTTGGTGCAATGATGAATTTACAGGGACCCTGAAGAGCAAGAGGTGAGTTGAATACGGAAAGAAGCACAAATCTACTCAATGGGCTCACTACTGACAGAGGAGAAAGCTAAAGGATACCCGGGGAAATAAAATATGAAAATATGTAAAGTTCTCATGAATTGGCAGGCCTGGAGTACAGACCAAGAAATTGTTAAGATAGGTGATACAGGACTGGAAACAAACAACGTTTCCCGTATGGAAAATTACACTGAGCTAACCAGGATAGACAGGAAGAAGGCTCACATGTGGACCTTAAAATGGACAAGGACAGATTAATGATTGGAGAAGTCTGGAAAAGAGAATTAATTGAGGGAAAGGATTGATGTGTTTGGCAGGCTATAAACTGATGGTGCTGAGAGAGAACTCATGGGGCTGATGATTAGAAGATGGATAGGGAATGAAAGATTTATGGACTGAGCAGTTTAGACGGGTAGAATATTACAGGTGAAACACAAGATAATTGTTAAATCTCTTGCAGATTACATAAAATATTATCCCTTTTTATTATTATTTCATTATGTCCCTCACTGTGCTGGATTAGAATTATACGAGTGCTCAGTATTGCTGTATGTTTAACTTATGTGCTCAAGGTATTTATGCTTGCCTTACAGTTCTTTAAAGGCCTATTCAGTTTCATTCCTTTTATTTATTTTAATGCATATTAGAATTGCAGAGGAAAACACAATGTTTCTCTTCATATTTCTACTGTGTAATTTATCACCTTGATGACCCTTGAAATTGGCTAAATTTTTCTTGAGGAGGCCATTTTCCCTATGATGCAAGTAAACCTGTGCAAATCCACTCAAACTGGTTGAATTAGACATTAGGGAACACAGAAAAATGTGCAAAAAACATTAGGCCACAAACTCCTCCTTGAACATAGAACCAAGCACTGAACCTGTAATTTCCTAAGTCTTGACTAATACTTGTAAAAATAATGTAAAGTGTTCACAAATGTTGTTACAAGAAACTTTAGTCTTGATCTACTGTGATTCTAGTATTTTCCTCAAGAGCTAAATGTGAAAAAATTCCTGGTCTTGTACCTTAACAAGCATGTAGGTAGGAAATTAACAAGGACATATGCTATGTTTAAAAAAAAAAAAAAAAGTGGGATAACTTGTATTTCTTTCTACATCTGAAGACACAGAAGAGACTATCTGGAGTAGACACACAGGTGGAGAAAATAAAATGTAAGCCCACATCATTTAATTCTTCATCTCCTGCCTTTACAATAACAGGTTTGTAGGATTAATGCATTACACGTAACTTCTGTTACCTGCTACCTGGAAGTATAGATCTGATTCTAAGCAACATGAGATTATTAGATGTCTCTTAGGACAGAGAACACAATTATGAGAGCAAGTTCGTAATTTGGACAAACAAAATCCATTACCCTGTCATTTCACTTTTGTCTTGACAGCTGAATCCACCCCAGAAGGATCACAGCCCCTGGAATTCCTCTCACATGTAAGGTCAAGAAAACCTAAATCCCTTACTTTTCCCACCCACTCCTCACCCTGACCCTCCTTTTTCACACTTACGTTTTGAACACCGCAAGTCTGCTAAATGTATACCTAGCCATACGCCACAACAATCAAGTCACAGAACTCAGATGTAAAATCAGACTTCTCTACTCTCAGTTCCATTTAACACTTACTAGATAAGGAAAGTATACAGCATTTGTTCATCTGCACAAAATCAAAATTTGTAGCAAATTCGATTTTTTTTTCCTGTGGCAACACAAGAGAAGTCCGCGAAACCAAAATAAAGCACAGAAATAAAAGAAATACCAACAAAAAAGCTACAGAACTCAAATAGCCTTCCCTTCTGTTAAGAATTTAGCTCCCTTTAAAAGGAGACTATGTCTAATGAACTGCTTGCTTATGCCATAGTGAAGATACCTGCAGGTACCTCATTACAGAGGTACAGAGGTACAGAGCTGGTTGATTCTTCCTCATTTGCCCAATATTCAACTGGTGAGGATTCAGTGTTACTGATAGAAGCAAGAGGTAAGGATTGAGATTTCCTCTGTTTCACACTGTCACAATAGCATCCTTTGTTTTGTTAAATGAGAATTCTTATGGAAATCAGCGCAGTTTCTGGTCAAGTGTCAGTCATGGTAAGAGTCCACTATTGTAGGGGCCTGGACACAACTGCCAAACAATTTGTGGAAGTCCAGCAGCATTTGCTGGAGGGTTGTTTCTGAAGATGAATGAAGCAGTGAAAGTGAGTCTGAGAAGCACTACAATAATTTTATTAGCTTTCTGCCTTCCTTCCTTGTCTCTAATCACCACATACGAGGTCTTCCAACTTTTATAGCCAGTTTACACCAGTGTGATGTCACTGGAATTTATATCAGTTTAAGATGCAAGTAGAAAACAAGAAGATGGACAAATATAAAATAAATATAGGAAAAAAAGCACACAGAAAAAAAAGAG
This sequence comes from Anser brachyrhynchus, assembly GCF_964034855.1. Lineage (NCBI taxonomy): Eukaryota > Metazoa > Chordata > Aves > Anseriformes > Anatidae > Anser > Anser brachyrhynchus. The sequence continues at coordinate 84,295,176 of NC_137694.1, forward strand.
TCAGACATTACGTTTTGAGATTACCCTGATTACTTCATAATATAACAGGACATTCCCGTTTTGCCTACAAACTGCATCCAGCAAAGGCTTCGCCTTGTATTAGCGAAGCGTATGAACAGTTTAATAAGAAACCTTCTTAAAAGCCTGCTCAAATGCCTCTCACTTGAGCCTGTACATGCACCTATGGGACAATGGTCAAAGATTAGAAAAGTATTCCTTCTGCTCACACGCCTGTGAAACAGGCATGTCATAAAACATCCCCCCAGTGCCCAACACAAAGTTCTTCAGTGTACTCACAATAGCCAGCAGCTTTAAAGGTTTACTTTTTGTAACTGAGATGCGAAACACCAGCAAGTGAAATTAAAATTAAGAACAACTTCACCTCATTTAAATTCATTTTTGCGTCATCGCTCATTAATTAACCTTAACGCACCCCAGTGAACACGGATAGAGAAAATAAAAAAATCACCTACAAACACATGGACTAAGTCAGAGCGCTGATCACGTTCGAGATGAACCGTCTGGCACCCCAGTTCTCCCCTCTGGCACCCCAATTTCCCCCTCCGGCCGCGCTCTGCGGCCCCCCCCGTCCTCCCCCTGCATTGTGCCCGGGCCAGGGGCGGCACCTGCGACCCCCCGAGCTCCCTGCCCGGGGGCGCTGCCCCTCGGGGCGGGGGGCTGCGGCACTGCAGCAGTAGCAGCTGCAGCGGAGACCTCCCCCCTCCTCCTCCTCCTCCTCCTCCTCCCCCCCCACGCTGGGGGCCCTCCATTGTGCGCGGAGGCGACCGCACACCCGCGGGCTGCGCGCCCAGTGGTGCCCCCCTCTCTTTCCCCCCCCCGCCGGGTGCGGTGTCGCAGCCCCCTCCCGCTTTCCGATTTTCGCGATGCACCTACACATAGGTGGGTAAATACGCGCATCACATACTACACTCACATCCACATCCCCACCCCCGTTCGCCACCCGGGAAGGGGAAAGGCTCCCGGCGGCGCGGCGACAACAAAGCCGGCTCTCCTCCTCGCCCCGCACAAGTTGGGAGCCCCCCCGGTCCCCCCTCCGAGTTCTCCGCGGCCAAACTTCTTTGTCGCACCGGAGCAGAGGCAACTTTGCGGGCAAGCAACCCGCCGCCGGTACCTGCGGGTAAACTTGTCGGAGCGCTCCCCCCGCGCTCTGGGGGCTCCCGCATCGCCATCTCCCGCCCCGACCCCTCCCGCAGCCCCCGGGGAGAAGCCCCCATCCCATCCCATCCCCTTCCATCCCATCCCGTGCTCTGCCCACCCCACCCCACCCCATCACCGCGGGACTCACCGCCGGGCTCCACAGGCTCTCAGGGCAGCGGCAGCCCCATCGCCCAGGCTGCCCTTTTCCAACTTTCCTTGCGCAGAGCGGGGCTGCGGGGAGGTGTATTTATACGGAGAGAGAGAAAGAGGGAGCGCTGAAGACGACAAGCTGTTCAGGAGAGTTTTAAATCAAAAAGGGGGATGGAACCGGATTTCTCCCCAGTATCAGGACCCCGGAAAATCAAATCCTTCTCCAGAAGAGCATTCTTTCAGAGCCGTTATCTGTATTGCTATTAATTCGCGGGGCAGGAGGCATCGCATACAAATAGATCCCGGTAGCAGCCTCTATTGGTGGCTGCCGAGGGCCCCTGGGTCCTACTGCTCCGGCGCCGGGAAACTACAAAGCGCAGCGGCTGCGAGCGGCCACGGGCTGGGGGGAGGCGAGGGGGGCCGAGCCCCGCGCCCCGTTTCGTGGGTTCGTTACCTCTGGTGTTTAACCGAGAGAGAGCCACCTCCTGAACGGCTGGCGTGAGATCTCCCCTTTCTTAGCTGTCCTTGCGGTGCTATTGTGAGGGCTGCTGTGAGAGACTCAAAATAAATAAATAAATAAAGGGGGGGGAGGGTGTTATTTGTCGACAGCTTTTTTTTTTTTTTTAATTTCCCTCCTGCACTGTCGAAATGATCTGTCACGTTCCCTAATAATTATGTAGTTACTTCCATGGTCATTTATTCATTGAATTTCACTTACCTGTGCTTCTTTCTTTCTTTCTCAGGTTATGGCTTGCCAAGGAACATCTATCGGCTCCCATGTGGAATAAAAAATATCTTAAAAATTAAGCAATTTATTCCTTATTAAAAGGGAGAACGTGGAAAAAAAATAATTATCATGGTAAGCTTTCTCTATTAAAAATATAGAGACTGTTAATTTACAATATTTAAATTATGTTGCTTTTTGGATAATAAAAAAAAAATCACTGGACCAAATGAAAGATTTCCCATTTGAAAATTCAGGCAGTAAAAAGAACAACAAACAGACACAGCATTTATGTATGGACTGTTAAACAGAGGGTAAGCGTGAGACAATAATGGCAAAGGTCAGCAAAACTGAGAACTGAAAGCAATGTAAGCACTTGCATATGCAGGATTGTCACATGGACCTAAACTTATACGACTGTCTTGCAGATAATATCCATTATATAAACAGCATATATCAAAATAATGCACGTTTGTAGGTTTTACGTTACAAGTTTTAATGAGGTCTTTTAAATAATGTACAGAGATTATCTGGAAATAAATCCTGCAATACATTGCAATGCATAAGACAGTTAAAGATCTAAACATTATCCTCTTGCCCTACACAAAAGAATAGAAGTCAAGGAGACATTACCCAAAGGGTCCCATGTATAGGGTATTGTTAATATGTCAACGTCCTTACAGTCTAGTTGGGAGCTACCAACATAAATACAGATGTCATTACAAAGACATTTTTACAAATATTATTGAAAAGTCAAACATGCAGCATAAGGTTATTTGCGATGAGCCCATGATTTTGTCAGGCATGTAGGCAGAAAGAGACAAATTTAAAACAAAGCATGGAGGAAAATATAGTGTTTAAACAACTCTTGCAGTCTGAGAATCAACAGTGGTAGTTGAAATGTTCTTTGAATGGAGTACTCAGCATGTCTAGAGAGATCAGCAGAGGTGGGAGAAAGCAATCAGGATTTTTATGTATCAGTAACCTCTGATGAAAGAGGCATTGTAGTATTAGCTCAAAGCCAGGCCTCTAGTACTGAATTTCAGACCTACCTTACAGCTTGCATCATTAAGATCTCGCATCTTGTTGGAAGAAGGTTCTAACTCTTTGTTCTCCAAGTTCTGTTGCTACTTTGGTTTGGGTATTTTACCTCTTATGTGACACGTATGGCCCAAAGCAGTAGTATTTCTGTTTTCGGAGGAGATATACCAACTAACAAGCTTCTAGCAATGCACCCTTCAAATAATATTATAGATACACATAGAATAATACTTTTCTTTTTCATTTTTTTTTTAATTTAAATATCAATTGTGTTACTTTGAAAACAGATGATATTGTAGCTGTTTACAATTTCAGGCCAATTTTATGATTATTTTATTTTATTACTTTCAATCTACTTATGGCAGATTCTGTTTATCTGAGAGCTCAGCATACGCTTCTTATCTCTTGTATCCTGTTACACTTCCATGGATCTTACACCTTCTATAATAACCTTAAAGAGATAGCTGCTTAACATCAATTTTAAGAAGGACAGGGTCAGGCTTATCGTATTTAAATAATAATAATAATAAAATTATTGGTAATTTCTATCACCTGCAAATTTAACAAAAATATTAGATCAGTATAAATTCAAATTAAGGAAGTGATAACCAACAGCATCACAATTAAAAAATTACTGTGTGAATGAGAGAAATTGCCATAGCCATTGTAGTGCCTACAGAGATTAATGAAATATAGCTGTGAAACTGTTTTAATAGATAAATTGGGTGGGTGGTTAAACATCTGAGCTAGGATGATTACTTTGTAGTGAAACAAAACAAAGAGGAATAAATCAGAAAGCTGCCCTATTACCACAATTAAAATGCAATTGCTTGATCAATTATCACTCTAGCTAATAGCTTGATGGAGGATGAGCAAATAAATAAAACATTACACTAACCAAAGTTCTTTAAAGTATAACAATGATATCTTTATGCCTATGTGTTCCTTGTATGTGTGCGTGTGTGTGCGCCTAATATCTGTATCCTGCATAATATAAGCAAGGCTGTATATAGAGTATTTAGTTATTTATTTGTAGTGTACAAGAAAACTATCAATGACACATGGTTATGATGATGCATGCAGTGGTTAAATAGCTAACACAGGCTCAGATTACCAATATAATACATTTCTATGTTTTCTAGATGTCTACAAGTCTCCTTGTTTTACATGTTTAACAGCCAAAGCTGTTTTGGAATAGCTTCTTCTTGGAATAGTTTCCAAAGTCAATGAATGCGATGACATGTCTGCTACCAACTTGTCCTTGGAGAACGATGGTCATGTACCATGGTACTTGTGAACATGGGGCATTCTAGGGAGGTAGTAAAGTTGACAGTGACTGTCATGTATCATCATTACATTTTTTGATCTCCAGTACTCAGCAAAGCATGCCTTCCTATGTAGGAAGGTAAGTGATAGCATGTGTTTGTATGGAACAAAATATAGTGTATAAAGGCAAATAACTTGCTTATCTGTAGTACAAGCACCCTGTGATAACCTGATCTGAAGTCAATGGGAGTGAGCTGACTTGTCCCTTTGATCCAAAGTCCTGCTCAAATATAACACTTTTTTTATCTACAGAAATATTTACACAGTATAGTTTGAATGTGGAGTGGACAACTACTTTTAATGACTATTCAGTGTGAAAAAAATACGTGTATTTATGTTACCTAACAGCAACACAGAGTCTGTTAAAAAATTCAATAAGTTTTGAGAAAAAAACATAGGCTCGTGGTGAGCTTCAGTGAACTTCTCAAGTATAAATACATAAATAAATGACAAATAGCACCTACACCCCATTGCACAGAAGTATGTTGAGGATTTCTTTTTAACATTATAATGCTTTGTTTTATGCAGAAAGATCACAAAACATGACAAACTTGTTTTGCCTTTCCCAGGGCAAGAATAATTAGAAAACATACAAGTTTTCACATATTTAAAATGAGCGATTTGTATGTTGTAAATATGTAAGTGTTGCTGCAGTGTACTAACGGAACACAGATTTCTCATTCTGTTGTGGAGGAAACAGAATTTGCAAAAGTAGTTTGAAGCATAACCAAGTCTTTCCTGTCCTGTTAATTCCCCAGATTCACTTTTCTACTTGGAGATAATTTTTATCCTTTTATTCTACCAACCTTAGGTTGGTAGTCTATTTGAAGAAAAGTCTGAGGGACTACTGCCACTTCATTGCCTCTGGATCAAATTAGTTTTAAAGAATGTGGATTCCTCCCTTTCTGCCTTTCCCATTTATGAAAGCAGAAGGTGCCTCCTGAATATCAGAAAAAAAAAAAAGCATACTGATGAGGATAGAAGTTGAATGTCAGGCAGTTCTGCAATGAAAACAGTAGAATGGTCTCTGAAGAACAACATCTGAGTGTGAAACTGGATTTTGAAGTTAGAATAGAATAATGTCCTGGGCTTTTCTCAAGTATCCTGTGTTACACAACTGCCAGTACATCTAGTAATGAGTTGTCAGAAAATGTAGAAAGGAAATATTGGGAATGGAGAAAGGAAAAGTAAGAAGGATTAAAATGAGACTTCAAAAAGGACTGAATAGGAACAGTACAAAATAACATATATACAGAAATTACACTGTATTGATCAGAATGCTCCATACGTAAGAGTAGACAATAGTTAAGAATAACAGCTTTTCTTACAATAGAAGTATAAGACAAAGATACAATTAAATAATGATTTCATACAACTCAAGCTGGCAGCGATCTTTGTTTCCAAGTATGAAGGAATACAATTGAAGAGGAAAGCAATCCTGCATGCATTTCCTTGTGCACTAGTGTGCCTAGACCTCCAAGCAATCATTTTGTTCAAAGCCTAAAACACTTCCAGTCTGATTGACAGCTGTTGTAAGCAGATAGGAATGGCTGCACTTCGCAATTCCACTGGCTCCCCTCCCCTCCCCTCCCCTCCCCTCCCCTCCCCTCCCCTCCCCTCCCCTCCCCTCCCCTCCCCTCCCCTCCCCTCCCCTCCCCTCCCCTCCCCTCCCCTCCCCTCCCCTCCCCTCCCCTCCCCTCCCCTCCCCTCCCCTCCCCTTCCCTTCCCTTCCCTTCCCTTCCCTTCCCTTCCCTTCCCTTCCCTTCCCTTCCCTTCCCTTCCCTTCCCTTCCCTTCCCTTCCCTTCCCTTCCCTTCCCTTCCCTTCCCTTCCCTTCCCTTCCCTTCCCTTCCCTTCCCTTCCCTTCCCTTCCCTATTAATCTCTGATGATGCTATTGAGCTTGCAGTTAGTAAACAGTTAAGAGACATGATACTCTCAGTGAGCTGATAACATTGCTTTGTCCATCCATACTGTACAGTCACGTTCATGTCTAAGAATGTCTGGGAAGCAAATGAAGGAGGAAAAACAACAACAGCAACAGCAACAAAAACATTTGGGCTGAAACTCAGTCGTGAGGACATTGAGCAAAAAGAAATGAGTGGAGGAAACTTCAGCTCTTTAAAAATCTTTTGTAACCAAAATGTTAGCATCTGAAGGGGATTTGCACCCCCATGTAGTATGTGTGCCTAGTCTCATTGCACAGGCAATATAAAGTCACTTGGTATATGTACACCAGTCTGATTCTACAAATCATTCTACGTGCACCATGGGTCTGATAGATCCATCAGTGGAGCCTGTGAGTTTATGTTTTGATATGGCCCTAGAGCAAAGTCCACAATTTCAAGATAGGTATTTCTCATTGTGCTTCTGGATTAACAAATCACAGCAAGTCCAAAGACTGCATTCTCATTCTGTCATATATGAAGTCACACAGATTTGAAGCACAGGAAAATGGAAAATGGGATTTCTACATTTTAGAAGAGTGATGGTGAGGTGTCACTGTTTCTAATATTTGAATGTGAAGGAAAAATTCACTGTTTCAAGGTTTTCTGCTGTAGTTCTCTACGTGGTGTATTTTTAAATGTACTGTGGAATTGGAGACTTGAGTATTGCATAGTCATCCTAGATAGTGTCTACTCTCCCCCCCCCCCCGATTAATAATATTAATAATAAATAAATAAATATGAACCAAGACTGCTCCATGTGTTGTAGTAGTGCAGGCAGAAAGGCAGAAAGCATAAAGGTTTAAATAAGTTTGAACAAGTTGTGAAAAATAGACTATATATCCACATAGAGAAGGCTGCACAGAAAAGACAATGTCAAGAAAAAGCTAAATGCATTAGTGCTATACAAAGAGTTCAGGAGAGAATAAGAACTTCAGAAGAATTTATCAGAGAAAAGTGAAGTGACACAAGTGACACATAGAAACTTTCCTATTTGCAAATGAAGAGGAAAATGTGGATTGAATAAAATAATTTCAGACAGTGAAGTCCTTAATTCTCCGTATTCTTGTTCCTTCTCTTAAAGAAATCTTAAATGTCATTGTGAAAACCTTTTTGTTGGAGCTTCTACCAACAAGTAAAAAAGTATGCTTGAAAAATTGAATCTGTGGAGGATATCAGTTCTAGATTACATCACCTTTGGTCTGAAAAGAGACAACATATAAAGACATAATATCTTTAACTAGACTGACTGATACAGCTGGGGTGTGGGAAGCTGAGCCAGTTGACCATATGAGCTCTTGAAGGTTTTTCATCTCACTTCCATCCTTAGACCACAACAGTTGCACCACCATTTTCATTTGAAACATGATCTTGGAAAGGTGCTTCCTGGGTCATTAAGTCCTCCCAATATTACACAAAACCCTGACAATTCTCCAATTTAAATTATACTAAGTCAAGTTGAAACATGAAGTGAGAATGGTGGAATTATCTTCTTATGGTACGTAGATAATGAAGGTTTAAATGTAAGTGGAAATAACAGTGTAGAAAACATACAATATTCATATAATGATACAGCGTTTCAGGTGTACATAGGATCTAAACTGCTGCAGGTCTTTGAACCTCAGGACAAGGTTTCCCATGAGGGCAGGGAGTGTGGACCATGACCAGATGCGGAACAGCTGACATTCCCCTTCTAAGTGCTGGATCCTCTACAGAAGTGTACAAATCTCCTGCTGCTGGAGATTTGCACAAGCAAGCATGATCCTTCAACTCAGCCTGTGCTCTTATTAGGGAGGTAGGGGATACAAAAAGGACAGCAACTCTAGTTACTCTCTGTTATTTTTTAATACTTGATAAGATATAGTTGAGTAGGTCAGTCTTCAGACAAACTTAGCTGAGAGAGTAAGCAGTCTGTGTTGTTTGCACTCATACACCACATTAATCAACGATTTGTGAAGGATGACTCATTTCAGCTACACTTGATCATATCTGAAAGGTCTCTAAGTGTGTTTGGTAGATGAGATTTTTTCAGGAACTCAATAACATGCTTCAAAATGTTGTTGAAGCGAGTATTGTATGGACTCACTGAGGGGCTATAATACACAGTAATTAGGTCAGCAAGTTTACTGCTGGGTATAAAATAAAGTTCTATCTTGCCTGGCATATTTGTAGCTCAGAAGTAGAAAAATAACAGGAAGTTTATCATCAAGACTTTGATAAAGTTGAAAGTCAATTCTTTTTCCATCAATGTCTGTATTTAGCTGTTGGCCAATAATGTTTCCCTAAGGCAGTATTTTGGGGCGAATAGGGTATTTCACTAACAAAAAAGATAGATCTTTTGAGGGAAATTCTAACTTCCTACTGAACAGCTGATGTCTAAAAAAACAAAACCTTTTTAGCTGAATGTTTATATCCAAAAATACTGCCTCTGTATATCCCTCATACAGCTGCAATACTTTTGCATCATTTTGGTCTTGGTTTTGGTCTTGATCTCAGCTGTGTTTCATTGTGGCTTGTATATTTCTTATGTACTAAAATTATTTTTTGAATAGAAAGTAATTTTAGATTGCATTCAGGGTTGGCACACATTAGAAAGGAGAAAGTTTTTTTAAAGAACTACATACTCCCCTGTGCTTTACAGGTAGGTAGTTGGTAATTATCATGACCTGTAGAGAAGGCAAGCATGGAAAGGAGATTTTTGAGAGGAGCTAATTTTAAGGCAAAGAGGCCTCACTTGTATGCATACTTATGAAAAATAACTGTCCTGTGGTGTTCAGATGCAGCCAAAGGAAAAGGTTGGACCACAGAATCAACATACCAAGTTTTGTTACCAGAAGATTTTTTTTTTTCCAGTACGGTTCTTAATTTAGCTTATTAATATTTTTTAATTATTATTATTATTTTTTAATCACTTGCAGACAGATGAGAAAGACTTTCAATTTCCTTGCATAGAATTGCATTGGTCTCTGTTGGCTTCAAGTGAGATGCACTGAAATTAAAGAGACTTCAGTTTCGTGTTATCTGGCAACAATTTGATATCTCATATTCAGCTTGTTGAGATTTTAAGTTACTTTTGTATTTATTTATTTATTTGTTTGTTTATTTATTTATTTATTTTGTGAAGACATTGGTGGAGGGCTCCCAGTTTGTTTTTGTAATTCTTCCTGCACTTATATCCATGAAGTACCTTGGAGTAATCTATGTTTTCTAGAAAACATTAAATCCGCTTTACAATAAACTTAAGAGAAACCTTCAAAGCCAAAAATCACATTGCTTTACTTTTTAAAAAGTTATGACATGGAGTTCTTCTCAAGATGCTATAATGAGCGAAAAAAGCTCTCTCAAAATGTCTTACTGAAATACCTTTAAAGCAAATTGTCATAGTTTGGACATTAGCCAAGGCATTCCTAAACCATAGCCTTAAACTTTATCCAAAAAATGTACCAGTGAACCACTGAAATTCTTCTGCCGAATGCTGCCAAAAAGCAAACACATCTTTGTTCTGCTGTGGTTACAAAGTCCTCCAAGGAGTATCACAAACACATGATGTTCCTTCAAACTTCAGCTTTGTACTTTATTAGCCAAATGATTTTAAAATCTCATCAGAAAGGAGAGCTCAAATAAGATTTGTATTAAAGGAGTCTCAAGATCATATATATGTTTCAGTTAACGTTATTGGAACCTGAAATCAGTAAACAGACTTTATATCTGATTGCATTAGAAGTGTTGCCCTCCTTTCCACATCCATTTCCTTCCTCTTTTGATGCTGATAATTACAGATGAATGAATGTTGAGACTATACTTGGTGCATATGAGTGTAGCTGAAGTATGAAATATTATTAATGGGTGTTGTATTGGGTATATTGGATAATTATTAATACTTCCAGAAAGACAGCCCAGACCTCACTTGGTTTACATGGTGAAGTACATGCTTCTCCATATGGTGGCTCTAGACTGTTCTCAATAAATCCTCTAATTTTAGGCAGATGCCTAAGAGGAGAAGAAAGATTTCTTTTGCATCTTCTCATACCAATAGGAAAACAAACAAAACCAAACCAAAATGAGAAAAAAAAAAACATATAATTGTCCTGTAAGATTGCTTCAAATAAATCTGTATTTGTTGTTTACTCAATCTTTATTTTCTTATAGGTATTTGCAAGAAGAAAACCACAGAGGAAAAAGGCATCCTTTTGACAACTGGAAAGAAAGAGATAGAAGTGATAGAGCTGAAAAGTTTAATATGGATTTCATGCCTTTTCATGTATGTTCTATAATATGAAAAGGTCTTCATACAAAGCAATTCATGTCAGCATAATCATGCCAACTATCTATACCTAACTAGTACAGTTAGTTGTAAAAAAAAAATAAAATAAAATCTAAACAGTGGCATGCAGACTTGTGCTACACACAGACTGAGAAAGAGCACTAAAAGGACTGCTGGAGATGTATTTGAAGCTGGAAGTTTTGAGCTCTTGACAGGGAATACAGGTTCTTGGCAGAGCTGCAGTCATTAACCAAATCAAGAAGTGGAAAAAGAGCATCTAGTTGTAGTGGGAAGTGAAGCGAGGAGGAGTAAAAAAACAGGAACAGCCTGGAGTGGGATGAAAGGTAGTTCAGCTCTCCTGATGGCTCAGTAGCAGTTTGGTGAGGACGGATTCACCAAAGTAGGAGAGTTTCTTTTTTCATGAGCTCTGGGGAATAACGTGAGAGGAAGGGAGCAGCCCAACAATTTTTCCTTTTGTATTTCTTAATGAGGTAAATGATTTTTGAAATTGTTAGAACTGACTTTCAGGAAAGAAGTGTTTGATTATTCCACGTTATTCTGTAAATTGTCCTACTGCTGTTTTTCCTTCTTTCTCTGATTACCTAGAGTTTGGTAAACCTCCGTATTTTCCAGTTATGATAAGATTATTATCTCATTAGAGTACTGCAGTTTATTTTAATTTTATCAGCTTTGTAAAATTTGAAGCTATTAATACCAGTGTGGTGGTTTTATGTTTGTTTTTGTAGAATTATGTTTGATAATAATTCTTCATAACTGTTTTTTTATGTGTATGTGTCTTTGAGGATGGGCAAAACACGATCCTAAGTGTTCATATATATATATATATATATATGTATATATAAAAAGGGAGGGGGGGAGAGACGGGGGTGGAGGGAGATGAATCTTTCGAAAATATCACTAGACAATAATTTATTCTGACGTCTTCTTCCTTCATCTTGTGGTAGACTCTGGAAAATGAATATAATTTTCTGCTTTGGATTTCATTTTGCTCCGTTTGAGCCTGGTTATTATTTTTTTTCTTCTAGTGGGGATAGAAGACAACACGAGAATGAGATATGATTGGATCTAAGTGAATAGGCAGAGATTAATTTTCTACTGCCACTCCTAGTCTTGTGGAAATTTAAAAACAGTCACCTAGTGTAGTAAGGAGACGCAAAGTTAAAAGGGCAAACAGCCTAAAATGCTTCTGGAAATCTGTGAGATAAACCTGTCTAAAACTGAGAAGCAGGCATATTTTGTAGCTGTGAAAATATCTTCCGTCCTCTGTTTCTATAAAGTGCATATCACTCACGTAAACCTTTCAGTAGTAAGGAGGCAGTCTGGTCCATCTGTTCACGAGCTGGATAAATAGGTGCAGTTTCTTTATTGCAGTGAAGAGAAACAAGACAATTATTTATCTATGCCTTGAGACTACAGAAAACTGATGTATGCTTTGCCATACACTGACAACTAATACTGACAACAGCTACTCTATGTTAGGAAAGATACTTGACAACTTGGGAAGATGAAGGAAGCTCTTTGGATGTCAAGAACTGAAACTTGAGGAGATGTTAAGGGTGTCTTTGAATGTGACTAAAAGCAGCACATGATATTTATTTATTTATGACAGAAATGGAGGTGTCCCAGACAGTGAGTAATAGGCATGGTGGGAAAGGCAAACATCAGGCTTTAAAAGCGAGAGAGATGTGGCAGGGAGTCCATTGGACTGACTGATCTCAGAAGTCACACTGAAGTTGAGAAACAGATGAATGATGACTAGCAAACGAGAGTCAAACATGATCTCTCTGGGCCTCAGCAGGAAACCTAACAATGAGGAATGCTGTAAAGTTGAAAGGGCATGGAGACAGTAAGAAATTATAATGTCTAGACCGAAGAAGAAGCTAGAGCGTGACGTGAAGCCCATGGTATTGTCTAAAACAAAAATAAGATTCCTTTTAAAACCACAGGCACAACAAATTATGGAAATATTGATCCTAATGATGTCTTCTGCAGTGAATAATTATATATACATACATTTTTTTTTGGTTTGTTTGTTTTGTTATTTTTTCTCCCCGGGGACAGGAGAGAGGGTGAAGGGGAGGAAAGTAACAATTTTCTGTGTCTTGTGGCAGAACTTCAAGTTTGTAAATGGGGAATAAGCATGACACTGCAGTTCCTGATATGTGGGTAATTTCCAGGAACTGTTTAATAGTATGAAAGGACCGTGACTGAAGACTTGAATTAGTACAGTCAACTACTACTACTACAGCAATAATAAAATCCAACCCTCCTCCCCCAAAATTGAAAACCAATAAACCGCATTGATCAAAGCATTTGACTTTTTTTTTTTTAGGTAATTCAAATATGGTTCCTACACGCTCACTGATTTTTTTTTTTTAAGTTCCTGTTCATATGGATACGTCAAAAGAATATCTTATTATTTTCTTATTGAGTACTCTGGGAAAAGCTGCTTTTAAGCTCATTTCCCTACCTTTTTGGCACACAGCCAGGTAGTCTAAAATAAAGTACGAATAACTAATATTGCTCTTCAGATAGCAGCACTTACACTTGAAGTTAAATCTGTAAATACTGGCAGCTAAACTAATATACTTAAAAAACAAATACCAAAAAAAAATCCTTAAATGATTCACATAACCATTAGTACAAAAGAGTAGTATAAATACTGCAAATGTTAACATTGTATTTTTTTTTTTCAAAGAATTTCTAATTTGAATTGCAACAACGCTTTTGGCAGTGAGGTAAATATGCTTTCATGAAAACCGTATCTGCCTATCTTACGAGCTTCAAATTGACCTTACCTAATCTGTTTTATGTTGCTGGAGGTGATGAAAGGACTGATGAACAAAGCAACTGGGAAATACCTGAATTAAATTTTAAACAAAGCCCAAAATAAAACTTTGAGTCTTGGTATGTGCTGAAAATATCTCAAAGGATTAGAAGTCTCTATTTGAATAGAAATTTTGGCAGAAAAGGACAAACCCTTATGGAAAGTCAAGTGTTCAGAGTTTAACTGAATTTTAAAAGAATGTGTGCCCATTTTGATGCATGATCTGAAACTACTGTTACCTATGCTTATACTGCTAATGCCTAGTTGAGCTCCACTATAGCCTATTTGTCTGTCTTTCAGTCAATTTTCTGATTATTGTAAGGTGAATTTTCTTGATAATTGTAATCTGGAATCTTCCCTTTTAGTCTGTAAAAAGAGACATTTAATGGATATAGGAAAAAAAAATCAGCTTTAATTTTTACTGAAGAGGCTAATATTGCTCACCGCTTTTCAGAAATGATGTGCTCTAGAATGAGAAACCAATGGCTTTAAGCTGCACAAGCTATAACAGAACTGCTGTGAAGAGTTGAGTGATAGCTAAGGTATATCATCCTCTATACCCACCATTTCTTGAGAGCCCCCCGCAGAGCTCCACAACTATTTCTGTTGGGGATCATTGGTATTGTCACTTACGTAGCATCGCACAGTATCTGGATAAAACAATATTTTGAAGACCCAGACATTTTGAAAAGCTAGATTCACAAATAAGAGACAGAAATATATTTGTTACAATGACTTTGTTTAATCTTGCTTAAAACAGATTAATCTCTGTCACTCACAAGCTTCAGTTGTTGAGTTTACAGACACCAGAAATAAACTTGCCAAGGATGTGACTTGTGAAAGCTTTAATATGTAGTTGTGTATACTTTAAGTATATACATTGGAAGCTTCTTTTGACTGCAGCTCTTTGTAAAAACTTACACGTGCTGATTCAATTAAAGCTGAATTTCAATCTAAAATGTAACGTCTCAATCACTTCAATGATTTAAACTTTCTTCTTATAGTTGTTTATTGAAAGATGTTATCTGAAATATAACTGATGTTTCTGGAGTTATCTGAGATCTGGAGGCTCTGAGGCTCCACCAACTGTGTTAAACATTTTTGCTAAATCCATTAAAATGCTTAATTGCATAGTTTACTTGAGAACACTGAGTAGTTTCAATTAGTAGATGTTAATGGACTACTTGCATACCTTAATAACTTACGTGGGTCATGAGTGCATAGCACGTACTAACCTCTAATCCCCAAGGAATCTCTGCAACATCAGAAGAACTGAAAGAAAACAACATAAAGAGTTGGTCTTTGTTTTCTTCTGTTCATTGATATGACCAAACGTCTATTGGATTGTCATGTAGATTGCCTCAGTCTGCATTTGCATTATAAATTTTTATTCCTATTGGTGCTAAATGGATATATAATCCTCACATGGCTATAACAATGAGCTTCCAGGCTCACTTACTTTGTTTCATAATTCAGTTTTGTAGTGGAATGGAAAGCAAATATTTTGCTATAATGGTTGTGCTAATTGACTTTTAATGTTGCTTTTATTTTCTAGTTACTCTCCAGCAGTCTCCAAAGTTTAATAAAGCTAAAAACATTTAATTTTATTGCCTTGGACTATTGATTATCTGTTTAGCACTAAGAACAATGTGATCTGTTGTCTGTGCATTGCTGATTGCCTGAATTGTCTCAAAGAAATAAGAGATGTGGATGAGGAGAATCCCATGCAATAAAAAATGTCACTTGTATGCATTACTCATGGCTATTGTACAAAAGCCACAAGCTTTTACTCTCAGATTTTCAAAGGAAAGAAATTTTATTTTTTCACAACTGAACTCAATATTCCCTCAGGCATTATATTTAGGTTTCTCTTTCTTGATTTTTTTTTTCATTGCCAACATAAGCTTATTTAAAGGAAGGAATAGTTTGCTGTCCACTTTGGGAAAAGAAATATTAAAATAATACCTCAAAACCCCACCACATTTATTGGGGGGGGGGGGGTGAAGGGGTGAGGGGGTTATTTCAGTCTTAGTTGAATTATGAAGGAAAACCTCTGTTACAATGAAATAACAAATATAAGAACAAGACAAGGGTACATACATTCTTTCATTAGGAAATATTTTTTTCACTGATTGTAATGTGGCTATGAAAACTTGGAGGGTGTGAAGATTGGAAGAAGCTATTCACAGAAAATAACAGGTGACTTTTTCAGCAAATTTAATCAAAGCAGGAACATAATTTGCAACAGCTTGTTGGAGAACAGTATATCATTACAATTATAGAAACTTTTTTTTTTTTACAGAGGTATACTTTCACTATTTGCTAATCACATGGTTAAAAATAACTAGTAACTTTAGTCAAATGCACAATTCATTGTTTTGAAAGTTGCCATGTTATTGATGTTATATCCATTCTCTGATTGTAAAGTATTACAAATTTCAGGTGTTGTGACAGCAGATGTTTTACTATCAATGAGCTCATACAAACATTCCTTCTGGTGAATCGGTAATCCTGGGCTTGGTGAGCTGTAACAAATCAAACATCTTTCATACTAACTTTACTTTTTAGTATATCACTACCCATGTTCCAAAATTTTGGATATGTTTAATGCTTAACAAGGATTCCTGATTTTTTTCTGTCAAGTGTCTACATATCTGCAACTTCAGTGCTTTCACTGGGAATATCAATTGCTTTCACTGGAGAGAGGAAAAAGAATGAGACAACAAATAGTGCAAGAATATTACTGCTGAGGAAGTAAATAAAGGTAGAATGTGTGCAGAAGGTGGTGGTGGTCATTAATAGGTTCTCTATCTTTTAAAGAAAATCTGTGTTTTGTTTCCATTTACTCTGGAATATCAATATTTGCTAGTGAATTGCTTCATGAATATGTGTTGTTACTGAAGAAAGCAGAAACTCTACAGTTGCTAAAATGGACTCTAATAGTTAAGAGTTTGAACATGCTATCCATTGAATTGCAATGATCCCTTCCACCTCCACCAGGTTAAATTTTACCTTTAAAATGATACTGCCAGGAAAAGTGAACACTTAAGATTATACAATAAGTCAACAATATGCTCAGGATTTGGGCTAGTATTGCCCTGGCTATTACTTTTTATTTAAATAGTAGTAATAACAATAATAAAAATCTCAAAAGCAGAAGTAGAGATTTTGTAGGTCCAAAATAAGTAGTATGCCTTCCTTTTCTGGTAACCTTCCGACCAACTCTAAAGAAAGTTGTAGTTTCTAAAGAACATAGTTTTAAAATTGAGTTTTAATTGTAATTAATTTTGCATATGTTTTGCAATTGATTAATTGTAATTAATTTTACTTATGTTTTGTCTCTTACATTAGTGGAGAAATTACATACAGCTGCAATTCCTTGTGTTTAAATCAGGGGATCAAGCTAACTTTCTTCCTCAGTAGAGCTTTTTTTTTTTTTTTTTTTTATTTTAGCTCTACCTATCCAGCTGTCACCAGACATAAACTAAGAATAAAGGTTATTTCTCTCTCTGCTTTTAGAATTATGTTATTTTCAGCCATGCACCTTCCTTGATCTGGATTACCAGTGTCACTGTCAAGCATGGAGTACGTAGGAGAAGCGGACAATGAAACCAAGGAATGAAGCATCATGGACTTGCAAATGAATAAAATGCAAACATGATATAATACACCTCAGCTAAGCACTTTTCTTTTAGATAAACTTCTTTGGGGCAGACAAATTAGGCACACAGAATGGAGCTTTTAGCCTATGTGGCTTTAAAGCATTAGGCAATCTATTGTGGACATGCTGCCAGCTTGCGTTCTGGATAACGTTTGAATCACGTTGCCTTCATAGCCTCCCTCGAGAAATCATTCAAACAAGGATCATGAATATGGATGGCATATCAGGCAGTGGTTATAAAAGTACATTGAAACATTAGATTGTTTTTTAAGAAAATGGTCAGGCAGGAGCCTTTGCATAAGCTATGCATAAATGCAACCTGTGTGTAAATGTTTGCAGTGTTTAGCTTCCTCTGCTTTTAAAAATAAAATTTTAATCTAAAAGTGATCAGTAAATCACTGCAGCACTTTGTAGTTTAATAGAAACTTTTCTTTAAAGGTGATATTTAAATATGAACACTGTCACAGGACTTTTTATTTATTTATTTTTTTTTTTCCTGGAGAACAATGTTTAATCAGCTCTTATCAAAGACTTTTTGTTGTTGTTGCATAAATGTTTGGAACTAGTTGAATTGAGAACACTAATTTTTGCTATCTAGACATCTCTGCAAGTTTGTAAAGCATCCTTTTCTTTGTGAAAGCCATTCAAATTTTTCAGGCTACTTTAATGTAGCCCATCATTTGAAATAGAGCAATATACAGCACTGTGTGATAAACTGTCCATAACACAACCTCAAAAACATCAGATTTGATCTAAACAATTTTTATTTTTTACCCTGAGATATTTGGGTAAGGACAATTATCTCCTAGTGGCTCTGCTTCCCTGTTTGTAAAATAGAAGGAATTATGCTTTTAAGAAAGCAATCCACCTGCCTGTCATGTTAACTTAATTGTCAACATGAATCTGTGTTATTCCTGTAGTCCACCCATCCCTGCGATAACTGTTCTCTAGCTTTGCATGTCACTTTGCATCTTCCACTCAAACACATAAATATACATGTAGAGCCAATCTGCCAAGCATTGTTTTTGTAGTATATGTTAGGCAGCATGTGCCCGCACAAGGGTGTTGTGGCTGGTGTTCAGTTTCTCTGTCTTTTTGAATCAGACACTGCAAAGAAGTGAGAAGAGAAGGTAAGGGTGGGAGGAAGAGAGAAGTGAGGTCCAGACCTCTTCTCCTTGGTGTTCCAAGGAAGAGAGCTAGAGAAATTCATGGCCATGAGGTATCTGTGATGACTGACTTTTCTTTGTATGCTGTGCATATTCAAGGCAAGTTTAACACTACAAATTCTGGGGAAATTGAGGCTGGTGCCAGCATTAAGTGGACCATCAGACCTGGGAACCCAGGACATGGCACATTGAGCCCATGCTTTTGAAGAAACTTTTATGTCCTCTCTTTGCTCTGGGGTCATCAATGTTCTTGAGCATTTCTGAAATTCCTAGGTCTGCCTATATACTGTTCCAGTTGTGGCCTACTTTGAGGAGCTCAGAAATAAAAGTAATCCCATATGTTGGACTGGAAACAGTCTGAAAGAGCTAGTAAAAACTAATGAATTTCTCAATCTAATACAGCTACTTTACTTTCTGTGTGTTGTAGTAATTAATAACAACTAGATCTTAAAAGCAATCTTTAAAAAAATAAAAAAGGTATAGAAACATTTTCACTTTCTTCCTCTGGGAAACCAAATTGAAGGGTGATTAAATGATTTTTCTGAATTCATCAAAGACAGAGCCAGGGAGAAGCCTTACATTTATGAGACCCTGACCCTATTCAGTAGCTCACAGCACTATATGAATTATGATAAAATTCTGTCATAGAGTTTCAGTTCTCATTACAATGTTAATTCATACTTTACTACGAACTCTCCCTTTTACAGGTGCAATATGTAAAGGACATTATTAGGATCTTATGGTATTGTCTAGCTTGTGTGTCCTACAAGTACTTTGCTCCTCTTAATAGTTCTACCACTGGTTAAAACAATTGTCTTAGGGAATGCTTAACACACTGAGCATTATCTATCCATGGGTAACATCTTTCCTGTAGACTTAATTTCTTAATGGATTTAAATGATAAATCATTTCTAAACACATCAACATCAGACTTTCAGATTTGTCTTGCTCTGCTTGAGTTGATACACTTTAAATTTGTGGCTTTTCTATTTCTTGGTCTATCTCATACACTTCGGCTCTCATCTTTGAGTGATTCTTAAATCTAAAAGAACAAATGTGATTGCTTTCCAGGTTAAAACTGAGAAGCAGTTATATTATGAAACAAGTAGACAACCAGACTTGACACTTTTATTCTTGGAAAGATGACATTTAAATAGCTATTGATCAGAAAAAAAAAAAAAGTTCAGTTCAAGAAAAAAAAAAAGGATAAATTCAAACTTATTTGCTGAGGCTGTGCAAACAATTTAGATATATAAAAATCTAAACAGAAAAATCTATGTCTGCTGAAAGCCTTCAGGCTTTGTTAACTCTGCAAATCTCTCACCTTTTGTAATAACTATTATTAAAGGATAACTTTAAATCCCACTTTATTAAAAGTTAAACTAATAGAAGAGTGAGCTAAGGACTTACATTTTGAAATAAATATTTCTAAAGTTAAGGATATGCAGTTAATTTATTTTTTTATTTTTTTATTTTTTAAGGGTTAAAACGAGGTATTTGTGATATGCAAGATCATCCTGGAAGGTGAATGTTTCTACCTTGTTCTGTGGGATCGCTGGGTTCACTTCTGTTTTGGAGACTCTTGCTCTGCTGGACAGCAGAAGATCAGAATGCTCTGGAAGCAAGTGCTAACATCTTTGAAAGGTGTTAATGCCCTTTGCTAAGCCATGACATATTAGTGACAATTTCACAAAGTAAAATAGTAGTGTTTAAAATATTTTTCTCTTGGAGGCTTATTGTGATGACCTTGCCATATGCAAGTCCAGAGTAACAAATAACCAAAAAAAGTCGTCTCTATTAAAAGTGACCCTCAAGGTCTAACATTTGCTTAGCATTCTTTTCTATTAGAAAAACTAATAATAATAATAATAATAATACCCTGTCTTCTGATGTCTAGAATGTTTTCCATGTGGCAGCTACACTTTTCTTATTTTAATGTACTTGGTTTATTTAGGTAGGATTGTATTTCAATATTTTTAAAATTTCAGCAATAATGTTGTTTTGTTTCTAATGTGTATAAAAAGTAACCTTAAAATACTGTTTTGATTGTAGCATATGTTTGTGTTGTCTTTCTGAAGTACTTGCATAAAGGTATGAAAAAGCTCCCAAAAGATCTTTTACTTTTTGTTCGAAAAGAGTGGGTTCACCTTCACTTTAAAGCTTGTTACTTCTCCATTTTTTTTACTTTTCAACTTTTCACACCATGGCTCACCTTACTGTTCATTCTTTCATCCTACCTCTACTTCACCTTTTACATTGTGCATGCGTGTTATGGCTCCCTTGTTCCTTCCTCTGAAGCATCTGGAGTACATTAATGCTAGGGTCAGACTGTTGGGGTGGGTGAATTTGTTCTCTGCCTAAATTACAAGCAAAGAACTAGCGTTCATCAGTGATTCTATCTGAAATAGATAAAAATTGTCCCTTTAAATATGTCATTGTTGTATGGCAGTGCAACAATGTAGTTTATTAGATATACACACCCTTGTTTAAAGAAAAAGGAAAGGAAAGGAAAGGAAAGGAAAGGAAAGGAAAGGAAAGGAAAGGAAAGGAAAGGAAAGGAAAGGAAAGGAAAGGAAAGGAAAGGAAAGGAAAGGAAAGGAAAGGAAAGGAAAGGAAAGGAAAGGAAAGGAAAGGAAAGGAAAGGAAAGGAAAGGAAAGGAAAGGAAAGGAAAGGAAAGGAAAGGAAAGGAAAGGAAAGGAAAGGAAAGGAAAGGAAAGGAAAGGAAAGGAAAGGAAAGGAAAGGAAAGGAAAGGAAAGGAAAGGAAAGGAAAGGAAAGGAAAGGAAAGGAAAAAGAAAAGGAGAAAAACAAACAAAAACAACACTAGAGATGCAAGATAAAGCATGACCTTTTCTCAAGGTGGAAATTTCTGGTTTTAAAACCTAGGATTTTCCTGAAAGAGAGAAGAAATGAGGAAAGAGGCAAAGGAGAAACAAAAAGGATATGTTTAGATTTATTTATGAGTTATGAGGTTTTGGAGGCTTAGGTTAATTCTTTAAGACTACTTGTGATCAGTAGCTATGAGCCTGCTTTATGCCTAAGTAAAGGGCTGCAATAGGTTGCTGGGATTTAAAGAAACATTTTGCTCCTGTCCTTCTCTTAAACACCTCTGTTTCCTTGGATACAGATAGCTACCCAAAAGAAACCTGAAATATTATATAATCCAATTTGATGGCCACCAAAATTACAAATTCAAACCAAAATGACCTTGTTTTAAATGGAGTTTTCAGCGATGTGCTCAGAGAAGTCTGAGCTGTTATTCATCAGAGGGCATGAAGTATGCTATTGCAAAGATACATTGATACAAATGAATGGTTATGAGAGTTTTATGACCCACTCATTTCTTTAATATCTTAAGTAGGATGGGGCAATTGGCTGACTAATGAGATATTAATGGGAGTAGTGATCTGAGTGAGGGGAGTGTAACTGTTTTCATTTAGTCTAAATCTGTCCTGCTTAGAAATTTACTGTATGGAGAATCATTATTTTTTTTACTACTACAGAAATGACACTAACAACATTAGCAGTGTACATGGTAGTTTGGAAAAGAAAATGACAGCAACAGAAAAAGTAATCTGAAGAAAAAATAAACATTGTTGGTGGATGTTCTGAAGGGGCCTGCATATTTTCAGGAAACAACTAGAATTTTCTTCTTTAATAAAACAGGTCTTTAAATATTTGTGATCCTAAAGACAAATCTTATAAATGAAATCTTTATACCCCCTTCTGGAGATTATTTAAATTTTCTATATGAAACATAATGTAGATATATGGTGAAATATTTTTTGTATGTGTTGTTTTAGTTAGTGACCTTTAATTGTATTTTTTAATCCACAGCTATTTCTTCCTATCACTTACTTTTTTCCTCCCTTCTCACAATAAGAGCTCTTAGCTTGAATATTTTTTTCTGATATATATTTTCAACTTTAAGAAATTCTATTACTCTCTCTTTTTCCTTCTCATCCCTTTCCATATAGTTCATTTTCACTGTAAGCAGACAAGCACAGTAGCTGTAAGTCTCAGAGTTTGTATTTACTTTCATTCCCTTTTTAGTCTAAAATTGCTTTCACAGATATTTCACTTACTGATTTGTGTGTTTTCAAGTTTAATGTCTTCAGGTCAATTTGGTCTCCTAAATTTATGTAGTACCTTGCTACAGTAACAGTACTGTTGTAGCTGTTATGGTCTACAAGTGTAAGCAAAACACTTACATTAGAGTATCTAATACTGTTTGGAAGAAAACATGCAGCTTGGAGGGCTATAATCTCTTCCTGTCTGAAAGAGAAACAGCATTCTTTAAAACTAAATACAAGTTTAAAACAATTATTCTAACTTAATTAGCTGTGTTACTTAGACCATGGGATAATAGATAATTGGTATCTGTGTCTGTGTGGAGGTGTTAACCATATCTTTATCTTTGTTTGTAACTTTCAAGAAAGGGAAAGGGTGTATTTACCGTCTGTGGGATGTTGTTGGTTAACTGAGAGAAATCACAATGTTCTATAAAATAGATGCCTCTGCTGAGCACATAATTGTTATGAATTCCAGTTCACATGAGAATTACTTCATCTTTCAAAGGCTTTTGTGAGTCTCCCTGGAAGACGATGAGAAGGGGATCAAGGTTGACTTGTGTCTTCTGTGACAAATGCACTTCCCCTGTTGCCTGTGCCCTTCATCAATTGTCTCTGCAAGGTCACAGTAAGGCTGTTGAATTTCACCCAGACAATTTGGGGAACACTATCTGGATGTGTACAATACGTTTTGGAAAGTGCATGGATTGGATATGGAGTGTTTACTCTGCTGTGGGAGACATTTGCTTGGGTGGCTATACATGTCAGTTGTAGAGATTTGTGCTTTTTTCCCTAGATGTGGGCTGGTTACATTCAGTGCATATTGTGTATTGGGGAGTTTCTTAATAAGTAGCAGTTGTTTGAAAAGCTGAGGTTTCAGGCATTTCATTTATTTATTTATTTATTTATTTATTTATTGTTAAACCAAAATTTCTTCTAACACAGGTTGTAAGGTGTTAAGGGTTTCTTTTATTTTAAAAGAGGTGAGGGTGGTCCATGGGAGGTATTTTCCTAGAAGACTACTCTATCCAGGTAAAAATCTTCTTTAGGTATTTCAGTGATATTATGACACTTCACCTCAGAGAAAATATGGTGGTATTTAGAGGGATGTATCATATTATTTATTTTGCTTTATGCAAAAAATGAATTGATAATGATTAATTAGTACAACTACTACTGCTACTTCCATCATAATATCAATAACAACTCTTAGTTCATCAGACACTGATTGATTGGTTGATTTTTAATGTGGTTGGAAAGCTTGATGGGTTTTTGGAGGTAGAAATTAGTCTGGGCAAAATCTTAATATTTTTCTACTAAAGTTTGCCATTTAGAGAAGACAACTTAGGAGGCTCAGGGCTCCTCAGCCTAAATTGCTTTTTTTTATGTCTTTAGAATAACAGTTTGCATATAGACTACTACTGCCATGTAAGAGGAAAATATATATAGCTTCTTTTTAAAATTTGTTGAAGTGGGTGATCTCAGAGTTCCTTGTCATCCCCATTGATGTAGCCCTTCTCTTTCAGAATTACTATCTTCTTCCTTTTGTCTGCTAGTTTAATTACTATTTGATGGTTATGGACAGTATGGATTTTCTCTCTGAAAAATAACCACCTTTTCCTCCTCTAAAACACTTTCTGTTCCATAGTCAGAAAATCTATTTCTCATAGATTGTCTAATATATGCAGTTAAACTTTATTGTTTGCAGCTTGTATGCAGCTTTGTAATTTTTCTGTTTCAAATCAGAAAGGCTAGTGTACCTAAAAGTATCTTTTTTTTTTTTTTTTTTTTTCTCTCCTCCACTCCATCTCCCCCTGCAGAAGGGTGTTATCATCTTCCATAAATCCTGTCCTTGCTTGGGTGGGAATTTATTTTTAATGTGGATCATTATCCTAGATTAGATATTGGAGTGATTGAAAGAGATTCCAGGTACAGACTGGTCATCATCAATCTTCTACTTGTTTTTTGGGTTTTTTTTTTGGCACAGGTTTCAGGCCAACCCCATTCAAAAGAAGATGGCAAAAATTCAAGGTTACAATGAAGGTCTTCCTCTCCGAACAAGAAAAATATCCTAATCATGGAGGTAAGGGGTTATGGGGTCTCTTCTCAACAGTAAGGTACATTACATTGCCAGTAGGTCATGGTCACTATAAAGCAGTAGTCCAGGAGATAGAGAGGAAGAGCATAAGGGCAACGAAGCTCTGTGTTCTAAGATTTATTTATTTATTTATTTATTCATAAGCTAAATTAACAACTTACTTTCCTGGAGGTAGTTACACATATTACTGATGATAGCAATTTACAACAGAAATAGCGTGTCTCTGTTACTGGTAGTGGAAGAAATGATAGGATCAAAAAAAAATAAAATAAAATAAAGGGAACAGATTTACCATAGCTTCTAAGCAAGTGGGAATAGAAGAGTTTGACAACAGCATGCTTTCATGTGGTCAGAAAGCAATTAAAGTGCAGAACCAGTAGTTACGCACTGGTGCTTACCAAGAGACAGAACGATCTTATTTTTCAGGAAGTTTAGGCTATTTACAATGATCTCTTTTCTCATATGATGTTTTATTTGCCTTGAAACCCATCGTTCCCACTCGGAACAAGTGCACTAATTACAAAAAACAACAACAACAACAAAATAAGCAGTGGAATCAATGTTAAAAGCTGATCATTCATTGGTCTTCCACCTTTGTCAAGTGACAGAATCCAGGGAATTAGAAGTAGTTTCTACAGAACCTTCTTGGGTGAGACTTTGATGATCAAATTGAAAACTAAGATGTAAGATTTTTCTCTGAAATTCCTGATTTATACTGTTTTTGGTTGTACCTGTTAATTGCCTGTTTTAAATGAAGTTTTAATTTATACAATGTATCTCTAGAATATGACTGGCCTGGTCCCAGTCCTGTTAGTGGAATTGCTGTAATCTTCCAAGCCATTTTTGTTTTGGCAGTCTGTTCATAACTCTGTCGCTCAAACCTTTTGAGAGCCAAGTCTCAGCATTTGCCAAACTGGCTATCTTTAATTTCAGGAAGGAAATACTGACAGAGATGGCTTTCTCTGCAAGTGTTGATGATTTTCTTTAGAGGAACATGTTCCAGACGATGACTCATGCATGCCTTTGGGAAGTAGTCTACATATCACATTAGCTGGTGGGCATTCGTTCTTCATCAGGAGTAGGATGAAACCAAACAGTGCAAAACTGGTTTTGATTCAATGGAGCTCATTTAGATTGGTAAAGGATTTGGTCAATTATATTCTGGTTATGTCCTCTTTCAAGAGGAAAATAACAAGGAGTAAATTCATAACCTCATGTCTCGTTAAATACACCATCAAGTACATTTTAAAAATGTTCATTAAATAATACTATATAAGTAAGCAAGCTTGGCTGTCACTGAGGTTAGAATGCATGCATAATTGACAAGATTGAAAAACAAATTACAAAAAGGGCAGATTCAGTATAACCTCAAGAATGTATTAGACTTCATTCAAACTCACCATTGGGAGTTCTGTGGGAATGTCTTCATTTTTATGTTGGAAATAAATACAATTTGAGGAAACTACGAGTACACTAAGATAACTAAGTCAATATAAAACTCAGTGTATTAACAGAAAGGTTGTGAAATAACCACATTAGCACCAAATTATGTACAGATACTTCTGTGTTTGCTTGATGTGGTTCCACATGTCTCTAAATATTTCCATACTGTTAAATTGTTTAATAACTGATAAAAGGAACAATTGACTAGAATGTATCTTCTTTAACCACAGCTGATAAGAAAGTAACATTTATTGGAGAGGCACAAACATTAAGCATTTAAGATGCTAAGTTTAAATGCTTTTGTGAATAAGAGTAGAATTAGTTAGAGGCTTAAAATTAAGCATGTTCTTGGACTTTACTGAACTGCTATCTAGAATGAGACAAAAGGATAATTAATACTTTTTTTTTTTGCTATACTTTGTAGAAAAATAGAGTTATATATCCTTCTGCCTAATTTTTAGATTGAGTTCCATCACTCTATTTCTGCTTTCTGCATAATATCTGAAAATATTTTAGTACATTGTTACTTTAACAAAAGTTATAACTAGAGAAACTTATTGGAAAAGGCAAAGTGATTAAATTTTAGAGTTGCATCTAACTATTTGAGGATTAATATTCTCCCTTGTTGGTGTAAATTATACTTTTTCCCTCTTATGAAATTTGCCAGCATGACATTCTGTTTTAGGTACAGTACCATTCTTTCTGTATTCTAGTCACCATGCAACCACAGTTGGAGTTGTGTCTGGATTGAGAGATCTCTTCTAATTATTCTCTGCTCTGTATTGTTCTAAAATTTGCCTTTTTGTCTACTTGGATATATATGCAAGAATAAAATAGAAGAGACTAGTATACATTATACATTTCCTAAGCCATCCTATTCATAGGATTTCATCCTATGAAATCCTATTTCATAGTGTGAAACTTGACCTAATAAAATGGCTATGGCTTGGAAGATGTTTTTTCTTGCAGCACAGATGCACCTATATTCTCTGTCTGTCACAAAGGACTCTGTTTGCTGATGAAACAAGAAGCTGACATATTTTAGCTGAAGTGGCTAAGTTTTTTCATCTGAATAGATACAGGGGTATATACTAGCCACAGTTTGTCCCTCTAAGAGGAGCCCAAATCCTCTCTACTTGTACCACCCTAGTCTGAGTGATAGGGTTATGTATTCCTTCCCAACCTACTTTGCTCAATAATATATCTGTTTTCTAACCTTTTTTTTTTTTTTTTTTTCCCAGTCCTTCTTTCTTAATTAAATGGACACATTCTACAACTACAGAGGAAATTATTTTGATCACTAAAGCCAGATATTATTGGATAATGAGCAAATGTTATTTTTAATACAGATAAATTTGCTCTTGAGATTTTAATCAAATTAAGTGGTGAATCAAATTAAACAATGATTGAATTTTGGGGAAAGCATTGTACTAGATAAATTTTTAACTGGCTATTAATAGTGGATTATTAATTACTAGTAGCACTTTCTGTAGACCATCAAATATTCTTCAGACATGCTAGGATTTTCTGAATAACCTTACATGTCATTTCTTCTTACTCATGTGCCTACGGTGGTTTAGACCAGACCACTTTTCAATTTTGCTTCTTAAATGAACTGTGCATCCCTGACTAAGTTTACTTTGTAACTTTTTGTGCCTCAGTCTCTGCTGGAATATGGGTAACATCAGTCACGATTTTTTACATAAAAACCATATAAGCCATACGTATACAAGTCATATTTGCCTGTGCATAAGATTGCAATTCAGAAACTCCTGACTTCATATCTATCTTTGTTTTCAATATTTTTCCTGTAATGGCACTTAAAGCTGGAGGATAATTTCTCTACTTGCATATCCTTTTTTTTTTTTTTTCCCAAGACGGTGTGTTTATATGTGTATATTATTTGAATATCTGCATTGATATAACTAGCAGTTCTCTAAACAAGGCAAATGGATATCTAGTTACAAGATTTCACAGTTCAAAGATAAAGGGAGAAATCTAAGGACAGATATCATGTGATAAAAATTAATATGGAAGTTGTGGTTTTATTTATTTATTTTCTAGGTGGTAACTGAAAGAATACAAAACAGGAATTCAGGGTCATTATCCTTCCGTTTTACAGATGGGAAAACTGAGGTATAAGGAAATCTAGTCACTGGCATACTGCCACCAGCCACTGGTATAGCAGCGCTGAAAGAGCTGATATACTTGAAAGCCAGGCAAGGTATGTGCTTGGCTGCAAATGAAATTTGCAGCTTGAATGTTGACTGCTTTTTTTTTTTTTTTTCTTTCTTTCTTTTGTTCAGTCACACAGACAAATTCTTAATTATCTTATCCAGTTTAGCATCTTGCTGATACTAAAGAACAATAAAAATATGTAACCTTGTGCACTTACAACCCTTCTTAAGAAAGAGGCTCTTTGTGGTAAAAGTAATAAGGCTTGCAGGTAACTGGAGAATGCCAACCTTGGGAATTAGGGACAGTATACAATTCTGATGGATGTAGCAAAAAGACATGTGAAGGGTTAATAAGAGCTTTCTAAAGCATAGCAGCAGGATAGGATGAAATCAAGTGTGAGTATGAAAGTTTATCAGGAGAAAAATCTCCAGAACTGTTAGCTATAAACTGTTAATATAGCTGTTAATATTATTAATAAAGTAAAATACTGGTAATCAGGTTCCTAAAAATACAAAGAGATAAATCATCAGAATGTAAAAGTCAGCAATGTCCTTCTAAATTAAAGGAAGGGGATTTTGTGTCATACTTCTCATTATAGAATGAGATGCATTACTTTTACTCCCACTTGCAAGGGCCAGAGGATAAAAAAGATTAGCAGTGAGCAGCAAAAGCTTTAGTAAAAAATGACCAATGTCACCCTTCAAGCCACAAAAGCTACAGCAACTGAATTTTTATGTTGCTTCCCAGCTCAACATGATGACTTACAGTTAACATTTGCGGCATTGTGCTGCTAAGAACTAAAGGCTTACTCAGCAGATGTAAGGTGAGTACACGTTGCTTGTTCATATTGGGTCAGTGTGAGCTGCAAATGCTTCATACGATACTATCATCAATAATACTAGATGGGGAATGCAACCAAATGATAACAGGGTTAGCTATGACCTTGGTGTAAGTGACAAAGACCTTACATTATAGTGGTTCACAAGTGGCAATAAGTAATAAGGTTCACAGAGGTGGCCATCAAATATAAGCAATTAACTGAAGCAATATAGAGAGAATACATGAGCCTGGGAAATCGTCCAAGAAAGAAGTAGAAAAAGAAGACAAACTGGAAGAAAAAGACATTTTTGTTTTGTTTTTGAGACAGGAGAGTTACGAAGGATGTTGATAGCAACCTGGACTGTCTGGGAAGTGGAGATCAGTTGGATGAATGCACCAAAAAAAAAAAAAAAAAAAAAAAAGTCTTGAATGGCTTGGATAATATCACATTAACAGAACTGATATTTTCTTTCCTGCTCACAAGCAAGGTATTAAAAAAATATAAAAATAAAATAAAGTAAAAATAAAAAATAAAATAAAAAAGCAAATACTTATATTGGGAGAAATGGAAGGGTACATCCAGGCTAAGACTTATAACATAAATATATCCAGGGCCAACATCCCGGACTTACA
The DNA here is from genome assembly GCF_964034855.1 of Anser brachyrhynchus. Classification (NCBI taxonomy): domain Eukaryota; kingdom Metazoa; phylum Chordata; class Aves; order Anseriformes; family Anatidae; genus Anser; species Anser brachyrhynchus. Next base: position 84,324,698 of record NC_137694.1, read on the forward strand.
GTAAAATCATAAACTTAACTTCGATTTTTAATAGTTTTATTCTAATTCTTAACACTGTGGATGAAAGGGGATGAAGCTTGAAAATATTATCCAGCACTTAATTGCAGTAATGATGTTTTCCTGAGTCAGCAGACAGTGAGGGAAATAAAAAAAAAATGAGAAAGACTGTCTCAGTGCAGAGGTGTGTCAGAACTGCAGGTCATGCAGAAAGCAGTTGTCCCGCAGACGCATTTTTAGCAATGGAGTGTGTCTTGTAGACTTTGCAAGCATGTATACCCACATTAGAAGTATAAATTCAAAAGGAAATACAGAACTTCCTATTACTTTCCAAAGCTTTGAAATCTGTGCTATGATCGAAACTCAACCTCCAAACTTCTTGTCTGTTACTGTGAGAGGAACATGCTATATTGCAAGTATCAAAAGCCCTTTTGTATCATTTTACAGTAGATCAAAGTTTATTATCTGTCTTCACTGAATTCTGTTCCACCCTTTTTCTGAAAACTGGGTGTTACAAAGTGAACAAAGAATGTTGCAGCCTGTTGCAATAGGGAGAGCCATACATACGTACAGCTGTTGAACCCCAAAACCTTTGATTTCTGTAACTTCTGGAACAGGCTTTTATTGAAATATGGAAGGATAATATGTTGATATTATTTCCATCCCTCTTTTGTGCTTTCTAGGGATGGTTGCAAAATAGAACACATTACCATTGGGCTGGGACAAATGATCAGAAAATTATAAGTGAGTCATTTGATTGCAACTTTTCCCCTTTTTTTTTCCCTTACTGTATTTTTATTTTATTTGATTGAAGAATCTCAGTTCTGTAGGAGACCTTGAGCAGTTCTGTATGCACAGGGAAAGTTCACTGAACTCTTACTCTGCTCTTCATGGAATCCTATAACGAGACAAGGAAACAAGGAATGAAGTAATATTTGCCTGTTTCTTATGCTTTCCCTGCAGGGGTGGTCCTGAGCAGGTGCTGTGGAGAAGAAACAATGATTGCTTAAGGTTGTCTCTTGGCTTATATCAAAGGTGCTTCTGAAATTACATGACAAGCAGGGAGATTTGAGCGGGAGACAGGAATAGAACCTTTTCAGATGCTACTGTTTGAAAGCGTGACCCAGGGAACACATTATCAGTTCATGATCACACAAAAGCTGTTTTCCTTAATGGCAACTGTGGGCTCACTTACACTGGGAAATAAGATTTTCATTTTAATCTGCACATTCAGGTTTGCAAGCATTCAGTGTTTCCAAATTGGCCAGAATTTTGTAAATGCCCAGTGTGAAATCTGCCAGGTTCATTTATAACTTTCTGCTTTTTCTGAAGACCAAACCAGAAGTTGAGCCCTCTTGAAAAATAAGTCCAAACACTTTCGGAAATAAAGGAAGGAATTTAGCTTATGTGTGCTAGCAATACAATGACTTCATACCTTACAAACAAGTGGAGTGTGGTGGTCTTCATGGTCTTCAGCATGGACATTTCTGGTGTATATCTTGAAGAAAGCAGTGAACAATAATACAAATGTTTCTGGAAATCTTAGGTCTGCTTGGGAAGGTATTTAAGTCCTTTGTCTGCTCATAAATAGATCTGAAGATATTTGAGAAGTAGAAATAATTATATGATTGCCCTGAAAATCTTCAGTTTTGGTTATATATATTTTAGCTGGTTATCCATTTTGCTTGTAATTATAAAAATGAATATGCACTGGTGAATAGATTTGAATACTGATTTCTCAAAGAGGTTTTATCAACCAGTCAGACACTTCTGATGATATCTGAATCTTGCAGTGAAGGACAAATATTCAAAATCGCTAAAGGATTTGAATAAGACATCTCAGTGGACTCCAGAAAATGGCACGTTTGTAGGTATTTCTATGTTTTTGAAAATTTGTTCCTGAATGCATACTTGAATGTTACCACTTACAGATATATAAAGCACTTTTAAAAAGTGCTTTTTTTTAAGCACTTTAAAATTAAAAAATTGCCTTCAGTGTACTACATGCAATTTTAAGGTAAAGCCCATGAAAACAACAACAACAACAACAACAACAACAACAAAACTTACCTGCATTCAGAAACAACAGTGATTTTTTGATTATTTATAAATACCCTTCTTTTTACTGAGTATTCTTCAGTACTTACAAATATTCTTATTTCCTTGTTGTTTCCAAGAATGTACCATATTTGAAAGTGGTACTTTCCTTGAACACACTCTTGACTGAAAACCATGCTGGAAACAGTATTGTCCTTGATCTTACCATATATAGAATCATTCCTCTTTGCTTAGATTTAGAATTGATGTTGAATATTATTCTGGTAAAATGTTATAGGAAACTTTGGAAACTCTCTGGAAACACTCTAAGTGAAACCTGATAACTTTGTTGTAAACACATAGTATGCATGATGTTTTCTTCATTTAATCCAAGCTTTCCAAAATGTAAGTTACCCTAAAATGGATAGAGTTTTGTGGATGCATACATATGGTTCTTCCTAAAATAAGCATCTTTTTAGAGAAGGGAAGAAACTGTTTAACTCTGAAACCATCCAGAGCATTTGTTAGAACATATTTCAACTGCAGCCTATATCCAGTTGGCAATGTCTCCTAGCTGGCTGCACATACTTGCTAGAACTAAATGTGGTTTTGTTCTCCCCATTTTCCAATTGTGCTCTATCTATTTTCATATTTCCTTTGTTTCTAATATTTCAGAATAATTTTCCTTTTAGCCTCAAATTATCTTTTCCTTTGGCGCTTTCCTCCCCCAGCATCTACCAGTGATCCATTCCATGGTAAGGCATCTCATATCAGAGAATTTCCTCTGCGTCTGCATTTGATTTACTCTTTCAAAGACTGTCTTCATTGACTGGTCCTTTGTAAAGCAGCTGTAAGGTCACTTCACTTTTCTTTAAGACATTGTTGAGGCCAAATAAGTATTCCACAATGAGAAGGAACTGCTGAGATCAAAATTTGACACTTCATGTTGCACTTCCTATATATTCTGTTCTGGTGCACTTTTCATGAAGAAGCTTCCATTGAAACATGTGTTAGCTATTCCTCTAAATAATATCCTGTTTATCTTACAATTATTTGGAATATGTTATTTATCTATTACCAATGCTTTAGGATATATTATATATGTAATTTAAACAAAATTTATTTTATCTTTCAGGATACTGGACACATTCCTATTAGCATTAGTTAGGACAAAAAGCATGAAAGAGTTCAATGGACAATTAAAAACAGATTTTATTTATTTATTTATTTATTTATTTTAAAGTAGGTTATGCAAGTTATTTTGGTAATTTATGGGTTTGAGTGTTGTTTTTTTTCAGTGAGCTAACAAGAAAATTTGTATAACTTTGTTGCATAAGTCAGACATCAATTCATATTATGCGATTTTTATCAATTTAATTTGTTAAAATTTGTCTTCTTAGGCCAATGCCAGACTATCATAGTAGTCACTTCTTAAATGTACAACAGCGAAAAAAAGAGCATTTCCACAAAACTGTTGCCATCCATTTGCTTTATTTAGAGTTCTGGATTCTAACAGGTAGTCTCCCTATAAGATTTTTACTTGGCATGGCTCTACCTTTCTTATGGGCTCTTAGAAGAGTCTGGCTGGAAAAAAAAAAAAAACAAAAAAAAACCAAAGATCATAAAGCGAAAAAATACAAAACTGTTTTTATTAAAAATCCCTTTTTTTTTTTCTATAGTACCTTTTCAAAAAATTATGCAGCTTCACTGCATCATGGGCAATGCAAGTAGGTATCCACTTTATAGTTCACTTACGTTGAATTGTCAGGAATTTCTGATTAGTTTTCTGATAATGATGAATTCAATTTTGAAATCCCTGTATTTCTACTGACCTTCAAGGAATTCTCAAAGAAAAACATGGTGAAGTTAATATTTAACTTATATTTTCCCTTTGGTTTCTTGCACTATGGTACTTAAAAATAAATAAATAAATAAATAAATAAATAAATAAATAAAAATGGAAGCACTCTGTAATAATATCAACACTAAAAATCAGTGGCTGTGGGAGCAAAGTTCCTCCCACTCTAAGCAAAGAGCAGGTCTGAGATCACCTGATGAAAATGAACAGGTACAAGTCATGACAGTCAGGCAAACTCACAGGTGACTGGAAAAAAGGGAAACATCATTCCCATTTTTTTAAAAGGATAGAAAGGAAGACTGAGGGAACTTCAGATCAGTGAGTCTCACCTCTGTGCCTGGGAAGATCATGGAACAGATCCTCCTGGAAGCAGTGTCAAGGCACATGCAAGACAAGGAGGTGATCTGAGACAGACAGCATGGCTTCACCAAGGGAAAATCATGTCTGACCAATCTGGCGGCCTTCTGTGATGTAGTGACTGCATCAGTTGACAAGGGAAGACTGACTGATCTATACTATCTGTACTTCTGTAAGGCCTTTCACAAGGTCCCACACAACATCCTTATCTCTAATTTGGAGAGAGATTGATTTGAGGTCTGGACTATTTGGTGGATAAGGAATTGGCTGGATGGCTGCAGCCAGATTGTTGCTATCAGCAGCTCTATGTCCAGGTGGAGGCCACTGACAAGAGGTGTCCCTCAGGAGTCCATCTTAGTACCGGGGCTGTTTAACATCTTTATCAATGACATAGATAAAGTGCACTCTCAACAAGTTTGCAGATGACACCAAGCTGAGTGGTGCAGTTGATATAACAGAAGGAAGGGATGCCATCCAAAGGGACATGGACAAGCTTGAGAAAGGGCCCATGTGAACCTAACGAAGTTCATCAATTCCAAGTGTAAAGTGCTGCACCTGGGTCCGGGCAATCCCAGACATGAGTACAGACTGGGAGAAGAACTCACTGAGAGCAGCCGAGTGGAGAGAGACTTGGAGGTTCTGCTGGATGAGAAGTTCAATGTGAGCCAGTAGCATATGCTTGCAGCCCACAAGGCCAACTGCATCCTGGGCTGCATCAACATAGTAGTGATCAGCAAGTGGAGGAAGGCGATTGTGCCCCTCTACTCTGCCCTTGTGAGGCTTCACTTGGAGTGCTGCATTCAAGTCTGGGGCCCCCAGCACAAGAAGGATGTGAACCTGTTAGAGTGGTTCCAGAGGAGAGACTTGTATCAGATTAATGCACTGAAATTTAATACAGAAAACCTAAAGGAACATGGCAACAAAGAACTACATGCAAACTTTCATGCAAACTAGCAGCAGAGCAACTTTAAAAATGATTTTAATTCCTTATTAATTTCTTTAGAAATAATCACAAAATCATTGCAATAATAGGTCTGGAAATCACCACAGATGACCACTGTTTGTTATTTTTGAAACAGTGAACAGTTTTCTTCTAAGTGCATAAAGTATTAAAATCCCTTTCCATGTGTTTTAATTCATTACTTATTTCAAATATTAACCAAATTATTAAAGCTGTCAGGCATGGTATGATTTACTTGTAATAACTTTCACTATCTAAATGTAAGTCTGGATAATAGCTTTATAATACATCTTAGAAATCTAAAAGAAAAAAAAGTGGTTTTGCTTGCATGTGATTAAGTGTAAGATATTAAAGCTTCAAGTTTTAGAGCTTGTCAAAATACAAACACATTTCAGTAGTTCTCTGGATAAATTTTGAGACATTGCAGGCACAAACAAAGGAACTAAAAGGCTGTTAGCACCCTTTTTCCATGAAGAAAAAATAAGAGTCAAAAAAAAAAAAAAGAATCTGAAATTTATATTTTTGCAACAGCACAATGTGATTTCTTTTGAGGAGAAACAGGTTGATAATGATCTTACAAGTTTGTTCTCCGCAATAATGACAAGTGAGGAGAAAGAGGAGGAAGAAAGGCTATTACAAAACTAATCACAGATGATCAGTGAAGACTGCTAATGACATACAACAACAAGAGGGAGGAAATAATTTAAAATATGACGGTGAAGCAGGAAAGAAAGAAAAGCCTGGGAGAATTTCTTCATTAAAGGAAACCTGAGTTACAAATAAGAAATCAGACAAAAAAATGTGGATATTTCCATATTTTGTGAATTAATTTTACCTGTCTTTAAACATCTGACAGCTTTTGCCAAGGAGTATGTTTGGAATGCATGTGGGCTGCAAATAAGGAGTGAGATCTCACCTATATGGTTCAAGGTTAGGCCTCTTAAGAAAGAAGTAGGGCAAATCCTTGCTCAGTAACTTGACCAATTTGAGCTTTGTCTGTACTCACTCAGATGAAGACCCCTATATTGTGACCCACGAACATGTACTGACAAGCTCAGCTCTCACTGCATTGTCTGGCAGCTGAGCCAGGGATGGTCAAAACTTCTTGCTCTCCCACAGTGTGTGCTCTATAAACATTGACCTCTTTTCTATCCCTTGCAAGGACATAGGAAAGAACAGTCTCCATCAGAGCTGTAGATGTGCTAGACTGGATGCTTCAGCTGGATCTCCTTTCCATCCCTTTTTCATGCAAACATCCTTCCTTGATACATATCTGTAAAGGTCTGGTACTGTGAGGCATAGTATACACCTATGCTTCCCAATTACACCACTTATCAGGCTAACATCTCTAGTGTCCAGATAGGTTGATTTAATCTTTTCAAGATGACGTGGTTATGCTATATTATGCTACTATAACATTTACATATAAGACCTCCTTGAAAACTGATCCAAGAGAAATTCTGTTTTAGCCATGGCCAATGATGGGGATCTCTTCGTTCCCCAGGTCAGAGGCCTTCAGTAATCTTGTTGTTGATACTGACATACATCTTGAACAACAAGAGGTCTGCTCACAAATCTACAGTTACCTTATTATAAAATGGCACTGAATATGTGACATTCATGCACAGGAGCATGGAGTGATGAGATGGATGACAGGCACAAAGGGGTAGAGTATCAAGCTTGGTATAGTCTGCCTCTTGGTAGTATGAAAGCGGATTAAAACAAAATGGGGACCAAATCTAACTGGCAATGTTAAAACATATGGGAGCATTCATCCCTGTTCCCTCTGTAGTCTATCACATTGTCTAGCTCCAAACACTTGACCTGTATTTTCTTACATGTTTGTGAAGCTTGAAGCCTGAGTGCCCCCTCACGAGGACATGGAGCAGGTAGGTACATGCTTAGAAAATAACAATAAATATATGAAATCTGCTTGCAAAAAAAAAATAATTAAAAATAAAAAAAATTAAAAGAGGATAGTGTGTTCAATACAAAGACTATATACTATTGAAACTTAAGCGAAGTCTTGCCCGTCTCTCATGCTTTATATATATATATAGAGAGAGAGTTATTGTTGAGATGCGAGAAATACATGACACTGATGCATGGACTAATATACTAGAATTTTAATTGAACTGAGGAAAATTCTTGGAGGGTCAAGGTTTTTAATAAATGAACAGAATAAATGTCCCATGAAAGGTACCATATGTTTTTTTAAATCTGAAAATTAGTTGCAAAGTCACAGTTAATTTAATTATATGGTCTCTCTGTCTTGGGATAATAAAGTAGACTGAGAATTATAATAGTCAGAGAATGAAACCTTTGCTGCTGAGAGGCATTTTGAAAATGAAATGTTTGGCTAACTGCTTTTAAATGACTCTACACATATTCATAAAAATATTATTTTAAAGTTAATAAGGTATTTCAGTCATAATATGAGCATGATTGCTTTTGTGACAACATCTGAGTTGTACTGTCTTGTTTTGCTGGATATCTTTGTGTATGTACAATTTGCTCATGGTAAAGCTAAGATACTGTTATAAACACATGTGAAGCAAATATCTCCTGGCTACTGACAGGCTTTTCTCTTTATATGTGTACCGATCAACGTTTATGACCACTAATACGAGTATGGCTATTACAGGACACTTTTGTAAGAAAGCATCTGCCTTCAAACACACTTGTATCCATCATTCAAATGATCAAAAACAAACAAAGAACATCCAGCAACTATCATATTCTCTTCATGACCAATAATATATTCTGATGAGAATACATCTGCATTTCTGTGTAAGTTGTTATCACAATTTTTGAATTTTTCATATACTTATTCTTCTCTCCAACACGGTACTCTTTACCAGATATGATCACCACCACCATCTCTCTTCTATCTGTTTTTGTACCAATACTATTCCTGCACAAATTTCCTTCTTTCCAGGTGAATGCTAAATAAAGTTAAGCCATTGAGTCATTGTCTTGGGTACCCCTGAACATCAAGGATGAAATTCAGTCTTGTAGTTAACATGCTAGATAGAACTTGTGTAAGAAGAAAGAGCTTAAACAAGATTATTCAGAAAAAAATCCTCTCTAAACCACCGTGAATATTCTGCATTCAGCAGTAAAGTCAGCATCAGAAACAGTACAATGGTAAGAAATAAGGCTAGTTTTGATTGCATTTTTTTCCAGGTATATATTAAAAACGTCTTTTAGAATCAGTTTTTCTTTATTCTGGTCAAGCAACTTTCTTATAGACATACACTTGATGTGATGTTTCATATTCTTCTGAATATTGTTAGTGTATTTACAGTGTCTGGAGCCATGTAACTTTTGGAAATTTTTATTGATACTTGGTATAGAAACAAACAGAACAGAAAATGAACTCATTTAAAATGTTTTTTTAAAGTAAAAAAAAATATTTATGCATGAAGTTGGTTGGACGGAAACCCATGGAAAATACTTTAAGATGTAATAGCTTTAAAGGAGTATTTTGATATGAGTGATTGAGTGTTATGTTCAGAGTTAGGTGGAAAAGTATAATAGTAGACTTCTGTCCCAGTGCTCTGAAACAGAAGTGTATCAGTTATGCCATGTAAGCCAAAGCACCAAATTTCCTATGACCTGTAAAATCTGGAGAGTATCAAAATCTGAATGTATTGATTCACATCAATAATGTTTCGTGGCATTTGTGATTCATCTCACATACTGAGCTGGCTTTGACTCCAGTCTTGTGTTGGGGAACCTAACTTCACAACTGAAACACTTGGTGTCATTCAGAGTGCTGTACATGTATGCATTTTGTGTTGTAAACACCTTAAACTTTTTCTTTTATTTTTTATTTTTATTTTTTAACCTTTGAAATATTGTGCTTATACTAGCTGAGATCACAAAGAAGTGCAGACACTTGTTTCTGTTTCTTGGTGGACCCTGACTTGCAATAAGAAGGAAAGGTAAGAATGTTCAGATTCTGATTAGAAACAGTTAAAATGTGATTTCATTCCAAGTTCTCAAATGGACTGTGATGTTGTGATCACCTATTTTCATTGCTCTCATTAAATGAGAGCCATTACCTCCCTGCCTATTCCAGTCACCTTCTGTTTCTACCACTTTCCTGTTGCCTTCACAGCACAATCAAGTCTTTTTCTGCTATTAATTTTTCTGTGATCCCACATTCACAAGCAGAAAATCAAAAAGCACTTTTTTGTGGTCTTCAGCTGGTACTCTTCTTTCTAAGGTTCATCATCTCAGTCTTTTATTCAAAAATCTTACACCTAGTCTCCTTGTCTTACAAAAACCATTCTGTCATCATTCTTTGTTCAAGTATTGTTTGACCGTCCTTCCTAATCTTATGCTTACTAGGTGCTACCTTTTTCCCCATTTCCTGTATTCATCATATCCACGGATTATTCTTTTTAAAAATTACCTCCAATTTCTTCACAGCAGCTCTCATATGTGTTTTATTTTTTTCTTCTGATAGTTCCCATCCAAATCCCTCTTTTTTTTAATGTTTATTTACTCCAGAATATGAACAACCATTTTTCCCTGTTTTCAACCAAAGACTGCAGAACATTTTGCTAAATGTTTATCAAATTCAACTTTTGGTAATGAGACTGTTAGTCTATCTTACATTAGGATATTAATTTCTAAAATGTCTTGGAGATGTAGACGATGTACGAAAACCCCCGGCAAATATCATGTTGTGTCCTTTTCTTCCTTTTGTCATGTTCTAGTTGTGTAACTGTACACATTCACAAGTAACTGTCTTGTACGTTTGGCAACTTGCGTAAGTATATTGCTCATTTCTAATTCTGTTTCATATCTTGGTATGTGAATAACCTAACTGTATCTCTTTTTCTTTCCATGAACTGTGGAGGATTGATGGTAGCAGCTCCAAATTTGCTAGTGTTAGAAAGACAGGCTCAGCAGTGCTAGTAGGCTGAGGCAGCTTTCCCATGAATTTCCAATTAATCCCAGCAGGTTGTCTCTTTGTGGCAGGAAAACGTATAAAGTGCACTCTAAGACTATGGCACATTCTCTCCTACAAATGGAAAAGAAAATACATGTGTGTGTATTTCAGATAAACAGCTAAATGGAGTTTTCTTGTAGTCCTCTATACACATACGTGTTTTGAATATTCTGGAGTGTACAGACACAATAAAGTGGGTGCTCTTTCTCAGTTAAAGATCCCACTATTTAATCTGAAAATCAAAAAGAAAATCTATTCCCGTAATAGCAAAGGAATGAGATCCAAAGAGTAAAAGCAGACTGAACAATTAATCCTGAAGTTATCATTGCAGACTGGCTTCTCTTTTGTTTGGCACATCTATTACTGAAAGGACCATTATACTTGTTGTGCCGGATGGCATTGATATACATATATGAATGAATGATACTAAGGTATTGGAACTGCTAATAGAAGTCCTACCCCTGACAATGGGGAAGTAAAATCATGGATTCCTGTTACTGCTAAAGAAGGACTAGAAGTTGTACTCGCAGCATTGTGTATGCCTGCATACAATCTTCTACAGTTTCTGTAAATGATTAATTATCACAATTTGATGTTTTTTTCTTCAAGCAGAAGGTTTCATTAATCAACACTCCTAAACTATCAAAGTCATTATTGAATGATAGTTTATTATAATAGATTGTATTTCTCAGAGAGAGATACTGTTATACAGCCATTTTGAATTGCAAATGAATAGCTGCACATCTTTCGGATCTGTTAATGCATGCAAAATCAGAGCCAAATAACCACTAGCTACATAGAAATAGTGTGACATTTCTGAATGCTCTTGTTTTCTTCTAGAATCATATCTGTAGATGTAGAATCTGTTAAAATAGCAGTGTTGTTTTTTTTCCCTTTTTTTTAAATGATATTTTACACCTGTTTACTAACCTAAAGTTAACCTGTTCTTATGAATCTTTTTGTAAGTGATTCAACTCCTTTCTGAGTACTTACCTGTGTTTTAGATAAAAATACATAATATATATCTATTTCCTGGAATAAAATAACTAACCTTTTAATGTTTAATATATTGATTTTCTGACAATAATAATAGTAATAATAATAATAATAATTCCTAGATTTGTTACTTTAAGTTACATTGAAAAATAATTTAAACCTTTCTATGCTATTAAAAAATATGTGCTTAGTAACACATGGTTAGAAAAAATGATTTCTATAAATTGTTGTGTATTCATTAGTTAAAGATGAGTTCAGGTCTGGCTTTGCAGTAAAAGTGCAGAGTAAATGATTAAGCTTTAAAAGTGAAAACAAAATCTTCCATTCTGTAGGTGAACTCTAGGCTCCAGTACTATGGTAAGATAGATATTCTTGCTGGTAACAACAGAACATGTTCTTTGATTTGTTCTCTGGCAGTTCAGTACAAATGATCCTTACGTGAACATTATTAGAATTGAAAACTAACTAGAGGAGTCAGCCTCAAATCCATGCCTCATTACAACTTGTTTTGGCTATTGAGGTATAGTATTTTATAAAGGACCTAATAAGTCGAACCAGCCAATTTTATATTACTATCGTAGAAAATGAACAATTTTTCATTAAACATTATTAAGATCTAAAAATGTTGGATGTTTTTGAATAGTGAAATTATAATCGGTCTAGAAATGCTATTTTTTCATAAAGTATTTTGTTTTCAGTTAGGACAAGAATTAAAGATTCACTTTTCTCACAACATCTGAAGATCTCTTATAACTGTATTACAGAATCACAGAATGGTTGAGGTTGGAACGGATCTCCAGAGATCATCTAGTCCAACCGCCCTGCTCAAGCAGGGTCACCTAGAGCATGCTACACAAGATCGCATCCAGGTGGATGTTGAATATCTCCAAAGAAGGAGACTACACAACCTCTCTGGGCAGCCTGTTCAGTGCTCTGTCACCTGAACTGTAAACTTCTTCTTCATATGGCAACAAATCCTGGGGTTCAATTTATACCCATTACCGCTTGTCCTATCACTGGCCACTACTGAGAAGAATTGGGCCCCATCCTCTTTACGTTGTTCCCTCAGGTATTTGCGGAGGTTGATTTGTAGAGGTTATTTATATAATTCAAAAAAAAAAAAAGAGCATTTAAAATAAGCACAATTTATTTTGTGTCTACCGATTTATCAAAATGAATTAAAAGATTTAATAGATTTAATTTTTCTCCAGTGTAATTTTAAGCTGTGTCTCCATGTATTTCTGTGGCATTTCACAACATACAAAAAGCAACTCTTGTGCATGTCATTGTCTCTATGCCATGCTCAATCCAAGTATATTTCGTCATATATATAATGGTAAATTTCCTCCCCTCACATAAACCAAGGAAAAGTCTCCCAGTCTCAATGATACATGTACTTCAGCCAAGGAGAAGCCAAAAAATAATTTTTAAAAAGTGCTATGGTAGATTAGTGAAAAACTAGATTAATGTTTATAGCTGAAATTTTTCTCCAACCTACAGAATACTTTGTTAGTCTTTTCTAGTAGAAAAGCTGTGTGATATGTTTACTTCAGTACCTGATTTCCTGGCCAAAGAAGCTGATGGAAAGATTTGGGTTGAGAAGTGTGCCTGGGGTGAAAGGCACAACTCCAGGGCTAGGAGGGAGATGAGTGTCTGATTTCCAGAGACCTCAGCTGTTCTGCAATAATAAACTAGTAATCTGAATCCTCACTGACCCCCACCAATGTGGTGAGTTTAGATGTGTGGGCACAAGTGGGGCCTGGGCGAGACATGGCATCTGCCAGGCTGCTTCTCCCAAAGATGGGAGGGAGGAGTGAGATAGCAGGAAGCTCTAGTCTGCAGCTTGCTGAGCCAGAGAACATAGTAGCACCTACATAACTGCAGTACCACTGAAGCAGGGGGGACCACAATGGAAAGAATCCCTAATGGTTGGAGGCAAGGGCAAAGGAAGGCTCCCACCTGCATCTTGGGGTGTGGGGGTTTTCATGCTTTTTTCTTGCTGTTATGAAACTTTACTGATGCATGAGTGAAACATAGATCTTTTTCTGTCTGCATCCAAATATAAATGTAAGCTTGAGTCAGAACAATATACTTTACATCCTGTATAGAATACATTATTTTTATTTATGTATTTTCTTGGCTACATAACCATACAAATGGAATGGCTTGGAATAATTTATTTGAGGGATAACGTATAGGCAGTATTTCTAATTTATAAATGATAACATTGTACAGACAGCAAAAAGAGGGCAGGTAAAAATTGTAGACTAGCTGCTTACAATGAAAATTGAACCTGGAAATAAAATACAGATGGACTTTATCCTCAGGGAAAGATTTGGGTCCTATGAATGGTGTAATGTTTGAGAACATTTTTCTGATAACAGAAATTATCCTTTTCAGGGAAGTGCCAGAAGATTCCAGTCATTCCAATATAGAATTTTGTGAAATGAAGGGATGGAACAAGAAGATATTGGTGTGAGGTCTACTAATTCTTGAAATAACTACTGCATCTAAATTGAAGCATTTCAAAGCAGCAGAAGAGACTACTCTTGACTGCCAGAGGTGAGGCATTCTCAATTACGTCAAGTGCTGGTGACCTGCACAGCAAATATAGAAAGCCCTTGTTTTTGATGACCACTTGGGAAAGAGTTTTATCATAAATAGGGAGTGATCCTGGCTTTGAAATTTGCAGATATGGAAGATAAATTGCCTACATCAGTTGGATGATTAATATGTTGGCAGTTTTTTTTTGTTGTTGTTGTTGTTTTTTTGGGGGGGGGGATGTTTGTTTTGTTTTGTTTTCATCAATGTATAGATCATGTTTGAATTATAATGTCTGGAAGGGTAATGGTTACTAGACAACAGAATATGTTTTGCTTAACTATATTTGTGTTTTTTATTGTTTTGTGGGTTATTTGTGGCACTGAAATGATAAATAAAATGTAACCCATGGTATCTATTCTGAAGAAAAAGATAATGAAATCTGGGAACTAATGATGACAGGAAGCAATTTAGCTATTCTTTTCACCTTAAGAATGTGACTACTAGTTGCTAAATTTGTTTATAAAGTATTTATTAGAAATAAATAGTGAAAACAAAGAGCAAATACAATATGTAGCTAAAAGTTTGGGGGCTTATCTAATAACAAATTCATGTTTCTTAGAAATAACTAGTGAAAACAAAGAGCAAATACAATATGTAGCTAAAAGTTTGGGGGCTTATCTAATAACAAACTCATGTGCCAGCAGTTCTGAATTGTGAAAATTTTTACAGCTATATATCGTAATCTTGCACTACTAATAGAGTAACTGTTTTCGCTATGGAGAAGTAAGAGCAAAAAGCTTTCTTCTCTTAACTTGTTGTGATGCTTTGTTAGAAGGAATCAACTTAATTGTATCTTAAATTTTGGCTTCAATGAATACCATGAAGGTTTGTTTTTTTGTTGTTGTTGTTGTTTTTGGTTGTTGTTGTTGTTTGTTTGTTTTTAAATACAGCACTCAGTACTCCAAGAAATGGAGTTACAAAAACTGTATGATCATAAAGCCAAATCTTAACTGAAGAAATCAAGATTACAACTAGATTTCATATGCAGATGAAACTTTGGTCCCAAAAAGTTGACTATAAAATTCAGATTTTCTTTGGAGTTTTGCTTAATAAAAGAACATGCTCCATTGAGATAATTTTTTGTCTATCTCTTTATTATTTTAATGTCATGTAAGTATATAATTGCACATCTTTGTAAAAAGTTTTATAATATAAATGTGTAATTAAGCATTTGCTATTTTTCTATAGGACATGTTGTTTTATCTTTTTATATATATATATATATATATATACACCTATCATTTCGAAAGATTTACTGTTTTCTTCTACTCTCTATAGAGGAGGAATGATGACAACAAAGCTATGTACTTATCAGAAGTGCTTACCTCTCTGATGAACGTCATTGAAATCAGTCCATGATAAGCTTCCCAGTACAAGAAAAATAGGTAGCATAAACAAGACAAAACATTTTTTTTTGTTGTTGTTGTCTTTTTGTTTGTTTTTCATCAGTAATGTAAACTTCAGGAAAAGAAAAAAAATCTAGTCACCAGAATTTACTTACAGGGAACTGAAATTATTTTTCTGTTGATGTTTTCTTTTTCCTGTTACTCTTTGATGCAAGAAAATATTGTTCCCTACTATACAAAATCCGTAATATTCATTCACAGCGTAAATGGCTCCCAAATGATTATTTAAGCTAAACAAGATTTCATTGACACTGGGGAGTGTCAAGCAAGCAGATCTTGGGATTTGCATAATAATTGTTTTGAAACAAGTGATATTCCATACAGTACTATGTATACAGAAGGTAATGAATGTGGTAGCCACAGTCTGAGAGATCTGTATCAGGAATATAATGAAAGCTGAATATTTTTCAATCTTTGGAGGTTTTCAAACATCCATATAAGCTAATGAGCTAATTTAAATCAGCATTAAACATGAATTTAATCACATTACTGGTAATTATTAGCAGACACACAATATGAAAGCCTTTTAGTTTCCTTCAAAAGTTGTAATTAACCACAAAAAAAAAGTAAATTGTTTGACCTCATGAACTGCATGTAAATGACTCAACTAAAGACTTGTAGATTTAATAGGAAGCTTAGCTTAGAGTCATTTTTCCTTATATATTATTTAGTTGAAAGTAAAAGTGTGTTTCTTTCCACATTATCTCAAGATCAAAATTAGACTATATTTCTCAAAATGTTATTCAGTGAAATGAATCTGAAAACTAAACCCAATTCTGAAGAGCACAGAAGCATATATTGATGTGATAGATGAAAATGTTCCCTCGCCATCTCCTACATTTGTCATGAGTTAACATATAAGCATATACTTCCAGTAACCTCTCTGGGTCCTCTGAAATGTTTAAAAGTAAGCATGTGAATGAGGATCTTGCTGGATCAGAACAAAAATTGTGCTCAGATGAGACTTGGTATTTTGCTTGGCAAGCATATTGCAGGCAAGCATACCTACTTCAAAAAGTTAAGAACACAAGACCTTCCTACAAAAAAAGGCTATAAATTAAGTTTTTAAGATAAAATTTCCCATCCTAGAAAAGTGTGACCAAATACATATTTTTAGTTTTCTTGCTTTAAAGGAAAAGTAGGTGCTACATAAAATCTTAAATCCTATGTATAAAGAGATTGGTCTCTGAAGTTATGATTCTGGAAAGAAATACTTAATAATCCAATTTCACATAATGGAAGTGGGCTGTTTTTTGAAAGTTGCCAAATGACTATGACTGTTCAATTTCTCTCAGGCAGTGAGAGAGAGTGTTTCCTTATTTAACAGAGTAGTGATCTCATCTAATTTTTCATTTATCAATGGACCATTGCTCAAGAGCACATTTTGCATGCTCTGACTCATGTTGTTCAGAAGTTACATGCTTTCAACAATATTGAAAAATGAAGATTTATATTAAAATAGGTATAATGTCCCCCCCCCCCCCCCCCCCCCCAGTGAACTATCACTGATATAAAAAAGATTACATTTTAAGAGGCTTGTTGAAAGCATATTTTTTCTCTGTGGGAATTTGTGGAGAAGCCATTTTCGGTTTAAACAATTTTTCAGCAAAAGACTGACCAGCTTTCTTACCAGCTGGGTTACCTATGCCTATGATTAAGCTGTGCTGAAATATTTTTTGCGTGCAATATCTTTTCATGTATATTAGAGTTTGAGACTGTCTTGGCTCTGTAGCAGGTTAGCTGTCACCCTAAGCTAGCACGTGCTTTTGTACACAGGAAAGTGGTACAGTAGAATTAAGCCAAAGTTATAGTTTTCCTATCTTAAAAATGACTAACGACATGGGTCACATGTGAGATCTTTCCTCTGCACCCGTAAATCTCATGTGGTCTTTCTATGACAACTTGTTTCCAGCTCCCAAACTCCACCATATTTGGGATTGGAAAAAGTAGAAGTCATCAGACCGAAGTGTAGCAGGCCAGCTATAGACGTGTGGGTGTTAACTGGAAGACAAAGTACTCAACAGTTTTGGACATTTTCTTCTGCTGTGTAAAATATTTCTGTGTCTTGCAGCTGTCTCTCCTACCTGTCTTACCAGACTTTTCTTCAGCTGTACTTTACAAAATTTTGCTCCCCTTCTTCTTCTCTTTTCCTCTGATATAGTCATCCTCTTTTCTTTTGCTGTTTTTCCAGCTGGCTAATCCTTGTTAAATAGTGCTTTCCTGAAATATTGTGGAGCCATGACAGCTCCTGCAATTGCATTCCTCAGTTTATTTATGTTACGTGTCTTTCTCTTTTGCTGTGTTTATATATGCAGTTACAATAGTGGAGCACACTATCTATAGACTAATTAGAATTTACCCTAATAAACACAACTATTAATCATGACTTTTTTTTTTTTTTAATCTAATAAACACTTCTTATAATCCAGGACAATGACAAGAGAATGATCATTAATAACAAACACTTAGTATTTATTAATTAATAAAAAACTGCTCACTAATTTATTCAAAGGATAAAGATTAAAGGAACACACCACTCATGTAATTTCCTGTAAATGAAGATCAAAAATATCTTCCCTTGCAATGAAAGTTTTCATAAAACTTCACAGAGCATAAAAACCTAATGAGTGGAAAGCTACACCTGTGTTTAATGAATGACGTTCATAGTCTAATTCAGTCAGAACACATACAAGCTGTATGGTGTATACATGAAATTACACTAGGTAAGAAAGAAAAAGTATTGTTTTCTGTTTTGCATACTCTAACTTCATGGAACAAACATCTCTTGCTATGTGTTTTGTGCTCTGTCTGTGTACGGCAAGTAGAAATGTGACCTTATCCCAGTGCCTCATCTTGATGCCTCCTGGTTCTATTGTGTTTAACTAATATAATACAAGAATATGAAATATTATCATCTTGCAAGAATATAAAATTTGATTGAGGATGGGAGTTTAACCTTTTTTGTTGTTGCCTTAGGCACATCTTGAATTAAGTTACATTCATCTCTATGAAACTGATTTTCCCAACCTACCTACTAGAGTCACTTTACACAGCAACTAATGCCTTCTTTTGTTTATACCTTTCACAGTTTGTTTTTATAATACTGCAATTGCACTTATACATACCCCCATTCTCACTAAAACATCAAATTGAAATACAAAAATTTTCTAGCTCCTAAACACTCGATTTTAGCTAACAAACATGACTTTGTCTCACCCCTTTTAAAATCCTCATCCAGAGCTTAAAACATTTTATCTCCTGTGTTGATGAGCAAAATTTTCTGTAGGTTTGCTGTTCAGTATTAATACTGGAGAAGCATGGAGAAAAAAAAAAAAAAGGAGAACGTGATAATAACTCAAGAAAGAGGAAGGCTATTAGAAAAACTACATATAGTGAGATATCTGTAGTCTTTCCTGTTTTTAACAATGACCGCCTTTCATAGTGTTAAAGGACTGCTTCTCACTGTTGGGGTGGGACTGTGGAAATACCCAATGGCTTTCCAGCTGTGTGATGGAAAATGTACCTGTTGGTGAGCAGTACCTCTCAGCCACTTCAACTCCACTGCTGCTGTGTGGAAATTCATGTCTGGTCTGTTGAATCTTGAGAAGTAATTTACTCGAGGCTACTTGGACATACGGTTTATTAAAGGGAATATTATTTAGTAAACTTCAGAAATATTGTCCCAGACTAAACAAAATTAGTTTTTGAAACTAAAATGATCAAAACATAAATCTAATGGGTGACAGCTGCAGAAATACCTGTTTGTTTTTTTTTTTGTTTTTTTTTTTCCTTAATGATTTCTTGCCTACTGGCTTCCAAGTTTCCAAATTTCCAGAGCAAAGAGTTTGACCTCTGTAACAGAGGGTGTTCTCTCTGAACTCAAAATTATCTTTTCAGGTTGTAAAATTTAGCCGTGGACTCATACAAATAGTGTAATATGTGATAAAACTTTAAAAATTGCATTCCAAATGCATTTCTTAAAGTTGTTCATGGTGTGTTTAGGTCATTCCTCTAGATCATGGCAGAGTGCTCTTTCAACAGCATTTCAGATTTGTTATGGAAATTACTCTATTGTATGGATGACATTCTGAAGATGTGTTTTTTATAAGCAGAAGGGGACGGGTACTCAACATTAATCAGACAGAGCTATATTAATTTATATGACATGATGAGGCAGCTTCTTTTCTTTTCTTCCCCCCCCTCCCACCCCTTATTTTTTTTTTTCAAGTGAATGGCACTATGGAAATGATAATAATTTTTCTTAGCTCAGTGAATCAGCATGTGTTATAAAAGACAGAAGAAATATTCCTATGTCTTATCTAAGTCTTGTTGGTCATCTCCCCCCTCCTGATCTTTGTATAATCAAATAAAAAAAAAAAATCTAATGAGTGGTTGCGACCCCATGGCTACTTCAGTCAGTCATATTCCATATTTACAAAAAAATATATATATGTTACCAAATGAATAAGAAAAGAGTCGGTCTCCATGTCTATGGAAGCAGAGGGTTCCTGTGGGATCTTGTTCATTCTGTGAGTTTTTGTGACCTCTGGATAAGCAGGAAGTTGCGCATGAATATGTAGGCAAGCACCAGCAAGGCAGATGTTACACTTGCTGACCTTCACTCACTGAAACTGATAATCAGTTTGGCTGTCATGCATTGTCCTTTTGAGGCTTTCTCACAGCAAGTGAATGCCAAAGAGACATATTTGATCCTGCAGGTCCTGCCAGAAATTAGGTTTGGACTTGGATATTTTGGAATGAATCCGAGATGAGTTTGACAACAAAGGGAAGGCTGCTGCAGTAACACGTGCAGATGATACCCTTCTCAATCTGTTTGTATGCTCCAGGGTAAGGAGATATTGGGGCCCTTTCCCGGCTTTCAATCAGCTGTGGGAGTGAAAGCAAAATGTGAAATAATATTAAAAGATATAATTCATTTATGTGGACAAACTGGACACAGATGTTGCACCTATGTAACCTAATGAATGAGCAATCGTAGTGTTTCAGTTACTAACAGGTAAATAATTAATGTCAGCCACAGAAGTCTTTTGCCTTGTCATTTGAAAATTAGAATAAGATGTGAATACACATATGAAATAGTAAGATAAATATTTTCTTATGCAGCAAATAATATCTCATACACTGTAATCACCCACTAGCAAAAATATATTTGGTATAAAGCAGTTTCTCTGTAATTTTTACCAGATTTTTTCAAAGCTTCTTTCTTTTTGTTTTGTTTGTTTTGCAGGTGCTGCAATGGCACATGTAGGTAAACAACACTGAACCTGTGTGTACTGGATAGAAGGAATGTGGCAACAGAAACACAATAATGTTGAAGGACCTGAGCATATGAGAGTTTGTAAATCTTTAGAAACCGCAATAAGTTAATAATAGAATATAGGTGTCTAGTGAAGTCAATGCGATAAGAAAGGTACAAATATTGACCAAAAAAAAAAAGATACAACCAATATTATTTGAAAGATATAACACTGACGTTGCATATGACAGAAGAACATACTCTTTGTCCCTTCCTGAGTAAATGGAAGGTAGATACTCCTTAATTATTGCCTCTCTTTGTCAACCAATTATAGTATTTCAGCACTGGATCAGTCAATCACCATATCAGCATACAATGCAGGAGAAATAATGAAACCCAGTTTTACTTGTAGCCTGGTTTCTATAACCCTTCAGCTTCCCTCACATGCTACCTGCTGCATCCTATTTATTTCTTTTAATCAGGTTTCAATCAAATCCATAAAACTACAGAAAGTGCTGGTAATGAGAAACAACGTGATCTTCTGAAAAAAAAAGAAAAAAAGAAAAACTTAAAGTTAATATGGAAGAAGTCATCATGAATTCACAAACATATTTGGTCTCTGGGTATGTAATCTGTTCACCACACACAGTCTGAAATACTGGTCATACCGATCTTAGTGTTTCTTATTAATTTTAGTGTGGCTTATATTTCACCCAACTATATGCATACATTCCAAGTAGAAATGCATCTTAATGTTTCTTTTTTTTTTTTTTTCAGCAGAATTTAATAGAGTGATAGCAAGATATAAAACTGCTTCATTGTTCCTTCTTTCACTTTTTAAAGAAAATTTTTGATTTCAAATGATTTCTGCCATTTCTGTGTTTCTATGCTTATCCTTAAGTGTACTGATAACCATGATAACCATAGTGCATCACCTTCAATATCTGCTTTCTGAGAAGCCATTCTACAGTCTGCCTCTGCTTCTAGTGCAAAGTCCTGCCCTGTGCCGTTTGTTTGCTTTTGGTACTTCTTCCTGAAGCAGCTAAATTTTAGATGGAGTTACAGTCAACTCTCTTCTATGAAAAGGAATAAAAAACCCTGTTGGAATGGCAATCACATGGATCTTCTGAGGTTCAGCAATGACGGAGCAGTGGCCTTGGGGATCATGTAGACAGAGGCTGCAGTCTGGTCCTGATCACTGGTTCAGCTCTCCCGTGGCTGCTCTAAACTTCTCCAGCATTTGGCATCACACAGACTTGTGCCTCTCAGACACCCAGAAACTCAGCAATGTGCTGAATGTAACCTGAAAGTGAAGTCAAAACACACGGACAAGGGAAAAGAGAGAAAATTAACTGTTGGTGTAAAGCAAAGATAACATTGGTACATACTGGAATTTAGACTACAGGGCTGTAATTTCAGTTTGCAGCTGAGGATTATACAGAACAGCTCATCAGAAAAGGCAACTTGGCCCTTCTTCAGCCTTTGGTTTTGTATGTGCTGATCTTCCGGCATAAGAATACTTAGCTGGGTGGCTGTATTAGGCTTTGCAAGCAGTAACTCCCCCTACCAGGACTGCATTAAACAGCAGGTTTGGTAAAGAAAGCCTGTGCAACACGCCCCCCCCCCCCCCCCCCCACCTCTCCGCCCTCCTTTGCCCCCATATTTATCTGGAGGAAAGTAATTGGAAACAGTGATCTTACCTCAAGATTATCAGGGCGATCTCTTGATTATTTTGGCTTTCAATTGCCTTTACATTACTTTAAAGTGCCTCTCGTAAAATACAGGATTGAGGAAACAACACACAATTGTGTTTCGCAAATACTGCTCTGTATTTGTAACTTACTTTACATTATCCTTTATCCTTATTATCCTAACTTACATTATCCTTTAATGCTGTGCTGACCAGTTGACCTCTTTGTGTTATGAAGTCTTCAGGGCACTGTTTGCCTTGCCACCTGAGGTTTACACCTTAGAGCAGAGCCACAGTGAACACTGGCCAGGGCTGTTAATAGTGTAGCATGCAGTTTTGATGTGGTAGTTTGCATTTGGGAGCACTCTCCACTCATATGAGTTTCACAGCTATTTGCTAAAACAGGCTGTTTCTTACTCCAGTGCTTTTAGCCTCTTGTTTCCATGTCACTGCTGAGAGCAGACATGATTCGTGTTGGTTAAAAAGGTCTTCTTATGGATGAGAGGTAATAACTTTCATACTAGGGTGAAATAATATGTCACTAGTATCCATGAGTATGATTTTGACTTACAGATTATATACAGGGATATTTCTGGAAAGAAAACTTCCTGAAGATGATTAAGATTTGTAAAAATTAACCTTTATTTAATTATTACTATATTAATGAAAGATGTATTTAAATTATAAATACATTTTGCACAATATTGTATGGGCGTAACCAAGTCAATTTTCTTTTTATCCTAGCAAAACCATTTAAGAAGTTCAATTTACTCTCTTGTCTTTTCTGGCTGTGTGTTCTGCCTACAAAAATCTGCTGCCTTCATGGCAAATAAAATTTTGTCTGTAGTACAAAACCAACCCAGAATGATATGCAGCCACTGAATCCTCTGAATCCTTCCCTGCCTAAGTCCTTAATCTTGGCTTTAGAATGAACACATTTTTAAATATGGAAGACAATTCAGACTCAGAAAGATCCTAGGGCCTTCTTCAAGACAGAATCTCAGTTTTGAAGGGAAAACATAAAAAACAGGAAAACAATTCTGATTTTGTGGAACAGAAAACTAGAAACTAGGTAGAGCAATATTGGAAGGTGGTAAAATTGTTGTTTAGAGAATTGATGAAAAAGAGGCTTTTCCAGGGTCTTTGGCTCAGGAAAAACAAACAAACAAACAAACAAAAAAACACTCAATGTTTGTTTATTATCCCTATATTATGTCTTTCAGAGCATTTTTTTGTTTGTTTGTTTGTTTGTTTTGTTTCCTGGGACAAGTCAGTACTTTACACCAACTATGAAGGTTGTACTTTACACAAAATATTATTGTTAGCCTTACTCATGCAGTTAAAAAATAAAAAAATAAAAACAGTTAAGAAGTGTATATAATCATGCACTAGAATCTTGCATCGTGCAGCATCGTGCAGCAGGCAGGCTATGACTTGGTTGCCATCACAGAAACATGGTGGGACCACTCTCATGACTGGAGTGCTGCAATGTCTGGCTATAGGCTCTTCAGAAGGGACAGGCAGCACAGAACGGGTGGTGGTGTGGCTCTCTACATTAGAGGGTGTCTTGATGTTGTGGAACTTGAGGCTGGGAATGTTAAGGTTGAGTCCATATGGGTTAGGATCAGAGGGAAGGTCAACAAGGCAAGCATCCTGGTGGGGGTCTGTTATAGACCGCCAAACCAGGATGAGGAGACGGATGAGGAGTTCTACAGGCAGCTGGCAGAAGTTGCGAAATCGTCAGCGCTTGTTCTCGTGGGGGACTTCAACTTCTCAGACATATCCTGGAAGCACAACACAGCCCAGAGAAAGCAGTGTTGGAGGTTTCTGGAGACCTTGGAAGATAGCTTCCTGACGCAGCTGATTAGTGAGCCTGCCAGGGGAGGTGCCCTGCTAGACCTTCTCTTCACAAACAGAGAAGGACTGGTGGGAGATGTTGTGGTCGTGAGCTGTCTTGGGCAGAGTGACCATGAAATGGTAGAGTTCTCTATTCTTGGCAAAGTCAGGAAGGGGACCAGTAAAACCGCTGTCTTGGACTTCCGGAGGGCTGACTTTGAGCTGTTCAGGACACTGGTTGGCAGAGTCCCTTGGGAGGTGGTTCTGAAGTGTAGAGGAGTCCAGGAAGGCTGGGCACTCTTCAAGAAGGAAATCTTAATGGCTCAGGAGCGGACTGTCCCCACTTGCCCAAAGGCGAGCCGGCGCGGAAGAAGACCAGCCTGACTGAACAGAGAGTTGTGGTTCGAGCTTAGGAGAAAAAAGAGGGTTTATAATCTTTGGAGAAGAGGGCGGGCCACTCAGGAGGACTATAAGGATGTTGCGAGGCTGTGCAGGGACAAAATTAGAAAGGCCAAAGCTCATCTGGAGCTCAATCTGGCTACTGCTGTTAAAGATAACAAAAAATGTCTTTACAAATACATCAACACAAAAAGGAGGACTAAGGAGAATCTCTGTCCTTTACTGGATGTGGGGGGAAACTTAGTTACAAAAGATGAGGAAAAGGCTGAGGTGCTCAATGCCTTCTTTGCTTCCGCCTTTAGCGGCAAGACTGGTTGTTCTCTGGATACCTGGTACCCTGAGCTGGTGAAAGGGGATGGGAGCAGGATGTGGCCCTCGCTATCCATGAGGAAATGGTTGGAGACCTGCTACAGCACTTGGATATACGCAAGTCGATGGGGCTGGATGGGATCCACCCGAGGACACTGAGCGAACTGGCGGAGGAGCTGGCCAAGCCGCTTTCCATCATTTATCGGCAGTCCTGGCTATCGGGGGAGGTCCCAGTCGACTGGCGGCTAGCAAACGTGACGCCCATCTACAAGAAGGGTTGGAGGGTAGACCCGGGGAACTATAGGTCTGTTAGTTTGACCTCAGTGCCAGGGAAGCTCATGGAGCAGATTATCTTGAGTGTCACCATGCGGCACTTACAGGGCAACCAGGCGATCAGGCCCAGTCAGCATGGGTTTATGAAAGGTAGGTCCTGCTTGACGAACCTGATCTTCTATGACAAAGTGACACGCTTAGTGGATGAGGGAAAGGCTGTGGATGTGGTCTACCTTGACTTCAGTAAGGCTTTTGATACCGTTTCCCACAACATTCTCCTCAAGAAACTGACTGCTCGTGGCTTGGACTGACGTACGCTTCGTTGGGTTAAAAACTGGCTGGATAGCCGGGCCCAAAGAGTTGTGGTGAATGGAGTCAAATCTGGTTGGAGGCCGGTCACTAGTGGAGTCCCCCAAGGCTCAGTGCTGGGGCCAATCCTCTTTAACATCTTTATCGATGATCTGGATGAGGGAATTGAGTGCACCCTCAGTAAGTTTGCAGATGACACCAAGTTAGGTGCATGTGTCGATCTGGGGTAGGAAGGCTCTGCAGGAGGATCTGGATAGGCTGGACCGATGGGCTGAGGCCAACTGTATGAAGTTCAACAAGGCCAAGTGCCAGGTCCTGCACCTGGGGCGCAACAACCCCAAGCAGAGCTACAGGCTGGGAGATGAGTGGCTGGAAAGCTGCCTGGCAGAGAAGGACCTGGGAATACTGGTTGATAGGCAGCTGAATATGAGCCAGCAGTGTGCTCAGGTGGCCAAGAAGGCCAACAACATCCTGGCTTGTATAAGAAGCAGCGTGGCCAGCAGGTCTAGGGAAGTGTACCCCTGTACTTGGCTCTGGTGAGGCCGCACCTCGAGTACTGTGTTCAGTTTTGGGCCCCTTGCTACAAGAAGGACATGGAGGTGCTCGAGCAAGTCCAGAAAAGGGCAACGAGGCTGGTGAGGGGTCTGGAGAACAAGTCTTACAAGGAGCGGCTGAGGGAGCTGGGGTTGTTTAGCCTGGAGAAGAGGAGGCTCAGGGGCGACTTTATCACTCTCTATAGGTACCTTAAAGGAGGCTGTAGCAAGGTAGGGGTTGGTCTATTCTCCCACTGGTGCCTGGTGACAGGATGAGGGGGAATGGGCTAAAGTTGCGCCAGGGGAGGTTTAGGTTGGATGTTAGGAAGAACTTCTTTACTGAAAGGGTTGTTAGGCATTGGCATGGGCTGCCCAGGGAAGTGGTTGAGTCACCATCCCTGGAGGTCTTCAAGAGATGTTTAGATGTTGAACTTAGTGATATGGTTTAGTGGAGGACTTGTTAGTGTTAGGTCAGAGGTTGGACTAGGTGATCTTGGAGGTCTCTTCCAACCTAGACGATTTTGTGATTCTGTGATTCTGTGAAATCCTGTTGAAGATTTGATCAACAAATCTGAGTGTACAGTTAAATTGCACTGTTACTTTTACATTTAAGGTGATAAATGGTGCCATTATATAGCATTGTGAAATTTTAAGGGGTTAGTCTGGAAAAATCCCATCTGGCAAAGATGTGCTTGATCCTGCATATCAATGGGAGTTTGGAGGACAGATCAATAGTAGGATGAAATGCTGGATAATTATTGTGTGTCTGTGCTTTTATCTATTGGCTTGCCTCCACAGTGCATGAAAGGAATTTTGCAAAAACAGAAAAAGAAAACCAACTGCTTTAGTCAGCAAAGATGCAAATACTAATATAGCATATAAGCTAGCAACCTAAGTGTTATAAATCTGTTTTAATGACAACTTTCATTATTATGAAAGGAGAAATCCATTAAATCAATAGGAATTTTGAAATTGCTGAAATACTTTAGATAAAAATGGACTGTGCTATGACATTTGTGGAAACTCTTGGAAAAAAAGTGCCATCTGGTAAGTGAACTCTCCTGAGGTAATTTTGTGGGATTGGAAATCTGGTTTTCTCTAAAGAAATTGTTACTGATGTACTGATGTGATATGACATCATTTCCTTTTTGGCAGGTTAGTCGGTAATGCAGAAAGTTAGTCCCGTAACTCCTCAGACTGATCTTTTTCCAGTTAAATGAGGAAAAGAATCAAATAAATATCTGGTTGACTGGGTCCAGAAAGGATGATTATATGACAAATCTCTCATTCTCAATACATATCAATTAAGGTGAGCCTAAAGCCATATTTTAATTGAAAATAATGAAGGTATCAAGAAAATAGATTTTGTTTTACTGACAGATTGCCTATTGAAAGACAAGCTTTTTTTTTTTATGTTCAATACTTGAAATAAATGATTTGGTTAATATACATAGTTGAAAAGAAGCTCCATAAATAACCAGGAAACTTTTGTATATAGTTGCCATTTCCATTTGTTTTCTCAATGGTTTTTCTGAATGAAACTTAGCTGGTCAATGAAGCTTAATGACTGTTAATCAGGTATTTCTTTTGGACAGGAGAATCAAGCCCATTAACCTTAAAGGCACCGGAGGGAAAAAAAAAAAAAAAAAAAAAAGAGAGGGAGAGAGAAAGAGAGAAGGGCTACTTTTCATTTAGTGTTTAAATAATTTTGGAACAGAGTGGTGCACAAATACCTACTGCTGTCAGGCTGCAGTTCTAGATGAGAGCCTTTATGTGAGCCCTCACTACAAAGACCACACCTGCCATCAGTTCCTTTCTGTAGTGAGTGGGGTAGAACTGGGCCTGATGCTTTGTGTGCTAGGCATTCCTGTGACTTGTAAACCCACACCACAACCCCAGCAGGGCTGATGAGAAGGCAGGTGGTGTGGCTGGCTGCTGGCACCCTATGGTACCCATAGGGAGCAAGTGACCCTGCGTGGTGGCTTGGGGCACAATGCCACTGGTGCCTGGGTTCTGCACCCACAGGGCTGTGTTCTGGAAAGAAAACCAGCCAGCAGAATTCAGCTTGCTCCAAGATGGAAGTCACAAGCCCTACATTCTGCCACCAGCTTGAGGAGTGTTTGTCTTGAGGTTTTGGCTTGGTTTGATGGCTTGGATTTGTTGATGTTGGTATACAAAAACAGTTTGCAATAATGGCAATTCTTACAGCTCCTGAAACAATGGGTTTATTTTAAAGAGAAAGAGTTTAAGCAGTTCTATTTCTTCAAATTGGTATATATTAAAGTTTTTAAATTGAAATTGCTTTCTTTGGTAGGTACAAAAAATCAACAAACTATATTTAGTTTAACTAAATATTAAGAAAAAAATGTGTAAAAATGCAAATTTTTGTTTTAAAATATTTACAGTAACATCACTACAATCTGAAAATTAACACTACATTTTTATGGATAACTTACCTTCAGTAGGATAAATGCATACTTCTGGGTTAAGTAAAATTCTGTGTCTATCAGTGGAAACAATCAAAAATCCAGAAAGAAAGAAGTATCTCCACAAAAGAAAATTTTTGTTGTATGTTTCAAAAAAATTAAAAAAGAAATGGGGGAGAGGGGGCAGAAGAGTAAGTAGGAACTCTCATGAAGAAAGAACCACCAATCGTATTCTAAGAGCATAAAAAATATGCATTAAGTGCTTATATGGAGATTTATGGATTGTTTCCAAAGTATTCAAAGTAGATGTTGATGCTCTCTTTTTTTTTTTTTTTTTGATCTCAAGTATTAAAAAAATGAAAGGAGAAAAAAAAAATAGAAGGCAGATCTGTGTGGTAATGAGTACCTGAAAACAGGATTGACCTTGATTAAGTCAATCTGAACTGGAAAGATTTTTCTTTTTATTTGCATCTGCATTAAATTCTGTTCTCCTTCCCATCAGGTTCTGTTCTCCCAGAATCTGAAAAAGGCTGACTTTCTCACTTTTTTCATCCATAAATTATGAACCAAATAGTATATCAGAATACATTTGAAAATTTTAAAAGTTTTATTATTGAATTGTGTTATAAAATGAGACTTCAGGCTTTTCTGAGAGATTTGTGAAGGTTGAAACAGATACGCTATCATTCATGTAGGCTCATGCTTTGTTTTCAAATAAAATCAAAATTCAATTCTGTTTGTTGCAGCCTAATTGTCATCTTTCTCTTATGTCAATGATAACTTCTCAGGCCATCTTCTGATAAATCCTACAGACTCTCTACACTGCAAATCTCATGTAGATCAGTGAGATAAACATACCGATAGAAATATTTGTGTGATATGTCCCATGGTATCGCTTTTTACTATTTTTGGCACCAGAACAGTTACAATTTATGTATTTAATTTTCTTGCACTTATCTTCCATAAAATTCATATATATATCTATATAATTTTCAAAATGAAAATAAAGTCAAATAACTAAACCACTTTTATTATTTAAGTTTAAATTATGACTAAGCTGTTACTCTTGCCAGTAGTAACAAAAGTTAAGTGCAAATTCTGAAAATTAAAATATCCATCTACAATTCCTCTGTAGACATAATAGTGGTTTTTTTTTTTGTTTGTTTGTTTGTTTTAAATTCATCTTAGTTAATTTTTTCACTTTTCTCCCTGTGTCTGTCACTTCAGGAAAAATCATGGGTAAGCATTGTTCCTCATTTTAGAGAACTGGAAATCAGAAAAATCGTTCAGCTTGTTTCTTTGCATTAAATCAACCTTGAAATAATTTATCCTTCCCATGAGCTTTTCAGATACACAGATCTCATTCGTGCAGCTCCTGTGTAACTGGCACGGCTTTCATTTGATTTGCTTATCCATGTGCTTCTGCATGCTCATGTTGGATCCCAGGCTTAATAGAATGCATGGCATGTCCTCATGATGTTTCAGATACTCTGGGTAAATCAGATCATTGAAATACAGCTTAACCTCATGGATCACCCTAGAGTGTAAAAAAAATATATAAATTTTCCTTTTGAAATTTAAAAATGGACAAAGATTTTTCTTTAACAACTTCTATATTATATACATTTCTATATAAGTCAAAACTGTATGTATGCTGTGTTTGACATGTTATTCCCTAAAACTCAGTTTTGACTTCTCTCTCTGCAATTTCGTTTGGGATTTAATTTGGGGGAAGGGCCATCTTTTTGTGTTTTGTTTGCACACTGGTCTGCACAGTGGCCAGACAGTTGGTTGGGACTCCTTGTTGCTATTGTTGCACAAATAGGCTTGGTTTGAAATTGAAATCATCAATAGAAAAATACTTATTACGAAGTTTCCCAGTCTGATCAGGTTTTCATCTGTTAATACCTTGGTCACTAAATGTATAAAAGAATTAAATAAAATTTGAAGCACATACTGTGATAAAACACATGTAAGTATATTTACATTGTCTGACATGTGAAACCATCTTTTGATTCATCTGAGCCTAGATTTCAGTTGCTGAAGCCCATCCACAGGCAGGAGGCACCTCAGAGCCAAGCAAAGTCCAGAGCCCCTGGCACCTCACATACTTTTTTGGAAGCTCTTCATTAAGACACGCAGTGAGGTTGCTTACATGGCTGATGAGTTCGCTTGTCATCTAGCAAGGATGTAGATGTCACCTTTCCAGAACAAAGGCAATGTACAATTTCCTAGTATCTGCGGGAAAGAGGGACTGTTCCTTAGCCTCTGCTTTCACTACCCACTGCAGGACAGACTGCTCCTGCTGAAGTGGTGTGGTGGGAAATGTTCCTGACAATAGAGGGCACAGCCCGAGCCTGGTCTCATGCCACAGCTTGTTGGGGCATGCTTTAGTGTCCTGATTCCTGATTCTCTAGAATCTCTTGTTCAGCCTCTGTCTATTTTATTGGCTTATCTCTTTATTTTATTTTTGTAGGAATTGAGGTGTACATGGAGTGACTTGTTCTAAAATGGTTCTTGCCCTGACAGGGCACCAGGATGCAGCAGATATGGGTCTCCAAACATGTGAATTAAGCAGTTATTGCAGGTCAAATTATATGGAAGGGAGACTTGATCCGAAGAGGACTGGGCTGGTAAGACAGAGGCAAGATGGTTCTTTTCTTCACCATGTCAGAGATAATACACTGTAATTCTTGGGAAAAGTGTCAACATTGTAGGACTGGAACACTGGTAAATATTTGTTTCAGGCTTAGAATGAATGAATCTTTCCAAAGACTTCAGACATTATTTAGAAATCAACACCAGTACCAGATATTTCTCAGTTGAGCTACTGGTTTTCATTAGGCTGGAAAACTCTTCTGTTGCCTCTTCATGATGCAGTTCATACTTGACCTTGCTCTGTTGCTGCATTTGGTTGCTCACTGGGCAAGACTTTAATCCCCTACTAGCAAACTGAAGCCATATCAACACTCAAATGCTGCTGTGATCTGTTGCTACTTTATCAACGTGAATAGAGTCTTGCTCCCTGACCCTTAGGCCAGCCCATGGAGATGTACTACATGAACATACACGTTCTGCCTACATGCGGTTCATGCAGAATAGCAAGCACTAGGCAGCACCCTCGAGATTACTGGCAAAGCAAACAGAAATATTCATACAAAAGAATGAAGATTGGGGCTGTTTTCCACATCAGTACTTCTGCTTTAAAGTAATCACATCCTCTCTATATATGAAATGATTGGGCCAACCCAGTAACAGAGAGGAAGTTTAGCACAAAAAAGCAGTTTATAAAAATATAGATGACAGAGAAAAGGAGAGTATTACTTACAGCTTCACTGAGACTCGAACAAATGAAAACATAAGCATGAAGAATTAAGATAAAACAGAAAGATACAAGCCCTGTGCTTTGCTGATCACCATGAATTTCTTCAGGTCTACGCCTGACTTTAAAACAACTTTAGACCTCAAAAGTATTCATGAATCTAGGGTGTGAAGTGCTGATTTCTCTAAAAGATGAAGAATAGAAAATGACAATAGAAGCCAGAGTTTTAAATAGTAAATTCGACAGGAAGGGGAGAGATAAAAAAAATCTAAATGAAAATCTGTTCTGGACAAATATTTGACTTCTAATAATTTTAATTACACATCAGAAAATACACTATCAATTTTCAAAAATATAGAAATGGTGTGGAAACCTGATTGGAATATGTTTGTCAGGGAAGAGAAGGTCAGATCTGAAATATTTTCTATTGATTTTATGCCAAAGGTAGTTTTTCTGGATCTCAGACTTTGCATACCTATACAAAACATGATAAGAAGATTCACCAGATTCCCTTCAGAAAGAATATTTCCAGGAAGAATTTTACAGTGCTATCCAATTAGTCTTTCTGTAGCTGCAAAACTATTCACAAAAATAGCTCACTGGGTTCATGTGCATTGAGCAGTTCAAGTGAAAAACCATCAGTGGAACTGAATTAAAACCATAGAGCCAAGGGCTCTTCTGGTATAAATCTTGTGCATTGCTATAATAAAACAACACGTAACAGAAACAATTCTTCACACCACTGAATTTTGGCATTGGAGTTGGTCCCAGAATCCAAATCTTGCTGCTTCAGCTTCCATATTTTCTTAACAGGTAGGAAAACCTAAACTGCAATATGCTGTAATCATTTTGTGACATTTGTGAATAGAATGTATATAACTTAGGATCTAAAAAAGTAACACAAGTGGGATTTATCTTATTTTCCTTTTTTTTTTTTTTTAATGGTCGTGGCCTTGCCACTAAATGCCACTTTCTTATCTGTATAATGCAGCAGAGGTATTGCTCCATGTCCTGATTTTACCAGTTGAAGTCTTTCTTTTTTCATAGTCATAAAATATATGTCAAGCACCATGAGCAACTCTTTTATGCCTTGCTTGCAGTGCTACAATTAGGATCATACCGTGTCATATTCGAAGCTCAGTGACTGTTAAATGTGCTACGCCCGCATCACACTAACTACTATATCAGTCATTTTAGATGACCCCCCTGAAAATTGCTGCCAAAAGTTTATATGTCAGAAATCACTTTCAAAATGCTTATGAAGCGAAGAATTTTCACAGCTCTTTACCTACTCAAATACTAAAAACTGTCAGTCAATGAAATCAGGCACGTCAGTTTATATTCTAAGACTCACTATTCAAAGATTTGGTCGAACAATTATTCCTATCAGCTGTCAGCAACTGGGTTCTGTGTTAGGCAGTTGCTCACCTTTATATTGTAGTAACCACTGGAAGCTGCTATGAAAGATCTGCTAGAACCCTGAGTATTATTTTTAAAGGGGATGAGTCAGGGATGCATACATTCAGCATTACAGCACTTGAGTTTTGCCAACAGTGAGCTGCAGACTCAGTCCTGTTGCCCAGGCATGTGGCTGTTTTCATTTAGAGCTCTATACTGTTTCATCAGTGTTTTCAGTCCCAAGTGAAAACACAAATATGAACCAGGTACTGAAGACAGGAGATTATTTAGAAATCAGTTAAAAACTGATTGTATTTTTACAGATGGGAGTTTGCTTAAGAGTTCATTAAGTTTTAAGAACTTGAACACTAAAATTATCCTATAGTTCTGTTACTAAGAATGAGGTTTGATTTATGACTGAAACTCTGTTTATCTTTTTAGTTGTCTGGAAAAATACTCAAAATCTGTTCTGCTCTAAACAGGTCTTTAGTAACATGGCTGAGGTCCAAATGTAAGCCTAGAGAATCTCTAGACTAGAGATTCTGGTGGGAAATAATATTTCTTGCTAATATTTCAGTGTTTGTTCATTTAATAATACCTGTATAACCACCAATATAGTGGTGAGAGTCAATATTTTTAAAGAACTGCTGTTAATTAAAATTGACTTAGTTTTAATTATAAGTTCAAGGCTGGATCAACACTGTTACAATGAATAGCATAAGTGCAATAGGATTTTTTGTATCCTACAGCCAGCTGGAACAACCCTTTCTGTTTCATCAAGTCATCAAAAATCTCAGTTTCATTGAAAAGTTTCCACAATAATACTGGTTCTTTTCAGAGAACTTGGTACTTTTCAGAGATCTTGGTACTTGGGATCCAGAAAGCAAGCTTATCACTGTCTAAGGCTATCAACAGACCCAATCCAAGAGATGTGCTCAGAGAATAATAAATGTACGCCTCTATGTCCGGGTTCTTCACAAAGGAAAGTCATAAAATAATCTTACTGTAGTCATCTGTATTTTCATACAATCATTAAGGTTGGAAAAGACCTCTAAGATCATCTGTTCCAACAATCCCCCTACCACCAATATCACCCACTAAACCATGTCCCTAAGCACCATGTCCAACCTCTCCTTGAACACCCCTAGGAACAGTGACTCCACCACCTCCCTGGGCAACCCATTTCAATGCCTGACTACTCTCTCTGAGAAGAAATTTCTCCTCATTTCCAACCTAAACCTCCCCTGGTGCAACTGAAAGACAGATTCAGTGCTGTCATTCACGTTCTCTCCCTTCCTCCCTTCCTCCCTTTTCAGGAGATCCCTCAAGTTCTAGGCCGAGGGTGGGACTTCATGTGCTCTCCTAGAAGGAGGAAAATTCAAATAGAAAGGTGGATATCTCTATTCCTGTTGTGTTATGCTGCTTTTTGCATTAAACTCTCAGTGGATAAACAGAAATAATGCTGATCATGACTGCAGTCAAGCCTCTATGTGTTGACTGGAAAAGTTCTTATAACTTTCATGGGTGAGGCTATTTTTCCTGCTGGACAAGCTATGGTTGAAATAGAGCTAAGAGAGGTTTCTTCCTCATTTAATGCCATGTTTTCTTCTCCTGTGAGCTTGGTTCTGTAATCTCAGGAGACCACCAGGTCTTTCAGAACAGTTCTGCCTCCTCCTGCAAGGGGACGCAGCTTCCAGACATCTTCCCTCATTAACGTCTGGTAGCAATCAAGTCTTTGCATGTAAGGTGTAAGCTATATCATAACATTTCCTGTTAATATGGCAGTGATGAGAATGTGTATATGTTTCCAGATATATTTAGGCATGTAAATATTTATAGATATAACAATATACAACAACAACTACAACAACAAAGAACCCTAGCTGATATTAAATTATTGAACAAGCCATGCATAGGAGAGGCAGTGGGAATATCTTCACTAACTTTCATGGGCTTTTGACCAGGCCTTCCCCTAAAGAACAGCTTTTGAGATTCTCTGCTGGGTACACTGAGTTCTGGGAATTCGATTGCCATTGGACGAGAGGAAAAAGAAAAAAATTCTAACAGTCTGCTTTGTCTGCTACCTCTGTAGTCTGGTAAGGAGCCTTTTTGCTGTCTGGCCTAGCCATTTTAAACACCAAACATTTGGATGATATTTCTTTAACTTTGGCCTTATTTTCCTGGCCTGTCACAGTGTATTAGCTATCAGAAAGACTCTAAAACACAGGCATCCAGAAGGAGAATTTCTCTAAGAACAGAGACAGTGTATTTCTAACTATATGATATGAAAATCTATTGTATCCAATGTTCAATGTAGATATCCCTCCCTTGGCATACTATATCGCATAACCTTTTATTGCAGACAAAAGATACTATGTCTTAGTCTGAATCAAAGTAGTGGCTACTTTCAAATGTTTGTTATCCATATAAAAACAATCTAAAATAAAAGATGACTACTAAATTAAGACTGAATGAGATTAGAGTAGAATTTCTTATTGGTCAGTAGTGACAAATATGCTTGGGATTTGGTGAAATATAGTATTGTATCAAATACCTTAGTTTGACTTTTTTTTTTTTTTTCTGTGCTAGTGACAACTACACAAGACCTTTAACCTAAGATCTTTGCAAAGATTTTGAGGATCTTGACTACTTTGAGTGGTTCTCTGTCAAGAAAATAATACAAAAATAATTAGAAGATTGAATCCAACTAAAATTGGACTCCCTGAGACCCTTGTTATCTACCATTGCTGAAGTGATAAATTTGCTTGGGAAGACAGGAATCATTTTACACTTTTAAGATGCTTTTCAGCGAGTAATGTACTAAGTACATAATGGAAAGATGTGATACTCTGTGTATCCCCCAAAGTACACAGAGCAATTATAACTCCAGTATGAAGACCATCACCAGCCCTAATCTTCAGGCTAGAGCACACTTGCTTAAGAATGTCTTATTAGGGTAACAAAGAGGGTCAGTGGTGTTGATGAATAATTTTGCCATGACTAGCGCAGGCTATTCTGACAAGTAATATTTTCTAGCTGAAAGTATACAAGGTAAAAAAGCAATCCTTAAATAAACAGGGCTAATTTAATAATAAGAACTACAATATTGTTAACAAGGATGGTCCGTCAGGAAGAAAAGTACTATCAAAACAATATTTACTGCATTGTCATTTTGACTACAGGGTTATTTTTTCTTTTGTTTTTTTGATCACACCCCACTAGGGATCAGCTCTGAGCTATCACTGATCCCTAAGTGGAATGCAATTCTACTTGTAATTCTTAAGGCAATTCGGTATGTGAAATCCCTGGATCAGTTCAAACTCCTGCAGCTGCTTCATGACCAGCAACAAGAATGGTGACTAGACTGGTGACTTCTCAAAGTATTTAACTGTGTCTTTTCGTAATGGTTATGAGGCTTGCTGCTTTTTAAAACTGGAATGTGGTTTGTGTAATTTACAGACATAAACTAAAATGAAAAAGAATTCCAGAACAAAAGTGAAAAGGTTGCTAGGGTTCCAGTAATGTCGGTACTTACTGGTTTTGGTTATTGTTATATAAAATACTATACAAAACACTAATAAAGGGTAGTTTGTAACAGCTGAAATATCCACATTCATGATTATTTTACTTGTGTCTTTCCCCCTTTTCTTGGAACCTAGGAATCTGGACTTCTTTATAAACTGTAGGAGTGGTCTTTATCTGAGTGCGATTTCTGAAGAGTAGCTGCTTTTATTCCCTAAAGAAAAGTCTACTTTTTTAACCAGCTTGAAATCCCTTGCTTTCTCATTTTCTCTGTGACTTTCCTCTTTGACAACCTGGTCTGGTGAGTTCAACAAGGGGTCAGCCCTTGTATTGCCTCTCAAGTGTTGCTAGATGGGTAGTTATCTGAAGGCATTGCATTCTTTTTGCAGTCTCATGGGAACTAACCCTCCATTAAATTAATGCAGTATGTTTGGATTAACAAACAATATATTTAATACTTATGCACTATTACAGAATGACACTTGAACCAATGTGTTCACTTACTGCTATTTACAACCCCTGGCAACTTCTGCTGTAGTAGTTTAGGTTTTTAAACCCAGATTTGCATTCTGCCCCAAGAGCATACTGTCTCTCAGCAATGTTAGCAGGAGGAAACATATATCGTCTCAGTTTGAATTCTCTGTCACTGATAGTTTCTTCTGAGTCCCTTGTGATAATGATAAGCTCTGGCAAAGAACATGGGGTTAATTTCTACTTCATGGTTTGCTAGAATTTATCTGTTAATCCCAAAAGATCAGAAGTCTTGTACAGGATAAAAGAAATATTTCTGTGTTCTGTTTCAGATCTAACAGTCAGGCTGGTCTCTACTATGAGTGCTGTGTTATTCTTTTCATTAAGAGCCTGCAAACTACTTAAAAATAAATAAACCAGCTTCCCTCTAAAGTTTGCCAGTCTATATTTTATTTAAGATCCTATTCTTTTGGCCAGATCGTCTAACTGAGGCAACCTTTGGGATCTGTGTGAAAGTAGGTCCTTTTACAAAATAGTGAAGATAAGACATGTAAACCAGTTTCTTTTGCCTTAAAATTACTATCTGAAGAACTTCTGATACAAATGGCTTTTGGCAAAAAATGCACACAAGAATGGTATTATCCAGGGAAGAAAGAGACTGTGTTTAGGTAAATGTACATGTGGCAGTGATCCTTTAAGGGCATAAGCGTTGCAAGATACAGCTGCAATTGCTCAAGCACAGTCATGTCACATCGAGTTACAGTGAATATGTTTGCCAGCATATAGCTCTGGTAAACTTTAGCAACACAGTAACATAAACTTTGACAGGTGCTCCCAAACTGCTAAGTTTTTCCAGCTTGCTTAGGTTTGCACAACCTTGTGTTGGCCACCCCCTGCATCCCAGCTGGTGTGCTAGGGTGGTCTAGAGGAGAAGAAGAGAAGGGTGGGTGAAATCAGTTCTCAGTTGGTGCAGTCTCCAACACTATTCATCTCTGGCTGGTCCCACCTTGAATACGATATAGGATAGGATAGGATAGGATAGGATAGGATAGGATAGGATAGGATAGGATAGGATAGGATAGGATAGGATAGGATAGGATAGGATAGGATAGGATAGGATAGGATAGGATAGGATAGGATAGGATAGGATAGGATAGGATAGGATTATTACAGAATCATAGAATCATAGAATATCCCCAGCTGGAAGGGACCCATAAGGATCATCAAGTCCAACTCCTGGCACCACACAGGTCTGCCCAGAAGTTTAGACCATGTGACTAAGTGCACAGTCCAATCTCTTAAATTCGGACAGGCTTGGTGCAGTGACTACTTCACTGGGGAGCCTGTTCCAGAGTGCAACCACCCTTTCGGTGAAGAACCTCTTCCTGATGTCCGGCCTAAACTTCCCCTGCCTCAGTTTAACACCGTTCCCGTGGGTCCTGTCACTGGTGATAACGGAGAATAGGTCACCTGCCTCTCCACTCCCCCTCGCAAGGAAGAATTAGAATTATTAGAATGTTCTATTTGAATAGAATAGAATAGAATAGTCCAGTTGAAAGGGATGTGGAAAGATCATAAAGTCCAACTCCCTGACCACTTATTCTGAAAGCTACCTAAGTGTTCCTTCACATCTCTGTGACTGGGAGCATTTTACATTCATTCTGCACAGACCAGTAGTTTGCTATCTCTGGGGAGTTTACTCCAGAACTGTCACTGATCTGCACTGTTATCCTGTTTACCCTATAGCTTGTTAAATATTAATTCAAGAGATTAATAAATATGTTTAAACTAAGTCAACAGTTTGGTTATTGCATAAGGACTTAAACTGATCAATTTACTTAGTTACTGTTATGCCACAAAAAAAAAAAAAAAAAAAAAATTGTGCAGAGCTGCCAATTTCTATTTCGTCTACCACTGGTTTGTAGTGTCTTGATGCCCTAAGGAGAAAAAATATCACACATGGTATTTTCTTTCCTTTTTTTTTTTCTTGTTTTTTTTTTTTTTCCTGATTCTTCTGTATGTTGTTGTTTCTTGTTTGTTTCCTTTTTCCTCCTTTTCCCCCTTTTTCCCCCTTTCCCCCTTTTTTCCCATTTCTTTTTTTTTGGTTGTTTTTTTTTTTTTTTCTTCCTGTTTTTTTTTCTTCTTTCCTCTGTTTCCTGTTCTTTTTCCCCAGTACTTCCTTCCTTCCTTCCTTCCTTCCTTCCTTCCTTCCTTCCTTCCTTCCTTCCTTCCTTCCTTCCTTCCTTCCTTCCTTCCTTCCTTCCTTCCTTCCTTCCTTCCTTCCTTCCTTCCTTCCTTCCTTCTTCCTTCCTTCCTTCCTTCCTTCCTTCCTTCCTTCCTTCCTTCCTTCCTTCCTTCCTTCCTTCCTTCCTTCCTTCCTTCCTTCCTTCCTTCCTTCCTTCCTTCCTTCCTTCCTTCCTTCCTTCCTTCCTTCCTTCCTTCCTTCCTCACTTTGTAGTCTGCCTCTGCACGAGGCTGAGCAATTCCTAAAGTGCTTTTCGGAGCTCCCTTAACATTCAACCACACCTGCACAGTATTTTTTTCTCTGTGTGCTTCCTGCGGGTGATAGTTTTTTGCTGGATCCACTCTCATTTTTATTGACTGCAGGATTTCTAGAGAAGCAAAGAGCAAGCAATTAAGCAAATGTTTTCTTCCCTTTGTTCTTTCTCTTCTCATCCCAGATTACCCACTGGTTTTCATTTGTGGATGAAACCAAGGAAGACAGTCCTTCCTTGTGGCCCAAGGAAATGAGGCTACATCGCTTGTTAAAGTAGTTGTGTATTGAAATAATCAGGCATTGAGAGCTGGCTGGAATCAAATCCCTTAACACAGATACAGGTTAAGTGATTTGCATGATAAGACTGCTCAAAGCATCTCATAAGGTACTTTTGACTTTGCCCCCTTGCCCCACAATGGAATGTTAACAAATATATTTAAATTGGTCATAAAACAGAGAAAGTTAGAGTTTTACTAAGAGCTTAGCCCATTCAAGTATTGCTTGTGATCTTTTCTTCATGCTATAGCTCAACTTTCATTAGAAGCTGCTTTTCCTTCAACTTAAATAATCCTTTAAAATCCTTGTAAAAATGGAAAGCACACATGCTTGAACTGTTTTTCTATTAAAGCACACATTGCACAAATGAAACTGACTTTAAGATTATGATTTGCACAGTACTATATAACATAAATGCATCTGAAATTTATAACACACCACAAACTGTTTAATACTTAGCACTTAAACTGCTGTGTTTCCACAGCAAGCTGTAATAACTGAAGATTTAATACTGAATCTAATATCTGGACAGTTATTAACATGGTTTTCTCAATATTTTACTGTCTGCTTGTAAACACTAGTTTACTGAAATGTAACAGTATGTTCATGGTCATATAAACTGTGAAAAAGAACAGGTTGTTTTCTTTGCTGGAGGTACTGCAGATATATATGAAAAAAAATCTAGACCTTGAACTTAAATATCCAATTCTATGTGTAGAAAAAGTAAATCACTTTGTACCACACTATTTTGACCTCATGTAGCTGCTCAGGCTTTTTAACAAATAGCAAGAGGAAGTTGCTGCTCTGGAGATCTATTTTGTTTGTTTGTTTTTGTTTATTTATTTGTTGGTGGTGGTGGTGGGTTTTTTTACACTGTGCTATTCCCTGTTAAGAAGTGTGGTTCCATTCCTTCCCCTTTCACAACATTTCTGTAAAATGGAGAAAGGACACTTCACTACATAGTGTTATTTTTACCACTGGGGCTTGTGCCAACAGAAACAAAGGATTTAATTCTATCGCATTACTCAGATTAAAAAAAAATTTTTAAAGATTTCTCCTTTCACCCTTTGTTGCCTTGATAATTATTTTAGGACAAGAACTTAGTAAATAAATAAAACAAACAAAAATGAATCTCTATGGATAGAGAGAAAAACACTTGCCCAAGTACTGAAGCCAGGGAAATTTACTATTAACCTTTTTTTTTTCTTATGCAGGTTATCCAATAGATTTAAAACTTAGGCTAGAATGTTACAGACCTACTTTCATCACCTAATAGAGAAAATCCCAGCTGAACTGTCAAAAGATAAACCATGGCAGTCTTCTTTTTATTATTATTTTATTTGTTTATTTATTTATTTTGGTTAAAGAAATCTATCTTGGCCATCAAGAAGGCTGAAAAGAAAGAAGGCTGAAAAGAACGAATAAGTTGTTTTCAGAAGGAGGATGTCAAACCTTAACCTGCAATCTCTTCAAAACTGAGGTTTCAAATCTTTACAAATGAAATCAGCCTTCACGTTTTATTGTTGTTATTGTTGTTGTTTGTGGTTTTTCTTTGTTTGTTTGTTTGTCCAGACCTTCACTTTCTTAAATTGGTCCTGCATTTTGAGATTAAAAGAGATGTCTTCGAGTGCTTCTTCTGTAATCCATAGCAAGCAGTCTCCTTCTCTCCAGCTACTGTTCTATGTCTAGATCATATGTTTCAGAGCTCCTTTGCATATGTTTTTCTTGCTTTGTCTCTGCTGAAAAGCAGAGCCAGACTCTAACTGAGAAAGGATCCTTCCCAGTTGCTTGGTCTGTATCAATTTCACTCTAAAAAAGAAAATCTTTGATTTAAGTTGGTGTGCAGCTAACATCAAACACTGAACATCTGCTTTATATATATAGTTATATTGGAATTTTAAACACCTGACCAATACAATTTATTTTATGGGCTTTAGACCTAGACATTAACATATCACGGATATGTCCATCTTGCATATCTGGTACCTTCTGGAAAGGTAGACACACAGAGACACTACCAGTACTTTGGATGTCTTACACCTTTGGGGGGAAAAATAAGGAAAAAAAAATAATAAAGGAATAAAAAGCAGTAGGTTAGTGTCATAGGACAGAAAGTAAGAAGACCTATTAGGCTAGTCACTACTATGGAATTCCCATACCAACAGTGAAACTTTGTGTGTGTGTGTTTGTTAATGTCTTGTAGAGGCAGAAGAAATTTCAAAGAATTCCTACTGGTCTTATTTTTTATATTTTAGTCTACAGTACTAAAAATACACAGTACAATATTAAAAAAGAAATCAGAAATAGAACAAAAGATTTCCTGTGGAAAAAACAGTGACTTATTTTTAGTGTTATGCATCTGAACTATTCTTTAAGACTGCAACTATTTTTTCAGTGTGAGGAGGCATTTTCCACAGTCATGGGCAGAATAGAAAAACAAAACAAAACAAAACAAACAAACAAACAAAAAGACTGCTACCAGTGTATTTTACTACTACTAGCTTTGGAAGCTTTCACTTGTATACAACAACAAAGAGCAGAGTGGTTTTCTGATTCAGGTAGTAGATGTTTTTAGCTCCAGTCAGTATATTATCAATCCTATATTATGAGTCTATACTGAATATAGATATGGTAGGAATGGTAACTGTTAGACTACATTCAGTAGTCAAAAACATTGCTAGCTTTTTATCCTTTACAGTGACATTTTAAAGAACCTAACAGGATCTGAAAAGGCTTTAATAATATTCTTTTCCTTCCTTCCTTCCTTCCTTCCTTCCTTCCTTCCTTCCTTCCTTCCTTCCTTCCTTCCTTCCTTCCTTCCTTCCTTCCTTCCTTCCTTCCTTCCTTCCTTCCTTCCTTCCTTCCTTCCTTCCTTCCTTCCTTCCTTCCTTCCCTCCTCCCTTCCTTCCTTCCTTCCTTCCCTCCTTCCTTCCTTCCTTCCTTCCCTCCTTCCTTTCTTCCCTCCTTCCTTCCTTCCCTCCTTCCTTCCTTCCTT